>NC_138896.1:26803151-28193424 GCF_965194825.1 Balaenoptera physalus
CTATATCGATAGCACCATTACAGTGTCTGACCCAGAGTTAGTACCCACTAAGCATTTGCTGAATCAACCTCATAAAAAGAAAGGAGGCCTGGAGGTATTGATTTTAACCTTAAATATGTGAGCTCAGCAAGGGAGAAGAAGTTTACAGAGAAGAAGGCTGAGGATAGAACATTAAAACCTTTGAGAGGCTGCCAAAAATAGAGTCACTAGAACATTGCAAAGCTACGTTACACTTGTCTTCCATGACATACTTCTATGCCAACCTACATACCAAAACCAACAATCTCCTAGGAGAGGAGATGGCACCTATTAAAATAATTGTGTGAGGAGGAAGAGTAATGGGAATGTCCAGCCTTTCTGTATATACCACATGCAGTGGGAGTCAGCTCACCAAAACTAGGAGAGAGAAGGCAGGGGTGGAAAACGGCTAGTTTCAAATAAAGCATTTGTGTGGTATTGGTAAAAAGAAAGATCTAAGGAGGGAAACCATTTATAATCTTGGGAATAAAGAAGCTCTATAAAAGCATAAATCCACTGTCAGAGTCTGAGGAAGAGATGGCCAGAAGATAAAGCACATTTAGAGATTTTTTTTTTTTTTGGAGTCTAGTTGCTTTACAATGTTGTGTTAGTTTCTGCTGTACAGCAAAGTGAATCAGCTATATGTATACCTATATCCCCTCTTTGTTGGATTTCCTTCCCATTTAGGTCACCACAGAGCACTGAGTAGAGTTCCCTGTGTTACACAATCGGTTCTCATTATATTTTATACATAGTAGTGTATATATGTCAATCCCAATCTCCCAATCCATCCCACCCCCCCTTCCCCCCTTGGTATCCATACGTTTGTTCTCCATGTCTGTGTCTCTGTTTCTGTTTTGCAAATAAGTTCATCTACACCATTTTTCTAGATTCCACATAAAAGCAATATTATATATTTGTTTTTCTCTTTCTGACTTATTTCACTCTGTATGACAGTCTCTAGGTCCATCCACAAGATTTTTTTTTAAAAGAAGGAAACAGATGCAGAAAAAAATTATGAATATTTGAGAAGTCTGAGTTTATAAGAAATTGTGTTGGCTTTGATGGTGGAAGAGGAATAGTAAATGTATATTTATATTACGTAAATAAATTTTATTTTAAAAAATCTCTGCAGATCTAATGAGAAGTACTTCTCATTAGAGTAAGAAAGTCTCCACAAACGTTTGGTATGAAGTCTTCTGATGACCATTTTATACCTCCAATCCTATTAGTATGATGCATTTTCAAATTCTTTATGCTGCTAAACCCAGTGCTGTATTATTATTAAACAAAATTTAGTTCCAACCTCAAACTTCCTTCAGATGTATTTACTGGCTGTTTAAATTCCTCATCTAGTATGTGCTGATAGTAAAAAGTTAGGAAGGAAGGCATCACTCATTCAAAGCAACAGTTTCCAGGGATTTAGAATAAGAGGAATTTTAGGGGTAGGGACTAACACGATTTAGAAGCTAAATTGTTAACCAAACTGCTGCCAACCAATAAGGGTTAGTCATGAAATAATTAGAAAAGTCTAAAAACCATGAAACTGTCAAAAAAAATCATTTTTAAAGAACTGGGAGGCAAGCTGGGAGGAAAATCATTTGAACTTTGGCATCAGGAGGGAAGCAAGAAAAAATTACAGTCAGAGCTGAATTCACTCCAGTAATACTCTGTATTCTCTTCCTAATTCATGTGGCAAAACAGGGCAAAGGCTGGACCCGGTTCATTGTCACACCACCTTAGCATGGAGCCAGCCATTGAAGGGGAGGGTCCAGCTCCTGGGATTCCTCCCCAAGTACTGACTGCAAACAGTGTGCAAGTCATACACACACAGGCCTTTCCATAACACATCTACAGGCAAAGTACTAATACTCTCTCCCTTAAGTATTTAGTTTTAAACATTTTGCAAAATCCTACACATGTCTGTGTATATACATAGCAGAGCTGAATTAACCGAGGGTTTGGATCTTTCTTCACTTAAGCATATCATTGCAGTTTTACATGCACCTGGAAATTCTGGTTTTGCAGGCTGCTCCTGGGATGATCAAATATGTCAATACGTCCATCTGGATCTTGGAATCATCCACAGAGACTACTGCATAAGTATAATTGAATTTTTCTGTATTTCCAAGTGGATGATAAAATTCCACTGCCCCTCCTTTCCCTTTCAAAGAAATACATTTTTTAAATGGAATAACTCCTCAGGAAGGTAGAAAGGGCAAGGGAAGGGAAAGAATTTAAACCAGTTTACCTGATTTTCTACTAACAAAGCTGGGCTCTTGTGAGTGAGGATAGAAAATGATATGAGTAGTAATTATGCGTGTGTTTTCGTTATCCACATTGTTCCCATTCCTTGTTACAGATAACGTTTAGTTGGTGATTTACTGAACAAAATGGAGGATATCATAAACTGAGTTTATTCAAATTAATTTCTGAGAATTCACATCCTTTGATCTAGTGACTTGCCCACTGGCTGAAACAAAATTGAGCAAACCCCTCCCCCAAATGATCCAACATCAGAATGAGGGCAATACTTCATGCCAAGCCTGATATCTGTGTGCCATTTCCACACAATTCCCTGAAAAGAGCACAGACCGAATCCCCATGAGACCAAGACATTCCATGGCTAAAGGATACTCCCTCATGAGATGAATTTGGCATCCCTCTCACACTGAAGTACCCCAGAGACTTCAAAACCTCATGGAACATAGCCCAGAGAACATAAGCAGAAAGCAAAATAGCGTGGAGTGTCTATGACCAAAATGAACGTTTGGTGGGTGAAAGCCTCACGTTCCATTCCTTCGATCACACCTTGGCAGGTCCTGTGTCAGCTGCTTGGGACTGGCTTGACTGCTTCCTCTCAAAAGCTGTTTATCTCAAGAGGTGTCTTCTGCTTAAGACCCAACTGCATCCCATGCAACAGGGTAATACCTGTCTGACTGTGGTTTTCATCAGCTTGTTGAATGGGGACTTTTTTTCCCATCCCATAATAATTATGGAGACAGCAGGGCAGTAGTTGAATGCAGTGCTAATCTTTAGAATCATACGAGAAGCTGATTAAGAATATGCATTCCTAGTACCCAGACCTACTTCATCAGAGTCTCAGGTGAGCCTTGGAATCTGGGTATTTAACCCTCATCCTAGGAGACACTGATGACAAGCCAAGTTTGAGGAAGCTCAGGCAAATGGAAAACCTGTGGAACATCACTGGGGAGAGGCTGCACTTCATTTCTCCCTCTGCAGATGTGGCCTCCCTCTGTCCCTACTCTCTGTCCTGTGAAACGGTGACAAGGCCGACTGCCTCCTTTCTCCCCCATCTCACTGGTATGTTGTATAGGACAAAGAAACACTGACCTTAATTTTCTGGTCTGTGGATGGATCGGAGGGGACCAAGGCATGCCCTTCTTGTCCTTACGCAGGACTGGGGGTTTGCCTCAGCAAACCCAGTGCCCAGCTCTGTGCTGCAGCCCTGTTCCCGTGTTTCTGGAGTGGCATAACCTGGGGCAGAGGGAGAGCAAGGGTGGGTAAATCTGGCAAATCTGTGAACAAGCTGATGATGCACTCTTGCTGGGCCTGAACACTCTTGACCCCCATCCTCCCTCCCAAGTTATGCCTCCTGAGAAATGATTAATTCTAAAGTAATCGAGAGTATGGTGCTGTCAGCCATCCAGAGTCATCAGAGATAAGCTCTGCCTTTTCAGAAAATATGGTAAAAAAAGAGACAGTCAAGACAGTCTTTTTTTTTTTTTTTGGTCTGCACTTTGGAGACATGGTTAGTTATTACAGAAAGCAAAATTTGGTCAAATGAAAATAAATAATAATGAATGTTTTCTCTCACAAATCTTCATGGCAGGAGAAAATGCTATCTCAGGATGAGAGAGATCCCTTACCTCATTCAAGTCCAGATTACATTTTGAAAGCTCATGTGTATTTGAATATTCATGACAAGGGGGTGTGTTATTTTAACCCTTACCTGTTTCTACCATACTACCTGCCACAGGGCTGGGCACGTAGTAAGAACTCAATAATACGAGTTGCCTAACTGATCCTTGAGATTTCTTCTAAGGAAGAAATAAGCCAAATGGACCCTGTTAATCACGCCACTGTACTCTGGAAACTGGAGAAGGCTGTTTAAATACAAAGAAACCAGATGCCACCTGACTCTTGCATTTTCCTGGGCTCTTGGACAAGACCCAGAGGGCCATGCTGCCGCCATAGATATATTCTCTAACGGAGCATTTATACCTCACAGACTCCAGCCAGCTAGGAGAATATTTATGCGGCCGTAAAAAACTTTAACAGAAAGCTGTTTGGTTCTAATAGTTTCAGGTATTTCTACACATCTTTACTCACCATGCGTCATGTTGAATTACACTGTGTTCAAAGTGTGACAGCAGCAGCCCGTAATGGGACTGACAGAACGGAATGGCCTGACAGAGGAAGTGGAGGACCAGCAAGAGAATGGGAGAGGAAGGAGAAGAAAGGGAAAGAAGGGACTTTAAAAAGAAATATTTCTTTTACATTTGGTCGTTTGATTTCCAGATTCAGAAGAAAATGAAGGATGTAAAGAGAAATTTATGTGGCTTCACCTGCCTTTTCCAGGAAAGAGATTCTGAGTCAGGGCTGCAACACTTACAGGTGGCACGGTGTAGTGGATCAGAACACAAATTCCTGTCACTTAAATCCCTGAGTGCAAATCCCAGCTTCACCGTGTTGTAGCTCTGAGATCCCGAAAAGTTACTTAACCTCTCTCTGCCTCAGTTTACTTTTCTGTAAAATGGCGATAATAATAGTACTACTACATCATGGAAATTAATATAAAAATTAAATTAATTAATATTTTAAGCACTTAGAACAGTATCTGACACACAGTAAGTGCTAAGTGAGGTATATGTGTACATACATTCCTATATTTATACATTTATATATATATATATATATATATATATATATTTATATATATATATATATTTATATTTATATGTATGGGTACCTTTTTAAAATCAAGCCCCCATTGTATGCCCAGAATTGAATGTTGCAGTAGGGGGTACCAGTTTGGAATCTGATTTTGGTAGGTGTCATTCAAACTTTTCTTCAGAGAATAAGTTCTTTCTGAGCTTGGCTATATAAGTTCTCTTGGGGTAAAATGACAAAGGTATGCAATTTTTACTAATAGATACTTGAGAAGCTGGTCACTATAATGTGCACTTTACCAGGATTCTCTGATTTCAGACTCACAACAACCCTGAGGTTGTAACGAGTGTACACAGTGCACAAGTAAGGCACCTGAAGACAAGAGATGTTAAGTAACTTGCCCAAGGTCACACAGCTGGTGAATGATAAAGCTGGGATCTGGACCCAAATCCATCTGACTCTGAACTCAGGGCCCTTCATTTCTCCTTATAAGCCCTCAAATATGTGTGTTAAAATGAATATAGTTGCAATTCTGCTCTAGTTCAAAGACTAGTAGTTTTGACTGTGTAGTTTAGATCTTAGCTGCTAGAGTGCCTGCATCATGCCAGGCACAAACTGCAGGCAGCAAACTAAAGGAAAAATCCCCTTCCCCTGACAGGCAAACACTTCTCCAGAAGAACCAAGCCTACCACAGGTGAAATGTCCAGTGTGCTCCGGACATTTTTAAGCACTTCGTCTGTGCTGAGACGCTTTAGAATGCTTACTGCACTGGTCACTGTGATAAGCACTTTACAAGATTGACTAATTTCAGCCTCACAACCACTTTATGAGGTTGGAACACGTATCTCTAGTCTATAATGGATACTAGTAACAGGTAATAATATTATTGTTATTGCCAAGCTACATTAAGGGGAAACTGAGACACACAGCTGCTTAGAAATGTATCCAAATAACAACGGAGCCAGTGTTTGAATCCGGCAGTATGACTCCAGAATCTATATTCTGAACTACGTGCCATTGCACAAGATAAGACCAAACAGCAAAGCCAGCACTCCAGACTGAAAATACCGCCGAAGTCCTAAGTTTAAATAAGCAGGGACCTGGCCAAAAAGAGGGCAGAAAATTCAAGAAGGAAGAATCCTTTGGTAATTCATAAGTGGGGTCACCAGTTTTTTGCACCTTTATTTGTACTTCTGGCTTAGGTGGCAAGGAGGACAACAAAAAGCTTTCACACAATACAAGAGAAAAGTCTGTTTGTCTTGCTGGAGTTCATAAACTTTGAACTTGTCATTCAATGTGAGTATGTGAAGCAGCTAGGAAAGAATAAATGTACTTATTATGTTATTATGATAGTGTTTTCAGATTGATTAAGCACTTAACGTTGCACACGTTCTCAACACAGCACATGATCTAAAGTAAAAACAGAGCTGCATTTAGGGAGCTTCTGTTACAAAATCTTTCTGGGTGAATCTCCCATTTATGTTTTGACCTCTGTAGCCTCCTTCCTCCACTTCCTCCTTTCTCCTTCCTGCAGAAAATCATCTAGATTCCTTAAAATGACTTGCATGTCATCAGATGTTAAAAGCTAAAATTCTAGGTTTCCAAGCTCAGTTTGCAAAGCACCTTTCCCCTTCCACTCAGCTGCCCCCGGAACATGCCCATCTTGACCCTCAAGAGAATGTTTTTTCCATTTTGTGGGCCTGAACAAAGGTAGGGGCTGCTTAAGTAGTAACATAAGAGCATTTAGGAAAACAACTCTACTAACTAGAGAACATCTTGTTTAGTACTTAACACTGCACAATGAAGACACACTTCATCCTGGAGTTTGCTGGGTCTACTTTCTCCCCCATTTCCATCTGTTATTTGCCAGGGATACTGACAGCAACTCAGATGGCTAAGTGCTCATCCAGGGCTCCTAGATTACCGTACGTCTGTTAGCCCATGAGTTTTGATCAGTCACTCACAGACTCCATTTCTTTGATGCCTACAAAAGAGTTTCATGGGTTGGTCATATTTAGCATGCAAAGCAAAGCTCTGCTTTTTCCTCAAAAAAGGAAGTAAACTGCCCTATCTCTCCCTTCCAGTGGCATCTGGGGTTCATGTTCCCCAGCACTATGTCATTATGAACCATCCCAAAAGTAGTGTATCTAAATTAAATTTCCTTTATGTAAAGTTTGTGTATAGATTTATAGATCTATAAACTTATAGATCATTATGTAAGATACACACAACGCGCAAGTGTGCGTGCGCGCACACACACACACACACACACACACACACCACAGAACTGGAAGGCTAGTCACCAAAATGCTCACTGTATGCTCAATGTGGTTCTTTTCAGATGGTGGGATTATGAATGATTTCAAAATTCATTTTGTGTAACAATATTTTCTAAATTTTCTACTACCTACCTCTTACGCAACAAACTAAAAGTGTTTTTAAAATGTAAATTAAATACCTAGTCTTTCACATGTTTCTAGGAAAGGTACAAAAATGAACAGAGAAATTGAGACATTTCCCCAGGTCAATTCAAGACCTTGATAAATTAGAAAGCCAGGTCAAAAGTAGTCCAGTCTTGGTTGAATCCAGCCATTTCCTGCTCTTTTCCTATGAGTGCACGTGTCATTGAGAAATTCATCTAGCTGTGCTGTTCCGTAGGTAGCCACTAGTCACATGTAGTAGTTGACTTTAAATTTTATTTAATTAAACACAATTAAAAATCAAAATTCAATTCCTCAGTCGCACAAGCATACATTTCAAGTTCTCAAGAATGCATGTGGCTGACAATTGGACGGCACAGAAAGAGAAAATTCCAACATTACAGGAAGATTTATTAGCACGGACCTAGCCGCTCAGCTGATACCTCAGCACAATGTCCCCATCAGCTATGAGTGAACCTGCAGAGGGAAGGCCTGCACACATTCATAGGAAATAGGAGAACAGGACTCTAGTTATTCGTGTTCCCCACCCCCCACGCTGCATGTGGTTCAGAGACAGTGACTAGGAATGTCCCCAAGAGACTATGTGAATAGTACAGGGTTGGGCCAAAGACCCCAATCGGAAGAGTCTCTGGGAGTCATATAACTTGAATAGAAAATAGGAGTCATGGACGTCCCAGTGGAAGTTGAGGCCAACTGCCAATGCTAGATGGCAAATGGCCTTCTGAGCAGCTTAGACACTTATCAGAGGCACACAACAGTGGACGCCCATCTCTATCCATGTTGCCGAAAGCAAACACGTTTGCAAGCATCAGGAGCACCACACAGCACTGGCGATGTGCTTAAGCACGGGACATGTAAACATCAGAGATGAGAAGAGTATAACTCTCCGAGCTTCGAGGAGACCACACTTTGAACTTAGTAACTGGAGCTCAGCATACTTTACATCATGTATCCTTGACTTGTCATTTAGATTCTTGCTTCACAAAGTGTGATCATGGGACCAGCAACACCAGCATCACCTGGAAACTTCTTAGAAATGTAGCATCTCATGCCCGACTCCAGACCTACGGAGTCAGAAACTCACCTTGATAAACTCCCCCAGGTGATTCATGTGCACATTGAAGACTGAAGGTCACTGATTTCTCTCCTCACTCTACTTTCAATTTCTAGAATGTAGAGGGGACAGATATTTCAACCAAACTTTGTGCAGTACCCAGACCTGGAAAATAGCATGGGGTTTAATAAACACTTATTGATTAATTGAAAACCTGAGAACTGGCTTTCAAAATAGAGAAGCCAGTGTCCTTTAATGTATTGTCAAAAATACACTTAAGAAATCAAGTGAGCATTTTAGTGTTTCCCTTTGGTTTAAAATACAAGAAGTAGAGATTATCATATAGTAATACTAATAAGCAAATAATAAGCCATGCAAGATTCCTTTGTTCCTTACATTGTCTTCTATGAGGGCAATCATTTTTAAAAGCTTTTATTGGATAGCTTGAACAGAATCATGCCCTAATTATAGTCTTCCTTTTATTTGCCACTGAGAGGAAATGCACCAGATGAAGCTGTTTGAGACTCTATGGTTTGTTCGGCTGTATTAAATGCTTCTAACTGCTGACTTTTATGGTTCTTAACAAGTCAAGACCAGACTGAATGTCTTTGAGGATAATTGTTTTTATTCATTTCCCTTCTGTATTGCTAAAATGGAAGCAGTACGTAAATTAAGGAAAGAGATGTGGATTCAGATTTGCCCTAGATCTCTGCTAGTTCTCAGAAAGAGGCAAAGCCAAATCTCCTCTGTTTAGGTTACTGCATGGCTCTGTGATCAGGGGTTTCTCCTGCAAAATGGACGGTTTCTTGATTTTTCAAGGTGGTCTCTATGCCACCATTAACCTGACTTGTGCACAAAGTCCATTTTTTAAAAACTCCGCGTTGATTATATCAATGCTCCCAACATTATGTTCTTATCAATGTACTTAGCAATGCAACAAGTAGGCTTATATCATGGAAATTACTGAAGGCCAGGGCTCAGACTTTCTGGATCTTGGTCTCAATTCTACCATTTATTTGCCGTGTGACCTTGGGATAAAGAAATAAAGCCACGGTTCTCAAATGGAGGTGATTCCCACCAGGAATCATCTGGCAATGTCTGGAGACATTTTTGATTGTCACAGCTTGGAGGCGCTACTGGTATCTAGTGCATAAAGGCCAGGAATGGTGCTAAACATCTATAATGCACAGGGTAGTCCCCACAACAAAGAATTATCTGGCTTAATATGCCAATAGTACAAGGTAGAGAAACACTGGATGTAAAGAACATGTTATTGTTGCCATCATTCAGTACTGGTGTGGTCAAACAAAAACCACAGCCTACAAAAGCACCAAAGACTTTGAACTACAGAATCCCGAGGATGATAAACATGGATCCCCTGGTCCTTACTTCATGCTTAGCACTGTTTTAGGTTCTGTGGAAACACACAGAAGTGTAAGGCATGGCTTTTTACTTACTCCTTCAGAAACTAGAAGCTAGAATAAACCATCAAGGTCTAATAGGATAATTCCTCATTGATCCATTCCAGTAATTTTTTGCTGCCTCTCTACATGGTGCCCAGTCTAATTACAGGATGACTCCCCATTCCCCTGGGATGCCACTTTTCATTCTCATTCACTTCCTTGTTCTGAAGCAACAGCAATTTCCCACTGAATGGTTATTAGCCTTTTTCCCTTTAAGAGACTAAGAAGGACAAAAAGCCCACAGGATAATTCTAAAAGTTGTTGCTCCAGTTTTTCTCCAACTTTAGAAATCTCTGTTGGCTTTTAATTAAGAACTTGCATTTAGACTGTGAGATGAACCAGATTTGAAGGATTGTTTTTCTCTCTCTTATAATGAAATGGCACTCGTTTCCCTAGGAGGGGTTTTCCTTAGATTCTCACTGTTCTACTAAAGATGATTTACCCGGGCATCTGTGGAGGTAGCTGACTCTTTGATTGGAGAGGGAGGCCGGGGTAGACACACTGTGCCTTCCCTCTGAGAAACTAGGAAATAAACACCCTCAGGACACTGAGCTGAAATCCTCACAAATTCCAGTGTGGAATGGCTTGGAGATGGGGGTCAGTTAGAGTCCCAAAGAGTGGCAGTAGGGGCTCTATGACATAAGTTCCAGAAACCTGCCGTGAATGTGACTGAATCCAGCAGCTGTCTCAGACACCTGCAATGCACATGTCAGCCTACTTCCTCTCCTCATTCAGCCTTGAGGAGCAGGCATATTCAGAAGGACTCAGTGCTAAGATATACACATATACCCAATTCTTGGGCACCCATGTGTCGAGGCTCCTAAATCCTAATTCTTTTTTCTGAGCCATTTGGCTAAGGATCAAGGTAAAAATGATGATTTTCTTTATAGAATTTAATAGAAGGAAGTACTGTATAATGAGGACAAGATATTTGCATTTTCCCAAAATACCTCCCCCCAAAATATTAATTACAAAAAGGAAAAGAATGGATAAACCTGGCAGACATTACTTTAACCAAGAGATCAAGGTCAACATCACCAGTAATAAAACACATCAATATCTTGTGCCTTTCCTACGATTAACAGGGAAGGGCACTGCTTCCTTTCAGTGGTATTCTTGACCGCAAATATTTAACCTCAGTCTACGCATGAGTAAGTTATCAGACAAACTCAAACTGAGGGACCTTCTACAAAATAATCAATACTCTCCGAAAGTGTCAAAGTCATAGCATACAAGGAAAGACTGAGGAACTGTCACAAATCAGAGGAGACACAGATATGACTACTAAACGCAGGAATCCTGGACAGGATCCCGGACCAGAAAAGAGGACATTGTGGGAGAGCAGTGAAATAAGGTCTGTAGATAAGCCAAGATAAGCCAAGAGTCTTGTATCGTACCACTGTTATTCTCCTAGTTTTCTTACCTGTCCTATGGTTATAGGATTATAACAATGTTAGGAGAGGCGGCATGAAGGGTACTCAAGAACTCTCTGTACTATTTCTGCAGCTTCAGCTGTAAAATTATTTCAAAATAAAAAATTTAAAATAACAGACAAAACTGCTTACAAATAATCTTGGAACAACATAGGCAATGGAAAGGCATAAGTTGATGATTTGCCTTATTAATGCTGAGATACAAACGAATCAGCCTTTCTAAAAAGGTAGAAGGTGGAAATAATGTAAAAAAGAAAGATATTGTGTAGAACGAGACTTATCCATGCTGGAGTAACCAAAACTGATGCAGAAATTTACTTCTGAACCAGAAGAACACAGAGATTTTAAAATTTTATCTCAGAATGAAACAGCCCACTGAGAAACTCTCCTTCTAAATCCAAGCAGATTTTTTTGCCCAAACAAGCCCTATGCCTCTATGATCACCAGATAATGCAGAATCTTAGACACACTCAATTATTTATCAACTAGTTTATCATCTTATGATTGAGTTGTAAGAGTTCTTTATATATTCTGGATACAAGCTCTTTATCAGATGTGTTTTGGAAATATCTTCTTCCATTCTATGGCTTATTTCTTAATTTTATTAACAGTGTCTTTTTTTTTTTTTTAATTTTTGGCTGCTTTGGGTCTTGCTGCACGTGGACTTTCCCTAGTTGCGAGCGGTGGCTACTCTTCATCTTCGCTGCAGTGCACGGGCTTCTCACTGCAGTGGCTTCTCTTGTTGCGGACCACAGGCTCTAGGCGCGCAGACTTCAGTAGTTGTGGCACGCAGGCTCAGTAGTTGTGGCTTGCGGGCTCTAGAGTGCAGGTTCGGTAGTTGTGGCACACAGGCTTAGTTGTTCCATGCGATGTGGGATCTTCCCAGACCAGGGATCAAACCTGTGTCCCCTGCATTGGCAGACGTATTCTTAACAACTGCGCCAGCAGGAAAGTCCCAACAGTGTCTTTTAAAGAGTAAAATTTTAAAATTTTAACAAAGCCTGCTTATCAATTTTCTTTTATGTTTCATGTTTTTTGTTTGCTACCTAAGAAATCTTTATCTGACCCAAGGTCACAAAAATTTCCCCTTACATTTTCTTCCAGGTGTTTTAACTCTTACTTTTAAACTCTATGTCTCATTTCCAGTTAATTTTTATGTCTGGTATGAGGTAATAGTTGAGGTTTTTGTTTTGTATTTTTTGTATATGGATATCCAGTTGTTCCAGAGCCACTTGTTGAAAAGACTGTCCTTTCCCCATTTTATTATCCCTAAGTATTTTATTTTTATGCTATTGTAAGTGAATTTCAGTTTCCAATTGTTTGTAGCTAATGTAGATAAAACTTCAGTTTGGAAAACAGACAGAAACCTACAAAAAAAGCACTAGCTTTTTTTAAAAGTGATTTTAGCAAAGCTCTAATCTATTTTCCAGACTTCAACTAATCCTTTTTAAATGTCATTAGAATTTTTAATTATAAAAGTAATACATGTTAATTATGACAGATCAAAAATAGCAAAAGTGAATAAAGGAAATATTCATAATCTTTCTCCATCTCACCCTTACTCCTTCCTGCCCGAAGTAACCAGTGTTAACACACATTTCTTATGCTTCCACTTTCAAACAAATAGTTATATTTTCAACACCTGGGGGTGGGAGGGTCAGATGTAGTCAATGACAGGAGAAAATGCAGAATTAGCCTAGCAGACTTCCTGACTTTTTCCTAAAAAAATCTAGGCCTTGGGAGAAAATAGAGAGTTAGCAAAGAAAGCAAATATGCAAAGAGAGTTTGCAGGAAGAAATAGAGTGTCTGAAAGAAGCAAAGGGAAAGCTTGGTCTTCAAAAAAGAGAAAAAAAAATTTCTTACTGACCTGGGGAAAGGAGACAGATCTATGGTCCCAGAGGAGTGAAAAACAAGGGATGTAAGACCTTCAAGAAAAATAGCATCTTTAAAAATGTAGAGATGGCAATACTGGAAGCCCTGAAAAACTTCCCATGTCCCAACTCTGGTATGAAAACAACAACCCTCAAACCTAAAGTCACTGTGCAGAAAAAGCAAATGCACAACTGAGATGGAACCTGTTTGGAAAGAGGGTCAATGGCCAGAGATGGCCACCAGCCAAGGCCTGTAATCACCTTTGGTTCTGCTCAAGACCTATTAACCTTGACATAGGGAACCCGTAAGAATGACCAAGTTGGAATTTCCCACCAGAGAAGATGAATCAAAACCAAACTGCTTTTAAAGTATAGAATGTGACATTTCATATTTTATGCATCTATTTTGAAGGCCCTGGAAATAAAGTTTTCTCCAGAATAGGGACCATGACCCATTGACTGAAACTCTTGGATGGATGATGAATTAGGAATCTGTGAACGGTCCGAAAATAAGGAAATCTGAATTCTAATCTCACTTCTGCTTTAAATATACCATGTAGCTTTGAGATAATCTCCCTTCCTCAACTTTTCCATGTGTAAAAAATTAATTTCTTTAAATTTGCCCTCTAAATAAACCTGAATTACTTGAAATTTCCTCTATTAAAAACTACCAACATATTGCAATATAACAAAAATAAAGAATAACCACTAGGTAATGAAATGCACGGTAAAAATGTAATGAAATCATTCAGATACCATTTATACGGCAACTTTGGCTCTGCAATCACTGTAGAGACTTGGACCAAGAAACACTTCCTGACCTGATCTAGCGCATGGCACTCCATTCTTTGGACAGGCAGCCCCTCAAACACCAGTTGTTGCTCGTGGCTTACAAACCATTCTTATAAACTTGCTTCTCTCAAACCCACAGGAGATTAGAAGCAGCAAACTAAAGGCTGGGAACGGAAATCTAGAGATTAAGAGTAAAAATAAGGGTAATATCAAAAACAGCTTAAGAGAGTAAACCTAAGGAACAGGTATAATCACTCTAAATCATGTTACCCTGAGACCAGTACTTTGACGTATATCAATTCATAATGACTACATTCACCAGTTTGGAAATGAAAGGGACCTTGAAATGTATCTAATTCAATGTGCTCACTGTTGCTCAACTAAGATGGTCTAGCTCTGTCTCTCTCTCTCCCTCTCTCTTTTACACCCTCCCTCACACACACACCTGCTTCGTGACTGAGGTGGAATGAGAACCTTAGTCCTACTTCACTACTCTGGCAATGGATTTTGAATAATCCATAAAAGATTACATTTCTTGAAGTATATTCTATGTCATAAGCAAGATAAATTATCATCTGATAATTTATTTTTGAAAAAGAAGCTTCCAATTTGGTTAAAATTTTAAATAGCCTTGTGTTTATCAAGAAAAACATGTTGTTGAACATCTCATTTCCCAACAGAGTTATATAAATTACAAATGATGGTGCATTTATGCCTATGCACAACTACACGTGTCTGTGTATTTGTGTATGTGTCTTAGGAAGCACCCCGCTTATTCAAGCTCTCTAAAGTCATTTTGTGTGTCTTCACCCAACTCCACATTAGAGACATCTCACAGGTAGCTTGAAATCAGCCATGGTGGAAATATTTACACCACAAAAATCAGCCACCGCTACAAATTAGAACTTTTTTCCCCCCAGAAAGCTGGTTGTGAACCATTTACCAACATACTACTTGATAAACCTATACATCTATTCCTTGAAAGAAAACGTAGCCTAAACGATTACATGTCAAGTTACTGAAAGCATGCAGGGTAAAATCATATCATAAATTTTTTACTGTTGCTACTTCAAGAATTTTATTTGTTTTCATAGACATTTAAATTGGTTGGGTTTTTTTTTTTAATTTTGAGAAGAATCAAGGCCTTTTTCTATTACCAACATCTTACTATATAGTTAATAAGATGAGTAGGAAGGGGGAAAATATATATTAGTCTGTTCAGATTTGCCGAGCAGTAGTTTCATATGATGTGAGCAGAAGACCAAGGTCCCAGTTCTATGGTTTGCTGTGTGATGAGACACAGAGCATATGACAACCACGTCTCATATTCTATGTGCAGTTCTAAAGAGCTCAAAACAATGTTTAATGTTTCTTTATGAATTTGAGAGGTCTCATGCTGTAAGAACAGAGTACAAATACAGTACCACATGACAAGAGCCCAGAAGTTTCAGACCTAACTTCATGAAGTATATATAATATTTACAAGTCCTAAATATATTATTGCCAATTACTTTTGCTTTTACAAAATCCTTCTGAAATAAATGTGGTTCTCTTGACTTCAGTCAGCTTTTTCATGGTTAAAAGGGGGTTCTTTGACATAGTGACCAAAAGCATTGCTGGTGTATTATATGTGATAATCAGATAGCTCCCCCAGCTCTCATATACCCACCTTATAAAATGGAATACAAGTCTTACTAAATCTTTATTAAAACAGACCAAAAGTCAGTTGGCACAATACCAGTGAGAGTTTTAAGACTGATAATATAAAGTGGTTTGGTTTTATACACCCGGACTACTCTTTCCTTTTCAACAGCTTTATCAAGATATAGTTCACATACCATACATTTCATTCATTTAAAGTGTACAATTCAGTAGCTTTTAGTTATTCACAGAGTTGTGTACTCATCACCACAATCGATCGTAGAACATTTTCATTATCCCCCAAAAAACCCTGCACCCCTTAGCCATCACCTCCTGGTCCCCTAGTCCCACTCCCAGATCTAGGCAACCACTAATTTACTTTCTTCAATTTGCCTATTCTGGACATTTCATATAAATGGAATCGTACAATATGTGGTGCATTGTGACTGGCTTCTTTCACTTAGCATAAGATTTTCAAGGTTCACCCATGGTGTAGCACGTATCAGTGCTACATTTCTTTATATTGCCAAGTAGTATTCCATTATATAGATATACCACATTTTGTTCATACACTCATCAGTCAGTGGACATTGTGTTGTTTCTACTTTTTGGCTCTTATGCATAAAACCGCTATCAATATTCTGTAGAAGTTTTTGTGTGGACATATGTTTTCACGTTTCTTTGGGCCTATACTTGGGAGTAGAATTACTGGGTCATATGATAACTACGTTTAACCATTTGTGGAACTGCCAGATTGTTTTCTAAAGCAGCTGCACCACTGTATATTCCCACTTCAGGCAACATTCTTTACTCAGACTTAATACCTAGGAAAATGTATACTATAGAATCCCACTTAAACCCAAACAATCCAGTCAATTAATATTTTCTTTCCTTTATTCTGCCACTTCACATGTAAGTTTCTCATGAGTAAAGACAGAATATAGGCAAGTAAGCTACCATGCCACTAGCAAGACTATTCAATTCTAGTGCTTTTGGCTTGCTGGTCTTTGAAATACTCAACATTTTAACAGCAGTTCTTAAGTTTCAATTAAGGAGAATTTTTGTGGTGGTATTACCACAAAGCTAGATGTTACCAAGACAAACGCATACAGAATAGCTATAGCTAGGTCAAGGGACCTCATTTTAGTGGGTTCCTTCCTCAATGTATGTATTTAGAGGACACAAAAAGCTAGTCCTAACTGTTTATAGGACCACAGCCAATTAAACCTTCATAACGTTAGGCTCTCTTGATCTATTTTCAGTGAATGAATTTGATAAGGTCATACTTTAAGAGATGATAGGCCAACAAACCAAAACTCACATTAAACAGAAGAATTCCTTTGCTATACCAACGTTATCTACTTCTGTTTTGGAAGAAGTCAGAGCTGCAGTAATGACTATGTGTTTCCGAGAAGTGGCAGCATCTCACATCATCTTGCTAATCTGTTCAGTTATTTGTTTTCCCCACATACATGTACCACTAACAGTAATTATTCAGGGGCAAATTACATGAACAAGTTACCAAAAAAATTCCAAAAGATTTTACAAAAAAAGAGAACTGGCTTTTATTTTCTTTTGGAAAAGCCAAGTTTGTCCACTAATATTTGCTTTCTTCGAATATCTCAGGGCCAGAAGGAATGACTGGCTTAGAGAACAGTAAAGTTGGACTCCCCAGAACTTTGTTGAGGCCACTTTATAACTGTTCTTGTCTCCATCTGCTTTAACCTCCCTAGTAGGCTGAAGGTCTGTGAGTACAGCACTTGGTTTTCTCTTCTTGTAACCTTCCCAAAATGACTTGCATCCAATGAGAGTTTCATAAATTATTTATAAATGAAAGAATTGATATGGTCAAGAGGAATATGACAATATTAAAAATGAAAGTCCTTTTTAATTTGCACCGGGGCAACATTGCTGCCCAACTGAAAGGCATTCTTAGTGAAGTACACCAATCCTGTTTTTGTCAGAAGCTAACCTCACATCTCTGAAATTATGCCACATTCAGATAGCAACACACCAGCCCCACAAACCACTGCCACATTATGGTACCTAAACAGGAAATGAGGAGCATAGGTACCACTGAATTTATAGGAGACAAATTTGGGTGGCATCAAAGCAAAAATCTTCATTTATCATTTATTCAACTTCTTGACACCAACATCATTACATGTCAAAATTTCTGGCAATGTTTCAGTGGCCAGAAATGTTTTAAAAAAAAGTTTTTCCTGTTTGGAAACCTACCTCTTACAAGAGTTGGATGAAAACTGGCCACAGAAGTACTTTTTCTAAAGCCTTAGCTTGCCATGAAGTGCCACTTTAAGTAGATTCTCTCTAGTCCAGCAGAATCCTTGAACAATGCGGAGGGGTAAGGAATCAAACCCAATACTGATCTTCCTAATTAATTTCAGAAGCATTCTTTGTACTTGTCTTCAGTATTTTTTAAACATGAATCTCCTATACAATGATTCCTACACTGTTTGGAAATCTGCTACATATATGGGAAATCACCTCACGAATACACACTAAGTGTAATCACCATCATATGGGCCCTAGCCAAGGATGTTATCTTTATCTTTATTAGGGAGATAAATTTCCTGTTTAAGTAGGGGGTACCTAAAAGGTACTTCCTTCTGAACTGCCATTGGATTATAATGGCTTTCAAATTCCCTAAGAAATACAATAGAAACGTAAATGATAGGTAGTGAAACGGAGAGGACATAGTCAGGAAAACTGTATTCAAATCTCAGTTCTGTCTTTTACAAACTATTATATGGCCTTAATTTTAATTCCATCTGAGCCTCAGTTTCCTTACTTGTGAAATATAATTACCACCCTCTGTTTTGGGAGTAGTATTAAGAAATAAATGAGAGTACATACCTGGCACATAACATATATCAGATTAAATGTCCATTCTTTTCCCTTCCCCTTCCCTGGTTATAACACTAAGGGCCATAGTTCATAAAATCAATGTGTGCATTAGGAGGATTATACAAGGGACTGTGGCTGCTCTACAAAATCACTGACATAAGTAGGTTCCATTTATCCATGAAGTTGAATGTAAACAGGAACTAAAGTAAAAACTGTAAAATCACCCAAACCTCCCACACATTCCCCAAGCACATTCATGTTTTCTGATCTCTTTTAGTAGTAAAAGAAGAAAAAAGTCAAATGCCTTTCATTTATACTACTGATGTTCTAACTTCCCTTCACCACCAGCGACTTTCAGGCAAGGTTCCACATCTGCAGGATTTGTAGTGCAAGCACTACTCCCCTGTAAATGTTGCACTGAAGATGGATTTCGTGGAGTACTTTTCTATTTGGAAAGAGTAGACTCTGGGAGGAGCCTGGCCCATCTTCCTCAGATACAGTCCCAGGATCTGAGTTTAACTTGAAGAAGTCTCTGCTCGCTGGAACTTCCTTCAGTCTCCATCTTTTTCCCTCCTCTCCTCCTGCCCTTCCTGTCCCTTTCTCTGGTCCGAGATTAACAGGCACCAGGGTCTCAAGGCTCATTTTTAATATGCATCACTCTCCTCTTGGCCATAGCATCACCGAGTGTTCTAGCATGACAATCCCAGGGTCCTCAAGCTATCATCATTCTCCAAACAGGCTGCTGATAGTCTTCTGTCCAGAGTTTTGCTCTTTGAACCCTCTAAAACCCAGGATACTTGAAAGCATAGGTACAGAATAGCGAGCTCAAAATGTTATTCCAAGTTGTTATGTGGTGTTGAATGAAGCATTCTTTGAGGGGTGGGAGAAAGTGCTTGAAAGAGAGGCATCAGGAAATACCAGCCTGTTAGGTTTTAGCATGTATAACTCTCAAAACAGATACATGTTTCTGTAATGAAGAGTACACTCTACATGTTATCAGGAGAATTACTGATACTGACACTGATTAAAGAGCTCAGAGAGCAATCAAAGTGAGAAAACAAAAAGTGTAAAGTTATGCTCTATTTTGCCAAGTATTATTAATTGCATGTATTTTAAAAATACCTCATTCTTTATGCCTAATCGCCATTGAGATTAAGAAATAATATGTAAATCATTAAATGCTTCAGATTAATTTCTATAAATTTTGCTGGACTAGAATATGTCTGTCAGCCCTCTTAGAATCTTGTTCCCATGACACGTTAATCTTGTCTCCTCACAACTTTAAAAGCATAAAGGAAGATTGTATATATCTAGGTATATATTTCATGAGCCATTAATAATTGAGATGACTAATGGCTTGATTACATAAGTTAACTAATAAATTTCCATATTTATTTGAATTCATCTACTAGAATTATATATTCATTTATTTTCTCTGCATATATTCTTAGCATATGAAATACGACTATAAATGAAACAATACAAATAAACGCAACTATCTTTAAATGCACTAAGTTACCAAAAAGAATGAATCCAAAGTTCGTCAAGCTTTTAGTGCAGCTCTATTTTAATATATTCAATGGTACTTATAGTTGACACTGGCACGTTCTTCCACCATGTTTTGCATAAAGGAAAAGAAAAATCACCTTGAACGCAAGATTAAATTGTAAACTTGAAGAGGCTATGCACACAGTTGCAAGTACCCTACTGATGGTTTCTCATCTAAAACTACCAGCTTTTTCCACCACTGTACCTCCTTCTTGTCATCAATTTCTTAAATGACCAGAAAAGCGTGCATCATGATCACCACACACACACACACACACACACACACAGAAAATAAAGGTTCTTTTTTTTTTTCCCGAAGGGCATGGGGAGAGTGAGTTTTTTATTCTTTAACCAAAGTGGGGGAAAAGAAAGGAAAAAAGAAACAAAAAAATCTTGTTTTTATTACTATTACACATAACATAAAGCAAGGGAGATACTTTAGCCCTGAATTATCTAGAAATCGGCCATACTGCTTTGTTCTTCTCTCTTTACCTTGCTATGTATGTCTTTCTCTGCCCCCTCTCCCATTCCACATTAATTCTCCAGCAGCTCATTACATATGGCTGTGTAAGTCAGAGCCTTCATCTTCAATAATTTCCCAACCAGAAGACATGCTTCATGTTTTAACTGGAGCATAGCTAATGATGCAGATGAAATCCAGGCCTGGTAACATTTGATCTGGCCTCAGACAAGAGGAGCAAGGTGGCACTAGCCTCCTCTGATATAGTCTGCAGCCAAGGAGCGGCACCAGTATACAAGTGACATGCATATCACATGTATCAAAGTGGAAGCTCAATCTGTACGGCAGTAAGACTCTCTCACATCCCAGCATGGGTGCTGGCCCTGAGCTGCAGTGCCAGTAATTGACATAGTTGCCCAATGCTACAAAACAAACTCAGAAACTATTCTCATTAGACATCCCCCTGCTTTGCAACTCTGTTATTGTAAAACCCAAACACTGAGCCCCATACCAGCGTGGCTCTGTTTTTAATTAGTTCTGATGGCATTGGGCTGTAAGCCAAAGAAAAAATGAACTTCCTGTGACTGAGGCTTGCTGCTCAGTATGTTGCTTCCTTCTTAAAGAGGCTGTTTTCACAATATTTTATGAAAAGGACTACTGACAGAAATAATATAAGTCTTTACTGCTTTTGATATTTTTTTCAGGCTTATAAAAAGCAACCAAAAGTCAGAGAATTTGTAAAGTTACAATGCTATTATTTGGTCTTTTGTGTGACCCAGTTGACTTGTCTTTTGATTAAAGACATCCTACCCGATTAATTTTTTTTAATGGAGAAAACACAGGCTTCTGTTAAAATTTTAAGACCACGAATGTTTTAGTGTTTCTACTAGATTAATTCAGTGATATATTTTTTACTGCCTGGGTCACTGCTGGCATGGTGTTTGAATTGAGATGCTGGGAAGGTCACCTTCTGAATACAAGGAAGTAAAGGGTTGATGGGAACTCCAGACAGATAAAGAACAATTTACGTAAATGCTAGAATCTTACACAAAATGAACCTCTACTGACCACTGATTTTCAGTTCTCCAGAACGCTTTGAAGATCCTTCCTATACGGGGAATTTCTTAATTTATGACTCTCCTCCCCAAGTTACAAGCTAGACACTTGTTTTCCAGATTCCTTTGTAATTTGTCACAACATATGACTTAGGGTCTGCCAATCAGACATACCCATACACAACTTCAAGACAGTGAAATGAGGAAGGAGATAGCACGTGGAACTTATTCTGCCACAAGAAGCATTGCAACACCCAGCATTCAGGAGCAGCAGTGGCCCAGGTCCCAGCTGTGGCACCCTCCCCCCCAACACGGCTAGCAGCACCCCGTGCAAAGCTGTGTGCACAGCCAGAAGTCATGGGGTCTCCACTAAATCAGTGCAGCGGTGGGACCAGGCATGCTTTTTGGATGCATAGGCTTCAAATTTGACTCCCTGGCCCTCCTGGAGATTCTGTGAGCTGACCAATTGCCTTTAACGAATTACTTTTCTACTTCCATTAGCTAGAGGGTATTTCACTGCTGACAAATAGGAACTCCTACACAATCACTCTGTATGCTGTGCTTCCAGTAAAAAAGTAATAATATGGTACTGAGTAGTGGTTAAGAAAACAGTCTTTGGAATTAGCTGGACATAGTATGGAGTCCTAGCTCTGCCACTTAAGAGCTGTGTGAACCTGAGACAATTGCTCTGAGCATTTTTTCATCTGAAAAGTGAGGATGATTACTCATTACTCATAAGGTTCTTCAGAGAATTTAGTAAAATACTAAGTAGTGATACTATTATCACTAATAGAGGCTTTTATAAGACTTTTCCAAGTCTTTTTAGGTATGGTTATAAATAAATAGGTGTTTATTTCCTTGGGTGCAGGCTTAGAAGATCCCTGGGTTATGGAGTTGGAAGACATCGAGGATTATCTTAGTCCTCTCCATGCCTCTAAAAGGGTAACTATCTACAGTTTTCTATAAAAGGCCAGAGAATGAGATGCCACTGATTACTTTTCACTCATATCTTACTCATACATACAAGTGTTTTGTGACCAAACCAAAATAATTCCTACCACACTTATGGATCTATTCCTTTTGAACACATCTAGTCGCCTGACAAAGTTCTATACATCCTTCAAAGTCCACTGTAAATATCACCTCCCCTCTGAAGCCTTTTCCTATTTCCCTTAATCATATAGGAGCTCACCTTCTTTGAACACAGATACCATTGTCTCTAGTGGCAGTTAATACATTCTTGCTTATGTGAAGCTTAGTTGTATGCATGACATAACTCCCCTCACTGGTATAAACGAAGCTCCTTAAGATGAGAATTCATCTCTGCATCTCCTATAGCCCCTAGCAAAGTGCTCTGTACATGCTATTCCTGTATATCGTACTGTAATCTACACTACTACAATGTTTGCTCTCAACTGTGTAAGTATATTGGAAGCTCCCTGAAAATACAAATATTTCTTATTCATCCTTATACCCTCCTCAGCGCATATAATGTATTTGTTGAAATGAGTTAAAAATATTAGACTAAAGTTTCCTATATATTTCCTCCTTTTATTATAGCTTCTTTTTTTTTTCCTTTCAGTCAGTCTTCTTTGAAACTTTAAGAATCTACAGTCTTCAGCATTTATATCACCCCAAGCAAGACTTTAGGAAAGTAAATTCTTTGTCACCATTGCTGACCACCCTTATTATTGCTTTTACATAAACTTTGCAAACTGGTCATAAACTATTTTCATTGTACCTTATGTTTTAGACCAGCTTTTACTGTTTGCTCTCCCTAACACCCACATCTGGAGAGCTACTATGTAAAGTGTGCTACATGCTGCTGTAATTCCTCCAACCTACCAAGGGAATTCATACTTATCTGTATTGGACAACACGTCCAGTCCAAGTCCCCGCCAAGTTTCTAAGCCTCTCAACTAGAAGGTGGCGGTGAAATATGCACTTTCTCTTGGTCTACCATCAGTGAGACTTTCTCCTCTTGCCCCATCTTTTAATCTCCTTATAGATCCTTATAAGGATAGTCTAGATTTCTTAAACCTTAAAGTTATCTCTTTATGATGTCCACCAGGACCTCACCAAAATGGTATATGAATTTTTTTTAAGTCTGTAATATGAAGCCTTCTCTTTCCCTTTCTACACAAGAGCTGTTCCTGCTCTACAACTCTTCACAACAGAAACCACCATGTGTCCTATGTCCTCAAATATGCTCTCTTTCTCTAATCCAATGCAGGACATGGTCCTAAAGAAGATGTTTGAACAGTTACCCCAAGACAGGACATACTTCCAAGTTGGGAGGGCAATAAATGGCAAAGAGCAGCTCAAAACTCTTCCTCCTTCCATCCATCTTTGCTCAAGAATTGGGTCCGTAAGTGAATTCATCAGTCCCTGGAAACCTCATCTTATTCTTCCCTTTGACAGTTTCCTCCTTGGATGATTTCCTTAGTAATGTGGTTGGTATAGAGCGTCTCAAGCCTGCTAATTGATACGGACACGCTCAGTACCCCAGCCATGCTTGTTCCTGTGTGGACACCTCATGCTGTGTCTTACTGCCACACAACACCCACTGAAATGTCTTCTATTAAACAAGTGATATTAATGTTTTTCAGATGACAGATCTCTTTAAGAATTTGATGAGGGTTAGAAATATCTCCTCAGAACAATATACATGAGGACATACATAAATGCATGCATATGATATCAAGGGGTAAAGAGAACCACTAAAGCCTCTCTACAGACCCACTAGATGGTAATCCCAGTTAAAAACCCTGCTGGAGTAGAAAAGGGTTTGTTTTTGTTTTTTTTTAAATAAAAGTACATTAAATTATCCGCCTCCCTTGAAGCAATCTAAGAGGCCACCACGAATCATATCAAGATGATAATGGGAACACAGGAGAGGAAATTCAGTTTGGGGAACGAGCAATGCCATGAAAGAGAGAAGCTGTATCTCTCTTACTTTAGAATGTCAAGATGTTACCTGTTGGCTTAAAGTAATGCTGTCAGAAGGCCAACCATTTTAGGAGTAAATCTAACACATATTTTATCCAGGAGTTATGATTTCATTTAGACTGATAAAAGGCAAGCAGGATTTTGTCTATCATCTATCTATCTCTGTATCTATCCATCCATCCATCCATCCATCTAGCTATCTATATAATGTTATCACCAAAAATTTAATTTTTGCTCCAAAAACTATTCTCAGATTATTTTGAGATTGTCACCCCAAATCATCTGTCCTATTTATTATTTCAAGTTGAAAAATAATAAATACTAGATATGTCTCAAAAAAGCAAAAAAATAGCAAGCTTTTTAAAAAGTGAAACCTTCTTAAACATTTTTATACTGGCAAATTCACAAGCAGCTGTTCTTGTTCAGTTGCTAAGTCACAGTTTTTTGAAGACAAGGTAAAATACTATCTACTAAACCATCTTGATGAGGAGTACTGCCTACCTTGGCTTCATTCTTTCCCTACAATGGGACTGGCTATTCACTTGCCATCTGTCCCCTTCTAAACATGTCAGTATAGCCTTGCATAGAGATGCTGGTATGTGGAATAATTTTATGGATATTAGAAATTTTATTTGTAAATTTCCCTGGGCAGCCAATCCTTCAAGAAAATTGCTACATTATTCCAAGTGGGTTAACAGACTCAAATACATCAACTAAGTCCACAAAAACAGTCAAATCCTCTCTGACCTATACCCTCCCCCATTACTCCTCACTCATCTCCCACCAGTCTCTCCCTTTGCACACGCCATGCCTTGCTTTACTGTCAATACACTAGCCTCACTCTTGGAATTCATTTGCTGCTCCCTCTGCCAGGGATGCTCTCTATTCCTTTACTTCCTTCAGGTCTTTGCTCAAATGTCACCTTCTCAGTGAGGCCTTCTCTGCTTTATTTTTTCAATAACATTTATCAACCATCCAACATACCACACATTTTACTTATATATTTTGTTTATCACCTGCCCCACCCTGACTCACCTAGACAGAATGTAAGCTCTATCAAGGTATATATTTTTGCCCACATTTTTTCATCAGACTAACAACAGTGTGACACATAATTGATTCTCAATAAATATCCTCATAATTATGGCATCTCATACCAATGGTACCTTTTACTCAATGTTTGATACAGATGGAAACTAAGATTTTTCCCAGTCTGAAATATTATTCTCAAATGTATACATACACATGTATACTTACTTTTAAATAACTGAAATACAGCGAACACGGAACAAATGTTTGGAAGTAAATAAAAGTAGCAAGGCAAGAAGACACAGTGGTTGAGGGGTCAAAGTCACTTTTCTAACATGCTGATTCTCCAGACCACAAAAGTTATTGTATGGAATAGCCAGGTCATGGAAGCAACCTAAATGTCCATTGACAGACGAATGGATAAAGAAAATGTGGTACAGATATACAATGGAATATTACTCAGCAATAAAAAGGAACAAAACTGAGTCATTTGTAGAGACGTGGATGGACCTAGAGACTGTCATACAGAGTGAAGTAAGTCAGAAAGAGAAAAACAAATATCGTGTATTAACACATATATGTGGAACCTAGAAAAATGGTACAGATGAAGTGGTTTGCAGAGCAGAAATTGAGACACAGATGTAGAGAACAAACGTATGGACACCAAGGGGGGAAAGCGGCAGGGGGTGGGGGTGGTGGTGTGATGAACTGGGAGATCGAGATTGACATGTATACACTGATGTGTATAAAATGGATGACTAATAAGAACCTGCTGTATAAAAATAAAATTAAAATTAAAAAATTCACAAAAAAAAGTTATTGTATGGAATTTAGGTTAGTAGATTAAGTGAAATAACTAATGGATTCTCACCTCTATGGGATTAAATTAGATCAGGATGCACTCCAGATTCCAATGCCCACAAAGCAGGTAAGAAGGTTTTGCCAATGCCCTTGCTAGGTTACCACTCCCCCAATCAGGAGAGAGTTATCGATCACTCAAGGAACCTCACAAAGTCCCTTTGCCCAGCTCAACAGCTTGAATAGAAGACACAGGTTGGGCAGGGTTCTACCAATGTGAAAACTCTGTCAAGGAGTGGAAGGGACTCAAGAACCACTAATCTGGTCCATGGGACCTTGCAGTAGAGTAGATAAGACCTAATGTTGAGATACAAGTACACATACCCCTAGAGTTTCCAAAACATTGCAACCCCTGGTGAAATAAAGTAATGAATCACGTTTGGTCTGGTGGTAAAAGGTGTGACTATAGGACTAAAGGTTGCCTCCACCTCTGATAAATTCTCAAGAATATGCAGTAGTAGCAGCAGAGCTGGAGCAGTTTAGGGATCAAAGCACTTACTCATCTAAAGCAGGTGAAAGAGCACTTAACAAAAGATCCTTATCTCTTGTAAAAATAAAATACAGTGTGTGTGTGTGGAAAAAAAAAAAAAAAAAAAAGATCCTAAAGGATCTGCCAATGGTGCCATTATCACAGCTCAGACTCACTAGCTAGGACACTAGGGATGTGCCTCAGTATGATACTGACCAGCACAACCTCAGAACCCAAAGGGCATGCAGTAACTCATGCCTTTGTCAGACCCAACCACCTAGACTGCCTGGACATGTGGAAGTTCAACAAACCCAGCCACAGCACAGCTAATTTTGGCACTTTGGCTGTCAGAGCACACTAGTCTCCATTGATCAGTTCAAATCCAGTGATAGCATTTGATCAGTATCAGTCACTAAACTACTACACACCACCTCTACGACATGTGTAGATGGCACAAAAAATATCATGAATGGATACTACCGGCTATCCACATGCATTCATTTACACTAGAGAAGTGTGTCCAGGTAGCCCAAGAGAAAAGACATCAGACTGATATGTGGTTTTGTCAAAGAAGAAATGTGATCCCTAGTCTAGGGCCCTCAGAGAAATTTACAGTCTGTCTTTGTTCCGCATTATGTTTTCCAGATCCGTGCCAAGTACTTAGTAGGCTGCATCCAAGTCAATTACCATCTCTGATTATGATTAAACAGACCCAATGCATTGATTAAGGTCACTTCCTATATTGCCCACTAAGCTTGCTGAGTTTCTCTTGTCAATATTCTCATTTACCTTTCATGGCTCCATCCTAATTGGGCATCATTTAGATTCAGTAATGATGCTTCATATTATGGTGGTGATCTTTCCCAAGTAACATAAGCAAAAATATTCAACTAGAAAAAAGAGAGAGAGAGAAAGAGGGAGAGTGTTGAAACCCAAGGGTACATCTGCATTCTACAATCCCAGATCCAGTTGATCAGATGAAGTTCATAAATATCAAGTAGCAGCCTCCCTTAATAATATATTTTACTATTTATAAGAAAAATCAAATCATCTGCAATTTTTTTTTCAGCAAATGATCTGCATACTGCCATTCCGTAGACACAGCTAAAGTTAGACATTATATCTGTTCCAGTGAGTTCAGCTAAAGCATGATAACAAGCATAGTTATTCGGCTAAAAGACTTTAACAGCCACAGTTTTTCATTTCCATCAGGGGGTAAAAACTGTTCTATCTTTACTTCTAATAGATGGAAATTTAACTAAAACTGGTAAGTAATATTTCTAAACGGTAATACTAGTAGTAAACATGACATCTAAATAACTATTCTAGAATAAATATAAAGGAGGAGATACACAATGTCTTTTTCCTCATTTTTGCCCTAGAACAAGAAGTTATAAACCATTACGTAGCTTTTAAAATGAATTCAGGTGAAGAATCAAGACAATAATCAAGCTGGTTCTCTAGATCATTAGGAGATCAAATCAAATCTGTTCCTAGTCACAGTACCTTTGATTGGCTAAAAGTGGGCCTTTGTTTCCATTTCAATTCAAGAAGAAATTTATCATTTACCTGTGGGAGGAAAGGGTAGTAATCCATGAATTATATAGAACTTCTCAAAAATATATGTATATGTCAATATCAAGCAAAACTGGGATTCATACACTGATTATCATTTCAGTAAGTCCACAACTGGTCACATAAACCTAAGATCACCAGCATTCACTTAAAGGCTAAAAGCAAATCAATCTTAATTAATCTTGAATTCAATGAAAAGACAATAATGTTCTATTTTTTATTTGCTTCATTATGTCATAAATCTCTATCTTGATATATTATACTTATTGCAATAAGAATGTGGGAGGGTTTTGTTTTAGTCTGGAATGGCCTGACTGCAAGAAGGATTTTTTTTTTCTGTTTTGGGGGCCCGCTTACTTTGTTCAGTCTCAGACGCTGAGACTGTGTAATTATCCAGAATATCCTCCTGAAGATCTGGGTGGACCCTGAATGGTTCCATAATCACTCATTTTAGCATGGATACAAAATGCTTTCATTCTTGTGTATTTTTCATAGGAAGCATTAAGATTGGAGATGACTAAGCAGAGTCTACACAGACCAGAGTGTGCAGAAGTCAACTGAAAACCGGACTGTGTGTTGAGAATGAATCAAATTCAGTCAGGAGCGGAAAGAACTGACTATGGCTCTGCCCTACATATTTTCCTGACCTTGTGAAAAAACCTAAATCATTGGTGGAAATCAAGTGGATTGAGCTGCAGTTGCTACACTGATAGGGTAAGACAGGAACGCTTGCAGACAGAAAAGTAATCTACAAAGAAAATGAGACCATTAAAGTAAAAGGCAGGGTTTTGTTTTAATTATCTGCATGATTAATTTTTAACTTCTGTGTACTTTAATTTCTGTGTACAGACCTAGCTTTAGGCTGGGTTCAAATGATTTCTTTAAAAATATGACTGTGGCAATGTGGATTCACATTCGGGGGCTATCTTAACGAGAAATGTGCTGGGTCAGAGAACCGATCAATCAACAAATATTGAGGTACACTGGGTGCTTACTCCCTACTGGTGGGACAGAGAGAAATCCAAAAGTATGGGACATGGTCTCATCCTTCAACTATGTAAAAACTAGCCAGGGACCAGCAGTGAAAAGAGGCAGTGTCACATGATGATAAAATACTCAGGTCCTAGGCCAAATACAGGGGTTTGGATTCCAACTCTGCCATGTAACCTCTGATGCCTTGGATTGATACCCATTTGTAAAATGGGCATGAAAACAGTATCTACCGCTTAGGGTTTTTGTGTGGATTAAAAGATAGGGTCAAAAAAGGTGTGTAGTATGTATCTGAGGAATGAATGAACAAATTAATAAAATTTTGTGCAGTTTTTAAAGTACAGTGGCCAAAGATACAGGAACCTCCTTGTGTGAGGTTGAATCAGTTACAAACTTCATGGATTTCAATTCCTCCTACTTAAAAAAAAAAATGGCTTAGGCTAAATGATCCCAACACAATATTGTAGCTTGGTTACATATAATTCTATAATTTACACATTCTTCGATGAACAGAGAAAAGAGGGATCAGTGAGGGCTAGAGTGATGGAAGTTATATTAAGGAGGTAAAGGTGATCTACCTGAGGAAATAGGGGAGAAGTAAATTGGTGGAGTGGGGGCAGAAAAAAACATATGAGAAGACACCAAGAAGGAAAGGAGCGCGTGAGATTAGATGAGCTGAAAACAAAGTTCTGACGTATTTGGATGCCTCACACAACGGAGCAGGAGGAAGTAGGTATTTACACGAAAAATGCAGCTGGTGTGTATAGAGGCTTAAAAGAAAGGCAAAGGAGCTCCCTTCCATGCCAGTAAGAACTCAAATCTCCTAAACACTTTTTGAGAAGAGGAATGACAACGTGGAAGCAGTGATTAAGGAAAATTAATTTGGTAAATTTATGCACGATGAACTGGAGGAAGTGAAGATAACAGATTCAGTTATTCTTTCTAAAACTGACTATTAATACTGCTCAGAAATAGATGGAATGGCTGTTCTGGCCACCTCATAACAAGTTTCATTAATCTATGGCTAAAACTCAAATTTTGGCCATATGTACTATTTTCCCTGTGCCACATTGCTAACTAAAGAGTTCATAAAATCTTGTGACATTTAAAAATTAAATACATCTATATGTGTATCTAGATATATATTTCGATCAAGCACCACATAATAGATACAAGTAACATGTAAAAATACTATCATTCTGTCTACATATGTCTCCCCAAAGATAAATGCAGTGTGAATTCAGTTGAAATCTTATGATTAATAGAACCCGAGATCTCTGGATAGTCTCAGTTTTGCTACATGATATTCAAGCATGTGTAATGAAATCATCTTGAAACACTTTTAAATGCTTTGTGATGACCTAGAGGGGTGGGATAGGGAGGATGGGAGGGAGGCTCAAGAGGGAGGGGATATGGGGATATATGTGTACTTATACCTGATTCACTTTATTGTACAACACAAACTAACATGACATTGTAAAGCAATTATACTCCAATAAAGATATAAAAAAATAAAGTGAAATGAAACTGTAAAAATGAAAGGAAAAAAAGCTGACATTTAGCACAGGAGAATAAGAAGTCAGAAGTTAGAGATCAAAAACACCAGTGTTGAGGGAAACCTTCAAGATGGCGGAGGAGTAAGATGGGGAGAACACCTTCCTCCCCACAAATACATCAGAAATACATCTACATGTGGAACAACTCCTACAGAACACCTACTGAACGCTGGCAGAAGGCCTCAGACTTCCCAAAAGATTTTTTTTTTCCTTTTTCTCTTTCTGTGAGTGTGTATGTATATGCTTCTTTGTGTGATATTGTCTGTATAGCTTTGCTTTTACCATTTGTCCTAGGGTTCAGTCTGTCTGGGTTGTTTTTTCTTTTCTTTTTTTATTACTTTTTAATTTTTTTATTTTTAATAATTTTTTTTATTTTAATAACTTTCCTTCCTTCCTCCCTCCCTCTCTCTCTCTCCTTTCTTCCTTCCTTCCTTCCTTTCCATCTTTCTTCCTTTCTTCCTTTCTTTCTTTCTTCCTTTCTTTCTTTCTCTCCCTCTCTCTCTCTCTCTCTCTTTCTTTCTTTCTTTTTTCTCCCTTTTCTTCTGAGCCGTGTGGCTAACAGGATCTTGGTGCTCCAGCCGGGTGTCAGGCCTGTGCCTCTGAGGTGGGAGAGCCGAGTTCAGGACACTGGTCCACCAGAGACCACCCAGCTCCATGTAATATCAAACGGCAAAAGCTCTCCCAGAGATCTCCATCTCAACGCTAAGACCGAGCTCCACTCAACAACCAGCAAACTACAGTGCTAGACACACTATGACAAACAACTAGCAACACAGGAACACAACCGCACCCACTAGCAGAGAGGCTGCCTAAAATCATAATAAGGTCACAGAGACTCCAAAACACACCACGGGATGCAGTCCTGCTCACAAGAAAGACAAGATACAGCCTCATCCCCAGAGCACAAGCACTAGTCCCCTCCACCAGGAAGCCTACACAACCCACTGAACCAACCTTAGCCCCTGGAAGCAGGCACTGAAAGCAACGGGAACCACGAACCTGCAGCCTGCAAAAAGGAGACCCCAAACACAGTAAGTGAAGCAAAATGAGAAGACAGAGAAACACACAGCAGATGAAGGAGCAAGGTAAAAACCCACCAGAGCAAACAAATGAAGAGAAAATAGGCAGTCTACCTGAAAAAGAATTCAGAGTAATGATAGTAAAGATGATCCAAAATCTTGGAAATAGAATAGAGAAAATACAAGAAACGTTTAACAAGGACCTAGAAGAACTAAAGAGCAAACAAACAATGAGGAACTACACAATAAATGAAATTAAAAATTCTCTAGAAGGAATCAATAGCAGAATGACTGAGGCAAAAGAATGGAAAAGTGACCTGGAAGATAAAATAGTGAAAATAACTACCGCAGAGCAGAATAAAGAAAAAAGAATGAAAAGAATTGAGGACGGCTTCAGAGACCTCTGGGACAACATTAAACACACGAACATTCGAATTATAGGGGTCCTAGAAGAAGAAGAGAAAAAGAAAGGGACTGAGAAAATATTTGAAAAGATACAGTTGAAAACTTCCCTAATATGGGAAAGGAAATAGTCAATCAAGTCCAGGAAGCGCAGAGTCCCATACGGGATAAATACAAGGAGAAACACACCAAGACACATATTAATCAAACTATCAAAAATTAAACATAAAGAAAAAATATTAAAAGCAGCAAGGGTAAAAAAACAAATAACACACAAGGGAATCCCCATAAGATTAACAGCTGATCTTTCAGCAGAAACTCTGCAAGCCAGGAGGGACTGGCAGGACATATTTAAAGTGATGAAAGGGAAAAACCTACAACCAAGATTACTCTACCCAGCAAAGATTTCATTCAGATTCTACCGAGAAATTAAAACCTTTACAAACAAGCAAACGTTAAGAGAATTCAGCACCACCAAACCAGCTTTACAAGAAATGCTAAAGGAACTTCTCTAGGCAGGAAACACAAGAGAAGGAAAAGACCTACAATAACAAACCCAAAACAATTAAGGAAATGGTAATAGAAACATAAATATCAATAATTACCCTAAATGTAAATGGATTAAATGCTCCAACCAAAAGACACAGACTGGCTGAATGGATACAAAAACAAGACCCATATATATGCTGTCTACAAGAGACCCACTTCAGACCTAGGGACACATACAGACTGAAAGTGAGGGGATGGAAAAAGATATTCCATGCAAATGGAAATCAAAAGAAAGCTGGAGTAGCAACTCTCATATCAGACAAAATAGACTTTAAAATAAAGACTATTACAAGAGACAAAGAAGGATATTACATAATGATCAAGGGATCAATCCAAGAAGATATAACAATCGTAAATATTTATGCACCCAACATAGGAGCACCTCAACACATAAGGCATATGCTAACAGCCATAAAAGGGGAAATCGACAGTAACACAATCATAGTGGGAAACTTTAACATCGCACTTTCACCAATGGACAGATCATCCAAAATGAAAAAAAATAAGGAAACACAAGCTTTAAATGACACATTAAACAAGATGGACTTAATTGATATTTATAGGACATTACATCCAAAAATAACAGAATACACTTTCTTCTCAAGTGCTCATGGAACATCCTCCAGGATAGATCATATCTTGGGTCACAAATCAAGCCTTGGTAAATTTAAGAAAATTGAAATCGTATCAAGTATCTTTTCCAACCACAACACTATGAGACTAGATATCAATTACACGAAAAAATCTGAAAAAATACAAACACATGGAGGCTAAACAATACACTACTTAATAACCAAGAGATCACTGAAGAAATCAAAGAGGAAATCAAAAACTACCTAGAAACAAATGCCAAAACATGACGGCCCAAAACCTATGGGATGCAGCAAAAGCAGTTCTAAGAGGGAAGTTTATAGCAATTCAATCCTACCTCAAGAAAAAAGAAACATCTCAAATAAACAACCTAACCTTACACCTAAAGCAGTTAGAGAAAGAAGAACAAAAAAAACTCCAAAATTAGCAGAAGGAAAGAAATCATAAAGATCAGATCAGAAATAAATGAAAAAGAAATGAAGGAAACATTAGCAAAGATCAATAATACTAAAAGCTGGTTCTTTAAAATTGATAAACCATTAGCCAGACTCACCAAGAAAAAAAGGGAGAAGACTCAAATCAATAGAATTAGAAATGAAAAAGGAGAATTAACAACTGACACTGCAGAAATAGAAAGGATCATGAGAGATTACTAAAGCAACTATATGCCAATAAAATGGACAACCTGGAAGAAATGGACAAATTCTTAGAAAAGCACAGCCTTCCGAGACTGAACCAGGAAGAAATAGAAAATATAAACAGACCAATCACAAGCACTGAATCTGAGACTGGGATTAAAAATCTTCCAACAAACAAAAGCCCAGGTACAGATGGCTTCACAGGTGAATTCTATCAAACATTTAGAGAAGAGCTAACACCTATCCTTCTCAAACTCTTCCAAAATAGAGCAGAGGAAGGAACACTCCCAAACTCATTCTATGAGGCCACCATCACCCTGATACCAAAGCCAGACAAAGATGTCACAAAGAAAGAAATCTACAGGGCAGTATCACTGATGAACACAGACGCAAAAATCCTCAACAAAATACTAGCAAACAGAATCCAACAGCACATTAAAAGGATCATACACCATGATCAAGTGGGGTTTATCCCAGGAATGCAAGGATTCTTCAATATACGCAAATCAATCAATGTGATACACCATATTAACAAATTGAAGGAGAAAAACCATATGATCATCACAAAAGATGCAGAAAAGGTTTTCGACAAAATTCAACATCCATTTATGATAAAAACCCCCCAGAAAGTAGGCATAGAGGGAACTTACCTCAACATAATAAAGGCCACATATGACAAACCCATAGCCAACATCATTCTCAATGGTGAAAAACTGAAACCATTTCCTCTAATATCAGGAACAAGACAAGGCTGTCCACTCTCACCATGACAATTCAACATAGTTTTGGAAGTTTTAGCCACAGCAATCGAGAAGAAAAAGAAATAAAAGGAATACAAATCGGAAAAGAAGAAGTAAAGCTGTCACAGTCTGCAAATGACATGATACTTACTATACATAGAGAATCCTGAAAATGCTACCAAAAAACTACTAGAGTTAATCAATGAATTTGGTAAAGTAGCAGGATACAAAATTAATGTACAGAAATATCTTGCATTCCTACACGCTAACAATGAGAAATCTGAAACAGAAATTAAGGAAACACTCCCATTTACCACTGCAACAAAAAGAATACAATACCTAGGAATAAACCTACCTAAGGAGACGAAAGACCTGTATGCAGAAAACTATAAGACACTGATGAAAGAAATTAAAGATGATACAAACAGATGGAGAGATATACCATGTTCTTGGATTGGAAGAATCAACATTGTGAAAATGACTATACTACCCAAAGCAATCTACAGATTCAATGCAATCCCTATCAAACTACCACTGGCATTTTTCACAGAACTAGAACAAAAAGTTCACAATTTGTATGGAAACACAAAAGACCCCGAATAGCCAAAGCAATCTTGAGAAAGAAAAACGGAGCTGGAGAGATCAGGTGCCCAGACTTCAGACTATACTACAAAGCTACAGTAATCAGGACAGTGTGGTACTGGCACAAAAACAGAAATATAGATCAATGGAACAGGATAGAAAGCCCAGAGATAAACCCACTCACATATGGTCACCTTATCTTTGATAAAGGAGGCAAGAATATACAGTGGAGAAAAGACAGCCTCTTCAATAAGTGGTACTGGGAAAACTGGACAGCTACATGTAAAAGAATGAAATTGGAACACTCCCTAACACCATACACAAAAATATATTCAAAATGGATTAAAGACCTAAATGTAAGGCCAGACACTATCAAACTCTTAGAGGAAAACATAGGCAGAACACTCCATGACATAAATCACAGCAAGATCCTTTATGACCCACCTCTTAGAGAAATGTAAATAAAAACAAAAATAAACAAATGGGACCTAATGAAACTTAAAAGCTTTTGCACAGAAAAGGCAACCATAAACAAGACAAAAAGATAACCCTCAGAATGGGAGAAAATATTTGCAAATGAAGCAACTGACAAAGGATTAATCTCCAAAATTTACAAGCAGCTCATGCAGCTCAATATCAAAAAAACAAACAACCCAATCCAAAAATGGGCAGAAGACCTAAATAGACATTTCTCCAAAGAAGATATACAGATTGCCATCAAACACATGAAAGGATGCTCAACATCACTAATCATTAGAGAAATGCAAATCAAAACCACAGTGAGGTATCACCTCACACCAGTCAGAATGGCCATCATTAAAATATCTACAAACAATAAACACTGGAGAGGGTGTGGAGAAAAGGGAACACTCTTGCACTGTTGGTGGGAATGTAAATTGATAAAGCCACTATGGAGAACAGTATGGAGGTTCCTTAAAAAACTAAAAATAGAACTACCATACAACCCAGCAATCCCACTTCTGGACATATACCCTGAGAAAACTATAATTCAAAAACAGTCATGTACCACAACGTTCATTGCAGCTTTATTTACAATAGCCAGGACATGGAAGCAACCTAAGTGTCCATCGACAGATGAATGAATGAGGAAGATGTGGCACATATATACAATGGAATATTACTCAGCCATAAAAAGAAATGAAATTGAGTTATTTGTAGTGAGTTGGATGGACCTAGAGTCTGTCATACAGACTGAAGTAAAACAGAAAGAGAAAAACAAATAATGTATGCTAACACATATATATGGAATCTAAAAAAAAAAAAAAGTGGTTCTGAAGAACCTAGCGGCAGGACAGGAATAAAGATGCAGACATAGAGAATGGACTAGAGGACAGAGGGAAGGGAAAGGGTAAGCTGGGACGAAGTGAGACAGTGGCATGGACTTATATATGTTACCAAATGTAAAATAGATAGCTAGTGGGAAGCAGCTGCATAGCACAGGGAGATTAGCTCAGTGCTTTGTGACCACGTAGAGGGGTGGGATAGTGAGGGTGGGAGGGAAATGCAAGAGGGAGGGGATATGGGGATATATGCATATGTATAGCTGATTCACTTTGTTATAAAGCAGAAACTAACATACCACTGTAAAGCAATTTTACTCCAATAAAGAGGTTTAAAAAAAAAACAAACCCAGTGTTCAATGATGCAATAGAAATGATGGGTTTTCAATAGAAACTCCACATGTGTTTTATTCACTTCACTTTGACAGAGTAAGATTTAACAATTCCCCAGAAAAGTTAGATGATCTTAGCAGTAGAACCAAATGATTCATTTGCCCCTGGACACTTAGAAGAAAAAGAAGTTTGGGCAGTTTTCAGCAATGTGGTCACCCTCCAATCTTCATATTTTGAGAACAGAATGAATGAATTTGGAGATATAGGACTAATTTAATACAATTCAATAAATATTTTTTATACACTATCATGAGTAAAGTGGACTAGAAAGGAGAGAAAAAAATATAAACATTAAATATATACTATATAGCCAACACCATGCTGGACACAACTATTATCTCTTTTAATTCTATTAAGAGGATTCATATTTCTGTTAGTTGTACTTGTTTTAAAAAACAAACAAACTTACATTCAAAGAGCTAAAGAAACATATCTAAGGTCTGACAACAACTAAGTGACTAAGCCAGGATTTTGAAACAATTGGGGCTAGACTTCCATTTACAGCCTCTATGGAGTAAGGGTGAAAAGAGTTACTCTCCTGCGTGAAACAAACAAATTACATCAAATAAGGTTTTCAAAATATATGAAACAAGGTTTACAAAACACTGGATATCAAGCAATGATGAACAGGGATCCCCGAGAAAAAGGAAACAAACAAAGTGAGGCCTACAACCTCCCCCAGTTTACTGCATGGGGAGTGTTTCCAGGTTCCAGCACAGGGAGGTGAGACCCAGAGCTGAGAGACTGGGGACACCAAGGCAGCTAGAAACTACAGGGCCAGGTCCTAAAGAGGATAGAGCTGCACAGAGACAGAACCTTAAAGATCGAGAAATTATCCCCTTCAGTATTCAGCTTGCAAAGAAACTGCAGAGAAAGAACCACAAGAAACAATAAGAGGTAACAGTGCCCAAAACTCACAGAGAGTCAGGTGCTTAACTGAACTCCAGAAAAAACCTCTAGAATATTTATAGGAATATAAAAATATCCAGTAACAAATAAGATTCATTGTCTGTTATGCAACCAAAGATTATTAGGAAGCAGAAAAATATAACTCATAATGACAAAAAAAAGAAATCAATCAATCAAAACTGATCATGAACTGAGACAGAAGTTAGAATTAGTAGAGAAGGACAGTAAAATGGTCATGATAACTACATTCCATATGTTCAAAAAATGAAGCAGAAACATTGAAGATATTTTTCAAACGATTCGAATTGAATTTTCAGAGACACAAACTGCAAAATGTGAGAAGAAAAATATACTACTTAGGATTAATGACAGATTAGACAATGGAGAAGAAAAGATTCATTAACTCAAAGACATAATCATAGAACTATCCAAAATGAATCACAGCATGAACAAAGAACAGAAGAGAAGAGAGAGAAAGAGAGAGAGAGTGGAAGGAAGGGAGGGAGGAAGGAAAGAAGGAAGGAAAGAGGAAGGACATTAGTGAACTGGGAGACATTAAGCAGCCTCATGTACATGTAGCTGTAGTTCCTGAATTGAGAGAGTAAGGCAAAAATTTTTAAAGAAACACTAACCTAAAACAATGAACCTAAAACACAGAAAACTATACCAAGGTATATATTATAATCAAACACTTTAAACCAGGGATGAGAAAAAAATTCTCAAAAACAGCAAGGAAAGAATAAAGACAGTGTATATACAGAGAAACAAAAATAGAATGACAGCAGATTTCTCATGAGAAACAATGCAAGGAGACAGAAAAGTAACATCTTTAAAGTATTGGGGGAAAAAATGCCAGACTAGAATTGTTCCCACTGAAAATATCTTTCAAAAATAAAGGCAAATCAAAACTTTTTCAGAAATACTAAAGCTGAAAGAATTTATCAGTGGCAGACCCACACTACAAGAATTGTAAAAGGAAGTCTTTCAAGCAGAAGGAAAATTATAACAGACAGAAATATAGATTTACACAAAGGAATGAAGAATACCAGAAATGGTAACTACATCAGTAAACATATTGCTTTTTTTCTTGTTATTTAAATGCCTTAAAAGAGAGTTGACTGTTTAAATAAAAATAACAATCTACTCTTAGCCTTATAATATACATAGAGGTAAAATATATGACAAAAATATATTTTGTCACAAAGAGCACAAAGAATATTCTATTTCAGTGTTCTTAAACTATATGTAAAGTAGTATAATATCAGTTGAAGGTAGTCTGCAAAATATTAAAGATATATATTATAAACATTAAAGCAACCATTAAAATAACAAACTAAGAAAATATAGTTAATAGGCTAACAAGGGAGATATAATGGAATCTTAAAAAAATTCAAATAAACCAAAAAAAGACAGGAAAATGGGAAAAGGAACACATGGAAAAATTATAAAACAAATAGCAAGTTAATAGACTTAAGCCTAACCATATCAATAATCACATTAAATGTAAATGGTCCAGATACTCCATTAAAAAGCAGAGATTTTCAAACAGAAAATGACAAAAAAATCAAGACCCAGCTACAAGTGCACCTGAAATACAAAGACACAAATAAGGTAAAAATAAAAAAATAGTAAAAAAAAATATAACTTACTAATGCTAATACAAAGTAAAACTGGCTATTTCTGACAAAGAATATTTCAGAGTGGAGAATATTAACTGCAATAAAGATGGTCATTTCATAATAATAAAGGAGTCATCAAAAAGATACACCAATCTGAAATTTAATAGCATGGTTCAAAAACTGCAAGGATAAATAGACAAATCTCCAATTGTAGTCAGAGATTTCAAACCCCTCTTAATAAATGGCAGAACAATTAGATACAAATCAGTAAGGATAAAGAAGATTTGAACAATAATATCCATCAACTTGACCTAAACAACTCCACCCAACACCTGCTGAATACACATTCTTTTGAAATGCACACAGATTATTCACTGAGATGGACCACATTCTAGGCCATAAATAAGTATTAATAAATTTGAAAGCACTCAGGTCATATAAAATTCATTCTCTGAATAAAAAGGATTAAATTAGAAATCAATAACAGAGAGATATCTGAAAAATTTCCCCAAACAATTAGAAACTAACACACTTCTAAATAATACATGGAGCAGAGAAAAAATCAAAAGGGAAAGCATTTTGAACTGAATGAAATTTTAAAAATATGTTAAAATTTACAAGACCACTAAGTAATAGTTATAGAGACATGTATAGCACTAAATACTTATATTTGAAAAAGAAGAAAACTCAAATCAATGATCTCAGCTTCCAACTTAAGAAACTAAAAAAAGAAGAGCAAATTAAACCCAAATTTAGCAGAATAAAGAATATTATAATAATAATAAAGAGCAGAAGACAATGAAAATAAATTTAAAAAAATAAAAAATGAAACAAAAATCTCTTTCTTTGAGAAAAAGTGAATAAAATTGAAAAACCTCTGTCCAGACTGATGAAGAAAAAATAAGACTGAAGACACAAATTAAAAGTATGAGGAATAAGAGAGATGACACAATTACAGTTTCCACAGATACTAAAAGAATAAAAATGGAACAGTATGAACAACTTTATGCCAATAAATCTGACCCCTCAGATGAAATGGATAAATTCCTTGAAAAACACAAATTATCAAAATTCACTGAAGAAATAAGTAATTTCAATCATCTTTTATCTATTAAATTGAATTTTTGGTTAAAAACCTTCCCAGAAAAAAAACTCTAGAACCAGAGAGATTCACTGATGAATTCTACTAAACACTTAAAAAAGAAATAGTATCAGTTCTACACAAATTCTTCCAAAAAATCGAAAAGGGAAGGGTATGTTCCAATTCATTCTTTGAGGTCATCATTATGCTAATACCAAATCCAGACAAAGCTATCACAAGAAAAGGAGCTACAGACCAATATCCTTCATTAATGCAGATGTAAAATTTCAAAACAAAATTTTAGCAAATCTAATCAAATAATGTATAAAAAGGATAAAACATCATGATAAAGTAGTAATTCACCATAAAAAACAATCTTAAAAAGAAAAATCATATGATCACGTCAACAGACATACAAAGTGTTTACAAAATCCTATATTCATTTCTGATAAGGCTCTCCACAAACCAGGAATAGAAGAGAATTCCCTCAACTTCACAAAAGACATCTACAAAAAAATCTACAGCTAACATACACATTGGTGAAAGGTTGAAAACTTTCCCCAAAAGATCAGAAAAAAGACATGTATGGCTGCTATTATCACTTCTATTTCTAGCCAGTGGAATCAGGCAAGAAAAAGAAATAAAAGACATAAGAAGAAGTGAAATTGTATTTGCAAAAGACATGATTCACAAAAGTATATGAAATTTACCAAAAAAACAAAAAACAAAAGAAAACCTACAAAACATATAACTGAGTTTAGGAAGGTGTCAGGATACAAGATCAAAAAATACAAAAAAACAATTAAATTTTTACACGCTATGAATAAGCAATCATAAATTGAAATTTAAAAACAATATGATTTGCAATAGCATCAAAAACAATGAAATAACAAGGGATAAATCTGACAAAATATGTGAAAGTCATGTACACTGAAAACATTAAAAAACTGTTGAGAGGGAATTCCCTGGCGATCCAGTGGTTAGGACTCCACGCTTTCACTGCTGAGGGTGCAGATTCAATCCCTGGTTGGGAAACTAAAATCCCACAAGCTGCGCAGCAAGGCCAAAAAAAAGAAACTGCTGAAAGAAGGTCTAAGTAAATGGAGATATACACCATATTCATGAGTCAAATGACTCAATATTGCTAAGATATCATTTCTTCCCGAAGTGATTTACAAATATAATAAATTTGCATTCAAAATTACAGCAGGTTTCTTTTTTGGTAAAAAATGACAAACTGATTCTAAATTCTTATAGAAATGAAAAGGACCTATAATAGCCAAAACACTTTCAAAAAAGAACAAATTTAGTGGACTAACACTACCTGATTTCAAGCCTCATTATAAATCTACAGCAATCAAAATACCATGGTACTGGCATAAAGATAAACAATTTGATAAGTGGAACACAACCAAGAATTCAAAAGTAGACACACACATATATGGACAACTGATTTTAACAAAACTGCAAATGCAATTCTGTGGAAATAGGAAAGCCTTTCCAAAAAAATGATGCTAGAACAATTCGACAGCCATATAAAACAATTTTTCAATCCATACCTCATACCATATATATAAGAATTACCTCAGGGGCTTCCCTGGTGGTGCAGTGGTTAGGAGTCCGCCTGCCAATGCAGGGGACACGGGTTCGAGCCCTGGTCCAGGAAGATCCCACATGCCGTGGAGAAACTTAGCCCATGCACCACAACTACTGAGCCCGCGTGCCACAACTACTGAAGCCCGTGCACCTAGAGCCCATGCTCTGCAACAAGAGAAGCCACCACAATGAAAAGCCAGTGCACTGAAATGAAGAGTAGCCCCTGCTCACCACAACTAGAGAAAAGCCCACACGCAGTAACGAAGACCCAACACAGCCAAAAATAAAAATAAATAATAAATAAATAAATTAAAAAAAAAAAAGAATTACCTCAAAATGGATCATAGACCTAAATGCAAAACTGAAAATTATAAATTTCTAGAAGAAAAACATAGATAAAAACACTTACATCCTTGGATTAGGCAAAAATTTCTCAGCTACAACACCAAAAGCACAATCCATGAAAGAACAAGTTGATAAATTGAACTTCATCATAGTTAAAATCTTCAACAGTGTCTGTGAAAGACATTACAAAGGGAATGAAAAGAATGACTTTCATGACATATGACTATGAAAAGCCATGGACTGTGATATCTGCAAATCACACACCGTTAAAGGACTTGTATGCAGAATATTTAAAGAGCTCTCAAAGTTCAGTAATAAAAATATGCAATAAAAGTATGGAAATTACGGACAAAAGATATGAACAGACACTTCACCAAAGAAGATAAGCAATGGAAAATAAGCATAGAAAAAGATATTCAACATCATTAGTCATTCGGGAAATACACCATAAATGAGGCATGTTACACATCTATGAAGAGTGGCTAAATTTTTAAAAATTGATTGTACCAAGTTTTAGCAAAGAAATAGAGGAGCTGGAGCTCTCATACATAAAATGTAAATATAAAATATCACAGCCACTTAGAAACACTTAAGCAGTTTCTTAAAAAGTTAAACATACACCTACTGTATAATCCAGCTATTTTACACTTACAAATTTATCCAAGACAAATGAAAGTATATGTCCATACAAACACTTGTACACAGTAGCAACTTTGTTTACAGTAGTCAAAACCTGAAATAACCAAATACCCATCAACAGGTGAATGGATAAACTGTTGCATATCCAAACAGCAGACTACTACTCAGCAATTAAAAATAATGAACAATATTGGTACACACTGCAATATGGATGACTCTCAAAACAATTATGCTGAGTGAAAAAAAAACAGACAAAAATGAGTACATACTGTATGACCCCATTTATATAACTTTTTTTAGAAATACAAACTAACCTATAGTGAGAGAAATGTGGTTTCCTGGGTGGGAGGGAGTAGAAAGAGGGATTACAAAAGAACACAAGATAACTTTTGGAAGTGATGACTATTTTCATTATCTTGTTTTGGTTTCATAAGTATCTCTATGTGTCAAAATTTATTGAATTGTACAACAAATATGTGCACTTTACTGTGTGTCAATTATATCTCATTAACGCTGCCTTTTGAAAAGTGGTCTGACTTTAAATACTATTCTTTGCTCCACTCTCCCCCCACATCTGGCATGCAAGTATTCAATTCAATAAGTATTTATTGAGCCTCCTATATCCCTCACCCTGAACCTGGCGTTAAGAATATTAAAAAAAAAAAAAAAAAAAAAAGTGAGCTGCTAGAAAGCTTATTTCAAAGTAAATTTACATGTAAATCATATGCTAAGCATTGTTAAACCCCTATTATCTGGTTCTACTTTATGTCCCTGCCCTTGTTTCTTTTTTTTAATGCTCTAACTAGGTTTTCTGTATTCTTGGATACTTTTTGAATCCCCTCTAAAACAGGATGAAATATAAATAAGTATAAATAATTATATAAATGACTAACATATTTGCCCTCAAGGAATTTGCAGCAAAGAATAGTCAGTCCTTCCCACATTACATCCTTGTGGAGAGGGGACATATGTACACTAATAATTATGCTATAAGATTTGACTTGTGAATACCATAAAGGTATTAATACATTTAAAATATACACAAGTGTTATAGGAAGGAGCACTAGAGAGGGAATGTTTAATTCTGACAAGGCCAATAGAAGTTCACAGAGAAGAGAAAGCTTTCAACTGGGCTTTGAAGGCAGTGTTGGTTTTTAATGGGTAGAAGTGGAGGAAGAACACTCTAGGCAGAGAAACATCATAAACAAAGGAGAGAGTGTGAGAAAGGTTAGCATATATTCTTCAGCTTAAGAGTAGTCTAGGGCTTCCCTGGTGGTGCAGTGGTTAAGAATCCACCTGCCAGTGCAGGGGATATGGGTTCGAGCCCTGGTCCAGGAAGATTCCACATGCCGCGGAGCAACTAAGCCAGTGCACCACAACTACTGAGCCTACGCTCTAGAGCCCGTAAGCCACAACTACTGAAGCCCGTGCACCTAGAGCCCGTGCTCCACAACAAGAGAAGCCACTGCAATGAGAAGCCCACGCATCACAACGAAGAGTAGCCCCGCTCGCCACAACTAGAGAAAGCCCCTGCGCATCCACAAACACCCAATGCAGCCAAAAATAAATAAATAAAGTTCCCTTTAAAAAAAAATTTAAAAAGAGTAGTCTAATGACACAAGACAGACACCTAAAACTGACCCCAACTGCTTGGTATCTGGCGAGTTATTTAACCTCTCCAAGTTCCAGTGCCCTCAACTATGAAGTGGGAATAATTACACTATTATATCCACCTAAAGAGGTTCTTAAAAGGACTAAAAGAAATAATGAACATAAAACACTTGGCACTGTGCTTGTCATATGTCAAATGCTTACAAAACCAGCAGCATTTATTATTAGTATAAGGCTGGAGTCCAGAGGAGCAGAGGGAAAGAGAAAATTTTATCTCATTCGTATTTTTACAGTGACAAGTTGTTGCCCCAAGTAGCTTCATGAAGGCATACATTCAGCTGTACAATGACATCATCCTTTCTAAAATAAATTTCTGAGTTCACCTGATCTGCTAAAAAATTATTTAAAATGTGGGGGGCAGGGAAGGGGAGCACAGATGGCAATTTCATGCTTGATAATTCAGTCCTTCTCATTTGAGTTGAAAAAATAAAAGACTTTATGGGTTCTTCCTCCAGCCATGTGTCTTTGGCTACTAAAGGAAAAAAAAAAAACTAGATAATAGTCTTATCAGGATTTAAAGTTTTATAATTTTAAAGAATTCTTTTTTTAAGTTACTTGGAAATCATGTTCCTGGAAAGGATCATCTGGTTGAAACCTCACATTTTCAGGCCAATAATACAATAAACAAAAATGCCTTGAACAAACCAGCCATTTGCAACTTGCTGCAACAAAACTTTGTGATTTTACAGGAGTCTCAGAGAAGATCACCATACCTCCCCAAACTATTGTGCAGTTGAAAATTACACATACATCGAGAATGGCCACAACAAAAACTTAAGGGACATTCATCAGTATGATGAGTTACAATCCAGCCTGAAGGCAAGGAGATTGAGTATATCGAAAAAGTAATGGATTTATTTGCTCAGGGAAGGCTAACTATATGCCTAGTAAGGTACTGGTATGCTGTTAAATATTTACATGTTTGCAGAACTAGAAGTTACCATAACCATATTAATGTATGTTTTCCTCCATTTTTCTCTCCCAGTTCTATCCTTACTTTTCTATCCCTTGTCCATATGATCTATGGAAGCCCTGCTGATTAAATATTTTAGGAGTGTCCATTCAGAGACCAGTCAGTTCTAGCAGAAGCAAGTTTTTCTTAAGAGAACAATGATAGAAATCCTTTTAATACATGAAAAGAGGCACTTGACATTTGAAACATTTTATAGATGGACCTGAAAATGTAGAGTTATCAAGAAGGAAATAAACATGTAAGAAGGTGTGTTAATAATCCAGGAAACTGATTGTCATGATCAGCTTTAAAATATCCAGAATAGTCCATGGGAAAATAAGGAAATCATTCTAAACATAAGTAAAAACCTTGTTTTCAATGGCATTTGTTTTCCAAAATGGAACATTGATAGAGATAGACACAGACACAGATAAAGATTATTTTTTCTCTCCAGGAAGTTTAAGGAATCTCTCTTGGATTTCCCATATTGGCAGACAAGCTGACAGCTTGAGAAACTTAGTGAGGTGAAGAAAATTCATATATCCCCTTTAATATGGGATCTGTATTTCACTAAAGACGGGAAAGGTAGGTGAGATGTTGGTTCCACTCAAAATAAAAATAAAAAAATAAAGCCACAAGCAAACATTTATTTCCCCTAGAAGAGTGGGGTAAGCAGAGGATCAAAAAAATTTTATTTTATTAAACAATACTTAGCAACTAATATGCACAGGCATAGTTACAAGCATTTTACAAACACTACCACTTAAACTAATCTTTAAGACAAGGCCAAGATGAAGATTCTGCTATTGGCTTCAATTAGCAGATGAGAAAACTGAGACACAGAAGCATTGCAAGACTCAGCTAGGCTCACATGGCTACTAAGTGGCAGACCTGAGCTTTGAATCCAGACTGCTTGGCTCCAAAATCCACTCTTGTAATCACTATGTTGCATTTTTTTTTTTTTTTCTTCAAAGAGCTTCTCTTTAGAGATGAGTTCAATCTGTGAACATTTCTGGTTTTCCCACAGAGCCTGGAGAGAAATTTTACTCAAGTGGCAGGGACCATTCCATAGACAAGATCGGTATTTTATTGGAGAATTTCCCTAGAAACCAGTTTAACATACTTTTTTAACTGCTAATCCCTTTAGAATGACTGAGGAGTTAAAATCCCACACTTCTCTTTAGGAAAGATAGGTGATGAGCTTTAAACATATGACCTCATCAATTTTATAGGGACTTCCCTACAAGTACAGTGGTTAGGACTCTCGGCGGTTTCACTGCCGAGGGCCCGGGTCCAATCCCTGGTTGGGGAACTAAGATCCCACAAGCCTCCTGACCAAAAAAAAAAAAAAAATTATAAACATTTCTGGGAGCCAGGAGACAGGTGGAAGCAGAGACATGGGGCTGTTCAGGAACTTCTCCGTGGCACACAGATCACTTTACAGACAGATCCTGGAAAGGGCAATGTGACCTCAGAGTAACTGAACGTGGCAGCCAGTGAGTTTTCTTTTCTTCATCCATCCTATTCCCGAGAAAGGAAGCCTAGTACAGTTTATGATTCTTTGCACACAAGACGTCCTGCAGTAGCAAAATCATCTGTGACAAGGCCATGAGCATCAAGAAAGGAGAAAAAGAAGCTTTCTCAAGTAAAGCAGGCCCCGACAGCACAATGACTGAACGTGGACCAGAGCGCTGAATAATAATTGGCTCCTTCTTCTTCGTAAGGCTCAAAAGCCATCCTCAAGGGGCTTCCCTGGTGGCGCAGTGGTTGAGAATCTGCCTGCCAATGCAGGGGACACGGGTTTGAGCCCTGGTCTAGGAGGATCCCACATGCCGCGGAGCAACTAAGCCCGTAAGCCACAACTACCGAGCCTGCGCGTCTGGAGCCTGTGCTCCGCAACAAGAGAGGCCGCGATAGCGAGAGGCCCGCGCACCGCGATGAAGAGAGGCCCCCGCTTGCCGCAACTAGAGAAAGCCCTCGCACAGAAACGAAGACTCAACACAGCCAATAAATAAATTAATTAATTAAAAAAAAAAAAGCCATCCTCAGAATGATTGCTCTATTCAGGTTCTTCATAATAGATTGGAAAATATGACTCAAACACCCAGAAAGACTTGGTCCTTAATTTCTCAGGTTTCCTCCTAGATAGTCTTTAAGTTTCCCGGAAGGTAGTACTCTAGACTTTCCCAAAAGGGTTTCTTTCTTTCCTATCTTTCAACCCAAAAGAACAATATAAGCTTGAGAAACTGTGTGTTTGTGTGCACGTCTGTAGATTTATAGTGTCATCCCCATTTTTCAGACATCAAAAATAAATCGACCACTAAAAACAAAAGCCAAGCAAAATCGGGCACAAGATTCCATCAAGTACCATCACATTCGGGGTGAAGGTGAAGGTTAGCAGTCCCTCCTGCTTGCTTGCCTTTGCACCAATACCCCTAACTGAACGAACACCCAGAGGATGGTGATTACTCAAGATTCCACTTCAGATGCTAGCATCAAGGTATCTATATAAAACTTGAGCTGCAGTTGTTGCCCTAGGATTACTTATTCCTAATTGTATTGTTTTGTTGCTCTGCTTGGTTCAGTAAGCCAATGCATTAACTGTGTAGCAGCATAGAAAAGGAAATATAAAAACGTGTTAGTTTAAGTAGTGGCTTCTTAGCTACCTTCTCTGAACATCTCCAGGGCTAGCAGTCAGCTGAAATGAGTGGTAAATGTAACCAGATATCCAGTGAGTGAGGGAGGCCTTCTCACAGTTTCATTTACCCAGCTTTGGTCATTACATAGCAAAAACTGCAATGTGGTCACCCTTTTCAGGTTTCTGGTCACATTAGGGCCTTGATTTCATTTTGGTTATAGATTTAGTTGGAAGCAGTATTCAAAAGTTTGGAAACTATCCAAAAGTTTGTCAAACTATCTCTACAGTGAGAAGTCTCAGAATAAATGGAATCCCATTATTTTCAGGATAAAACTGATAACTGCCTGAAAAGTCATACAAGGCTCTTGAAAAGTTGGAGTAACAGTAACAGCTGTAGAGTGGTAGTGATGGTAACAGTGGCAATGACAGGCTTCTGAATCCTAGATTTCAGTGAGTTATTGACTCCTGGTTTGGCAGCCTCTCGAATCCCTACTTTGCTGAGTGTGGCAGAGGCAGCAGCTCTTCTGGCAGGCCAGTTCAGTAGTCTTATTCTCAGAGGCTTTACCGGAGGTCCAGCCTAGTGCTTGCTCTCTAGCCCTTCAAACAACTTTATAAGCACATAACTAACCTGTATTAAACATCTTATTATTTAAGATAACCAAAATGGTTTTGGATTAAAGCACTGAATCCTAGTTGATACCAACCTGAAAATAACCCTGTGGGATTCTATTATTAGACCACTTTTACATATGAGAAAACTGAGGAACTGAAAAGTTAAGTAAAAAATAAATGATGAAAAGATGAGTCAGACTGGGATAAAATACTTGCAAAACACATGTGTGATAAATGAGTTGTATCCAAAATATGCAAAGAACACTTAAAACTCAATAATAAGAAAACAAACCACTCAAATAAAATGTGGGGAAAATACTGGAGCAGACACCTCCCCAAAGAAGATATACAGATAGCAAATGAGCTTATGAAAAAATGTTCAACAGTATATGTCATCAGGGAATTACAAAGTAAAACAAAGATGAGATACTACTATACACATATTAGAATAGCTAAAATCCAAAATACTGGCAACACCAAATGCTGTAAGGATGTAGAACAACATGAACTCTCATTTACTGCTGGTGGGAATGCAAAATGGTACAGCCACTTTAAAAGACAGTATTGTGATTTCTAAGAAAACTAAACATAATCCTTACCATCTGATCCAGCAATCCATGTTCCTAGATTCTTACCCAAAGTTGTTGAAAATATGTCCACATGAAAACTCGCACACAGATATTTATGGCAGCTTTGTTCATGGTTGCCAAATGTAGAATCAACCAAGATGTCCTTTAGCAGGTCAATGGATTAATAAACTGTGGTACATCCAGACAATGAAGCATTACTCAGTAATAAAAAATGAGCTATCAAGCCATGAAAAGACATGGAGCAAACTGAAGTGCATATTGTTAAGCGAAAAAAGTCAGTCTGAAAAGGGATTCCAACTACATGACCTTCTGAAAAAGGGAAAACTATCAAGACAGTTAAAAGATCAATAGTTGCCAGGGGTTCAGGAGAGGGAAGGGATGAATATTTGGAACAACACGGGGGATTTTTAGGGCAGTGGAATTATTCTTTATGATACTGTAATGGTGGATATGAGACATTATGCATTTGCTAAAATCCATGGCACTGTACAACACAAAGAGTGAACCCTAATGTAAACTATGGATTTTAATTAATAATATATCAATAGTGATTCATTAACTGTAACAATTGTATTACAATAATGCAAGATGCTGATAGAGAAAATTATATGTGAAGGCAGAATATATGGAACCTCTCTGTATTTCTGCCCAAATTTTCTGCAAACCTAAAACTATTCTAAGAAATAAGCCTATTAATTTTTTAAAAATTATATGAAAGGCCATCTATGAAAAATCCATATCTATAATCATACTAAATGGTGAAAGGGTGAATGCTTTTCCCTGGGGATCTGGAGCAAGACAAGGATGGCTATTATTACCACTTCTATTCAACACTGTACTGGAAATTCGAGTCAGGGTAATCAGGCAGGAAAAAAGAAATAAAAGGAATCTAGATTGGAAAGGAAGAAGTAAAACTATCACTATTTGCAAATGACATGATCTTGTATATGTAAAATCCTAAGGAATCCACCAAAATATATTAGAACTAATAAACGAGCTCAAAAAGATTGCAGGACACAAGATAAGCATACAAAAATCAATTATATTTCTTTTTTTTTTAAATTTTATTTTGTGGCCATGCAGTATGTGGGATCTTATTTCCCTGACCAGGGACTGAACCCACGCCCCCTGCATTGGAAGCACGGAGTCTTAACCACTGGACCGCCAGGGAAGTCTCAAAAAATCAATTATATTTCTATACACTAGTAATGAGAAATCTGAAAATTAAGAAAACTATTCTATTTACAAGAGCATCACATAGAATAAAATAATTAGAAATAAATTTAGAAAAAGGAGTGTAAACCAAATGCAAAATAGATAGCTAGTGGGAAGCAGCCGCATAGCACAGGGAGATCAGCTCCGTGCTTTGTGACCACCTAGAGGGGTGGGATAGGGAGGGTGGGAGGGAAGGAGATGCAAGAGGGAAGAGATATGGGGACATATGTATATGTATAACTGATTCACTTTGTTATAAAGCAGAAACTAACACACCATTGTAAAGCAATTATACTCCAATAAAGATGTTAAAAAAAAAAAAAGAAAGAAAATGGAGTGTAAGACTGGGACTCTGAAAATTATAAAACTTCATTAAAAGAAATTTTAAAAGACTTAAGTAAATAGGTTACTCCATGTTCATGGATTGAAAGATTTAAGATTAAGATGGCAACACTCTCCAAATTGATCTACAGACTCAACACAATCCCTATCAAAATCCCAGGTACCTTTTTTGCATTATTTGATCATAAAATTCATGTGGTAATGCAAGGGACCCAGGATAACCAAAACAATCTTTAAAAAGAAGAACAAAGTTGGAAAACTCAGTTTCTGATTTCAAAACATACTACACAGTAGTCAAATAAGTGTGGTACTGGCCTAAGGATAAACACAGATTAATGGAATAGAATTGAGAGTTCACAAGTATACACTTATATTTACAATGGATTTTCCACAAGGTTGCCAAAACAATTCAATGGGGAAAGAATTTTTTCAACAAGTGGTGTTGAGACACTGGATATCTATATACAAAAGAATAAAGTTAGACCCTTTCTTACACAATATACAAAATTGAACTCAAAATATATGATAGTCCTAAATGTAAGAGCTAAAACTATAAAATTTGTATTTTTTCCCTATGGCAGCTGTAACAAATTACCATAAATTTGGTGGCTTATAAAAACACAAATTTAGGGCTTCCCTGGTGGTGCAGTGGTTGAGAATCTGCCTGCCAGTGCAGGGGACACGGGTTCGAGCCCTGGTCTGGGAAGATCCCACATGCCACAGAGCAACTGGGCCCGTGAGCCACAACTACTGAGCCTGCGCGTCTGGAGCCTGTGATCCGCAACAAGAGAGGCCGCGATAGTGAGAAGTCCGTGCACTGCGATGAAGAGTGGCCCCCGCTTGCCACAACTAGAGAAAGCCCTCGCACAGAAACGAAGACCCAACACAGCCAAAAATAAATAAATTAATTAATTAATTTAAAAAAAAACACACACAAATTTATTCTCTTATTGTTGTAGAGGCTAGAAGCCCAAATCTGGAAATCTATGGAGGTCTCCTTGAGTGTTTGGCTGAGTATTGATCTGTGTATGTGTGAGAGGCCAGGAAAAGAATCACCAGAAAACAGTGTGCTGTGCCATGCTTAGAGCTCACATAAGGCTAGGGTGCATTAATATGTCTGGGTCACTGATTAGAGCCATCAGAAGGATATCATCTTAGTAGTAGGGTTAAATTAGCCTTATAGTAAAAGCTCCTCTGGATCCTCCCTAATGAAAGTTAAAAACTAACTTTAAGATTTATTTTTGTAATTTTTTTAAACAGAGGAAACAACATACTCTTTGGGGAAACGTTAGGGATTGATAAGACAAACCTTGGGTAAAAATTATTATGACACCATGTGGAATTGATAGGCCTGCCTAGGAGAGAAACACAGGCATTACCCAGCACCATGAGGGACAACAGACAATACTCTCTGAGGCTCAAGAGACAATACAGTCAGAGGAAAGTATGAACCATAACTTAAAGAATAATTGATTTAAAAAAACCAGAGACTACATATATAAGAGAGTTATCAGAAAAAGTATTACAAAAGTTAAAGTACATATGTTCAACATGTTCAAAAAGGTAGAGGGAGCTGTGAATACGATAAAAAGAGTAATGCAAGATGTTAAGAAAATACCCAAATGGCACTTGAAGGGGTGAAAAATACAATATCTGAAAGGAAAAACACACTGGAAGGTGTTATTCATCTCGCTAAACACTGCAGAAATATAAATCAGTGAACTTGAAAACATAAAACCTTGAAACATAAAACTTGAAAACATAAAGCAAAGATAAACAGAGTAAAAACAAACAAATAAATAAATAAGCAGGGAGGGAAAAGGGAAAACACGAGCAGGGCATCAGTGAGCTGAAGGATAATAACAAATGGTCTAACATACATGTAATTACAGTACCAGAAGAAGAAAATAGTGAAAAAATAATAATAATTGAAGAAAATTTTCCGAATTTGCTAAAACTATAAATCTACAGATCTATAAACTTTAACAAACCTTATGCAGAATAAGCATAAAGAAAGTTACACCAAGTCTCCTCATGATCAATGTGCTGAACATCAATGACAAATAGAAAATGTAAGAGCAATCAGAGAAAAAAAAGACATTGTATCCAAGAAGAAATCACAAAGAGAATTAGAAAGTGTTTTAAAGCAAATGAAAACACATCATATAAAATTTTGTAGTATGCAGCTAAAGCAGAGCTTTGAGGGAAATTGATAGCTCTAAAATGCTTATATTAGAAAAGAGGGGCCTCAAATTAGTGATATTAAGAAATTTAAAAAAGAAAAAGTTAAATCCAAAATAAGTGAAGGAAGAAAATAATAAAGATAAAAGAAGTGGAAAAAAAACAAAATAGAAAAGAGGAAAACTATAGGAAAAAATTATAACGAAAACCTGTTTCTTTGGAAAAATTCATAAATTTTATAAACCTCTAGCCAAATTAACCAGGAAGAAAAGAGAGAAAACACAACTACCAGTATCATAAATTAAAGTGGTAGCATCACTACATGCTCCACAGATATTAAAATAATAATAAAGAGTTATTATGAACAACTTTATGCCAAAACAACAATTCAGATGAAACGAAAAATTCCATGAAAGATACAAAGTACCAAAACTCATCCAAGAAGAAATAGATAACCTGAATAGCCTTACTTTTGAGAGAGAGCAAGATTGTGTACAGTAAGTAGAACCTCTGAATCTGATCTCATATATTTTATTTAGGTCCCAAATCAAGTAGCCTAGCACTAACCCTGAATACTAACTTCAAGGGTTTAAATGAATTGAACTGGAAGCAATCAAAGCCATTTAAATTCAGACTAAGACAACCTTGTCCATGTAACTGTAGAACAGCAAGTCCCCAAATGACTGTTTCCAAGATTCCCAAACCCTCTCCCATTCCCCTATTCTGTACTCTCTCCAGCAAAGTTCAGATAAGGCCATAAACCAAAGCCAATTCAAGCAGAAGCAAATTAATACAATTTCAAGGACTCTGACTATACACCTGGGTCCTTTAATGGGAGGCAAAACATTTCAAAAGAAAACTACTAAAGATGACGTTAAAAATGCAAATGTCCTTAGAGGTGGGATACACATTAACAGATTTCTGGTAAGACTTAAATGATTGATTTGAAATATCATTTTCCAAAGAACTATTTCTGTTAAGCGTGAGATTAAATGCCTGAAGAAGCAAAAGGATGGCAAAAAAAAAGGAGAAACTAGTGTAGGCATGGGAAGTTGGTGCTAAAACTAGTGTAGACACGGGAAGTTGGTGCTGAAACATATTTCCATTTATGTCAGTTTGACAAATGTTAGTTTTAGCACTGTGCAGGTGTCTGGCTAACTACTATAATACTCTGAGTCTCTCAAGGGCCTGGGAATTACTTAAGGCCTATTAGATGAGCCTTCAGGGTAATACTTCACATGTACCTTTTTCCTCTTATTCATCTCAGTCTTGTGAAATTCTATTTCTAATGCTGGCTGTGTCATTCAGTTAAATAAGATCATTTTGTTTTTATTTCAAAATCTAGTTCTTTTTCATTCTTTGTAAATTTAAATGCAAATGGATATAATACAATCCAAAATAACCTTTTTGGTTCTTTCACCAGGATTGGGCATATGATAATGCTTTGTAAAAACTGAAAATGAAATAAAACAATAGTTTCGTGCATTCTTTTTCCTAGGCGCAATAAGAGATCTATTTTCACCATCACAATATATTTGTTTCTGAAAATCCAGGTATTTAATTAATGATGATAGTGCCCTCAATTAACTTTGGCAGTTTATATAGAGTCAAAGACATACTTGGCATTTTTTTTAAGTTTATAACAATGTAAACAAAATTCTGCCAAAATCACTAAACTATTTAATTAGATGTGATGTAAATCTCCCTTAAGTAATTCACTACCTAGGTCATATATAAAGACAGACTTTGCTTATGCCCCTTTTACAGGAGACTAATAGGAGGCCATTATCCTTTTGGAGTAGAGAGATTTATGCACAAACCTTCCATTAGCATTAATAGGTGTCCATGTAAATCACCAGGCACCAACAACTGAAGAGACCTCCCCCAACTATTGGGTAACTGGCTATTTCAGTTAAAAAATAATTTGGGGAGAAAGAAAAAAAGGTTATGTTTTTAATGTAATTATCTTCGGTTAAGACTACATTAAAATGACATAGTAAAGAATAATCGGTGACCTGACACTTCATTTGGCGTTTATTTTCCCTACTCTCTAAGTTAATCATAAGCATAACAATAAGATAGCAAGCATAAAGGTAGATTAGAGGGACTGCTTTTGAAAAGACAGGATAGTGAATTACATGATATGTAAGCACACTGACATAGATCATTAAATTAACAGAATGGAGTCACAATAAAAGCATATTGTTCCCTTCATATGGCAAATGTTTGCTACACTTGTACCTTAGACTAACGTAGGATTTGCTTAACATTTTAATTGTATTATTTTAAGAAGTACAATGTCTTCCAAATGTTCTCTTACTATGCATATTTTTTTAGTTCTGTATTGCTGTTCACGCATATGGGCTTCTCAGGGTCCCTGGCACAATTTTATGTACCTCGAAACATCATGTGCATATGGTTACATTTTAGTTTTTCATTCTGCACATATAAGAACTTTCATGTGCTTAATGTAAAGCAAGGCTTAGCATGTCAAGCTGTCTTGTGTGACAAATAGTTGTATATAAATAAATTCACTGGATACACTCTAAAACAAAACAGAACTGTTTAACTTCTCAGAAATAGAGTACCAGAAATCCAGGAGTCTTTCCCATATTTGGCAGATGATTTTGCAAGACTCAGGTTCACTACCAGCAAAGTAAGTTATATCTTCATGGTTTAGACAGACAAATACCACATAATCTCTGCTCAGATTTAAAATGCATGCCTGTGTAATACACATTTGCAAATCTGTCTTAGAAATGTTCTGCTACAGATCAGATGCCTTGTTATTGAGAAATCAAACAGTTCTTTAAATAGAGGTTGAAAATGAGGCAGAAGCTAATCTTTGCAGTACAAAACTAATTGTGTGTTTTATTTTCATTTAACAGATTAAATATAGTTCTACCCTTATTTTTTACTTAACTTTTCAGTTCCTCAGTTTTCTCATATGTAAAAGTGGTCTAATAATAGAATCCCACAGGGTTATTTTCAGGTTGGTATTCCTCTTCTGTTTCTTACAAATGCGACAGTGTTGGAGCACATGCAGGCATTCCACTTAATTAAAAAGATACAGTCACCAAAAGAGAGAGAGAGAGTGCGCAAAGAAAAGAGAACAATAAAAACAAAATAATTTATAGGGTTCTAGTTATTGGAATTTAACAAAAGGCATTTCTGGGGAATTGTTAGGGAGCTATTTTATAGTTCTCACAGTAGATGCTACATATTCTTTTATTATTTTTATACTGTATTTATTTTAAAATCAAACATATAGGAGAGAGCCTGTAAAAAAAGGGAACCAGAAAAGAGCAGAAATGGATGACTGCCTCTTTGTGACATATTTTCTCCCTCAGCCTTGCGTATTTGCATTAAAGTGATTGTGAATAATGTACATTTGACCAGTGCTGTCTGCAGAACTAATGCCTATTAAAGGGATGGGAAGTAGCATATGTTGTGCCTAGGGCAGAGAAAGTCCAATCACCCCCACTGTGAGTGTCTCCAACTAAAACGCAGGACAGCCTGGGATTTATCCTAAATGAACCCAGCAGGGAGAAACACGACACAGTCCCTCAGTCCACATTTAAGCTTCTGAACTACGATTTTTAGTTTGCTTCCCAAAATAACCCATAATGTCTATCACTCCATTCAGACAGAGAACAGAATTTTTTCCTCCTTTGTCTTATGTACTTCTCCTACCAAATTTCAAGGGAAGCCATTAGGACAAGAAATCGGACACAAGCCATCAGTTGTTAGAGAGTCAGGACGTATGTATGCTCTTTATTGCCGTTTTAGCAACTCTCTCCTCTGCTTGAGCTATTCCCCAGCATTATCGGACAAAGCACAGTTTTGCCAGTAATTGCAAAATGTTTTGGGTTTGTGGTTTCACTTGTATGTCCTTGCACTCCACTAGAAATGCTCTGCTGTTTAAACGCTTCACAAGGCTTCTCAGTCCCGTGACATAATCTTCCTGGGACCTCTAGCATCAGGTTCGGATTCAAACTAGCTTTCTTTCTACCTGCGTTCACTTGAGAGCTGAAAAATAGCAATTATAAACATGTAGGAGAATAACAAAATCGGCTGAACTAGGGAAATTGAAGTTGCCAAACTGCCGTGTTTAAAATGGTTAGGATTGCCTTTTGCCTCATTAGCTGCAGTATTACAGAAAAAGAGAGAGAGAGAAAGAAAGACTAGAAAATATATATTCAGATCATCCATTCGGTATATATGTAACCCAAAGGGAGGGGGGGTAGTAAAAATAAAATACAACTGGAAAACTTGTAAGTGGTATCATAGCATGATATGAAAGAGTGTGTGCAATGCTGAAAATAAGAGTTGATATGATTTAGCTTATCTTTTATCCTATTCTCTTAGTGTTTAATTCCTATTCAAATTACTGTGAAGATACTATTATGCTTTAGAATGCAAGAAAGCTCCAAACCATTGACTTCAGTTTATTGGCCTACTCCTTGGGGTGGTGGGTAGGGGTGACAAGGAGTGGCATGCTTTCCTAGCCTATAAGAACTTCGAATGGTTAGCTATTATGGGTTAGACGCGCTCAGGGAAATTAACTTTGGGGTGTTTAATTTTATTTCTTTGGGTTCATAGCCTGGGTTTTGCAGATCAAAGATCTCTCTCGCCCCACCACTGACTTGGCCCTTCTGATTTACTGGAGGGAGGCCTGTGATGGTCCACAAGCTGGACACCTTCATTTTTTCCCATGATTTCCATCTTCTCTATTGTCACCCCACAATGTTCCCTCCTAGTGCACAGAGTTCCTGAAATCAACCAAACCCACCTTGAAGAAATTTCGTTTTAGGTCATGATTCAATGACTTAGTTTAAAAGACATTAACCCCCTATTAAGATTATGGAGCAGCTTCAATCTGCTCTGTAGTATTACAAAACACCTATAAATTGTGGAGAGCAAAGTTCATGGAGGAGAAACCTCCAAAACATGCTATCAGAAAAAGTTACATAAAAATTACCTGACATTAGTCTTATCTTCGGCTCACAAATCCTGATTGTTTGATTAACTAATTGAAGCAGATGACTTTTCATCTTATATACCATCATTTTCTATCTTAATCTTACTCTCGACCATTATTAAACTAGGGACTGGGGGAGGGGGGAAGTGTGATATATTCATTCATTATTTCAGCAAATATTTATGAGGCACATGCTACGTGCTGACACCAGATGAAGTTAGAGGCCTCTGTTTCCACTGAACTTCAAGCTAGTACTGGGGACAGACAATTGACAATACATTGTGATCATGCTATGATAAACTGAGTAACACGAGGTTCTATGGAGGTGCAAAGTAGAGATTGCAAAAAAAGAGAAGTGGGACTTCCCTGGTGGCGCAGTGGTTAAGAATCCGCCTGCCAATGCAGGGGACACGGGTTCGAGCCCTGGTCCGGGAAGATCCCACATGCCGCGGAGCAACTAAGCCCGTGCACCACAACTACTGAGCCTGCGCTCTAGAGCCCGTGAGCCACAACTACTGAGCCTGCGTGCCATAACTATCGAAGCCTGTGTGCCTAGAGCCCGTGCTCCACAACAAGAGAAGCCACCGCAATGAGCAGTATGTGCACCACAATGAAGAGTAGCCTCCGCTCGCCGCAACTAGAGAAAGCCCGCGCACAGCAACGAAGACCCAATGCAGCCAAAAATAAATAAATAAAATAAATAAATTTTAAAAAAAAAGAGAAGTATAAAATTTAATAATTTTTTAGAAAAGGTTTTCAACTTATGTTACCAAATGTGCAAATTGCTTTGCTGTCTTGCTTACGTGAAGGCTGCCGTCGTTGCTGTTTCACCAATAATCATATAGTTTATTTCTGTCTTAGCCACCTAGAGCTCAATATTGCAGGTAAATTGGGAGCTGGTGAGCTGTCCTCTAGAGAAAGCTTCACAGCAGACACTCTCCCTCTTATGCTTTCAGAGGCTTTGGTCATCACAGATTTGGCTGCTGGGGCCGGTAGAAGTTTGTGTTGTGATGTATTACATTTGTCATCACGTGCCCACAAAGCCCCTTCCTCTTCTTGCATCGTTTTATTGTGGCACAAGGTCTAAAACCCATGAATCTTGCTGTCTTCCAACAGCCCCCTTCTGTAACACTACAACCTGTGCAAAATTAGAGCTAAAAATTCATACCAAAAAGGATAAAAATCACAGAGCAACTGCCTTGCTTCCAGATTCCATGGAGAATCGAGTACTTTAAGCAGTGCCCTTTGTGAGCAGAATTCAGTCTGTGTGTGGCTCAGTCAGGAGCCCTGGGTTCTAGCTGCACTTCTGCTACGGATCCAAGGCAACCATGAGTCCTCTCTGGAACACAATTCCCTCATTTCTAGATGAAGCAGGCATGGACTAGGAGATGCCCTAACATTAATGTCAATGCCAATATCCTATAAATGAAATTTTAAATAAACTAGATCAACTTTTTGTTCTTTTAATGTTAAAACCCTTCATCTATCCAAAGTCCTTAAAGAAAATTTTTAGATAGGACCTCATATATCATTCTAACATATGCAAATGGCTGAGAAATAGCATACACTCTACATTTCTGAAATAAAAGTCCTGAAATCCAAAGAGATTAAGTGATTTTTCTAAGAATATATACTGATTCAGCAGAGGAATATAGAATCAAATCCCTATCCTCTCAAATTTTAAATAAGAAACCAAAATATTCCATAGGAAAAAGAAATTTAATCTTTTCATAATTTCCTCTGATTCAGTTAATAATCTGACCCTCACTATGACTAAGTAAAACACGAACTATATTTGTCCCTCTGACAAATAAAGTCATTTTATTGGCCAAAATGCATAGTTAAAGGAATTAGATGTTCATTAGAGAGCCAAATGGACTACACAAAAGGCACAGATTAAAGCTCCAATGTCTATATTTGAAGGTAACAGTCACCACTGGCAGGCAGGAAAGCCGAGCCAAAGGTATTCTCTATTAGCTCCTCTCTCTTCCCCTCTGCATGCTGTATAGACATCACCTATATGTCTGCATGCTTGGAAGTTTCCCTGAACTGGCTGGCAAAGAAACAACATCTCTTCCTAAAGATGAATAAGTATATACTTAACTTGGTGGGTCCCTAGCCCTCAGTGGAACACTGGGAAAGGTCAGAATTATTTTAAATGTCATGACTTGATGACGACAGAATCCAAAGCTCCAGAATCTTAGATTCCAAAGAGGTAGTAACACAGGTAATCTGGCAGTTTCTGTATCCCTTGCTTCCATCCTGTTTTCTGCTCATTTTCAAAGTGACAATCAGTTAAAATCTGCACCAGGAACAGATTTCTGATAAATGCTGTAAAAGCTTGTGTGTAGGAAATGAGGGTTAGATACAATATGTTTCTTGGGACTTCCCTGGTGGCGCAGTGGTTAAGAATCTGCCTACCAATGCAGGGGACACACACGGGTTCGAGCCCTGGTCTGGGAAGATCCCACATGCTGTGGAGCAACTAAGCCCGTGTGTCACAACTACTGAGCCTACACTCTAGAGCCCGGGAGCCACAGCTACTGAGCACACGCACCACAACTACTGAAGCCTGCGTGCCTAGAGCCCGTGCTCCGCAACAAGAGAAGCCACCGCAATGAGAAGACCACGCACCGCAAGGAAGAGTAGCCCCCGCTCGCCGCAACTAGAGAAAGCCTGTGTGCCGCAACTAGAGAAAGCCTGTGCGCAGCAATGAAGACCCAACACAGCCAAAAATAAAAAGATAAATAAATAATAAATTTATTTTTTAAAAAACAATATATTTCTTGATATTCTGCTCAGATATCAACTCAGTCCTTTCATAGTCACTTTCTCCCTGAGTTAGAATTCAGTCATCTAGAAAAAGTGACAGCCTAGCATTTAGAAATTCAATTATTTAAAACGTATTTTCAGGGGCAATTATCATGTCATTTATGTCAAATGTAACCATTCTGTAACTAGTTCAAACCTCAGAGACTATCTTATCTTTTGTGATGCTCTCCTGTGCTTTTGATCTTGCCAAATCCCCACTTCCTAATCTGTACTAAGATTAAAGCTTGGTACTGGTCACTGTGATGTTTCTCTGTAAGTAGACACAGTCAAGCAATAAATTCAAAAGAATAAACTCTCTCCATTCCAATTTTTCTAAGGCAAACAAAAAAATAAGACATACAAGTTATCAAACACATTAATTCTTTTATGTTGGTAATATATGGGGTCATCATTCGAAGCATAATTCTACTGTCATTCCCTGAACAGAAAACAACTGGAATTTTGAGGTTTGCTTACATTGAAGGGATGTTTTTTAAAACAAGGTCTCACTTTTAGGAACAGAAAAATCTATGTAATGACTTAACAAATATTATATAGAGCTTACTATGTGCTAGATACTATTCTAAGTGCTTTGTAAAATTTAATGTATTCCATCCTCATAATAACCCCATGTGGTTCTATGATTATCCCCACCTTACAGAGAAGGAGACTAAGAAACAGAGGTTGAGTAACTTTCTGAAGGTCAACTAACCAATACGTGGAGGAGCTCAGATTCAAACTCACGCAATGCGGCTCCAGAGTGTATATTCTTAACTCTCAACAAGATGATTTAAATATCAATACGAATATAAAAACTGGAAGCATTTCATTTCCAATGAAAACCGGAAGCATCACAATTTACTGAACCTGATGCCATCAGCCCTGGAGCCATGCTTTCTCATGATACTTTTTCAAATGTTTGAGAGAATATTTGGAGAAAAGCCCTATTGTTTCTCCAAAATTGTTTCACAGGCTTTCTCCAAAATAAGTACTCATGCAACTTTTGCCAGATTTATTTTGAAACCAGAGAATAATGGGGGAAGATGATTTTCTAGGAAGAGGAAATGGAGAAGTTGTTCTTATTATTTATCATCTCGATTCACATGGTTGCAATAGGTAAAAACAAGACACCAACATGAATTGAAAGAGCTTTGGCACAGCAAACAAACCAAATCCTAATTCCACCATTCTGGAACTCTGCACTATTTGATCATGCTGAGCTTCAATTTTTATTTTGTAAAATATGGTTAAAATACCTACCTCACAGTGTTGTAGTATAGACTAAATGAAATAATATGTAAAGTGCTTAGCAAAGTTCCCGGCAGTAATAAGTCCTGCATAGATACTCAAACTCTCTCGTCTCACTGTAGAAATTAGGGTTTTCTGTGGAAACACTCGAGGGAGAATTATAAAGCTTTGAAAGATGCAGTTGAAGAAAATAATCATTCAATTATTCAGTAAATATTTTCAAACATCTACTATGTTCCGGGCACGATTATTATTTCAAATATAATAGGTTGGAATTCCAGATGGTTGAAAAGTCCCATGGGTATTTGTTTCAAAGTTTCTAATTTTATTAGAAACAAGTGTGTAAATGGATGATTCCTCCGACTCTAATCGCTGGTTCTTTGAAGGAACACACTATTTAGTTCATATATTTAGTTTGAGTATTCTATGATTACTTCGTTTATCCCGGGACTTTGTAGGAAACTCATTTCTGAGTAGCCACACAGCTGAAAAGAGGCATAACACTTGGTCTTAAGTAGCAGCTACAAAGCACTGAGAAATAACAGGCCAATGAGGACTCAATGCCTTTCCATCCCTGGTCATTCCAGGTAAGCTGTCCCTAGAGATTAACATCAACCACCGCTAAACCCCTTTGTAACACGCCACTGTCCAATCTGATCACTGGCGTTAAGACAGTGCCTTTCAGTTTGGGTCTGTTTTGCTAAAAACTCAAGAATATTTATCGCCTCTTTAAAATGATCCAGGTTTATTACTTGAGTTTCTAATACAATTATTCATGAACTTTCAGCCACATAAAGGAGAATAAAGCAAAAGACCTCAGACTTGAGAGCTGCTTCTTCTAGCTCTCTGATTTGCCCCTGAAGTAGGAGGCAGCTGCTGCCCGCATCAGCTACCTGTGTGGAACAGAGACACTTGAATTCTTCTCAGGCTGTGAATTCTAATGTTTCCAGCCACAGTGTCTGTTCACAGAGCCTAACACTATTAAGAGCTCGGTCCTTCACCTCACTGGCTTTCCACTTCCCTCTGATTTCTGACTGCTGCGAGTCAAAAGGTACGGCTCCCTTGATGGATTCCCAGCAGTCACTCGTATCATCACTCCACAAGCAGCTACTGGGCACCTCGTATGTAGAAGAATACTACAACAGTGCCACAAACAAAAGGCTAAATTCCACTCTGAAGATAAGACTCAGACAGATAAAGTTTCTAATAACGCAAGAGTTACATAATTAACGACCAGTGCACACCTGCTCTGTGTAGCCCGTGATTCAACACTGGCCCCATCCAAAGTCTCCCTCGCTCAGAGGTCTCCAAGAGCACGCCCCAGTGGCACACCCCCAGCTGAACAGTCCTCATTACATCATCTCTAGCAGTTGCTCCTCATAAAGTGATGCCACTTTGCAACCCTTTATATTCTACCCAAATTTCCTTAATAATATAATCTCTCTCAGAGTTGGCCTAAGGTTTCCAATGTCTTCATCTGCACTCCAAAGTGAACCCCCTAGAATGTATTCCTTCTGCTACATCTGTCAGTATTTTCAGATTCCTTGGATAATTATACTTTGGTTGTACAATCTCACTTTAAGTTAAGAAGATTTTAAAAGAAAAACACCACACACACACACACACACACACATGATCTTTGATTATCTATTCAATGCAGAGGAAAACATAAAAATATCCAAAAATCTAACATGTTAGAGCCAAGATAGGTCACAAGAAGGTATCTAGAATAATTATAATTATTAGTCCTATTTTACAGAAGAGGTTCTGAGGCTCAAAAAGAATGGGGCTTGTTCCAGTTTATAAATCGCTAGGAGATTTATAAGTAAATATACTTATTTTCTTTTATTTGTACTATGAACATTTTTAATATTTATACGTACCAGAAACTTATAAAAGTTAAAATTGTTCAGGCATAATTTTTGTCAACCTACTTTTTGTTCTACATTTCATAACTATTTTCCCTGTTTCTTTCTAAACATGGAACTACTGGTTCCTATCATCACTTCTGAATTCAAATAAATTCAATTTAGCCAAAATTTAATGAATAATTAATTTTGCTAAACCCTAAAAAAATGTTCATTCTATAGATTTTAAATTCCTGGGTTTGAAAGATTCTCACCAATAAAAGAGTTAACAATTTGTGAGTGAACATGAAGATGCAAACAGTCAATCTGAATAGTGCAGGGAATGCCTCTACTTACCACTTGGTCTGAGATCTTAACACATTAAGACTGCTTTTAGGTATGGACACCAAGTGGGGGGAAAGTGGGGGTGGTGGGAGGGTGGTGGTGGGATGAACTGGGAGATTGGGATTGACATATATACACTAATATGTATAAAATAGATAACTAATAAGAACCTGCTGTATAAAAAAGTTAAAATAAAATAAATTTTTTTAAAAATTTGCAAATCAGGGCTTCCCTGGTGGCGCAGTGGTTGAGAATCTGCCTGCCAATGCAGGGGACACGGGTTCGAGCCCTGGTCTGGGAAGATCCCACATGCCGCAGAGCAGCTAGGCCCGTGAGCCACCATTACTGAGCCTGCGCATCTGGAGCCTGTGCTCCGCAACAAGAGAGGCCGTGATGGTGAGAGGCCCGCACACTGCGATGAAGAGTGGCCCCCGCTCGCCGCAACTAGAGAAAGCCCGCGCACAGCAACGAAGACCCAATGCAGCCAAAAATAAATTTAAAAAAAAAAAAAAAAAGATAAAGGGGCCATGTTTAAAAAAAAAAAAAAATTTGCAAATCAAAAAAAAAAAAGAAGACGGCTTTTTATAGACTGTTCTATACGTAGGAGTTACCAAAGAAATATAAACATAGATGGCCCCAACCCCTCTGATCAGTACCCTCTGGAAACTTACATTCCATTTATGGAGAGAAGATCAAATTACTTTAAACATTAGCAAATAGTAATACCGTATAATTAAATACTACATTGAAGGTTACAGACTGTCAAATGTCACATAAATACAGAAACAGTGAAATGGGTAAGGTCTGGAGCTTCTGAGAAGGCTTTAGAGAATCAAGCGGACTTGAGTTTAATACCTGTATGGATAGAATGAAAGTATGTAGAAGGGAAACTAACACAAGAAAACAAGAAAAACTACGTGGTTGAAATCAGGATGTTTGGGAGGCTACATTTCAATGGATAGTCCCATTTGGGTCCCTGGATCCAACCATATTTCAAGCCCTAGAACTTCCCGTTAGAGTGAGATGATTGTTTCAGTAGTTTTCTTCTCCTAATGGGTCATAAGTGGAGTACCTATGGCACTCTCCATGGACTCAAAATCTGATTAGGGTGAGCGTATTTTAAAAAAGGAAAAAGGAAAAAGGAGAGGGGGAGCACCAGAATGGGAAGCCAATACAGACTCCATATGCTTTTAAGATTTTTAAAAGGGATTTTTTTAGGGCAGTGGAATTATTCTTTATGATACTGTAATGGTGGATCCATGCCATCATACCTGTGTCAAAATCCATAGAATGTACAACTCAAGGAGTGAACCCTAATGTTAATATTGGCTCATTGATTGTAACGAATGTACGACACTAATGCAAGATGTTAATGGGGGATACTGTGTGTGTGTGTGTGTGTGTGTGTGTGTGTGTGTACAGGGCTGAACGGGTATATAGGAACTCTCTGTGCTTTCTGCTCAGTTTTTCTCTAAATTTAAAACTTCCCTAAAAAATAAAGTCTATTAATATTTTTTTAACTTTTCACCACCAAAACTCACTAATCAAAATGTCAGACTCCTTCTATCTCTAATGTCTGAACAAGTAGAAGTCCCCTGAGATTTTCCTAATTAGTCTTCTAGTCTTCTAAACAGAGTGGTCCAAACAGCCAGCAGGAGCCCTTCTTACAAACAGTTTGCACTGAAATGTCTGTCCATTATTATACTGCTTGTATTAAAGAGGCAAATTAGCTAACTGAGCAGTGATACTGTGAATGGGGCAGTGAGCTCATAAATGCACAGTCTAGCTGGAGCTCTTCCATTCCAGAAAAATGCCTTCAGTTCAACAGCACAGGTATCCGCTCTCTGCTCTTAAAATGAAATGCTCATTTTATTTTTCTGTGTTTATAAAAGTAATTCATGTTCATGGTAGAAAATTTGGAAAATATAGAAAAGCTTTTTTTTAATAGTCCATCTTTCCATCTTTTGATACATTTCATTCTAGAATTTCTTCCTATGCATTTTAACATACTAATAAATATTTTAAATATTTTAATATATTTGTGATCATGATTGGCAGAGTTGTGATTTTTTAAATTACAATAATCTAAATAAATTGCTTAAAACTCCATTTTTCCTAATTTTGTCTCCAGTTTCTCTGAAACTGCCTCCAAGTTTCACTATGAGTAAAACAGCACAAATCATAGGATAGTCTATGATTTAAAAGCCTTTTGCAAATATGACAGCTCTCCAAGACTGCTGAAGTCAACTTTTCAGCAATATAAAATATACAGCTAAAACCACATTTGTATTACAAGGAACTGGCTTCTTGTATCAGCTGAAAATTTTGTATTAGGATAAGAACATTTCTTTCTTTAGTATATAAAAGCAGCTTGGACCACAGTACACTTTTGGACCTTGTCGTTATTTCATTATCAGTTGTTACCATGTATTTTAATCCTTTAACAAAATATCTAAGCAGCATATAAAATATGCTACAGGGAACAAGTTTTTAACAAACCATTGGTATTATGCTGCAGAAGCTGAAATGCAAATGCAGCAAGATCACCATGTGCCATCATGCATCCATCAGGTTCCAAAACAACTCCTGCAAAGCTACCTACACTACAGTCACTGGCGAAGACCCAGCCAGGAGCAAGAATTTCCCCAGCGAGGCCAGTTTTCACTACGGTGGAGGCCTAAAAAGCAAAGTTCATGAATGTACAAAGAAACGAAAGAATCCAATGATCAAAAATGTTAAATAGGGGCTTCCCTGGTGGCGTAGTGGTTGAGAATCTGCCTGCCAATGCAGGGGACACGGGTTCGAGCCCTGGTCTGGGAAGATCCCACATGCCGCGGAGCGACTAGGCCCGTGAGCCACAATTGCTGAGCCTGTGCGTCTGGAGCCTGTGCTCTGCAACAAGAGAGGCCGCGATAGTGAGAGGCCCACACACCGCGATGAAGAGTGGCCCCCACTTGCCGCAACTAGAGAAAGCCCTTGCACAGAAACGAAGACCCAACACAACCATAAGTAAATTAAAAAAAAAAAAAAAGTTAAATAATATAAAAAGCCAGGGAAGACATAAAAAGATGTGAATTATGTCCACGCAGCCCAAATATTCCTCTCTGAATGTCCTTTGTCTACAGAATATTCCCTCAGAAGGCTATTACTTGAGAACATGCTCTTTCCTCACGGAGTCTCTGGGTAAAGGGATGAATGCAATCGGACCCTCTGTCTGCCTTACTCTCTCACTGGTATTGGTAAAGAGGAGGGCTCTGACGTGTGGCATGATGTGAGATCAATGAAGCGGCAAAGAGGCAGAGAAGGACCTTGTTCTCGCTCTGCTATCACGTGACTACAGGAAAGTGATGTAAACTCTTTGACCCCCCATTTCCTTATTTTCAAAGTATGTGTCCTGCCCCATTTTCCTCCACCCCTCTCCTTCAACTGTCTTCACTTTTCTTCTAGCCAGTGAACTACTCTGTAGCTCCCAGAAAGCACCATGCTCCACTTTTTGTTTTTGCATCTACTACCCCCATTGCCAGAAATGCTCTCCGTACCCTTTCTGCTCCCCCTCAGCCACTTAGCTAACGCCTACTTATGATCCGTGTCTCAGATTAGACATCATTCCCCCAGGAAAGCATCCCTGTGCCCTGATATTGGCTGACTGTACCTCCTACATGTCCCCACTGCAGTATTCCCTGTACTAAAACTCCATCTCCTCCCTCTTCTGAAAACTCCTATGAACTTGGCATGGCTAAGCACTCAAAAAAATACAGGTAGAGGAAAGAAAAAGACAGGGGAAGAAAAGGGAAGAGAGTGGGGAAGAAAGCGCAAGGAGCAAGGAAGGGAACAGTAGCCAAGGGAAAGGAAAACTGACCTTTTCTCTTCACAGGGTTGTTATAAGGACCAAATGAGACAATGTCTATGAAAACACTACAAAAACTCTACGTATCAGGATATTTATTAAATGAGACGTTTTCTGTTCTCTATTTGGAATTTGGAAATTTCTCCTGAGGCTCAAAGCTGAAGACAAGGGATGACCTAACTGACCATGAATCACTCATTCAGATATATATGTACACTAAATCTACATCTACTCTCTTTCCTGTGAAGCACTATTCAACACTTGGGACACATATGTGAACCAAGCAAAGACCACGGCCCTTGTAGAGCTTCCGTTCATAAGAAGAAGACAGACAATAAAAATAAACATGACAAATTGGAAAACTGCCTAACATATTAAACAGGATAAGAGTGTTAAGAAAAAATAAAAGAAAATGAGAGTAGCATTAAGACTAATAGGACTGACCAGGTCTGTGGGTTTATAATTTTAAAGGGGTGATAAGAGAGGGGATTTTTAAAGGGATCTTCAATGGCAAGATGGCCTCTGAGAAAAAAGCGTGATGAACAAAAGAATTAACCTAAGGATAACTGGAGGGAAGATCACCCCAGGCGGAGAAAACAGCTCATGCAAAGGTCCTAAGGAGGCTACTTGCTTATGATGATTGAAGAACAGCGAGGAGGTGGCTGGGACTGGATCACGGGGCTGAAGGCTTATAGAAGTAGGAGATGAAGTCAAAGGGGCAAGGGGAAGGGGCCAATCATGTAATGGTTTGCAAGCCACCGTAAAAATGTTGTATTTTACTGTGAAATAGAGAACCACTGCAGGGCTTAGAACAGAGAAGGATCACTATCTGACTTATATTTTAAAAGGGCCACTCTGACTGCTATACTGAAAATAGCTCCTAGAGGGGCAAGAGCAGATGCAAGTAGCCAGAGGAGGCCACAGCAGGAATTCAGGTAAAAGATGGCAGTGCCTTGGACCAAAGTGACATCAGTAGTGGTGGTAAGAAGGGTTAGATTCTAAATATATCTGGAGGTTGGAGCTAACAAGATTTCCTGTTCTTCTCAGAGTCTTTGATGCTGCTGAAAGCCAAAGACCTGAAACATCTTGAAAGGACTCTGCCCAAGAAGGCTACCTGGCAAACTACAGAGGCACCTAGCTAGAGGACAAGAGGTCAGCCTTAAAATGGCACCTAGAGTGTATTCCCAAAGGGGACTCTTCAAAGAACCCCTGGGCCCCTGTATGAGAGTGACAGCATCAGACTCTTCAAGTGACAGAGGGTATCCAGCAGCCAAGCGAATCTATATCCACAGGACAGGTGAATTAAAAGGCATGTGCCCCTCTCCTATCATCCTTTCTTTCAGCTCCGCAGAAGTCAGAAGCAGCTTAAGGAATGGTGAAAGAGAAATGGATAAATAACGTGCAGCAACTGTAGAAGAAAACTCAATTTCTGGTCTGCAGACTTGTGGATCAGCCCTGAATTGGGAGGCAGTCTTGTAGGACAGAGCCCTTAACCTGTGGAATCTGATGCTATCTCCAGGTAGTATCAGAATTGAGTTGAATCGAGTTGAATTCTCCAACACCCTGCTGGTGTCTGAAAATTGGTTTTGGTGTTGGGGAACCCCTCTCCCCACATTGAAATTGGTCTTAGAACCCACTTAATGGTATTCTGTTGTAGTAGCCTGAGCTGACTAAGGCAGGCATCAACCAGAGGCATCTATGTAGAGAATGTGACTTACTAGCTGTGTGACCATGGGTAAATTATTTAATTTCTCTATTCCAAAATTTTCTCATTTGTAAACTAGGAATAGCAATAGTACCCACTGGATAGGTTTAAAAAAATTAGTACATGAAAATGCTTAGTAGTAATTATTATGGCTCATGGTAATTATTGAGTATGTCTTGTTATTGGTCTTAATATATATATATATATATATATATATATATATATATATATATAACCAACTAGTTTAGTAAACCAGGTTGAATTGATAAGGATATGAATAGAAAATGTTTTTTTCCCTTCCACCATTGTTTTCAAACATACTCTGATAAAGCCTGTCTATCCTTTCCACCCATTAGTAGTGGTCCTGGTTATGGGATGACTGTCACTGCTTCACAGTGCTTGTGTTCAAGGAACTTATTTTACTTAATAATGATCCCAACATGCAAGAGTAGTGATGCTGGCAATTTAGATATGCCAAAGAGAAGCCCTAAAGTGCTTCCTTAAGTGAAAAGGTGAAAGTTCTCTACTTAATAAGGAAAGAAAAAACTGTATGCTGCTCTATGGTAGGAACTAATATTCTATCCATGAAACTGTGAAGAAGGAAAAAGAAATTCATGCTAGTTTTGCTGTCACACCTCAAACTGTCACACCTCAAAGTTACAGCCACAGTGCATGGTAAGTACTTAGTTAAGATGAAAAAGGCATTAAATTCGTACAAAGAGATATTTTGAGAGAGAGACCACATTCACATAATTTTTATTACAGTAAATTATTATAATTGTTCTACTTTATTACTAGTTATTGTTGTTAATCTCTTACTGTGCCTAATATAAATTAAACTTCATCAGAGGTATATATGTATAGGAAAAAACATAGTGTATGCTTCAGGCACCCACTAGTAGTCTTGGAATGTATCCCATATGGATAAGGGGGAACTACTATATATATGAGAAATATATATTTGGTCATCTAAATACCAAATATATATTTCTTATAAATCACAATACTGGAACCATAGACTGGGTGGTTTATGAACAACAGAAATTTACTTCTCACAGTTCTGAAAGCTGGAAGCCCAAGATCAAGGCACTGGCAGATTCAGTGTCTCGTGAAGGCCCAATTCCTGGTCTGTAGATGGCCATCTTCTGGCTGTGCCCTCACATGGCAGAGGGGACAAGGGAGTTCTCTGGGATCTCTTTTATAAGGGCACTAATCTGATTCATGAGGACTCCACCCTCATGACCTTATCACCTCTCAAAGGCACCACCTCCAAATACAGGTGGAGGTGGGGAACATTTTCATTCTACAGCAACACTCCCAGTATATTTGTTTGGCTCAAACAGCGTTTTTTGTCTGTTTGTTTTCATCTGAACAACTTTAAACTGGGTACGACTTTTCAGGTCAGCACAGTCTCACCATTCCTAACTGCCTTACATGGCTGCCCACTTAATTAATTTACATTACCTACCTAGTTCACAGAGACTTTTGGGTCTGCAACTCCGGCCAATCAATCATTCCTGTCCCTGACCCTCATCCTTTACCCATCTGCCTATACTCATTCTTCTCAATCTGCCACATTCTCCATAGCCTCTCTTCTCGATCAACTACCATACTCAAATCTAGCTCAAGACCTAGCTTGAAGCCTTCCCAGATTAACTTCAGTAAACAGTAACTTTTCATATCCTTTGCATTCCAAGAGCACTTGCTAGTTGTGGATTATCCTCTTGCTCAGTTGCTTCATTAAAGTATCTCCCCCTCCTTATCTCCCCCTCCTCCCAAACAGAGTGTAAGTGTAGTGTGATTGCTTTTTTGATGTGTCAACTTTGCTAGGCTACAGCCCCCAGTTATTCAATCAAATGCTAATCTACGTGTTGCTGTAAAGGGATTTTGCAGATGTTTTTGGCATCCCTAATCAACTGAGTTTAAGTATGCTGGATAATCTAGATGGGCCTGATTGGGAGGCCTTAAAATAAGAGTTAAAGATACAGAGAGAGAGAGAGTGATTGATTCTGCCTGTGGACAACAGCTCTGGCCTATGCCCACTGAGTACCATCCTGACCATAATCCTTCCTTCCTCACTGCCTGCCCTACAGATTCTGAACTTGCTTAAGCCAACCCTCACAATCATGTCGGCCAATTCTTTGTTTTACACATGTACATAAACACACACACACACACACACACACACACACACATACACACCCATCCTACCAATTCTATTTCTCTGGTTGAACACTGACTGATACACACAGTAAGTGGAAAGAACCATCTCTTCTTTTTTAAACTCCCCCCATACATAACATACAAACACACATACACATAAACTCACATTTGGGAACCTAGTTGATACCACTGAATAAACCTAAGACATTAAAATTGAGACAAAGTATCATATGCACAGAGAAATACACAGAATAAACTGGATAAACAAAAGCTGAGTAATAGAAAAAAATTATAAGAGTAAGCCAGTAAATTGTGGACCCTGTGGAAAGAAAAATTTTTGAAATGAAATCACTGAGTAAGTTTCTAATATAGGCTGGTAGTGATAACAGTAGAGAACAAAATGAGAAAACTGTTTCTGAAACAGTGGCAGTACAAGTAAACAGTGAACCATACGTATATCCACATATTTATTTGAACAGAATTCCAAATAATTAAAATGCAACAAAACACGTATTTTATCTGTCTAGGTTCCCAGTTTTTTAGTTCATTCTACCAAGCTGTCCTTGTGATGGCAATAACTGATGTTTACCATTTTAATATTAAAGTTTTCTCACTAACAGTATTAGATATAAATGACTTTGATTTGTGATCTTCCCCCCAACACTGTGCTTTTAGAATGCATGACATGTTATGTATGAAGTGGGAATTGAAAATTCCCTCAATATCCATAAGCATTTATTTATGCAGTCTTTAAAGTTTAGAATTATGTAGGTTGCCTAAGCACTAAATTCAAACATTCAAATATAAGTGATTACATATATATGGCAATGGTCCCCAAAATGAAGGAATTGCAAGGAGGAGGGAAAGGAACAGTGAGTACAGAAGTTCAAGGTTACAACTTTCTGGATATCGTACCATCTACAGAGCATGGACATTTTTTAAATATTCTAAAGCTTCCAGTTGGCCATGCAATGACTCAGAATTGGCACACACCGTCACTAAAACCAAAGGATATGCTTTTGGTTTGAGAACTGGTTTCCTGTGTCAGTTAAAATTCAGAAACACATTTGCTACTCCATGGCAACATCATTCTACAGCACCACTATTATTTAAAATTATTTTAATCAAGTGAAACTACGTATATCAAGCTTAACTTTTTACCAAGTTATAAACCCTGAATGCAAGATGTTGTAGGATAGAAATATTGATATTCCACTAGGGAAAGTAGAAGAAGAAGTCTTTTATTTTATTATTTTAGGAGCTAGAGAAAGAACTCCTGCCCCCCAAATATTAAATTTTGGTTCAAATTCAATTTAGCAAACATATATGAAGTGTCTACTATTTACCAGGTGCTGAGCTGACAAATGTGAATAAAACACAGTTGTTGCCCTCAAGACGATCACTGTGTAATGCAAACAACAGCTATGAAACAATGTGATAAGTATAATAATAGAGATCTATACAGAGCATTATAGGACCAGAAAAGAGTGTCTCCTAACCTCCTGGAAAGGACAGGAGTATCAGGGGTGACTTCCTAACGTGGTTATCCCTGAGCTGTCTCAAAAGATGAGCTGAGATAACCAAGCAAAAAGGAGGGAGGAGAGCCTTACAAAGGGGACCTCCTGAGTACAGCAAAGAGCAGAGCCAGCATGCTGGATTTAGGTTACTACAGATAATCCAGGGTTGTCGGAGCCTAAGGAGTGAGACCAGAAGGGGCAAAGGGTAATAAATACAATAAATACCAATACACTGATTTAAAACCATACCGAACTATACATATGATGGATAACAAAGACTTTCTTGATCGAATAGATGGACTTGGCATCTGAGAGTGTGGAGAAAGGGAAAACCGATACCAAAAAGAAGCTTAAGACATTAAAGACAAACATTGCTCCTCTGTAATTTTGGTTAGGCGGATCCTAAGCAGTTGTAGAGACAGATAAACAACTTCCCCACTAACATCAAAAAACACCATCCACAGATGGTTAAGCTTGCCTACAACATAAACAACTAAGCCACGAACACACTCAGACAATCTCAAAAATATCACCAATGTTATGATTAATCAAAACATTATTTTGACGGCTGTATTCATTCTCATTACAGAAAAAATGTCCAAGGTGTATAACATCTCATATGCTCTTAAGTCTTTATAATGACACATATCTCCCTAGAAATTAGATTCCCTAATTGTTTTCCATGTAAACAAACAAACTAAAACAATGACAATGCACCTAACAAGTAATGCTTTCCTCCAAGAGACCTTACTGTTACATTATGTCTAGTAGTCTGGGAATTAGCCCTGGCAGGACATAATGACATGACAGTCTTTACAAAACATTCCACTGGAGATCAAAACTATGCCTAATAACTAAAAATGTGTGATAATTTTGCTCTTACCTACCATCTAACTATCTTCTAGATAGGTGGGTTTTGGATAGGTATGCACTTATCATATGGAAAATATGCAATATAAGTGAGCACTATAGCCTGATATTATAGTTCAGAGGAAGAGACCTTGGGATTCAACCGGAACTGGATTAAAATCTGTTTTCTGTCTCTAATAGCCCTGTGACCTAAGGAGATGTACTGAACTTCCCTAAACCTGGAGGATAATGAAAGAGATGCATTTCACAAGGCCCTTCAAAAGTCCCGGCAGGATGAAGCCCCCGTCGCCCCTGGGTGACCAAACAGTAACGCATCCTATTGCATCTTTGAGTTCACTCTCCCCATTCCCTGTATCAACCCCTCTCCTGAACTCTGGCTCCCTGAGATGAAAATGTCTAAATAAAAGACCTCCACCCAACTTCTGTAGCAGGCTCTGCTCTCAGGGTAACCCAGGACAGTACCCTAAGGTAACTGAAGCTTAGGGACCTTAACCGTAAAGTCAGAAGTTGCTGGTTTCTCACCAAACCAGACAGTTCCCCAAGGAAACTAGGTCCTTCTTCAACTGGCTGGAAGGGAACGTGCACTTCTAGATTAGAGACTTCTTACACCTTTCAGGACATTTGGTTTCCTCCAGATATTCCCTAGGGGCCAGGAAGAACCTCTTCCAGCTGCACCACGCTGCATTCTCTTCCCAAGGCCCTCCCCACGAGGGGTGTGCGGAAAACACGCAGCCTCTCCCATGCATGTGCACCCCTGGCAACTCGGGACCCATGCGGTCGGGAGTCGGAGGGCACGCACTCCTTTCCCTCCTCCCGACTGCGCACAGTTGCGATCATGATCGGTTGCATAACGCACTTTTCGATTGGCTTTTCCTTCTTCCTGATTTCTCACCTCCCAGTCCCCCACTCTTTTTCTTGCGTTCACTTCCCAAGATAAATGACCCCAGTCAAGCCCCTTTTCAGCCTCTTTAACGGAGAGCTAGGCTAAGGAAATGTCTGTCAGCAAATTAAGAGTACAGCAAACACACCCTGGGAGCAAGTTGTGGCCTCAGGCTGTCCCAGGGGGTTGGCCTGTTAGTTGGTTGGAGCCCTAAATGGACATACCCATGAAGTGTCATTATCTCTTTAAAACATAGAGCAAAAGGCCACATATAGCAAAAATCACACTTCCATTTCAAGCACATCGTGGGTACCATACTCAAACAGTTTATAATTGAATTATATCAGCTGGATTTATATTGAAGGCCTCCAGTCTTCAGCTATGTCAGAGGCAATCTGTTGACCAAAGTAAAAAAGTCTCATCGTAAGTGGCATTACTATGGAAGACATCAGCCTCAGTGAGGTGTTATCCCTCCCACCAATCACCAATCAAACCCTTACCCAGGGACCTGTGTTTAAAAGGAGGAAACAAGAAACATAAAATTTAAAAAGAAATGGTACCAATGTAATTCCATAGATAGTATAGTATCTATATAGTTTCATATATTTATAATTATTCACATCAAAAGTGTATAAAGGACTAATAAAATCTTTAATTAAGCAAGTTAGACAATAGAGCAGAACAGTAATATTGAAGTTTAAACACAGAAAAAGTACAAAAAGGGATATAGTTTAGCAGGTAGTGGGTTCTATGTTATCCCTCTGAACCATTCATTGAAGGCCACTAGGAAAGAGTAATCTTGCTGTACAACCAACGAGAGTTGAATTAGTTTACACTCCTCAGAACAGAGATCTGTGGCCTGAGGAGGAAAAGTAGAAGAGGCAGGTGCTGATAAGAAACAAAAAAGGTGGGAAACATTAGGGGCTCTGCCCACCAAGATGGGAGCGCCACATTTCAGAGCCAAATAGAGCTGCATTGCTTATACACTACTTGAGTCAACAACTGTAGAGGGAACATATTTCCGTTAATGTGACTGCAATGAAGTAGGGGGAACTTGCTAAACTAGCATTGATTTGAATTCTGTGATTTGCCAGGCATTGTGCCAAGTGATTTATGCTGCCTGCTCATTTAACTGTTCAGAATATTCCTATAAAGTAAATATTATAAACCCATTTTGCAGATGAGAAAGCTGAAGCGTGGGTTTTATGCACCTTTTCCCAGGACCAAACAATCAGTAAGTGGTAGAGCCAGACATGCCTCTCTGACTCCAGGGTCACTGTTCTTTTTCACTACCCAAGGCTGCCCATCTTTCTTTTTGTTTGAGTCAGGATAAATTATTGCCAAACTTTTAATCTACAGTTTTCATTTCCGGAGAAGTAAAGAGTTTTCTCTACAAGATGCCAGAAGTGTTATTTGCAGCATCTAGCTAGCTTAGGAACAAGAAGAACAATTCTTGTAGGTTCCAATATTGACCCCTATGTTTAGAAATGTAGGCTGTGTTTCTGAATTGCATTGAATTGAATTGAATTACATAGAAATTGACTAGAATAGGCCTGATTTACTGACTTCTGAATTTGGAATTAAATAATTAAAATTTTAATTTTGTAAATTAAAGAAACTCTTTGAAGTGGAATGAATAGCCAGGGCTGATATCTTTCCTTGAAAAGAGAAAAAGCAAACACAGAAAAGAGAAGCGCCATTTCCAGACAGAGACTGAAGGGAAGGAAGTTTAACTGCCAGGTCTTCAATGATTCTTTCTGACTCTAAGACCACTCTCCAGAGGATGATCTGGAGGGCTCTGGGCAAATCTCTTTGGAGACAGCTCTGCATCTTCCTGCTCACCTTCTTCCCTTTCTAAAAATGTCTCAGCTTGTCTTTGAAATATTTGTGACATCAAAATGCAATTCTGTCTTTTCTCTTGCCTTTTCTCTGAACAGCAGTCCATAATTACTCCCTCTACCACCACCCATAAACCCCTAGAATGTGCGCATGTATAATATATCATGCGTGTGTTCAACAAAAAATGGGTTTTTTTCTGCATAGAGAAAGCCTTGGAAATCTGACAAAGTCTTCAAGTTTCTATAACAGAATTTTAAGCACAGTATCTTTTTCTCTGCATTTAACATTGACCCCAGGCATCTTCTGTGGCTTTAAAGTCTACAAAATTATTATTCAATTTACATTCTTAGGGTTACATGAATGCCAGTTCCTTGCAGGCATTGTAGTTGGCTTGTCCTGGGATACTCAAGTTGCCTTATCCCCATTTCTTTTGCAAACTTAATCAAGAGTTTAAAGGTCATTTTTACTAGCCTTTGGGATGTCATGTTTCATGGAATGCCTCATGCATGGTCTGGAGCTCTAAACAGTATGCACAGTCACCTGCATCATTGACAGAAGCTACTTTACTTAGGGTGTTGCACCACTTGGGAAAGCTCCAGATAGAGGAGAATTTATCACAACAGTAATATAGTATGAAGTTATTTGCAAAGAAATATATTACCAGATAAATACCCAACGTGGATATCAGAGTGGATTAGCCCTGCATGCCATTTAAAGAAAGAAAACTACTTTGTAATAGGAAAATTATTTTTATATCTCTGATCTCACCTGCTGCATTTCCCTTCCATTCTGCTGATAATTTTATACACTTTCATGAAGAGCAATTCCAGACTCCATTATTGTTCCAAGTGCTGACATTCTTGTAGAAAATGAAAAACTGCCATAACCTTCCCTCCTGCTCTTAAAGTCCTCGAAGAGGTGGATCAGATCAGAGAATCTTCTGACTTAGGGTAAATTTTTTGTTCTTTTACATAAATCCCCCAGGCAGGAATAAGGAAGAAGTATTTCAAACCAATTCCAAATATTTCACTTGGAATCGCTCCCTGAGAAGAATGGAGCCACTGCCAATTAGCATATCTGTAGATCTTCTGAACAAACCCAGTAATACTTTCATTAATAAGTTGACAGAACAGAGCCCCCAGCTGTCACCTGGGTACATACCCCAACAGGAGAATTAAAACATTAAATAAAATAAAGAAGGTCAAATGATTATTATTTCTTAAAATGCCTTTGTAAGGCAGGGTCCACAGTCAAACTGGTCTACCCCAGCTCTCTCATTTTACAGGTGAAGAAACTGAGGCCTGAGGAAGTTAGAAGAGCTTTACAAGGTCATGTGGCTACTTAGTGACAGAGCCAGCACTGATGCCCAAGTATCCTGACCACTGATCTAGTGTTCTTCTCACACTAATAAAAATAATCTCTAATGTGCTATTTAACTATTTTCATAGCTTAGAGAGATAACATAGCAATTTGTTTTGTTTTTCTCAAAAGCTTAATTATACCTAGTAATCACATATCATTGTTCTTTCAGATGTCCACTGGAACAACTGTAATGTCACTAAAATATAAATGTTTGGTCCCATTTCCTCTTTTTCATTTTTATCCAAAATATGTTATTGGGATGGTTTTCCACTCATCTGATTCAGGGTGCTTTTAGTGTCTTTTACCCTAGGTAGTCGTAAAATGGTCCTCTATCTGGAGTTGCCCAGGGGACACTGAGTGGCCATAACTCCCTACTTCCAGAATGCCTGAGACAAGAGGGGGAAACCAACAAGCCACAGTATTCACCTGACTCTCTCAGGTACCCTCAAAAAAGTACCAGCTTTAAACTCTGGTACTCCTAGGACATCTAAAACTTGGGTTGAGATCAAAATAAGCCAATAACCAGGGGTGGTCTTTCTGAGCCCTTTACATGAGCCAGGGAGCTAGGTAGGAGCTGGTGAGATACAATGTCTGAGGTACAAATTTACCCATATTACAAAGAAACACTGACTTGGGCCCCAGGTTTAAAAGCTAAGGGGGTTTTCTCAGGGAGTATCTTAGCTCAGCCAGCTACAACAAAAATATCATGGACTATATGGCTTTATAAATAACAGAAATTTAGTTCTGGAGGCTGGAAGTCCAAGATCAGGTGCCAGCATGGTCAGATTCTGGTGAGACTCTCTTCTGGGTTGCAGGCTGCCGACTTCTTATATCCTCACATGGCAGACAGCAAAGGGTGGAAGCAAGCTCTCTCTCATCACACTTATAAAGGCACTAATCCCATTCATAAGGGCTCCACCCTCATGATCTCATCTAATCCTAATACCTGCCAAAGACTTCACCTCCTAATAATATCATTGGGGGTGGGGATAGAGTTCCAGTATATGAATTTGGAAAGTGGGGGTACACGAACATTCAGTCCATAAGAGGGAATGTTCACTCAGTTATGCATAATACAATACGAAATTTAAGATACTTCAAAGAACTTCACCTTATTAGTCACTTGAGTTCTTTGGGGAAAAAGGGAAATCTCAGGAATTAAATCATCACTCTTAAGGAAAAGAATGCACTATTTAGTATTTCTTTGGGCTTCATTAAATTTCTGTTCGTGCTCTGCACTTCACTTTTAAAACATGGCCAGATACACTTCAATCTTGTGGCTAATATTCAGATGCTTCCCATCATCTGCTCCAATTTTAAATGCTCTTACTTGTACATGTCAACATACACGGAACTCTTTATCAAAAGAAGTTTTCCTTTCTTTTTTTAAATGCATTTGTACCTCTAGGACAGAAGCTAACATATTTTATGAATATCATGGAAAAATAATAAAAATTAAAATACGATATGGCTATTACCAAAACCTAGAGAAGGGAAATAACACTGCACACAATTTCAACCATTTGATCATGACGTATTTTTAGATTAAAAAAATTATATCTGTGAACTCCAATAGTTTCCAAATTACCCTTTGATGACAGACTTCAGAGACTGAATCAATTGGGTTTTAGTAGCAGTAGGTACCAAGATACTGTGTTAATAGGAACAGTAAAGTGGTCCCTTCTTTTAACAACATCCTCTCCTTTTAACTTAATGCCAAATAAACACAACTCCTGGAATGAAGATTTAATAGGGGGGAAAAAGGGAAAATTTCTCAACAAATAATAGCAGCAGCACTTAAAGCACATGAGGAATTAAGATACATCTCTGCCACCAGATTAGTAATGAATAAATAGAGCCCACTAATTTTTACTGTGCTTGCAGTAAAACAGACCACACAGGCCTTCTCTTCTGGAATCTGTAAGTAGTGCTTTAAAATCCTTACATGGCTTTAGCACCTGTAATGACTTAGGATGTTCAGGGATCCCTAAAGGAAAAGGTACTCAGCATCTTCTTACACACACAGTTAAAAATAATTTCCTGACTGTTAGCTACTGTGACTCAGAGGACAGCTTCAGGCCCAAACATCAGGGGTATTATTTTCTAGTCACCTATTATCTACATTAGCCTTTTTTTTAATGTGACTCATCAATTACCCATATATAAATTCATCCTCCAGCCCTAATGATTGATATAAACGTTCCCCATCCATGATAACATAATTTACAGTACTAACTCCTTTCATCTACAATTCTGCATAGGTTTTTGACTTATACTAAGATCCCACATCACTTTAATTTTTCATATGGAATTCATTTCAGGAGCTGCACCCCGGGAACCCCTCACATGACATCTCATTTTCAGGACAATCTGTAAACACTATGACAATCTGTAAGCCAGCCTGATAGGAGGTTACGTTTACAGAGACCCCAAGGACCCGCTGCTGCTGAAGGGAGAATCGCTCTTACTGTGTTGCTGTTCCCCACATTCGTGATAGCTCCTGCTAACGGCTGTGTTCTGACTGATGCTGGCACAGAACGAACGCAGATACAGCAGAAACCACTCAGGTGGAGGCCTGGATAGCTGTACAGCCTTTAGTTCTCCGGGAGCAAGGCAGGGCTCAGCATGTTTATACAGAGGCAGAAACATCCCACATTCCCCCTTTCCAACCCCAAAATTCCCACTGTCATTGTACTATCCAGATGTGCCCTGTGTTACGACGGAAATTTGACAGTAAAAGTTTTCAGGAAAAGCCCCACGGATTCTGTGCATTTGCCACCCTTTCTTTCCTATAGCTCAATTCTAAACCTGCTAGTTTTAAAAAACAGGCATGTCTTTAAAGATTATGCTTTGGGCCTAGAACCTGTGTCATGGGAAAACTCACTGAGAACACCTGGAAGCACGGGTATATGACATATTCAACTGGGCATGAAACAGTTAAACAGTAAAAGCCTGTCAAGGCAGCCAGTGAACAGCTTTTAACCAAGGGCTGCTGATGTCATGGGGGGTCGTTGATAGCAAAACACAGGAAGTAACAATAAAGTAAATGACTTCTGAGTAGTGGGGGAGACTTTTTTTTAACTAGTGCTCAGCCTGAAGTTTGTTCTATTTCCCACCCTTAAATCCGAGAGAATCTTCAAAACCTTTCCATTACCACTGCAAAGAAAAGACATTTATTTCCAGGCAGCTATAGAATAACTAAACAAGTACCAAATGAGAGGCTAATCATATGTCCAGCATTAACATGAATCCATATAGTAGGAAATATGAAGCAAATAGCTAAAGCCATGAAAATCAGTACATAAGGAGTCTGCACTTCAAATGTTAAACTTTGTAGTAGAGGGACTAAGAATTCTCCATAATTCATATATCAGTCCTGACACAAATAAGTGACCAAGCCTACATGGGCCACTGTACGATGGAATGCATCAGCATGGGCCATGGATCAACGTGATACCAGGAGATAACAGAAAAAACAAGTGGCCAGACTTGAACCAGGGCAGTTTGAAACAGACCACTTGTCATGTGTATTATCCTTAGATTTGGGTTTGTCTAATGTTTCCCTGTGATCAAATTCAGATTATGCATTTTTTGCAAGATATCAAAGTCCATCGTGACAATGTAAGTGACATTTTCTTCTTCTCACAATATCACAACAGGAGGCGCATGGCCCTGATTAAGGCAGTGGAGGCCAGGTTTCTCCACTGATATGTTAAGAGGCTCCGCTGACTTCCTCCACTGATTTCCAGTTCAACAGCAACTCCATCACATTGTCAAAGGCACAAAGAATATTTAATTATAAATACTTCCCCTATATCCAAACAGGAAATAAGCTGAAATCATCATTTATACTTTGATTGAAAGTCATCCATGCCACATACTCTTTCACCTGTATATTTGTACTTAAATTTTTTAAATTTGTAGTAGAGAATTGAAAAACTTTGCCTGATGTCAGGGAAGTTTCTGGCATCAAAAATCAAGTAGAAGAGACCTTAGAGGGGAGAAGGCTTTTTTTGTCTCAAAGTCTTATTAAATGTCTGGCCGACTCTAATTTAAACATAATATTTTAGGGTTCTAAATATCAGGTTTTCTGTGATAAAGAATGGTGGTATTACTATGATCTCACTTGCCCATTCCTTAATTCATTCTTTATTTCTTATTTCTGTCTTTCTATCTTGCTTTCCTTTCTGTCCTTATATTCCCTTCATTCCTTCCTTCTGTGGATAATCATATAAGCTACTTTTTGTCTTCCTGTGCCCAAAGTACTGATGGCTAGATGCCAGAAAGCAGAGATATTTCTCAAAAATCAGTGCCCTCTCTTTCTCCTGTCCCACTGCCCTTGACCTGGACATATACCTCTCCTTAGGTGCTAGATGATTGGAAACAAACACATTTAAAATTCATCTAATTCATTCTTTCATTATTTACCTAAATTATCATAGTCGGATTGATAAGTGTGGTTTTCTGTTGTAGTTTAGAAGACTCTGGTGTGGCAGGATGTCCACTGCCAATTAGAAGGCTTCCAGAGAATGAGCTGAAAATTTCTTCGTTGCTTGTCACGGGACAAAGCTTATTAACTTTCCCTGACTTCCCTTTACTCAGCCAACTCTGTGCAGTTCATAATATTCCAGACAACTTGTGGTGGGGGTTAAATGAAACAAAATAGGTGAAGGCACACTATAAACTGTAATAAAGCTGAACAAATATAAATTATCGCTTTCATTACTCTTTTAGACAAAAGATTATCCTTTGAATTTGCTCAAGGCACCAGTCTGATACGCGTGCTTTTATGCACTGGTTCTGAAGATACCAATTAGAAGAAAAAGACATAGTCTCTCAACTGGAATGATAAAACTTCAAGACAGAAAAGTACATTAGATTTCCCCTAGGTATATCCTGGGAGTCCTACATCTAAAAATGAAGATTTGGTGGACTCAGTGATCTATTCAAAGGAGAAGAGGAAGAAGGAAAGGATGAAGATCATTTTCTACATCTATCTTTTATGTCTATTTGTCTATCTATCTATCTGTGAGAGACGAAGAGAGAAAGAGCAAGAGAGGAAAAGAGAAAGAGGGAGATTAAAAGAGAGAAAGAGTGCACATCTCGGCTTCACTTATTAAATCTCTCTCTGAAAAAAAAAGAGGAGGAGGAGGAACACCATGAAACAGAATATCCCCGGGCCTGGCAGGTCTGACTAAATACTCTGAGGATGTCTCATTAGTGGACCTGATTCTAATGCTACTTCTACAGGATACCTGATGACCCAGTGTCTACTGATGAACATTAATTGTTAAGTTGCTTTTTCTTCCCTAAACAAAGAGTCAAATGCATTGCCTGTGCTGTGGTTTCCTTAATGCCACTATTGTGCAGGGATTCACTCAGCAAGCTAGGGGAATAGCATGTGGATATTGAATACAAAGAGACAGTAGTTTCCAAATGCAGCCTCCAAAAGACAAGATCGTCCCTGCACCCTGCATGGGATGGAATGAAACTGTTTTGTCCAAAATTAAAAAGCCTGACCTGCGGGTCCTTAGAACAGAAAAAGATTTCCTATGAAGGTGACATCTGGATTCTCTCCTTGCTTCTGCTACTACCGCTGTTTTTACCACCATTTTCTGTATTCCCATTTCTTTGCTGCAACTGTCAAAAGTTAAGTTTGAAAATATTTTATCCAGCCCTCTTGCACTAAATTCGGGTGAGAGGGAAGTTTATGATTTCTCAAGAGGATATACTTTAAAAGGGTTTAAAGGCCCCACCATTTCTTCCAGAAATTTTAATAAGCATATAGAAATAGCCAGCTGGCTAATCCTGGGAATATCCCTTCTCCCTGTTCATTTTATAGAAAGATCCTGTGGTCAGGAAATATAAAGCTTTCAACACATTGACCACAGCTAGGATTATAGCCTCATATGGTAGAGCTTTTTTCCCACTGTCTTTTTCTGGGTGTTGGCAATATCCAGCCGTTCTTTCATGGGTGTCGAAGTCACCTTCACCCTTCACTCACCGGGGAGAACTTCAAGATTGACTGCACTAATGAGGGAGTCTGGAATTGAGACATTACATGTAAATCCATCAGTGTGATTAAACTTAGCATGCACACTGTGTATGCTCGGTATTTTCAAAGAGCCTGGCTATTAAATGGCTTCATATTTTTATACCTTTTGGCACCCTCATAAAAGGACTTAAGGAAACAGAATTTTTCCTCCACTGCTACAGATGGACTAAGGCAAATCTATGCTAAGAAGCTATAAAATAATTTGAAACGTCTCAGGTTCATTGGTAAATCAAGTCGGTAGCTCTGCAGAATATTTTTACATGTATAAAAATACATATATTAGTAAAGTTATAAGTGTATATAATAGCACATATATGGTGCAAAACCTGTTGAGTTGCAAATAAAGTAAAACCTCATTAATTCAGACTCACTTAAATCAGAATTTCTGACCTGACAAAGGTCTGGCTGAGCAGAAGTTTTCTTTACCATATCAATGGAGAAAAGACTTGCTGAACAATTGGCCAGTGTAAATACAGATTACAGGGAGAGTACATAAACTGTTTAAGAGAATACACTGTCTTTAGTATTCTTGAGCACTTGAGGAGCATCCATTTACATACAAATAACTGAGAGTATGCTTACAAAGCAATCTTATTATTAACCAGAGTACTCTAATTTCTGAAAGGATTCTTTAATTATTTCAAGTATACTTCTTCTGTATACTTGAAAGAGGTAAAGCTGCATCCTTTTAAAATATTCTATAGTTCCAACTTCTCACAAATGTATGCACCTTTTTGTCCAGTTGATATAAATTAGTATGTGTTAAAATATATATCATGCTATTATACAATAAAACACTAGCATTGTCGTTTTTGCGTATCAAGTTCTGTAACAAAATTTAGTACAGTATTTGTGAATTTCTGTGGTTCCTGTAGATACAGCCTCCTGTTAAGTATAGCAGTATGGAATGACAGAAAGAGCATGGACCTTATCTGCTCTCCGATTACCTGCAAGTTGAGCTTGGGTCTCAACCTGAGGCTAGGTTTCTCATCCGATAAAATCAAGAGAGGTGCTTTTGCATCCACTTTACATCTCAAACTTGTTGCGAGGACCAAATTACACGATGTTACTTAAGTCAATGAAAATACTTCATAAAGTGAAATGCAAATGTTACAACTATTTTATCTAAATAATGGATACTTTGATTTAGAAGGAAATGTTGATGAGGCATACCATATTAAGATACGCAGATATAAACTTCAAATTCATTATTACCTGAAAAATATACTATGTCCTAGCTTGGGGTGGAACTAGAGTAAAAGAAATTGAAACAATCTATAAATATCAATACAAACTCATTCTATTTACCATCTAGAGTGCATCATTAGGAGTTGAAACCACCAGGCATTTTAGCAATCTGTCGAAAACTTTTAGATTTTAAAAATCTGAGATACATTGTGTAGGTAAGGTTTAAACAAAAATTTCACAAATGTACAGGGTTTAGGAAACACAGGATGGATCAATGCAAAGCACAGATAAAACCATGTCCAAACCGAGAGCCCTTACAGCCTTGTGCACCTGCCCTAATCTAGCCAGGAACTAGCACAATGGCTGACACAGAGAAGGCACTCAACAATTATCTGTCATACTAAGATGCCTCTTGCCAACTATCAGATAACCCTAGATAGATCCACAAAGGCAGGGTCAACATACTTGCCTTCAAGGACTAAAGACTGTACATTTCACAGGTAAAAGCCCATGTCTGTCTTGTTACTGATGTGTCCCCAAATTCTGCAATTTAGTAATTGCTCAGCAAGTGTTTGTTGAATGAATGAGCAAGGACTACATGTTTCATGTAAGTTGATTAAGACATGGTCTTTACACTTGGAGTTTATCATATGAGGTGGCCAGGGAGAGACTTTCATAATAGGACAATGGGGAAGTGTCCTGTTATGAAGTTAGTGCTCTGAGAACATAATGCATTGATTTGTTATCCCAGTTGTACCTTAGAATCACCTGAGGATCTTTTGAAGCAATACCAGTGTCTCAGATCAAATAAATCAGAGGAAGGGGCTTGGACGTCAGTATTTTTTTTAAATTCTCTCTAGGTGATTTTAATGTGCAGCCAAGGTTGAGAACCCTGGGACAAGAAGCTAAAACAAGTAATTATAACAGGAGGTAAAGGAGTTAGGAAAGAAGTGTTTCTCAGATGAGGTGATATTTATGTTGGGTCTGTTTTCCCTATGATCCATCGAGCCCAGAAAAATGCTAAGATTTCTTCCCCTTCCAAATTTCCAACAGAGTCTCTCTTCTCTAGGGAGTATGAAGACCTGCTTCTCCCACACTGCTCCTATAGACTCTTCCAAGTTATAAATCTCAAGGACTGAAAGGGGCATCAGTGAGTCTTCAGAGTCCTAAAGTCACACCTCCCTGGAGGGTAAGATTCAATACCTCAATCTGGAGCAAGACTGGAATAAAAGGCAGAACAGAGACCTTGTGATTCTCAAATGGATGAACTGGCTAATAGTGTCCACTTTTCTTCACTTTGGGAGTTCTTCACATGTGGTCATATTAAAGGTGTGTGGTTTCAGATTTAATCATGACTGGCATGATCTGAGAAGTCAAAGCAGCATCTCTATCTGCCACAAGTTTCAATCATGTTCACACTGAGTTATGTTAACTTACACTTACTTTTATTTAAAATAAGTGAAGAACCTGGTCCACCACATTAGGAGGGAAAAACAAGGGAGTTCTTTATCTTATGAACCTGACCCTCCAATCCCAACTAAGTTGGAGGAACAATTTTCACCTTCTTTTTGTAACTAATACAAAACATTGTAATGCCAAGAGAGTATCTGTCGTAAGGGATCTGTCTTTAAAATACTGTACTTCAGTCCCATGGGATCAGAATTTTTTAAGGCCTCTTCTTCAAAACTACTGAAAGATATGTAGAAAAACAATTGGACACTTATTTAGCATAAAAACCAAAGTCCTAAGATCTTTTGTAGAGGAAAGAACACTTTGAAACTAAAGTTCTAATGGCAATCTGCCAGGAGCTACATGCATGAAACTGGACAAGCCATTCTCTAAGCATCTGTAAAATGAAGTGGTCAGGCTGATGTCGTTAAAAGAAACTTTTCCATGTTAACATTTTGTCCTACTTTAAATTCAACACACTGACAATAGTTTCCAAACGCATCCAAGGCAAGCAAGAGACTATCCTGAGGTAAGAAAAAGCCAAGCCTCCCCCTAGTGCTTTCAACATTTGTTTACAGATTTCTACATTAAAAATCATTTGAGGTTTGATCTCACCACCACCACCTTTGGACAGGGCCTTTTTTTGTCTCACTAAGTATCTTAGCACCAAGGCAGTTCTACCCTGACCAAGTTCTGAAGAATCCTGGAAGATTACATCTATATAACTTTTATGAGTATAGGCAGCCCATATGGACTTTACTGGTCCCTAGAAACTTCTTCCTACACAACTATGCTCATTTAAACGAAAGAGCTACAGCTCATGTGCTTTATTTCTCTGTGTAAGGTAGGCTGTATGTGAATAAAAGGAAGGGGCTGCGAGGCAGTAGAAGGCAACATACAAAAGGTACTGTTATAATTACTGTTTTCTGTCTCATCATACTTATTCAGGGACTATAAAGCAATGAATAAAAAGGATATGTGAGTAGAATGACAGGGTGGGTCAGTTCTAAAGACAGTCATACTTTCAGGCTCACCACCAGTGGATCCAACAGGTGTATTCAATACAACTGCATTTACAGATCTAACAGAGCTGGAAAGAATTTATGACCTCCATTGCCTGTGTAAACAACAAAAAAAAGGTGCTTCTGGGGGAACATAAACTTTCCCTTCACGTCTATATATTTCAGAGGCCCTTCTCTCATATTAATGAGATTTTAGATATTACCTATAGGATCTCTAAAACCCTTGCTATATGTATTTTTGTGGTCAGGTACTTATAAAGCCAAAGACTTGTCAAGGAACCAATTGGACAGAAAGGGAACTTAACGTGCATTTGATCAGCATCATGAATTATCTTATTAAACCAACCCAGGGTATGAATGACGGCAGGTCCAAAGGAGAATTAAAATCACCCACATCTTCCCCAAAGCTGAGAAGGGCCACAAAGGACCTAACTGATTATGAGGTTAGAAATTATGTTTTCAAGCTCCCATCTGGAGGCATGTTTGTTTCTTACCGTGTGAGTTTGCTCCTGAGTTCTTCAATGGTCTGTTCTGAAAGGGTGAGACTGACTGAAACAAATGCCTCTGTCTTCAGGACTTAAAAAAAAATCATTGAAAACAATGTAGGGATATAAATGTCTGTGCCCACAGCCAAGATAAAAAATGCAAAGTCTGGGCCACCTTGCCTTTAATTTTCTAACTGCTGTTTTGTAAGGCTGTGTCATGCTTCTCAGTTCAAACACGCTTTGGCTCTTTATTATTCATGGACCTTTTTCCCAGTCAGTGGTGTTGAATAATAAAACAGCCCAGGATCAAATGGGCCAATTCTCCACGCCTGACACCAACTGCTACTGTTCGCTGGGCTCTGCCAAGCGTTGCCTCTGATAATGAGTGGGATTTGGTTAAACAGTAAATTAATGAATAATGAAATATCCAGGTTGATCAGTTAGAGAGCACGCTTGCTTTGCCCTGGGCTAAACGCTTGGGGCAGAAATTACTCTCAAAAGGCACTTGCCTGGCTGCTGGTCTGGATAACTATTTTACAGCCTATTGCTTGACAGAATGCTGGGGAGGGGGGAACCAGTGGGGGAGAGGAAAGGAAGAAGGACAGAGTTATTAACAGCAAAAAAAAAAAAAAAAAAAAAAGAGAGAGGAAGAATAACCTAGTTATCACCTTGTAGGTTTCTAAACTGCATGTGTGAGAACAAAGTCACAAATATGATCTGGAGAAGTCTGAGTTCTAAAATTCCCAACACATGTTTAACATCAAGGAGGAATGATGAATGAAAACAGTCTTCTGTGTGTGCCTGTGCACATATGAGATTAAACGTAGAACGACTGCACTGCAGACGCATGTTCCTGTGTACGCGTTCGAGTGAGGACATGCGGAGAAGCCATCCAGTGTCTAGCTGACAGGAAAACAATACCCTCATGTTAAGGCTTCATCCTCTGATTCTTAGACATACCTCCTTGTACGAATTTTAGAATATTAAAAATAGGACTTTTCCAAAAACCTCCATTAGGAAAAATGTTTCACTGCAACTGAGATTCTATATCTGTGTGTGTACGTGCATGTGTGTGTAGTTTGTCACTTTTCAACTTTAACTTCACGCAAGAGTCTTAAATTGTTATGTAAGTTTATGCATGTATTAGTAATAGGTTTGCTCATTCAAGATCAGATACATGTTCTTTACAGGAAACAAGCTTTGAATCATCAAAAACCCACAGCAGAGTGCCACAGGGACGCCACATACTGAGAAAAACGTGTTATTTCACTCGATATTTGTTTTGGAAATGAATTTCTCTAATTGGTTATCTCTGGAATATCTTATTCTTTCAGAACTTGAGCCCCTTTCAAATGGCCTCAAGATGGGTGGACTTTGAAGTTTTACACAGTGGAAGCTGAAATACTTTTCAATAAATTAACATGTGGTGGGTGTTTGTGTTTTGTCAAGTTGTTTGGGTTTGGTTTGGTTTTAGTTTGTTCTTAGGTGCAAGAGAGAGAAGGGCTTTCACAAAAGTAGGGGGAAAGTGAGGATGTATTCAGGAACCTCATTAACTGTCCTCACAGCTGGAAGTAAACTCAGAACAGTGCTGGGGAGAAGTGGACATTATCTTCTTCTTCTGGTGCAGAGGTGACAAATGATAGGACTGTAAGAAAAAACTGTCCACAGCCTCAGCGAGAAAGGAGCAATATGATTTACCTAGAGCTTCAGTGTACACGATTACCACACTCAACTCCTCAGGGCCTACAAAGCAGCAAGGCCTACGGCTGCTACTCCCCTAGTTTCATACTGCAGAGCAGTATCATAAACAAAGTTTTTACCTCTCCACACCAGCATCCAAACCCCTCCCCCAAGAAAAAATAAAATGCTCTAATTGTCTTTATTACTTTCAGACACTAGCCACCAAACACAGATGTTCACTATTGAGAATTAAAGGAAGGGTAAAGGTCACAGGGACCCAGATCAGCTTGATCCTTCTTTGGACTATTTGACCCCATTGTCTAGAATGGCCCTTATCTTTGAAGCAGAAAAGAATATTTATATTGCACATAAAAGTGAATGAAATCATTCAGTGGGTCCATTTTGTTGGTAGGGCTCAGGCCTGTGCCGTACCCACCCCTTCCCTAACCCTAACCCTAACCCCTTCTTAAAAACAGCAAAAGGGAAAGTGCGTAAAACAACCCATAAAACAAGTCAACTGTGTTTCTGCCTCAAATCTTGGTAGTTTCCTGTCTTTAGGAATCTCTGGCCAAAAGAATTCTCTTGAATGCAAGAGCCCTAAAACCTAAAAACAAAAAACAAACAAACAACAAAAAAACATTTCCTGGGTTCCTTAACACATGGGACTCCCTTGGAAAAGAAAATTCACACTGGCAAATGTTTTGTTGTGGATGTTTTTGTAGTCCTGCTATTAGGGAATTCCCATACTTTGTGTGTGCGTGTGTGTGTGTGTGTGTGTGTGTGTGAGAGAGAGAGAGAGAGAGAGAGACAGAGAGACAGAGAGACAGAGAGACAGAGAGAGAGAGATAAAGCCCTAACTACAACCCCCTAAAAAGGTCTCATACCTTGTTTCTGGTAGAATCATTTATCAATGAGAATAACATATACACAAAATTCAACCTGGTCCAAGATTGATACTTTGATCTCAAAGTTAGCACTAGCACCTTTTTTGGGGGGCGGGGGCGGCGGGGGTTGTTGGTTAATGGAGCACTAAGATTTGGTTTGGTTTGACACTTGTTTTCTCTGCATTGACTGCCATTTTCCCAGCCATTTTGTATAACCCCTCCCCGCCCCTTCCCAAACCTACAAGGGTGGACAGTTTCCCAGTAAAACCCACTGCTGTGTAGAAACTATCTAAAATCCTGTTTCCTTGGAAACTCGGATGGTCGCACTCACTTTGCCCACTTGAACAGCCACCAGCCCTTCCAGGTCATCAGGTGTTTCCAAGCGGCCCAGCCTCTACTTGCGCATCCGGACGCCAGGTTCTAGCGTTCAGGACCTGATGGTTCACGCAGGGAGCGCTAGAACTCATTGGGTTGACTTGATCCGATCCTCCACCTCAGCCTACTTAGTGTTCGATTTGGGTCCGAGTTTCCCCAGAGACTTGCAAGCGTCCCTTCCACGCCTCTGTACCCCAGTGCTCATGTGCCAGCTTCTTTTCTCCAGTCATTTGATAAATGTCTGTACAAGAAGGAACATTTGACTGTTCCAGAGGTCAGATTCTGACCTCCCCAGCATATTCTACGCAAACACGCCCTGGACGGGCCCTCCTCCCAGTAAAACGCGTGGGTTAATGACATCTGACAGCCACATCCTTGAAACGTTTGCTAATACGTCCGCGAACAGGTACGTCCCGGATGTTAACTGGTGGTCCAGACACAGATGACTGCCAGGGCTGCCCTCCGAGCGGCCTGGGCAGGTCACGGTTTGCTAAGTCCATTGGCTATTGTGCTGCTTTTTAAAAATTTTAAAGAGCATTTTTATGCTGAGGCCTCTCCCGGCAGCATGCGTGACCCCTATTTGAGTCTGGACGCCTCTCGCCTGAGTCAGCTCCAGAAGGCTGCAGCCCGTCCGAGAAAACAGAAAAAGCGAAAAGCAGCAGAGTGGTTAGGAACAAATAGGTTCCGAACAAGTGGGCCAAAAATCGCCGCTTGACCTTGCTAGTTTGAGACCAGCGGCAGCGTAGAACGTGTTGAACTTGTGTGACAAAAACTCTCCCTCAATCTCAGCATAAACAGTTTGAAAAAAAAAGAAAAAGAAAAAGGTTGCCCACGCGGCACCGGTTTGCAAACTTGACCTCAAGGGCGCGCAGCGAAAGGCCTGACGCGCGGACCGCGCCCTGGGTAGTCGCTGGGCCCGAAGTTACGCCCCGGGGCGCCGCGGCGCGTGCGTGCGTGCGCGTGCGTAGGCGTCTGCGCGTGCGCGCTCGTTGACGCTCGGCCCAGCCACCCGGAGAGCGTGCCTAGTCGCGGGCCGGGGCGCTGCGTGCGTGCGCTCCGCGCGGGCAGGGGCGGCTCACGCGCGATACGTACGCACGCAGACTGGGCCGGGGGTGTGAATGGCTCAGCGCTGGTGCCCAGTCTCCGCGTTGCTGTCCGCGGCTGCGTCCTGGAAACGTGAGAAAAGGCGGTGGGAGTGCTCCAGCCTGTGACCTGGGGTAGGGACCCGTGCCAAGAAAGTGGACCCGGGGAGACGTTTGACTGACCTCGCCCTCAGGAAGCGCTGGGATTATTTATGAGGCCTGATTTAAAAGTAGTGGCTGCCAGGGAAGTGAAAAAGGAGCTCACCCCAAGCTATGAGAGAAGTTATAGTCGTAAGAATGCTGTTTATGACGGTATAAATCAATGTGGAGCTTGTGATGGGAAATAACGGAGAGCATGAGTTTGGGATAGACACAAGGAAACAAAGTCAAGAAGGAAAATTGAGTTTTCGCCCTCCGTGTTCTGCCCCCGCTCAGTTCCTCCTTTCCAAGGCGCCCACGATTCCTGCAGGGAAGCTGCGGAGGGGTGAGCCCACCCCGTGGCGGGTCGGGTCGGCTCGGGTCTTCCCCAAGTTGAAACGAAGCTTGTTAGAGGGCGAGGAAATACATGTAAATAAACAACTCAGAAGATTTATGGGAAGGAGTTCAACTTTATAGGACTGTATTTATAGAGCCATTGCTGGCTCACTTATAAATAGATTAATGGGAAGCTAAAATTAATGGACTTGTGAGCTGCACGTTTAATTTCTGAGGCATCGACATGACAGACAACCGACTTCGAAGTCCACGCATGGAAGGCAGCCTGCGTCGGGAGTCATGAGCGCCCCCAAGAAGACACACGTCCCATCGGGCCAGTATATCTCTGGTGGCTCTAAGCTCTGGCTGCCCGGGGTCCCTGGGAAAGGACCCCATGGGACTGTTTTTGCAAATGAAGAGAAAGAATGTGGCCTCATAAAAAAATAATCGGCTCTTCTTCTCCTAGCATTATTTTTAATCAGGGCCCATAAGCCGCTAATGCGGGCGGGCGAGCAGGCGGGCTTCTTGGCCACTGGAAGACGCGCACCTGGGCTGGCTGCCTCCAGGTCACCTCCTCCAAGGTCACCCAGCGTCCCCGCGCTGGGCCTGTGGTCAGGGTCCACGGCCTAGCGGTTCCAGCTGCCGTTCTTTCCTTACTGCTTCTGCAGCCTGGTTAAGACAGTAACAAAAAGGCCGGCGAGAAGCTGTAACTAGCAGCCCAGGGCCATTTTGTTAGGCAAGGCTCTCTCTGGCTTCCTATCTTTCCTTCCCTCTCCTCAAGTTCTTTCCTCACATTCAGGCCCCTCAGGACCTTGAGTTTGGGGTAGTAAAGGTGACTGTCTCAGATCCTTGTCAAATAGTGGTGGAAAGAGGAGGTGGTGTGGAATTTACCTATGGAATAATAGATGGAAGGTCTGTTTCTCCAGAGCTGGTGTTAACCCTTCAGTAGGAAAACTTGCCATAGGATATGGAAATTTGTATAAATTTGTATACCTTTGTATAATCCTTTGTATAATCCTAGTGGTAACCAACCCTTCACTCTCCAAAAAGCAAATGAAAAGGAAACTCAATGTAAAACATTTGAGCCAGAGACAAAGGCATATACCTATTTTCTTTCTAGATAAATGGATTGCATGCCCTCTTAATCACACTTCCCTTGTGTTTTTTTTCTTCCTTCTACTTCCCTTCCCTTTATGATTCACTCATTTATAATTCTAGCCATGATACCCCCCCCTTTTTTAATTAATAGGGAAGCCAAGAAGTGGAAAATCTCACATAAAGCAGATTCCATTGTCCTTTCTGTCTTTCCCTATAGGGAAGTCCAACTGGGAATGAGTCACCTGAAAAACAGAAAATTGATATGGGAGGCATATTACTAATTACCTGAGTGCCAACTATATGCTAAGCACTCTCCTAAGCCAGGGTTATCGAGATTTAATTTGCCAGTTATCCTTAAATGTATATACATGTTTCTGTTCCTGCTTTTTATAATTAAACTAGACAATGTTTGAAAGGACCTTAGGAGGCCCACATTTTACAGATAAAGACTTTGAGGTCCAAAGAGAAACAGTGACTCGTGCAAACCGTTTAACAGCTTGGACGGATTTACTTTCCTAGCCTCAGGGAAGACACCCAAGCCTTGGGATGAAATACAGATTGAGAAGATGTTTGATCACTGCAGCCCATTAGGGCTGGGCTGCAGCCCATTAACCCAAATGAGAAAAGCTCTGGCTTCCCTGGGCATCCTCTGAGCCTAAGGTAGGAAACCTCCTAAGACAGCCTCTTTCCTCCTCTGGTCAAGGGAGCTTTTCCTCATTCGTTTACGGAAGGCCTTGCACTGCTGGTGAGGTCAGGGTTGGGTTCAGTCCTGAAATGAGCCAGTTAACTCCCCCAGATCCCAAGGTATGGGGGTGCAGGAGCCCATACCTGGCCCTGTGGGCTTCTCTCCTGCACCATCTCCATCAAAGACATCATGGCAGAATGCCATCCCACTAGCAACATGAAGGGAGCATCATCTTTGACTTGGACCCAGAGGCCCTTCGTTCCTGGGACACGGAGTCTTTTAATAACCTGGGAAGTAAGTAATTTGACAACCTCATTTTTTTAAAGGGCAATATAAACCAAGAGATGCAGTTAACATGAGCTTTTATTGCAAATCCAGGTAGAAATAGGAGAGAAGAGTGTCAATTTGGAATTTTAAAAAATCAAAAACACCTTCTAGTGAAAACAAAAGTGTCCATTTTTCTAGGAAGCAAAATTTATTGTATTTATTGTAAGGAAAACACTGCCTGTGTTTCAATGATTGGGGGGGGACAAAAAAAAATTCTTGGCAATAATTTTTTTCTGTCTGTAGAATTAAACAATATCTATACTCAAGAAACTGAAGATGAAAACACAACAAAAACACAACAATCTTTTTATTTATGTAAATCAGGTCAACACTGGACAATAAACCAATTTCTACCCATTACCATAACAGCTTGTCTATAAAGAACAGAAAAATTCAGATAGGATTCTACCTAGGGTCAAGCGGTTTGTTTTTTTTTTTAACCACCCATTCACAGAGGTATAGATTCACAGATAAATAATCCCAAACTACCTGCTCGCCATATTTACACATTCCCATTAAATTAACCATAAATAAATATATACAAACTTAACATGGATACCCTCCAGAGCTCTTCTCGTGAAGAGTCAATAGATTGATATTTCTCGATTGTGTGTCAAAAACAATGTTAGTGAATTAGAGACGAACTCAACAGAGGAGTCGATTTTGGCATTTCAAGAAGAATAGTGTTCATTCTACTTTTTAAAAGAAAACAAAACGAATTTTTTTTTTTAACCTGATCATTTAACATACATCGGCACAGGAGGGGAAACACTGTTTGGGCTCTTGAGGCAACATCAGATGGTTTAAGGTTATTTCCTTTCCACAGAATGTATTACGCATACAGGATATCAGATGTGAGGACAAACTCCCTATAAACACTCTAAGTAGGAACGAGTTGCCCTTTTAAGTAAGGCTTTGTACCGGAGGAACAGTGTGTAGATAAGTTTGGGGTATTTCAGGTTTTCCATTCGACCGAAGTTTTCATAGGATATAAAATAGTTGCTTGAGAGAAAGTGGTTTCCTTGGCCAAAGAAAATAAAACAGCCAGGTCTTTGAAAGGTTCTTCAGTTCTTTATGTAGGGGTGGAGAAAGCTAAGGATGTGGTGCCAGAGAGAAGGGAAAAAAAAAAAAAGCAAGCTAACTAGGGGAGAATCCTCGGCCAGAACAGCCCTTTTTTTCTCTGTTTTGCTTCCAGGAGAGCCACAATATGTGTAAGAGGAGGCAGGACTGGACACAGAATGGTCAGGAGACCTTTAGAACCTCCAAAGGAACTTGCAAAGTGGAAAGTGTGAGGGCAACGCTGCCACGTCCTGACTCTTGCTTTCTACCTTTAGCTCTTTTGGTTTGGGACCGGGCACTTAGGAGGGGGCACGCGGCTTGGATACAGTGTCTTAAGAGTGCGGGGGTGGGGGTGGGGGGAGAGCTGCAACTCACCTGTTTAGTTTGAAAACAAGACTCAAAGGGGCTTGCTTTAAACGTTTCCCTTGACTTAAAAGGCAAACTCTTGAGTTAATCCCACTGTTTATTGATTTATGGGCCCAAGGAAACCAAATCTTTTAATAACTCAATTATCAGATAAACGTAGCAGGCCTGGCTAACGAAAGCAAGGGGGCGGGGGTCGTACAGGAAAGGAGAAGTGAGGGAGGGAGAGGGGGCAGTGGGTTCTCTCCACGTTGCGTGGAGGCGGGGTGCGGGGGAGAGGTGCTAAGCGCTCTGCTCAGACCGGGCGCCAAGGGAACGCACGGAGGAGGGCGAAGGGCGACGAAGGAGCCTGCGTAGCCCAGTAAGACAATTCCTACCCCATCACCCGCCTTTGGGAGCCTGAGGGTGGAGAGATTGCGTACCGGCAAAGGCGGGGGAAGCTTCCGATCCCCTGGACATTTCTAGGCCACTGGCCCTCGGGAAGCTGGCGCCCGGGGCGGCCGCTGGCAGCAAGGGGCTCGGGCAGCGCTGAGACCCCTCCCGCCTGCAGCCCGCGGGGCGCCGCCCCATTACCTACTGGAGCACCGGGCTTTCTCGGTCGCCTTAGCCCTTAGGGTGAGACCGAGAGCGGGAAGGGCCCGCGCGGCCCGCGGCCCCTCCAGCGGCTGATTCTATGTCCTCAACACGACTGGGCGCGAGTGGCCCCCACGCTCTCGGGACCTGCACAGTAAGAGCAAGGCGCGTCCATCGCGTCTCTCGCACGTCACACGCGTGGGGCGCGTTGCCCTGCAAGGAAAGGAGACGATGGTTTTCAGTGCGGTTTCTCCCGGCCTTTGACAATCAGAATACGTCTAATGCAAGCGGCCAGGCCCTCGGACAAAGGCGCAGGCTTCTGAGCTGGGAAGAGATGGAGTGTCTACACGCTCCCTGAGGTCTAGTTACCGGCCTTTGCACTCCTATCAGCTCATCTATGGCTGAGCCCTGCACACCCAGAGGCCCCCAAAGAAGCTGCCGTGGATGGGCTGGGGTCTGACATCAGCCGTTGCTTGGGCCCTCCTGGTGGCCTGAAACCAGCTCCCTAACTCCCCCCCTCATAAAAATGTCAGTGCAAAACTCAGCAGGTTCCTAAATCCGACCCTCTAACCTCCCTCCTCCCCAGGCCAAGGCCCATGAGGCGGCAGACCTGAGAGTCCCCGTGGGTCCTAACTGTAAATCCTGCAGAACAAACCTCTGGATCTTTATCTTCAAGGGATGCTGCAAAGGTCCTAATGCCTACTTTGTTTAAAGAGATGCGTTCATGCACACTCTATTTAGAGACCTAGGTCATCCACTCCTTCGCCCCTGGGGATTTCCCACTGCTTTGGGGACGGTGAGAACAATGGGTTTCAGATCTTATTTCAAGATAATACTCAGGTGAAGCCCAAGAAAGGAGCAGGGCTGCCAGAAGTGAGAGATATTAAATGTATGAAACTTTATCCACTGGGAATAGTCCCAGTGTATCCAGACAGTAACATTCAAAGCTGAAATACATCTCCTTTCACTTTGCATTATTTTACCATTATTGCCCAAAACAAGTGCACGTCTGGGAGGGGGAAAAAACGCCTCATTCATAAAGCATCTTGTAAGAAAGCAATTGTTGCTGAAACACGGGAGCTTGCACTACCCCCCTCCCCACGACCACTCGACCACTAGCAAAGCTGCTGCTTTCCCCACAATCGCCAAAGAGCCCAAGGAAATGGAATCCGTTTTAAAGGCAAGGCAATAATGTTAAAATACTGGGCTCCAAGAACACTTACTCCTCTCCCCTAAAATTCATTTAGCAGCTCCCCACTTCCCCGGAATTCTGTGTTGAGGTATCTGTTAGCAACTAGACTCAAAGCTGCTTCAATCTCTTATTGGCCACTTTCTAAATTATTCCCTTTGAGCTTCTTTAAAGAAGTGCACCTGCAGAATTCTGACACACAGGCTTTGATTAAAAAGGGATCGCATTTTTTTTTTCTCTGTACCTTATAGATTGTGTAGGAAGCCCAAGTCCTCTTTGAAGAAGCTCATAAACCATGCGGGCAAAGCTTTGGAAAACAGAAGAGAATGAAATGGTACATACCCCTCCGAAGGAATTACATACTAATCAACGTATTCATATTGTGTTTGGGTTTTACTATTGTTCTTAAAATTGGTAGATGACACAAATATGATAACAAATGCAAGATGCTCTGTAGGCAGATGCTGGCAAGGCTGGGAACTAGTAACGTTTCGGAAAAGAACTGATGAGTCTGAATCAACTTATTGGTCCGGATTTTCCTCGGCCGCGGGAGCCTCTCCTCGGCCAGCCGGCCCGAGAGCTGCAGCCACCGCCTGCGTCCCCGAGGGCCTCCCGCCCCGCCCGCCCTCGCCCTCCCTAATTAAGCAAAGGGCCCGGGAGTTGGGCCCCCTTGAGTTAAGGACACAGGGCGGGGCGGGGGCGGGGTCACCGAGGGGACCGCAACAGTGCACCAGAGGGCTAACCACACGCCTTTTCATCCCGGAAGATTCCCGTGACAGCCGGAGGGAGGGAGGGCAACGTAGAAAAAGGGTGGCTGGGAGAGGGGCGAGGTGAGGTGGAAGGACGGGGACTGCCAGAGAGTTTCCTAAAAATATATTAAAAATTTAAAAAGTTCGTGCGTCTCAGTCAACCAGCTCTCAAAGCACTGACACCGACAAGGTTTCTCCGATTTTCTTCCAATAAGTTAGAGTTTTCTCACGTTTAGTCTTATGTTTATTTTCCAAAGGGAAAAAAAAATCATGGTTTTCTTTTTATTATCAGTATTACTAAGCTCGAAAGAACCGAAGTGGAAAATCCGGACGGTTGTCTCCAAGTGTATCTTGAAATAGACACTGAGAACCGATACTGTTGCTCCGTGGTACGCCTCAAGTTTTTTTTGTTTTTTTTTTTTAAGTTATTTAGCTTTGTTTTTTTTTTTAAACTTTGATTGTATGTGTATTCTACCTAATATAATTCTTCCAAAGCCAATCCAATATTTTTAAAGCTAAAATTAAATTTTTTTCTGTTTTCCTTTTGTATTTAAAACATTTTTCCTTTTTTTTTTTTTAATTTTTCATTTCCTGTGTTTCTCCTCCTTGTCGCCAGTTTTACTACCTGGGCCTTCCCCAGACGTGTGCCTGTTAGTGGTGGTGTTGTTCAAGAACATCTTGTCCATGCCTTTGAGCGCCTCGGTGAGATAGTTCTGCAGGGCCGTGAGCGCGGCGCAAATGGCCGGGGCGCCGAAGCCGTGCGTGATGAGGCTGAAGTGCGTGAGGCAGCTCTGGATCCCCGGCTCCAGGATGGGGCTGGGCCGGCTGTTTCCGATCGGCGTCCGGTCCTGAGCCAACAGATCCGTAAATTCTTTACAAAGTTGCCTGCAAAGGGGCGGGAGAGGAACAACAACAATAAGAAAGCAAAACAACAACAACAAAAAACACCCTGAGTGTCGTTGTCATTGACATTCGAAAGGAGACGCTCACACGAGCCCAGAGGCGCCCGGTCACCGGAGAGCCGGAGAGCGAGGCTAATGTGGGCGATTCCGCTCTGTTTCCTTTCCCAGCGTTCTCCCTTCTAGAGCAGCTGGGACTGGAAGGAAAGCGGGGGTGGGGACTTTAGGCACCCCTTCCATCCCAAAGCCTGGCCTTTTCCCCCACCCCCCCACCCCCGCCCGTCTTTCCCCCTTCATTCCAGTACTGCATAAACCCCGCTTTGGGAAATGTGCTAGGCTTTAGCGTTTGATTTGCAGTCTTCAGTAATTTTTAGCTCTTACCTGACAGTTCCTCTAAAAGCCCTTTCCCCCTCCTCTCCCCTGCCTCTCCAACCTCTTGGTGATCAGACTCAAAAAGCCGGGAAAGAGTTAGGGCCCTGGGCCACAAGCCTGTCCCTGGCACAGAAGCAGATTGCTGGAGCCTTGCATGGCCCAGGGCAAGCAACTGTTTATTCCAGGAGAGAATGCTGATTCCATTCAAAGCAAAAAGCTGTTTACCTGCAGTATTTGAGAAGGGAAGTATTCCCACCACCACCACCCCCCTCCTTTTTCCCTTTCTTTTAAAGTATAGGCTACCGAAGATCTTTGTACAACAATATTGTTGTCCATATAAAAGGATTCCCACATTGTTTAAATAAAACCTAAAGGTAGATGGTTAAGACTCCAGGGAGGGTAGATTTCTATTGCTGAAGGTTTTTATTTCAAGGCACTGACAATTTAGAGGAATCTCCCAGCCTTAGAAATCCTGCGTGCCTAACTATGGACTAAACTTATTTGAGAAATGTTTAATATAGGAGGTGGACAAAAGGATTTTAGCCCTGAAGGTCCAATGGCTTGGTTCACCTTGTGGTCAGAGGTATGGCATCCCAAAGGTCATAGCCTTTCACAGGCTGGCAGACTTCTCACCAGGGTGGTGAGAAAAGGAAAACTACAGAACGCCAATCACAGGCCTCCCTGGGATAGTCTGACACTTGGTGACACCTGGCCTGGCCAACAGGTGAATAGGGCAGATACCTGGAGGCCCATGTCAGTGACCCTGGGGCACCTTTTCCCAGGGGATTACTCCCAGGAGGAGAAATGGCCGAATTAGACGGAGAATACCTCCTCCCCAACCTGCAGCAGCCAGAAAAGGTGTTTGGTTTTAAGGCTGATGGGTAGAGGACATTACCAGGCATCCTCTCACTACTCGTTTCGCTGTTCGAAATGCATACGTACATCCTTCCAACCAGGAAGAAACGGGTGACAGTTCTGACCTAAATAGGGCAGTTCTTAAGTCAGAGATACCTCAGGATCATCTGTGGGGTTCAAATACACACATCCAGGCCTCCACCCTCACTGATTCCCACTCAGGGAGCCTGGGGCTAGGTCCACAAATAATTATCTTGAAAATGCTCCCAGCTGATTCTGATACTCCCCCCAGGTTAAGAAGTGCTGGCCTAAGAGAAGCCACAAGCACTCCTTAGGGAAACCACAGAGTTGTTTGTGGAATCCTGTCATCTAATTTATCCACTTTAGTTTTATTTTTTCCCCAAAGTACCTTTACTCTTTTATAAAGCACCAACAGTTCCCCTGCCACTAGCCACCAGGGCAAGAGGTAGGAGGGCAATTTACTGATAAAGATCTATTATAGTGCTAGTTGGTACATCAGAGGAAAGCCTTCTAAAAAGACGGTGGGTGCCAGGTTTTGATCGTTGGAAGAGATGGTTAAAGGCTTTCCTGAAGTTTGTACTCATTACCAAAGTGCCAAAAAAGGAAATGCTGAACTGAGGAGAACAAATGCTTAGAGTCAAACATTTTAAATCTTCAAAGCCCAAACCAGGGTCTGTAAGCAATTAAAGTTCTGGGACATTAATATTTTTTGACCCTGCGGAAAGGGGCAATCAAATTCCAATCACGTCTCAAAAACATCTGGACAAATTTGAGCAAATGATTTTTCAGCCTTCCATATATTTCTTTAAATTACGCTGTCAACGGAACAAACCGCGTCCTCCAGCACTAAATAAATGAGCGCCGCTGTTTGGGCCGCGCCTGCGAGAGAAACGTGCGGGCGCACGCAGCACCGCCCACTTCAGGCCTGAGCCGGCCATAAAACACCAGCAATATGACATCGAAGCCAAAGACAGGAGTAAATCAAATAAATAGAAAACCCACTGTAAAAGTTCAAATGAGCTCTAGACCTAAATTTAGCCAGAGATTTACTATTTTCCCCTCTGGAGTTGTAGTAAATTTTACGTCTGCGGAAGATGCCAAACAGCAACGTTGGAAAGAGAGTAATTAGAGCTGCGGGTAGAGATGGGTGCACGTGGGTGACATATACACACCCTGAGCGAGCACGCGTGGCTGTGTGGCTAGGACAGGGAGATGTGGACTCCACGGAGAAATATGCATCCAGGGATGCAGGAGAGAACTGGAACAGGGACCCAACAGGAAAAGGTCTGCCTGCCATCCCCAGGGCTGGGGATGTGAATTGTAAAAAGCCTGGATTCGGATTAATAAAGCCATCCCTCTCAGAAACTAGGAAATAGAGAAAACACACAAATACGAAGCCCACAATCAACGCTGAGGGGTGGGGTGCGGAGGGGGGCGGAGCTGGGAGGGTTCCCTAGCCAGCGATCCACGGGCTTTCCACCACTGAGCTGCTTCCCTGCCCCACGGAGGAAGTCTGCGCTGCCGCTCCCACCGCCTCCTCCCAAGCGAGGCGGCTCCGCAGGTTGGGAGTCTGGGATGAGGACCACGAGTCCAGGACACTCACTTGGTGGCCAGCAGCATATTCTTCCGGGAGTGCAGGTCACTGGGGTCCGTGTGCTGCCGGTTCAAATACTCAGAAACAGCTTTGGCGGGAAACTCCGTTTCGCAAATGTACCCAAAATCCCGAGCTAAGTGAACAGCCTCTCCTGAAAACACAACCGCAGAGGAAATAATCAGCACCCAGTCCCTGAGCATCCCAAGGGCAGGAGGCGTTCCCTGGTCAATTCTGTTATTATTTACAAAAGAGGCCAACTGTTAAGGGTTAATAGCAAAGATGAGACAGATGCCCAAACTAAACATGGTTCTCAGACCGTAATTAACGTTGATGGAACAAACTTTGTTCCTGCCGCTCTTTCCAGCCTCTCCCTGATCATCCTTCCAGCCAAGTCCTAGCTAGACATCCCCTGAATAGCTTCAGGTCCCCCACACCCCATGCTTTGTCTTAAGGGAAAGGTGGGCAGACATTCAGGAGCTACCTTACAATTGCACCTAGATAGACAGTGAGCTGGATAGTCAAGCCAGATTCCCCCTTTCTTTTTCAAAGCATCTGTTACACCTGCTTTAAATAAAATTTAAAAGTCTTCCTATCTTTTGTATCTTCCTATAATAACTAATATATACAAATATAGATCCCTGTGTGTCTATGTCCACATATATTAAAGAATATGTAAATCGTATATGGATCCGTTTCTAACCAGCAATGAAATATTTATTCTCCTTGTCAGTTTCCTGCCAGTTAGGTTTCAGGTTTCTCCTCTTCAGAGGTTCCTGCCATCATTCTCTTACTTAAGGACTTTCTACTGCACAAAGGTGACACAGCAGCTATAGAAAACCCGGACAGCTGAAAGATTCCTTAACTTATGTGGAAGCCCCTTTCGAATCAAGCATGATTGCCCTTTAAAGCACAGCCTTCAGGGTTCAAGGGAAGATCCCGACATGAAAAAGAGATATGTTGAATTATCCCATAGCTACGTTATTTTTAAGGAGCATGACTTACTTTTAATCATCATTAGCATAGTAACCAAAGACTTCAGGTACAGTGCTTACAACAACTCGTAACGCTGAAAACTGCCAAATGAATATTGGCATTTCAGTGTGTTTTCCAGTTTCCTTCCTTTTCCACCTAAATCCCTGTCTTGGGCTGAAATTACTTTGACTGCTTTTCCAAATGAAGATTGTGATATTAGCAATACCTTAAAGGGCAAAAAGTAAAACCCCCAGGCTAAGAGTCAACCACTAATAAGTGTGGTCTAGAAATTTAGTGACCGCTGTCCCTGGGGGTAAGTTTGGGCCAGGCAACTTTGCCTTAAAGATAGCAAAGTGCAATGCCTGTAAATGTGATGACTTTATGGTTGCTGCCTAAATATTCTAAGATCCCCTCCTCTAAAAACTAACTCCCCACAGGAGTGTCATAATATCACATCCATAAAAATAGAAGAAAAAACCAAGACCTACATGTTAGACTCTAGAGAAAATTCTACAACTTCCTCCATTAGGTCCATCTGGCTCTATTTCCTATCCCTTCCACATCCCACAGATTCAAATGCAGATCCTCTTGTTCTAGACTGTGGAGAAGATCCTGTTTATTACATACCATAAGTATCATCTGCAATCCCAAAATGATGAGCAAATTAGAGTGTGCTTGTTATAAGTATGGGCCTTTAAATTCACAAGTGAAGATCATACACGACTCCCCTCCATGTTTCCTCACTCCCCACCCCATATTTTTCCTAGGTCACTGGCCTTATAAAGCTATATTTCAATAACAATAAGTCCCAGGTAAGCAGCAGGAGATAGGGGCCCTGGGAGTGACACGAGTTTTACAATAATCATTAGAGGTCATGAATGCAACAATAGTTTCATAAATCGACAATGTGTTTTCTACTACTGACGATTCAGAGGTAAAATCTGGGAAGGAGAAGGGGTATAGAATGCATTGCTTCTTACAGAGTTACTCTTGCAGGAGTTCATACAGAGGGTGTTTCAGGCACCATGTCCTGCACCTGGCGGCAGAGACGACCCCTGCACTGGCTTGGAGACTAGACCTGAGCACTCTCAAGAGCTCAGGGACCCTTGCATTGTCCCTTGGCCTCTGGACAATTGCCGCTCCCTCTAAGTAAAAGGACCTTTGAACTTCTCTCAAGCAATCGCTTGACATCCAACTCAAAAGGGCACAACAATTGCAATGATTTCCAGTTAATCATAAAACATGTAAAATGTCAGCCTTCAGCCGACAGTTAAGCTCCACCACTTCGTGAAATGGCCAAACGTCTTGCTTACCTTCCACCAGGGAGGTGAGTAACGTGACATTTGCTGCCTTGCGCCTGCCCGCGGGTAAATTCAAACCGATTTTTTCTAGCCTTTCTCGCAAAGATCTCCCCCCATTTTTCGATTTGGCTCTGAAATTGCAAGAATTAACATTCTGATTAACCTCAGAGTGTTCCTGAAACAAAGTTTAGACTTAGCAAGCTAAAGCCCAGTGGAGCTTGAAGAGGTTTTAACTTGAGGTTAGCACATTTTTTTTCTTCCTTTTGGTTATTTGCTGATAGTTTGCTGAGGTTTGCTTAATTTCTGCAATACAGAGCATTAAAAAAAAATTGAGTCATTTACTTTTTTTAATCTGGTGAGAAAAAAAAAAAAGATACCAGATGGGAATAATTAGGGTGTAGGTTGTGGGTCCAGAGAAGGTAGAAGTTGCACATTCACAAGCCCAGCTCTTTCCTTGTCATGGAGCCAGTGAGGTGAGCAGAAGCCGGGCAAGTACAACCTTGCCAAAAAAAGGGAAAGAACTCTATGGTTCAGAAAGGAGAAGGCTTGGCCTGAAACAGATGGGCTTCGAGAGGAAGAGGTCAAGAGTTGCTATAAAATGGAATTGGGTTAAAAGGGGAAGGAAGACTGAAACATGAAACTAATGACGATGGTAATCATAATAACACTAAAGCTAGCATTAGAGGGAGTTTAGTTATGTGATAAGCACTTCATATTGATTATCTCACTTAATCTCATAGTAAGTTTCATACACCCACCATCAATGCCCAGGGGTGACTGAAAGCAACTTCCACATTGTGGGGCTCAAAGGACTCAGTTGAAAACTGAACTACAAAGTAGACCAGAGCAAAAGGACTCAAAGTGAGAAAAGTCTGTGGGTCACACCCTTAGGGCTTCCCAACGATCCTCCTTTTATGTGCTAAGGTCTGAGCAAAACTACAAGAAAAAAAACAGTTACTCTGACCTCTTTTGCTGTACTGTTCACCCAGCCACTTTTAGGAAAGAAAGGGACTTTCAACCCCCAAGATAGGCTAACTTGAAAAATTCATCTCATGCAATGTCACCTTCATATCAGGGACACTAACCAAAGGGTTCAGGCGTTCGCAGGGACTTTTGGGGAGGCTTTGAATCTTAAGATAAAAGCCACCTCCTTCCCCAGTTTCCACAAGGAGTCTATAAGATTGTCTTTCTCCAATATCGGGGAGCATATGAATGGTCCCAGGGAATAACTGTCAATATTTCTAAAGTGGTGTCATTGTTATTACTGGTGGTGGTACTGAAGAAAGGAAACCACACAAGTCTAGAACAAAGCTTTTCAAACTGCGGGGCACAATGCAATAGTGGGACAGGACCAACTTAGTCGGCCGCCAAGTGCACTTTCAAACAAAGTAGAGATTAGAGTACATTGCAGGTACGAAAGGGGTTGCTCCATGAAACTCCTGTTTTAGGTAAGTTTAGGTCGTGGGTCCCATTCAAGGTAGAGAATGCCCCGAAGGGTCCTGGGGATGGGGAGAGGGGCGCCAGGTGCCAGGCAGTGAAAGTGGAAGGTTCCCAGACCCGCAAGGTGAGCGGAAGGGCGAGGCGGCGCGTGCGGGGTCGCGCGGAGCACTTGGCGGCCGCTGCACGCACTTAGGGATCCGGTTGCTAGGCAACCGCGCAGTATAAAAAGTGGTTGATACGGGGGGTTACCTTCTGAGGACGCCACCGAGGAGAGACGCATTGAGGCATTCGGGGGGCGACAGCCGTCTCTGAACTTCCCCCACAGTTACTTTGTATTTTGAAGTTGAACTGAGCAGAGACAAACGGCCGGGGACCGAGCAAAACACCTCACCGGTGTTGACAGACATGCCTCCCAGGAAGCCATCCTTATTCATCATCAGAGAAGTCACAGATTTGGGAGGAACCGGAACTAGAGAGGGAGGAAAAAAAAATATGCCATAAAGGTGACCGGGTTTCGATCCTGGTGACCGGCCGATAGAATGTGTCGCTGCGTGCGCAGGGGCGAGGCCACAGGGCAGGCGCCAAGCGGAAAGCTGCAGGAGGAAGTGTTTGTTCCCGTGGTTCTGCGGTGCGTTCAGAGCACTGTGTACAAACAAATGCAAAAGCCATCACTCCTCTGGAAACTTACCCCATGCGTGTGGACATGTGAGAGTCGCTTGCCACTGTCCCGCTCACTACACAAATCAAGAAAAACAAGCAACCCAGGAGTTTGGATTGTGCTGTGAAACCTGGCAAATTCGATTCCATCACGTGCTGGCTGTGTGACCTTAAACATCTCACTAAACTTCTCTGAATCTTAGTGTCCTCATCTGTCTCCTGATAATCACATTTGGTGCTGAAGCCTGAAGGTGATCATCCCTATCAATGATATAAAATAGTAACACCAATGGTCTTTATGGGAACCCTTCCCTCCTCTCCTATTGGACACAAATCTATGGTCATCACTGGCGAGGATCAGGAGGGTGGGCACCATCTGTCACCCTGCCCAAGAACAGCCAAGTAATAATACCATTAAATGGGGGAGTTGGGCCCAAAAGAGCTGCTCATTTCTCTACAGTGGATCCCATTCTTTCCAACATCCTAACAACAGATTCATTTAGAAAGGAACCCAAATGCTCCTCTCCAGTGAAAGCAATTCTGCGGTGACATGAATTTTGTTTACAAATTAATGTAAAGCACCGGCTGGTGATTGTTTGAAGCAGTTATGATTTACAACAGGTGCCCTGATCAATCAACCAATCACTCTAATTCATGTGAGCAGCGGTCTTGCCTTGCCCCAGTTGTTTCATTTCGGCAAGTAATTGATAACAAACCGCACTCAAGGTATGTTTTATGCGGAAGTTAATAAGAGCTGACAGCTGGTTGCCACTGCTACCCAGGCGCATTCAGTCTCTTCAGCCTGTATTTCTGTTTAATTGTGTTTCAGTGTCATCTGCACCTCAGGAAGAGGCAGCGCTTGATAGAACCAGAGGCTGGGAATGAGCTGGGAATGAGTAACAGTGAAAGGTCAGCCTCCCAGTTCCCTGGCAGTCTCGCTCCCTTGGACTTCTACACTGCTGATGCCCATTTTTCTTCTGCAGGCTCTAGAAGCCACTGGCCAGGCAACGTCCCCTCCTGGTTTGCCCTACACCTTAGCTACTTCCATTGGGATCTGAAGCCCCTCAAGCACTATTTGGTGATCACCAGTCCAGGGGATTTATGCAATGTTTCTGGCATGAAAAAGGATGCTACCATTCCCCCTCTTTAATAAAGACTCTGTCTCATTCTATAATTCTAGTAAGAGAAAGATATGCTCTTTCTACCATCTGGAGCCTAGAACCCCACACACAAAATAAGTTATATAACCTCCCTTGTCTAGAACAGACTAACCACCCTGAGGGTTCTTGAAACAGCTTACTCTCTCTACCACAGATCCTAGCACTCAGACCTCCATGATTATTTAGAGACTCCTAAAAGCCAGGTAGGTCCCAGATCTTTTATTTACTATGAATTGCATTTGGCCCTTTTCAAACACCTGTAGAAAGGGCTTTCTGAGGAAAGTGGATGGGAAGACTGAAGCATTCCCTTTTTCTACTTCTTAGTAGACATTTTGGGATTTCTGGATCTGTCTACAGAGTCTGTCTCAGGGCAGATGAATGATGTTAGGTAACAGAGTGAATCTTCTGCCCTGTCACGGCGGTGGTGGGGAGTTACAGAGGGGGCTTTCTTCTTTCTGATTCTCCTCATCATAGTCTCATCAGTGAAGTGCTTCTCATTTGAGAGTGAACCAATGCAAATTTGAAGTGTATTAATTAAATTTGAGTAAAATATGGATTTAAGTGACTTACTTAAAAAAACAGTGATTGGGGTGGGAACACTCTGTCATTTAATTATCTTGCACAATATCCACATCTATTTTAATATGTCTTTTTTTTCACTGCAGTCCTGATTTCTATATTTAAGATTCATATTCAAGCACTATAAGCAAATAATATATAATCATGGTAACCCTGGAAAAACTTTTCCCCAAAATATAGACGGCCCTTTGTAGTTTTAACATGGTATGAACTACAGAAATAAAATATATAAAAATTCTCATCTTTGCTATTCAGCAACATTTTAAAATTTAAATACTATTTAGAAAGAATATTTTAACGGCTTGCCCTACACCTTAGCACTAAGCTGAAAATAGTAAGTTCAGTTCCTGTTTCCCAGACTGGATCACTGAGTATCTCCTGAGAACTGGAATTTTACCCACTTTTCACAGTCCCAGGCGCCAAATCTCTTGAAAAGCTAGGTCTATAGAGACATTTTATAACCTGCCCTCTCATTTCACTATTGTTAATTGCCTGATTTACCAGACAAGAGCAATTTCCTTTGGGGAATGTATATCGCTCCCTCCCAAGGGCTGTACCTTTTTGCATATACATTATCACCTAAATATCACCCACCCAGTCAGCTCCCCTCAGCACTCTACTGTCTAGGGGGAGGGGGAAGAGGAGGGTGGCCTCGTTTTTTCCCCTCAAAGACCAAGACTATTTGAGCAGAGGTGCTTCAGGTTATATTTCTATTTTCTAATTTAAGTATCAATCTTGTTTGCACCCTCTACTCTCCCATCCTCAGGTTCTAAACCTCTCTCCCACCCGGGCCTTCCTTTTGGTCCCCTAGACTAGACTCTACATATTTCTTGTCCCTACGCTTTTCTAAGTCCGTCCTACTGTTAGCATCTACCTTCCCCACCACTCTCACACATGCCTTCCTCAGCTGATTAACCCCATATTTTATTCTCTTTGTCTTTTCCCTTCTGCTTTCCTCCAGCTTATCAATAAACCCAGGGAGCAACAGGGCCCGGTTGATTTGTTAGTAATTATGAGTGCACTCCTCCTGCCCACGGAACCCAGAGATGACTAAGATAGGTTTAAAGCGACAGCAGGAAATGGTAAGGAAATGGAGCATAGCAAAACTCAGCGTGAAGCTTTCAGTTCTTTACATGTTTACAATTTTCTGTGCATACATTAAAACTGGGAGGTTTTTTTTTTTTTCCCCTCTTCAGTTCTCAGTTGGATAGCATGGCCAACTTCTGGACGTAACACCTCCCAAATTTGCTCCCCTCTCTTTAAACTTGCATTATATGGGAGGAGAAGAAAAAAAAGGTTTAAAACCCTATCAATATTTCATTACAAGGACTGGAGTTTTATTTAAGAGAGAGGAAGGAAAACTGGAGAAAATCTTATTCATTAGTGGACTCTATAGAGCCAAAGTGTTAATAAGTTAGCTCTTCATCTTTACTCTTTAAACTTAAGTATGAAATCACAGCTTTGAGATCTTTGTGTTTGACTGGAGGCAGGTCCTCTGTGGGTCTGACCTGCTGGGGGGAGAGAAGGAAGAAATGAACCCATCTAATAGATGGAAGCATAAGTCCCTCTGTAATGTACCTGGACTTAAATATGGAAACTACACCAGGAAGCCACAAGAGGTAGAGCATTGCTTGAAGTAATTACTTCTCACCAGCAGATCACCGCTTTCCTCATACTTGCATCGTTTCTCATCTACCTGCAGGCTAAATGTTATTCCACATGTATATAAGAGCATGTGTATAAATGTGAGCACCAAAATCCTGGAAAGAAAAATAAAAGGATTCCCACAAAGAAAGCTGGAACATAAAAAAAATTACAAATGTCCAGTGTTGGCATCCTTTAGGGGCAAAGCCTAAGAGGCTGGAAACTGAGTTAGGTCCCATCACTTACTCCGTGTGTGGGACCTTGAGAAAATCATTTGTCTTCTCTCTGTCTCAGTTTCCACACTGGGGGATGGGGATGGGGATGGGAGTTGGAGAAGAGTGTCTAACCTTTCCAGCTTTGAAATTCTATGAACTCTGATTACTCCCTGGGTGGCTGGAAACATAGCTGAGAGTCTCTAGTTGAATAAATACCAATTGGGATCCAAGTCAGCTCTGGAAATGTGAACCTCTCCATTTGAGAGGAAACTCATACCCTTCTCAAAGGCTCCGACAGATTCTGGGTGCTTTTACCTCCTAGGTCAGAAGGAGGAATCCCAACAGAACCCCTTGTAATTGAAATTGGCAATTTCCGTATCTCCCCCCACCCAGAGAAAATCCACACCAATCAAAGTGTTTATGTGGGGAAGGGGCCAGAACTAACGGGCAAAAAGTGGGAGAGAACCGGAGGTTGAACTGAAACTAGCCAAACAGGATATCCCTAAGACCAAGGAAAATGCCCCACAGTCACAACATTTGGACCTTGGACTCCAGCCACTCCGGCCTTTCCAAGAAATCCCAGCATCTTTTCTGCTATCTAAGGTGTCAAGCCAATTGCATGTTGGCCTCTAATTGCACCAAAAACTTTTTCTGAAAGCCTAGGTGAGCCTTCTTTAGGTTAGGCTGTAGGATGGTGGCAGTGATCATTTACGTGAGCTGGGCACCACCCTGCCCCCTCCCAGCCCAGATTCCTAATCTTAATGGAACTGAGAGTTAAGAATGATTTTTTAATGTCTCGTTGGATTTTTAGACTGTTAATGTACCGAATCCTTCTCATTATTACTTTATTGATTGCTCATTGACCAGCCCCCTTCAAATCGTATTAACCACCCTCTGCCGGTTTAGATTAGGAGAGTTTAAAAAGCACCTTTCATTACTCCCCCCACTCCTGCCATGGAGTTGAGACTCACTGGCTTAATGGGAGCTCTAATGGGGCAGCTAAGAGGAGAGGGGCCCCCATCCCTGCCGATTGCATTAATAGCTCAAAGGGGGCCAATACAGAAAATTAGCCGTAAACGAGCTCTGGAGATCTTCAAATGAAAGAGCCATTTATCACGCTGGCTACCTTCACTCCACTCGTTTGCTCTCTCTACTGGGAACAACTCATTTCCTCTTAACTAAATTACTTCAGAAATGTCAGCTAAGCCCAGATAGCAAACATAACAAGAGAGCTCACCTACAATCTATGGGGTGATATCAACACGGGTGAAAATTGGACTGGTTAAATTTTAGGAGGGAGACCTTCCATAATTAGAGAGACACACACACACACAGAGACATATATCCTTTATGTCTAAGTCTTCCGCCTTCAATACATCAGACAGAAGCAGAGACATGTAAACCTGGGCCAGTTGCTGCCTTTTTTTATTAATAAGGTAGAATTTTTAAAATCTCTCTAAAAGCCCATTAGAAAACAAATAAAGCAACGTAGTCCCTTGCCAGTTGTTGAAATTTAGAATATTTAGTTCAGGAAACGTTCTCACCTCCTCTTTTATGAAATTAATCTCTGGGAGTCATCCCTCATAAAGGTGGTGGAGGGGCAAAGACGGGAGACCAGAGGGCAGGGAAGGAGCTAATGAACCCATAACCTTATTTTAAGTGGTTCACAGTGATCTAGAAAAGTAAATCAACCACTTATTCCTCTTTTGCCCATGGCTCTCTAAAGATAAAAATATATTAGGATATTTTCATCATGTAATAAAGCAAATACCCGAAATAGTAAATAATGGAATTGACCTCACACTTTATATTCATACCACACTCCCTAAATCAATAAAATGACTGGGGTGCCACTTAGATGCTTTAAGCTGCACATTTTTTAAAAAGATTCTGGGGGCCATAAAAAGTACTCCGCGTTTCCAGAACAGAACCAGTGACATTAGTCAACATTCTCCTCTTCTTATTCCTGGAGATACCCATATACATACATATTCACATTTCACTGACAAACATATACAAGCCCTGAAACCAAAGCATCCCACATCTAAGAATATTTTCAGCTCCATTTTGTTAGGTAAGCTAAGTTCCACATATTTTTATTGGCCTGACTATTAAGAACATTTCTGATTGGTCATCAGTTGGGCATGCCCTACAGCCAGTCCCAACGCTGTTTCCAGGATACAGAACCCTGAGCTAAGGGGTTCTAGCTTTCCATGAAAAGGGACAGAAACTAAAACAGAAAAGAAACCACGAAAGCCAATGAAGAAGCGCCTCTCCTCCTCCCCATACCCACCTCCCATCAACCAGCAATTAACCAGAAGAGAAGACCCAGGAGGAAATGGTGAAAGTGAGCTGTCAGCGCAGTTGCAAGTCAAAGCACGAGCCTGAGTGTCCCAGCAAACCCAAACCCTGGCATTAAAAACCGAAACGATACTATCTAAAGAAGAGCAGGAGAGATGTTTGGAGCAACACTTAAAATAGTTTTGCCCCAAACCCTACTAGTCTTCTTGGGGATATTACGTTCCAAAGCCAAATGGCATCATTTCAGGTACAGCTTCCACCGCCCACCTCCCACCTCTCAAAGCGACTTTTTCTGCTTTTGTGAGAGAAGAAAACTGAAAAGTCCTCACCCTGTTTGGAATCCTTCCTTCACAACCCTCCTATTCTACCGGCTTGACTCTGCATTACTTTCTGAAGCATCTTTTTCTCTTTTAATTGTTTTTGTGAATGTCATCTGGCTCAAATGAATCAGAAGTGACTGCAGCTAAGGATTGTTGACACCAAACAGAAGGACAGGCCTTCTCCAGCATCGATAAGAAAGGGTTACAGTAGTTAAAATTGTAGCTCCAAATACCAGTTCTTGTGATAATTAAAGATTGCACTGTTTACACATTCAAACTCCTAAATTTGTGGCATGTGAGTGACATTCGGGCCTTTCGGCAGCCATCCTAATCGCCAGGCATTCTCTCAGTGACTGTCAGAGAAGAGGGGGGAAAAATTAAGCAGCTGCAATACGCCCGAAATGAGTTATTGTAATTACATTTAATTAGTTTAATTAGTTAATTATTTTGCTTACAGCTGTACAAGAGACTGCAAACATTTGTTAATATCACATGCCCTTTAACAGTATGGGGTGATTCCACAGTCACACTAAATCATGAATGCATATGTAGGAAGACTGAGAAATGTGCAGAGCCCGGCTCAGCTTCTCAGGAAGAGCATATTTAGCAACACATTTGGCACAATTTTAAAAAATCAGAAGAAACAACTCATAAAACACAGAGAACTGGGAACAAAATTACCACCCCAAAAATCAAATACAAAGGCCAAGAGAGAAGGAGCTACCCCAATGGCATAGGGTCTAGCTCAACAAACTCCAGTTATCAATGAAATAATTATAGCATATTTTTGAAAGCAGTGTTTCCCAGCCAGTTCCATACGTGATGGTAGTTCAATTATTTACAATGTATCTAGAATTGCTAGCGAAGGTACCATGAGAAAAATGGCAATAGTTTCTGTTCCTCTGTCTCTCTCATCCGGGTTTCTCCCTGCGGTCCCCCACCCCCATTCCTTCTTCCCAACAGGCATTTTCATCCAGATAGCCGCTGTCCTATGATTGTGAACAAACGTTTGTGTCTTATAAAATAATGAAATCCTTCAAAGTGAAAACTCATCATAAAGACATGAACGCAGAGGAAACTTTGCTTACTTTGTGGGGGGGAGAATCCATACCTTTTTTTATGACAGACTGGTCCAATAGATTCATGCCGCTGTTATTGGCATCTTCAACTGACTGTGAATATAAAAACATCACTATTCAAATCGACTGGATATTAAAGAATCACACTCATAAATCATGTCATTCCAAACTGGAGTTGCTGTTATTTCCATTTATATTAATTCACAAAGGGAGGTTTTATTATTATCATTATTACCTCCAAATGGACACAGAAATGAAATTCACCCAAATTATAAATTCTTCCAATGGAAGAAGAGGAAAAAGGAAACTGTGAGAGACATCTGGGATGCAGGATTGGTTTAGTTATTACATTAAACATAGATATTACATAGACACAAACTTTTATATTATTTGCTCTTATGAGTTGTGAAAATCTGGCAGCACCGAAAGATTTTCACCAATATTAGTCAGAGCAATTTCTGTTTTCTATGCTATCCCAGTGCATCTTAACCCCAGAGTCATTTTACAAATACATAATCGTTTACATTATAGGATTTTAATTAAAGTCTGAGCAATTTGGAATGGAATGCGAACAGCAACACATAGGAACACGTCTGCAGGCTGTCAGGACCGCACACCCACTGCAGCTCACACACATCCCTGTGCTGGGTGAGCTTCCTGCTGCAGGACAATCGCTTGGGGGGACCTGCACAATTTGCTCCCCCTCCCAACCCTGCCACCTCTGCTACCCAGCAAGAAGCATACCTGTTAGGAAGGCAGTAACTACAGATGCACCAACACACACACACACACACACACACACACACACACACACACACACACACACAGAGGATCTCCCAGTCAGCACCTGGGTAATGGCAAAGAACATTCACCTTCCTTGCCATTTTCATCCCAGAGAAGGAAAGTTTCAACCCTAGATGTTGGCTGCATTTCAGAGGGGAAATAGCTGTTAGAATGATATTCTTACTGTCAGGATGCACCAGAACAGGGTTCTAGCTGTGCATCCCAGGGCATCCAAAGGCAGTGGATTCCCTCCCCCCTACTCCCCAGAGAAAATCAATGCTAGGCCTTTCTGCCATGTACAGCTGCTTTCCTTGATCCTTAGACACCTACGTTTGGACTAATCTGTCACCCACTCTACAGAGGAGTAAAAAGCAAAGGGCTTGTAAGGGGGGTTGTGTTTAGACAGCACCTCCCACCCACTCAAGCTGCATCCCCAGACAGGGCGTGTGTTCATCACAAGGAAGAGACTGTCTACCCCAAACAAGCAGCACATTAGAAACGAGATGATCTAATCATGGAGAGGTCATGTTCATTTGTTTCTTTTCGTTTTTCATAGCCACTCTTCTGTTCTCAGAAAGATGGGGAAAATTGTTATTCTCCGTAAGGACCATTTTCCATGTCGCAACATGCCATCTCCAACTTAAGAAATAGTACAAAGCTTAAAGAAAAAAGAAAAATGCTTCATGTGACTTGTTCGGAGCTCCCAGGAGACCCCACCATGCACACGGGCGCGCACACACAAGATTCACGCCTTTTGTGCTCACGTGTCTACAGTGGCGACGTGTCCACGCAGAACAGAAATATTCGCCTGTGTCTGTGGGCGGGCAGACCCGGGATCTCACAGGCCCCGGACCGTGAGCGCCCACACCTCGCCCTCACGTTGGTACGTAAATATGTATATACGCCTCATCAGCGACGTGGGGTAGTTGTGGTAGTTAATGAGAAGGCTCTTGTCTGATTTTCTATCTAATTACGGACGCCTGCTGGGTTTTTGTACAGGATATTCACGCAGCATGCTGGCGCTTAATCGTCACAGGGAGGGTCGTAAAGATTTAATTAGGACTGCATGCGGAAGCTCAGAAAAACGACTCAGACTCGTAATTACTAGACTTCTTTAGTTAAAAGTGATACCAGGGGTTGCTTTAAGACACGAGGGTGTGTTTGAGTGTGTGTGTGTGTGTGTGTGTGTGTGTAGGGGCTTTGACTTAACATCCTTATATGTTTACACTCTTGGGTGGTAAAGGTTAGAGAGGAAAGATTGGAAGAAGGAAAGAGGTGTTCACAGCAACTAAACAAGCTACAAAATACTAGGTGTCACCTCACGCTCTCTTTCTTTCTGATGCTGTTTTTAAACACTGCCCCCCCTCCCCGCGTGCACGCTCACACACACACACACACACACACACACACACACAATGGGTAGAATGTAGCATACCCAGAACCCAAACAGCGATTTGCTGGTTTAATAGCCCCTGTGAGTAAATTGAAATAGAAATTGACAGGGTTTTATAGTTTCATTTAAAAAATTATTAGAAGCATTTGGTTAATTAGTTCTCCTCATTTGCTTCTCTCACGGTCGGGGCGGTGGCCCCGCGTGTGTGTCTAGGTCACACAACATCTCCCCCCAGCCCTAGGCCAGGTGAGGACCGCTGGGTGTGAGGGCCCCCGGCCTGGCAGCGCCCTGGGATCTGCCTGATCCGCGGCTGGATTGCGTAGGGGGATCCGGCACACACACCAGGCCCTTGAGATGGAACGAGTCACTGGGGTCCAGGCTGAGGCACCCCTGGTCCCTTTTACAGACATGCGGGGCGCAGCCCACCCATCCCGTAGCTGCAGGAAACGCGAAACGCTGAAACCGCCGTCAGCTCCTGCAACTTTAGCCGCCGTCCCCCCCCACCCCCCCCCGAGTTCCAGATCCCTAAGTCAGAAGTGGATCCTCCGGGACTGGACGGAGGAGGCAGAGCCTCTGGATTCCAGGGTCTGGTCCTAGGTCCATCTCTTGCCCTGTCTTTCTTTGTCACCTGCCCCGTGTCACGTCAACCACACCCCGGCCTCAGGACACCTGTCATCGTGGCGGAGACAGAGATCTCCCCAGCCCCTGTCGTTCCCCTCCTGGGACAGGCGCGGAGTGTATCCCCCGCGACCCCTTGCAGTGAGGGTCGACCCGAGAAAGTCCCGCGGGCCTCCCCACCTCGCCAGGCGACCTGCTGGCATGCATCGGGGGAGGAACGGGGAGAGGTGGGGTGGGCGGGGAGCAGCGAGGGCCCTGGGCCTGCGCCGCCTCTGCTCTGGGCTCTGTCCACCTCCCGGGTCTGGGCTCCGGCCACAACTCGGACAAAGGTGCTCTCCCAAATGCACACCGACCTGGCCCTGTTTTTCTCTGGCCCCTTGCCTTGGACCGGACACTCCAAACCTCTCACGATTCTCTCTTTCAAAAAACAAAAAACTAAAAACTAAAACCGAAGAAATCTGTTCCCTCTTTGGGCGCAGTCCCTGGGTTCGGTCGCCTAAACCACTAGGCCTGCCGAGCGTGGTGACACAGCCAGTGCAGCGTCGCCAACAGCAACGCTGATGAGTTGATCCACTTTCATTATCTAGCACTTTGAACCGTACCCAGAAAGGTTAATTTAAAAACTTTCCCCCCCAGACACATATTACCCCAACGCATTAAAAAAAAAAAAAAGATTAAATATTTCCTTTCTCATATGATATTCTGAAATGAGCATTATCTTCAGACGGGGACAGTTAAGGTCAGCTAAATCAACAAAACTACCATTCTTATGACTATGGGTAAATCCAGCCACAACTCAGGTGATTCTGTCATTTTGGGAAATATTAAATAACTGAATTTCCTTTAAAGCAGTAAACCATCATAGACTACACACAGACAGCATTTAATTCTGTCCCCACATTTTAACTGTTCAAAATACATTTTCTTCAGCAAGGTAAAGAGGAAGGACTCATGCACCCTTTCCCTTTCCCATATTGTTTTCCTTTTCTTCAGAGGTATGTCCATAATGATGCATGATATATACAACCATGCCAATGAGACCGAAGGATCCATTGAATACCTTTCAACCATATTTATCTTTTCTGGAGACTATTTAAATTAGGGAGGAAAAGGAGACCTGCTCAGAATCACCCAGAGAGTTTTTATAAACCATTTCTTTGATGTTTCTGTGTTTAGTTTAACCAAGTATTCTCCACCAAATCAGGCTCCATTGTGTAGGTTGCAGATGGGATAGTGAGTGGGTGGGGGAGTGTTTGGAGCCTTTTAAGAAACAAACATATGATGCCTCTTCAGCTGGGGTGGTGACACTGGGGAGAGGGTATTAGTGGAAAGGAGGACTGGAGAGGGATGTGGAGAACATTGCTCCACAGTCGTTTAATGGTCCAAAGGGGGAAAAGAATCTCCAAAATCATATGTGTCCTCATGAATTCCCAAACAGAATTATGACTTTCTGGGTCTCTCCCCACAAATCTTCCATTTCTCAGATGATGACCCTGGAACTCAATTATCTTGGAAAAGGGTTCAACAGCTTATGGCACATTCAAAGTAAGACCTGGCTTGGACAAAGTAGCACATGTTTTTCTTCCAATGTGCGTTGTCATGCTTAACAAAGTCTTTGCAAATCCAGCAAGAACCACTATAGAGGTCCCTGCACCTCCATGCTGTAGCTTCGGGCAGTCAGGACTCCACCTGCCATGTCAGGGGGCCCAGGCCCGCTACTGGGCATGCAGAGCGGGTGGGTTGGGGAGGGCACCCAGCTTGCTCGCACGAAGCGCAAGAGAACAGAAAGGAGTCGCATAGCTAAGGCAAGACAAAAACATCTAGCCTTGATTCTGATGATCCTAAACTAGCAAAACACATATATTTTTCTCCTTCATTCTTTCATTTCTAGTGCTTCTAGCTTTCATCATCGGACCTCCAGAAATCGCCACTAGAGAGCCATACACGTATACACAGTTACGTACGTGTGGTGTACGTCCCCCAAAGGAGACACAGCTGTCCCTCCCCGCCTTTCCTCCCTCCCGGGGGGCATTTGTTATTTGTTTACTGTTTGTTTGTTTGTGTGCCATTACCTGGACGTCTTCCATCCCGGGGTGGCCGAGACCGTGCAGCGAGAGGCTGTCACCCATGCCCGTGTCCAGGCCGTGGTGCGCTGAGTGCAGGAGCACGTCCGGCCGGCGGACCGAGTGGTAGTCCCTCCGGGGGTCGAGGCCCGAGAGCTGGGGCAGGGCGGCCCGAGGCTGGGGCAGGAGAGAGCCGGCTTCTGAACCCACTTCTTGCCGCTGTCGTTGCCCCCAGGGGTGCTGCTGGGGCTGGTGCAGGGGGTTCAGGGAGTAGGGGTCGTTGACGTGGGAGTAGGGGTCCTGGCTCTGGTGGTAGGGGAGCGGCTGGTAGGGGGGCGGGAAGTAGGGCGGCTGGAAATCTGACGACGGCGTGTGGGACAGCGGCGGCGCGCTGGAGTAAGGTCCTTGGGACACCGAGCCCAGCTGGGAGAGCCGTGAGCTGTGACTCGGGACGCCATCGTGCCGGTCCTGGGAGCGGAGAGGAGAAAGAGAGAGAGAGAGAAGGGGAGGAAAAAATACAAGCGACAAATGGAGAAGCCCGCCTTCGGCATCTTCTTCTTCCCGGGATAGGGGACGCAAGAGTCTGAAACTTCGACTCCCAAGCTGACTCAGAGGGTACATGATTTCAGCAATTCCAAATGCGAGGCTTTGGGGGGAAAGGGGGGAGAATCACCCACTTAACCAACATCTAAGCCTTCTGTTGGGGTGCAAAGCCGGCAAAAGGGGTGAGGGTAAAGTAACTGTGTATGGGAAGGGGGGAGATTCTCAATTCCCTAATGAAAAATACAGGAGTCTGACATGGGGTATTTGCTCTTCTGGGTGTTTTACACTATTTTTTTCCTAACTCTTCCAGAGGTCCGAAGCATGACAAATAAAACTTCATACTATTGGTTGTGCTGCTCCTCCTGCTAACCCAGCCGGCTGACCAGGAGCTCCCCACACGACTTGGTCATTCCAGGAGACCCAGCAATCTGCCTGATCTGAGTTTCCAGTCCCCCCTCCCTCCCCAAGAGGAATTAAATAATTTATGTAGTGTTTGATTGAAATGGATCTCATTCGAAATCATATCCTGAGTCCCTGTTAAAGTTGAACTGTCGTTCGCAGGAGTTTTTTCTAAGGCTGCTTTTCTAGATATATCTATTGCTGTCCTACTCCAGGGAGTGAAGATGAAGGACCTGGGGTTGGGAGGGGGGAAAAAAAAAAACGAACAAAAAAAGGCCCAGACAACTTAGCACTGGTCCTAAGTGGAGTGCTAAACTCAGTGAAAGGGGAGGGGGGAGGTGTGTGTGTGTGTGTGCGTGCGTGTGTGTGTGTGTGTGTGTGTGTGAGTTTCTCCCTCTCCTCTGTGGAAATGCCATGGTAAAGTCCCCATGGTTCTCTTTGGAGAAATAGTCACCTAAATTTCCAAACTGCAATGGCAAATAAAAAGTTTTCCTGTTCGGCCTCCCCCCCCTCCCCAGTTGACTCATGGAGCTCAGACGAACACACAATGCAGAGAAGCAGCTGCAGCCTCGTCCAATTATGGTGCTAAATTACCAAGCCAAAGGCGCTCAAAGGAAGACAGAGACGAGAGAGTGAGACGCACACACAAGAGACAGAGACAGAGAGACAGTGAGAGGAGGAAGCATGCAATTCTGGTACAACGTGAATCCAAACTCACCATGGATGAATAGGTGTGGACTAACATCTGGAAAAAAAAGCCTGGTTACTGCTCAAAATCAAACAATGATTAAAAAAAAAAAAATCAAGGAGTCCAGCAGAGAAACGAGCTGGACACAGGAGCCGAGCTTGAGGTGTTTCCAGGACAAGCCATCAAAAAAAAAAAATTTTTTTTACCCCCCCCCCCAAACGAGATTGGCGTCGCCTGTCACACACACGCAGAGCTGTTCATCGGTCTCTTGCTGTTTTTTTTGGCTTTTTTTCTTCTGCGGTTCTTCGGGGCTCCAGAAGCAGTCCTCTTCCGCCCGAAGCTGGGCTCAGACTGCTCGGGCGCCCCTTCCTCCCGCCGCTTGCCTACACCGCCTCATAATAATTGATATTCATGACTATTAATATTACACGAGTACTTTAAAGGGAGAATGGAGGACAAATGGAGCGTGAAGCAGCAGCGGGCGCAGAGCTCCCTACTATTGTAAATGACGTTCATTCAGTGGAGAATTACGAGATGTAATCAGACGAGGGGGCTGGCGAAGGCAGACCGGGGAAAAAGTTTAGCAGGAAAGAGGCAGAACTTCAATTAACTGAGCCGGGGACGCGCGTAAAGCAGCCCCTGCTCCCTTGGACCAGGCAGTGAGGGAGAGAGAGAGCATCGCTGGGGGCTTGTGCAGAACGTAGGTGTCCTGGTTCCTGGAGAGGGACTTTCCTAATGGGAAGAATGGATCGCCCTAGGTGCTTCGTGTGCAGATTAAAAAACAAAATAAAAAGGCGTTGCCTCCTCCTTTGGAGGGGAGAGCAAAGCAAACCGGTGGGCCCGGTTGTTTACAGTGACGTTTGCAGACTTTCACGCATACTGGAGATTATGCTTATTTATTAAAGGATAGAGGCGAGATGGGGGCTTTCCATCCCTCGTGCAGCCTTTCCCTCTTCAGTGCTCCTGCAGTCTGTGATTTTTTTTACTTCAATTTAAAATATATGCAATCAATCTTCAAGTACACTAAACTTATCCTTTCCAGGCAAAGCCAGGGGCAACAGAAAACCTTTTTGGATGTTTCAGGAACCCGTTCAACTGGCCTAACTGCCATTTCTGTTAAAGTTCAACCTTTCTCCCGACTTAAATAGGCTCCTTCCACCGGGCTGCGGGTTCTCCTATATTTTTTGAGCAGAAAAATTAGGCAGATAGGAATACCTGCAGTATTCTCTCTCTCTCTCTCTCTCTCTGTCTCTCTCTCTCTCGGTCTCTTCTCTCTCCCTCCCCCTTTATTCTCCCCTCTTTCCCTCTTCCACTCCACCCCTCCCTCTTCCTCCCTCCCTCCCTCCCTCCCTGCTTTCTTCTCTCCCTCCCTCCTTTCCCATTTAGCCAGTCTACCTTCCAGACTCTTAGAAAGAGTTTTATCCTGCTTACTTTTCGGAACCCAGTGAAGTCCCTCTGTGTATACCCTGAGCTACTTACACCGTGGCCCCTTCCCCGCCCGTACCAAGCCCACTTCGGGCGCTCACATTCTTTAGGACAGTTCTAGCTCCTTCGACTAGACCATTATCCCTCCTGTTAAAGAAGGAAGAGGAGGCCGAACAGAAACAAACCCCACCAGGCGGAGGCGCGGCTCTTCGTTACGGTCAATACACAACCACAAAGAGGAAAGGAAAGCCCCAATCATCATTCCGCAGAAAGACGAATCTCCTCTCTCCCTCTCATCTCTCTCTCTCTCACACACACACACGCACACGCACCCCAAAATCAGGATTCGGGGCTGGGCAGAGCTGGGAGGCTTCTGGCGCGGGCGCCGGGCGCTGCTTGCGAAACTCAACCGGGCAGCGGCGGGGCGCGCGCGGGCTCCTCGGAGCCGCAGCCTGGGTCGCGGGGCTGGGCCGGCGGCGTCGGGAGGGGCCCATTCCTAGCGTCCGCAAGGCGGCTCCCCGCCCGGCCTTCAGGAGTCGTCCCGGAGCCGGCGGGATGGCGTGTCCCCCGCGGGCTGGGGATCCTCTTTGCGTCCCATCGCGACCGCTTCGTCCGACCGAGCGCTTCCCGCGCCGATCGCCCGAGACTTGGCTTCTCGTCCTCCCTCCCCTCCGACTTCCCCTCCTTCCGACCTCCAGCCACTGCCCGCTTGCCAGCTTCTACCTTCCCGGTCCCTTACTCCTCTGCCCCTTTCTCTTCGCCTTCCGCCAAGTTTTTCTTTCCCGCTTCCCTCCCTCGACGTCTCCTCGGAGTCTTCGCTTCCCCGCTTCCCCTCACGCCTAATTCGGAGACTCCCAGGCTGGTGAGCTCGGAGCGAAGTTCCGCGGTCCTGGGCCGCCGTCCCCTCTCCGCCCGGCAGCCCGGCCCGCGCGCAGCCCCGCCGCCCCGCCGCCCCGCCGCTCCGTCGGCGCCCGAGACCCGAGCGCACGGCCGGCGCGCCCCGCCCGCGGGGAGGCAGGCTCCCGCCCGGCTGCGGGCAGCATCTCCACCCGAGTCTCCCTGGCCTCAGCGGTAAAGAAGGGTGCGCACTCAACCCGGGCAGAAATTTTCGTTAAAAATGCCAAGACATGGGGTGGTTTGAACGCCCCGACTCTCAAAGAAGCAAAACACGAGAAAAAAAGAAAATTTAAAAATTGTCTGCTATGGCTCCTTGGCTTGTGCTCTCTCTACATCCATCTATCCATCTGTCCGTCTATCCGTCGACCTCCCTCCTTCTATATTTTCGTCCTCTACTGGGATCCGTTGGTTATCGATTTCAAAAATGTTATTGAAAATAAAAATTAAAAGCTCGAATCTGTTACGAAATAGGCTTGAAAACCTAATTCTCTCCCACACTCAAAACGAGGAGAGTCTCTGCCTTTATCAGTCTCTATTTTCTCTGCCCACGTTCACTAGCACCACTGTTCCCCATCAGATCCTAAAGGGGGGGGGGCGACGAAGAGAGAAAGAAATAAAATAACAACAAAAAAGAGAAATCTCCTAAGTTAAAGTAGTCAGATTTCCACCTTAAAGTCCTTTTTTCAGAATAGCAAAGTTTCCCCAAGCCAGCTTTTCCAAAAGTTGGAGAAAGCTGAGAAAACCGACCGGAAATCTACGAGCAAATAGCTTAAAAATATAGATGAGTTGGGGGTGTCAAGAAGCTCAAATTCTCTATCTGCAAAGCTCTAAGATGCAACCGGGGGTGTAGGCTCACCTCATAGATATCTTCGTACTTGACATTCTCCACGAGCTTCCAGAGCATGATGGCAGCCTTGTCTCTAGGAGGTGAGTGCATTCATGTGAGGAGCAGATGTCTGGCTTCTCAGGACTCCGCTGTCTGTAATGATCCATCTATAATTGGAAATGGGGGATACACACCAGATCCGACGCTCCTCTCCCATCGCAACTTATATCTGTTGTCTCAAACAATAGGCTGGAGAAGTAAGCCTCAGCTGAGAGAAAAACATTATTACACACACAGGAGTTAGATGCAACCCGCAGACATATATATTATAAAAATCATAAACACGTATTTATACCCAGACACCCACATTTAGTTATATAAGCACCCCTGGGTCACACAGAGCCTACAGACTCTAAACGTGCCTTTAAAGGAGAGAGAGTCGGTCAGTGTGATTAACATAAATATAGACATTTAAAAACCTCTATATTGAAAATGATGAATCATTGTAGCCACTGACTAAAGTCTTTACAGTTCATAAGGAGAAACCAGGGTGCCAACTGTCCCCCATTTTCTATGTAGATTTTTAAAGGGGGACCATTACTGAGATTTTTAAACACAAAAGCTCCTCTTCTTGTTTGTTCAGCAGGAGGGTTTTGAAAGCTGGATTTGGGGGTTTTAAGGGTGACCTCTCTGTGTTGATGGCTACACAACTTTTTATTTTTTATTTTTCACCGTACCTTAGTCACTGTAGAACAAAAAAGCCGGCTCACCACAGTGACCATTTCTCATATTTTCCGGTCATTCTGCCCAACAAATTTGAAACCTTAAATACTATATGAACCACCTCAGTCTGTACTGCCTATCGTTTAAGGGTTGTTTGTCTGTATTTTCAATGGATCCCATGTGCCGTTCTTTTCTTGGCTGAAGTCTCCATTTTATGAAGGTTTTTTTCTTTTCTTTCTTTTTTCAGATGTAGGGAGCAACATACACGCACAATCACACAATGTTAATTTCAAGCCTTCTTTGCAGAGGCGTGGGACATTTTATATCTGCATCTGCTGTCCATAACTTTTAAGTGGTTTTAATCATGGAGAGTCAAGAAATGGTCACCTGAACCTCTGGAAGCTTTAAGCAGAATGTTTTTCAAGGAGGTATTGAAAAATACTTTAGGGTGTGGGGATTTTGTTTGTTTTGAATGTATTTTTTCTTGGTAAGGTGATTTGTATAGCTTCCCCCCCCCCAAGAAAAGGAAAACATAAACATCAACAAGAACAAAGTTAACCTAACTTCGAAAATGGGCACCCTTTAAGGCACAGGGTTCCCGAATTTCATCACAAAGTGAATACTCACCTCACTGGCTCCTTTTCCCACCCCCACCCCTTTTATTCTACTTCCTTCCAGGGTGCGGAAGGATTCCCACAGCCAGAAGGGAAGTCCAGTGAAGGCTCTCTGCCCCTGGGGCAGAAAATAAATGACAGGAGGGAATGAGGAGGGACCAGGGCAATTTGGGGTGGAAGTTATTAAACCTGATAAGAGTGAATCTGCAAAGGGCGATTGTCTGTAAATCTCAGGACTGCTGAGCGGTGCTGTGCACTCCGAAGAGAGGGCTCCGGCCAACCACGGTGGATATCGATTCGATAAAAACCAGGGAGATGCTTCATATCGTGCAGAATGAAAAATTCTGCAGATTTTTAATTTAATTTTTTCAAAGATAAGTCAAATGAAAGGAACTCGAAGAAGGTGCTTCAGAGGGAACTTCAGAAATAAACCCTTTCTTCATTTCCTGTTTAATTTTTATGTTTTGCCTTTCCCTCCCTCCCTCCCCCTCCTTCCTTTTTCCTCCATCCTGTTTTCCTTCCTCCCTCCCTCCCTCCCTCCCTGACTCCCTCCCTTCCTTCCTTTTTCCTTCCTTTCTCCTTTCCTCTACGTTAAACATTAACAGCTTAAAGTACACAAAATCTGTACAGATTTTCCACTAGGAGCTTGAGCGAAGATTTCCTTCTTTGCCCCCAGAGCTAGTCTGGACATGGGGAGGCATTTTTCCTAATTTTGTTGTGTGGTGGGATTTGAAACGGCTTTTACCCTCCCTTTCCAGAACTAAAATCAGTCCCAGATCAATATTTTGCAAGATAAATATTATAGACTTGCAAATTCAGATTCTCTAGACAGAAATTTATTAATGGGAATAACTGTCTTTTCCTTTTCAAACCAATAACTCCTTTATCTTTTTTACCTAAAGATCATTCCAACCCAAATAAAAAGCACTTGGAAAAAAATCTTAATTTTTTTTCTCTGAATGCTTTTAACACCTTTTTAATCTCTTTTTGGTATATCATTTCTTAATCTATAATAAATAAACTCTAAAACTTGAAACTAAAAAAAAGTCTCAGAGGGATACTTTTATATTAAAAAACTACTTAAAAATATATATGTTTTTAGTGTAACTATTTATATAGCCATATATACATATATATAATTTCAAATTTTGCATATGTAATTTTATTTTATGGTAAAATAGATATTTTTAAAATTAGAAACGTCTGGAAATATTTGGTTAACATTTATGTAAACTCTTCAGAAAAACTGAAATCTGGTTTATTAAGAATGAAGCATAAATTTAAAAATATACACACATATAAAGAGATACCCAAAGAAATACATAAATACAATTAAAGGCTGAGTCAATTTTTCAACGTGGGCCTTATTCAAAAAATCCTAGAAATTGCAAGGGAAATTTTTCTTAGGGAACCTTCCGTAAGTCATTGAACGGGCAACAGCGCCCTCTGTCGGGATTTTGTGTAAGCAAATCCTGCACGGCCGCTCGATTTTTTTTTTTTTTCTCCAGCGATTTCTTCCGGTTCTTGAAAACCTTTTATTGCTTAAGAGCATTTTAAAAGCTCAATTTTTTATCATATCTACTAATTTTAGAAATGATTGTTTGAGCATCTATAAAGTTCAAATGCCTCAAAAAATGTACAAATAAAATCTCATTCTCTACTAAGAAAAATTTCCTAACTTGAACCAGCTTCTCTCGCTCTTAACTTTCTGTTGCATTTCGCTTTAACCTTCCAATCAATGTGAGGTAAGGAAAGATTTCCGCAAGGACTCAATAAATGCAAAACAAAATAAAGGCAAAGGCAAAAAACCCTCTGGTTTTGAAGGGAAGATAAACGAGCAAAATATGTATTTTCATCATCATTTCATTTTCCATTTCGTCTTGCCCTATGCCCATTTTTTTGTTTTGTTTTTGTTTTCTCAGGGGTGGCACACACTTGCCTAAGTAGAAGCGCATTGGAGACATCCCAGGTAGTTATATTCGTATTTTCCCCTCTCACTTATACTTATTTCCGTTTATAATAGCAGCGAGGCGAGTTAGTAATACCCCCTTTTCTCAGCCTCGGATAGAGGAACTATTTTCCGATAACTGTAGGAGCCACTAATGGAGGTGAATGCACCTAGCATGGAGCCCTCTGCTGGCGGTTTTCCGAGTAAGTTTCTAACTTTTTTTTTTTTTTTTTTCACGGAAAAATATCATTATATTAAATCAAGGTCAGCTGTTAGCACTCTCATGTCTCACTTCTTTCTTCTAAAAATCTAATTAAGAATTGTCTAAAGTTCTCAGACTTCCTTCCTTCCTCCCCCTATTCCTCACCTTGGCACCTGTGATTTAAGGCTTCATAAGCTCTCTCCCTCTGCGGCTGCCTGATGGACTGCCTTTTCTTTTACACAACACACGGTCCGCCTGGGTTTCCCTTTTCCATCTTCCCAAGACACACACATAATAAAATGGTAAACCAAGACTTAGGATTATTGGGACAAGTCAGGACCCCGACCCCTCTCATTATGGACGGTCGTGTAAGCTATTTAACAGCCAGGGTACTGAGCTATACGATGGGAATGTATGTGAGAATTCGTTACAACAACACAGTATGAAAGGAATCTATTCCATACTGTCACTTTGTAAAACAATTTAATTTCCCCTCATCAACTCAAGACACCAAGCTGGGTGTCAAGAAAGTGAAGGCTTCCATCAGCTAGGGACGTGCATAATTTCCTGCTTAGAAAGTGCCGGTGGGGGGCTTCCCTGGTGGCGCAGTGGTTGGGAGTCTGCCTGCCAGTGCAGGGGACACGGGTTCGAGCCCTGATCTGGGAGGATCCCGCATGCCGCGGAGCGACTGGGCCCGTGAGCCACAATTGCTGAGCCTGCGCGTCTGGAGCCTGCGCTCCGCCACAAGAGAGGCCGCGATAGTGAGAGGCCCGCGCACCGCGGTGAGGAGTGGCCCCCACTTGCCGCAACTGGAGAAAGCCCTCACACAGAAACAGAGACCCAACACAGCCATAAATAAATAAATAAATAAAATTAAAAAAAAAAAAAAAAAAAGAAAGTGCCGGTGGGAACCCCAGCCTAGATCTCCCGACTATGTACAGACTCAGCAGTTTGCCCACAGCGCTGTGATCTGTCTTTCTTTCTTCTTTCCTTCCTCCCTCTCTCCCTCCCTTCCTTATTTCCTTCCTCCTTCCCTTCCCTCCTTCCTTCCTTACTTCCGAAATGAAGAAGACAGTATTTTTGGACAATTACTTTTTTCCAGAGTTATTTTTGTCCTGGATTCATAAACAGGCAAAGGAAGAGAGACGAGGGAGCACTGACTTGTGACATACCAAGATACTACCTCCACCTCTTACTTCTCAAGAAGCACGATCGTCCACCAAGTCGATTAATAAGACATGACAGGCGCACGTTTCATTGTGGTAGTCTAACTCTAGTTTTCTACCATGTTTCTATCTGGAAGCTTTCTCATGATCATATTTTGGGGGAATCTTGATTATGTATTTTTAACATCAGTTTGGAAAAATTACTGTTGAATGTGTGAAACTACAATTCGAACCCCTGCCCTTAGATTTATAGGGCTTTGCTACCACATAGGTGTCAGCGATCTGGGTGTGAGAGAACAAAATAGGAGGGACTAATGTTTGCATAAGGGGGTTTTTAAAAAATTAAACGGGGGTAGAATGATCTCCAGAACGACTCTTCGTGATTTCACAGATTGAGGCAAACATTGAAAAGGAAATAGCATTTCTTACTTTAACCACAATATTTAATCAAGGGCACAATTGTGAATTTTTAAAGTGGTGTTTAAATTGAAATCCCTTGTGAGAATGAAAAGCAGTGTGACTATGGAAACTTCTACTTGGTCTTGGACTTTGAGGAGGAGCAATAATTTTATTGCATATTTTAGATGTTCTGAAGTCCTCAGGCTTTTCTGTTTACTTGTGGGGCTGTGAAGTTGCCAAAGGGACAGATTTCAAATTTCTATCACCTGGAGATAAAGAGGTTAAGTAATGGAAGATGGGGATGGGGGCGGGGGGGGGCAAGGGGGGTGCTTGGAGTAAATGATGCAAACAGCCAGAGAACAATGGTTTCCAATACCAATGGATACTTCACATACACAATGTGAGAGGTGCTCATCTTTCCTGGCGTGACCAAGGCAGGAGGACAGGTATTTCCATCATTGTGGATATTTTCCATATTATTGATTTAAGAAGGGGCAATCTCAAAGGGTGAGAACACTAAACAATCTGGTTTCAAAATGCAACCAGTAGACCAATACACATCTGAGAGGAAAAATTTGCAAATAAAGGCATGGAAAGATGTAGAGCAGAAATCTAACCTTTAAAGCATGAATAAACACATAATGATGCATAACATCAGAGCTGAAATGTCTCTTAAGCACAAGGAACATTTGGGAGAAATTAGCATTACATTGGAACTACTTCCTAAAACTCACATTCATGCCTTTTGAGAAAAATAGAGAATGATATGTATTCTATGACTCTCTTTATTTCTTTAACATAAGAAGATTCTTTCACTTACCAGCTATATTATCTTGGGCAAGTCCTTTGACCTTTCCATGTCTCAGTTTTCTCATCTATAAAATGAGGTGAATTTACTGGATGATATCTAAGTTTTTTGTTTTTCTTAGAAACAGACTTAATGAGATTTAAAAGCAGCAAATAGTAATGAATGAAAAGTTTAAAATGAAAGCATTTCTTTCTGAACATGTTGCAGCAAAATCTCAGCTCTCTGGGACCCTCTACGGTAGAGTTTAAGAGAACTGACCCTGATCTTTTGATAAATACTAATCACATGCACACACACACACACATTTTTAGGGATATCATCTTAGAAGAAAACAAAGAAAGGATAAGAATACAGCTTGAGCAGCACATGCAGCCCAATATCAAAAAACCAAACAACCCAATCCAAAAATAGGTGGAAGACCTAAATAGACATTTCTCCAAAGAAGATATACAGATTGCCAACAAACACATGAAAGAATGCTCAACATCACTAATCATTAGAGAAATGCAAATCAAAACCACAATGAGGTATCACCTCACACAGGTCAGAATGGCCATCATCAAAAAATCTACAAACAATAAATGCTGGAGAGGGTGTAGAGAAAAGGGAACTCTCTTGCACTGTTGGTGGGAATGTAAATTGATACAGCCACTTTGGAGAACAGTATGGAGGTTCCTTAAAAAGCTAAAAATAGAACTACCATATGACCCAGCAATCCCACTACTGAGAAAACCATAATACAAAAAGAGACATGTACCACAATGTTCGTTACAGCACTATTTACAATACCCAGGACATGGAAGCAACCCAAGTGTCCATCGACAGATGAATGGGTAAAGAAGATGTGGCACATATATACAATGGAATATAACTCAGCCAATAAAAAGAAACGAAATTGAGTTATTTGTGGTGAGGTGGATGGACATTACTTCATACAGAGTGAAGTAAGTCAGAAAGAGAAAAACAAATACCGTATGCTAACACACATAGATGGAATCTAAAAAAAAAAAAAATGGTTCTGATGAACCTAGGGGCAGGACAGGAATAAAGACGCAGACGTAATGAATGGACTTGAGGCCATGGGGTGTGGGGGAAGGGTAAGCTGGGAGGAAGTGAGAGAGTGGCATGGACATATATACACTACCAAATGTAAAATAGCTAGCTAGTGGGAAGCAGCTGCATGGTACAGGGAGATCAGCTCTGTGCTTTGTGACCACGTAGAGGGGTGGGATAGGAAGGGTGGGAGGGAGGCTCAAGAGGGAGGGGATATGGAGATATATGTATATGTACAGCTGATTCACTTTGTTATACAGCAGAAACTAACACAACGTTGTAAAGCAATTATACTCCAATAAGGATGTAAAAGAAAAAAGAATACAGCTTGAGGGAAGAGGCTATCATTTTAATAGTTAGTACCTAACTAACGCTTTGAAAGAGATGAAGCATCAAGTCTAGATGAGTGACATCTTAATATAGTCAAGAGTTTCAAGTTTTGATCTTGAAATTATGATCAGTAACCTTTGATAACACATGCAAAAGGGAAGCAATGTCTAATAGCTGAGGCTGGAAAAAAACTTCATTTTTCAGAAAGAGGGAAGAAGAGGGGTTCTAGAAGTTACAGGTGGGGAATTACGCTATTGTTTCCTCAGAAAAATGATAGTTTAGGTTGTCAAAGTGGTTAGTCATGCACTCTGGGAGGTAAAGAGGGGATATCCCGAGACACCAGCGTGGCTTCAGGAAGAAGAGATCATTCCATGTATCCTCATGTCCTTTGCTATAGATTTACTAGACTGAGTATCAGGCCCATAATGTATCTGGAGCTCACGGAGGCATTTCAAAACTTTCTCATTGGCTCCCCAGTCTGAGCTGAGTGATGCCATGGTATGTGGAGACGGCCTGCCTTCTGACTCAGGACATGGGCTTTGGAGTGGGACAGACATGTGTGATTGCAGATCCACCCCTTACTCTCTTGGATATTAAAAAATTACTTAACCTCCCTGACCCATAATTTTCCTGTATGAGACACTTGAGGGACTTCCCTTGCCGTCCAGTGGTTAAGACTCAGCGCTTGCACTGCAAGGGGTGTGGGTTCAACCCCTGGTCTGGGAACTAAGATCCTGCATGCCACGCAGCCAAAAAATTAAAATTAAAAAAAAAAAAAAAAGAAAGAAACACTTGAAATATATTTCCATATAAGAGACACATTCATTGTATGAAACATGTGCATAGCAATAATCATTGCATGGGCGTGTTCATGATGATTAAATGAGATAATACATAAGAAATGCTTATGACCTCCAGCATAAGGAAAGCACTCAGTATGTTGTAGTTACTGTTACAACCACAGATTTGCAGATATTTGAATAAGTCTCTCCCAAAGAGGTTGATTGATTAATGGAAACCAATTTGAGGCAATTGTTTCAATAGTTTGCTATGGGGCTCGTTCTTAGTCTTATTCTTTCTAATATTAAAGAAAAATGGTGACTCAGAAGAAGAATTAGAATACGCGTTCATTATTTTTCAGGTGCTAAACATTGGGGAGAAGAGTTAGTTCCTTGGATTACAGGATGAGGATTCAAAAATATATATATATTTTTTTAACAACAGCTCCTGTTTATTTTTTTTTTTAATTTTTATTTATTTATTTGATTTATGGCTGTGTTGGGTCCTCGTCTCTGTGCGAGGGCTTTCTCCAGTTGCGGCAAGCGGGGGCCACTCTTCATCGCGGTGCGCGGGCCTCTCACCATCGCGGCCTCTCTTGCTGCGGAGCACAGGCTCCAGACGCGCAGGCTCAGTAGTTGTGGCTCACGGGCCCAGTTGCTCCGCGGCATGTGGGACCCTCCCAGACCAGGGCTCGAACCCGTGTCCCCTGCGTTGGCAGGCAGACTCTCAACCACTGCGCCACCAGGGAAGCCCTCAAAAATATTTTAACAGGCTAATACTCTGGAACAAATCCCCAAAGCTATAATTTAACAAAGATAAAAGTAGCAAAAACATTAAGTGTGAATGGGAGGATCAGAGACTGATAGAGGAGGACATGAACACATGTACAGTTTGGGAATTCCCTGGCGGTCCAGTGGTTAGGACTCTGTGCTTTCACTGCCGAGGGCACGAGTTCAGTTTCTGGTGGTGGAACTAAGATCCTGCAAACCGCGCAGAGCAGCAAAAAAGAAAATCTGAACAGTTTTCCCCTGCAGAAGGTCCTTGTGGTTTCTGGAACACAATGATCACATCAGCATCATACCCAACAACTTACTGAGACTGACAAACCCAGAGAGTGAGTGAAATCCCAGGTTACATTAGTGAATTTCAGGGATGACCTGCTGAAGACCTCATTGATAAATACAAATATCCCTAAGAGGAAGCAACCAGATTAAAGAAAATCCTGGACACCATGTCAAGGGAGAAGGAGTTGAGGAGACTGGGATAGTCATCCTAGAATAGAGAAAACTTAGGGATGTGAACCCTGTCTTCTAATATTTGGGGCTGGTTTTGGGGAAGAAAGTATAGACTGGGGGAGAAGTTGGCATTTGTCCATTGAATTTTACATTGCCAGCGTATAGCAAAGTGGCTGGCCCAGATGTGCTCAAAGCATTTTAGGTGAAATAACGCTCTTTTCCTGTAAAGATACAGGATAAAGATCAGTACAGAGATGTTACCAGGAGGCCGATTAAACTCAATGTGAGAAAAATTTTTTCTAAAACTTTAAAGTGCTGGGAAAGGCAGCTTTGGTTGTGAACTGACCATCCCTGCAAAGTACAAGCAGAGCCTGGGCGACCTCTGTCAGGGGTGGTGTCACACAGCCTGTATAGAGCTGGGCGGGAGGTCCTTAATGAGGCCAAGGTATTGGGATTCTACTCCATGAGCTTAGCTTGACATTCTGTTGCAAGTTTAGCAGGTTACTAATTGTAAAGGACAGGCATTGAGAGAAATATGTGGAAGATCTCATTATTTCTGCATCTGTATAAGTATTATCTGACTGGGGAATGATACACATCTACTGAGCCCATGTTTCCATGTACTGCCCATGTTATCTGATTTCTATTAGTAGAAATAACATCACAGTAATTATACTCAATAGCCTTATTGGTCTGTCAGTCTCTGATTGTTTTGCTTCTGTCATTATCGCTTCTTTTCTATATTTAATTGGATTTCTGTAGGTAGCTTTATAGAATTAAAAAAGGAAATTTATTTATTTAGGTTATGGATGAAGGGCACTTAGGCTTTCATTTGTCATCATTTTTGAGGGACGTTTGTTTGATCCAGAAAAGTAATAAACCCTTTGCAGAGGATTTATCCAATGATCTCACTCCAAAAGTTTGGAGCCAGTTTCAAAACTCTTTAAGCTATTAGGCTTTGTTGCTTTGAACAATGAACAGTAACGTTTATTTCTGGATTCTTTTGTGTAATCAAATCTTTTTGCTCCCCATACTACAGTAATACTGTGTCAATGTAACTCACAGAAAGGTATATATAAATGATTTTAAACAATGGCAACAACAACAAAATCTTTAGACAATTTAATGAGCACACAATAATAGAAAAGTCATTCTTTCTAAATCTTTCCTTAATTGCTTTCACTATTGTTTCTAAAGAAATTATGAAGTGTGTTCTTTTCCTGTTGTATTGTAAACTATTTTTATTAACTCCACCATCACAACCTAAACAAAGAGTGAAAAAATATTTTAAGACCCAACTAAGCATGGACAGTCAGTTTTTAATCATCTCTCTCTCTCTCACCAGTTTCCTTCAGAATTTTGGTCAATATATGAAATATGGAGTTTTCGGCATGAAAACTTTCTGAAAGCTTCCAGGGAATTGAAATGGAAATTTGCATTAGGTCATATTAGCAACTTCTGAAGCTGATGCTTTTATGGGGCCCATTCTTTCAATAAATATTTACCAAGGGCCTATTTTTTTTTTTTTTTTTTTTGCAGCACATTATGCAGATATAAAGGCAAATCAGAGAAGGAAATTGCTTGGAAAGATTTTACTGTCTTATCAAAGGAAGTGAAATATTATAGGATGAGAAGAGTTTGTGATTTTGACTATGAAACTACATTAAATGGTATTTTATATTCTAATGTAAAGCCTTAAGTAACTTATCACTTTCAAATGCCCTAGTTCAGACAAATTCTACTTTTTTGCCTAGGAGTTTTGTTTTATTTCAAATAGAAATCATGATTAGTGATTAGTAAATGAAATGCACATGTGTGTGTATGTGTAGGGGGGAGGGTCTATTTGTTCTTTATCAGGCTCTACGATCCCAGAGTTTCCATTTCTCAATAGGAGAAACCGTTCCCTATTCTGCCACTGGTGACTGTGTCCCATAAAGTCTCACCCTGAGCATCCCCAGATCTTGATTTACACACTCACTAGTGGAAGCCTACCTTCAGGGCCACATCTCTTATCACCCTTGGCCCAAGGAAAGAAAACAGCATTGGACTGTGAACCAAAGAGGAGGCTACTCTTGGCCTTGACACCAGTGTACTTACTATCTGGTCTTTTGACCTCCCTGGGTCTCAGAATCCAAGATTAGGATTCACTCAGTGTGCCTGCCTGTTGAATGACAGATCATGGAGAGAGCTGGCTCCGGCAGTAACGCAGCAACGAGTCAGTTACTGGAGCTGCTAAAAAGGATCTGTTCCAGGACTTAACAGCTTTACCAGCTTTTCTGATTTTCACAAATCTTGAATGCAAGCCTGACCTTAGATTATTCTTAACTTGGTTTCTTGGGACAATGGCTCTTTTTTTTAATCAGTGGGCTTGATGTTATTTTTGCAAATACTTTTCATTTCAGTTCTAGTATGACGACAGTACTAGAAAATGAGGACTACAACTTTAAAGCATGTTATAATGTTGGCTGCAAAGTGACCTATTACCCAAGTGATTCCAACAACAACAAAAATGACTTTGGCTACAAAGAGAGGCCTTCCAAATCACATTCAACCTGAAGGGAAGCAGCATATCAGCTCAAGCCTTTGGAAATCAGGGTGTTTCAAAAATTTTCTCCAAACATTATTTAGTGAGTTTAATTATTGTTTCCAGCTAACATTTTTTTCTTCAGTAGAAGAAGGGAGCAATTACTTTTGGAATGATTATTATATTAATATATATTCTAGTACCACTGACTTATATTTGAGAATAAATGCAGTTGTTCCCGTGAAACGGTCACATTACAGACACTTTGATGGAATTAGCAATTTTTTGATGTAACTCGGCAGAAAGACTGAAAGGATGACCATCATTAACTTTGCCCTTTATTCTACATTTATTTTCTTAGGCTAATTAGATTGTACCTGTTTTGACAACTAACAATAATAATGCTTTAATTTTTTTTTTATTTTGAAGTTAAAACTTTACTGATTTTTTTCCAGCTTTATCAACATACAGTGGACATATGACAATGTATAATTTTAAGGCAAACAATGTGAATTCGATACACATATATATATTGTGGAACGTTTACCACAATAAGGTTAGTTACATCCTTCATTTAATGTAATTACCATTTTGTTGTTGTTACGGTGGGAACATTAAAGCTCTACGCATAGCAACTTTCAAGTCTATAATATAATATAATATAATATAATATAATATAATATAATATAATATAATAATATAATACAACAATAATGCAACTATAATTTCACCACACCATACATTAGAGCACTGGAACTTATTCAACTTTTAACTGAATGGGTTTTTTTTGCATCAACCTATATATATATATATAGATAGATAGATAGATAGATAGATAGATATAGATATATACAGTATACATATATACTGTAGTATATACTATATACGGTATACATATATAGGGATAATGCTTTAATTTCTATTGTGAGCTCTTATATTCTTAAAATCTCTTCACTGTGACTGAGGTATAGCGTCCTCATTTCCAGTAACATAATGTTATTAAGTAATAGCCGCTGCCTATTGAGACCTCCCCATGTTCCATGCCCTAAGCTAAGGACATGAAATAGTTTAGCTCACTTAATTTAATCTTCACAAGGTCTATGAAAAAGGTATTTCCGATAAGGAAACCAAGGCCCAAAGAGATTAAGCAGCTTTGCCAAATGGTCACAGAACGAATAAATGTTGCAGAAAGGGATCTGAGCCCACCCTTGACCTCAGAGCTGTCCCCTTAGCCTTATAGCCGTTCTGTGGCTGCTCATCAAGGCCCAGAGTCAGCTTCTCTGTGACTCCTAGTGCCAGTGGTTTGGACAATGGAAAAGCTAAATCAGATGCAGTAGAGACAGAAAAAAGAAACAGAGAAGAATAAAAGGAAGAGAAAAAAAGAAATCAAATGGAGGAAAGGGAACAAAGATGAATAGGGAAAGAAAGTTAGAAAATGGACAGAAAGGGAGGTAAACAGATACAGCCAGCGGTGGGCTGTTGACTTTCTGTCCAGGAAGTGGTCCTCAACGTGGAGATGATCTTAATCCCCCAAAGACATCTGGAAATGTCTGGAAACATTTTTTAATTGTCACGATTTGGCATGTAGGGGGTGACACTGGCATCCAGTGAGTAGAGACCAGGAATGCTGCTAAACATTAAACAATGCATAGGACGGCTTCCACAGCAAAGAATCATCAAAAGGTCAAAAGTGCTGAGGTTGAGAAACACTAGTCTAGGGTTTGCTGGTCCAACCATTAAGATGGGACATTTTGGAATAACTTTGTAATTTTCTAAGAGATTTTAAATCATAATCCTCAAACAAGTCTAGGGCACATAAAAGAAAGAAGCCTTAGTACTGTCAATCTCTCTTTTTTTTTTTTTTCCTACAGGATTTGAAAGAAAAAAATTCTATAGTGTAGTTTTAGAGTGATACAGTTTATATTTTTAATATAAATTGAAAATATGTATTATTCCAAGTAAATTTCAATTCAACTAAATCCAGCCAGCTCTAAGGAAACAGCCCTGGGTTGAACAATTAGTTCTAACTGTTCTGTGTGAGGACTTTGGGAGGCCAGTATTAGAACTGAGAGGAACATAAAGAATCATTATGCCAGGCCGTTCATTTTACAGGGGAGCAAGTTAGGGCTCAGAAAGATGAAATGCCTTGCCTGAGATCTCAAGTGGCTGGGCTGCGACAAAACTCCAGTTCTTCCACCTTCTAATTCTCAGTTTTTCACCTTCACCTAATTTGCTTCTGTAGTTCATTACTAACCCTCACATGGAAATGACTTTTTAAGCATCTTTCTCTTTAATTCCGCGGGTCTACCGGTTAAAAGCATCTAAAGACACAAGCACGTCCCCTAACACACACTTTAGCATTGGCACACTCTCTTAAAAGTTTTGTGATGATGGATACAGTATTTGCTCTTTCTTCTGTGGAGAGAAATATAAGACTAATGAAGTACTGCAGTTGATAGAACCAGATTACAGTTTTGCCATGACTGTAGTTCATGAACTTTTATAACTCACAGTAACTGATGAAAATACTACTTGAATGTTTCTCTTCATTTAATGCAGTTTTCAAATGTGTCTGACTTCCGTATCAGTGTAACTTAACCACAGAAGAATGAGCTCAACAATTAAAATCAAATACATGAATGAACTGTGCATTAATATGTAAACATTTGTGAGATGCCTATTACTTGTTGTCAGCACTTAGGTGATGATAAGGATGGCTAACACTTATTAGGTGCTTCTCTGTGTCAGGCAAAGCTCTAAGTGTATAGGTGTTATCCCATGTACTGCACTAGCCACTGGGTGATCTGGAAATGAGAAGAAATAGAAGTAGGATTCCTTTGTCCTTTGGGAATATGTATTTAATTAGAGAAGCAATGCATACGAGACTGAAATCCACTTATATATGTAAATGCCTGACCCAGGGAAATGGGTAGGAGGGGAAGCTAGTACTAGTCAGAACATGATTGTATTCATAAAGAATTTCTAGGAGAATGTAGATGTGCAGCTAAAACTTAAGGGAAGCAAAAAACAAAACAAAACAAAACAAACACAAATAAACAAACATGAACAAAAAACAACTTAAGGGAAGCAGAGGAGAAGGAAAAACACAAAGAGAGGCGCAGGAGGAATGGGTGCCAGGCATTGTGAAAATATAAAGACACCCCCTCCCAATGGCAACTGAGAAATCCTATGAATGAAACTGGAACGTGCCCTTGATTGATCTTTTTCCGTGGTTATATCTGAAGGTGGAGTTCTAAAGCTAATGAAATGATTTAAGATGGATCTAATTCAACTCGACACTCCTGAACTTGGGACCTGAAGCCTTTGTGTGTAAGCCAGAGGCAGCCAGAGCTGGCAGGGGCTCCAGCAGGGGGACTGAGCTCTTCTTGGATGCAGAAATGGATGTCCATGCCTCCAAAGTGCATTCAGTAGTTTGTTTCTTCATCCAGCTAACAATCTCACTCAGTGGGAGGAAAAAAGAAAAAAAAAATTATCTATTTTCTTGGTTGATCGGAAATGTGCATAATAGGATGGTGGATAATTGGCTTACTGATGTAGTCAAATATTTTGTTCAGTGGTGTAACTCATTCAAACCTTATATATATGAGTTGATTTTTAAAAAGCAGCAACAATACCACCTTTGGTTTAATAACACTACTTAATTACTTTAAAATAATTTTAGAGACATTGTAACAAAATCCTAAAGCCTAGGTGTGAAATTTCATTACGTGGTTTATTAAAAATATGTTTAAAAAGAATGGTTTTGGTTAAAAAATATAGTCTACTAATTTACTATAATATTTTTGGGGAGAGCTACCTCCAGCTGAACTAATGCAAGAGAGGCCTGGTTATCTTTTTTGTTATGTAAGGAAATCAGGAGGAATGGCAAGGTTCAGGGACACTCCTGGGTCCATGCAGTGACTTGTATCATTAGGGAGTAGACTGTTCTGTTTGGAAAGCAAATCTGGCTCTACTTTTACTTACTGATTTATGTTTGCTTTTACCTCTTTGATTTTTTTCCCAGCGGTTCTCACGTGCTTATTCCCGGGATCATTACTTTTGAAATCTTTAAAAGAAAGTTGTTATAAGCCTTTGACATTCCCTATCCACAAGATCTCAAGCTAGGAATAAATTATATTAAAAATCATATTTAGGCAGTCCAGTGGTTAAGACTCCACGCTTCCAATGCAGAGAGCACAGGTTTGATTCCTGATTGGGGAATTCAGATCCCACATGCCACGTGGCATGGCAAAAAAAAAAAAAAAAAAAAATCATATTTAAAAAGTTTTATATAAAGGGGATTTGTCATTAAAATCAGACATTTCAGATTAATCCCTGATACAAAATGAAATAAATAAAATGAATGAAATGTGGTGAAGGAAGATAAATAGCAAATGCTGATAAAGAAAATATTTCTTTTCATTAGCATGTAGCTTGGGTTTCATGAGGAATGAAACTTCATATGGCTCTGAAGATTTGAACTTTGGCAGTTTGCTATTAGACAATGGGAAAAATATAGCTTTCAATTTCTATGCAAATAATAGCAATATTATACTTCGAGCATTCATGGGAAAAGAGAAAGAAAATTTATTTGAACAAATATTTTAAAAATATTTTGGGCCTTTTAATCCAAGTGAAAAAGTCTATACCAGCTTCAAGGAATCAGATAAAAAAATAACATAATAAGCAATCTTTTTTTTTTTTTTCAAATTCTGGAACATTGGATAGGAACTAAATTTTCACTTCAACTCTCCAGATTATGGGTGTACATATTTACATACAGAGAAATAGTGAGAACATAATTGGTTAGATACAAAGGGTAGAGGAAACGATGGGAGCCTTGAAACCCAGATGTGATTACAAGCGAAAAAAATATACTTGGAGTTGTCTTTGTAGCACTCACCCTTTTCTTGCTCTCTAGATCATGAAGTAAATAAGGTGGTAGAACTCAGTCCTTGTGATCTAATGACACATGGTTTATCCTGCAATTATGACAGTTAGACAAGGGTAGAACGCAAGTAGAGACATTTTGCTTGAATGTTTTGGGCATATTACTAGACATAAAAGAACAAAATTAGATTCATGTTATGAATTTTGGGTAGGAATAGCACAGAAATTATGTGTTCTCATTGCATCCTATCAGGAGGCAAATGATGTCAGCCTGTGCCATGGTTGGTGCTATTAACGCTGATTGCTTGGCTCCAATGGTGTCTGCCACTTGTCTCTACTGTAAAATTACTCCTTTTCCCTTATGAGGAGGGAACACGGGGCACATGCAATTTGAGAGATATATGACAAAATAATTGCTCATATAATAAAAGAAAGATGGAGAAACTGTTCCATATTAAAGGAGATTAAAGAGATAGGACAACCGAATGCAGTGCATAATTTGATTTTTTTTTCTTTAAAAGACCTTATTGGTATAATTAGCAAAATCTAAATAAGGTTGTAGATTATAAATAGTATCCTATCAATACTAAGTTCCTGACTTTGAAAGTTGTGTTGTGGCTATATAAGAGAATACCTTCGCCTATTATATATAAAACAGATAACCTAATAAGAACTTACTGTATAGCACAGGGAACTCTACTCAATACTCTGTAATGACCTATATGGGAATAGAATCTTATATAGAGTGGATATACATATATGTATAACTGATTCGCTTTGCTGTACAGCAGAAACTAACACAACATTGTAAATCAACAATACTCCAATAAAAATTAATTTTTTAAAAAAAGAGAGAATACCTTTACACTTAGGAAACACACACTGAAGTACTCCAGGATGAAGCAGCATTATGTCTGCAGTTTGTTCTCAAATGGATATATAAAAGGCAAATGAGGTAGAATGTTAATATTTGTTCTTCTTTAGGTTTATAGCGGGAGGCTGAGTCAAGACTTTTGCTTCACCTTTGGATCTTCCCAAACAGTTGCAGGTGGAGGGCCTAGAGGTATAGTGATGACAGTTTTCTTCTGGTGCACAAGGGGTACATGTATTTCTCCTCTTCTTCCAAGACTTCAGAAGTTCACTAGGTCTGGAAGAGAAAGGCTTCTGATCCCTGGGAGAGGCGGACAATGTCAGGACATGCCTATTTTTGAGGGAAACTTACAGCAGACTCAGTATCTAGCTTAGACCCTCCTAAGACAGCACTGTTGGCATCTCCCCTTCATGCTTGAGACTTCCACTCTATTGCATCAAACTCTCTGTCTGGACTTTAAGGCCTCCAAAATGTTTCTCCATGCCCTTCATAGGGCTTATTGTTTCTCTCAGTCCTTATCAAGCAATTTTCATAATTGTACATCATTACATAATTGTACATTTCATAACTGTTACATCATTCCAATCCCCATTAGTGACTTTTGTTACTCTCTTCCCAATTTCAATATTATTTAGGAACCAGTCCAAGTTTTACCTTCTCCTTGAATCATCCCCCAGTAGTTAGTGCTCCTTGATTTCTCCAGCTGCAGTTAAAGTCAGCAGCACACAGTTTAGTGATTAATCATTATATATCTCATGGCATAGCCATCTCCTTGCACAAGATTAACACTTCCTTGAGGGAAGACAATACAGCTTAGCCCTTAGTGTATCCCATAAATGCCTCCTCTATTCTTTTGTGTACGTGGCTTTCTGTATCCTTGCTGTTTTAAATTTCAAAACACTCAAATGAGGTGGAAAAAAGGTGTCTTAAAAAACAATTATTTAATAGGAAGGAAAGCCATAAGGCTAACAGAAGTGAAATGATCAATGGAGAATAAATTGAACAGTAAAGATTCGAACTCAAATCTTGTTTCCTAGATCTTCCATTAGGTAACACAAGTTAGAATGTAAGCTCCATGAGGGCAGGGACATCAGTTTGTTTTATTTGCTGAATATACCCCCAGTGCCTAGAAGAGTGTCTGGAACACAGTAGGTCCTCAGTAAACATTTACTGATTAACTGATGGGAGCTTTTGAGCCTAGATCATAATTTGGTCTTTATTTAAAAAGACCATATGGACAAATAAGTGTTGGTGAGGATGTTGAGGAAAGGGAACCCTCCTGCACTACTGGTGGGAATGCAAATTGGGGCAACCACTATGGAAAACAGTTTCCTCCAAAAATTAAAAATAGAACTATCATATGGTCCAGCAATTCCACTTCTGAGTATTTACATGAAGAAAATAAAAATACTGATTTGAAAACACATATGCACCCCCATGTTATTTATAGCATTATTTACAATAGCCAAGCTATGGAAGAAACCTAAGTGCTCATCAACAGATGAATGAATAAAGAAGATGTAGTATGTATATATGTATACACAACTGAATATTATTCAGCCTTAAAAAAGAATGAAATCTTGCCATTTGTGACAACATAGATGGACCTAGAGGGTGTTATGAAAAAAGTCAGATGGGAAAGAAAAATACTGTATGATTTCATTTTAATGTGGAATCTAAAATAAATAAATAAATAAACAAAACAGAAACAGACTTATAGATGCATAGAGAAAACAGGTGGTTGCCAGAGAGCAGCAGATGGAGGGGGGAGGGTAAAATAGGTGAAGGGGATTAAGAGGCACAAACTTCCAGTTATAAAATAAGTCATGGGGTTATAATGTACAAGATAGGAAATATAGTCAATAATATTGTAATAATTTTAAATTATGGTAACTAGACTTATGGTGGTAACCATCTCATAATGTATATAAATGTCAAATCACTATGTTGTACACCTGAAACTAATATAACATTTGTACTTCAACAACAACAAAAAAAGACCGTGGACATATAAGCTATTTTCCCATATATTCAAGAAGGTGTCAGAAGAAGTTCAGTCTATTTAATGGCAGGAAGCAAATAAAAATACAAGGTATGTTTAAAACAAAGAAAAATATGCATAAATATATATGAAGCACCTATTTCTCTCACGTTCTTAATTAGCTGATAAAATGAGACTTCAAAAACCAGGTTAGTAAAATTGCTATTTTTTGTGTTTACAAAACAAAGCATATTTTTAAGACACTAAAAGATCATTTATAAAAAAGGAAACTGATAATATATTTTGAGAAGTGAAGAATTCTTAAATGTGACTTTACTGCCATATAAATTTGTATTATATTTACAGGAGTAGTTATTTAGAGTATTTTTGAAGAAATAAAGATACCACATGCAGTTGGAATGTACTGATTAGTACCATGGAAACTAACATGAAGTTAAGTGGAAATCCCCTCAAATTTTCCAACTTAGAGTCATAAAAGCCTGTTTCACCAGAGGGTTTATGAATGAACCATATAATTTCGTGGCTCACAAGTAAGGTGTGGTCATGGCACCGTCCCATCTGTTACTTATGCAGGTTGGAGCCGCAGACACATGAGGAAAGATTTGAAGGATAACATTTTGATCCTTTGGAGGAACCACTTCTGCCGGTTAAGGCAACCAAGGAGTGTAAACATTCTGTACAGGGGAGGACATTATGGAATGATTAATGGAGTAATCTGGGCTGAAGACATGCCTGCTGAAAGGAAACAAAACACATCTTTCCTCAAGCCATTAAACCTGCAGGGAGGACACCTCATTGCCCAAGAGGCTCTGTGAGTCAAGAATGACAACCTAGTACATCTCTACTGTGGTCCCCGGATCTCACGTTGCTTCTAAATAATGACTCATGAGAATGGATTGATTTTCACTTGTTCTATGCATTTGGGACATGTAGATTCTTATAATAAATATCAAGTTCAAATAGGGTGAGCTGGTCCAGGTCTCGGTAAGTCATGGGATTGCTCCATTAGTTAAGATGTGAGTGCTGGAAGTAGGAAAACCTCACCTTCATGGCCGCTCTGGTTGCGAACACCATCTCAGTTAGGTCAGAGAAAGGGAAACCGTCTTACGGCTGGGTCTGACCAACCTGGTCACGAATAGATAAGGGGGAAAGCGCTGGGGAAGCAATAGCACATGTAAAAAGAAGGGTATTTCTCTCTCTCTTCCGATTCTCTACAGGGGCTCCAGTTTCTCCTAGCTGGTCACATGCTCTTGGGTCTGCACCCTCCAAATGGAGGGTCTAGGAAAGGTCGTTTTTTGCTTTTCTTCTAGCCCTGAATTCTGCAGAAAGACTCTGCAGTGGCTTTATTGAGTGATTTACTGCTGTTGGAAACTGGATAAATGTCAGGTAGTCCATAAGGACCAAGCCGTTAAGGGACAAAAATACCAGCAACAATTTTTTTCAGCACCTACTAGGTATGAGGATCTGTGCTTCACACTCTGTATACATTTTCCCTCATCCTGCCCCAAATCCAGCAAGCTGGGTCTCTTTACTCTCATTTTATAAATGAGGATAATATAATTCAGGGAAGAGACTGCATGACTTACTAACTCTGGGGCTCAAGTACGTGAAAGTTACTTAACACTTCCTGTGCCTTAGTTTCTTCATTGGTAAAATTGACACCTCTCTCCCGGGGCTCTTAAACACGGTGCATACTACACAAGTGTTTGCTCTAACAGTTATTCAATGTTTTGTTAGAGCCGAGATCAAATTCCAAGTTTATTTGAGTCTAAAACCCATGCCTGTTCCCTGCCTGATGATGGGATAACATCCTTGAGCCAGTGTTCCAGCCCAAACACGACCCCGGTGAGTCATGGACGGAAGCATCATTCAGAAGGGAGTGTCAGCAGTAACTGTCAAGGGAGGATACAGCATGTTCCCAAACTAAGACCTATCAAATTTTTAAGCCATTATATTTCACATAACCCTTCTGGAAACTTTGAGTTAAATCTATGCTTCCGATAATACTGTGACATTAAATATAGCATCCATATTTTAAGAAAATTTACACATAAGCACACACAGTTTATTTGTCACTCTCAGTGGGCTCAGAATGTTGGAGTAAAAACTTTAAAGGTGGGTGATCTAAGGCACAAAGCAATGCAGCTATTTATTAAATGTTGTATTAAGTGCTCTCATGGACTTCACATAAGTAAATGGAGATTTGACAACAATTTTCCTGTGTCTAACCTAGATCTTTCCCCTGTCCTGAGCATCTTCAGCTTATCAGTTATCTACATTGGTTAGGAGCACCTCCTTCCACATTCCCTACTTGTCAAGTGCTTACCATTTAAAAAGTGTTATCCTAGTTTTATTTTGCAGGTTCATAGAAGTTTGACTTAGATCGGAAAATAGATATAATATAGTGGCAGAATATACTCAGTCTTGTCTCTGAATAATAGTCTGTCTATCTATACACCTATCAATTATCTAGCATCTCTATCTATCATCTATCTATCTATCATCTATCTATTATCCATGATCTATCATTCATCTAGTATCTATGTATCTATGTATCTATCTATCTATCTACATCCAGCTATCCATCGATTTATTCATCTATCGTCTGTCTATCTATATCTATATCCATCAACTACATTAGATGATATATTAGCTGGCTGGTGATAACTAGTAGTTGAAGGGATTATGGAGAGAGCAGCCATTTCCTCTCCAGTTGATGGGTGATAACTCCGTATTCCAGCAGAGGGCAGTAGAATACGCTCTCTTGATTATCAAGGCCTTGGAAGCTATTGCTGATATTTGGAAAGGAAGTATACGTCTGAAGATAGAGTAATGTGAAAATTCTGGGTGCAAAAATTTAGAGGAACAGTAAGGGTTACATTAATTCCTGTTATGAGAATGAAAAATTATTTTTTATTGTAACTTTTTTCTTCTTCAGGGAATTGGTAATTGGTGCATGACTCAAAAACATTCATCATGACATAACCCTGTACTTTTCCTGTATCTTTGTGAATTATCTTCTATATTTGAATAATATTTCATCCATTTTGTATTTCCTTGTGAAATGAGTTATAAGGAAAATAAATATAACCCCTATGGTTACTAGTTTATTTAGTAAGGTAAATCTGTGCCTTATAGTTCCTAAAAGATTTAGTAGTCAGATAAACCTGTGCCCTATAATTACTTGTTTGTTTACTAGTTATTCAAAAAACATTTAAAAATAACTTAAAAAAAGTTTTGGGAGCAGAAATCCTCTTCCAGAGCCCCGCCTCTATAGATGATTTTATCCTAAACCTTGTATATTTATGCCACTCCTGTAAGTGTGTGAAGATATGCAGGAAGTCCCCTCAGTTTTTTGATCTCACTGCCTGTTTGATCATATTTTCATTCCCTGTCACCTGCATGTACACATCTACACCATCCACAAATATCCCCACCGCCCTCATCCTTTCTTCCACTGTGGTGATCACTGTCAGTGCCAAGTTTCGATTAGGAAGACAAAGTGCAAGGAGTTAAGAAAATGGAACTGTTCCCCCAGATCACTGCTCCTTGAGGTCTCCTGGTGCTGGAGACACTCAGCTGCTTCTTAACCATGATGAAGGTGAAACTAGAATTTGGGGAAACAATGTGGAGGAAAGGAGGATGGGCCACCATAGAAGAGATGGGAAGATTTGCTGAGCAAAGTCACAAAGTAACACAGTTCTTAGTAGCTGTTCTCGATAAGATTTAAAGTCTGTATCACCTCAAATACTGTATTCATTCTTATTTTTAGGACTAAGAGACTGAATTGTATTACACGTATGGTTCATTCCAACTCCAAATTATTTAATTAGCTGCTCTTACCTGAGAGTTTGTCTGAGTTGTTTGATGCAACATTTTCAACAAATTTTCCTGCTGTCCTAGGCAGTGTAGGAATAAGACAGACGAAGACCCTGCTCTCTCGTGGACTTTACAGCTCATTAGAGCTCACAAGTGAATAGATAAATCTAATCAAGAATTATAGTGTTGCCCCTGCATTTAGCCTTTGTTTATTTACTTAACTAACATGTATCGATGACCTACTCTGTGTCAGGTACCCCACTCCCGTGGAGACATGAAACAAATTACTAAACAAATAAATAAGATACTTTCAAAGAGTGAGTGGTAAGTGCTATGAAAAAAGTAATCAGAGTAATACAATACGGAGTGGATGGGAGAAGCGTATGCTCTGATCGCATTGAACCTTGATTTGGGTGGTAGTTTTGGTGGTGGTGAGGGACATCAGAGAATGCTTCCCAAGGGATATAATATGTAAATGAAGACCCAAAGGATTCACAGGTGTGAGAGGTAAAGGGGAAGGTGGTGGATGGAGAGTGTCTCAGCATGTGCAGGATCTAGATGGTATGACTTGCTCTTTCAGATTGTTGAAAATGTTCAGGATCTTCCCAGGATCTCTGAGTGAGTGTGGTGGGTGGTGGAATTGGAGAGGTTGACAGAGCAAAAGAATTGAAGGGTCCCTATGCCTAGTCAAGGTATTCGGACTTTGCCACAGAGTAGTGGAAAACTAATATTCGCTTCAATAGAATTGCTTAAAGTTTTAAGAAATATTTTCTGGATGCACTTTGGTATTGGGTGCCATTTTCTACTTTGTGAATTCTTACTTTGGGGATGGCAGAAACAGTTTTTTGTAAGGACCCTGTATCAAATGTGTATTTTCCAAAGATTACTTTTCATTTCATTTATTCATCAATATTTGAGTGAACACTTAAATCAGTGAAAAAAACATTAAATTTTCCCACACATGGAAGTTCATTTGAAGGAATAAATTAGAAGAAACTTTCCCAGAGAATGGTTTGGTCAAGTACTTTGTAGAGTCTGAGATTTTTACCGTACTTGCAAGCCAACAAGTTAGCTTGGCTTGATTTCATATAAGCTGGCAGAAGACATGAGACTTCTGGGTCAGAGACAAAGGACTTTATTACTCATGGTAATAGCAGGAACTAGAATGTAAGCATTTGTACCAGTTCCTACAGGTCAATGTGAAGAGGGTCCATTGATACCTGTACATGCAGTGAGTTGTGTTATAAGAGAGGAAACCTGAGCTTACGGAACACATCATTTATAAAGGGCAGTAAACAGAAGCATGATTATCCCCTGCCCCAGAGGGAGACACTGTTTTATCTCCCATTGTAATGTTTACAATACAAACAACCTCAAAGAGCTAGTTCAGACCAGATTAGTCAGTGCAAAAGAGAGAAACACAGGAGACTCATGGAGAACAGTCTTCCAACAGATTTGTCTTTGTTTTAGTCAACTTAAAACCTGGGCCACAATATTATTACATGGCCAAAATAAGACTGAAGTTCCTCTGCTCCTTTTATTAGAAACAGTATATCTAGACCTATCCTTAGTGGATCTCTACAGGTGAGCTTTTGTGACTAGCTGGCCTCCGTACATTAGATCTGCAGAGTTTAGTCCCGCCTACAGACATGTTCTGAGGGGCTGGGAGGTTTGGGGTTTTATATACTCCCTTTTATGATTGCTGGAAGTTTGTTACACATTTTAGCAAACTTCAAGGCAGCATTTTCTGTTTATGTGGCATTTATGTGTTTATATAAAAAGATAAGAACAAGGTAGGATAAAATATACCCAGAAATAAATTTCTCCTCAAAAATTAGTTAGTAAAATTGTCAGAGAGAATAGACTGGTGGTTGCCAAGGGGGTGGGGGGTAGGAGAGGGATGTATTCAGAGTTTGGGGTTAGCAGATGCAAACTGGTATATATAGAATGGATAAACAACAAGGTCCTAGTGTATAGCACAGGGAACTGTATTCAATATCCTGTGATAAACCGTAATGGAAAAGAATATGAAAAAGAATGTATATATGTATAACTGAATCACTTTGCTGTACAGCAGTAATTAACACAACACTGTAAATCAACTATACTTCAATTTTTAAAAATTATCAAGGTGGTAGCTATTAAGGAATTGCCACAGAGAATTTTCTGGCCAAACTTTTAATAAGATATTTAAATTGGGCATCCTTTTTGATGGCTACTTTACTCTACCAGTGCCTCTAAGTGGTTTTTAATCATATAAATAATATTTTAATTATTACTTTTAATTCTAGAACTCTAATTAATTTGAAATTTAATGTTACAATATTTTCATACAACATATATTTCATTTCTTATGCGATAATTATTATGAATTTTAAAAATGAGAAATGATACACTTGTCAAACATACAAAACTGCCATTTTGGGGGGTTGCATGGATAAAAGTACTTTAAAATACCAAAGAAGACAGGACCAATGGCTTAATTAGGTAGGCATAGGATTTTTTTTTTGGAAAAAACCTCACACTTGAAAGATTCATTTTGTTTAAAACCATTGATCAATCCAAAGCAACATTCAACTTCACATACTGATTTTACCCCAAGTCTCTGTCCTCTTTTTTTTAAATAAACAATTGTATGCTAAATCTAGATGACTCTTACCTATTTAAATAGGAGAGGCTTTTTCCCATTTTATCTCTAAAGAAGGTAAGGTGGGCATTTTTATACTAATGTCATCAATATTTATATTCCTTGATATCACAGGAACATTCATAGTTTTAAAAATTAACACAGCATGAACTGGAGTTCTTTAGGCTAGTCTCAGTGTTTTTTGCTTATTTTGTGCATCAGTTTGGGGAACAATCTCATTCATGTGACAATGTTAAACTTTACGGGAGCCCTGTGTTCTTGGGAAACAGCAACGGTTAAGAAATCCTCCCACTCTTCTATGTTCAGGGAAATGCCTTACTGCCAAGAAACATTCTTCCCCATATGACTTAGATAAGAGCCAGATGTCTCCTCGCTGACCTTTGGCAATGCCAGACACACACCCTCCACATTCTCATTCCTTGTCTCATAAATGATGGGTTGAACAGTTTGTACCCACTGACTAATCTGAACAAAATACCTGACTTGATCAAACTAGAGTGAAGCTGGTCTCCTTCCCCCAAGCCCTTGAACTCTGAGTTACTCTCATTCTGAGCCAGTGTACAAGCCTTCCTTAACCACTCTTCTGAAAATCAGCTGACCCAAAGGAAAGACATTCCTGGATTAACTGTCCTGCCACTCCACTTATTTCCCCACACCAGATTCCTTCTAGCCTTGTTTACTCCCCATCTTGTATTAAAGAAAAATCCTCTTCTGCTGGACCATTGAGATCCCGCAGATCTTCCAGTTGGGGGGTTCTCCCTACTGCAAGAGGCCCGCTTCCCTTCCTGACCCTTTTGAATGACCCCTTTGAATGAAGCTTCTCCTTAACTAAGCCCAGATTAGTTTTTTTTTTTTTTTTAATAAATTTATTTATTTTATTTATTTATTTTTGGCTGTGCTGGGTCTTCGTAGCTGCGCGGTCTTTCTCTAGTTGCGGCATGCGGGGGCTACTCTTCGTTGCGGTGCACGGTCTTCTTATTGCAGTGACTTCTCTTGTTGCAGAGCATGTGCTCTAGGCACACGAGCTTCAGTAGTTGTGGCACGTGGGCTCAGTAGTTGTGACTCACGGGCTCCAGAGCGCAGGCTCAGTAGTTGTGGCGCATGGGCTTAGTTGCTCTGCGGCATGTGGGATCTTCCCGGACCAGGGCTTGAACCCTTATCCCCTGCATCGGCAAACGGATTCTTAACCACTGCGCCACCAGGGAAGCCCCCAGATTAGTTTTTATTTAACACATGTTTAGTCTCCAATACTGTTCTTTTCACCTCTCTGCAAGGAAATTGTCAACCTTGTTTACATGGAAAATTAAGTTCAGTTCACAGACATGTTCAAAACACTTGACTGTAGATGGTGATGGATGTTAACTAGGTTTATTGTGGTGCTCATTTCACTATACATACGAATATCCAATCATTATACTGTACACCTGAAACCAAGATAATGTTCTTTGGTTTTTTTTTTTAATGGTAGGAGTATGGTTTATTAAGCTGTGCCTTAGTACAGGCACTGGGGCTTTCCCATGGTCCTCTTAATGTACAAAGCCCGGACATTCTGCCAGTTTTCCTTGAGCAATGACACCAGGAAGTTGACAGCTAAGTGGATGTTGAACACAAGCTCATCGTGTGTCATCTTCAGGTGGCCAACAGCCACTGCCAGACACAGCACCTTCTTCACATGGAACTTGATTGTGGACTTCACTTCACCAACTTTGGCCACCATGTTCTCATTGTGGATCAGCAAGGAAGGGAACCTGCCGGCCTTATTCAGGCCTGGGCCCAGGATCCATGGGATCTGCTTGATCAGAGACTCTGAAGACAAAAAGGCATCATCGGGCTTCCCTGGTGGTGCAGTGGTTGAGAGTCTGCCTGCCAATGCAGGGGACACGTGTTCGAGCCCTGGTCTGGGAAGATCCCGCATGCCGCGGAGCAGCTGGGCCCGTGCGCCACAATTACTGAGCCTGCGCGTCTGGAGCCTGTGCTCCGCAACAAGAGAGGCCGCGATAGTGAGAGGCCCACGCACCGCGATGAAGAGTGGCCCCCACTTGCCGCAACTAGAGAAAGCCCTCGCACAGAAACGAAGACCCAACACAGCCAAAAATAAATAAATAAAAATAATCCCAAAGTTTAAAAAAAAAAGGCATCTTCTTGGCCAGCTTCTTGACCAGTTGCTTATCCTTGTTGAGTTTCTTCAGTGCCTTGATGTCCATATGCAGAATATGCACAGCCTTGGTCACGTCACTACATTGCTGGTCCCCCAGAACACATACGGAGAACTTGGGGCGGGAGTGGATTTAAGCCGGACGGTGCCTGAGAGGCATTTGACCTTCTGAGGGTCATAGTTCTTCAGGCAGATCTGAAGCTACACCGTCTCCAAAAACTTCCAGCGCTCGAGCTGGTTCCCCTGCAGCACTTCCCGCACCACCTCGTAGACGGTGTCGCCGGAGACTTTGCTACTCATGGTGCCTCGCGCTGCGATAACCGGAAAAGAGCAATATAATGCTATTTGTCAATTATATCTCAATTAAAAACAAAACAGAAACACACTTGACTATACTTTACAAAAATGCTTGGAATACATATAAAATGTCAAGTTCACTTCCTAAGGAAGCCATATACTAAAGATAAAACATGACGTGGCAAATATCCAAATATCAATTGACTGCCAGATCCACTATCAGCAAGCTCCTTCCGGGGAATTTGAAACCTCGACGTCAAAGAAAGTGGCTCTGATATGATCTTTATTTGGGTGTCTTCACTGAGGGCTTCAGCATCCCTGGTTTTTGAAAATGAAGATTATCATGCTCACACCTGTTTCTGAGGGTTAGGGGGCTGGGCAGATACTAGCGCCTCCCCCCTGGGATCTTGCCAACACTCCTTTTCCACCTGATCCTACGGACATGCACCTGCTTTTCTATCAATAATAAGATTTTAAAACACTTATTTCCAGGCTCCCAAAATCACTCACCTGTTTCCAACGGGAAAGGAGCCCTAAAAAGAAAGAAGGAGATAAGAGTTCTAAAGGGCAGATAGTAAGAGGCTTTGAGGACTGAAAACGCCAATTGGTTTCATCACTTTCTGGATTAAAAACCCTCACTGGCTCTCTATTGCACTTAATAATGAAACACAGGATCTTCAGTTGGACCGCAGGTCTGGAACATTCCTGCAGTCTCATCCCCACTCCCCCCCTGGCTCACCTGCTTCTAATTCACCCCATGGCAGCCACACTGACCTCTGACAGCTCCTACAGATGCCAAGCTCTGTCCCTCCTTGGGGACTCAGCACACGCAGTTTCTCCACCAGGAATGTTCTCCCCTCCCGCTTTGGACTGGGTAAATACCATCATCCTTCAGGTCATATTCTTTTCCATTCCTGGGGTTTGCCTTATCTCTTCTTGTCGAAATTAAATCTTTGTCATTTTGTCTTCATAATCACACTTTACACAATTTGTCTATTTGTTAATTCATTTCAAAGGTGCCGAGGCTGAGAAACTCTAATCTGCTGAAAGAATGTCATTCGTAGTTCTTTTTCCAAAGATTCTTTTGAAAAACGTTTTTCCTCCCTTAATCTAAGTTTCAGAAATAGTTGTATTTCTGCTGACCAATTGTTTTGGCTTAGTCTTAGGCACAAATACAGTGAATTGAATAAATGCTCAATTTCCATTTTGCTATTAGAGAAAGCTCAGAGTTAAATTTGTTACTTACCTGTAGTATTGTAAATACTCATAACTCTATTTTGTTTTAGCCTTATTTCTGGCTCTATTTTATACCTTTATCATTAATTTGCCTTTGTATTTCTCGCTGTTCCTAAAATGTAGTATGTTATTATTTGTCTAAGTTTCTGAAAGCTGTATTAAATCTTATTTTTGAAGAATCTAGGGGTATACATGTATTAATGCATAAAATAAAATATGGTATTTCTAGTCAAGGACTTACTAAAAAATAAGTACATAATAAGAACTGCTGTATAGCCAGGAAATGAGCATTAATCTCTCAGGTCTAGGACTAGAAATTAATATGAATCTTAAAGGAACAAGATGAATGAAAACAAAAAGTTGAATAAGATTTAAAGTTCTAGGGCTGAACTTATTCAGAATCTTCTATTAAATGTTTAGCATAGTGACCTGCATATACTAAGTTCTCAATAAATATTTGTTGAATGAATAAATAGATGAATAAATTTGATTAGTTTCCCTTCTGATAATGACTGTGAGAGGATTTTATAAGAAAAATTTCTGGGTTCAAGAAAGTCTTTGTTATTCAGTATGATCTGTTGCTGATAATTAGAATTTTAGCTTGACCAATTTGTAACGAAATGTGGAATTCCCAAAGTTACTGTTATTTGTTCTAGGAGTTATATGTCCATGTAACAATTAAATACATGCCTTCATACTGGGTAGCCAGGCATTAGAGGGAAAGCTTATATGCAGTATGCTCTGAGCATAATATTGTTCTAAGGCAGTCACAGGCAATCTTCTCCAAAACCCTTTCAATAAAACCATTATAACAGTCTTCTGTCTCAAAGCCTTTATAATAGCTTTATATCCTCTCGGATAAAAGACTATAATTTTCAGTGGAATTCTGTCACTCATTAAGAAAACAGAACTTATCTTCCACTGTAAAATGGAAGTTGACTAATTAGAGAAAACATTTAGGAAGCCAGAAAGGACATGCAGCTTCTCCATACCCTCTCCATTACCCCAGAAAAAAGAAAACATCTTAACTGCTAGTAAATAGGCTTTAAATAGATAATTAGGATAATGAGGAACAATAAGCATTTATACCCATTTCAGTGCTGTTTGAGGATATGATACTTTGTACCAAGAATGCTTTTCTGTCCATGAGACAATAAGTTGTCAGTTTTATTTTGCATTGCTCTTTTATTCAAAATCTTGGTTTTAGCAACATGCTTACAGGGTTTATACATTGGAGACTGAATATGACAATGACTTTCTGTGTTAATGCAGGAGATATTTTGCACCTATCACTTTTCTTTCTGCCACTGTGAATCTGAAAACACTTCTGGGGCTCCCAGTAATTTACGATTGTCTCTTTTCTTAGAAAGAACCTTACATATTTTCTCTATAGACCTTGGACAAGTCCTTGAAGTTGCCTCATTTGCCCATCATTCGTGTCTTACCAGTCATATGCCGGGTAGGCGCTGGGCTAGTTGCTAAGAGTACAATAATAGGCAAGATACATGGATTCCCGCTTCAAAACCTAACGATGTTTAATACTAACAATCCCAATATTTGCAATAATATTAACAGCTAACATCATTTGGGCCCTTACTATGTCTCAGGCTCAGTTATTGTTTTACATGGAAATTTTCATTTAATCCTTATAACAACCTAATGATGTGAATGCTATAATTATCCTCATTTTACAGTTATGGAAACTGGGGATTATCTGTCTCATAGGAAAGATAATTGAGCAAATTATTATTAAAAAGTCTTTAATAAGTGACATGATAGGGATAAATGATGGTATGAGGGCACAAAGGAGAGAAAAGCAACTTGGTTTAGGGAATCAGAAAAGGCCTCTGTGGTAGGACCAGTTCTAAAGATGAACTCCCATGATTTCCCACCCTAATCCCCGGGGACTCTGAATATAATGTGATATCACATTCATAAGCATATTAACTTGGGTGATCATGGAATTTTGCAGAAGTAATTAATGCCACTAATCAGTTGATGCTGAGTTAATCAAAAGGAAGATCACCTGGGTGGGCATAATCTAATCATGTGAGCCCTTTGAAAGCAGTTTTCTCCAGCTGGTAGCAGAAGGAAAAGTCAGAGAGATACTTGTGATTTGATGTGCTGTCACTGGCTTTGAACATGGAGGGAGGCATGCGATAAAGACCTGAGAGCAGACCCTGGGAGCTCTGAGTGACCCCTGGATGACAGCCAGCAAAGAGATGGGGACCTTAGTATACTACAACCACAAGAAAATGAATTTGGCCAACCATCTGAATGAGCTTGGAAGTGGATTCTTCCCAGCCTGGCTGCTTTCTTGAATTCAGCCTTCTGAGAGTCTAAGCGGAGAATCCAGTTAAGCCTGGCTGGCTTGTGATCTATAGAAATGTGCGCAAATAAATGGATGCTGTTTTAAGCCACTAAGTTTGTGGCAAAATGTTATGTAGCAATAGAAAACTCATAAAAGTTGCACCAAATTAGTGAATTCAAAGTTGATATCCCAAAGATAAACAAGAGCTGGCTTGTGAAGGAGGTTAGGTAGAACATAATGTTTCAAGCTAAGAGGACTAATAAGCTAAATCTTAGATCATGGAGAGTTTCAGGAATTTAAAAAAGGCTTATGTGGCTGGACCATGGAGTGTGTGTGTGGCTGGGGGGAGGAGGGAATGTGATGGGGGAAACAGAGATACTAGATAAAGCTGGAGGAGGCTGGAGAAGAGTGCAAACGCTATGTCAGAAGGATGTTGTAAATCTTCTAGAAGAGTTTGACTTTATTGTAAGGGTAACAGTAAGCCATGAAGTGTTTTATTTGCGATGTGCAAATCAGATTTGCTTTTCAGAATGATTCTCTGCGGTGTGGAGAATGGAATAAAAAAGAGCAAGGCCAGAGGCCGGAAAACCAGTGGAGATATGGATTTGGAATTCATCAGTACTGTGTTAGGGCAGGCTAACAAAATGACCCTCCTGCCCTCCATGCCCACCTCCAATTTCAGTGGTTTAATGTAGTAGAAGTTTAGCTTGGAGTAATGTGCACTTCTCTTCCATATGGTCATTCAGGGATCCGGGTACTTTCCATCTTGTGTTTCTGGCATCTCTAAGACAGTGGTTCTTAGCTAGGAGTGATTTTCTCCCCCTGGAGACATTTAACAATGTCTGGAGACAATTTTGATTGTCACAATTAGGAGAGATGTTACTGGCATCTAGTACATAGAGGCCAAGGATCTGTTAAACATCCCTACAACACACGGGACAGCCCCTCACAATGAAGGCCCAGTAGAGCCAAGGTTGAGAATTCTTGCCCCAGGGCCTCGTTGTCATCTCATGCAGCAGGAAGAAGAGGACATAACATGAAGGAAAGTAAGTGCAGGGCTGCTTTTTATTGGTAAAATCTGGACATGGCAAATATCACTTCTATTCCTCCAATGAAGAGAACTTAATCATATAGCTACAAACAGCAAGAAATGCTGAGAAATTTAATCTAGGTTAGAGGTTAGCAAACTACAGGAATGCATGCACCAATCCATCCCAATGCCTATTTTTGTAAATAAAGATTTATTGGAACAGTCATGGCCATTTGCTTACATATTGTCTATGGCTACTTTCATGCTACAATGGCAGAGTAGTTGCAACAGAGATTATATGGCCTATGTAGCCTAGAATATTTACTATCTGGTCCTTTACAGAGAAAGTTTGCCAACCCTCGGAATAGGTAAACACCCAGGACAAATGTCCAATGGACTTTCATCAGATGGCTATTGGTCTTTGCCATAAGAAAAGACATGATAGTTGAAATTATACAAGAAGATACTGCCCAGGGAGAATGGGTGTGGTAGGAAGATAATTGATACTAATATTTACGCATACAGTTAGCTTTTATTGACTACAACAACATCATGATTGAACTTGGAAGGAAGACTAAACACAAACTTAAATATCATCTTAGTGCTCTTTCTCCAAATAGCTCTTGACATGAAAGAAATAATTAGGGAAATACAATGTTAAAGAAAAATAGCTTTGAAAACTTACATTAGACTTTAACTGGGAATAACTCATTCACATGGCCATATTCCATGTTTATTTATTTTTATTTTTTTCTGCCTTTTATGGGGGGTTATTTCAAATTTTCTTAAGTGTCTTGGTCCTTTTGAATCCTCTGCGATGCACATGGGAAGTAGCTGAAATACAGTTTTTAAAAGTAGTAGGTATGAATGCCTTTGTGTCAATGTGGATATATGAGAAATGTCCCTTTATTTTATATATATTTGAGCCTTCATTTTAAGCGTGGCAGAAATTTTATCTCAGTCCATTCAGGGTCCTCTTGGTTTCCATCTGTGTCCCAGAACTGGGTGGAGAGGGTTTATGTACCACCAAACTGTGTGGGGGACCACGTGGCCTGGATCGCCATCTGTGGATGCTGGCAGCTGCAGAGATGCCCACCTTTCTGTATTGCCTTTCTGAAACTATCTTTCTCATAACCCTTTGCCAGCAAGCTTCTAATTAAGTTCTGACAATGGGAGATACTGGTCAGAATTCGAAGGAAGAGGAGACAGAAAGATGCTCCACGTATTTCCAATTCCTGTTTCCATTCCTCCAGCAGAATAGGAAGGTTACGGCTCTAGCCTCCAGCTTCTTTGCAATCCCAGCATTAGCCAAACTCTACCCACTCAGAGGTACCACCAGCATTAATCTCAGACATTCAACAACTATGGGGAGGGGGATGCCTTCCTCCAAGCTCCCAGATTCACGTAACCTCACCTCTTTCCTTTTGTTCTCTCATCTATAGGGTGGTCACTACTTTTTCAAATTACTAGTATTTGGGTGATTCAGTGTCTCATTTTCTGCTCTTTCAACTTTCTAACACCTGTTTCACCTGTTATCTTTATTAAATCCTCTCTCTTTGAAATCCCTAAAAAGGTTTTTGTTCTCCTGACTGGACTCCAAGTGGTACATCTGAATATCTCCTCTGGTCTTTGATTGACATGTGTGTCATGTTCCTCCTGTGTGTACGTGGGTCCAACCTGCATTGCTTGCCCGCTACCTGGGTTGCTTCTGGGTGTGCCTGAAATATCCATTTTTTTGCTGCATCTCTATGGGTTGCAGGAATAGCTGCTTCTTTGTTTTCTGCTCCCACACACATCATCCTGGTCTCTCCAGGCCATGTTGAGAGAATCTCCTTCGGAGAAACCCTGTGAGGTTGTCTGAGAACCATCTGCCTAGACACACCCCACATAGACAGCACCTCTGCTTCTGCATGATGCTGGGTGGTCTTCCTCCCTGGACCTTCCTCTGGGGTGAAGACATGGTTCCCTCTATCACCAAATGCACCCCCAGGATGTGGCCCCTTCTCAGAGAGATGCAACGATAGCTACCCTTTCTTCAATTCTTCTTTAATCCTCTCCTTCTTTCACCAAACTGGGAATTATTTTATGGGCTCCAATGTGTCTGTGTCTGTGTCTCCGTGTGTGTGTGTGTGTGTGTGTGTGTGTGTGTGTGTGTGTGTCTGTGGGGAGGAAGGAAAAAGGTCCGGACTGATATACTTTTAAACCTCAAGTCCTCCTTAAGGCCCAGGATTTTGAAACTGAAAACTTGTATAAAAGTTCAATTCCTTTGTTGCCTGCATTCCCTCGGGTCACGTTCCTTCCCTGAGGCAGTATGGACAAAATGTTAGGTGCCCTCGAAAATGGAGCGGAGGTATAGGAATAACCAGAAATACAAATGGCATTGGTTAGTTTGCAAAATCGCATCCTGCCCCAAATATTTTTAATTCACCCAGAACTGTAAAGTCTCCTCTTCCTGGTTTCCACCTTTCCCTTCCCTTCCACCTTTACAACCCCTCCTTTGATTTCTCCTCCTCCCCTCTCCTTCCCTCAGTTCCCAGGACCTGGGTCTGGTTTGTGTTGGGATAACTTGTGCACATTTACATCAGGGCACTTACCATATTATAATGGCTGGGATCTTCATAGGAGACTGCGAGAAACTCATAAGAAAAATGCTTTATTCCTCGCTTTATCTTCAGTCTCTAAGACAGAGCCTGACATATAGGAAGGATTCAATAAACTGAGGAGAAACTGATATCTAGATAAAAAATATGGTTTGTCCCAACTCTAAGTATTAACGACAATAGCTAACACTCACATGGCACTAACCACGCCCCTATTCTTCTCTTAGCAATTTATATATATTAACTCTTTGATTCTGACAGTAGTTCTGTGAGTAGGTATCTATTATTATCCTTATTTTACAGATGGGGAAATGGAGACCCAGAGAGGTTCAGCAATTTGCCCAAGGCCACACAGAAGCAAATGAAAGATCCATGATTTGAACCCAGGTTATTTGGCTTTAGAGTCTACGCTCTTAGTCACTATGCCAGGCCACCTCTCATATATTGACTTGGCCTTTGCAGGGAGATGGCATATTCATTGTGCAAAGGATGCTGATACATTTTAAAAATTGCACTGGTCAAAAATGCCTCCAAAGAAGCCCAAAAGGAAGAAAATATAGGGTAATGAAATTATATTGTTTTACTCATTTTAACAAGGATAATTCATTGACACATTTATTTTAAAAGCACCAGGTGACAAAAGGTCAAATTCTTATCACTGTCACACTAGGGTCAGGATGCTCATAGGTGCTAGAGGGTCATGTTCTGTCTTAGACAGTGAAGAAAACACACCCTCAAAGAAGGGAAAGGAAAAAGGAACTGCAAAGCCAGAAAGGATTTCCCATTTTTAAAGCATCTGAAAAGAAGGGTGCAGGAGAATAGACTAGGCACCTTCCCAGTAATCTGATCTTTCCAGAGAAGAAAATATAGAATAATTCAGAGTTTTCCTTTATTTTTCGAGAACCACCAAACTTAGGTCAAATGATAACTCTAGTGAAATAGCCATAGAAGTGGCATTTAAATTGGTTATTGAAACAGCCTTAAAACGAACATTTCTTTTCATAGGAGTTTGACTCAATTTTTCATAAGTTTAAGTATATTAATTTTGAGTAAGTATGAGAGGTTTGGACAAATTGTCTTGGCCAGTGATAGTTAATCTGGAAAGCTTTTTCATTGCTTTATTATTGACTGTAACACTGAAAATCAGATTTTGGTGACCTACCTTCCTTAACTATAAACTATGATACTGATAACAATTATAACTTTACTTTTGTTGAAATTCTGATACTCACCTAGTTGTTTTTATTGTTTTATATTAAATGCATCTAGTTGCAACTAATGTGATAGAGTGGAAATATTTCCCTATTCATTAAAATGTGTTATCCATAAATTACCATGGAAGAAGCCAGCCAGATTGAAGCAATGGGTACCAAAGAAAAAAAAAGATCAAAAGTAAAAAGTCCTTTGGCCCATTTTGGACAAAGAACACACACACATTCATTTACTCATTTATTTAAAAAGTGTTGAGTACCTTATATACAAGGCAAAAGTAGGTATGTTAACAATGTCTATTAAATATGATAATAAATAATTAATCTAAACATGACCAGTCCATTAATTCACTTATGTCCTAATGGCTGGTTAAGTTAAATGATGGGTGCTGTCCATTTAAGGCTCTGAAGACACCCAAAATCCTGGTAAATAATATGCACTGTAGTTATACTTCTGTTTCCAAGGCTAATAAATAATAACACCCCATTGAGATGTTAAGAACCCCAACTAGTCACAACTATGGGTTGAGAAGTAAGCTGGTACTATAAGCCAGATCTAATTTTTTCTCTGATTATGGGTGAACATTTGACATGGTATATAACTACATTAAGTACGTAGCAGATATGCATATGAAAATGCCATATTAAATACATATGTATTGTTAATAATAAAAGGAATAAAAGTCAATGTGGAAATTTCATTATGGAAATATTAGTAGCCCACATTATGTGTATATAGCTTTCCTACTACTTATTAAACTGAAATATTCATCATTTTTGTTTCACGTGTATATTTTACAGTATGAGAATTTTCATGTAAATGGAAACAATTTATTTTGTGATGAAATTTGGAACTGAAGCAGAATCTCAGCTTTATTCTATTTTATTTCAAAAAAATTTAAAGCCATGAATAATGGTAAAATTTTAAAAATGGAACTAGATAAACTCATGAAGTCACAATTCATTACTTTTAGATTTTCTTTATTTTAAATTCTTCTACTGTGTAACTATAAAACCCCTTTATTATAGAATTCCTTACTAGTGTCTTTTGTTAACTGAATTTAGTCTAGAAAATTTAGATATTCATTGATTATGTTCCTCTTTTCTGTATAAGATTGAAGATAAAAGTCGAATGATGTTAAGAATTATTGTTAGGTAAAAACATTTTTTGTGATCTCTTGATGAAAACTCTTAAGCAATTTTCTCTCAATTAAAAAAAAAAAAATTCCCCATGGGGTTATAATGTGGCAGAGACATTCTGAAAGTAATTGATATATGTTAACGAGAGGAGAATATTTTCATGCTAAACAATGTCAGGAGTCCACATATTTTTTAAATGATTTTTTTTATAGACGATGACCTACATCTTTATTTGCTTAGAACTTTGAAAACTGTTAACAGTAGAAAGGTTAGTACTATGTGGTACCAATCAGGTTTCTTGACACATTCAGGTTTTAATGGTCTGAACTTTCATTCAATTAGCCCTTGGCCTTGGCAGCCAGGAACCTCTTGTTTTCAGTATTTTAACTACAGGACAATAAAGCTTAAGAACAAACTATGAAAAAAGGAAGCATCTTAAAAGCAAAAGCCTTCTCTGATCATTCTGTTTTTGTTTTCTTTATTGAACACAGACCTGAATGCTTCTGTGCCTCTAAAGGTTTAAAACACAGCTATCGGGCAGGTAGCAGAATCACAAAAGTAGAAAAAGAATAACGGCTGTCATTTTAACCATACAATCATTGGCCGCTGACACTTTGAGGGGCCTCCACTAGTCCCTGGGCTCCTCTTCTGTCTCTGAGGGGCAGGGCTTCCTGGAAAGATCGCTGTTCCTATTCCCTTGCTTTTCCAGGCAAGACAATACCACAGCTTTCCGTCAGGACCCCAAGTGGCAAAGCTACCCTTTCCTATATCCAGCCTGCCCTGACCCACTATATGCAGTCTGTTTCCTTGAACTGTTAGGTTGGGGAAGTGAGGAGAATGGATAGGAGAGGTAATCTCTTTTCTCTTCAATATTCTGCTGAGTCTCTTCTTTAAAACATGGACCTAGGGTGGGGTGGGAATAGTCACACAAAGAGGGGGCAGAGTTTTCTGGAATTTTTAAATACCACCAAGGCACTGGTAGTTAAGTGGGCTAGCGGTGACCAAAATTTTTAAATTGCTGTCAATTCACAGGACAAAGATTCATGACGGCCCTTTTCAGTTCCCAAAGCATTTATTGATGGATTGATTTTCAGATTGGTCTATTTAATGGAAAGAGGCACTGTTTCGTTATAGGGAATTAAGTCAAGAAAGACTGGCGCTGTATGCGCTGGTGGTGGAGTCCAGTTTGGTCATGCTTTCTGATCCCTAACTACAGAGTTGGGTAAGAAAGTGCATCAGTTAGATGTGAAAAAGCATGTGCTGCCTCTCCAAAGTCCAGAAGTGCTTAAAGACTGTGATGTATATAATTCGGAACAATAAAGTACGTGCACAAAAGGAGTTTATCATAACATAAAATTAAAAAGTGACAATTTCATCACACAGTTACACTGCTCTTTTCCTTTTTTTTTTTTGTCTTTTTTTTTTTTTTTGGTTTTGTCCTTTTTTGTTTCATTTTTCATTTCCATTTTTGTTTTTTATGGAGGGTTGGGGGAGGGCAGAGATTTGGTCCACTGAAGATTAATCACCCTCAATGATATATGTATTAGAAAAAATATCAGCAGCAAGACTCTCTGGAAATAGATTCTGTTTGATGTAGCTAGTCTGTCTTTTCTGTTTTGCCCTCTTTCACAGCAGCCTCTGAAGTTTTCCGCAGGGGGGTTTTCTCCGAGGTGCCATGTCCTTGGCCAGAATCCGCCGCTCCGCCATTTTTGTGAGTAGTGTGCTTTTCCAAGTAGTTCAGCATTTCACTGAGGACTGTTTGGAAAGTGCTTAGGGCTGCGCATATTGCTGGGGTCCCAAAGCCATGAGTGATCAAACTGGAAATGAGAAGCGGTAGGAAAAAGAGATGAGCAATTTGCAGTATGATATGGGGCAACAAGTCCCCCCATTTAATCCAGAACATTCCATTAAACAGGCATTTATTGTGATCCTAAACGGTGCCAAGCATTGTGGAAGGTAGACGCAAGTCAATGTATTGCTCTGAACCATAAGAAATTCAGGGACTATCTGGAAGAAAACCTCACTGATAGACTTGATAGGCACTAATTATTAGCAGGTCGGAGTGTTTCACACACGACTTGACTCTGAGTCTCATCTCGTTAAGAAAGCCAGAAAATACGACTTTCTATTGTGGGAATCATCTCGTTTTTAAGAATGGCACATATGCTTATATAAGGATATATCACACAAGAAGAGATCAAAATTGGCTGAGTGTGCCTGATGTTTAGCTGCTCCTCTAACTTCATTCTTCTCTTCTTCAAGGTTATGGAGTTTTATCTGGGCACAAGGCCATCCTGCTGGAGACAACATTCCCAAGCCTCCCTTGCCGCTAAGTTTAGACACGGAACTAATCCTTCCACTACAGACCACAAGAGGAAGTGATGTTTGCAATTCCTACCTGCTTAAAAGGAAAGGGTGTGCCTTCTATTTCCTCTCAAAATAGCTATGGGGCTGTGCATCTAATGGAAGCCACTCTTTTTGGGGTGTTTCAGCAGCTAACTAATTCATTAATAATCATAACTAGTGAGCCAGCATAGGGAGCGTTGTAGCAACCTCAGCATCGGTAGCCCTTCCAACCACAACAAATATCATCTCCAGCTGAACAAATACATAAGTGTAGATTCCCTCTTCCTGTGACCAAAACCCACCCAGATGGTTCATTTGCGTCCATTGTTTCTGGAGTGACACTGCCAGGTTCTCCCCATAACTCATATCTTGTAAGATATAGAAAAACATGACTGACATATATCATGCATATATTATTATATCTATCTATAAATAACATGGCATATATATTGTATATTCAATATATGAAGCCATTAATTGCTTACAAGCCCTAGGTTGTTACAGTTACTGTGATATTAGCAGTTTTTAAAATTAATTAATTAATTAATTTGTATTTATTTATTTTGGCTGCGTTGAGTCTTTGTTGCTGTGTGCGGGCTTTCTCTAGCTGTGGCGAGCGGGGGCTACTCTTTGTTGTGGTGCATGGGCTTCTCATTGTGGTGGCTTCTCTTGTTGTGGATCACAGGCTCTAGGCAGGCAGGCTTCAGCAGTTGTGGCACTTGGGTTCTAGGGGGAGTGGGCTCAGTAGTTGTGGCGCACAGGCTTAGTTGCTCCACGGCATGTGGGATCTTCCCGGACCAGGGATCAAACCCGTGTCCCCTGCATTGGCAAGCAGATTCTTGACCACTGTGCCACCAGGGAAGTCCCATTAGCAGTTTTAAAATCAGAGAGTACCATCCTTCACAATCTGTTAACTAGCTAGTTATCCTTCTTAGGGTATGTAATTTTTAGGGGCAAAAATTACAAGATCTTAAAATATTGCAGATGAGGGATTTAGGATCTCAGGCAGCCTACTGATATGCCTCAGTAGTGATAATAATAAAATTAGCACATGGAGTTGTTGCTCTGTTAATACACACATAAGACTCAGGATGATGCCAGACTTTTAGGAAGTGCTCCAATAAATGGTAGCTATTGTTGGCTGTGGGATGTTCATGGTGAGAGTAAATTTTTCTGCATGTCCTTTATACTTTATAGGTTGCCACCATCTTTCATCCAGACATTTTACAAAGCCTGCCCTATGCCTAAGTCATAATTAACATATGTTAAAAAGAAAAAAAGACTTCAGTCTCCAATTATTTAAAAAACAAGGCTGGTCAATGTTTTGCCAACTATGTATACCAAAGTTTGTAATATAAGGCATCATCATAGTTCAAGCATAGGCATATGTTGCATTGCTGAGCAAGAAACCTGACTTCAGCTCTATTTCTACAATGATATAAGTAGAGGGGAATCCAAATGTTTTAGGACTTAATCAGGGAGGAAGGACATAAATGGAATTAACTGAAGTGGTAGAAGAACTAATCATGGCGGCACCTGCAAAAAAGAACCAAATGAAGCCATCTATTAGTGTCTAGATGCTTGGCCCTGGGCACAAACTGCCTCTTTTCTCTTGTTTTATTCCTGTTCAGGGCTCCTTGTACCATTAGATAATTTTTTTTCCTCTCTATTGCTATGTTCTCTCAGTTGTGACTCCCCTTTTCATCTAGGTTGAATATACAGAATTTAGTTCCACTTGGGTAAATATTAAGGTTAATAGCCAATATTTGAGTCCTGACCATACGCCAGGCCCTGGCATATGCTTTATTCTAAAATAAAGTTCTAAATGCTTTATTCTGTACCCCCTCACATAATCCTGGCAACAACTCTAAGAAGTAAGTATTATTATTTCCATTTTACAGGTGAAGAAACTGATACCCAGAAATGTTAAATAATCTGCCTGAGAAATTCCGTATTGCCTCTGTGCTTATTTATGTTCCTCTCAGGCTGTGGGTGCGTTTTACACCTTCACCGTGAGAAATCACATTCTGTTGGCAGTTTTAGCTCAGCTTCTCTAACTTAACTTTGTTCTATGGGCAGACTTGTAGACCTGGAAGATCATTCTTACTCACTTTCCTGTCTAAGACCAGGGTTCTAAAAGGCCAGATACAAAGTAGATGGGTCTGTATAAATGTTTTACTTTTCCATGTTGAGAAGAGTGGTTGCCATAATGAAAAATTCTCAGGCTGGCATCCCTTCTTGACTGATGGCCTTCCTTACTTCTAAAATATGTACCTGGTCTTTAGTAAACTGCACTGTCACCTTTGCCCTGGATTGAGACCTCCTTGCACAGAGTCTTCACACTGCCTTCAACCTTGGGCACTGTGTGATTTGTGGGAAGTTATGTAGCCTTGTAAGATGACAACAGTCTGATGAAAACATCTGCAAGTTTCTTTCTAGCACTAAGCTTCAATTCACTGGTATAATGCATATGGCGCACTTCTTAAAACCAAGGACATGACAGAAAGTTATAGATGTTGAAAAACCACTTATCTCAACAGATAAGTCTAAAACTGTGAAATAGTCAACATAAGAAAAGTAAGGACTCGAAGTGTTATCATTCAGCATAAAAAACATTATGTAAATGTTGTTAATGTCCTTGATCTCACATTACCTGCACATCAAAATTATGCATGGAACACTACATAGGATGATGTTAAATGCAAGGTATAGCCTCTGTTCTAGCAGTTTTCAGTAAGGTTTATGAATCTAAATAATTAATCTAATATTATATGAGAACAACACAGAACAAAGTGTGAAATCACAGAATGATTAAAAGAATTTCTGGGAACGTCATGTTTTTCTTTTAGCCCCAGCCATTTCAGAAAAATAGGTATATATCTCATTCACAGTGACATACAAAAAGGAGAAAAGGGATAATGTAGAGTCTACAGAAAAATATGAGAAAAACAGAAAGAAGAGGCTGATTTTCAGTCCTAGACAGAAAATAAACTAAGGTCATCTCTCTGTAAGGTAACACACTGTAGTCAAATCTCTAAAATCTTTGATAAGGTCATTTTTTGCCCTTAGAAAATATTATCTTTTTGCCACAGATTTAATCTTTAAGTTATATTTGGCATTTGCATCTATTTTCATCAGATTAATATCAGAGAGCATTTCACAAGTAAATATTACATGGGCTAAATAGCAGCCATGATGGTTTGAAGTAGGTTGTCAAAATATAGAAGTCCTTCTAAATTTAAATTCATCTAAAAGTTTGTCCTCAAGTAGACAAGTTAGAGACACAATCAGCATTGTTCTAGGTGTATCATCTTCATGCCACGTTTAAAACATTTTGCTGAACAGTGGCAGACAATACAAATGTTGTATCAGATTTCTTAGTGTATTTGCATTTTCCAGCTCTCCTTCCTTCACGCTTTATAATCATATGTTCTATTATTTTATTTTTGAAAGGCTTATCTCTTCTCTATCCTCAAACCTATGATGGTCATTCCTGCTTGTGTACCTTTGTTTGTCCTCCCTCTTTTTTTTTTCAGCCAATCTAAAAACCACTCAACCTTCAAAGTTCCTTGGATGATATTGGAAAAAAAGGAGTTAGTTTCCTGTTCCCTTGATTAAGATATTGAAAAAGATGTGCTCCTGCCAAAGGATAGAAACTTGCCAAAGTGACGAGAAAGCTTAAATAGAATTCTGAGGAGAAAGGAGTAACAGTCCCCACCAAAAATGTAAAACTAGAGCCCAGAGAAGACAATGGGAAGAAAATAAGTGAGGGCAAGATCTCATCATCAAAGTGGGAGCCATATGCAGCCATATCACTTAGAGCATAAGTGATCATCGAAGTATCCTAGATTTTAATATAAGTGGCAAATAAGATGTTATATGTATCTCCAACAATCTGTGGCTTGAGTTCTTACCATAAACTGGTAATCAAAAGTTAGAGTCTTGGACTTCCCTGGTGGTGCAATGGTTAAGAATCCGCTTGCCAATGTGGGGGACACGGGTTTGATCCCTGGTCCGGGAAGATCCCACATGCCACGGAGCAACTAAGCCCGTGCACCACAACTACTGAGCCCGCGCGCCCTAGAGCCCAAGTGCCACAACTACTGAGCCCAGGCGCCCTAGAGCCCAAGTGCCACAACTACTGAGCCTGCGTGCTACAACTACTGAAGCCTGCGTGCGACAACTACTGAAGCCCGCGTGCCTGGAGCCCATGATCCACAACAAGAGAAGCCACCGCAGTGAGAAGCCGGCACACCGCATCAAAGAGCAGCCTCCGCTCGCCGCAACTAGAGAAAAGCCCACGTGCAGCAACGAAGACCCAACACAGGCAAAAATAAAATATAAATAAATGAAATTAAATTTTTTTTAAAAGTTAGAGTCTAATCTTAAAAAAAGAAAAATATGAAGGGTTGTTACAAAATAAAACCAAACCACCAGCCAACAGCAACAACTAAAACAAGCAGGACTGAGGTAGAGCACTACTGTTGTCAACCTACACTCTACCTGACATTGTCTGCTGCCACCATCTGGGCGTTTATCACTTCCAGGAGGCAGCAGCCTTGAGGAAGAAGAAGTGGGACTCCCGTGTATGGAATAATTGAGTTAGCAAAGACTAAAGTTTCCTCAGTTTCATTCAGGAGACTCTGTTGCCCAGGCCTATAGGATTTAGTTTGAAGTTCTGTTCCAAGAATGAGGAAGAGGAACAATGCAGAGACAGGCCTGGGGGAGAGAGTGCTACGTTAGCAAGTGAAAGATTAAATGGTAATTAAGAAACTTCGCTTTCTTTTCAAAGAGTTTAATCTTTAAAACTGGCAATGGTATTAATGGAACTGCAACTTTTTTTTCAAGTATAGGAAACTCCTATTTCAGGATAAAGAAAACATAGGCATGTGTTTCTGAGACACTTGAGTGGTTAGGTAACCTTTGAAAAATCATGGAAAATGGGGAGGAAGTAGTGAAATGGAACAGAGTAACTTGCCTTAATAATTAAAGCAGGAGAAAAGAGACAGATATTAGAAATTCTAGGTTATTAAATTATATTTAATTAGTCCTTAACGAATTTCTTAAAATGGGATATATTAAAAAATCAGGTATACTGACTTTAAGTTTACATACGATAATATTAGCCCTTTCAGGTATATAGTTCATTGAATTTTGACAAACCCATACAGTTGTGTAATGACCACCATTACCCAAAATATTTTCTCGTGATCCTTTTCGGTCAATGCACTTTCCCCACCCCCAGATCTTGGGAATCAGTGTTCTAATTTCTATCTCTATAGTTTTTACTTTTTCCCCTGAATGTTGTATAAATTGAATCATGAAGTCTATAGACTTTTATGACTGTCTGTTTTCACTTTGCCTAATAATTTTGAGATTCATCCATGTTTTGGTGTTTATCAATAGATTATTTCTTTTTATTGTTGATAGGTATTCCATTGAATGGGATTATTGCAATTTGTTCATGTAATGGGTTATTACTAATTTAAGGGCTAATTTTAAGAAATAGAAGTGATCGCTGAAGTGCTGCATGGCTTCAGAAATAATTGAGTTAACAAGGGCTAAAGGTGCCTCAGTTTCCAGTGGAGTGCTGCAAGACTTTCCCATTAATCCCACTCTGCTCCACATCTTAATTGACAATGTGATTGACAGCGTCATGGATTTGTAACTTAATGGCTAGTGTTAAAACAGAGAGAAAAATTCCTGCACTGGTTAGCAGAACCAAAGTGCTGAAATACCTTCATGTGGTAAAAAGCTTAGTTGGTGGGCTAAATCAATGATGGGAAATTTAGGAAAGATTAAGGAAAACATATCTGTTTGCAGTATATTGAGAGAGGGAGAGAGCTGACTCAAGCAATTCTTAGGGAAAAGGCACACCAAATCAGTAAGTCTAAACCATAAAAGGAGGATCAAAATGTGAGCTTCGGATCACAGCTAGTCAGGCTTAGAACTCCATTTACCTTGAACTATTCTCTCTCTAAGTAGATTCCAACTCATTGATTTAATCTTCCTATTACTAATTTCACCCTGAGGAGCAGGAAGGTTCTGACAGACACCTGCTGAGAAAATGCAGACTGTTGAAGTTTACGCACCTGATGTTCTAGAAAATGTAACTTATATTTAACAGTCATCTTCTTAATTTTATTCATGGTTTTAAAAACTCCTATTTTGCTAGACTTCCTAATTAACATTCTTTAGAGCATCTTTCTTCCACATAAACCATCTCTTCAAATTGGCTGTTTGTTGGATCCAGAGGTGAAGCTCTACTTTTGACTTTCCCCCTAAGTGTTAAACTGTGTTCACATCTCAGCAACTGGAGAGATATCACAGGGTAGAACCACCCTTTCTAGGGAGACGGCGTTTGTTTGAGTGTGTGCGCACATGTACATGCTGTTGACTTACACTGTTTTTATTAACCTGAATACGTCCTATAGATATAGATTTTAACTTTTTAAAGGAAAATATATTGCAACAGTTCAAAATGTATTCTCTGTCAGTGGGATTAAAAATGAAGAAATTGAGACAGAAATGAAAGAGGAAATAGAGGATGGTAGAAAAGAGATTGCTATTTGAAAAAGAATAAATTATAATCCTTTCTCCTTTTTCCCTGTGTAATTTTGCTAATAAGGTGTTATTAACAACCCATCTTTAACTCCAACAGTATTTATGCTTACAAACTATTTGACGTTAATGATGAGGAGTTATCAGGAGGCTTCCATATAATAGAAATTTCACAAACTCCCCGTGACCTCTGGCTAAATGAATTTTTTTTGCTTGTGGACAAGGCCTTACGTATTTATCTTTAGACTCTCCAAAGCTTCAGTGCTTACTTGGAATATAAGTTAATATAGGATTCTGAATGAACATATACCAGAGGAACAAGAGCTGCTTAACTTTCCTTAATCTAAGTAAATATGGTTTACATTTCACCAGCTTTGTTGTCCGCTGGAGACATGGTACAAAGCTGTTTCCATATTGCTCTAATTGTCCTTCAGAAATGTTTTATCATTACTTTAATTGATTTGTCTAAATGAATTTAAATTAAACCACTAAGGCAATTTTCTAAAACATAGCCTAAAGCAAATTCCTATGGAATCTTCCGCTGAATTCTTCCTATCTTGGCAAGAGTTGGGCCTGGCACATGAAAAGATGCTCAACATTGCTAATTATTAGAGCAATTCAAATCAAAACAACAATGAGACATCACCTCCCACCTGTCAGAATGGCTATCATCAAAAAGTCTGCAAATAACAAATGCTGGTGAGGATGTGGAGAAAAGGAAACCCTTATACACTATTGATGGGAATGTAAATTGGTGGAAAACCCTATGGAGGGTTCTCAAAAAACTAAAAATAGAGCTATCAATACGATCCAGCAATTCCACTCCTGGGTATATACCCAGAAAAAAAACGAAAGCACTAATGCAAAAAGATACATGTACCCCAATGTTCATAGCATCGTTATTTATAATTGCCAACATATGGAAGCAACCCAACTGCCCATCAACAGATAAATGGACAAAGAAGATGTGGTATGTATTAGCCACATGCACAAAATTAAAGCCTGCCATTTGCAGCAATGTGGATGAACCTAGAGAATATCAAGCTTAGTGAGATAAGTCAGACAGAGAAAGACAAATACTGTATGAAATCACTTATATGTGGAATCTAAAAAATAATACAAACGAATGACTATAGCAAAACAGAAACAGACTCACAGATATAGAAAACAAACTAGTGGTTACCAGAGGGTACAGGGAAGGGGGGAGGGGCAAGTTAGGGTTATAGGATTAAGAGATAAAACTACTTTGTATAAAATAGATAAGCAACAAGGATATACTGTATAGCGCAGGGAATTACAGTCATTATCTTATAATAACATTTAATAAAGTATAACCTGTAAAAATACTGAATCACTGTGCTGTACACCTGAAACTAATATAATATTGTAAGTCAACTATACTTCAATTTAAAAAAAAGAGTTGGGCCTGGGCTCAAACACATCCTTTCCACCTACTAAGGGAACACTGATTTAACAGGATTAAAAGGAAAACAAAAGTCTCATTCCTATTTGCCACTGAGGACTGCCTCACTCAGTTGTGTCTGACAACCAAGGACGGATTCTTCTAGCTTTCTTTTGGGATACAAAAAGCTGGAAGTAGTAGATACTTTTATGCTACAAGCTAGAAGACTGAGAATCAAGAGAAAATACTCTACCATCATCATTTAGATAATTAGAGCAAAAGCTGATTTTTTTTGGTCGAATTTCAACTTTCTATCTGGAAAAGTTTTTGGTGTCTGTAAAGGTTGAAATAGTTTGGGCTATTGTTCCTATTATTTTGTTATGTTGCATTATTCCAATGGGTGTTTGGTCTCATGTATCTTTGATTTTCCGAATAGCATAGAGATGCCACTGTCATCAACCTCAGTTCTGCTTTCCGGCCTCCGGGAGGCATGCAGGCAGCAAGATTTGAAGGGAAGACAAGCCTCCTTTTCCTTCTCTCCTGGATTATTCAGAGACTGCAGGTTTAGGTCCAACTGTAGCCTGAGGCTCAGTCTGTACTCCTCACTACTCTTTTAGGTGGCAGATGGAAAAATGCCTTCTTCCACTCATGAGAACAGCCATGAGGGCAGGAGGCTGGGAGACAGACCCTGGAGAACACGAGCAAAGGATTGTGGGGCTTCTCTGCAAAACCTTAGTTCTTTTCAGAACCATGAGGGGAAGATGCTTCGTCTCTCTGGAGTGGCACAACTCCTGAATATAGGTCATGGGAAGAGACCTCAGCCTGAGGAAAGCAGCTGGGGCTTATGCACCCAGAACTTGATGGCATCTATCCTTTGTAGCCAGACTGGTTGAGGAAGCAGAGAAAAAGGAAACTGATTGTGCTTATTTTCTACATAAATTATATTATCCCCTAGCCCCCAGGGCTTTTTTTTTTTGGGGTGGGGGCTGTGTTGGGTCTTCGTTTCCGTGTGAGGGCTTTCTCTAGTTGAGGCGAACGGGGGCCACTCTTCATCGCGGTGTGCGGGCCTCTCACCGTCGCGGCCTCTCCCGCTGCGGAGCACAGGCTCCAGACGCGCAGGCTCAGTAGTTGTGGCTCACGGGCCTAGTTGCTCCGCGGCATGTGGGATCTTCGCAGACCAGGGCTCGAACCCGTGTCCCCTGCATTGGCAGGCAGACTCTCAACCACTGCGCCACCAGGGAAGCCCCCCACCAGGGCTTTTAAAATGGAGTTTAACTGAGGTGCATAATTAAGGTATATGGTTCTCTGGTAGTGAGGAGCAACCCACTTGTTAGCAAGGCATTGTCAGCACCCACAAATGTTCTATGGTTTCTTTCGCTGGTGGTTCTCAACCCTAGATACATGCAAGAATCACCCAGGGAGTTTATTTAAAAAAATGCCAACGTGCGGGTCCCACCCCAGAGATCCTGATTTAATTGGTTTGGGATGGGTCCAAAACATCAGTATTTTAGAAACAGTACTGAATAGTTTAAACGTAGCTAGGGAGTTAGGCGTGTTCCCTTAGAGCCAAGAAATGACACCTAAATACCAGGTTGGCTCTCCTCCCTGGGTAAAAGAGGAAGATGAACTTTTCCAGCATTTCCCCCAAGAACTTCTGCAGAACCTTAGTTCCATGGAATGTTAATAGGTATTCTGAGAAAAAAACAGTTTCTGTGACCAAGTTTTGGAGACAGGAAGCTAAGCATTCCTTCCATTCAAAAACAGTTTTGGGAGCTTATAATATGCCAATTGCACTGGCATACCTCTAGAGGAGTATGGTAGTCAGGGTTTCTTGAGCCAAAAAAACACTTGACCATGACACACTTTCAGCTCATGGGACTATGAAACTCACTTTGGAGAAGTGCATTTATGACTGTCCTGAACCTCTGCCAGGTTGGGAGACGTGATTGCCTATCCACCCCTCTAAGGTCACATTTCTCCTGTTTTTCTCAGCCACTTACTCTGAGGTCCCAAAGGGATTGAGTCCCTGTGATTCCATTTTACTTCGCTCCATCTCATTAGCAAAGGAAGCTAAGGGTATAATCATTGCACACACATTAGGAGAGACCAACGTCAATCACATCCAAGTCAATTTTCTGAAGGTAAAGACGTATTTTTGGATATCTCCACCCTATTTTTTACATATGGAAATAGAGCTTTTGGGGATAAATTAACCATGTCTTTATATTTCTCCCTATCAGACAATTCATATTTTCTTTGTAGAATAGGGGAAGGAAAATGCTAAGCCGAGGACTCGTGCTCTCTTAGATGAATTTTAGTTAACTGTTGACTTTTGGGGAAATTTTTTTATTGAAGTAACCTTGGTTTATACCATTATGTAAGTTTCATGTGCACATTGTATTTCTACTTCTGTATACACTACAGTGTGCTCGCCACCAAACATATAGTTTCCATCAACTGTTGACTTTTTTAAATGAACGAGTTGCTAAAACATGAGAGGAAATGAGATCACATGGAAACACAGCATAAGTGATTGACTGAGCAGTAAATGGAGAATGGAATAAAGAAACTTAGAGGGAGCCTTCAAGATCATCCAGTTTAACTGTTGTCAATTTACAGATGAACCTGCAGAGGCCAGACTGGTAAATGTCTGCTCTAAATCCACACTTCCAGCTGGAAACCGAGAGGAGACTAAGCTAGACGCCCTGACATCCATTCTGAGTATTTCCCACGATTTCGTGCTGTCTCTCCCCCAACCCACAGATCAACAAAGATAGAAATTATTTAAATACAAATTTACCAAATTATTCACATGTAATTTTTAGGGGACAATGTTTGCAAATTTTTATTAGAAAGAGCTGCCTCTGGTTTCTCTTGTTTGAATTACTAGTCTCCTATGTGCTGAACCTAAAAATCCATTAAAATGTCATCAAATGACCTGCAGTAGATGTTTTTATGTTCATATCTCCTGCAGCATTTCGTTTGGGGCCACGCTCTTTGTGAAGTACAATAAATACTGGCAACTGATTTACACTTTAATTTCCTGCTTAACGTTAAATAAAGGTAAGTAATTTAATGTAGATTCATGCAAGAAGGGCATCATGGTTCCACTTATCTGCTAAGGAAGTGAAAACTGTTGCCTGTTTTATTTTATAGTCTACATTTTTTTCTATTGAAAGTTTTAGTTCAAGGGAAAGAGGTTTTTTTCTCTTATGTAAATACAGGCTGCCCTTTTTTATTTAAGTAGTGAATAAGACCACTTACAGGTTTGTTTTTCTTTGCAGTTGAGAATGTAAGTGCACTTTTGGAGTCTAGGTTAAAGTTTTAAAGTTCAATTTCAGCCTTACATAAAGGAGCTTAAGTTTGGAAAACATAGGATTTTTTTCCTTCACAGTTCAGGCCTATTATTTCCAACATTCTTAAATAAAATGGTCTTCGAAGTCCCCTTGAACTGGCAGAACATCCTGAAGGAGTCAATAATTCTCTAAGCCTAGTCATGTAATTTATTTTATGATGTTTTCTTTTGGGATTAGAGATTTAATTGAAATTTCTTTATTTCTCTTCTGACACTAAAAATGCTTTCACAAGATTAATAAAATCATCCACTCCTGATTACCTTCCCCACCATTTTCCCATCCCAAGAAAATGAAAAAATAAAAACAAAAAACAAAAACTATACACATCTTAGGCTCCTTGGAGAAGACGTGCTCACATTTAAGTAGAGACACACATCCTATCTTCAGTGTGTTGCCAAGCACATAGCACTCAGAAGATTCTAGTTGAGTTGACTGGAATGCATGTCATATGTAGAACACAAAGAGAAGGGGGACGAACTGCCCAGGATGAGAAAATTCAGAGAGACGTGAGTGCTACCTCTAGAAACTGGGAGGGAAACAGGATTAAACTGACTCTACAGGGACCCCAAGGAGGGGGACGTTAGGGAGACAGATCTTGCCTCAACGGAGGGAAGGCATTTCTAATAGAGTTGTCAGAGATAGAAGGGATGCCGAGGCACGAAAAGAGCAGCCTATCATTGGAAGTTATCGAGCCTGGGATGGGTGACAACTTGACAGAGATGTTGGAGGGAAGATCCAAATGTTGGAGGAGAGTGGGAAACTTATGGGGCCTTCCAACACTGAGACTCAATGATGAAAATTTAATCACCAGCAAACACAGACCTCTGAGACAGCCTATGCATTTCTTATTTCCAAAGTGTTATGGGAGTTGTAGGAGGGTCTGTTTCTAAGAAGATGTGATGTCAGTATACTTTGTGACTCAAATAGAAGAATTTAAGCACATTGAACATTTCACTTCCCCAGCCCATGGTCCAATTAAAACACCAAGGCCCTGGGAATGAACCAGAGGAGAATATATCCAAGACATAACAGAGTTAGTATCGTATTCTACATTTAGTAACATATATATTTTGGACACATACTTTGTGCTAAGTACTGTGGATAGACAGAGGAAATCCTACAAGGACCTACTGTATAACACAGGGAATGATACTCAGTATTTTGCAATAACCTATAAGGGAAAAGAATCTGAAAAAGAAAGATACATATGTATGTAAAACTGAATCACTGTGCTGTACACCTGAAACTGACACGGTATCGTAAATCAACTATACTTCAATAAAAAAATATTTACAGTAAAAAAAAAAAAAAGGAGGAAATCCTTTCCCAATTATCCCAGGTAATTACCTGCACTCTACTTAACACTCTTATAAACTCTCTGCGTTATATTTTAAGTCTTTGTATGTAACTGTCTTCCACTTCGGAAGTACTTAAAGATGGGACAATCCTTTAGCCATCTTTGCACCACCTGCCATTAGCACAGTAAAGTACAAGAAACAGTAAAATATCAGGCTCCCAAGGTGGGTGTTGAGACAGAAAACATCCTCAATTTTCCAACAGGTTGTTTTCTCTGAACTGAGCATTAAAAATAGTCTAGCTTCCTCCCCTTATTTATGTTGTTCAACGTGCTTTTGCTTGACTTTAGATTCAAGGATATTATGAGAACATAAGACACAAAGAAGGGCAAAGTTATTAAGATTTCTTGAGATCTCAAAGAAGGGAATTCCTAACATTTCAGGAAATTAGGGCTCTGGTTTCATCTGAGCTAAGTCTGTTCTGTCCATGAAGCCCCACGCCACCTTGGTCTAATTGCCATCACCATTCTGGGGAACTGTGTCTGTGGGGACTTCCGCAGATTTCAATCAATCGTCTTCCCCTTTCCAGTAGACGCCGTGGTGTCTGCTCTGTTCTCTAAAGCGATATACACTTTGGATGGTACTCAGTAAATCATAAATAACGGATAAACCTGCCTCCTGTCATTTTCATAGAAACAAGCAGCTTTCCAGGCTGTGAGTCAATCACGAGAAGGGTCACTACTCTCCCCACAGTTTCCCAGAGCACCCTGATATGTCAGCTACCACAGAAAACTGGAAGTAGTCGTCTGGGCTTTACGAGGCCAGATCATTCCCTAGCTCTACCTAGACATATTCAATCTGCTGAAAGTAAGCCATGGTTCTCCAGGTACCAAATCAGCCACCCTGGAAGATGGAATTCAAGTGGTATGAACTGGGAAGGAGATTCTGACGAAATAAAATAGTAGCACAAGTTGATGCTACTAATTAGAGTCGTCTCTACGCTTATCCAGTCACGCTCTCTCCTTACTTCTTTCCCAGCCAGCACTCAGCAAAAACAATGGACAATCAGACTCTGCTAATGGACTGTTTTCAACGTCAGATGTGATATGTTTCCTTTCTAACACATTTTTCTCTTGAGCTGATGCTTCTATCAAATTAAAGTTACCACCGTCAGTAGGAAATTATGAAAGAGACACCTTCCATGCTAACACATCGTTACCCAGATTATTAGCAGGATAATAGATGTAGAATCTCTTTAATTCATTACAGTATAAGACAGAACTTTACATAATTCTCAATGTCACTTTAAAAATGAATTAGAAATGGTTTTCTTCCAAGGGAAAAGAAGCTAATAGTCTAGGAATATCCTAGGACTGTGGTTCTTAAAGCTGTCTAATTATCAGAATAACTTCAGATTTTGTAAATTATACAGATGCCAGAGTCCAATCCTAGACTTGAACTGTTGAATCAGATCTTTAAAAGTGTACTTCAGGCCTCAAGATTTTTTTTTTTGGCAACGCCATGCAGCTTGCAGGATCTTAGTTCCCCAACCAGGGATCGAACCTGTGCCCTCAGCAGTGAAAGCACAGAGTCCTAACCACTGGACAGCCAGGGAATTCCCTTGTGTCTTCTTTTATTGGCTTTTTTTTTTTTGGCCTCAAGACTTTTAAAAAGCTCTAAGGGAAATTCCACTATGAAGCCAGGTTTATACATTTTCTGATCCAAAGTGCTTCATGCTTTAGTTATTTTTACAATTTGATCTTAGGTGCTTGGAATTTCAAAAAATTCAGGCAGTCACCATATAAATATATGTTTTATCTCTAGATGGAACTGTGATAGGACTACAAACATGTCTGGGTTAATAAAGACGGTTTTAACAATTTAAAAGAGAGTCTGAACAAACTGAAAAACCAGTCTTACCTGAAATGTGTTAAGTGTCTCTGGATGTCAAGGTCTAGAATTGGAGTGGGTCTGGAGGATCCCAGCGGTGATCTATCTTGGCTCAAGAGGTCTTGAAATTCTTTACAAATTTGTCTAAAATAAAAGATTCAAAATTAAAGTTGAACTCTTGAAACGGGGCTTTACTTTCATCCCATGATATTTTTCTAAAGGCTTGTTTTCTCTTTTAAAAGAGGACTAGATAAATATCATAAAGCAACCTCTGAAGTTCCATCTACAACGTACAGATGAGGTTACAATGAGTTACAATAGCAACTATGCTCTCAAGTTGGTCATGCTCTCAAGATGATCATGAAACCTTTCAAGTGAGTAACAGTCCATAACATTGACAAAACCAATGTTCATTTTTAAGGTGAATATTCACAGATTAACCTCAGTATAAGGGAAAAATCTATACAACAAGATCACAATTAATAATTCCTTTTAAAAAAATTAAAATGTGATTCTGGGGGTGGGGTATCATGTCTGTAAACAAGTTTAAATCAAGCTCTAGGCTTATTTCAGAGCCATGATTCAAGTAGACTTTGGGAAATCCCTTTCCCCAATATTTCATTATAATTCAGACTCTTGTGGACTTAAATTTGTATTTTTAATATTTGAAGTAGACAATCACCCAAATTTAGTCTACTAGCCTCATTTTGTCTCACAAAAATGATTACATTATGCTCCATTTAAGATAGTTTCTTGCAAAAAAGTATCAGCAAGGGCATTTTTCTGCTGCTTTTCTTAGTTTAAATGATTATGATTTCTGATCATTGGTTTCAGTTTTAATTACCATATTACCATGATTGTTGGATAACAGTAAAGCCCTTGTGATACACAGTCCAAAAGATATAATTCTGAAGAAGGAAACATATGAAGGGACTGTGTGTGTGTGTGTGTTTTTTAACAACAAAACACTAGATTAATGCAGAAGCTGAAGAGTGAAGTAAAAGACTGCCGAGGAATTGCTCAAAAGAATCCATCAACTAAGTGAAACCACTCCATATTCAAGGCATAATACGATAGTGATTAGTTTTTTTGTCTGGATTTACAATGGGCAGTCACAAAATGTTAATAATGTAGCCCTGACTATAATTACCTATGGAGCCAAAATCAAGGACAGAAGGGTCAAATTATTCCAAGTGAAAGTCACTCCATGGGCCCAGCCGCTAAGTCCTCTCCAAAGCATTTGTGTCATTAAGCAAAAAACTACTAAAAAGTGACAAAATGTCTTGAAGCCCAAATAATATACCATTGAGTTAAAATCAGAGGAGCCTTGTTTATTATAAGGTACCCCATATTTATCGAATTCTTCTGGAGATCATTTGAGACTTCTTTCTTCTTTTTTACAAGCAATTAGTCTGTTTTAATGCCAGTGTTCAAATATTGTCATTTCACAGAATTTGCCTTACTCGTTTTGAACACAGGTGAAAGTAAAAGAGGGTCATAGGGAAAGGAAAAGCCAAACAACAAACAAATAAACAGATAAGTCTTTACCTGCTCTAAATCAAACAGGATCCTCCATACCCCCCCTGCTAATGTTTGGTTGAGTCCCAGATGTAGCATCTAAACGCATGTTTTAACAGTGCATGTGTGTACTTCCACTGAGAATATTTGATCTGAACTTCTCACTTTTTCTGTTCTGAGTTAGACTCAGTTGGCTGACTTTCAGGTGTATTGCCTATTTCTAATTAACGAGTAGCAACTTATTAAATGTTGATGTTATTTGTTGGCATCAAATGATGACATTTGGTGGGGCATCATTATCTGTTGCGCTTTATGTTATTTAATAGAGTTAGATATATTGTTATCTTTGTGTTTAGAAAATGTCTTACTAAATTTTAAAATACAGGCTCTTGCTATCATTTTTCAGACTAGCAATGTGAATTACTACGTGGTAGGGCATCAGTATGATGCATTATTACAAAGGAATATTGGAGTTGCTTAAAGACTGGTCTCTTAATTTTCTATCAGATTAAAATGTATTAAAAATTTAAATGGAGGTTAAGATATTGCTTTAGTTCGTATGTTATATGGGAATTTCTCAGATAATTGAATAAATTAATTTATAAGTTGGCAAATCAACTTCTTTACTGTTTAAACAATAGAGCAAGTTACAATAAACTTAAAGTTGAGGAAGAAATGAGGAAAAGGCAAGTGTGGAAAAATTTAACTTATGCTAAGCAATTCAACTACTCCACACATGAAGCTGTATCAGGAGAAGTTTCAGAATTTTCAACCTTGATATTTGATTCTTCTGCTTAACTCACTGACTTCGGACAGCCTCCAGACTTAAAAACAGATGACAATTTTGTAGATTTCCTTTAGGCAATTATCATCATCACATTATGACAGTTACAGAGTTATTATTTTCATGCTTAGTTTCATTCTTATTTAAATTTTTATTTATGAAGCTACAGTAAGAAATACTCTTATTTCTCCAAACAGAATGTCACATTATGAATTATGTAACACAAGATGATCTTCGATGAATCATAAATTCTAACTTTATCACTTACGTCATTGTCCTTAAGGATATAATTTTTTAGCTGATGTCTGAATTTAAAGTTCTGTTTCTCCTTTTGACTATTAATGTTATGGTAAAAATTAAAACTCACTAACTATTCCTCTTTACCCTAATGCAGATCAAGTGTTAATCATATTTAGTTCTAAATTCAATGAAGAGGTTTAAATGTGTTTTTCATAAATCAAATAAATGTTTTGCCCAGTACATTTTTAGATTTCAAAAACTGTCTAACTCAGTTTCTGTTCCTCCCCTTAAATAATTATCTAATTGCACGAAAATATTTGGTTAATCAACAAAGCACTGGGAATAAAGAGGAATTAGGAGGGTAGCGGCACTTAATCAATGAGCCTTTCTTACAATTGTATACTCGGCAATATAATTAAATACAACAGAATCTGTTATTCATAGAGGTAAAAAAGAAATATGTAAGCCATTGTGCAGATGCGGATCAGCAATTGGATCTCTCATCTAAAGAATTTTGAATTTTGTATATATTTTTTGATACAATTGTCACAGTCTTGTGAATAAAGGTGAACTAATCAGAATGTAACAAATATCCATGTAGATTACTTAATTTCAACACTGAGCATTTTAATCGAAAATAGCCAATGCCTTACCATTGGAAAATTTAGAAACTACTCAGAACACATGTTGGATCCATTAATATGTTGCAGAAAGGCATTTATTCCCACACACCTCTTAATTTATCTACTTATATTGATGACTACTTGTATTGAGTATGTTTGCTATGACTGCATAGTCTCCGATTCTTCAATTCTTGTTTCACATGATCTAATAAGAAGATGGAATGGATATAAATAACCACAAAACCAAAACATTTAGTCCGTCTCCTAATTTCTAGATGTTTATAGCCTATTTACTCTTACATAAAATAAGGTAATTGGAATTAGTGAATTCAATTCTTGCTTGACATTTAATGGTCTGCAAATGTCCAGCTATGGGCAAAGGGATCAAAGAGAATTACATGTTCTTGAAATATTTTATGAAATCAAAGTTCAAAATATCACCTAAAATAATATACATTACTTAGATCCCATGTAAAAGGGAAATACTACTCCCTAGTTGAATCCACTACTATAAAATAGATGTCTCCATATAACTTTGACAAACATGAAAGTACTTCTCTTACTTCTCCCAAGTTCTTCTAACATTTACTTCTGTGAAAACAAAATCTCAACATCAGTTTGAATGCACTGACTTCCAAACCCTTAAACAGAGTGATGGGAATTCCCAAGAAAATGGGAACTTATGTTTGGAAATTTAATGGTGGCCTTGCTGTGGGTGGTGGGAGTGAACAGTTCAAAAACCTGGAGGAAGGAAGACAAGAAGGATTGCTCTGGATCAGGGGATGAAAGTCTTAGAAAATGCATGATAAAACCACAAGCGAGTAATTTTGAGGTAGAAAACATGAAGGTGTTTTCTCTTGGATAATTCGTATTTGGGGATAATAGTATCATTCAGAGGTATCACATGGGTATGCATGTTGGGAAATTTGTAAAATCCTACCAGCTAGAATAATATGCTTTGGGAACACCTAGGAGATACTACCTAACTTCTAGCACTGTATATTTCTCCTGATCTGTAACAACTTGTTATAGTCTCCTGAGATTACATTAAGGATACAAACTAACGAACTACATGTACTTTCAGTTCCTTCTGGAAAAACTGAAATACAGCGGATGAAGACCCCTCTGGGTCAAAGACTGTTTGGAAGAGGGAAAAAGTAGAAGCAAAGTAGAAGTGAAGACCACCCCCCCCCCCCGCCGCCCCCCTCCCCGGGGAGATAAACTGCACAAAAAATCTAGGTTTAGGTCTTTCCACTAGCAAGTGTTCAGCAGCTTCCCTAGCACAAAGCTCCTCTCAAAATTTAAAATCCAAGTGTTATATCCCTTACAATGTTCTTTCTCTAACTCTTGGTCTTACTTCTGTCTTTCTGCTATTCCTTTCCCCTTTATCTCCTTGTTTTGTCTTTTCTCTTCTTTTGCCACCACCTTTCATTTCCCTTCTGTTTGGGGCAAGATGAGAGAATTATCTAGTACTCTCAGAAGAGCAATGAATAAATATATCTGAAACCCAAATAGTGACAGCCACAAGCAGCACAAACCCCAAATAAGGGACTTTACGTTTCTTGGGCGAGCCTGTTGGGTGGTAGGTATCCCATACAAAACCTTAAATTTGTAAGAAGATCTATGTTACTTTAGATGTAGTAGAAGGAGAAATATTTATTTTTGGTTTTGTGCATTCTGAGACATTTACATTTTAGCCAACATATCGTAAAGTCATTTAAAAAAATCAGTGTCTAAGAAGCAATGTTTCTAACACTATCTACCACATACTTTCTCTTTAAAAGTTTTCCCCAAATAAGAAATTAACTTATAAATGATAATTTAACCACCTGGGACTATTAGTTCTAAAATCTGAATATAGAGTTAGGAAATTAAATAAGATTATTCATGGTTTATCTGTAGCAATAACTTGTTTTAGTAAAGAGAAGAGAGCAAGAATTAGCTACCACTTGAAAGATTTTCATCTAATTTTTTTTTTTTTTTCCATGCAGCACAGCATGCAGGATCTTAGTTCCCCGGCCAGGGATCGAACCCGCAACCCCTGCAGTGGAAGCATGGAGTCCCGACATGCACTGCACCGCGAGGGAAGTCCTCTTCTAAAAATTTGAACGTGATTTGAGTAGTACTTAAGGTTCTGCTGGGTTTTCGCACAGTAAATGGTAGTTCTTTCATTAATTATCAAAGAACTTTCAAGTTTGAGGGAGTTTGAAGTTATCTTATGAAAGCTTCCCCTTTTCCACATCATTTCCCTCATTATTTTAATTCACATTTTAATTGAACTTTTTACAATTTTCAGAAGCTTTCTCACACATTCTATCTTTTCTTTTCGACACTATCACTACAGGGGCTGGGGCAGTACAGGGATTATTTGCTTAATTATATACAAGAAAAAATGGGGGCACTGAAGCCAATCCTTGATCCCAGAGGTCTCTCTGTTACCTCTCATGCATCTGGGTCGTCAATTTTTCACATTCTCCGAGTACTTATAGTGTTTTAAGATCTTTCTCCTCATTTATTAAGGCACAGTGATTGGCTTAGACCGAATTGCATAGCAACCAACCAGCATATTTGCCTGGAATCTACATCTCCTAAACATGTTAGGCATTCCTACTATTCTGAAGAGGTTTTCTAAGAACTTTTGTCAGTGTCAGTGGTAGCTCCATCACTATACAGTTTGCAAATCTTGCTATGGGTGCAATGTTGGGGAAGTCCTTGTTTAATACATCTAGCTGCTGGTGTGTGAGACCCCCCTTAGAGACCAGGTGCTTTCTAGACTGTTTCCCTCATTCAAAGAAAATGAAAAAAAAAAAAAAAAAACAGGATGAACGCACACAGAGTCTTCCCCATTCTGCTTACTTGGTCGCTAGGATCATCTTTTTTCTTGCTGTCTGTTCTTTCTGTTCCATATGTTGTCTGGCAAGATGTTCTCCTACTGCTTTGGCTGGAAACTCTGTTTCACAAGTGTAGCCAAAATCTCGAGCCAAGTGTAACGCCTCCCCTGTTGGCAGACAATAAAAGTCAGTTTCTCACTAATTTCGTTGGCAGACAATAAAAGTCAGTTTCTCACTAATGTCCAAATTCAACAAGAGGAACACCTTCTCTTTCCTCAAGCCTCATTCCTGGTTGTGGTCATGTGGATCATTTTTCCTATTCATTCTAAAAAACCCAAGGGAAAGGAGCTTTGGGGGTGGGGTGGGGTTAAGAAACATGGAGAAACAGAAGCTACTTACCCGGCAGGGGTATGTGGGAAATTGAGGGGGGAAATCAGAAGCACAGTCTAGGAGTTTTGATTCCCCTGGAGGCTCTGACCATTAGACCAGCTGGACGTCTGAGGTCTTACACATGAATGCCTTGGGGGAAAAGCTCTAGGGGCATGTCATTTTGTTGCTGCCCAACCTACAACCTGTTCTCAATGTATCCGAAATATTCAGATATCTTTTCCACGAGACCTATCAAAACACTGGCAAAAGGTCCACATAATTTTTCAAAGAAGTTGGAACACTTTGGAAAGGGAAATAATTGAATTATATCACTTTCATAACATTATGTTGCTAAAGAGATTATACTGCCTAATTATAGTACTAGCGTTATCAGGCTTTATGGTGAGCCTCAGTACCTTTTAGTACTATGTATAGTACTTCTTCAGTACCTTCTAAAAACTACAGTGCTTCTTAAGTACAGTATGATGATAAATAACTTTTGTTCTTTCACAAAATCTGAAAGAAATGGGGTAAAAATGACTTACTGGCAAGGTAAGATTTGGCCATGGACTCCAGTTTGGAAAACAACCATATTTTTAAAGCTCAATCAAGCCAATACTTACTTGACCATTAAAACTTTAAAAAAGCAAGCTCTCACTACATATGTATTGAGCACCTACTTCATTCAAGGCAAAGTGCTAGGGAGGAGTAAAGGCGGATATAAAAGGGCACCAAAGATTGTCCCTGTTTCTAGGAAGATGACAATCATATCAATGATAGTAGTCACAACAACAAATCCAGAAACACCTTAGTAGCACTTTATAAATTATATTGCATCTACATAAGCATTATCTATAGTCTGCACATGTTCATTGACATTATATTGATATTATATATAATACAAGCTATTGTATTACAAGTATCAAATAAATGTTAGAGATAAAATGTTTGACACAAGTTCAAAAGAGGAGAAGGTGGTACTCATGGAGAGGTGATCCAACAGCTACATAGTCAATCAAATTTTGCCATGAAGAAATTAAAAAATTGTCAGGTTTGATGACCAAACCTCATGACACTTGTTTGGTGACTGGCCAAAGTAATGGATTTGATCCTGCTTTATATTCATAGAATAACAAAGTAGTCGATGAATTAATATTAGTAAGAAGTAAAAATGATTAATGTTACTATAGAAAAGGAGGAAAAGTTTATAGATATACACAATAGGCTAGTTAATATCAATGAAACATTCCTTAGTAAAGATACTATTTTTTCTCTAAAAAAAAAGAAATATTAATCTTTCAGATTGGGAAACTCATATTTATAAAAATGACCAAAAAATTACCAACAATGGAAAACAGGAAAACATTTTAGGACAGTATAGAGCTGAAAAAATATAATCCTAAGAGTGTTTTTCCCTTAAATTTTTCTTGGATATATGTTTTTCCCTTAGGATTTTTAGTTGTAAAAAATGTAAATAATGACGTTCAATATTTGTGAGTTTTTCTTTTTCCCTAAAAGCTTCTATCTCATAATGTTTCCCTTATATGTATTAAGGAGAAGAAGGAACAAAACTAAGGGCTCTTTAATGATGGTTTATTTATGTGATTTATGCCCACAGAGCTAATAGGAACTGGTGGGGTTCTCACCCTTGTTTGTTTGACAGGAAGGCACATTTAGGCTATGGAAATCTCCACTGTGACTATGCAGATATTAGTTAATACCCTGATTTGAAGTTTCAGTGTGTACAAATATTAACCACACATTAAAATTAGACTCGAGTTTATACAAGTGTGTTTAATTTTTATTTATGTTACCATGAGACACGAACATTGTAATTAATCCTTTTCATGCATTCCCTGAGTCTTTAACAACGTTTTTTCATTCACAAAATGTGAGAAGCCCTGTTCTAAGCCTTGGAAGAGTCCAATTTAATATAAAAATATGACAATGTGGTAAACGTATCAGATCAGATAATGTTTTGTGAACTATCCAATCGTGATTTTCCCCTCAGTCTGTTTCAAAGCAGCAGCAGGTCTTTAGTTAAGATTTTTATATTCCTGTGGTAGAAAACATCGTTTTTCCTCCATTTTAAACAGAAAGATGACAAAACTGGATGAAAAGGGTTTCTATATTGACTAGTCTAGGTAGTGCTAATTATTGGGGGGGGGGTGTCACATTTTTGGATAAACTGCAATGTACAAGCAATATTTTTAAAGTGCTTATTACCAGCAGTTTATCACCCTAACCAAAGAGGAAAGAAAATGTGTGCTTATTTGGCAGAAGAAAAGGCACGAAGATTTTTTTTAAAGAGACATTGTAATGCCATGTAGGATGGTTACTTTTGCTAAGAAAATGACAGAAGGGAGGTAATTCAATAAATTTCAAATTTGAGGTAAAAAGTCTTAAAGCTGGACCCATCAAAGAATGGCTACAGCACCTGACCAGAAGATAAACTCATGTGACCTTAGGACTCAGAAGAATTTTGCACCTAACCCAATAGCACTGTTCATAATGTCATCCTGGTACAGCAAATCGAGTTATGTAAACTGATATATCTTCATATTGCAATATTGACACAGAAATAGATATTTAAATAAAAACTTAAGATTATTTTACATATATACAATACATACAAGTCTCTCTCTATATATACAATATATACAAGTCTCTATATAGACTATTTTATATATATATATATTTAAGAGACTATTTTATATGTATATATATATATACACACACACACATACACACATATGCATATATGTGTGTATATATATATATACATTTTTTCCCCTCTACTGTTTGTGCAATAGTAGGAGAAGTGAAACAGTGCAAACAGGAGGATGGCAGCATGCCTCTTAAATTTTGTGTTAAAACCTGATTCTTGAGGATCTGGCCCATTTTATGCAAACCTCTCACCGCGTGGTAGTTTTAAAAACAGTTTGAATGGAACAGCTGCTATTTACATTTACACTGACAGCCAGATCCTTCCTTCCCTTAGCTCTGTTTACTGCTTTCTCCTGCTTGCGACGTAACATTGTTACTGGATGTATAGCGATGCTACATCAAAAGAAGTGGCAAGTGAAGACATTCTGATGTGTAGTTAAAGTGTGTAGACCATGCCACAAAAGCTTTGTGTGTGAGGACCCAAGAATGAATTAATTAATGGATCCATGAATTAAAAGACACATGATATTCAGGAACAATGACAAATCTACAGTTCAATCCTGTACCACAGATATCTTAGAATCAACAGGTTTAAGAAAAATAGAAATTTTTGGAGCAGAAAAGCATGTGAATAAGACTCTAGGGGATTTGACTGATTTGTGAAAATAAAGAACTACGAGCTTCTCTGTCTCTGTGGGGGGACGAAGTACCCACGTGAACAAGTAGGTGCAATAACCTGGGGCGACAGAGTGATCCCTGAAGGGCTAGATCCCATATAGCAAACATGGCGGCTGTTGTCTCATTTCTGTGCATGATAATGTGGGATGCCCTGTGGTGGCTGTTTTCCAGAGAGTATTTAAGCTCTTCCTTTATTTCAATGCACTGTGCCACCTGACAAACCAGTACCGCCCCACCCCTGCTTTTTCACACCACTGAAGCAACACAGTAACTTTGGCAAATACGTCCATTGTATTTCATGTCATTCCAAAAATTACTGTTATAGAAGTAGGATACATGGGGGATAGTTTGAGAGCTTGGACAGAATATTCTAAGTGCAAGGCTTTAGGCTCTCTATGCCAAGTAGTGACACCCCCCCTTCCAAAAAAGGGGAAACCACTAAGCATTTTTCAATAGTAACAGCAGCAGTTAATGACTCATGTTGAGGACCTCTCTCTCAAAAAACCAACACAAGCAAAGTTACAGAATATGGGAAGAGCATAAAAAGAGAATTTGCTCTTTTTCAGGGCGTTCATTTTTCACACTCAAAAGCAAAAAGTAAAAAACTAAGGGTAAATATTAGGGAACACTTTTATGGCAATTACTGTTGAAGCCCAGAAATGGAAAGTTAATGGAAAAAATGTTTTCCGAGGAAAGTGGATTGATCATTTTACTGAGATTCTGGGTTCCCACATTATTTTACCTGAAGCAGGTCTAAATGCATTTTTAAAATAGAAATGAACACACCTAATTTCAACATTCTATCCGGTCATTAAGGATTTTTTCTCTTTTTAGAATTATTGTATTTTAGAAGAAAATGTACTTTAGACAACTGTAAATCAATATCTAAAACTAATTTGTACTAAAGGATACAACTGACATTGTATTAATTGTCTACATTGCTATTCACTAGATAATTCTCACCAGCTGTCACTAAATTCATTGCCTTAGAAAGAATTCAGGTTTAACTTCTTATTGTAATCCCCAATATTATTAAATGAAAGCAACAATTCATATGGGTTAAATTCCAGTCACATATCTGTGATTTCAATTTTAATTACATGTATGGAAAATAGCACATCCAAATCTATCTCTGGGATTATTCTGAGAAGCACCTATTAGATAGCAAATTTGAGAATATTTTCAAATCTGGATAAGATATTTAAAAAGTTATAAAAAAATATCAAGCTTCAGTAAACCCTAGAGCTGAAGGACAGGTTTAATGTATCTGTTACAGGCTTCCAGAACGATTCTAAAAGGAGTGCACTCTGTAACACTATATATCATATAATCTACACTATAGGTAAGTGCCTTATAATGCGGTAGTTTCCCTATTTAACGAGGATTTTGTTTAAATACCAACACTTTGTTCTTCAAAGTGGTAGTTTTGTTCCCCATTCCATACTCTGTGCTTAGTACAGCACCCGATTCATAATAGGTACTTAGTAAACATTTGTTAAATGGAAAAGCTTTCAAATATTTTATTGGTTAATTATAACAATAATCTTGCGAGGCACCGCTTCCAAAGAATATAAGTGAAAAACTAGAGCAAAAGAGAATTGCTAGAAAGAATGAAATATATAAAAAACCCATTGAGTATATCATTGTATCAGTGGAGCCATTTAATAAAATAGATTATGCTTGAAGACAGTGTTTTTCAATCCTTGCTATTCCCATAACCTGGGAGTTTGTTTAATATGTGTGTATACACGCATGTGTGCATACACACACACACACACACACTCAGACACACACACACACCCCAGGGTTTCACCCCCCGTCATTCAATATCTGGAGCCAGGGCATCTGCATTTTTTGAAAGCTCTTGACCTCATCTCAAGCCAGGGTTGTCCTAAGGTGAAGGGAAAGCATTATATGGGGTTGAAATATACACCTTCCTCCAAAACAAGGATTCTGTGGCTTATATCAATAAAAAAGAAAACAGTTACTATGGAGTTAATATTAAACTGTAAAGACCTCTGTGTATCTGTGTTCTTGCATACTGAGTTCTGCCTTATTTGGCTGATATAATACACACTCTAGAAACAAAAATGGCTATGTGGTGGGGTAAAGGAGAGACATTGTTAGGGGAACAAAGTCATCAGTCAATTAAAAAAGTATATTTGTTTCAGGAGATTTAGTGTAAGATGAAACTTGCTTTTCATAACAGTCGGGGAAAATGGATTATCAATAAAAGGTGTTGGGACAACTGGCTGGCCATCTGGGGAAAAAAAACAAGTAAAATTACATCTATATCATACATCCAACAACAACAAAAAGTCCAGATGGATCAAAGATTTAAACATAAAATATAGATCCACAAAGTAATTAGAAGGTAACATGGGAGAAATATTTTATAATCTTGGGATAAAAAAGGACTTTCAAAATATTACAATAAAAATGAAAGGCCATGGAATAAAATATATGAGAAATATGATTATATCAATATAAAAAAGTTCTGCATGACATAGATCTGAACAAATAAGCAACCAAACAAAAAACTCATAATAGCAAACAGACAAACCAGAGCCAGGGGTGGAGAGGCTTTGCAACTCATATCAGAGGCACACAGCCCGTTTTCCTTATATACAATGAGCACTTACAAATGAATGAGAAAAATGTAAAAAATTACCCTATTGGTACAAAGTAAGTGAACAGACAAAAAAGCTCCTAAAATTCTCCTAAGACTATACTCAACCTCCCTCATAATAGAGGTAGTCTATTTCTTTTTTCCACTCAAATTAGCAAAGATCAAAAAATTGATAGTACCCTGCTTGGGCTAGAGTATAGGGAAGTACTAGCATATCAATGTTTCTTACCCCCATCACTGATAGAATTATAAATTTACAACCACTGTAAAGAGCAATCTTCCAATAATCTTTTAAAATTACAAATGCAAATATCTTTTGACCCTGCAACACATTCTTAGGAATTTATTGAATAGATATACTTGCATATCTGAAGAATTATTTATGTAAGTGTGAGGTTGCTCATTGTAGCACTATTAGTAATAGCCAAAGATTAAAAACACCCATATGATATTTAGTAGGTCACTGGTTAAATGATGCACTCAAACAATGGAATACTGTGCACGTTTAAAAGAATGAACAACTTGTAAAAACTGAAAATAAAAAGAACACTAAGATCATGTGTGAAAAAATGTGTAGAACAGTGTGTATAGAATGCTATAATTTTAAAAATAAAAACCAAAACTATGCATACACATATATATCCTTGGAAGGAAATAGAGAAACCAGTAACATTTGTTTCTTCCAGGAGGGGATCTAAATGGGGAATAGAGTGAAAAGGAGACATTTCACTATATACCTTTTGTAACTTTTGAATTTTTACCATCTAACGAATTACCTACTTAAAATTATGTTAATTAAAAAGCAAAACTACTCTCTGACTCAGTTCTTAGAAAGATTTCATCTAAACTCAAATATTTGTTGTAAATTAGAACCTAAGCAATTCCAAAACTTTCATTATTATTCAGTAGGAGTTAGACATCATTAGGAATAATTACAGTCTACAATTTTATTAGAATACCTACGAATTTTGACAAATGTAAACAATAGAAAAAAGCAGAAACGGAGTTTTGAAAAGCACATTAGTTGGCATGAACTTTGAAAGAGAGAATAGTAGAAAAAAGAAAAAACCTAGGAAAGTAATGCAGAGACGTGTTTCTAAGGAAGCTTCGTGATTTGCAAGAGTGAGTAGTATGCTGGATCAAAGGGGCAAAGGCAGGACTGAGCCAAATAGGCTTGGATACATTTGTTTTTTTGTGTCATAATAGGAGTAGGAATCGAAGCACACCACAAGCACACAGTCAGACACAAGGGCATACGTGTAACAGCCTATTTCCTCTACCCCCTACATGTAAACACCTTTCTCCCTGAAAATGAATGAAACCATAAGATGCAGGTCAGGGGAGTACTATTAGGAAGGAAGCAAATGATTTAAGAAGATTCCTCTGAGATGATGTCTACTTATCCATAGTATTGTAGGATACTGAGATCAATTATTGAAAATTCTGATAGATATTAGTTCTCAGATATTAGACAACAATATCGAATTGTTACCTAATGATCAATTATCAAAGCAGGGTCTCTCGATAGAAACTATTCCATGACTTAGAATAAGAAATTTACAGATAATACCTATAAGTCTGAAAAAAAAAAAAAGCCATTTTCCAAGAAAGACCTTAAAATGACTGACTAACATAGACTGCACTAGCATTTACTTATTGAGTCCAATTCCACTGGCAGCTCTGAAATGCAAAGCTGTGCCCGAGAAGACATTGTCAATGCTAGAGTGTTTGTGTGCAAAAGGGGACACCAGGGTCCCCTAGTGATTAGGCTCTTCCAGGTCATCGTGTGACTAAAGTGAGCACCAGTTAGAACTATTGTAACAAGGGGTCAGTGTATGACCCTTTTAATATCACATACAGCTTTAGAAGAAAGCTGGAAACCTTTATCCCAGAGGAGGGACTGAGGTGGAAATGTGATGTCTGGAATGGCTGGTGAAGGAGTTATGTCGGGATGATGGTCCTTTCAGACCTACAGCCATGCTGTGCATCCTTGGAGATTAGCCCTAAGCTCCACACACCCAGAGACACCCACTCTGGTACCTGTGTGAAGACAAGGGGAATAGCACCTTTGTCCTAAATTCCGTGAGAAGAGCAAATAAAGCTGAGTGTGCCCTGTGCGTGTATTATCACTGATACTTGGTAAAAGGATTTTGGCATTTGAATCCTACAAGCCTCAAGTAGTGAACAATACCTCTTCCTAAATTAAAAAGCCATGGACTAGGGCTTCCCTGGTGGCGCAGTGGTTGAGAGTCCGCCTGCCAATGCAGGGGACACGGGTTCGAGCCCTGGTCCCGGAAGATCCCACAGGCCGCGGAGCAACTAGGCCCGTGAGCCACAATTACTGAGCCTGCGCGTCTGGAGCCTGTGCTCTGCAACAAGAGAGGCCGCGATAGTGAGAGGCCCGCGCACTGCGATGAAGAGTGGCCCCCACTTGCCACAACTGGAGAAAGCCCTCGCACAGAAACGAAGACCCAACACAGCCATAAATAAATAAATAAATAAAATTTTAAAAATAAATAAATAAATAAAGCTGAAAAAAATTTATTAAAAAAAAAAAGCCATGGACTAATCATACGAAGAAAACTTGCTCCCTAATATCTCGTTTATAGGAAAGCGTCCATTGCCAAGTTGATCATTCTTTTCCCTGGTTTCTTGGAAATGCAATCATATAGGCTCAGGATTAAAGACAAAGGGGAAATAGCACCAAGTGATTGCATTCCTGTCTCCTACCTTAGGTTGATTTGGCTGAAGTGGAAGGAAAAGGTTTTGTAGGATAGTCTCCTAACTAACTAACTAGACTGGCACCCTTTTGAAAGTACAAGAGACACTATTGATAATTATTCCAGGAAAACAGAAAGAACCAAGATTTAATGTCATCCTAACTTTGGGGGATTAAGTGGCAGCAGATGGTGCATCAGGATGTTAAAAACAGCTTGTACTATTGGATGCAAAAAAGCCCAACAAGCTTGCCCAGGATCCCTAGCAGCACGGATGTCCAATCCATGGTGAAAAACAGGCTCAGGAATTGATAACTTCTTTCTATTCCTTAGTTATATTGTTATAACGGTTGTAACTCTAACTATAAATATATAGTCAGATTCAGAAGTAGTTCAGCAATGCAACTGTTCAGAATCCACGCCACTAACATAAATCCGAGTGGAAAACACATGGTGATGCCGCAAACCAGAAGACCTGGGTTCTCCTCCTTGCTGCTCCCATGATCCTGTGCAAAATGGTTAATCTCACTGTGCCTTAGTTTTCTCATCTGAGAATAAAGATAACTAAAAGTTATTGACACCAACTTTTTGCCGGGCACCCTGAGAACTGCTTTACAAACATTCTGATTTCACTCCGACAACAACCTTATGAGGAGGGTACTATTATTAACACCCCTTTATAGGTAAGGACACTGATAATCAGAGAGGTTGTGAGTCTTTCCCTACAGCACACAGCTAGTAAGTGGTAGAAGTGGGTTCAAACAAGGTTATTTGGCTCCAGAAGCACACTCTTTAACCATGTGTGCTATGTCCCACTGCCTTAGACTACTCAATCTTCTGTTTCCCTCCAGGGTTAAAGTTTTATGATCCTGAGTAAATTCTGCTATTAAGTAACACTATTGTTTAGGGAGAAAGAGACAAGAGAACAGGTTCTAATTTTTATTAAGTGCCTCTTTGCCCCCCGGTGTCAACACCAACGCTGCAAAGATTGTTCTGGAATAAAATATAGAGGAAGCAGCTAATTGGTGATTCATAAATAATAAATATATAGCAAGAGTATTAGAACTAGAACAATAATATTGGCCAAACTCTTTGAATGTTTTCCAGATATAGAATTTCTCCCACTCTGGAAGAGTCTGGGATTATCCCAAGATCTCAGGAAGATCAGCGAATCGGGTTAAGCAATTCTAATCTACTGAATTTTCCAGAAAATGACGACTCTCTAATGTTATAGATACCAGAGTGGACAAAGGAGAAGTCATGGACAAAGGAGTGGACAAAGGAGAAGTCATGGCAATGTGATTAACAAGGGAAAATAAAAAGAACTACAGGCTTATGATAAAGCGGGTTCAAGAAGTTGTACCAACCATTAGTTACATATTGAAACCCCATTAAATGAAGACATATGGGTCAAAAAGTAATATGATCTAGTATTACATTCAGTGGACTCTGAATCAGATACTCATATCTCACTGTAGGTCAAATATATCTGTGCTATGCGGACCAAAAAAAAATCCCCACTGTCAATATGTGCCTTACTAAAATGTTCACTTTTCAAACAACTTTATCTGGTGAAAAAAGTTAGTCAGTCTTGAGTTCTTCATCCCACTGGTTATTAGGCGCAATGCTATTTGTAACAGAAATGTTGTGAATAATTTAAATATTATAAATTTGCATGAAATAGCCCTCTCATAAATTCCTAAAATAGTCCCTAAAATAATGACTCTAATATGTTGATTTGACAACGATGCTAGAATGGCACTATTAGTAGAGTGACTCCATTTAAAAGAAATACAGGGAGAAATGATTATAAAATAATTAAAAACAAAATGATTGAAAACCCAAGGCAAACGTGGAAACCTAGGAATATCATGATGAAACCACTGTTAGGTTAGTGACAAGGGTAGTTTTTGAAAACCATACCTTCATTTGTTAGTTTCAACCCCTGTTATAAGATACCTTACTGTTCACTGATTAAATCTTGACAAAGGGTAAATCATGTCTGCATGAAGAGTCTAGCAGGGTCCCCATACACTACTCTTTCTTTGGGATTTTTATCAAAATAGCATCAATGGCAAGGCTGTATTCAAAGCATCCCCAGAAAGGGGCAGAGACAAGTACTAAAAAGTCGCAGAAGGGTGACCTTAAGGAGCTGTATTTCTAAGTGTGGTCAATGAGGAATAAAGCCAATCAGAAGTATCTTGTTCTCAAGTGCTGTACCAAAATGGGGAAGGACTGAACCATTGCTGGACTGAACCCCAGCAATGTCTTGGGCCATCAGGAAGATAAAACTTTTCTAAATGATGAAAAAAATTAGTATTCTTTCCTACAGAACCTTAGATTTATAAGAAAGCTGATGGACCATTTTTGACAATTAGAAATCTCATTTTAGAATTTCTGGAAAAAATTAATCTAAAACGTCACTGGCTCCCACAAAAATGTTTGATTGAGGGGCAAAAATATTACCAAAGACATGGTCAATTCAAGGTCTATGAATACCAACCAGTAACCATGGTAAAGTTTTAATTTACCAGCTAAAATGGTATAAGCAAAACAAACTTGAAATAACTGAATCAAATCCATGTTAGCACAAAGAGGACGAAGGTCACAAAATATTAGGTTCTCCTCTTGTCCTAAGACCACTTGTAGTTTTTTAAACCGTGGGTCATGACCCATGACTCAACAGTGAGTCTTGAAATAAATTTAGTGGGCTTACATTCAGCATTTAAAAGTAGTGGGTTTACAATCAGCATTTTAAAAGAATACAAAAATATGGAATAGAATAAAAATACCATAGAACATAGTACATAGTAGTGAAACTTAAGTGTGTGTGAGAGAGAGAGAGAGAATGCACACATCTGAGGGTCATAATGTAACATGTGGGGAGTTGAGGAATGCAAAAGGTCCCTTTGCCCCTAAATCTCATTTCCTCAGTTCCATCAGAATGCCTGGAATTCAACCATAAAATATTTATTTCTCTACACCATGAATATTTGGGGGATTTCAATAGCATCCAGTTAAAGTGAGATGTATCTGAGAAGGATAAAATCTTAAGTTCCATCAGCCAAGGCTGAAGTGACACCTCTGTGAGCAGAGGTGAACACAAGCCTAGCACTTTTGTGATAGGAGAGTTTTGCTGGAAGAGTAGATGGCAAGACCACGAGATTGTCCTGGGATTTCACGTTTTAACCTGTATCCTTTCTCTTAGCATCCGTCAATGATTCCCACACAGGGTGCTCTGGTGTTTTGGGCTAACATAAAAATCAATAAGAAGAATTTTGAATATACCCTTTTAGGGTTCTTCAGGTTTTACTGGACGGACATTCACAGACACCTTGGATAAAGGTCTCTCTTAGGGCCTTTACTTTTCACACCAGTTACATGAAAAGTATCTCAAGGAACATTTAAGTCAATGATCCTTAAACCTCATTATACATCAGGGGGTGTTTTTAAAAATGTAGATACCTGCGCCATGCCCCCGGAGATTGCATTTCAAGTGGTTTGGGAATGGGGCCCAGGCCCATGATTTTACTGTGGAATTGGGTTTGAGAACCAATCATGTTCTACGATTCATATGATTCTTGAATCCACTCTTATAATTTTGAACATATCTTGTTCTTTTGTTAGACAGCTATAATTTTCATGATGTTTTCACTTAAATTAAGCAGGAATCTGTCTCTCTTTAGGATCAATGCATTAGTCATTTTTTTCTACTTTGCTCTTCCTTTAGTACGCCCAACCCCCATGGACGGATTCTGGGTCAACTCCCTTTACCATATGCCAGCTCTTAGTATTAGCACACACAGGCAAACAGCACAAGACATATAACATAGTAACAGTTAACACTTATTAAGTGTTCATGACCAATAATATTATTGTGGTTGTTATCATTATTACAATTAGGGAGTAAAGCAAAGATAACTGTTAATAGCAAAATCAGGGACTTCCCTGGTGGCCCAGTGGGTAAGACTCCGTGCTCCCAATGCAGATGGCCCGGGTTTGATCCCTGGTCAGGGAACTAGGTCCCACATACATGCCGCAACTAAAGATCCCATGTGTCAAAAAAAAAAAAAAAAAAAAAAAAAGATCCCATGTGTCACAACTAAGACCTGGCGCAGCCTAAATAAATAAATTAAGTTTTTTAAAAAAAAATACCAAAATCACCAAAGCAATTTTGCCAAGACCAAGGTCAAGAACACACTACTTCACAGAGTTGTTCAGTAAATAGTGTGTGTTGATAATCTGGAAAAAGGCAAGCTGTTTGTTTGTATGTTTCACTTACCTTTTACTTCCTACAGTGTCTTACGGTCAAGTGAGAAACCAATGCAAGAAAAGTGTCATAGGTGTGTTCAGGTAAGGCTTGGCAAAAAGGCTTCTTCGTTCATATTTAAAACAATAGCATTCTAGGTTATGGAAGAACTCTCCTTTGAATTCAAAAGTTCCTCCACAAAGTTTCAAAGGTCTCCAATAATACCTCTTCTTAGAAGATTGAATGAGAATATGTAAAGTTTAGTTCTTACAGAAGAAACACAAGAGAAAAGGTAAATTGGAAAAAAAAAAAAACTTCTGGGAGTATGCTTCCACGTCTGCGTCTACCCCACTGGCTAACTTTAACCTTTCTGTGAGTCAGCTTACCCACACATAAAGCCGTGGAACTTCACTGTACTTTAAGAGATGTCTATCGGATTAATACAATGTTCTCTCAGGCTTGGTGCCATGCCTTGACTCCTGTGAACTCTCCATAAAGGATTATTATTTATCCTGTAGATCATGTTGCACTGAATAACAATGAGTTAAACCAGATTTATCTGAACGCTAAAATAAACAATAATAAAAATGACAATTGCAGAGTTTTTTTGTTCCTGTTATGTGGGGAATACTTGTCTAAGTACCTAAATCTTCTATTGTTATCTTCTTTCCTATTACTGCCAAGATGAGTAAATCGGATGATAGTTTATGAATCAATATCTAAGCCTTATATTAAGTCTAATTTAATCATCATTATCGTGATTAGTTGGGAAATTCACCTGTAACTATCTTAACAGTATAGACAAAAATGAAACAGCATAATCAAACAAACCTGAATTTCAAAGAATTGCTAACCTTCCATCATTACCTTGCTGAGTTAAAAAGTCATACCTTCAACTAAGGAAGTGAGGAGGGTGACGTTGGCTGCTTTCCGTCTTCCGGCTGGCAAGTTCAGGCCAAGCCTATCCAGTTTCTCCCTCAGGCAGCGACCCCCATTCTTGGATTTTGCTCTGTCCGAAAACAAACAAAAGCTAGGTTTTGAAAGTTGACATTCGGAGTAAAATGATGAGAAGACTTGACCACATGGGGTATTCAACATGGGACAGGAAACATAAGGGCTGAGGGTTGAGGAGCGTGGTACCAGTACAGTTAGAAGGCCACAGTGCCAGAAAACACCTTTTTCTTACCTTCTCAAAATGCCTCCCAAGAGTGAAGCGTTGAGGCATTCAGGTGGTGAGAGGCGTCTCTTCACCTCAGCAATGGTCACCTTGTATTTGGAAGTAGAACTGAGAAGGGACAAACGACCGGGGACAGAGCAAAACAAGTCTGTGGGGTTGACCACACAGGTGCCACCTTTGGAGGGAAAAGCATATTATATATTAGTGACGGTGTGAGCAGACAACAACATAAAACACATGAGATAAACTTACTATTACAGGACTACATAGGATTTGGAAACACATGGCACAATTTTCCTGTACATATATCACCTGGATCATCTCAGAAAGCTGCTCTGAAGATGTCCTTTCAAATAACACTCAAGGTTTGTCTTTCAAATATCACACAGAAAATATTTGTGAGGGTATAAAAATTAAAATATTTTAGCCAAAATTAGCATCCTATGCAGTGTTGGCTGGCCCACCAAAGTTAATTTTGACATCATCCACATCAAGAAACACTTCAATTAGGTAAATACCTCAAACTCTACCAGTTAACCCACAAAGGGTAGGTATTATATATCCATGGCTCTGTGTGTGTGTGTTTTTGTATGTGCACGCATATACACAATGGATAGATTTTTTTTTTTAATCCATGACTTACTATATAGACAAAAGTTTTGAAGCTCTTTTCTAAAACGTTTGAGAAGTGCCATCTCTCTCCCCTCGTCCATCTAACAACTATAGGCACCAGAGTCATTCAATCCCCAGGTACCACTAAAAATCATGTGCCCATTGCCAGAAACTCCCAACCCATGTGAGCGGATAATTGGTTAAATTTCTCTACATATGTCAGCCATCAGGATCAGCACACACAATCAAACACAGCACCAGACTTAGAACATAGTAACAGTAACACATTAAATGTTAATGGCCAATAATATTATTGTATTTGTTATTATCATTATTACTAGTAGAGAACAAAGCAAAGTTAACTGCTGTTAGCAAAATCACTAAAGCAATTTCGCCCTGCTGGGGCTCCTGGAGCAGAAGCCTTCTGTCTCCAAGGTCCAGAAAGCGCCCTGGAGCTTCTCTTTACTCCAGGAATAACAGAGAACATCCCCTAACCTCAGGCAGCTGAAGTAGACTTGAGGACCCAAAGCGATCATCAGTGGGGAGAGTTTCCTACTGCCGGATCCTCCCTTAACGCAAAAATCCTGAGCCAGTGTCCACGCTGCTAATACAGTGGCTGTACAGCCTCAGGATCCAAGGCTCCTCCTTGTGCACTGAACAATCTGAGGGCAGAGCTTTGGAGGTTCAGTGGCAAGTTCAAATTCAAAGGTTGCTTTTCTGAGCATACATTGTATTTCTTCAGTTATGGGTAATCTTAAGACCCATCTCCAGAAAACAGTCAAGTTCTACGAGGGAAATGAGAAAAAAGTAGGTGGAGGAAGAAAAATGGGCAGGAGAGAGTTGTCCAATATTTTTACTCAAAGGGTAGTTCTCAACTGGCAGCATTGGCATCTCCTTGGCAGCTTGTTAGAAATGCAGAATCTCAGGCCCAACCGCAGACCTTCTGAGTCAGAATCTGCATTTGAACGAGTCCCTCGGGTGATTCATGTGCTCATTACGTTTTGAGAAGCACTGGTCTAGAACTCACCACCTGCCTTCCCTTCCTTGACTAAGCAGCTCAGATGGAATGTTATGTCGATCAGGTCTGTGGCATTCAGATTCAGGTGTGTTTTCTAGGCACGAGGGCTAAGGAATCTGGGAGGATGTTTAAAGGGGCAAAGGGGCCCTGGACCTGGGTGCAGAGAACAGGCTAACTCTGCCCCACTCTTAAAGTGTTTCTACCCCTGTGCTTTCTGGAATTCCTCCTGCTGTCCTACAGTTATCCAAGATTCCCCTGAAAGTGCTAGGACCCGGGTCTTTCTCCCTAAGCGTTCTGAGGCTGGAGATCACCCTGAATGCCCCCTACCCCAAAACACAGGACAGGATCCAAGCAGCCAGCTCCCTACAGGCTGGAAGACGAGTCCTGTACACTTGGCTGAACTCCCAATGCGAGTGTCTGGAAACCTGCCCTCAGTTTGAAGCCCGAAAGGTCATAGTCTCAATGATCGAATTGAAATCTTCTTCTTGGCAGTTAAACTTGTGGCCAACATAGTGAAAAAACATACAAATGCCTGCCCCAGGAGCTGGAAAAACAAATTCAACTGTGCTTCCCCACCTCACATTCTCAGAGAGAATTTTAAAACAAATAATAATAATAATAATAATAATTTCTGCAGATTTCTGGTCTAGAAACTACCACTATACTTTCACTGATACTCTCACTTTCTACCTCTAGATGCAAAATGTATTTTAAAAGTAAACTCAAGTGACCTGTCAAAAGTTGAGATGAACAGGAAAGTAAGCTAGATATCAGTGAATCTGGGTTTTACTGTCATGTTGTAAGAATCATGACCCTGTTAGCTTTAGGACTTAGGCAATAGTGAGGTCATCTGAAGCAAAAATATTAAGAAAATAAGGGAGTTGCCTGGTGGTCCAGTGGTTAGGACTCTGAGCATCCACTGCTGGGGGCCCGGCTTCAACTCCTGGTCAGGGAACTAAGTTCCCACAAGCCACACGCACGGGCCAAAAAAAAAAAAAAAAAAAGAAAGGAAATAAATAATAATGTTTTTACTCAAAATTCACACATTTTCTCCTGAAAATGGGCTTTCAACCACGGTCACTATGAATCATCAGCAAATGTATATTCTTACATAAATCTTCCTCTCTTGCATGCTAGCCAGTACACAATGGAGAACACAAGAATCTCACCCAACCGGTCTCAAGTCTATTATGAGTGTATGTGTTGTTTTCCAGGAAAGGAAAGGGCACAATTTTAGAACTTTCCTATCTTTGTTAATCTGCGGTAGGTTAAAAATCAAATTTAGGGAGTTGCAGCAGATTATAATTTTTGTAAAAGAAGGAGTTATATTGGGCTTTCTCCAACTGGAAAACTGCCCGCTTTGGGCAAAGTGAACCCCCTGTGCTGAAAGCCAGCTGCTCTCAGGGAAGCCACTGAGTCTGCCAGCTAGCCAAGAGAGAACTCTCTGGGCCCTGGGTCTTCTCTCCTGCATCCAGGTTAGCCTTCTGGCTTATGGTCAAATAAGCATTTATTAGGTAAGTCACACAGGCTGCATATTAAGAATATGCTTTATGCACACACAAATTGCCTGGAGGATTTATTTTGTATTCAGGATTAGCCGTCAACTCTAGAGTCTTTTATTTTTTATGATGTCACAGCATCTTTAAAGGGAATTTCTGTTACTTTGATACTTGGCATTGCTGCAGCCTTGGGGAACTCTCTTGTCCTGGTTAAAGATTTGGCAACTTGTAGAGTTTACAGCAGCATGTGGGGAACCTGATATCTTTCTTCCCAGTGGTTTATTTTGTAAGGAGAAAGAAAAGAGTAATAGGTCAACATAACCAGAGTTTTGCATTTGGAATGAAGGTGGGACATCTCTAAGGGGCTCCAGACTACAGATGGCAATGATGAGATTTCAAAGAAGGAAAGTCAATGAAAGGGTCACCTACGTCAAGCCATTTAGAGTGTTCTTCCCCAGTGTCACTAGCTAAAGTTCCTCTTGGTGCCTGTGTTGCATGTCAGCTCTTATTGAAATCATGCAATATTCCTTCTAGACCCAGCACTCCAGTTAGGGGTGTCTCTGGTGCCATAGCTAGGGTCCTCATGCCGAACTTCTCTAGAGTACATTCCTTTTCCATTCGTAGTGCACAGACGCAATACTTCCATGGGATTTACTATTTTAAAAACCGACATTTGGAGATAGAGTTTCCTACTTCCAGTGATGCTGCAAACTCAGATGGGTAGCTATAGTAACAGCATAAGAAATCATCTACTCAAGGTCACTTGTTAGGACGTGGCTATCATAAAAGGGATAACTTTGCCACAATTACAGTGAAAAGTCAACCAAAGCCTGTGTGGGGAACAAAACCAGCACAAAATACAGAGATGCAGATCCTCCAGCGGCCAGACTTTGTCAGATCCCGTGAGGCCAAAAAAGCAGGGGGATGGGGCTGCACCCTCCTTGGCGTGCTGGGGACGATGTGGGGGAGGGAAAGAGGTAAAAGGTTGGCCAACTAGTGACCCATGCGACCTGAGGCGAGTAATTCTGGGCCTCAGTCTGCCCATCTCAAAAATGGGGACGCTCACACCTGCTCCATTTATTTCCCTTATTTATTGTGAGGAGGTACAACGGAAAACAGATGCACGCGTGCTCGGTAACCCGAGTTAAGGCCACTCAACCCTACCATTGTGTCGAGCAACTGCCGCGGCGCTGGGCGCAAGCTGCGGAGCGCGACGAGACCCGCCCACTTTTTGCGCAGCTACGGAATCGGAAAGCCAGGCGCCTATGCCTGGGTCAGCTTTTCCTCTTCTCCTTCCAGGCAATTAGGGCAGAGGAAAGAGTCCGGGCCCTCTCCCAGGAACTGCGGCTCCCCTGGAACCCCTAAAGCTGCCTCTAAGCTACTCTTCCCCTCTGGGTGCCTTACCGCCTCGGAGCAGAGCTGAGGACGGCTAGAGGCCCCGCGCGCTCCGCAGGTGCGATCAATACTTCCCGGCGGGCTTCCGGGCGCGGGCCTGTGCGCGCAGCCTCTCCAAAGCCGCAGCGCCGCCCCACTCGCCGCCGCCTCGGTGTTGACATAATTAGACCAAGTCTGGAGAGCAAAATAAATGTTCTGTTCGCCTTACAGCCAAACAGATGTTTACAATTCAAATGAAAGAAATACAAATGGCAGGGATTTTTTTTTTCTCCCCTTCTTCATCTCCAGTAATCGCTCGTTTTTTTCTGACACATTAAAAAATGTGTAAGTGATTACAGGGGTTTCCTGTCCCTGTTTGTTCTGTGGCTGCATTTCTGTGAGGTGCGCGTGTAAACGGGGTGGGGTAGGAGCATTCTCGGCTGCTTTCTCTCGAGCCTCTCGCCCTTCTCAGTCCCAATTACCACCCCCCCCCCCCCCGCCTCGCCCCACGTAATCCCCTCCCTCCACGCAAAGCAGATGTTAATTGTAATCAAACAGTAAAGGGATAAGGGGCCTAACTGCAATCAAATAGGCCTCGGATGCCGTATCCGCAGCTAGTTGCACTGTCTGGGGGAAGGATATGTCGTTACAGGTATTACTGGGTTACCAAGTCTGAATGCGCTTATCCAGGTTGAGATTCCACGCAGAACAAAAGAAAGGGAGGTCTGCACGGAGAGACCTACTGGTTTAAGGTAGTGGTGGGTGTGTAACGTGTGTGCAGAGAGTGCTTTGGCTTTTGGTGATGTTCAAAGCAATAAAGAAATTAGAGAGACAGCAGTAGGCTATGGAAAAGTAGCTCCCCCTCCCCCTAAAATAGATTTCCAACAAACCATGCCTCTAGATCCTTTGGTACATGCATTTTATACTTCATATAAAGGAGACTGAATTCTGCATCTGCAGCATCTGTGTTTGGGGACTAAGACGGCAGGCGAAGCCCCAGGTGTATTTCTGACAATATTTTCACAGTGGATGAGCCACAGAGATGAGTTTTGGTGATTTGAGTAAAAAGAGATTCCAGGGGCTCTGACAAAAGAAGAGGAACAGGTCTTCTCACCCCTCCTCCCCCCCCCTCCCTCCTTTAATCTTACTCCTTCCAGGAGCTGCTGAAAGAGTCAAAGTCTCTCTCTAACTCCAGTTCCAAAGCCCAGGGCCCTCGCGAAACCCGAAAAAACAAAGGAAATCTCATCCTTCTCAAGCCGCCTGTGGGCAGCCGTGAAGGCTGCAGACGGGAAGAGTGGTCGGGTCCATCCACCCGGTTAATGGCAGACTGGGCGACTGATGGTAAGCCCCCTTTCACGGAAGCTTGTTTTTTTTTTTTTTTTTGAAATTAAATCAGATCTGACAGTGTTTGCACCGCAGCGTAAATGCCTCCGCTGGCGTGCCAGTCACCTCTAAGCGATCTGACGCACTCCAGCTCTCTTAAAACGTGCAGAGTTCAGATCATATTAATTCCCCCAAAATGTTTTGATTCAAAGTAGTTTGTATTTTGTGTAGCCACGGGCAATCCAGTAAGCGCTCCTGCCTGCCCGTGGCCGGGTCCGCTCCCTCTCCGCGTGGCCCAGAGGCTATGGCGGTATTTAAGCTTCTGAAATTAGCCTGGGGCTGCAAGGCAGAGTGATCACAAAGCGAAACAAGGGCGCTTCCCCTCTTCACTTTTTTCTTTTTTTTCTTCCTTTTTTTTTTTTTTTTTTTTTGAGTTTGCCATCCCGATTTCACAAAAAAAGACCAGGGCCAAAATGTCACTTTCCATCCAAATATGAAAAAGCTGGGTCTTCTCATCTCATCTCCAGCCTCTTCTGAAAGCCATGGGCCAATTGAACCCCTACTCCTGCATTTCCAACCTGGATCCTCTCATTATTAGTTTCATCATCATCATCGTCGTCATCAACATTGTTCTCCTACTGTTAAATTCTCAGAGCGAGAAATGAAAGGGACGAGCATCTGACAAAGGGGAAGGGGCCATAAGGGAGCCTTAGAAGATTCAAGGGGGAAAGAAGAGTGGGTTTTCCTTTCTTTTTCTTCTTCTTCTTCTTTTCTTTTTTTTTTAATGATTAAAAACACAGACGACTCCTGTAAATAGAAGCCTCATTTCTTCAAGAGATGCCTTTTGAAACCCAGTATCTGAATATTCAACGAAGGCAAAGCTCCACTCTGTACGTACAACATTAATATGATCTCTGCAGAATTTGCTACTCAGAAATATTAACATATCAAAGCCAGTGCCGGAGGCGAGAGAAGCTATCGATACGCGAGCACAGGGTAAAGTAAAGATTATTGGTTCTGATGGTTGGAGTGGCGGAGCTGCGGGCAAAATCGCGCACACCATTAACCGAGAGTGAGCGCTCGGGGAGCTGCACCTCCGACGCGGTGGCAAATATTTTATCTAGGTGGTAATTACCTCGCCGCTGCCCCTCTTCCGCGTTCTTTGGCTATAGGGCTTCATTATAGGCAAAAACAGTGTAACTGCCACTTACCAGAGTGAGTCAGGGAAATGGTATTTTGTTCTTTGCAAACAGAAGTGGCCAAATTTAAAGAACTGAGACACACACCTCCCCCCGACAAGCACATATACCACACTGCAAACAGGACAGCCTCTCCCTGGTGAATTCGTGTAGGGCATTTGGGCACTGTCTTTTTTTCTAAAAGAGCATCCAGGGGTCTTGAGAAGTGAAATCTATGTTTTTCCTCCCACAGTAAATTCTGGAAATCATTAGAAATGTAAGTTCATCCGAGAGCTCAGCAGGAGAGGAAAAATGGCAAAAAGTTTTGCTTTTCAAGAAATCATGTTTCATATGGTGAGTCACCTGTAAAGCATGGATTAGAAGAGAAACAGACTTTTCCATCTGAGCTATTGCACAATATGGCGACATAGCAGAGCGCCTGAGTTAAAGCCCTCCCGATTTTTGATGAACAAAGGTGACTCGAGCTATTGATGTTAGAATCCTGTGTGCTACCAGTGACAATAGAGAGAAGGGACTTCCTTAGCGTTTCTTCAAAAACGGGGAGTCCTGAGATGAAGGAGCTGGGCAGGCGGCAAGACAAACATCACCTTTTAATGCAAGACTTCCTTGCTATCCATTTGCAAATTGCCATGAACATTGATCCTTTCAGAGTAAACGGGCACACAGAGACACACACCCTGGTCTCCGAGGCTCAACTAAATTAATTGGCCTTTCTCTAAGACACGTGGAGATGGAAAAAACTCAGCAGCTAAATTCTGAATTCCTTTGCATGGAGGGGGGAAGGATTAGGCTTTAGTCAAACAATACAGACGTAAACCCCAAGTTACCTCCCCCTCTCTCCTTGGAGCCACGCTGTTCTTCTAAAAGATCAATGTTTGGTTTAAAATAAATTCGGCTCCTATTTTTAGGTGAATGACACCGAATTCTACAAGAGCAATCAAACGTCACCTAAGGAAGACCATTTCCGTGGCCCTGAGAGGATAGGAACGCAGTTCCCGTCGTGCAGTGACTGGAGAGCGTTGGCCTTTCTTGGGCGGGTGGTGAGGGCTATCCCCTAAATCTCTTTCCGAAAATTCAACTGATTGCACAGCCGCCTCCCTTCCAGCGCTCCGTCTCTGCCTCAAATAATTCTCACCCCCTGCCAGCTATTGTACGATCGGAGGTAATTGCCAAGCCTTTGAGAAGGTGATGTTGGAGCAAGTGCGGAACTGAACGCAGAAACGCAGTAGCGCGAGCCGGGCTCTGGGAGTAGGCGGCTCCGGGCTCTAATTAGTGGCGCTGTCCTTCAGCACCACGGACATCTCCACGCGCCCTGAGTGCTTGGCCTCACCTTTAGTGTGACCACCCCAACGGACCCAGATCAGCACGTCACCTGGTCCCTCTTTCACTGTGTATTTTAATCCCTCTCTCCAATAATATGTATATTTTATTTCAATTTTCACTAGTCTGGGCCTATTTCATGTCATTTCAAAATGGCTGAGTATTGGCCTGGCTGACAAGCTTAATATGGCTCATTTAAAAAAATATCTGTGGAACAACACTAGCAGTTTAAAAAAAAATAATTTTCAAATCGCCATAGGGTGAAACAACAGATTTAAATAGCCATTTTCCATTTAATGGAAGTTCCAAATATCCACTCTGACAATAGTCATTTTCCCAAAGGAAAAAACACTCTGCTTTCTTCCCACCTCAATTTAAATGGAGTTTCACATTGGACACTGGGTTGTAAAACCTGCAGTTTAAACATGAAATAATCCATTGCTTCCTATAGATGCCTTTCTTTCTTTGGAAAAGCACTGGAGTCTTTTAACAAGCTTTGAAAGGTATGGAGAGGGACAGAAGGACATTTATTTGGTGCCATCAGAAGTGACTCCGTTTTTAGTGGTTCGGTTACTAGAGACAACTGCGGCCCTGGAGCTGGAATTAGTCCTAGTGAATAGGCCACATCTTATTAATTCGTATGAAGTTGGGATAACAGCTGGTCTGCCTTGCCTTGTGTGCTCTTCGGGTTACTCAGCTTGCTAGGAAAATAAGCTTCAGAGGCTCTGGGTACAGTGGAGTGGGGAAGCCAGCAAAATTGGCACTGCCTTGAGGCCCTTAAAATGTCATAGTTCAAAACCTTTTGTCAAAATGGAATATTTGAGATGCAGCCCCCCATCAGTGTCTGAGCCAAAATCAACAGCTCTCCACTCTTGCCTTCCCCCCACCTTCCAATTCCATGGGTAACTCTGGATTCAGATGTTTCCCTCAACAGATGGGAACAAGAAAGCTTTATCCGGTACAGTTAACACCACCTCCTCCCCTCACCCTCCCTTAAAGAAAGAAATGTTCTGGACACTTAGAAAAATGAGGGCAGCTACAGTATTGGTGTTTCATTAGCCTTCCCTGAAGCCCAATGAATTTAACCTTTCAAAGCCTCAAGCTAACACCATTACCTCAAACACCCAGGCTGTGGCTGGCACATTTAGGGCTAAAAGAGACCAGAAATTCTGCTCGAGGATGTGCTGATGGGGAAAGGGAGTGTGAGAAGGATTTTTTCCCCCCTTTTTTTTTTTTTTTTTGCCTCTAACTTTGGTTCTGTCACTGCTCCATTGAGGAAGAGCAAATCTCTTCTATCACGGTCCTTTGGACACAGGCTGGTTCAAGCCTCAGTGGAGGAAGGGAAGCTTTTTAATGTGGTATGCCTGTGTGGGACAAGAGTAATTGACCAAGAGTCATTGTTTTCTTTATCATCAGATGGGGCTCTGATGTTTAAAAGCATCACTGGACTTTCAAGACAAAGTAACAGATGAGAGAAGACTGTTTAGTTTTAATATGTTGTTACTTACCTCTTCTTATCACTCCACCTTGGCCATTGAGAACTAGCCCACACTGGGCTTCCACAGAGCCCTTGATAAAAGAAAAAGAAAGAAAATCACTCATATAGATACTAATAGATACATTAGTTAAGTCTTTCAACCTGTCCCACCCCGAACCCCATCTCCCCATAACCCCATAGTAGACATTTAAATGCAACCATTGAGCTGAAGCAAGTTTGGTAGCACACACAGTTTTAAGGGGAAAAAGTGCCAGAAAAACCACAATCTAAAAGTTGTATAAATTTTAAGGTATGCATTTTACAGCACCATACAATATTACACTTCAAAGCACAGGAGTGCCTTTTATCTTGGCATAAGAGAATGAGAAACCCTTTGAGTCCCCATCAAGGCACATAGCATATATATAGACAGTTTCCACGGCACTTTCTGCGCGGAGCAAATTACACCAGAAGTGTCAAGTCTGGCACTGTGGGTTTCTTGGGACCTCATAGGAGCTACTTCAAGTGCAGGATGCAAGATATCTTAGGAGGGTTCTGTTGTACCCCAGATGTAGCAGCATCCTATCATGCTACCCAAAGCGTGTCTTATGGAGGAAACACCTTCAGGGTCACTCACTGTAGATCTTCAGCCTCCTAATGGATTGAGGGATCATTTGAGCTGGGAAGGAGGAAAAGGTCTGCTGATTTTTGATTAAGAAAAAGAAAAATTTCTCTCTCTCTGTCTTCTTTCTTTTTTCTGAGTCGAAATGTGTTAAAGGCTCATTTTCCTTTACAAACAAACGAGGTATTGGACTTGAAAGAGGCCTTGAAGGGTGTTAACCTACCCAACAGCCCGTGAAGAGTTAAGTAAATGCGGAGAGAGTCGGTGCATAATAAAAACCCACTTTACAAAACAACCTTTACAGCCCTGGCTCCCTTTCGCTTCCCCATTTTCACCATATTGAGGCAGGCCTGTAAGACCCCCCCTTTTCAACCTACTCACGAGTTCTTTCTTATTTTAACTGTTCTGCCTTAAAGTGATTATCAAATCAATATGAAAAAAAAAAAGTTGGAGACTGAGCATAAATTAAAGCGGTGATGGGAAAAGGTGTGACAGTTTCCTTTGTTGGCCATAGCAAATCTTTTTAGGGGACTCAAAGATGGAACTGAAGCCACAAGACTGTTTGCATCTGTTAGGCAGACTTAGACCGCCCTCCAAACCATTGGACTTTCACTTAAAATTCTGTGCAGGGAAAAGTATATTTACATTTGTTGCATTTGAAATGAGGCATATGCTGATGAATGTTTTAAAAAGGAAGAAATAAAAGGAGAGAGACGGGTTTCTCCCACACACCCCCTCCCCATTTCTCTTTTTAAAAGTAGCTATGACTCTTTTTCTTTTTCTTTTTCATTCTGACAACTAAGTCCAGGAGGAGTGGAAGAAAATAACTTGCCAGACTTACAACTTGCTTCTATATCTATATCTGTATCAAAAATGTATATACACACTTCTGTAGACAGAGATACATAAATATATCATATACCATTCTCCTCTATTTCTTCTAGTGTCTTGGAGTGTTTCTCTCATGATGAATTTTCCCTCAGTATGAGCAAAAAATGGCAAAAAGGAGGTTAAGAATGTTAAAAGACATAGGACGAAAGTAAAGTTTTCAAAATATCTGAAATGGAAAAGGTAGAGGCCGGAAGTTCTCCAAGGAAGTGAATCACTTTCCCTCCCGGTCTCTGGCGCACCGTTAAGATGTTTATTTTCTTAGAGGAAATGAATCTTTGTCTCTTCACTTAACAAACTTTTCCCCCTCATAAGTAAAACATGTTGTTTGGTCGGATGACATTGCATAAATGACCAGTTGAATGGCACTAAGTCGAAAATGGGATAAACTACGGTGTTCTTTTGCACGGGATTCGCTCTTTGTCTCGTGCTTGCAAATGTTCTAATCCCCTCTTTTGAAAAATGCCCGGCTTTGTGCCTAGCACAGAAAAAAAATTTGTACAGATACAAAAAAATCAGCGGCAGACGTGGCTATTAAAAGGAGTAAATAGGTTTTAGTTGAGCTAAGCATTGAATGGCAGATTTTTTTCCTCTTGAGACATAAGGAGATCCTTGTGAAAAATGTAAAAACGCCCTGAGCGTATAAAATTATTTTGTGAATGTAAATGTAGAAAGTCAAGGTTTATGGAGCCAAATCTTTTTTCTCGTGCACCGATTTTGTGGCTTGGGCTCTTTGTTGGGACTGTAAGGGCTTTCACTTTAATTTTTAAATAATCCCTTGCTCAGAGGTAAGTGAGGGGGAAAGATTTTCTGTGCGCAACGAGGGATCTCTTATGTCTCCAACTTGTGCTCTTCCAGTATCTCTCCTTTCATTTTGGGGACCTTGGAGAAAGTGGCCAGCTTCGTGTGGACTCGCAGGCAGAGCTGTACTTTCAGCCAAAAGAATCCACAAATTCGTGTCTTCTGGGTTCTGTTTGGGACATGTGTGGACTTATTTGTTTGAAATGTGGCTGTGACAGTATGTCTGCATAATCATATATTCTATTGTTGGCAAACAATGTGCAAAAATACATTAAGAGAGAAAGTAGGAGAGATCATTTGATTGAGTCATGGCCTTCACCATATCTGAATTCCTTCCTTCCTTCCTTCCTTCTTTCCTTCCTTCCTTCCTTCCTTCCTTCCTCTCTTTCTCCCTTTATTACTTTCTCCCTCTCTCCCTCCCTACCTTTTCTCCTTTCTTCCTCCCTTCCTATTCATGTTCTCTCCCCCTCTCTCTTCCCTTGTTTCCTTTCCTTCTTTTTAAGGAGTTGCATCTTTTGTAAAAATTAATGGCCTGGAGAGTAAAAACAAAGTTGTGAATCGTTCAGCCAGGTGACAGGATTGGGCGCTCCTCAGGCAGCGAGAATGAGGCTCAAGCCCACACCCCGGCCAAGTGCATTGTGCAGAGCCTTTCATTGGGGTAAATTTTTGAGGCTTACATTTGCGATTCTTCACTCTCCACAACAATCTAGGATATTTGGTGAAATTTTCGCTGGCGCTCAGGGTCCCCCAAATGTTCTGAGAACAAACCGGCCCCCCCAATTCATAGTAAGCGCCCCACGAGCTCAGTCCGGGACAAGTGCCTGGAACCCGCGGGTAGACGCAGCCAAGCGCCGAGACTGCGGGTGCGATGGTTCATCAACTTATCGGGTCTTACTCTGAGTCCAGGTGGCTCAACCCCAGCCTACGTGATCTCCCCCACCCCGTGCCTCCGGGACAGAAACTTGGATTCACAAAAGACCTCAGTGCAGACCGCCGGGAAAGTGAGGGGGGGGGGGGCGGCCCGCAGCTAGCTGGACTCCCGAGCGTCCAGGTGAAATGCCTGCTCCAATGAGAGGGACAGAGTGGCACGCGCCTCCTTTCATTGTTTTGATAACTTTCCCTAAGTGGTGTGTGTGTGTGTGCGCGCGTGTGTGCGTGTGTGTGAGTGTGTGTGTGAGAGAGAGAGAGAGAGGTGGTGGCGCGGGGAGACGGCTTACAGTCGGATTATTAACGGCGCGGGAGGGGGAGGGAGAGGAGGGGAGGGCGCAGATCCGCCGCATGCTTATTTACCTGCAAGTCGTCGGCTCCCGCGGCGGCCAGCCCCAGGCTGGGCCCGGGCAGGAGTCTTTGATCTGGGTGCATTCCATACTGAGAGCCATGGCTCATGAGAGACAGGTCGTGGCGGCGGTAGGCATCGAGGCAGCCCAGCTCCCGCCTCTGTTCATCCAGGCAGGACGACTTGAGCGCCCGCGCATTGTGCAGGTTAATAAAGTCGGTGGGCTCCCCGTGGTGGATCTGCTGGTAGTACTGCTGCGAGTGGTGGAGCGAGTTCAGAGAGTAGGCGTCGGGAGTGACGGCCGGGTGGCTGTGCTGAAACTCGTAATGGAAGGACTGGTGGTGGAGCGGGGTGTACTGGTGGTTAGTGGAGAAGTAGGGGGACGCAAACTCGGTGCCGGTGGTGGAGTAAGTTAGAGGGGAGGAGGAGGAATAGGCGACAGTGGAATTGGCTACGGACTCCAGACAGCCAAGCTGCATCAAACGGTAGCTGTTTGATCCGTCGTGACGTATCTGGAAGGAAGAGGGGGAAAAGGGAGAGCAGAAAAACTTGAGGTTTGTCATTTTGCAACCGAGGCGCGGCTCTCTCGGAGCCGGGAGCTTTCTCTGGCTCTCCGAGGGGCGCGGGCGCGCAGGGCTCGTGCCGAGCCGCAGCCGGGCTGCGCGCCTTCGCCAGGGAGCCTGGGCGAGCAGGCGGACTGGGGGTGGGCGGCCTCGTCCTCACAGTCGAGAGCTCGGAAAAAACATCCCCCACCCTATATAGGTGCGGGTGACACACACACACACACACACACGCGCGCGCGCACACACACACACACACGCACACAGCCCCTGCCCAACTTGCGCAGGGAGCCGGGCCCCGGGAGCCAGGTTTGCCACTGACTCCGGGGCTGCGGGGAGCAGACCGAGGGCGTCCAGACGCGCAGCGCCTCGCCACTCCAGCCCGCTGCCAACGACGAGATGCCGCGGCTGTCCACGCTGGGATGTTCTGCCAGAGCTGCCCAAAATCTTTATCTACATATTTTAAAAAACTCCAGTCTGTGCAAATCGCCCAACTTGCTCATTTTCTTAACCATCTGGGGCAGGGAATCCGACCCCCCCTTTCTGCTTTAGTCTCCTAGAATAAGCCCATTCCAAAAGGGGTGCGTGTTCCCCACCCCATCAATCTCTTTGCCTTTCCGAGTATCTTTTTTCCCATCTCTATCTCTTTCTCCTCACCCCCTCCTCCCTTTCTTTATTATTAGGATTATGTTTTCCCCCCTCATTATACCAAATGTTTCTTAACGTGGCAGAGAGTTGCCCTTCCTGGCGACAGATGTCATAACGAACTTTCTCCCTTTTCCTTCCTTAACTTCCCCCGAAAGCCAGATTATAATTAAACGTAACGGTCCGATATAAATTAGAGACAGGGGAAGCTGCCACCGCCGCCGCCACGCCGCCGCCGCCACACACACGCGCGCTCAAAAAAAAAAAAAAAAAAGTAATAATACCTCGGCATCGTGGACTAGTCCCGGAAAGGTAGTTGACATGTTGGGTTTCTCCGAAAGCTTACGATGCAGTTTCCCCCTCCAAAAAAAGAATCGGGAAAAAAAAAAAATCCAAACTTCTTGTATTTTCCAATTTTTTTTTAAAGGAAAAAAAATGTTCTATAGATAGAGATCTAAATTGTAATGGCTTTGCCCGGATCAGATAGCTCCTTGCCTCGTACCCACTTAAAAACCTGTAGGAACAAAATTTTCCCTCTGCACAAAAGCAGCTCCCTGGAACAGATTTTGTACTTGCTGAGTATTTCTTTGGCTGATGTCGTAGGTCCCTTGGTAATATAGAAGTTTTGAAAATTAAGCATCAGCACTGAGAACTGGGAGGACAATGGGCAGAAGAGATTTATCCCAGGAGACAAGGAATAAATATTGTATCTTCGCCTAATAAGGAACTGGAGGTTCTTTCAACATTTTTATCCATTTTTTCCAACCTTTATCATGCTTTTCTATACCGACTGAGGTGTGGACTCGTCTCCGCAGAGAGCATTTGCACACATTTTATTGTGAAGATCAAGATCTAGCCCCGAAGTGTGTATATTAGAGATAGAAATATATATTAATGAAAGCTTCCTTTGACACAAGTAAGTGTTCATGCCTATTGGTTCCACTCTCTGGATGCTGAAAGCTGCTTTTTCCAACAAGCACCCAAATCAGTTTCACCCAGACTTGGGGTATCTGCCTTTTGCCCAAGTGGGAACAATACTCCTCTTTCCATATTTCCATGAATTTGGGTTCTTTTCCCTTTTTTGAAAGGCAACACCTGGCAGTAGCTTACACTTTCAGCAGCTTTAAAACAAATAGCCATGATGGACAGTCCCAAGTTTCCATCATAAAGAAATAGTGTAACTGGCACTATATTTAAGAAAAATATACGAGAATAAAGACTTGTGACAAGATTCTACATTTAGGTGAAATGTTGTCTTCCACTCCTCAACCCAACCCATTTTCCCCCTCTTTTTGTGTTTTCCTACTTCCTTTTCGAAAAGACTGCTGAATGGGGGGCGGTGGGGGGGGGTGTTGTATGGACCATTTAGCAGGGGCGCCAGGTATTTGAATACCATTACCCCCCCCAAACCCTTAAATGTTTGAAAGTAATATTTTACAAAGAGAGGGCATGGAGGAGGCAGTGCACACTTATCTCTGTCTCCTCGGTGGATTTCTCGACTTCCAAACAGTATTTGAGCTTTACTTCATTCAAAATTCATCTTCCCGCATCAAGTGGTCTAGCGCCTAGAGCGGGTAGCAGTGGCTACAGGCCCGCAATACTGAGGCTCTGCTGAGTCCGCTCACCAACCCTGCCTATCTCCTAAGAACCGGCTGGCCCCAGACTCATCTCAGAGATAGAAGGGGTAATTTCGTCTTAATTGCCATTTCATTTGGTTAGCTTTTAAGTGTTTAAGCTGAGAAGGTGTCTTAATAATAAGCCGCAGGCAAACAGGCAGGCATGTGGCTTTTTTTTTCTTCTTCTTCTTTTTTTTTTAGGTCGGGGTTTGGGAGGGTTTATTAGGATCTGCTCATGCAGGCTAACTGGGGCTGTCACTCAGCGCTCTTTGCTTTATATAAATGGACAAAGGCACACGACAAGAATTGAAATGCACTGTCTGAAATGGAGATCCGTGATGCTTCAGTCCTGCGCAAAGATCAGCTGCCAACACTTGCTCCCCTTTTCAGGGTGCGCAAGTGCCCCCCCTCCCAACTTCTTGAAATTCCATATTTTGGTCTAATGAAGTCAGCCCAACGAAGATGAAAAGGAAGAATGACCAACTTGATCTTTAAGTAGGAGGGGTAAGATAAAGGCCATTGCCACTGAGAGGCTGACTCCCAAAATGCTTGCAGTGGAATCTTTTGTTTGGCAGGACTGAGAGAGGCCTCTATATTCTACCCACAGACAAAATACGCGTCCGTGGCAGCCGGGGCCTGCCCCCAAGACCTTACCCCAGGAACGCCCGCCCCTGCGGAGGTACAAACCTCCCCCCAGAAGAATGTGCAGGGCCCGCAGGTTATCTGGGGGATGATGGCCAGACGCGCTTTTCCTGGTGGCTCTTGTTGGTTTCCCAGTAAATCCCAGCTCAAATGGGAAAGGACGGCCCCTTCTCAGACAAGCCGCAAACCCCTCCCCCAACTCCCCTACTGTCAGATACATCTTCATTGAAGGCGAAGGGACCTTCTTTCCCCGGCTTAGGTCCAGGCAGCAGACGCAAAACCCTCTCCCTCGGGAACGACCAGGAGGCTCAGGACGTCTTGGCCGCCTGCTCTGACTGCTGTCCCAGCGCGTTCGGCCTCTGCGTTTGTCCCTGTCGGGGCGAAGGTCCACACGCAGCCCCCGCACTTCCGGTACTCCCGGTAATGAGCTCTGGCCTGGAGCTGAGTACATCCACAGAATGACCTCCATTTGTCCCGGCCGTCTGAATCCTTCTGGACATCACCGAAGAACTGGCAGACGTACCTCTCCCTTCCATTCCCTAACCCCACCCGGTTTTCCCGAGTGACTTCTAGGTACCAAGACAAAAGGCGTCCAGGCTTTATTTACTGTGCTTCTTGACCGCCCCCCCCCCACCCCGTGGTATTAGAGGAAACTAAAGATCACGCTGGATGAGAAAAAAAAACTTGTATTTAAAGGAGATGAAACGGGGAGGGTGAAGAGCATCTCCTTTAGCTTAGGCGTCTACTTTGCCAGGGCCTATGGCTTCTTTGGAAAGCTCTCCTCCCATCCCAGTGCCCCAGCTTCCCACACCAGCGTCTAAACTGTAGGGAAACCCCATTTGGCCAACTGCTCCCTCTCCCCTCATCCCAACTTAAAAAAAAAAAAGGAAAAGAAAAAAAGCTGTTTGTCCGTGAAAGAGAAGTTGGGGAAATCATCAGCGCCATATGCACATACTGGTCAGCAGCTCCCTTCCATCTGCTCTGGGGTTGCTCGGCGCGCCCCTTTTCTAAAGAAACTCATTGAGGCAGGTGTGCGCTGTGCTTGGTGTCTGTGTGTGTGTGATGAGTGCACGCGCGGGATTTGCTTCTGTCAGACAGTCCCCCCCCCCCACCATCTTCCCTTCCCATCCAATTAATAGTCTTGAGCAATTAATAAGTGCCATCCTGCTTGACCCAAAGGCTGGGCTTTTCAGCAAAGCTAATTCCCCTTTCTCTGCTTTGGCCCTTTCCGGGAGAGCGAGTGGCCACACATTCTCCAGCGGGCGGCGTAATTGAATTAACTGGCCACGGTGAGTTGGCGACACGGTGACAATCGCCTGGGGCTCCCTCCCTGGGGAAACCGGTAGTGAGCATCCCAGCCTGAGCCCGAGGCCGGGGCCCGCTCCCGCGCACTCCAGATAGCTCATAAAAGCACAGAGCAACCCTGCCAGCCTGGCACCCTCGAAGCTGGAGAGGGTCTCTCTTAGCACCCAGCGCTTCTGCTCTGCCTTCTGAGTCCACGCTCCACTCCAGGAAGGCTTGTTCCACCGCAGTCACTTTAGGAATCAGCAGAGAAATCTTTATGTCTATCGCGTTTGTTTTGGTTAGGATCCAGAGCTAGAGAAGAGAGTTTCTGAATGGTTTCCTACAGTTCAGACTCTGGTGTAGAGAGCTCAGGTCCCTTCCTGGGCTTCTAGGCTGGTACCATACTGGTCACCCCAGTTTTCATCCAATCCCAAGCACCTCCATGGAAAGGATCTGCCACTCAGTGCATGTTTGTTTGAGTTTTGCGGACAAGTAGCAACAAGCAAGTGCCTATCCCTAGTTTCATTAAACATGTGTTTCTCCTCCTCCTCCTTCTTCTTATTCCTACTTGGGATTTCTTTTGCTCCTCCAAATGGATTTTATATGGACTTTGTTCTCCTGTTGCTTGAACAGACTTTTTCTATGAAATTGTTTGCATAATTCTAAGTGAAGTAGAGTAGCTAAGGACTGTAATTATTTGGGCATTTTCAACCAAAAATACTTCCTTGGATATACACATACATCAACCAGAGTATCTTCTTTCCTCCCTCTGTTTTTCCTCATTTCTTTTCTTCCTTCCTCTTTAGAGGAAGGTAGAGATGAGATTGAATCCATTAAACTTATGCCTTAAGAGAGCATGTGTGTACATTGTCTAAGAATGAAATTTAGTGTGTTCTGCTCCAGTGGGGCACACAGTTCCAGAGCCCAGACATGAGCTGGCACAATAGGAGACAATTTTCATGATCATGAAGACCCTGGCTTCGGAAGGGTACTTGTACAGGAGGACAGTAGAACACTGAAAAATCCACTATGTTCTTTCCACAAAGTGACCAAGAGGTGTAGATCTGTTCATCAGTACTTCTCCTAACCCTTCCAAGCCTCCAAGCCCCTTTCACTCCTTATTCTGGATGCACATAAAGAGCAGAGGTGACTTTAGAGATTCAAAAAAAGCGAACAACTGCTGTGTCCTATCTTAGTGGTGTTTATTCTGGTTCTATCTGCCCTCACTTCTTTGTGAATCTCCTGCCTTCTGAGCACTTCCACCCTGGATAGTCTTCTAAGACAAACTCAGCCTGGGGTTTCCAAGAGAGCCAACCACACAGGGAGCCCTCAGGGCCCTCTCTCAAGGAGCCCCAGTTTCACAGTGACTCAAGCTTTTAATGACTTGGCAACATCTTCTTATTCAAGGACCTACTCTCCTTGGTGTGATTCTCCTAGCATCTACCAGTAGTAACCGTGGGAGGGTGGCTGGGTGGTGTCAATCCTTCAGGTGGTGGGAAGGGAAACATGTTGGGTCCACCAGGCAGTATCCTAATCCCTGGTTCATTCAGTTTTCCTGATTAGCCAAGGTGGACAGAAAAGAGTGTTCCAAATCAGGCAAATTCTGGGCAGGAGGCAGAAATTGAAAACTTGACCCAGTTACAGGACCAGGATATTAAGGGAGAAAAGTCATGGCAACGTGGGTATGTAGGTGCTGGGGGTCAGACTCTGCCTCCCCCCCCCAGCCCAAAATGAATAACTTGCCTTTCTTACTTCAGTTAGCCTCAGCTGGTGCCAACTCTGGGTGTCTTCCTAAAGGTCCCTCCCCTTTCCTTTCCAGTTAGGATTTGCTAACTCTTCTTCCTCTTGGTATTCCCCACCGCATCCCCATTCTTCCTTCAACAGCAGAAGGGTCGCTTTTTGAAAAACGTTACCTTAATTGCAAACGAGAAATGGCAGACCATTCTCAAAAAGAGCTGTGGGATATTTAGGGGAAATTAACATTTCTGATAGACTCCCCAGTCATTTCAGTTTAAGGGTTGTCATTGATTTTTTTAAACTCCGTTTTCTTTTTCTTTCTTTCTTGTTTTTTTTTTTTCCCCCTCGGTAAAACCTCCTCCGGCAGGACCCTACCGCCCCGCCCTCTGGGCTGATTGTCAAAAGCCTAATGCCGATCTGTATTCCGCCTTAGCCTTGCAGCCCACAGGCAACATGGATTCCGTAATCGTACAGAGAAAATGCATTTGCAAGCAATTAAAAAGCCTCGCGAACGTATTAGTCGAAAATTAAACAGAAGAACTCTCTCGTCTGAAGTCTTCCCTTTGATAACAGTGAAACTTGGAGCGGAGGCCCTCATCCGAGAGGGCGGACTCCTCGCCCTTCTGCAGCAGCTGCCTAGTTGCACCGGGGCGCCCACCCTCTTCCCGCAGCGCAGCCGGGGCGCCCGCAGCGCCTGCCTTGTCGTCCCCGCGTGGTCTGGGGGCGCTCACCCCCAGGCAGCGGGGCGAGCCCGGGAGGGCGCGGCGCCTGGAGGCCTCTGGGCTGGCTGCGCTCTTTGTGACAGGAAGCTGAGGCCTAGCGCTCCCAAGGGAAACTTGCCTCTTTTAGCCAAGAGATGCATGAGTTCGGAAAGGACCGCGCTGCGTGCTCTACCCTCCCTCGGTGGTTTAACCTTGCAGCGCACTAGGGGTTTGGGGAAGTCGGCCGGCCGCCGTTTCAGTAAATGGAGCCTTCGTTTACGAAGCACTTTTACAAGTGTTGACTCCTCTGATGCCGAGAACACTCCCTCTCGCCACTACTTTCTTTTTATAGAGCAAAGAATAACAGTAAAGTGACAGCAACAGCTAACACTGAGCACTTAAACGTGTCAGCTCCGTTCGGAGCTCTTTACGAGCATGGTGTCATTGTATCCTTACAGCATCCCTATGAGTAAAGTATTCTGGGGTAGGTAGAGTGTGTATTAGTGTCAGTATGAGGTAGGTATGAGCGCAAATGGGGACCCTGAAGCCCTGGACCCTCCCTCGCCCAGCAGGTAGGCAAGGGTTGAAAGTGAGGGTCAAAGAGGTTTCAGTGATAGCCTAGGTCACACGAGCTTTTAACTCAGTGATTTTGGGCATCAAATCCAGATTTTTTTTTTCCCCTACTACATCTTCTGGCTTCTACTGCATCTAAACTTTTCCAGGTTTTAATTTCCTCCTTTTATCCCACATCTCCATTCCTTTCTAGATGCCTAACAGAACGTACCCACATTGTACCCACATTGAGGCCCGGCCCAGGTTTCTTTTGCAGCAAGGGAGGGTCATCTTGACGCCTCTGGCCGCAGATCCAGGCTCCCTGATCTGACCCCTCCGTTTCCTGGTGACGGACTGTGTGCGGGGCTTCCAGAGTCTGCCCGCCCTACCCAGGCAGGTGGGGTTCTGGCTCTACCCCCGGTAGGCAGCGGCATAGGCCGGCCGGCTCCGCATGGATGCCCTGAGGCTTCGGCGGCGCGCACCTGGAGCCAGGCCACAGGGGCGGCCGGCGGTACCCGCCAGGCTCCTCTCATACGCGCTTCCCAGTCCCGCGGCGGCTGTGGCTCTGTGGATCCACTGCTGGCCTCCGGGACCCCCTCGTAACCGAGATGGCTAATTGTGCGGCAATAGGACTGTTGGATTTGGAACCACAGAACCTGAGCTTCAATCCCGGATTCTACCTGGGCAAGTTACTTAATTTTCTCACTTGTAAAATGGAAAAAAAAAAAAAAAGTTACTAGCACTTAGCTCCTCTGGCTGTTGTGAGGCTTAAGTGGAAAAATTGCCTATCTATCTATCTATCTATCTATCTATATCTATCTATCATCTATCTATCATCTATCTATCTATCTATCTATCATCTATCTATCATCTATCTATCTGTCTATCTGTCATCTCTTTGATTAGCCTGGACTGAGGGGAGCATTTAATAAATGTTGGGTATTATTATTTAGGAGGAGGGGGATTATTAAGAAGGCCCCAGAAGAGAGCCTTTATTAGTAGGACATCCTTGCTTCCCTAGGGTCCATTTTTGCAGGCCTTGGACAGATGGCACCAAAGAAAACCCGGCTGAGAGGGACTTCAGAGGTCACAGGATCCTACCCTTTGCTGACATATGATGTATGAAGTCACACAACTAAGCAAGTGACAAGGCCAGAGCCAGAGCTAGAACTCAGACGCTTGCATCCACTCAGTCCAAAGCCTCTCATTCAGGATCCAGGGAATGGACCACTCGCTACCTGTCCCCGCCACCGCTTCTTTTATGGCTAATTTGTATTTCCTCCTGACTTAATTAACATTTTGGTCTTTAAATTTTTTTGAATTTTATTTCTTTTCTTTCTTCTCACTTTCTCTCTCCCCCCTCTTCATCCTCCCCTTCCTCCTCCTCTCCCCCCACTTTTGCCCCAGGGTCCCCATATGCCTTCCTGGGATTCTGCTGTTTTAGCTCCCTCCCTTCTAATCTTCAAAGGCTTCTGTCTCACCTTTGGCTCAATATCCTGGGCATCTTCTCAGTGACATGGTTGGGGGAGGGGGAGCGTGTGTGCTTCTCCATCTGCAATATTTTGAGTCCTGGTCACCCTAGCACATATCACATCACCTACCTTCTAACCAACCCCTGTGGGTCCTCCTGGTTGCTGACCCCAAGCCCCTGCCTCTGCTTCTTCTCCCTCCTAGTAGCCTTGGGGAGCTTTGAGGCTACCAGGCAACCAAGGCCTCCTCTTTTTTTTTTTAAACTAAAGGAGCTTTGTCTTCCTCTTCTGTCAATTACCCCAGCAGCCTCTCAGAGGTCCCATTTATTTTTCCATTGACCTTTTCTTCCTTATGTACTGGAACAATGCCTTATTATTTTATTTATCTTAATCTCTGGTGCAATCGCCCTTTTGTTCTTCAACTTGGCTGTGCTAGTGTTTGCCTTTACACTTTCTCGACTTCATTATGTAATCTTGCCGAATCTCCACGCTCTGTGCATGCTGTTTAAACCTCATGTCTGTCTTTAACTTACCCTTGAATAGTTTTGTTTTGAAACTCCTGGTCCACCCATATTTACCGTATTCCTTTTTTTCCAACTAACTCTCTGCTGCCTGGAATGCCCAGGGATATTATCCAGAAATTTGTACCAGTTCTGCTTTACTGCACATCTTACCCAACAAGACGTTCCGTTAAAAAAATTTTTTTTTTCTACTTTGGCCCTGCCATTTTTGGTGGCCTGTGGTAATGCCCCTTCCTCCAAAGTCATTTCTGGTTATAGGGTTCATGTGGTCCTTAGACAATTACTAAGATAAATTTCTCTCTTTTGATTTCCCTTTGAGCAAGTAGAGGTTGATGAAGAATGCATAGATCATGCCACTGATTAGCTCTGTGACTTCAGAAAAGTTACTTAACCATTTAGCTCTCTCTCACAACCAGGTTATATTAAATGCGGGTACATGTATACGAAACAACTTTGTAACTGATAGTGTGCTTTAAAATGATTGGTTATGATTTATTTCTGCAAATAACCTTCTTGCTGGTAGGTCAAGTTGCCTCATTAGGTTTGTATCAACCCTAATCGTGATGAGGAGTACTGTTCCTCTTCCATGACCCATCCTTTCCAACACTAAATTCTGGTTTGTCTGTCTTCACAGAAATGTCTACATTGCTACTAATTTCCATGTCAGAAGACTGTGTTCTAGAAGTCTAGAATCAGAAGGGGACACTTCTCCATTCTGGATTCACAGAAAGCCTTGAGGGAACCTATAGACACACTTTAAATCTTCTCTGTCTCTTAATGTTTTCTGCAAAGGATGGAGATTGCCATCCCAGAAACAGCCTATCGCCATTCCTGCCCTTTGGTAATCCTCTCTCCATCAATTTCCTTTCCTTCTCTCAACCACTCACTCCTTTTCTCTCTCTCTGTCTTCAGGTAGAGAGTCTTAACTGAAGGAAGAAATTAGCGCAGAAAAGAAGACAACCCACTTGGAGCTTTTTCCCCTGAGGGGTATCCTGCTAACCTGGCTGGGAGTAGATCATGTCACGGAATGTCCATTTTAAGAAGTTCAGTGAAGTGGGACAGTATGGGTTAATGTTTTGTGATCTTCAGATGTGAAAATGACACCTCTCAAGCCTTCCCTTTTGGAGGAATTAGAGATTAAACCTAGCATTGAGATTTCTCTCTGGTACAAGACCCTGGAAGCACGTATAGACTGTGATGTATTAAATATGTGCCATATATTAGAAATATCTGTAATGAATGCAGACATTCTGATAAATAATACAGTGTAAGGTTCTTTGTATGATTGAACACTATCTACTTCTCATATATTTATATGCCAGCAGTTAAAGAGAACAGGTTTCTTTCCCTAGTTAAATACGTTGAAACAGCATTAGTCTTTTAGGAGTGTGTTCCAATTTGAATGCTAAGATTTAGATGGTGACAAAACTAAGCACATGTAGTTTCTCTGCTTTGGTACATTCAGTTTTGACTTAGAGGAAGAAGCTCTTCCATTAATTATCTGGACTCTGGTGGTAGAGGAAGTGTAGTAATGCAGAATGTTAGAGAGACATCATTTTAATGGACTTTTCATTGACGAGGTCAAGTGTATCTCAGATACAGCTGGCAGCAAAATTCAAAATTCTTGAGATGAAGAAATTGTATACCTTGACCATATGCTTGTTTACCATTGTTGTATAGATTATGGTGACCAAAATAACCCAAGCTTTAAAGAAGTCTAGGATTTCAAATTATTCATGCTAACACTTTTTTCTTCCTTTACAAAATTAGCAAACCAAAGATAACTCCAAAATCTGTGTTTTTTCCAGAGAACATGCACCCTAACTCATACTTCCACAGATAAATAAGACTACTGGCTTAGTAGGAAATAAGTGTAGAAAGGTAATCTTATCTCTTCCCAAGATGGTATATCTAACATGAGACAGAGGCTGTGTTATGACTCTTACTTGGTTGGAAAGAATGTCAGTAGGGTGACTTGAAATGACAGAGTTAGGGTTTTATGACACCATAAAATCTATTTTTAAGAAGTGATTCATTGACTGGGCATTAAGAAATGCTAAAAAGCAGAAAGATGTTTCACCCATTTTATTTAACTGCTCATGCAACTCCACACCAATGCAGAAAATTGGGCCATCTTCACACCTGATTACAGAACTCTTTACGATGAAGTCAGTACATTACATTATAGGGGAAAAAAACATAATGAAAAAGAAAGACCAAAGAAAATCCAGAGCTCCTTTACTAGCAGTGAAATTTGCAAAATCTTTTTGATTCTACCGGGAAATATCTCCAGTCAGTGTGACTCCAGCAAATAGACACAATCAATTTCAGATTGTCTGAAATAATTGTGCTGTCTTATGCAGTAATAACTAGCCACATGTGGCCATTGTGCACTGTTATGGACTGAATTGTGTCCCCAAAATTCATATATTGAAGACTTAACCCCCGACGTGACTATATTTGAAGATGGCACCTTTAAGGAGGTAATTCAGGTTGGGACTTCCCTGGTGGTCCAGTGGTTAAGACTCCAAGTTTCTGCTGCAGGGGACCTGGGGTTCAATCTCTGGTCAGGGAACTAGATCCCACATGCCACAACTAAGACCCAGCACAGCCAAATAAATAAATAAATATTAAAAAAAAAAGGTTAAATGAGGTCATAAGAATGGAGCCCTAATCCAATATGACTCATGTCCTTATAAGAAGAGGGGGAGACACCAGAAATGTGTACCTGCAAAGAAAAGGCCGTGTAAGGACATGATAAGAACTCAGCCATCTGTATGCCAAGGAGAGAGGCTCCTGGATAAACCAAACCTGCTGACACCTTGACCTTGGACTTCCAGCCTCCAGAACTGTAAGAAAATTAATTTCTGTTCTTTAAGCCACTCAGTCACTGACATTTTGTTGTGGCAGACTTGACAGACTAACATAGGCACTCTGAGAAAAAACAAAACAAAACAAAAAAACAAAATGACCCCCCCACCCCCGCCCAATGTCCAAGAGTTGGACTAGTATTATCATTTAGGCCCTGGTGTTGCTACAGGCTGGCCTGACACTCACAGTCAGATCTTGGTGTTTGGTTGAACACAAACCATCTCACAGAACATCAACATCAGACAGGGCCACTCTGTGACCGTGACGGATCAAGATGGAAACAAGACTACTCTATAAACATGTCCAAACACAGAACACAAAAGTACTCAACATACACCTCTCTTGGTTAATATTGGTGACTGATGCTTCTTCACCAATACAGCTTTATCTTTGGTTTTTCCTCTCTATAAAAAGTTTATTGATATACCCAATCATAAAGTTCTACCTCTTTCTGAGAGCACTTAATCTAGTGTGAACCTCTGCTCCCTTGGACCATCCCTGAAATCACCCAACCAAGACCCAAATCCTATAAGTTCTTTCTAACACACTTTATTGGGTGTTCCGTGATTCCTCGTGATGTGTGTCCTCCCTTACTACAACATGTTATAAACCCAGTTTCTTCAACTACAGACATGTGTTTGGTGGTTTTTGACTAGAAGGCACTGGCAATTTGAAATGAAGCTAGTCCAAATTGAGATGTGCTGTAAGTGTAAAATACACACCTGATTTTCAAATACTTAGTATGAAAAAGATAATGTAAAATATCTCAATTTTTGTACTAATTATAAAGATAATATTTTGGATATATTGATAAATATATTATTAACAGTAATTTTACTTGTTTCTTTTTCTTTTTAAAATGTAGCTACTAAATATCTAAAGTTACTTATGTGGCTTGCATTTTATTTCTTTTGAAGAGCGTTGGTTTATAATGTCCCAAGAAATGTCAATCATTGACAATTCTGACCATGGGCAGCTTACTGTTTTTTTTTTTTTTCTTTTAAAGGAGCTTATTAGTCAAATTACAACATGCTTCAATGTGGTAACAAACAACTCCAAAATCTCTGTGGTTTAACACAACAAAAGTTTATTTCTCTCAAGCACACAATCCATTGTGTGTTTGGAGACCTCACCAGGGCTGCTATCCTCCATTTCCATAGCCTCAGGGATCTAGTGAGATCTTTATCTCTGCATTATCACAAGGTGAAGGTTGGGGAGGGCTCTGAAGGTTCTGGCACAAGTAAATTATCCTTTGTTCCAGAAATACCTTGGCCAGATCTAGTCACGTGGCTCTGGTTAACTATAGGGCAGGGAGAGTGTAATCTTCCTATTTGCCCAGAAGAAGGGGAGAATTGAAAATGGTAAACAATAGTAATTAATATCTGCCGTAAGGGGAGAAATGTAAATAGAAATACAAGTTCTAGGTCTTAGTTTAACACAAACTTGTGACATATTTGATATATACTTAAAATATTTTATTTAGGAGACTTAGACTCAGAGGACATCAGCAATGATATTGAGCACACAGTCAGAAAAATCCTTAAATTTTCCAGCTCACATTTCTGTGATAACATTTTAATGTTTCAAGGTCCTTAAATGAACACAACATGTGGTTACCAATAGCTCACAGTTCCTTACATCTTTTTTCTTATACCTAGATGAGCCTTATATATATATTTTTTCTAGATGAACCTTAAAGCAAAGTTCAAACTTTGTTTGAAAGCAGTATATAATTGAATTAAATTAAAAAGGAGAAGCTTTTCAAGATCATTGATATTTTTAATTTCATGGATTAGGCTCTGTGTCTGTATCTATCTATATTTATATCTACTCTATTTCCCTGTCTCTCTCTATATATACTTACAGATATATACACACACACTCATATATATACACATATATTCACACACACACTCCACTCGCATGTATTACTTTATTCAACAAGTTTTCATAACATTAAAAACAAATGTGATCCCGGAGATTTCATTAGTTAGAATCTTCCCATCTGCAGGAGGGATTCCTAAAATGCAGGCGAACTTGCCTTTCTTATCTTCAAAGGTCTCCTCCCAGCATTAGAAAAGTTGTTTGTAGTAAGCCCAGGGGAGGGAGGAGGGTCTAACAAGCTTTCTCCTCCCCTTTTGTGGCTGAACTGAGCAGGCTTCTAGTATGACTAATTTTACCAATATAGATCAGTAGGTTAATTTCTAGAGGAGGCAAGCCTATGGCTGTGTGGAGCATGGGCGGGGGGAGTCAGCACTCGATCTCACTCTCCCGCCCCTTCCTCCTCTTCTCTCTCCTGGGTCTGCCACTGCCCTCCTACACTGCTAGCCCCCAGCACACAGCCTAAGAGAAAGGAGCTGTCCGTTCAGTACCAGGGCCACGTGCAACCTGCCCGCCAAAACACAAAGAACTGAAATATTAATTAAAAAAAGCCAATCTGCTCAATCCTCCGCCCGCAGGCAGGCTCTAACGGAAAACCGCATATGCTTTCCCTTTCTCCTCAATAAATCTTCATCTGGGCATTAAAATACCTAAAAGGATTAGTCATTAAATGCTTGTACATTTGGCTTAATTCACAAGAAACTGTGTGTCACAGGGTTACATCAGAACTGCAGTTTAATCTAATTTGCAGTATTTGCGTAAATGCTTTATTTCTTCTGCTGATTGTTACAGAGGATAATATTAATATCCCAAGTGTCCAGAGGGAGAAGGTTAACACACCAGCACGGAAATGAGCTGGATGCTGACTGATGTATAAAAATATCAAAGCTTCTTTTAAGGTAAAACACAAAAAAGAATAAATGGGAGTGTGGCTTTTCCTCCTCAAGCTGCATTTATTATTATTATTTATTATTTGATTCTCAGGTAATAAGGAAAAGGCGTTTTTTGAAAAGGAGTTTTGCACTTCAGTTGGGTATGCTGTCCTACAACAACGCATTCAAAAGCTGTCTGTATGGAAACAGTGAAACAACTCTTCAAAGGATTTAATTGCAGAATCATTCTTATTTTTTTCTGAGGAGTTTCTGTTGTAACAACAACATCCAGTCCAGTTATGTGAGTCACCCCTTCCTCCCACCCCCCGCCAAGCATTTCTCCTTCCACTGAACTACTGGAGCATGTATTGTCTGTTTTATGCATCTACATCTGGCCCTGATAATTTACTTTTTGGTGCTCTTACTTATTTTTGTACAAGGTTTTTATAATTTTTCTGGACAGTAAGTCCACAGGCAAAAAGGGATGAAGCTCTATCACTAGCTAGAAGAAAATAGTCTTATTTATTAAATGCATTTATTGATCACCTACTCTGCGTGAGCACTCTGATGATTTTTACTCATGATATATTTTCCAAACTTTTTAAAATTTTATTATTTTTTAAATTTAATTTAATTTTTTATTTTTTTTGACATCTTTATCGGAGTATAATTGCTTTACAAAACATTGTGTTAGTTTCTGCTGTATAACAAAGTGAATCAGCTATACGTATACATATGTCCCCATATCCCCTCCCTCTTGCGTCTACCTCCCACCCTCCCTCTAGCTGGTCACAAAGCACAGAACTGATCTCCCTGTGCGATGCAGCTGCTTCCCACTAGCTATCTATTTTACATTTGGTAGTGTATATATGTCCATGCCACTCTCTCACTTTGTCCCAGCTTACCCTTCCCCCTCCCCGTGTCTTCAAGTCCATTCTCTATGTCTGTGTCTTTATTCCTGTCCTGCCCCTAGGTTCATCAGAACCATTTTTTTCTTTTATAGATTCCATATATATGTGTTAGCATACGGTATTTGTTTTTCTCTGACTTACTTCACTCTGTATGACAGACTCTAGGTCCATCCACCTCACTACAGATAACTCAATTTCATTTCTTTTTATGGCTGAGTAATATTCCATTGTATATATGTGCCACATCTTCCTTATTTATTCATCTGTCGATGGACACTCAGGTTGCTTCCATGTCCTGGCTATTGTAAATAGTGCTGCAGTGAACATTGTGGTACATGACTCTTTTTGAATTATGGTTTTCTCAGGGTATATGTCCAGTAGTGGGATTCTGGGGTCATATGGTAGTTCTATTTTTAGTTTTTTAAGGAACCTCCATACTGTTCTCCATAGTGGCTGTATCAATTTACATTCCCACCAACAGTGCAAGAGGGTTCCCTTTTCTCCACACCCTCTCCAGCATTCATTGCCAAACTTATCTTTTGATTACATATTTTGGACATATCTTAAATTAATGAAAGAAGCCCTTCATTTGGGTTAATGCTTGCTTTCTTTTGCCAGAATGTTCATGGAATACAAGCTAATGTATTTATTAAAATATGCATTTAATAATTAAATTTTACATTAATGTTTAGTGGAATTAGTTTTTAAGAATATAATGAGATTTGAATATGAAGTTAACACTTGATTGCCCAGACTTTGTCTATTGGCAATAAGTAGTCTCAGACTGGTAAAGAGTCCATTTCAATCCAGGTTTTTTCTTTGTCCATGATGTGCTAGATGATGTAAACAGGTATGTTTCCTCTACCAACTTGGAAGGTTAGCAGTAAATACTCTATTGACATATTGTACAGGGGGTGAAAAAAGATGATAAATGGACAATTTGAGACATTCCTTGGAAAAGAAGAAGTTTTTAGGTGATTCAAAACAACAGCATTTACAGTTAAGCCAATGTGCATTACTATTCATGATAGATGAGTGAATATCTGTATATTGTGCTAAAAAGACCACTTACAGAGAGTTGTTTCTATTGGTTTAGTCACCAATTTTTACATGTATAGCAAATCTCTTGATCTCTGATATGTCAAGCTGGTATATTGGGCATTTTTAAGATTTCTTCATGCTCTGACCTTCTATGAGTCTAACTGAACATCTTCAACTCCTGAAATTTTCATTCCACGTCCCATCATGACATTCTTATCTAAGTTAAAAATTGTCTTCTTTGAGTCACTCTTTTTTGTTTGTTTTTAATAAAGAGATAACTAAATGGAGATTTTAATTAACAAAGCTGAATCACCAGAATTATTTCAGCTTTCACTTATTTTCTCTGACAATTTACTGTTTGTTTGTTATTTTTTTACTCCTTTAGCTTGTATTATTGCTGAATAATTAATTGTTTGTCAAAACATAAATGATAATTATTGGTTTCCTAATAGTCAATCAGGGTCATGACTTGATGTTTTTATCATCAAAGTTTTGTTTTACTTTGAAGAAATTAGTTATACAAAATTAAACTGATTCTGATATTCATTGCTATTTTTGACTCTATTTAGATGCAAGTTTAACATGTTACTTCTCAATAATTTAATTAAATTCAAATAAAAAACAATTACATAATTAGCAAGGGCCCATTATATTTATATCCAATACTTTATTAAATAGTGAGGAAGGCATTAAGAAGTGTATACAAATAATTTTTAGTGTTTGGGGAATTTACAATCTAGTTGGGGAAACAGTATTCATATAAAAAAGTTAATTAAGAGTACAAAACCATATATAATGAAAGGCAAATGTGGTAACAACATGTGACATCATGAAGTGGGACAGAGAATGGTGTAGGTTAGTTTTCTGGGACTTGATGAAGAGGGACATTCTTAAACAACATGGTCACAGCATAGGCTTTGATTCATGGCATTAAAAATCAAGTTACAGAATCATAATAATTTATTCACATTTTGAACCTCTAACTCTTCTTTGACAGATAAAAATTTTCTCCCAGTTTTATATTAGAACATGGCTATCATTTTGTCCTTCAGATAAAGCCTTTTTCCCCCAAGAAACTCTCATGTTTTCTTTGCTCTGAGGAAGGAAATGATACTCACATTCAAAGCATAAACCTGAACTTCCCATGGGACTGCTTGGATGATACCTGGATAAGAGAATTACATTAGGGCAGAAGTGCAGGTCATATCGTATCAAACCAAAAGCATGAGGCGAGAGTCAAGTTTAGTGAATTTTGTTTGTAGCTGATCATTTTTAGGCCAGCTCTACAATTTGCCTTCCCTAAATAAGGATAATATACTTGTCAATGAATATTAAATTGAGTTTCTTTTAAAGCAATGAACTAGCAGAGATGTCACAGACTCAGACATTAGACTTGATCTGGAACAAATTGCGATGAATAATTCCTAATTAAAATAATGACAAAAGGGCTTCCCTGGTGGCGCAGTGGTTAAGAACCCGCCTGCCAATGCCGGGGACACGGGTTTGAGCCCTGGTCCGGGAAGATCCCACATGCCACGGAGAAACTAAGCCTGTGTGCCACAACTACTGAGCCTGCACTCTAGAGCCTGCAAGCCACAGCTACTGAGCCCACGTGTCACATCTATTGAAGCCTGAGTGTCTAGAACCCGTGCTCCGCAACAAGAGAAGCCACCGCAATGAGGAGCCCGTGCACCGCAACGAAGAGTAGCCCCCGCTCACTGCACCTAGAGAAAGCCCGCGCGCAGCAACGAAGACACAACACAGCCAAAAATAAAAATAAATAAAATAAATAAATTTATTTTTTAAAAAAATGACAAAATATGTGAACCATAGAATTGATTATACGAACTTTTAAGCTAAGGACATCACTTTTTAGCAAATGCATCATTTCTAATGCACTGGTAATTCTAGGGAGGGAAGTTTGCGGGAACCTTATCTACAAGACTATTTAATATCATCTGTTGCCTACAAAAATACATAGCATTTACATCTAATTTGTATTTTTAACAATTATTTTGAGAAAGTTCCCGCTATGACAAATGCTTTTTGCTAATATATTCTGTCTGTTACATTTGCCACGTATTTCCAAACTCTGAAAAGAGAATTTAGGGTAAAAGATGCCTTAATTAAAAATATCTACTACATGCTATATAATAGTTTTGTTTAAATAATGTTTGAGCTATAGTCTTAGATCTCAAAATATGTGGTATGTTCAGTAACCCAGACCCAGAATACATATGTAAAAACCTAGAACCTGAGTCAAAAATATAATAAATATAATAATATATCATATGGAGTTTTAAAAGCTTGTCTTCAAAATTTTTTACACTCTTTCCATCAAGAAGTGTTTGTGTGTGTGTGTGTGTGTGTGTGTGTGTGTGTTTTGCTTATTTTTGAATCTAGGCTAACTTTAGTGATTCTTTTTAACTAATAGAATGCTGTGGGAGTGATACTGCATGACTTTCGAAACTGGGAAAGCGTTCACTCTGTGGGCTAGGACACTTGTTTTGGGACTTTTTATTAATATTTTCTTGTCAGGCCAAGATTTCCTACTGTATCCCCAAAATGTTAAAGCTGGGAAGAATGATTGCTAGAATTTTGTAATATTCTCCAGGCAACATTCTAAAGTGGTTTAAGACGATCATTTCTCTTCTGTTTCTTCCTATTGTTATGTATTTGTGTCTCTGCCTTTCCTTATTGTTTTATTTTTTATTTTTATGGCTGTGCCTCAAGGCATGCGTGATCCTAGTTCCCTGACAAGGGATTGAACCCGTGCCCCTTGCAGTGGAAACGCGGAGTCCTAACCACCAGGGAATTCCCATCTCTGCCTTTCCTTAATACCCTCCACTAGATATATTAAGGTCCTTATGTCACCCTTGGTCTAGGTGAAGGTGAACAAAAGAAATGGCTGTCTCCATGAGGTTAAATACTAGTTTAACTGACTCAGGCCAATGGCTGACCATGGTGGTGCCTACCATGGTGTCCCACTCCAACCGTCATGCTTGGGAAATAAACAGAAATATCTTTGCCTTACACAGACCCCACAGAAACGTATTTTTTTTCTTTTCTTTTTTAAAATATTATTATTTTGGCCGCGCCTGCCGCGAGGCATGCAGGATCTTAGCTCCCTAACCAGGGATCCAACCGGAACCCCCTGCAGTGGAAGCGTGAAGTCTTAACCATGGGACCACCAGGGAAGAGCCTGTATTTCTTTTTTTTTTTTTTATAAGATTAGTTTATTTTTTAAATTTTTATTTATTTATTTATTTATTTTAATTAATTAATTAATTTATTTTTGGCTGTGTTGGGTCTTCGTTTCCGTGCGAGGGCTTTCTCTAGTTTCGGCAAGTGGGGGCCACTCTTCATCGTGGTGCGCGGGCCTCTCACTATCGTGGCCTCTCTTGTTGCGGAGCACAGGCTCCAGACGCGCAGGCTCAGCAGTTGTGGCTCACGGGCCTAGTTGCTCCGCGGCATGTGGGATCTTCCCAGACCAGGGCTCTAACCCGTGTCCCCTGCATTAGCAGGCAGATTCTCAACCACTGCGCCACCAGGGAAGCCCTGTATTTCTTAATAATGATTGATTTGGCACATACTATGTGCCAGATACTACGCTAACTACATACGTGGTCTTTTATATTTATCACCAAAATTCTAGGAAGTATTCATTATTGTTGTCCACAATTTATAGATGAGGAAACTGGCTTAAAGGAGTTAAGTCACTTGCCCAAGGTGACCCATATTAGTCAGGGCAGGAACCCTCACCATCCCAGTGCGGGCAAGACTGCCTCTGCTTGTGGAGCACTGGAGTCTGTCTTGAACCTCTGTTACCACCTCCAGCATGGATCCCCCACCACTCTTGAGTTTTGCTCTGTTGGCTCAGGGGATCAAACCCGCGGCAGCTACGGCTGATTGACCAATCCCAGTTCACGTGTACTGCTTAGCTGTAACAGAGGCCAAATAAACAAGTATCTAGATGTTTAATTCCCCCACCCTGTCCCTGCTCCCCACCCTGGGAGACAGGTTTTTCCTTCTACCAAAACCCATTCAGTGAGGAATTCTCAAAAGAAAGCCAAATCTGGCCTCTGTACCCCGACACAGAATTAAATCTCGGAGACAGAGTTTTGGGTGAAGTAGGAAAGAGTAGCTTTGTTGCTTTGTCAGGCTAAGGGGACCACAGAGGGCTAATGCCCTCAAAACTGTGTGTCCCAACCCGGCGGGGTGTGGGAGGGATGGGGGGGGGTACCTGTGAGGAGTCTTATAGTCCAGGGGCCTGTTGCAGATAAGGATCAGGGTGCCATGCAGGGCCCGCATCCCTTCAATCCAGAGATCATCTGGCGTCAGGTGATGATGGGCAAACTGTGACCTCTGGAATGAAGAATGCTTCATCAAGTAGCTAACCTCTTCCATTTGGTGGGGTTTTAGTTCTGCAGAAGAGCTCAAAGATAACATTATGTGTATCCCTTGAGGCAGAGCCAGGACCCTGCCCCAAGGCTGCACTATTGTTTCTTGACTGCCCCTCCCTTGTCTTTGCATCCCCTCCCTTCCCTGGTTCACAGCTGTTTGAACTTGCCCTTTGGAACTCAGAGAAGGGGACACTGAAAGGCTTTTGTGCCCAGGAGCCCCACAGCGTCCTGCTTGGTTTCAGAAACATGGGAATGGGATTCAAATACTGGGAGTCATACATGTTAACTTCACATGGGTATCCATTTTCATCTATATCATATACATAAAATGTCCAGGTGATACAAAAAAAAATGCTGTATCTTAGGGAAATTACTGACTGATGTTCTCCCAGCTCTAAACCTAATACTGATCTTCAATAACAAGATAAATTTTAAGAAGACCAAAAACATAATACTGGTGTAGAGTAAATGAAATCACTTAATACTTACACGAGCATCAAGATCCAAGCAAAAAGAGAAATATAAATCATGCATCCCAAGTCTTCCTTAGGTGGTCCGCACATGGTTAATAAAGCTTTATACATTTCATCTTAAATCTCCAAATCATGGATTTAACCAACTGTGTAGCTTTAGTTTTAGATAATACACACTATGTATCTTATACTGTTTAAAGGCACATTTCGACAGCTATGCCTCTTGAAAGGGCCTAATTATCAGTACAACAGCAAATTTTTGTTTCCCAACTGAAAATAATTTATGAAAATGTAGTTTTCCCTATGTTATCTTATAGATTTGGGACTGAAGCTGAAACCGTGCACCTCAGATGGGGACTTGAACCCACGTGGCCGGGACTTGAACCTGGTCAAAACCCACAGTCTTCCAACTGAGATCACACACCTGGTTTCAGGACTTAATGAAGCTCATGTTCTAGATGTCTCATCGCAGAAAGAATTCAGTGAGAGACAAAGTGATAGCTAAGAAGTGGATTTATTTAGAGAGAAACACGCTCCACAGACAGAGTGTGGGCCATCTTAGAAGGTGAGAAAAGGCCCCAGGGTATGGGGTTGTCAGTTTTTATACGAGTGGGTAATTTCAGAGTCTAATGAGTGGGAGGAGTATTTCAGCTATTTTAGGAAGGGTCCGGGATTTCCAGGAATTGGGTCACCACCCACTTTTGATCCTTACCTTCAGTCTTTGAACTGTCATGGCGCCTGTGGGTGTGTCATTTAGCTTGCTGATGTGTCACAGTGAGGGTATACTGAGGCTCAAGGTCTAGTGGAAGTCGACTTGTCCGCCATCTTGGGCTCGTTTGTTCTAATCAGTTTATGTCATGTCCTCGGGCTATGTCATTCTTTCAAAAGTTGTGCCCTGCCTCCTTCCCTCCTGTTTCAAAACCAAGGACTTGGACTCCAGTTTGATGCTCATTTTCCTTTTGGTCTGCTTGAGGGGAAATTATCAGTACTATTTTTTTCTATCTGAAGAAAGCAAAACTTGAATTATATCCCCCAACTCCTTGCAATCTTGGCTATGATCTCACAATACTAAGAAAATCTGGTTTCTTTCAAATAAGGTAGACAATGCTGAGATTTTTAAATTTTATTTTGAGCCAACTCTGAAATATACAGAGAGAAGCTTAGATGTGGACATGATATGTCAGAAAAATTTCATGTTTAATTTTTATGTGGAGTAACAAGAATCTCTGCTTTTGAATAATGACTCAGGAGTGATTTGCTGGTTGGAGAGACAATATGCTTCAAACACATGTTATTCAAGATTGGAACAATTTTCAGAGTCCAGTCTTAAATAATTTCTGAGAATGTCCTGTGGAAGGAAAATGAATTAGAAAGGATCTGATAAGGAAATTCATTTGCATCCCATGTACAGCAGAGAACGTGTTGAATGACATTTAAAAGAGGATTAAAGCTGATTTCTTACAAGCTCTGGGATAATCAGATTTCTAAGCTACAGCAGAATGAGAACTTCCAATTCACTTACAAAGTAACTGATGTCCTTGACCAGAACCCTCGCAGTGCATTTGCTTCTGGACATACAGTCCCAGCATCTTTTTACCTCCTTCAGGACTTTGCTTCTTTCTCATATTTTTTCGTAACATAGGGCTAAAGATGTATTGTTGTTTTGTGTTGCTTCTGTTATTGATATGCAAATTCTAACAAGGTATTTTATAGTTAAGACAAGTGAGGCCATACCATGGTTCCACGGGCTCCATGACATTTCTTGAACAACATAGATCCTTCCGTTAAGAAATATTAATTGAAAGACATAAGCACACTGTTGAATGGAGCATATTTCTTGAGTGAGTAATGATGTTACCATTTTCATGTTGTCAATGCATTGAGTACTTTTGAGATCATGCCACTCTCCTTCTGGAAGCTCTGGAGGCTGGGGTCTATTGGATTTCCTAGGGAATAGCCTGATGTTCCCATTATATTTTCCCTCTGTATTTGTCAAATTTGACTCTGTTCATTTTAAAGTGAAAAATGCATCTTGAGTGTGATTTCTGGCTATCTGCTTTACAATGAGGATCTTTCCCCACATTCCATTTTTTTCTTATTTTTAATTGAGATATAACTGAAATATAACATTGTTTAAGTTTAAGGCGTGCAATTGATACTGAGCAGGACCCTGTGGGGCTCCTGGGCACAAAAGCCTTCCTGTGTCCCTTATTTTTTTTTTTTTTAATTAATTAATTAATTAATTTTTGGCTGCGTTGGGTTTTCGTTGCTGTGCACGGACTTTCTCTAGTTGCGGCAAGTGGAGGCTACTCTTCGTTGCATTGCGCGGGCTTCTCATTGCCGTGGCTTCTCGTTGCGGAGCATGGGCTCTATAGGCATGTGGGCTTCAGTAGTTGTGGCTCGTGGGCTCTAGAGCGCAGCCTTAGTAGTTGTGGCGCATGCGCTTAGTTGCTCCGAGGCATGTGGGATCTTCCCGGACCAGGGCTCGAACCCGTGTTCCCTGCATTGGCAGGTGAATTCTTTACCACTGCGCCACCAGGGAAGTCCCCTCCCCTATTTCTTGATGACAGGAAATAGGCTTCATTCAGCCTCCAGTGACCTTCCCTGAGTTTCAATGGGCAGGTTCAAACAGTTGCTAATTAGGGAAGGGAGGGGATGCAGAGGCAAGGGAGGAACAGTCAAAAGAAACAATAGTGCAGCCTTGGGCAGGGTCCTGATTCCCCCTCAAGAGATATACATAACAATATCTCAGCTGTTTTGCAGATACTGAAACCCCTAGCAGGTGGGAGAAATTAACAGTATGCTGCCCACAGGCTGGAACCAGAAGGTTGATGATGCTGACTCCCGCCTACCTCTTCACATGGACAATCAGTAGGATGTCCACGAGCTGATCACACCCTCTTTGAACCATTGCTATAAAACTCCTCACCACCCTCTCCAGGTTGGGACACACAGTTTTGAGAGCATTAGCCCTCTGTGGCCCTCTTTGCCTGGCGAAGCAATAAAGCTATTCTTTTCTACTTCACCCCAAACCCTGTCTCTCAGATTTAATTCAATGTCCGGGTACAGAGGCTGGATTCGGCTTCACAATCTGTTGGTTTGATACTTTGATATATTGGAATATGATGACCGCGATAGTGTTAGCTGACGCCTCTGTCACATCACCTAATTATCATCCTCTTTTGTGATGAGGACACTTAAGGTCTAGTCTCTCGGCAGCTTGGAAGTGCCTAATAGTATTGTCGGTTATAATCACTGTGCTGTGCTTTGGATCTTCAGAACTTATTTATCTACTAATTGCCAGTTTGCACCCTTAAACAACAGCTCCCTAGTTCTCCAACCCCTGCCCCCCACAGCCTCTGGTAACCACCACGCCACCCTTTTTTTCAACTTTGGCTTTTTTAGATTCCATGGATAAATGTTTGTCTTTGTCTGACTTACCTCCCTTAGCATAATGCCCTCGAGGTCCATCCATGTTGTCACAAATGGCAAGATTTCCTCCCCACACTCTTTCTTTCTTTTAAAATTCCCACCTTCTCTATCAGTTGGCGTGATAGGATTTTTGTTCAGCACACATTCACTCCCTTCTCCTCTCACTGAGGGTAGAGGATGCTTTACTGCCCCGTTTAATATGGCTTTGGCCATGTGACTTGCTTTGGCCCATAGAGTGTTCTAGAAGTCTAAAATACACTTTCACAGTTTTGCTTTGCTCCTGCACTTCTGCCATGACCATGAGAATCTGTCCCAGTGGCTGCTGGCCCTCAGTCTGACCCCAGAATCAGACCCACGGAACAGGTCTGAACTAGCTCTTGCCCTAGACCCAAGCCCAGCTCAGTCTGGCTGAGATCAGCAAAACTTGAACTCCCATGAACAAGAAAAATAAGTATTTGTTGATATAAGACACCAAGAGTATGAGATTATTTGTTATGCTGTATTTTTGTGGCAATAGCTGATTATACAGATGGGTAAATTCATTGATTTAACATTTTGTGATAGATACATTAAGACAAGGAAAAAGGATTCCCAGAGCATAGGTGAATCGTTAAGACACTGGGCCTATCACTTTATTATTTTGAGAGTAAATGGCTTATTTTATTTATTATGGATGATATTTAAAACTAATTGAGCACTTGCTATATATCCTGCACTGTGCTAGATGCTTTACGTGGAGTATCTTATTTAATCTTCACAATAACTCTGAGAGGTGGGCCAGGTCATCACTATTTTAGAACTAAGGAAATGAAGGCATAGAGAAGTTCAATAACTTTACCACAATCATTAGCTGGTAAGTGGTGGATCCAGGATTCAACCGGCAAGTGGGCATAACACCATACTCTTGACATTGACATAATAAGGAAACATCTCTTTAGATGAGACAAACAGTCCACTGTGTCCAGTGCTGACAGACTAATAAGAACATAAAATGGTGTTTTGTGTGAAAGCATCATGGTCTTCATTTACTTTTACTTAAAACAAAACAAAAGCAAAGCAAGCAAACAAACAAAAAACCTCAGAGACATATAACCTGATTTCCTTTCTCTATAGGTTTATCATTTTGATCTCTTTCCAACATATATAACTTCTAGTTCATGCCACTCCTTGATGAAATCTGTATCATAAATTGACTACTCACAAAGGTGATTGGTTTATCCTAATAACATCTCCTTCATATTTCATGGCTTAGGTCCTGGTTTTGAAATTTTTTGATTTGGTGACGAAGTCTAATTGACCTTATTCATAGCTTTTATATAAATTACAAACCTTGACAACTTTTCAAATTTTACTTTCCTGAGAGTCTCCCATCTCTCTAGTTACTTCAGTTACTTGTATTAAATTTCCTCCAGACCCTTTCTTCAGGGAGTAGTCCTTGTTTTGCACCAGCGTTAACTACCACTTTCACTCTTGTTTCCCACTATCTTCTGGAAAATCTCCAGAATGATTCTAAACCTTCAGGCCTTGGCCTTCTCATCTTTAGGAATGTGTACTTTTTAGACCTTCCAGAACACTCAGCAGCACTTGGGCCACATTTCACCAATGATACTTTACTTTTCCTAAAATAAGTTTTCTGTCGAGTTATAGTGAGTCACGTTTGAGGTTCTCTTTCTGGTAAGGATGCCCAGATTGTATGGTTTGTTGGCTGGATAATGCAAATATTGTGGGAGTATTCGTACATATTATAGCTACTTTTGAAACACCTCTGACAAATGCCATGTCATAAGAGGACTGTAAGCATGTCCTCGCCAGAGTGTATGTTTGGTGGTGTCAGCGAGTTGTAGAGTGAAAGTGAAAAGTGTGTTGTGTTTCTGCTTGGCTATGATCTTTCAGCCACAACAGAGACAAGGGAGGACACACAAATATCATGTCAGTAGGCAGGTGGGATTCCTGTTTACTCAGGCCAATGAAAGCAATGATGTATAATCTACAGCAGAGCAAAATCCAGCATAGAGATTGGGTTGAGGGTGAGATTTGGTTCAGGATAGAATCTGTTAATTATGATGTATTTGGTTTCCCATTGCTTCAAGTGGGAATGTATTGCATAGTTTACATAGGGATGAAGTAGGCCTTCCAAGGTGTATCAGTAGAAAGTAGCAAGATACACACAGACACATACACACTCACACATGTGCATATACATACCTGGCTTGTGTTCCCTGCCAACTAGACTACTAATATAGATGTTTATTCCCTTCGGCTAACTTTTCACAAGCTTGTGATTTGGGGTCTGAGAGCTCAAGACTAGTCATGTGGCAATATCATCACTCTAGGTAGCTTTTATTTTCACCTCTTTTCTTGGCTTATTACAAGTACAAGCAGAACAGACCAATAAGTTTGAAAAATCAGTTTTCATCCATCTTAATGGCTAATATAATGTTTACATTTAATATCTTATAATCTTAAGAAAGGCTGATGGCCTTATATGAAAATACAGGGGATGTGACTGCCATTATATGGCAATTTGCCATGGAATGGAGGCTAGTACAACAGTTCAAGGTTTTTACCTCATCCACCAGTGGAAATGCACAGGGACATAACCAAAAGAAAGAAAGGAGAAATTATATGCCTTCTATCCAAAAAAGGAAGGGCTGCAGAGGTTGGAGAAATGATTCTCAGCATGATTTTTAGGACTGTTGTCACTTTAATTGGCAGTGGTTTTGGGTGGAGCTAGAAGTTGCACACATATAATGATGGTTTCTGTGCAAGATTATGTAAAAGCATTCTTAAACAGGTTTCTTTTTCTAGGAGCAGCAAGGGCCTTGGATCATCTTTTCTCTGTCACTCAGGTTTATGACTAACTAGAGAGGAAAACTCTGTAGGAACTGAAGGGACATTCTTCTCCCTGCCCCAACTCTCCAGGGAGATGTTCAAAGAGAAGAAAGTCAAAACCACTGGATATCTACTACTTATTTTTATAACTGTAGCTAATTTCTGCCTGTGACCATCGACCTTATATCCTTCCTTTCATCTTCCTGTATGCACCCCTGGACAACACTCTGAAAAGAAGGGCAGAGGGTGCTTTGATGGGTAAATGAAAACCATCCACTAAACAATAGACTCAGCAGCAGGTTTGAAAGAAAGTAATATAATGTCCGGAGGAAGGGTAAATCACTAACAAACAGAAGTAGCAAGTCACTTCCTCAAAATTTCAATCAGCAACCCCCATTTTTGAGCAGCTTGACTGCAGTTCAAGAGCTCATTTGAAACCAGGAGAGCCTGGCCCTCTGGATTAAGAACTAATTTAATAGTTCTTCTTTTTTTAAACCCTCTTTCTTTGTTTTCCTAAATCTCTCCAGACTTTGCTGAACTTCAATTCTCCACTGTCATTCTAGCAGCTTATATTCAGAAACTTCCCTCCAGGCTAAGAAATCATCAGAAGGTGGCCAAACATCTTCTTCCCTCAAAAAAATAATGATTGTATTTCTTTTCATTTAATGTTCACTTACATTATATGATAAGAAGTTACTAACCAAGTTACCACCCTTTTACCCTTTAATATCCAGGGTGAAGTATAAAATTTAAATTCAACTGTGTTCATGAATTTTATTTTTCAATATCTGAAATATTTACAATAGTAAATATTTGAAATATCTGCAATAGTAATTAAATAAGGTAATTCATGAAGGCAATGCCAAAGTAGTAATGTCTTTCCTTAAAAAAATAGTAAAATAAGCAAAAAAGAAAGTCTTAAGTTTTATTCTACTTAGTGGCCAAATCTCTTTCTTGCAGAAAGCTGTATAATTGGGATAGATATATTTTTTAAAATATATACATTTATTTATTTATGGCTGCGTTGGGTCTTAGTTGCGGCACACGGGATCTTTTGTTGTGGCGCACAGGCTTCTCTCTAGTTGTGGCACGAGGGCTCCAGAGCATGCGAGCTTTCTAGTTGTGGTGCATGGTCTTAGTTGCCCCGTGGCATGTGGGATCCTAGTTCCCCGACCAGGGACCGAACCCACATCCCCTGCATTGGAAGGCGGATTCTTAACCACTGGACCACCAGGGAAGTCCCAGGGATAGATTTTTTTTTAATTAATTAATTAATTAATTAGTTTATATTTTTGGCTGCGTTGGGTCTTCCTTGCTGTGCACGGGCTTTCTCTAGTTGTGGCGAGCGAGGGCTGCTCTTTGTTGCGGTGCACGGGCTTCTCATTGCAGTGGCTTCTCTTGTGGAGCACCGGCTCTAGGCGTGCGGTTTCAGTAGTTGTGGCACACAGGCTCAGTAGTTGTGGCACATGGGCTCTAGAGATCAGGCTCAGTAGTTGTGGCACGCAGGATTAGTTGCTCCGCAACATGTGGGATCTTCCCGGACCAGGGCTTGAACCCGTGTCCCCTGCATTGGCAGGCGGATTCTTAACCACTGCTCCACCAGGATAGTTCCCCAGGGATAGATATTTTAAATTGCTTTGGAAAATACTGTGGTTATGATATGACAAATGGTTTCCATGGTAAATTATGAAAATACTTTACAAAATAATAATATATATAATGTACTAGAGGAAGGGAATTTCCATGTGCTATTTCCCTACTGTGTATGTACTAGGTAGGTACTGTATATTTTGGTGTGTTATCTAATTTTTTTTCTTTAGTGGTTGAAGATCTAATTCAAATTACATTTAAATTTTGTCCTCCTCTTTCTAGGTCGTCTTTTTTTTTAAAAAATAATTAATTAATTAATTAATTTTTGGCTGTGTTGGGTCTTCGTTTCTGTGCGAGGGCTTTCTCCAGCTGCGGCGAGCGGGGGCCACTCTTCATCGCGGTGTGCGGGCCTCTCACTATCGCGGCCTCTCTTGTTGCGGAGCACAGGCTCCAGACGCGCAGGCTCAGTAGTTGTGGCTCACAGGCCCAGTTGCTCCGTGGCATGTGGGATCTTCCCAGACCAGGGCTTGAACCCGTGTCCCCTGCATTGGCAGGCGGATTCTCAACCACTGCACCACCAGGAAAGCCCTCTAGGTCTTCTTAGAGGAAAAAAAAAAAGTGAATTCCAGCTTAAGTCTGTAGCAAGGATGAACTATCATTATTTCTGGGTAATTTTCACTTGTTAATATTTCTCATTCAAAAGGAGCATTTTCTTCAAACTATCTTTCAAACTATTTTAAGTAAGATGTTAACCTTTGGAAACTGTTTCCAAAAGGTTTATATGCTAATTACAAATAGCTCCTAACTATTAATTCTAGAAAGACTTTAGAGGACTTTCTTAGGCAATGCTTCATGAATCTGAGACATTTGATAAAATGAAAAAGTATCTAGTACAGACTTTTTGTTGCTCACTTTCTTTTGGTTCACTCATTAAATATATATTTAACAGGCTCTTACTATGTTCCAGGATAGTGCAGAAAAGGGGGTTAGAGACTGCTGAAGGCTGGTGAGGAGGGGTTGAAATGTTAGATAGGGAGGGTTGAGGGACTTCCCTGGTGGTCCAGTGGTTAGGGCTCTGTGCTTCCACTGCAGGGGGCATGGGTTCGATCCCTGTTCGGGGAACTAAGATCCCGCAAAAAATGCGGCCAAAAAAAAAAAAGGGAGGACTGAGACAATTTCATTGAGTTGACATTTGAGTAAGACCTGAAGAGAGTGAGAGAGCAAGCCACCTGGGAGAGGAATGTTGTGGGCAGAGGAAACAGCAAGAAAAAGATCTGAATAGGAATGTACCTGGAGTGCCCAAGGGACAGCGAGGGGACCACTGTGGTGGGGAGATAGCAAGGGGGAATGGAGATCAGAGAAGTTATAAGGGGCTTGATAATTCTGATGAGGCTCCACGTCCCCCCTCCTCCCCCACCCCCTTGTGCTTTTACTTTGAGTGAGGTATGAAAAGATTGCAGAATTCTGACCTCTTTGACATAGTAGAATCACTCTGGCTGCTGTGCCGAGCATTTTCTCAAGGAAAGCACACCAAAAGAAGTGAGCTATCGTAATGATTCAGGTGAGTGATGATGGTGTCTTGAGCCAGAATGGTGAAAGTGGTAAAAAACGATGTAGTTGAGGATATATTTTAAAGCTGTATCTCACAGGATTTGATGACAGATTGCGATGTGAGAGAAAGAGAGAAATCAAGAATGACTCCAAAGTTTTGGGCTTGAGCTACTGGAATTGCTGAGTGATAATTATGACGGAAAGCTTGAGAGAGAAACAGATTGAGGGAGAAGTTTATGACTTTGATTTGAGGAATGACTGGGTTTGAGAAGCCTATCAGACTTCAGAGGGGAGGTGTTAAGGAGGCAACTGGATATACAAGTTTGGGTATTAGGAGGTAAGTTGGTCCTCAAGGTATACATTTGGTATAAATTTTGGAGTGGTCAACATTTTAATAATTTTAAAACCCATGGGCATGGCTCTGATAAATACAAAGATGGACAAAAAGAAGGTCAAAGCTTGTGCCTTGGTGTCCACCGTTTTGGAAAATGAGGGGAAACCAGCAAAGGAAGTTGAGAAGGAATGCAGTGAGCCACTAGGAGAACCAGTGGAGTACGTGTCTTGGAAGATAAATAAGAAAAGTGTTTTAAGGAAGCCCCTTGCTGCTGACAGATTCAGTAGGATGAGTACTGAGAATTGCCAACCTTAACAGCAGGTGGAGGTCATTGGTGACTTTGATAAGTGCAGATTCGGTAAAAAAAAAAAAAAAGTGAGAGGTCTGATTGGATTCCAAAATGAAATAGAGCAGCAGGAAGAGGCAGAAGTGGAGTCAAGTGAGAGTTTTCTTTTCAGGATGAGAGATATAATAACATGTTTGTACACTGATGGAAAAGATCCAGTAGAGAGGGAGAACATGACGATTCTATAGAGAGTGAGGAAAATTACTGAAGGAATGATTATCCTTGCGTTGGTGTGACAGGATGGAATCTATTGTACACATGGGTGGGTTGACTTGCTCAGGAGCATGGACAGTTCATCCTTAATAGTAGCAGGAAGACATATCATATGGGTACAGGTGCTGATAGGAAGCATATGGGAGCTTGTGGCTGTTTACTTTTGAAGCAAGTATGAAGCAGGGGGTGTTGGAGGATTGAGGATAGAACATGAATTCTGAAATAACATCTACAAGTGTTGCTTGAACGAACCAGGAAAATACAGTATGATTGCCAGGCAGCTTTGAGGACCCTCTAGAGGTTCATGGTCATACATTAGAAGTGAGATCAAGTCAGCATGCTTTTCTCCAGCCTGGATAAACCGTCCAGGTCAATTATTAAAAATGTTAATATTTTTTCATGCTAAATGTCATGCACTGGTGATATAAAAATGACTAGGGAAGAGTACTTGCCCTGGAGGAGCTCAAAGTCTACTGAATTTGAAGGACCTTTAAACTAATAGCAGAAAAAAAGTATTGTGACAATTTCTATAGTAGTTGTACAAAATGTGCTCATGACTTACTTTACACTGAATGGAACTCAGCCGTTTACGTACCAATCGGTCATAGCAAAGTGAATAACAAAAGATCTTCAGGGAATACTTATTCACTTTGATATTTGGCATGTCTGTGTGAAATGTACCCGTGGTATTTGTAAATGGTTGCCAAATACATGCTTTAGGGAAATTGTTAGAATTACAAAAAATCAGAGCTGGAATGCAACATATGATTCAGTCTCTTATTTTTGCAAATGAAGAAGCGGGGTCTCAGAGAGGGAAGGCAAACTGGTTAAAAGGACAAGCCTGGTGACTCTCAACCCAGAGTTCTTTCTGTTTCACCCCCCACTACCTCTGGACCAGGATTTCACTCAACCCAAGACTCTAAGATAGTTTTTACTTGTTATTCTAACTGGACCTGGTACTGGACTTTTCTATTTTGCAAGACTTTCCACCCTTCCGTAGTTTGAGAACAGAAATTGCTCTGGTTTATTTCAGAAGTTAAACTTGAAATCATGAAAGCAACCCAGAAGTGAAAAAGAGACAAAAGAGAAAGTAGGAAACTCTTCAGGACAGAGTCACTACAAGGGATTTAAATTTTCTCTAAATTTCTGTTCTTCCTTAACATAACACATATTATTTGAGGGTTTATTATTTATCATCAGGCATTGTGAGCATATAGAAAAATATAGAAGAAGATCCTCACGTTTGAGAAAATTAAAATCCATGGACTCAGTGAGAAAACCTGCTTATCTCTCCATTCCGTCCCCCTTCCTTTTGTAGACTCCTCCATTCATAGTCCAGACTTACAGACACTCCTAAGTGAAAGGAAACATTATCTGTAGTGAACCCAGTAACTTTCTCCTTAAATCTCCAAAAATATCAGCTAGGTTTAGGTTAACAATACATCGCAGAAGAGAGGAAAGTCTTTCTTTTTACCTAGAGGTCATAGTAAAGACACATAGTCCAGCCAGCCCAATTACTCAATTAGTTAATTATTAAACAATTAAATCAACATATGTTTAACAATTAAATCAACACTTGAGTGTCCATTACATGCTCTCAACTGTTTTAGAAGCTAAAGGATATGTATCAATTATCCATGTATAATGTGTAATATATAAAACATGAAAACTGATGGTTGATAATGAGTCTAAGTTGATAAAGAATATTTCTTAAAATTTTCTGTTTCTATACTTAAATAAGAATATTTGATTTCTATTTTTGAGTCATAATAAAATGAACTCAAGTTGGAAATATATATGTGTGTATATATATATATATATATAGATGTACACACACACACACACACACACACACACACACACACACACACACGGCAAAGGAGTAGTGACAATGCAGTCGATGACTTCGTTTGGTGTTTGGGGGTGGAGGCTGCTGGAAATTAAAGGGACAAGTCCAGAATGAAGTACACGAAAATCCCTTCTGAATGATCATAAACAGCTGAATGTGATGTTTACTATTATTTTTATTATTATTAATTTTAGGTTTGTGTTTCCCTAGTTACAGACAAAACAAGAAAATTGGAAAACCACATCCATATTGCACCATTAGTCTTGCTTTTCCTACTGGTGAACAATCTTCCCTAGTTCTCCATCCTTTAATTGGTCCTTAGAGAGTCCTCTCAAACCTTTACAATGACATTCAGTGAACATTTCTGAGTCGTGCCAAGCCAGAATCTCTGTGATAGCTCACAAATTACAGATTGAACTAAAGCTGTATTACTTCCTTTTGCGATGTTTAATGCATGAGTTTTCTTATTTGGTATGGCTAAACTGATGACATACAGTCTTTTCTTCTTAAAGCTTCATGAATTTCTGGGAATATGGTTTAATATATGTTCTTTAAAAATGATTACATGACTAACCTTTCCTTCTATTGTTTCCTCTGCACATGCTTTAAAGCCAAATGATTACACATGAATGGTATATTTCTGAAAAAGTAGAAAGAGTCTGTACAGGTGGATTTAAAATACTTAAAAGTCACTGATTCTGCTTTGACAGTTCTACACAAAGAAAAGTGAATTTTGGAATATTTGCAGATTTCTTCACCATCTCATAAAATGAAAGAAAAGGTATATTTTGGTGGTTATTTTACATCAGCTTGAAAATATTTTCAGTATTGACTAGATAAGCTTCAGATGTAGGAGAAAACTTTAATAACTTTTTTGATAAAGAAGAAGGAAACAAATTTTCAAAAATTACTCATAGGTGATTATTATTTTCTATCTGAGCGTCTCTGTATTCCAAAATTATGGAACATACTGTGCATAAAGATCTAATAAATGTTATTTTGAAAACAATTATGGACTTATTAAATAATGTACTTTCATCGCCCTTACACTTCTTGGTTTTTTTAGCATTTATGATTTTTGGACATATTTTATATGCATTAATTTTTGTGTTTCTAACTTTCTCTAATGGCTAGAATGAGAGGTCCTAGAGGCCAGGGATTTGGTCTATTTTGTTGACTGCTGTATCTGAACAATACATAAAACAGAGGCCTGGGAGGAGGTGAGGTTGGCCCTGTCTGAACAATACATAATAGATTATCCATTGGACAAGAGGAATTTTTCCAGGAGGTAAGAGTTGCTAGACAGAAAAAATAACAGTCTACTGTATTTGACTTATGGTTTCCTAACCCCTCGTGTTGGGACGCACATACAGTAGCACATGTGTGTTTTTGTTCCCGTTTATGATTTTAAGAACAGTATCAGTTGCAACTAGAAAATCACTCACTCCTCCCCAGTGGGAGACATGCATTTTCACTTCTAGCTACTGCATCTAGTGCCCATTCCAGATGATATGTTTTCCTTGAGGTTCGGTCCAGGTATGGCTCCATGTGGTTCGACAATGAATAAATTACACAGTTAACTGTCCCTAACACCCTCCTGGGCAGGAAGAACAAGGAATCTCTGTCTTGGTAGGGGAGATGGCTTCTTGGTTAGCTCAACAGAAGACTCTGCCTGGCTCCTTGTTTCCCAGGACCACAGCGGAAGGAGATAGAGAGGGATTTCTCTTATAGGAGCTGCACCACTTTAGCCTCTCACCTCTATCAGGAGTTGTATGTTGGGGGGTGGGGTAACAGGTAGAGCATGAGTTACCTAAGCCCAGGGAATAAGCAATGAAGTACAAGCCTCTGTTTGTCAGACTTGGACTTTTTTTTTTTTTTGAAAATACAAATGCTGTAACAGTCTAATCAACTGCTACTTTATTAAAATTCTTTTCCACATTGCCAGCTATTCAGGATGTTCTTATCTAGTCACGGTCCTTGAATACAGACTGCTATCAAAATCCTCACCCTTGCCTCCCTTTGTAATTCCTGCTCCTTAGCAATTGGCTTCAGAACTCTGCCCATTTCTCTCATCCTCCTAACACTGGCTTTAGTCTTTGCTTGCTCCTTAGATCAACAGGAAAGGACAAGTTTCCCCCAGGTTTGTTGCATGTGGATGGTGGTGTTTAATCTATCTATCTATCTATCCATCTATCATCTATCTATCCATCTATCTATCACCTATCTATCATCTATCTATCTATCTACCTATCTATATCTATCTATTATCTATCTATCTATCTATCATTTATTTATCTATCAAAATGAAATATATTTAAAATATAACACTGTGTAAATTTAAGGTGTATAGTGTGTTGATTTGATACATTTATATGTTGTAATATGATTGCCATTGTAGCAATAGCAACTCTATCACATCACATAATGATCATTTCTTTTTGTGGAAATAATGGTTGGAAAAATTAATATCTAGACTCTTAGCAAGTGTGATGATTGTAATAGGATATTGTTGTCTATATTCACTATACTGTGCATTGGATCTCTAGGACCTCCTTATCTGCTAGTGATGCCAAAAACTCCAGCTTTGTGCACTGGTGCTGAATTGAATCTTGGACACAGAGTTTTGGGTGAAGTAGAAAAGAATAGCTTTATTGCTTTGCCAGGCAAAGGGGGACACAGGAGGCTCTTGCGCTCAAAACTGTGTGTCCCAACCTGGGGGGAATTTGGTGAGGAGTTTTATAGCAATGGTTCAAGGGCGGGATTGCTGATAGGGATCACAGTGTGTGCAGGGTCTGCACTCCTTTAATCTGGCCTCGGGAGGTCTCCTGATGAGCTTCTGCAGTTCTTGAGGTTATCAAACAGTGACCTTCTCTTTGGAATGAAGAATGCTTCATCAGGTAGTTAACATCTTCTATTTGTTGGGGGTTTTAGTTCTGTAGAAGAGCTCAAAGATACTGTTACGTGTATCCCTTGAGGCAGAACCAGGACCCTGTCCCAAGGCTGCAGTCTTGTTTCTTGACCGCTCTTCCCTTGTCTCTGCATCCCCTCCCTTCCCTGATTAGCAACTGTTTGAACCTGCCCTTTGGAACTTGGGGAAGGTCATGGAGGCTGAAGCCTATTTTCAAACAAGAAACGGGGGACACAGAAAGGCTTCCATGCCCGGGAGCCCCACAGGGTCCTGCTCGGCTTCGCTAGGTGCAAGTTTGTACCCTTAAACAACATCTCTCCTATTCCTAGCCTCCTGTCCCTACCCTCACCCCTGGTAACCACCATTTTACTCTCTGTTTTTATGAATTTGGCTTTTTAGAATTCCACATATAAGTGATATCATGCAATAGTTGTTTTTTTTTTGTCCATGTGGATGGTGTTTATAATGTAGATAATTATTACTTTTTTTTTAAACTTCACAATAGAGAAATTATTTTATTTATTGACAGTTAATAGGGAGTGTTCTTTTTTTTATTGGAGTATAGTTGCTTAACAATGTTGTGTTAGTTTCTGCTGTACAATGAAGTGAATCAGCTATATGTATACATATATCCCCTCGCTCTTGGACCTCCCTCCCACCCCCCATCCCACCCATCTAGGTCATCACAGAACACTGAGATGAGCTCCCTGTGCTATACAGCAGGTTCCCACTAGCTATCTCTTTTACACATGGTAGTGCATATATGTCTATCCTAATCTCACAATTCGTCCCACTCGCCCCCCACCCTTACCTCCCCCACCCACATGTCCACATGTCCATTCTCTATGTCTGCGTCTCTATTTTGTCAGGCTAGAGCACATTGCAGGAGGGGTTTTGGGGGACGCCTGTCAGATCATACTTCCCCTTTCTCTAGCTCTTCCCATATCACAACTCAATTTTCCCCAAGTTCTACCCTCCCACACCTAATTTTTGCTTATAGTTTATTTGACTCGAAGCTACCTAATGGGCTTTTGCAAATTCTGAAAAATGCATGATTAATATAACCCTTAGCAGTCTTAGGTTTCTTGCTCCTGGCAAAATAAGATCTCTTGCAACAAAGACTCTTGCTGTTACCTTCTTTCTTTTCAAGGGATATATCAGTCTGAAGAGCCTCCCTTCAAATATATATTTGTAACACCTCACTGAAGTAGCCAGCAAAATCTAATTTTATGATATTTTTCTATCATATCTCTCAAATTTCCAGTCTAGGTATGAGTTGCAAGATACAAAATTCTACAAAATAGGTAAAGATAAGGTTATCATGAAGCTAATTATACTTTTTTTCTGGGCATAGTAAAAGAAGAAAAACTTCCTAATTCTTATGATGAAACAAGTATAAATTGGTATAAAAACCTGAAAAAATTATACCAAAAAGAAAACTGTAGCTTATCAATGCCAAACTTGTAAATCAGATATTAGCAAACAGATTACAAGGCCACTTAAAAATTCATTATGACCCAGTGGGGTTTACTTCAGGATTGTATGGGTAGTTCAACAAGAGGAAAACCATTAATATAATTCAAAATATTAATAGAGCTAAGGAGAATAAATATATTATCATTTGATAAGAAAAAAGGCGTTTGACAAAATTCAATAGTTAATAGTATTAAAAGTACACAATCAATTACATTTAGGTTTATAAGCCTTCTCAGACTAAGTTTTGTGTATAATGTGAATTAGAGATCAAAATTTGGACTTAGCTGGTGTTAACTGGTTAAGACTCTGAGTTTCCACTTCAGGGGGTGAGGGTTCGATCCCTGGTCGGGGAAGTAAAATCTTACATGCCACGTGGCATGGCCAAAAAATTAAAAAAAAAAAAAAAGAGAGAGAGGGTAGGATTCACTTTTTTTTCCCATATAGATACCCACGTCTCAGTGCCATGTATTGAAAAGATCATCCTCTCCTTACAGAACTGAAACAATCTCCTAATTGGTTTTCTTGCTACCAGTTTTGCTTCCTCTAGAGTCTGTTCTCCAGGTAGCAATCAGGGTGATTTTTTAAAAATTGTGCATTGTACGATATGATTTCCATGCTCAAAACTCTCCAATAGCTTCCTATCACACTTTAAATAAAATTAAAGAATCTCATGACCCCCAAGAATCCACAGTATCTGGTTTATACATAACCTGACTCCACCTTTGACCTGAAGTTCTGCCAATCTTTCCATCACTCATTCTGCTGTAGCCCCACACACACTGGACCCTTGCTGTCCCTTAACCTCTTTGAATATGTTCTAGTTTAATAGTGTTTCCCTCTACTCAGAGTGTCCATCTCTAGGCATTTGCATAGCTCACTCTACTGCAGCACCTCCAATGTCATTTCCCCAGAGAGGCGTCTTTTGAAAGATTGTTGTAAATGGTCTATAGTAGAACCATTTCTCTATTCCTATGCTGCTTTATTTTTCTTCATGGCACATTTCGCTACCTGACATTATTATTTGAAAAATTTTATTTATTTATTTTTATATTTTAATATTTTGTTCACGCCATGCAGCTTGCAGGATCTTTGTTCCCCGACCAGGGATTGAACCCGGGCCCCCAGCAGTGAAGGTGCTGGGTCCTAACCACTGGACCGCCAGGGAATTCCCACTACCTGACATTATAGTTGTTTATTTGTTTATTGTCTGTCCAATTTCCACATTAGAATGTAAACTCCATAAGGGCAAGGACTTTGTTTTATTTACCTCTCCCTCCCAACACTAAAATAGCACCAGATATGATTAGGGATTCAATCAATATTTGTTAAATGAATTATTAAATAAATGGAAAAATAGAAATTGATGTTAATGATGTTGAAACTCATGAAGATGCAGAGAGAAGAGGGCTAAAATTACACTTCTCTTTTTCCTTTGAATTATTTTGTACTGTGATACTGCTGCTTCCTACATGTGCTTTCATTGTTCTTCATATAGCAAAGTACAGAGAGATTTGAGTTCAAATATTGACTTCTATGTACCATTTCTGTGATCTTTGAGACTCTCTGAGCCTCAATTTCCTATAAAATGGGAATAAAAAATGCCAGCCTTACTGTGTCATTATTGTTAGTATTATAAATAACTCATGTAAAGCATCTTCCCAAAGATGTATATAGAGGCTTGCAAAAACTATAACAATTTTTATTATTATATTGTTTCCTATTTATAAATTAAATGGAATATCACTGATTTTTAAAAAAATCTCTTTACCTCCTGCAAAGTTGCTAGTAGGATTTTTGCATATATTAAGAGTACAACAAATGCTTGCTGAATAAATGAATAGATGCAGACAGGCTCTTAAGAACTAAAATTACAGCAGGAGTCTGCCTACTTCTTTCTCTGTGTGTCTCATGTTGATTTATTGATTAATAATGGAATTAATGTGTCGTTGGGCTAAGTAGAAAAATCTCTAGAGAAAAAAAACAATCCCCATTTTACACGGACTCTTAGTCCTTACAAAATATCTTTGACTTCTTATTTCTTTTCTAACTTTAGAGCCAGACCTTTTGATTCCTCAGTATGCACAATTGTATATTTCAGTTATTTTTTCAATAGGCAAAATACTTCTCTCCCCCTTCCCTTTTCACTTCTCAAACCTCCCAAGCTGTTAAAATGTCCATCCCTTCTGCTCCATTTCCTCACCAAAATCCTATCACATACCATATGAATTTTTAACCCTAACACCTGTCTACCCACATGGTTCCAGAGGGGTAAATTAAAAAAAAAAAAAATTAAAAAAAAAAGAAAAGCCCTATGCAACTAGCCCACAAAGTCTACAAAAGATAGTTTGTCAACACGGATTGTCTACTGTGAATGTAACCACAGGGACCAGAAGAACACAAATGTTATGTATAAAAAAATCACAATTTTTCCACTTTTCTTGGTTCCTGACCAATGATTTTGCTACTCTTCAATTTGTATAGCTTCAAAAACCTTGGGTTTAAGCCTTTTGCCTCATTATCCAGGTGCCAAGCTGTCCTCCAGGCTGCAGAGAAAGCTGTTCTGTGAGATCTGCTTCTGCCTTAGGGTGTGGTGTATGACAGAAAAGAACAAGAAGGAAGTGTGTTATTGCCAATTTTAATCTGATTCGTTAATTACACAAATGCTTGATGTTATAATTTTCTTATTTGTGTATTGGGAGTGAGTAGGAAAACCTTTAAAGAAACCTGTGTGAAGCTCTTAACTATGTGAATATTTGAATTTCTATATACTGGGAATCAGTTAACCCTTCTGTAGCGGCACCTGGAATGATTGACAAGCTTCTCCTCCAAGCAGCATTTACTGTCCCATACTTCTCCACATTAACCTCATTTTCTTTTTTGCATCGGATGATCCAGTTGGGAACCAAAGGGAAATGATATGTGAGAGAAGCCCACTCTGGCAGGGAGGAGTATGACTGACATTGTTCAAAATCTGGTACATGGTGATCAAAAAAAAGCAGATCAACTTTTAGTTGGTTTTATCATTATTTTAAGATTTTCTATAGACAACATAATCTCTTATTGCTGGCACCCAGGGCGGACCTCTCATACTTCCTACTCTTCCTTGACACGCTACTGATAGCTTGACACAGTGGATTTCTCAAGAGATATTGAAATATATCATTGGGAGGTCAATTCCATAATGAGAAGATGACTATTTTGATAAGAAGAAGAGAAAGACCTCTCAATAGCACTCCATGTTATGTATATTATTTAGGGAATTGCATTTAGCTGTTTTCCCCCACCTTGGCTCATTCTTTTTTTTCCCCAAAATTTCATGGTTAAGGGGTTTGTTGGTAAAGTAAGAAAAAAATGATGCGAATTATATGTGATACAATAGTTTCTTATTACTAAGATGCTGACAGGACTTCCCTGGTGGCATAGTGGTAAAGAATCCGCGTGCCAATGCAGGGGACACGGGTTCGAGCCCTGGTCCGGGAAGATCCCACATGCCACAGAGCAACTAAGCTTGTGCGCCACAACTACTGAAGCCTGTGCGCCTAGAGCCCGTGCTCCACAACAAGAGAAGTCACTGCAATGAGAAGCCCGTGCACCACAATGAAGAGTAGCCCCACTTGCTGCAACTAGAGAAAGCCCCCATGCAGCAATGAAGACGCAACGCAGCCAAAAATAAATAAATAAATAAACAGATAAATAACAGAAAAATATTATGTGACTTTAAAAGAAAGAAAATTCTGATTTTCTACGTATGGAAGATAGGTTTTGATATCTGTTTAAACATAAATTTTATATTTTATCACACTTGGATATGCATATAAAAGTATATAAATAAAATGAATTGTTCACGATATTTATAAAGTTTTTTTCACAATCAGAGTCTAGTCTACTTGGGATCACTTAAACTTAGGTTTTACAATGTCAGTATTTTTCTAAACAATACTGTTCTTTGTGTCATCAAGAGTTTTGATGATTTAGTAACCTTGTGCAATGACAACCTACCTGAGTTCAGTTTCCCTGCAGGTAAAGTGAGGATAATAACATCTCATTCTAGTTACGAAAATGCAGTGAGATACTGTATGTTACAGTACTCATGTGACTCTTAGAAAACAGTAAGTGCTCAGTAATCGGTTGCAATGATAATGGGGATCATGATTTGATATGTAAGAGCAATATTCGTAATAGAAAAATCATCAGTCAATCTTAGAATTATAGACAAAAGAATCATGAAGGAACTCTTACAAAGTTACGTTTGAGAATATTGTATTATTCAGAGTATCTGAATATATCAAACACACAAAAGTTGAACAATTCATCACCAATAGATACTCACAATATTGTAGCAAGTTCTTTTTTTTTTGGCTGAGTGGCATGTGGTATGTCAGTGCCCTGACCAGGGACAGAACTCGTGCATGCCCCCTGCAGTGGAAGCACAGAGTCCTAACCACTGGACCGCCAGTGAAGTCCCTGTAGCAAGTTCTTTAGGTAGAAGAGAAATGATATCAAGTGGAAATATGGATCTACATAAAGGGATGAAGAAATGGTAACAATACAGATAAACACAATTTTTTTTTCTCTTGTTATTCAAATCATTTTAAAAGATAACTGGCTATTTAAACATAAATAATCACAATGTTGTGATTATAATGTGCTATGACTGCAGTAGCATAAGAGTTGGGAGTGGATAAATAGAAATATGATATTCTAAAGTTCTTATATTACATATGGTATACTCTCACCTGAGAACAGATTATGATAAATTAAAGATTTATAAAGATGTAACAAGTTAAATATGTAAATACTTAAAGTAACCTATAAAATGATTAAAAAGTCATTGTAGCCAATAAATCAAGAAAGAAGATAAAATAGAATTATTTTAAAAAGATCACATAATCCAGGGGGCTTCCCTGGTGGCACAGTGGTTGAAAATCTGCCTGCCAATGCAGGGGACACGGGTTTGAGCCCTGGTCTGGGAAGATCCCACATGCTGCGGAGCAACTAGGCCCGTGAGCCACAACTACTGAGCCTGCGCGTCTGGAGCCTGTGCTCCACAACAAGAGAGGCCGTGACAGTGAGAGGCCCACGCACTGCGAAGAAGAGTGGCCCCCGCTCGCCGCAGCTGGAGAAAGCCCTCGCGCAGAAATGAAGACCCAACACAGCCAAAAATAAATAAATAAATTAATTAATTAAAACAAAAATCCAGAAAAAGATTAAAAAATGGGAGTAAAACAGATTGTGCACCCTCCTCTACTTTAAATAATGTGCCTCTACTATTATATATCATACATAGTGAGTAATATTTCATTTTAAAAGTCTCACTTGGCTTTACAAATAGAAAACAAAAACCAAACTTATCCAACCATCTCGCTTACGGATGAAACATAAACGGAACATGAGAATGTTTACTGTATCAATCAGTATAGGTTTGGTTATGCTGTAACAACAAACAAATCCCAATCTCAATGGTTTAACATAGTGAAGATTTGTTTTTTGCTCATGCTGTTGCTCTTCTAGATTAGCAGGAAGGATATTTTAAAAATTGCTACTCAAGAACCAAAGTTAATTGAAGCTTTATCCTAACACACACTTTTAGGATTTATTTGGCAGAGGATGGAAATGTGGTAAATCACACACAGTCTCTTAAAGCATTTTTGTCATCTTTGCTCACATCTCATTGGTTAAAGTACGTCACATGGGCTTGCCTCACTTCAAAGGGAGCAGGAAAGCAAAGTTCTATCCCGTACCCAGAAAGAGTTGGTATATTTATGATAAGCCCTAAAAACTGTCACAGTTAAGAAACTTGACCAAGCTCACTCAGCAGTCCTAGTCTTATATACATGTCTATGTTCCCTCTCTGCTCTTCCCACTATACAATAGTTGAATATTGAGTCTGGAATAAACTATGAAGTTCTTTGTGGGTTTACAGGAGAACAAGAGCAATAAAAACTAAACAAGGCAAGAGAGGTTTTCCTTGATTATCCGTCTTCTCCCAAACATCATCAGTGCAGATCTCTGCTTGATTCTCCTTGGTCTACAGATAAGCACTATTTGCTCTCTATTCAAAGAAAACTATGCTCTGTCCTCTTGCCTCCACTAACTAAAGTCTTATTATTTTTTTTGCTTCCATTCTCCCCTTGTATTGGAAAGAAGAAAAACTAAAATAAACAAAAAAGAACGAGGAAGACATTCCAGGGATGAGTCAAGGGCCAAAAAAGTCTATGCATATAGAATTTAATTTCACAACAAATTAATCTATCATAGTAAACTGTTCTTTGAGGAGAATGGTGAAATTATGGCAGAAGACATAATTTGAGAGCTTTGCTCTCCTATTTTCCTAAACTTCTAACCGTTCCTTCTCCTGTTGTACTTTGTGCTACTCTTCTAAGTGCTGCCAAATGGATACGCTTTAAAGCCAATTTATTAGTCCACAATGACTCTCTTTCTAAGATGGAAAGAATAGTGAAATTAAGTTTAAATCCTAGGTTTAGCATCTACTAGTGTGAAAACTTGAATGTGTTAGTTCACTTCACTAAGCTTACTTTTACTTAGTAAAAATGGTGCTATTACTCATAACATCTTAAGGGGGATTAAATGTGAATGAACTTGGTGAATAATGGGTACTACCTAAATGCTTTTTTCCTTTTTTCATTCTCCCTTTCGTTTCTAAGACTCCCTACTTCAGACCTTATTTTCTTTTGCCAAAATTACTGCAGTTGTCTCCAAACTGACTTCTCTGTTTTAAGTCATTCTAGTTTAATTCATTTAAACAGTTCTACTAGACTATTCTGCATAGGATTAAAAAAATATTTCTTGAGTAAAAATGTAATATTATGAGATGTACTTTAGAAAATTTAAAGTTCAAATCCACTCAGTCTGTCAGTTAAAATGGCCCCAATAGGCTCTCAAATTATGTCTTCTGCCATAATTTCACCATTCTCCTCAAAGAACAGTTAACTATGATAGATTAATTTGTTGTGAAATTAAATTCTACATGCACAGACGTTTTTGACCCTTGACTCATCCCTGGAATGTCTTCCTTGTTCTTTTTTGTTTATTTTAGTTTTTCTTCTTTCCAATACAATTTTCCTTTGTGAAGTCACCCAGGGCTACTCCAGCCTATGGAGATCTTGTCTCCTCTAGATTCCTCTAGTGCCCTCTGTCTGTACCAATGATTTGATGGTAAAAGTATCTGAAAGTGTATTGTCATGCATTTATATAATAGGAATGTATTAAGTAAGCTTGTAATAAGCAACCTCAAAATCCCAGTAGCTTTACAAAGCAGAAGTTTAGGTCTTGCTCATGAAGTAATTCATAGAGAGTACTTTGGAGGTGGCCTTTCATGTAGTGAATCAGAGTCCCCACTCCTTCCATCTTGGGACTCCACCATCCCCTAGAGCCATGCTGTCCAAAATTGTCATCACGAGCCTGCATGTGGCTATCGAGCATTTGAAATGTGATCTACACGTAAACTGAGATGTATTGCAAGTGTGGAATACACATGGATTTTGAAAACTTAGTGTGATAAAAAAATGTAAAAAATTGAATTAATAATTTTAAATTGATTACATGTGGAAATGACAATATTTGGTATGTATGAGATTATATAAAATACAGTATTAAGATTAATTTTACTTTTTCTTTTGTGTGTGTGTGTGTGTGTATGACTACTAGAAAATTTAAAATTTCACGTGTAACCATATTGCATTTCTATTAGATTGTACTGTTCCAGAGTCCCCTTTGATCTTCCGTAGATGGTGAAAGACAGAGGAAGAAAAAGAGTGCAGATGTTTGTAAGCTTTTATGAGCCAGGCCTGCAAGAGACATATATCACTTCTGTCCCAATCCCATGGCCAGAACTGAGACATGTGGCCTCACTTTTCTGAAGGAGGGCTGGGACATGAAGATGAGTGCATTCTCAAGAGAAATAGGAAGTAGATTTTAGCGATCACATAGGCTGTCTTTTCTGCATGTATTTGTGTGTGTGTGTGTGTGTGTGTGTGTGTGTGTGTGTGTGTGTATGTGAATAAATGTTTTGTTACCTGTGTTAGATACCACCTCTTTAAATCTTAACATTTTTGAGAATTTCCCTACTGGGCTTTGTAAGTCACTTAAGCACACAGAGTCTCACTCAATATCTTTAGACTGATCTGAAAATCAGTGGAAACAAGGAAGCAGAGATGAGAATACCTGAATTGGGAGATAATGAACATAGTGACCTTATTGAAATGGGCGGATGTGTATGAATGTGTGTAGGTTGGGGGATGAGGGGGAGGTGAAATACAAATGGAAGAATAACTGGAAATTTGACAGAGGAAAAAGTTTTATGGAAGGCAACGAATACCAGGCAAGTAATATAGACTCAATGCTATTGACTATAAAAAGATTCAATCAATGAGTGCAGGGTGATGGTGAGAACATTGTTGAAGAAAGTTGAAGCTGTGCGCCTGATGCATTGGAGTGGGGAAAAGCTTTGAATCAGGGAGGCCTGGGAGAAGGCTACTGAAGATGTATTGAGGTCAAGTCAGGCTATTTAAAATATGTATTATGAGGCAGAAAGGGAAAGGTGCTGTGTTACTAACCTGCTATCTCCCTCTCTTAAACTTTGCTGCTCCTCTTTTCTAAACAAAGACATTTTTTTTTTTTACATGGTATGCAACAGACTTCTGTTTGTTTATTCTTCACATGCAAATTGCCTCTTGTTTTCCAGCCGGTCTGCTCATTTCAAAGCTGACACAGGATAGGTGGGAGGCTTATGGCATTACACCCTCAAATAACAAGGAAATGCTAAAGTTTCTTCATCTTTAGAAAAACTCCATGTGGTATGCCATGAAGTCAAGCTGTGACTGTTTGGTGTCAGTCTCTTTTGTCACACCAATTGTTTCAGAAACTTTCTCCCTCTGAAGAGGGTAGTGGAAGTCCATATACCTGAGAAAGGAGTCACCATGGGGTCTGGGGATGCCCACGTGGGTTGGCGGGAGTGTCAGTAACAGTCATGGGTACTTGGGTGTTAACCCATCTGCATTGTTTTAAAAGGAGTTGTTATCTTTTATCGTTTGGTGATGTCTAGAGAGGAGGCAGTGGAAAATCTGCCCACTAACTTAACAGTGGCAGCAATGTATGTATATGCACGTGTGTGTGTGTGTGTGTGTGTGTGTGTGTGTGTGCGTGTGCACAGGTCCACATGCATGTGTGTGCACTTTAATAAAGGATTTTCCACACTCCATAGTCATTTTGGTTAAGGCCAAGTCGTTTGAAATGCTCATGGATGTGGACTGAATGTATAACTATTCTTTGCTATATTGTGATTAGATAACCCTATGGTAAAGCATCCAAATAAGCTTTGTGTTTTATGTCTTCTTTGTCATTGAAATATACACTTTAATACTCTGCTTTTAAAATAGCACTTTCTACTGTTATAAACATTGTGGCATCTACTGTGTCATTTGATCTTTGTATCCATTCTTCGAGATAAAGAAAATATAATTATTCCCATTTAACAGGCTAAATAAATGAGGCTCCAAACAGGAAAAGTGGTTTACTCTGGCTTATACTACATAATTGGTGGTAGAGCTGAGACTGTGGGTATGTATGTTCTTGCTTCATTTTTAGAGGCAGACAAGAGGAAGCAGGTGTAGTCGAGTCTTAATTGGAATGTGGAAGAATTGCTTCAGAGCCATCTGGGATGTTTGTTTAAAATTCAGGTTTCTTAGCTCAAAGAAGATCTACTGAGGCACAATCCTCAGAAGCAGTGCCTGAGCATCTGTCTGTAGCAACCGTCCCGGGTGATTTTATGCATACCTAAGTTTGAGAACCACTGGAAAGCAGAGTGTAATTAAGCCTTGGAATTTAGTAGTTCTAGATGTGGATTGCAACTGTTCTACTAAGCTGTTTGACACTGAGCTTCAGTTTTCTTGTATTTAAAATAGGAGTAGTATCACATACAACTACAGAATAACGTACAAGAATTGCAGTGGAAAAATGACTTCTGAAAAAAATGGTGAATATATCAATAGCTTTATGCCAAATGTGGGTTTGCCCTATTGCTGACGGATATAAACAAATTCAAATCTTTTTATGTTACCTACATGAGACTAAAGAAAGAAAAGAAAAATTAGTAAAAATCAATAAAGAAACATAAAAAAATAAACTTGGCTCTAGGTCATGCAAAATTATTTGGATAACTTAAGCCATTTGAAAACCATGGGCTCCAAGTTTAGAAAGAAACATAAAATTGAACTTTGGAATTTAGGTTGTCTCTAGCACAATATAACTCTGATCTCTTGCTTGGTTAATTTTTTTTAAAAAAATTCAATTCCCCTGGCAATCCTAGAAGCAGGGCATGAATAACTTCCAAAGGAAAAAAAATCTTTGTTGTTTAATCTTTGTATAGCTTTCCATTCAGTTGGAAAAATTACTAAAATTTCCCTTGAAAAACAGTGACTGAAATGTTCTAAAAAAAATTCAAAGAACTTTTTTGAAAATATCAGCTTCAAAACAAAATTTCTCAAGGTTTTCATAAAACCAGAATACCAAAACCCTGATGGATGCTCTCTTATCTCTGGCCCTTATGTTGTCAGCTAATCTGATACTCTGAATATTTGGGGGAAAGGAATTTTATGTATCACGGAACCAGATTTCCCAGTGCTTCAGCTTAATGCTGGGATTGGGCCAAACACTAATGGCAACTTTTTTATATCTGCCAGGCGGAGAAGTTAATAAGAATAATAAAATTTTTAGAACCTGTGGTTTGGGCCAGACACTGTACCAAGCACTTAGAAAACATGAGATGAATAAAATGAGGTTCCTACCCTGTAAACACTGACAGTTTCATATTTACAGGCTGTAGAAAGGAAATTGAGTTGCTGGGGAATCTATCAGCACCTCTTATTACTTTAGAATTCTTTAAGTGCTCTAAGCGTGGAACTGTCAACTTGTTTTGGGGGAACTTCAGGAATGAAAGATTTCCTGTAATATCCATTATGCAAAGAGATCTTTTTTTTTTATGCAAAGAGATTTTGTGGAGTGGCTTAGATTTGGTCACCTGGAGAATCAAGAATTGAGGATAGTTTTTAGTTCTGACTTTGACAACCTGTGTCAGCAAAGACCAATCTTTTAGACATTTCACCCAAACTTTAGACAAAGAAATTATGTAGAAAACATTTAAATCATGTTGAGATGCATTCAGCTGGCTAGTGCAATACTCAAGAAAGGGAAACCATTTTAATTGGTTGATCGTGTGATTGATGAAAGTTGAGAAGGTGTATTTAGAAAACGAAGTGCACATAAGTGGGAGAAATATTACTTTGCATATTCTGGATGAGACATCACCGCATTTGAAGAAGATTCTAATGGAAGCTGCTGGGTTGATCACTATCATAACTGGTTCTGCCTGTGGAAAAAAAAATTTAAGTATATATTTAATTCTTCAAATTTGCATTTCAGTTGTGTCATCATGGTTTCTTTTATACTACACTTGATAAGGGAAGAGAATAAACATTTGCTCAGCTGATAACAGACAAACCCATCTCAAAAATAAATCATGCAACCTGGCCTCTAAATCAAGAAATAGAACTGAGCCGTGACTTGTGCATAAGATGTCACATCTCCGATCCTTCTGCTTCTAATGGACACGTGTGCCATGACTGTTTCACAGGAATACTGGAGGGGCTTAAACAAATGAAGGAAAGTTCTTTGAAAACGGTGAAAGTAGCATGCAAACTTTGCCTGTATTTGTAAAGTTCTTAAAAGTTGGCATGAAGTTGCATAGTTGCATATCATAGCTCTGTTTGAAGGGAAAATATCGCCAACAATGGAATCAAATGAACTAAAACATTGAAAAAAAATTGACCTCCCACAAAGCCACATTTCATGATCCCATGAAGAATTGCTTGCTGATTGTTTTTCAGACCTGAGGTGGTCTAAGCAGGTTCCATGAAGCATTATTTCCCCTAGTTACTCTGGGTTAAAGGGTCAAAATGGCATACTTCCCTTTAAAATTCACAATGAACATAAAAATATTATTGATTCTGATAAGTCCTGCAAAGAGAAAAACCATTGTGTTTATTTTTGTTTAGCCTAACACTTCTTAAACTTATTTGGTGAGAGAACCCCCCTGACCTCTTTTTTGGCAAAGGTTAGTATCTATTCATATCTGGTTCTTTTGTTTATTTGTTTGCTTGGGGTTTTGTTTTTTTTTTGTTTTGTTTTGTTTTTTCTTTTAGCTTGGATATAGGTTCATCCAAGGAGTTTTGAAAAGTTAGTTAATTTAGGTGGAATAATTTAGGCTTGGGAATTACTTAACAGGCAATCCTGTGTGGATGTCTTTTTTTCAAGTTACACCTATTACCATCCTACAGGATTTATGGTATACAGAGCACACCCCAAGAAATACTGGTCTCTGGGAATGGTAATCCTTCTCCATTCCAGAAATCAGGCATGCTGAAGGTCGTTGAGATCCTCACTGATGACTTGCTTTTAGTTTAGAGGTATTATCTGTTACCAGAAGAAACTTCTGCCCACAAACCCTCTCAATCATCCTGACATTATCAATCACCTGTTGAATCAATGCTGACCACATCGAAAGGCACAACAATGGGCAGAACGTTCATTCCTTTCGTTATTAAAGTCTTTGTACAAGTGACATTCTGTTTACTTTCCCCTCTCCGTTAGTTTTTGTCTACCAGATCCTTTTTAAGCCTTGTTATCTTGTCTTTCATTCCTTCAATAGATATTTGAGCACCTACTTTATGCTTGAAACCCTGCTAGGCCCTGGAAGGCCTGTGGACACAGCGGTGAATAAGAATAATGTTTTCTTTGCTCTCAAGAAGCTTCTTGTCTGCTTTTAGCCTTCTGGTTCTTTTGCCTGGCTTCTACCCCACTGCAAGCTCCAACACTGATATTTTATCCAGTCCTCAACTATGATTTACATAACTGATTTCTGGCTTTCAGCCCCTTCATACTACACACTTGGTTACCCAGCATGGCATAGACAACTAATTTCTCAGACCTTCTCTAGACCCAGCGTCCTCTCAAGCAGGCCTATTGAGGACCCTAGCTTTGCCTCAAGCCTTTGAATTTGTCCTGGCTACTCAACCACAAGGGGAATGATGAAGTGGTTGAAGGCTGTATAACTTCATCAAACAAGTTTTTGGAATCTACTTCTGATCTTTTCAAATGAGCAGAATATCTAAGATGATCTAGGAGTACTAATAGGAGATTTTTGGTGGTTTTAAAGCAGTTTTTGTGCACAGAAAAGATTCTGTTTCCTTAGTCTTTTAAATTGGTACTAAGTTTATTAAAGCATTAAACTCAAAATCTTGTTTTTCTTAAGCTTTTTGATATTCATTTATATTTTATATGTATTTTCATATGAATTTTAGTAATCATTTTTAAGGGGGCTTTTGATCAATGTTCAATCAACTTAGATAGAAAAGAATAAACAAGTTTAATAATCAGTCCATTTTCACAGTTCATTGGTTTAATTTCCTTAAACCTTTAAAACTGTATTCATGCAACTAAAGATTAACATACTAAGTGAAGTAAGTCAGAAACAGAAAGACAAATACCATATGATATCACTTATATGTGGAATCTAAAATATGGCACAAATGGACCTATCTATCTACAAAACAGAAACAGACTCACAGACATAGAGATCAGACTTGTGGTTGCCAAGGGGGGAGAAGGGGAAGGAGAGGGATGGACTGGGAGTTTGGGGCTGGTAGGTACAAACTATTACATTTAGAATGGAAAAACAACAAGGTCCTACTGTATAGCACAGGGAACTATATCCAATCTCCTGAGATAAACCATAATGGAAAAGAATACAAAAAAAGAATGTATATATGTGTATAACTGAGTCACTTTGCTGTACAGCAGAAATTAGCACATTATAAATCAACTATACTTCAATAAAAAAATAGAGAAAAAACTGTATAAATTCAATATATTCAACTTTCATTTATAAATCCTTCAAACATTTAACCTAACAAGTAAAACTTTCCAGGTACTGAACTCTGATCTATCTAACAACTAAAATTTATAGATATATTGAACCACATACTCTTAATCATTTCAAGAATGTTTACAACTGTAATTAGATGATCCTATACCTTTCAATTTGAAATTAGAAAGCTGAAAGCAATTAATTCAAATACATATTTTGCATATTTAATTATATATCCACAATTACATATTCAATCACAAGGCTGAATCTTAAAAGATATTTATCTAATTTTACAAATAGTTTAAATACCAAATCTGCAGATTAAGGTTTGCACAAAATTATTAACAAGGTTGGGATTTACTTAATGTACTTAACTAAAACAAGATCTCTCAGAGTTAAAAGACACTTATCCACTAGTGAACAATTTTATTTTTCATGAAAGTTGTGGCTATCAACATAGAACCAGAGAATTCTGGCCAGGACACAAAATCTAGGATTATAGAGCTACAGGGTAATTCTTATTACAATACTGACAGATGTGTTGAGTCCTTGTTTGTGGTTTCCATGACAATAGAAGCTTCATGTGCTACAAAGGGGTTAGTCCTATAGTCTGTAATCCTGGGTACAAGTCATCCTATTAATTGATTTTCTGCCTGAATTGAATAAAGAGAAGTCTATAATTTCTTCCTCTGCTGGTTTGAACTTGAACCCTTATAAGACAAATCTGGCTCCAAAGACACCCTACTGTTATTCCATTGGATAGTTCACACCCTTGTATAGATTTTTTAAAACATGCTTTAATTTAAAAATTTTTTATAAAATACACAGAACATAAAATTTAACATTTTATCATTTTTAAGTGCACAGATCAGTGGTATTCACATTGTTGTGCTACCATAGCCACCATCCATCTCCAGAACTCTTCATCTTGCAAAACTGAAACTCCGTACCTGTTAAACAATAAATCCCCATTCTCCCCTTTCCCCAGCCGCTGGCAACTACCATTCTATCTTCTGTCTCCACAAGTTTGGCTACCTAGATACCTCACCCAAGTGGAATCATACAGTATTTGTTCTTTTGTGACTGTCTTATTTCACTTAGCATAATATCCTCAAAGTTCATCCATGTTGGAGCAGATGTCATTTTGTTTACCCATTTATCTGTCAGTAGATACCTAAGTTGCTTTCATCCTTTGGCTATTGTGAATAGTGCTGCTATGAACATAGATGTATAAATATCTCCTTGAGTCTCTGCTTTCAGTTTTTGGGGGGTATATATCCTGAATTGGAATTGCTGAATCATATAGTAATTCAATTTTTAAGTGTTTAACAAATGGCCTTACTGTTTTTTGTTTTTTGTTTTTAAGTATTTGTTTATTTATTTATTTATGGCTGTGTTGGGTCTTCGTTTCTGTGCGAGGGCTTTCTGTAGTTGTGGCAAGCGGGGGCCACTCTTCATCACGGTGCGCGGGCCTCTCACTATCACGGCCTCTCTTGTTGCAGAGCACAGGCTCCAGACGCGCAGGCAGGCTCAGTAATTGTGGCTCACGGGCCCAGCTGCTCTGCGGCACATGGGATCTTCCCAGACCAGGGCTCGAACCCGTGTACCCTGCATTGGCAGGCAGATTCTCAACCACTGCGCCACCAGGGAAGCCCGGCCTTACTGTTTTAACCTCTTTTAATTTTATGTCCTGATTAGGTAAAGAGAACACTGCTCACCTCTTGCACCCCAACAAAGTTTCTGCTAACTTTTTAAGCCTTTTTTTTTGTGGCCGTGCCCCGCAGCAGGATCTTAGTTCCACGACCAGGGATTGAACCCTGGCCACAGCAGTGAAAGCTCTGAGTCCTAACCACTGGACCACCAGGGAACTCCATCTGCTAACTTTTTAAAAAACTAATTCTTGTACTGACTGACCGAACTCTTTCAATAGTGTTTACTGAGTATAGATCCGTATTGACTGGGTCCTGTACATTCCTCATGCTTTGCTTTCATTTAGAACTGGGAAAAAAGCTTGAGCCTTGCTGCTTGCAGTGTGGCTTATGGACCAAAAGCATGGATATTAGCTGAGAGAGTTCTAGAAATGCAGAGTCTCAGGCCCCACCCCAGAGCTAATGAATCAGAATCTGCATTTTAACCAGACCCCCAGGTGATCGTTATACACATTAAAGTACTGGAGTAGCACTGACTTAGATGATTTCTCTTGCCCACCCCCCCTTTTTTAAAAAAAATTTGTAGACTTAGGGTGATCTCAGATATTATTATCTACTGCTTGTTGAGCATTTTTCCCTCTTTTATTGGGTGGTTGCCAGAGCTCAATGGATTAAGACTAAAAGAAAAATCTTTCGATCACAGGTCATAGCAATGGTGAGGTCTGAAACATTCTAAGATTCAGGATGTCTGGGAAATCAATTATTTAGACGATATTAGGCACAGGGTCAGAGTAAAAAAATTACCAAAATACAATAAACTTTTCAAGGGTAGAAATCACGTCTTACATCCTCAGTCTAGTACTATATGTGGCACATAATAGATGTTGAATAAATGTTTGTTGAATCCAGTTTTTGCAGAACTAATAAAAACCAAGTCTGAGCTCTAGGCATGGGGGTCTGTAGTCATAACAGTTGACTGGAACAGTTATCGAGTGTCATAAGCAGTACCATTAACCCTTCTGGAGACTGAGACCCTTTTGAGGGTAGATCTGGGCATTTATATCTAGCTGTACTTTGACCTAAAGCAGCTCTGCCATAGGAGTCTGGAGAATTTTAAGTTCTGACAGTGAAGCTGGACTCTAAATAGTAAAAGGTAGTCTTTGGTCTTTAGGAAATCACTTTTTAAAACAGAGCAAATGGTTGCAGAGAAAGGTGACCTAGCTTTGAGAAAACCCAATACCAGAACTGCCAAAAGAGATCAATGTTACTGTCATGAAACTGCCTTAAATTTCCATCCCCAAACCTTATTTTAAAATAGTTTTATTTTAAAATGTTCTCTTCTTTAGGAAGAACATAAACTCTTTCAGGAAACAGCTCTGGGAACTCTGTACTAGGACAGGCTGGGAACTCAAGTTATTACTAGAGTGTTTCTGAAAGAAGATCTATTGCACATACAATTCAAGGTCGTCTAGCTACTAATTCTAATAAAAGAAAACATAGCTAGGGTTTGTAATGTTTCCTTTTAATAAGGAAAAAAGAGTAGTGTTTTTCTTAAAGGTTCTGATGTTAGACTTAAAACGAAGCTTATACAGTAAGCAGAGAGATTCATGGGCAAAGAGGGAGCTAGGACTGGAAAAGAAGAGTCTCTTTAAGTGATTCAAGTAGTGGGTAAGATAGAAGAGAATCCAATTTTTGATTAACCTGGAAAGAGGTTGATGATTTGTCTCAACAGTAGGGCTGAGTATCTCAAGGAAGTGTTGATACTTCAAGGAATATTGATTCCAACCACCCAAAGTTTAACGATGTGGTACTTCAATGACTTTTAAACTATCATGTAGGAAATTTGACTTCAAGTTAGAATTCGGGATAAATCATAAAGAAAAGTTAAAAATAAAAAAAAGGTAATAGTTATAGGAAATTTCCTTTTAATTTTTTTCTCTAAAATATGATATTGAAATGCATTAATTCAACTAATAGTCACTGAATACCCAAAAAACTGTTCTAAGGGCTATGGGAGATTAAAATAGAGGATTAATGTTCAAAACCTATAACTTAAGGTAGTGTATAAGAGCTACAGTTGTGCTAAAAACAGAGCACTACCTGAGTATGGCAGGGGGGAGATCACTTCCTGCTGGGATAATGATGGAAGAGGTGACATCGAAATTGAGCTTTCACTGAAGGATTTTTGTAGCTAGATAGAGGAGGTGGTAAAGCCTTTTAGATAAAAGGATTGGACGAGCAAAGGCTTACAGTAAGCATTTATTTAGCCCCTACTAGTACCAGGCTCTATACTCTGACACTGTTTTTTTTTTTTTTTAAAGATGAATATGATACAGAAGTGTAATGAGAAAAAACATATGTGAGAAGCAGTGAACAGACCAGATTTGACATAGCAAATGTTTCTTGTACAGGGGAAGTATGGGAGATAGACCTGAGAAAGAAATTGAGGACCGGTGATAGATATCCTTGAATACCTGGCTAAATCTGACTGTTGAAATAGCTAAATATAAAGAACAGAGGAAGTTATATTCTGGAGAGTTAAATGGAAAATCATTCCTAGTTTTAATTTGAACCTCAAAGCACATATTGGAGGGACCACCACCTGGTGGCAGAGTACTTACATTGCATCATCTGTTATTAAGAGATGAATAAAGATTCTGAATGCTGAAACTGCAAGAACATGACCAAAAGATGAGATGATTATTGTACAAAAGTTGTCTCTACCAGATTCCTTTCTAAATAGAAAAATCCCTGGGAGCATCTAAAATGATTTTTTCCTACAAATCCTGATATATTTTTAAGTAGAAAAATGATGAGAATAATCCCTATTTATCTGTCCAAATTATTTTGACAACTAACAATTATAATTCCACCAACTGTCTAATGACAACATTAGGAAAAAGATTTAACAACTTTATTTTGGGGACATTTTAATCTTAAAACATTATTTGGCTCTATCCTTTAGCTGTATCTTGATTTGGTGGTAGTTACACATGTGATAAAATTGCATAGAACTACACACACACACACACACACACACACACACACACACAAAACTGGAGAAATCTGACTATCTGAAATAGCTAAGATCTGAATAGGGTCTGTGGATTGTATCAGTGTACAATCAATTCCTGGTTTTGATATTGTGGTATAGTTATTTAAGATATTACCATTGGGAGAAACTGGATGAATGGTTCATGGGACTTTTCTTTATGATTTTTCTGTAACTTCCTGTGTATCCATAATTATTTAAAAATAAAAAGTTAATTATAAATATTTAGCTCAACTTCTACAAACTTCAACTGCAGAAATAAAGTATAAAACGGTTTAGTACTAAATGAACAGTTGTAACTTTTTATAAATTCTATCAAAGAAAGAATGTATCTTGGAAATTAAAGGGACATTAGGTATGAACATTATACCCATTTTCTTTCTTAATTAAAAGCATACTCATCCAGACTGATGCATTTTGTTCTCACTTATTACTTATAGGTTTCTTTTTTTCTCTTTGAGATAAGTTTATACATTGAATGACATATTATCATTGCAGAAAAATCAGAACAAATCAATTAAGAGAAGTATATGGAAGTATTATCACTCAGGCCCACTCAAATGGTATTGTTTTTTTCATCCATCCACCCATTCAACAATTATGAACAAGTCTCTGCTCTGGATGCTATTTGATAATATAGATTAGTGAATGGTATAGCCTGTTGTGCCTTTTCTAATTTGCACAAGGACTCTCTGAAGGTTAGCGTTGGCTCAGAAGATAGATATATACAAGGAACTTACATTAGTGACTACTTCAAAATATTGTATTAAATGAATTTTTCTATATGTCTGACATATAAAAAACACTATGGAAATATTAGCTATTATTATTATCATCATCATCAACTGCTAGAATTTCTTATAAGTATTTGACCCAAAGGAAAGTAGCAGGGCATGATGATCACAGAATATAGAATTATAAAACCTTTGTTTTTCATTCAGCAAACAATTTTGAGTGCCTTTGACATGCCAGGCACTGTTCCTGGGAATGGGACTGGGAAAAAAACAGGTGCTCCCCGCAATCCTTGCCCTCATACAGCTTACAGGTATGAGTATTTTGAAAAAAAAATCACCAAGATGAACTAATGAAATCTATTTTCATTGAATGGTTTTTAACTAGGTTCATTGTGCTAGATGGCAATGGAGAGGGTGGGAGATAAGACAGACAAGGAAGTTTAAGGCTATCTCTGTTCTCAAGAGTCTGTGGTATTCATAAAGAAGACATACTTTCACAAAGAAATAGCAGGACAAGATAATAAAGTGTCAAAATACATTGTACAGATAAAACATTTAGAGGGGGAAGAAATTGTTGAGGCCTGTGGCAATCAAGCAAAATTTTCTGGAATAAAGAGGACCTGAGCTGGGGCTTCAAGAATGTATACATTCATATGCTGCTGTGAAATGACTTTTTGGATATGTCTTTGCAAGGCAAAGACTGGTTAGCTGCTCTCCAAATCTGCTTTCTCTTCCTTTTGAAAATACAGCAATAGTTACATATAACACTTCCAGGCGTGGTCTCTGGAAACTCCATTGATGTTCCATTTGCCTTCTTTCCTCCAAATGCTGGTGATAACTTAGGGCAACCGTGGGAAGCCACATGCTGAAGTCTGCAGAGACCCCATGAACCTGCATCCCTAAACGACTACATAGAACCATCCCACCCCCCTCACCACATCAACTGCTGTTCTTTACTTGAATGAAAAATCATCTTTCTCACCTGTTTATAGGTTTGCCTGTTACAGCAGTTGGCTTTAATATACTATATACCATGACCAGATTGACTTTGATTTTTTTTTTTTTGGCACGTTTGACAGTGTGTCAATCCATAAAATACAACATGCAAAGTGGATCAGCTGACAATAGTCAATCTATGGTGAGGTTATGGTGGGGATGCGGTGGAGCTCCTGTCTGATCATTAACCGATTCTGATAAATTCAGAACTGGAGATTCTGGGCATGAATCTTTTGCTGAGATATGGATACAAACGAGAGAAAAGGAGGTATTAACTGACTTGCCTAGTATCTTACCGGGGTATATGGGTGTGGTTGTGAGCCTGCAGCAGAACATGCACAACTCCTAACATCTAGGTTGCTTCACTTTCCATTATCTCAAGTAATTGTTGAATTTAGTCTGAATTCTCTTTTCAATCATGTGCCCGTGGCACAAACAGAAAAGAAATTTACTTATCATCATCTTAAAATGACTATATTTAAAACATAGTTTTCCCCTCTACTTTATCTTCCCAGATTACAATCCAGCCTCCATTCAGTTCCTTGATGAAATTTGTCAAATGAAGCTTACCAGTAGATAAATACAAATGTTTGTAAGTTTTCCTTTTGGCGTGAGTCTAGTTCTGTCATTGACTTTATAGACTTCAGGTGGTCATGTGAATTTTTTTTCACACATCATAGCTCATGACATGGCTGAATAAAGAGCATTTCATGGAAGATGGGCTATCGTGTGAATTCACAGGCAGATGCCAGGTGACCATAACTGGGCAGGTTGTCACAACCGGAACACAAACGAACAGATGCGAACAGTGGCAACAGAAGTCTAGACTCAGGACTTTAAATTAGACTCCTTATGTTTCCATTGCCTACTATCAATACTGACTCTTGACCTTTGGAAGACACTGAGCCTAAGGCAAGGGGAAGAGTAGTCTGAATGTTGGGTAGAGAAATATGGGGGAGAAAGAGGTAAGTTTCAGCACGTCTTGGTCTTTGAGTTAATTTTATATGATTGACCCCTCTTCGTCTGGAGGTGCTTCTTTGTTTAGGCATAGACCCAGGTCTTCTGTTTTAAAATGATTCAGGCAATTCTTTCCCCCTAGATATCAGCAAAGTTAAGGAGAGATTCTAATATCACTTGAGCCCTTGTCAATATCCTCGGGAATATCTGAGAAGTCTTTATAATAATTAAAGAAACTATGATGGAAACGTTCTTTAGAGATTATTTGCAACTACAGATGCTAACTAAGAAGGTTTAGTTTTTGAGTTATGCTAGGAACGCAGTGGAAAGTAATATGAACTTAGGCTATGGAAGCATTTGTGTTTTGGATGTCAGATGGGTTCCTAAGACAGAGTTCCAGGTCTTGCTGCCTTTCAATGTGTCACCTAGAGAGTTGATGGACAGACAGATGTACCGTATTCCTCATGTTTTTGTTCTGAGAGAAAGTACTGCCAAAACCACATCCTGTTACAATGCTGCGTCTAAGAGGATGCCTGGCACCAAAGCATTAATTAGGAAGTGCCCTTCCAGTAGCCAGACCCCTCACTTGCTGTGATAATGCTGTTAGATCTAGCCAAGGATCTAGCTCTGCCACGTGGACCACAAAAGGAGGGATGCTCTTTTTTTCACCCAAATAAAAAAGATGCCTGTGCTAAGCTCCTTCACGCTAGAAATTCACTCTTGCACATGTAGTATCTCTCAATGATTCCTCCAAGGATTTAATTTCTTTAGACCTTAAGAGATCTTTGAGGAGATAAAGAGTGCCGATTATCAGGCAGTCACTTGAAAAACAATAGACAAAGGCAGAGGCGTCAGAACACGAACCAGTGCCTTGCACACATCAATGGCTTTGTTATGATAGCAGATCACAGTAATTTTCAAATGTTATAATTTGGTAAATTGGATCTTCAAATAGGTGAGGAAGTTCACCTTAAAAAAACAATACTTTCACACAAAGACTGATTGCTCTTTTTTGTAGTTTCTCTGCTCGGAGTGTTTGTTGTGTGTGTTTAATGCTCTGCCCTTTGTTTTCCCAGCCCCATAGAAAGTGTGCTACTTTCTTCTGGTTTCTTACGATAGCTCTGCTCACTGAGGCAGAGCCGCCCCTGGAACTGTTCAATACATCTGACAGGCAGCTATCCTCAAGTGTACCTGCAAGACCCCCAGACATACTCCCTCCTCCTTATTTCTAAGACATGGCTGGAGTTAATGAAAATTTATTAATTTTTACTTGTTTCAATTTTATATCATCAAAGGCAATCATATTTTTCTGAAACATAGAACTATTTTTCTTCCTTCATTAGCAAAATTAAACAATCGACTTATAACTAATTTATTTGCTAAATCCTTTTAAGATTTTCACCTTTAACTTTTAAATAAAGGTATACATGTGTGCTATATTTTCAAGACAAATAGGTAATATTAACTTCATCACAAATTATAATAAAATATATAGTTGGGACTGCGGTGTGTGACTTGCCCCGGTTAAGCTGATCTGCATAATTTATTTAACAGAAACAAATTGTCATATTTAGTGATGAACCAAAGATAACCTGAAATCATTCACTTATCTTTTATAATATCAAAAAAACATCAAATCCTATGTGTGTCTAATCAAAGGGCTTGCTAATACTAATCATTCAGCAGGCTATGGTTGGGTTTATTCCCATAACGCTCTGAACTTCCTTGTTCTTTCTCTCCTTCCTTCAATGCTCAATGCGACTATTGTGCCTTCTAGAACTATCACTCCATACCCAGCCAACCCCCTTACCTACTCAGCCTCATCCTTCAGACCTTTCTCCCTATCCTTCTTCAGCTGAACTCCCATCCAGGCACCAGGTCCTCTGAAGTCCTTCCAGGCAGGGACTTTTTATTAAGAGTGGGTGTGCTTGGTGTCTATTGATCCCACAGTCTCTTTTAGACATTACCTCTCCCCCATCTTATACAATACCTGGATTCTTGAGGTATATTTCATCCCCTTCTCAGTGCAGTCACTCTACTTCATTTATTTATTTATTTACTCTTTTCACATCTTTATTGGAGTATAATTGCTTTACAATGGTGTGTAAAGACGCTGTAATGTAGCTGCAGATCACTCTCACAAAGTATCTGGTTTTCACCCTGGGGATCCAATGTCCTTTGATGGCTTATCCAATACTGTGGCCTCTCAATTCCTCAAGCTCCCCATCTCCAACAATCTTCACTTCTTCATTAGCTCACACTTGGACCTTATCAACAGAGACAAATTCTCCCCCTTCCAAATCACGATTTTAGCTCTCTGATCATAGTGTTTTCTCCTTTCTGTTGCTTGTTCGATACCTGTACCTCATCAGAACCTGCAGTCTACTGATCACTCTATTTTTGCCCTATTCATCAGTTTTCTCTTGTCACTTCCCTCCATTTTCAGCTTATATTCAGATGGATTGTCATCTCAAAACCCTCTAACTGATGTTAAATAATTACTTGATCCTCTCTTTTTTTGTTCTATTCTTTTGGAAGAATTGCAGCCTTCTTCTTCTTGGAAAATTCTGTACACCTATTTTTAGAAGCTAAGAGCTGTTGAAGAAAACCCCACCACAGGGGTAAAATGGTTTCACTTAAACTCATAATCAATTTCAAATGATTGTCAACACTGACCAATAATACTAGAGCAACTCACTTTCCCACTGATCGTAATGCCTATTTCAAGTCTTTTCTGGGCTCCTTAAATCTGTGATTCTGGTCTTTACCCTCCTCTCTTCACTTATCTCTAGTTTTATAGAGAAAATACTCACCATCTTTTGGGAGTTTCCTCATTTCCCCATATGAAGCACCAAAACCTATTAGCATCTGCCATTACTCCATCCTCTTCATTTCTGTTACATTAGAGCACTGTCCCTCTTTTTTTTTTTTTTTTTTTTTTTGGCCATGCCATGTGGCTTTTGGGATCTTAGTTCCCAGACCAGGGATTGAATCCAGGCCTGAGCAGTGAAAGTGCCGAGTCTTAACCACTGGACTGCCAGGGATCTTCCACTCTCCCTCTTCTTAAGGTTAATCTGTCCTTGGATTTGAGCCCATCTCTTCCTCTGAAACTACTCTGTTTTTTCCTTGCTTATATTTCAACCTCTCTAATTCTGATGGATCCTTCTGGCTGTCTTTTAAAATCTTCATATTTCCCACTAAAAATAAGTTACTGAGCCCTTCATTTCTTTCCTTTAGTGGCCAACCTACCTCTTTCTCTTCAAATATCAACTTCACATAGTGTTGTCTACATTGTTTCTTTTTTAATGAATCCATTCATCGAACAAATATTTATTTAATAGCTACTACATACCATGTACTGTTCTAAAACTGATTTGAGATTTATGATCATTGATAAAGTATAAAGAATTCAAAATGATTTTGGGGGGGTGAAACTTAATTCAAGTTTCTTCATCCAAGCTATCATATGCCAATAACATAACTACAAGGACTGTCATTAAGGACTTTTTCCTGACTCTCATCTTTGTTTGGCATATCCCTATTTTTCTTTTTTGTTTTATTGTGGTAATCAGCCCTTGTTTACTGTGACAGCCAACTCAATCTGTGTCTGTGTCAACATTATACTTTATTGTTTTTCATTTATGTTACATAATCTATTAGGTCACTTGAACCACACAACAGATGCTGAGATATCCTGCTCTTTGGCGGAAATAGATTTGCATGGGGTGTGAAGAATATGATTCCCTCATTTCTGCAGGGAGAGAAGTTCTCTGTGAAGTGTTTAGATGACATCTCTAAAGAGCTACTGAGAACACTGTATTGATATTGGCATGTGGGTTACTTATACGGTTTCTCACTCTAACTTCCACGAGCCCTTTGCACACCTGGAGGTACTGTAGGCACAACATAGTAAAAATATGGACAGAAAGTAGTTTTATACTGAAGTTCAACATATGCCAAAATATAGGTTCTCTGCCTTTACATCAAGAAATGCAGCTTGTGTCAGTGTCTGGGGAGTTTATGATGAATATCCAACACCAGTTTAGATAGTAATAGTTATTCCTGGCAAATGTTAGAGCTCTGTAACTCCCATTTTCAGGATCCAGATGCTTTAATGCAACTCTGGGGCTGCTTAGAACCCCTTTGCTATGTATCCCTTATGGGGAAGAACTCTTCCATCATTCTGACCTTATTCCTTCTGTAAAATAAATACATCCTAGGGTCTTTTCCTTCAAGACTCTACCTTGATCCATGGCTCAGGACACTAATGAGTGATTGATATCTGATGACATTTCAGGAAACATAATTGCTTTAAGCAAGATCGGTTAAGAAGGTCTTATTGGTGGGATACAGAGGATATGACAAACTAAAGTGGGAGATTTAAAAAATTTGATGAGGGATACTTTATGCCCTTGAAAGTATAACTCATAAATCAGCTATGCATGTGCTGGACTTGCTAGAACATTAGGTACTACAAAAACACAAAATAACAGACAAACACAGCCCTCAAACTTAAGCCTGTTGATAATATTGTTTCTCTAGAGCCATATATCCATGCATTCTTATTTTCTTGCACACATAACAATCCAATTCTGGTGTTCCTGATTGGTGTGTGGGTTTCCTCCATGTGATGATTCAGGGATCCAGTCTCCTATGGGTTTGTGACTATACTATCCCCTGGGGCACCAGTCTTCTTCATTCAATGGACAGATGGGAAGAATGAGGATAGAGAATGTATATTCACTCAATCGTCTGCAGCAGCATACCATTTCTGCTATTACGTTGTGAAGAATGAGTCATACAGCTCCTTTACATACGAAGAATCTGAGAAACAATTCCCCCTCAACAATTCTTATGACTACTCTACACTATGGAAAGGGGTGCAGAAATTTTTGGTGAACGAAGGAGTCATTTGCTGTAATGTTATTACAGAAAGCTTCCAGAATATAAACTAATATATCTAAAGAAGTGAACATGTATTTGTATTCACTTACATAGCTGAGTCTCATTTAACATTGTTGTGCAATTGTATCAGTTCTCTAACTTGGAGCTTTAAATGCTGCAGGGACTGGATTGTTAGTACCATTTCATGAAGTACCACCTACTCTAGTTGGATCAGCGGCTAAGATATTTTAAGGATCTATGTTGTTCTTTGATGTTTCACTGAATCTTTTTTCATGTTAGGAAGCCTGCTGGTAAGCTCATGGCTACTAAATATATAGGCTTAAGGTTTGACTGGAGAGAAGAATCAATTTATTTTTGTCAAAGTTCAGCTTTGGTCATCTATGTCATTAGACCAGACTCCCAGAAGCACATCTCTATCTGTGTTTCCTCTAGGCTAGATTATACAAATCCCTTCTTGCTGGCCACTGAATAAATTGCTCTTTGAATTTGCTTCTTTTTTTTTTTAATGTTCATCTGCTATTCTTTCTTATGTAGAGGAACCATATTTTGCTACCATCACTCCATATCATTATTACTACTATATGCTAAACTCGGAGTGAATATCATAATTTGAAGTTTCTAATATCAGAATCATATGCATACTCACTCAAAGACATAAAATATTTTAAGAAAAAAATGGCAATAAAATGAATTCCAGAATTCATGTTTTATTTCTCATTCAATGAATAACCCAGGCTGAATTATTTCCTGGGTTTAAGGCACATACTTGTTTGAGATCTTTCTTAATTTCCTTATATAGATGTTCTACCAAATATGATGCATTCTCAATAATTCTTCAAAAGGACAAGCCATAGTTTAAACATAAGGATTTTTAAAAGTCCACCTTAACTTAAGGAATAATGTCTTCATAATGCAATAAGGAATTAACGTCTTTATTAAGTCATAACCTGTACTCACTCTCAAATTATTTTTTAATGCATTTTTCCTGCTTCCCAATTTTGAAGATTTTTTCCCCATCACATACTCTCATCTATGTGAGAGAAGAGTTGCTGTGATGCCTTGGAAATAGTTGAATAGTTCTCTGGATAAATTCTGAGTTAAAAACAAAAAAAGCATGTGTAAGTTTGAGGAAGATCAGGTATGTAAAACTAGAGTAGGGGCTTCCCTGGTGGCGCAGTGGTTGAGAATCTGCCTGCCAATGCAGGGAACACGGGTTCGAGCCCTGGTCTGGGAAGATCCCACATGCAGCGGAGCGGCTGGGCCCGTGAGCCACAACTGCTGAGCCTGCGCGTCTGGAGCCTGTGCTCCGCAACAGGAGAGGCCGTGATGGTGAGAGGCCCGCGCACCGCGGTGGGGAGTGGACCCCGCTCACCACGGCTGGAGAAAGCCCTCGCACAGAGACGAAGACCCAGCACAGCCAAGAATAAATAAATGAATTTATAAAAAACAAACAAACAAACAAAAAACTAGGGTAGATAATTTATGAAATTTTTAAGACTAAATACCACTGATTTTCTTCTATATGTTCATTATCTCTAAAGTAATTGATTCCAATATATTAAAATAAGATAGTCTGTAGACTCCATTTTTTAAAATTTGCAACTCTGTAACCAGTGCCTGCCACATAGTAGTAGCTCAATACATATTTCACGAATAACGGCATAGATAGTTGTAAACATAATTTTCATTTGTAATTTAAATTATTTTGGTTCTGAAACGTCCACTATTTGTAGTCCTTTTTCAAGCTCCATGTGAACAGGATCAAGTACACTAAATCATAACAGCAATTTCACATTTTTTTTCCAGATTAGGCAGTGGTGGCCTTAGTGTTTTCATTTATCCTTTTATTCTTTCAGAAATACTATTAGCTTTGTTGCCAGAAGTACCTGTTTTGAAGTAGTCTTACTCCAAATTGAAATATATAGAAATAGCCCATTTATTTAATCTCTGAGGATATAATTGGTTTTGAGCTCTTTTCATTCTTGGAAATGTTTGGCCTCATCTTCCCCTCTCTCTCTCTCTCAAGTAAGTATGAACTCTTATCAGCCCTTGTTAGTTCCTCTATTTATCTTGCGCTAACCCCATACAGTGGAGCAGGTTACCAAGCAACGACTAGCTGTCTCTAAGAGTGTCTGTGGCAGTGGTACCTCCTGATACCTCCTGTCACAGTGTCTCCTGGTAAGTTGTCAAGATCAGGGCACCAACTTGGTTGCCATAGTCACTCTTATCAGTGAGTGGCCTATGGATGCTGGGCTGAGAGCAGAGCTCTGAGTCCCCAAGATAATTAATGAAGTAGGCTATTATGGCTCTCACTTTTTTTTGAACTAAAAAAAATTTCTGATGAGTATGAAGAGATTTACACCATTGAACAGTTTGTGATAATTAGGGTAAGACCAGCTTAAATATGTGAAGTAGGTGAAATGTCATTCTGTCTATGATGTAACATTTGCAGGTGTGGTATTTAGTTTCCAATGAAGTGTGTCTCAAAGTAAGTCACCTTAGGCAATCATTCTTGCTATTGCACATATATTAGAAAGGAATGTGGGGTTTTTTTTTAATTAAAAAAAAATGGGTCTTTTTTTGACCGCAACCCATGGGCATGCAGGATCTTATTTCTCAGACCGGGGATCAAACCCGTGCCCCCTGCCATGGAAATGCGGAGTCTTAACCACTGGACCACCAGGGAAGTCCCAGAAACGTTTTTAAGAACCAGAATTTGGTCTCTAAATTGTTTTTACGTGGTAGGTAGCTTCATCTTCATTTAATAAGGACTTTAAATATGTGCCTGTGTGTAGTTACTAGTTTGGTGCTTAATCAGAGTGAGTATTGCTAATGGAAATAATAGCAGCTAATTTTAACATAACAGTATCGCACATATATTGCCATATTGACACCTAAATATTTCATATTTTTGGAGATATTATGATGAAATGGAAACTTTAAAAAATCCAATTCCCAATTTTTTTCTTTGCTGGTGGATAGAAATATGATTGATTTTTGTATCTTGATATTTTATCTTGTGACTCTGTTTAAACCCATTGATTTGATTTAATAGATTTGTCAGTTCATAGGATTCTCTATGTAGGTGAATGTGTCATCTGAGAATAAAGAGTTTTATTTCTTCCATTTCAATTTGTTATCTTCTATTTCTTTTTCATGTCTAGTTGCCTTATCTAGGATATCCAGTACAATGATGAATGTGGATGCCTTGTTTCTGGTCTTAAGGGGAAAAGCATTCAGTCTTAACCATTAAGTATGATGTTAGCTGTAGGCACTTTGTAGATTACCTTTATCAGATTGAGGGAATTCCCTTCTGTTCCAAAGAGTTTTTTATCAGGAATGGATGTCAGATTTTGTCAAATGTTTTTTGCATCTGTTGAGGTGATAGGTAAATTACATTGATTGACTTTTTTAAAAAATGTTGAACTAGACTTGATTAATCTAGCTTTTTCTCAGGACAACACCTGCTTGGTCAGGATATATTATTCTTTTTCAATACTGCCATATTCAGTTTGCTAGTATTTTGTTGAGGGTTTTGTGTCTGTATTTATTTGGGATGTTGAGTTGTAGTTTTCTTTTGTCATAATGTTTTTATCTGGTTTGATGTAAGTATAATACTGGGGTCATAAAATGAGTTGCTGTGTCTTCCTTATTTGAATTTTGAATTCCTTTGTGAGGAATTGGTATTACTTTTGCCTCAGATGTTTGGTAGAATATGTCAATAAACTTATCTGGGCCTGGAGGTTTTTTTCTTTTTTTTTTGGAAGATTTTTAAACTATAATTCTGTTTCTTTAGTGGATATAGGGATATCCACATTATTTAATCCTCAGTGATCTTTAGCAATTTATGTTTTTTAAGGGATTTATACAATTTATCTAAGTTTTCATATTTATGGGCATATAATTGTTTATAATATTCACTTGTGGTAAGCAGAATTCTCAGGCCCTATTGGCCCTCAATGACCCTGGCTTTGTGTAATTTCCTCCCCTGTGAATATGGTGAGCATCATTTCTATGATTATATTACACTATATGGCAAAAGGAATTTGGTAGATATAATTGAGGTTATTATCAGTAGATCTTCAGATAGGGAGAGTATCTGGGTGGGGCAGTCCTATATAGGTATGGCCTTTAAATGCAGAATGTTTTTCACCAGCTGGTAGCAGAAGACCAGAAATCAGAGATATTTGAAGCATCATGGCTGGTTAGAAGATGAAGGAGGCCTCATGTGAGAAGAAATGTGGGTGGTTTCTAGGAGCTATGAGAAACCCCTGATGACAGCCAGCAAGGAAAGAGGGACCTCAGTCCTACAAGCTCAAGGAACGGATTTCTGCCAATGACTTGAATGAGCTGTGAGTGAGTTCTTCCCCAGAGCCTCCAGATAAGAGCACAGCTTAATCAATATCTTGATTTCAGCCGTATGAAACTCTAAGAAGAAAACCTAGTTGAGCCCATCTAAACTTCTGACCTACAGAACTGTGAGATAATGAATGAATATTGTTTGAGTCGCTAAATTTACGGTGACTTGTTATGACAGGGATTGAAAACAAACACCATTATTATCCATTTAATATATCTAGGGTCTTCAGTGATGCCACTTCTTTCATACCTGATTTTGGTAATTTGCATCTTCTTTAGAAATCAGACTGGAGATTAATAAGATTACCTCCTTAACTGGAGGTTAAGAAGATTTTTATAGATCTTCTCAATGATCTAGCCTTTTGTTTCATTGATTTTCTCTATTATTTATTTATTTTTTCTTATTTTTCTCTTTATTATTTTCTTTGTGCTTGCTTTGGGTTTAATTTTCTCTTCTTTTTTTCTAGTTTATGAAAGTTGGAAACTTGGATCATTGATTTGAGAACTCTTTTTTTAAAGACCTCTTTTGCTTTTACTATAAGCATTTAATACTATAAATTTCTCTCTAAGCACTGCTTTAATGCATCCCACATATTTTGATATGCTGTGTTTCCATTTTTATTCAATTCAAAATATATTCTAACTTATCCTGTGTCTTCCTCTTTAACCTATGAGACATTTAGAAATGTATTGTTTAATTTTCAAACTCATGGTAAATAGAAGTGGTGAAAATGGGTATCTTTGTTTTGTTCCTGATCTTAGAGGAAAAGCTCAGTTTTTCATCATTAAATATGGTGTTAGCTGTGGGCTTGTCATATATCATTTTTATTATATTGTGGTACATTCCTTCTATTCTTAATTTGTTGAGAGTTTTTATCATGAAAGGATGTTGAATTTTGTCACATATCTTTTCTGCATCTACTGAGTGATAATGTTTTTAATCTTTCATTCTCTTAATGTGGTATACCATGTTTATTGATTTGTGTGTTGAAACACGTTTGCATCCCAGAGATAAAGCTCACTTGATCATGGTGTATAATCCTCTCAATATGCTGTTGAATTCAGTTTGCTAGTATTTTGTTGAGGTTTTTGTATTTATGTTCACCAGGGATATTGGCTTGTAATTTTCTTTTCTTGTAGTGCCCTTTTCTGGCTTTCATATCAAGATAATGCTGTCCTCATAAAATGTGTTAGAAAGTATTCATTCTTCTTCAGTTTTCAGAATAGTTTGAGCAGGATTGCATTAATTTTTTAAATGTTTGGTAGAATCCACTCATAAAGCCATCTGGTCCTGGGCTTTTTCTTGTTGGGAGATTTTTGATTGCTGGTTCAATCTTAGCAGTGTGTTTTTAAGTTTCCTCATGTTTGGAGATTTCCTGTTATCTTTTTGTTCTTGATTTCTAGTTTGATCCACTGTGGCCAGAAAGCACACTCTGTATGATTTCAATTCTTTTAAATTTATTTAGTTTTGTGTGATGGCCCGGTATATAGTCTATCTTGGTATATGTTCCATGACACTGGAAAAGAATGTGTATTCTGCCACTGGTGGGTGGAATAGTCAATAAATGGGGGGTAGATTCTGTTGGAATATTATGTTACTAATTTCTTTTATATCCTTCTGTTTTTTTGGTTTAAGCAATCTATTAATTGTTGAGAGAGAGGTGTTGAAATCTCCAAATATAATTATAGATTTTTCTATTTCTCCTTTCAGTTCTATCAGTTTTTGCCTCACATATTTTGCTGCTTTGTTGTTTCATATATAAATATTTAGGACTACTATGTCTTCTTGGTGGTTTGACCATCTTATCATTTTGCTATGTCCCTCAGTTTCTGGTAATTTCTTTTGTATTGAAGCCTTGATGTAGATATCATTGAGTTTACTCTGTTTGAGATTTATCAGGTACTTGAATCTATAGGTTTATTTCTTTTGCTATATTTAGAAGTTTTTAACTATTATTTCTTTGAGTACTTTTTTCACTTCACCTTTTTTTCTACTCTTTACAGAACTCCAAGGACACAGTTGTTAAATATTTTGTTACAGTACTACTAGTTCCTTAGGTTTCGTTCATTTATTTTCTCTCTGCTGTTCAGATTAATTTCTATTGCTCTTTCTTTCAATTAACTGATATTTTTTCTCTTTTCCCTTCATGTTACCATTGAGGCCATCCACTGAGTTTTTAAAATGTTTGGTGTTACTTTTTTAGTGTAGAATTTCCATTTGATTCTTTTTATATTTTCCATTTCTTTGCTGAGACTATTTCTTTCCTGAGAATTTAAAAAATTTGTTTCAGCTATATTCATAATGCTTGTGAAGCATTTTTATGATGACTGCTTTAAATTCCTTTTCAGATAATTCTAACATCTCTCATCTTAATATAGAGTCTATTGATCATCTTGTTAATTCATGTTATAATATTCTTGGTTCTTTGTGTGAAAAGTGATAAAAAAGTGATTTTTTACTGAAATCTGTGCAATTTGGGTATTCTGTTATGATATTCTGATCTTTTTTAAACCTTCCCTTTTAGCTGTTTTCCTCGGAGACAGCTCTGGCAGAGGAAGTATGGAAAGTACCACCTCATTACTGCCAGGTGGAGGTAGATGTCCATGTTTCATTGACATCTGAGGAACAAAGGGGACTCTGTTGTAACTGCTGAGCAAGGGGTACGAATTCTGGATTCCCCCATAGGCCTGAACTGATACTTCACTGGCTGACAGGGTTAGGCGTACCTCATTACTGCTCCCCACATGGCATTTCTCTCATGATGTCTGCTGACATCATGAGAGAAAGATGTTACCACTGGGGGTGATTAAAGTCTAACTTTCCACTAGGTCTCTGCTAACAGCACCCCAGTAAGGAGGGGGAGGTACATTCCATTACTGCTGGGTGTGAGTAAAAGTCTAGGTTTCCTATGTGGTTTCCACCAGCACCACTGAGGTGGCTGTGTATATATGAGGGAGGCTCTTTATCAAGGATGAAAGTTCCTGGTTCCCTATTTGGCCTTCTTTGTTGCCATCCTGGTGGTGACAGGGGAGAGGAGCATGGGAATTTGGAGTTTCTTGTTACTGCCTGGGAAGGGTAGAAGTCTGGGTTCCCAGCTTAGCCTGTGCTGAGTGGGGCTACAGTTTTTTCCTGTGGTGTGTGGCTGGAGCAGAGCAATTACTGTCTAAGTTTTCTGTCTTGCTAAGCTGCTCTTTTCTTGGTCCTTTGGATAGAGAAAGAAGCTTTTATATTCAGGTTTATTTTGTCTGTGGCTACTGGCATATATGGGTTGCTGGCTCCTTCCTCTCCAAGTCTGGGATTTGAGGCAAAAAGAAAATCCAGGGAGTCACTTTCATGTTGTTCGTTGAAGCCTGAGGTGACTAGCTGGTCTACCTTCTTTAACCCACTTTTTGTAGATTTCTTTGGTATATTTTATATGCAATGTCTGGGGGTTTTAGATGTCCTCAGCAGAAAAAAATAGTTACATTTATCAGGAAAAGCACATCTATTCCATGTTCCCATAAAGATAGATTAAAAAATATATTTTCCCAGTTATCTAATGGCAAAGCAAAAATTGCACAGGACAAAGTTAAATAGTCTTGGAAGACATTATTCAAACCAACTGCAATAGAAGCAAGATGGTTGAAGTTAGAGCTCAACTCCACTGAATCAAAAAGTGGAGAGCTTTTAAGAGCTGTGGTACAGGGGAATGGTAGGACATCTGTGTTTACTAATTGGCTTTACCCAGGCAAAAGAAAACTTTCTCACATCTTAAGACAGTAGGTTATTTTACCACTTGGAGCAAGGCAACCACAGCAGTAAGCATCTTATTCTCCCACAGAAACTGGAATATAGGGGCACGATCTTCCTTGCTGCTTACATTTCAAAGGAATGACCCCCAAGCCCTTCAGAAAGACTCCCTGGGTTGTAAAGCTGGCAAGGCATTTTTGAAAAGATTTATATCTCACGGGACAGAGGAACAATTTATAATTACAACTTTTCTAAAAGGAGGTCAGAGGTCTATAGTCAGGAAGAAGTCTATCTACAGTTGTCAAGCTGACGGGAATATTAAGGCCGCCTGTTCACATATAGGAGATAAGGGCTAGAAATCATCTAGTCATACGAGTAGCCATTCCCCTTCTTCTGTCTCCTGTATGCATACTTCATGAATAATATGCATCAGTATCATTATTATACATTGTCCTTCCTCCATCCACTTGTTCAAAGCTATGTGCCTCTGATATGCACATGAGGAGAAACCTGTTACATATCATGGTCTGGGCCAATAACAAGTACAACAATACAAATTTGTAGGAGAATATTTATCAGAGCCATCTCATCGATCTTCTTCATGTCCTTTGTGATTCCTGATTTGGCTGTATCCCTCAGACTTGTGCTTTCTGATTGGTATACTCAACTGTGTCTCTGCATTTTCTTGAATGATCTTCTGCTGCTGATTCTACTACCTGACTTGATCTTGCCTATCACATAATGCAGGGAGTCTAATTCCTGGTTGAATATCCCCATTAATGATGTTTAACTTTAAATTTGGTCCTGGACAAAACTTTTTTTGTAAGTTGAGACACCAATAAATAATGCCCACCACTGTACCCATTCATGCTAAACATTAGGATCCGAGTGTGAGGGCAGCTGGCAGGAGACTACTGAAATACTATCATTTGCTTTTTAACATCTCTAGATATTCTAACTTTAAGGTTATTTTACATGGAGGATGGAATTTATTAAGCAAAGACAATGTATTATAAAGTTTTGCAAATCTACTTCTTCATACAAAGAAATGAAGCAAAGAACCAGAATATGTATATGTACCTCTAATTGAACTAACTATTCAATATGGATATTGGCAGCCTTAAAAAACAAACATCACACATATCTCAGAGGCCACATTCATCTTTTAGGTACTGAAAAGGATTGCATTGTTTTTAAACTGAGAGCTTGAGTGGTGTCAAATGTTCAGATCTCCCTGTCTTGGACTTGCTTAAGAAGTGAATGATGCATGGAAAGGTTCCTTCTTCCACAAAGGAAGTTTTCATAAACTTATGAGCTCAAAGGCCAACAGTGAAAAGCAATGCACTTTTGTGTTTCAAATGGTTCCCATATAGCAATTATAAAGACAGAGAAATCTTTAATATGTTTGGAAGTTATAGTATATATTACTGTATTTAAAAGTGGCCTGACAACTGGCATTGCTTTATTCTCTCCTTGCAAAGGACCACCACCAGCGACATGTAACTTAAAGGTGATAACTTAAAAGCCCATGGTGTAGTCTTGCAGAAATTGTGAAAAAGATAAAGAGAATAGATCTGGCTCTTAGCCTAGGTTCTATCACAATCTTTGTGGAAAAACTTAGAAAAATCCTTTTATTTCTTTAAACTTGATTTACTCTATTTGGAAAATAATGCACAGAACTTTAATTAGGTTAGTATTGGAGGAAAGGACAGGCATTCATTTTGCATTTTAATTATGCCAAAGGGGCTTTTTTCTACATATTATATCTTTGATCGTGATTTGATACCTGATATATTTAAGTCCATGTAGAATAGAAACTAATCTTATTAAAATGGGGTTACTATAACACTACCTTATATCACTAGAGGGCAGTATGACAAATTAGACTATCTCCGTAAAATGTTCTGTATGTAAAATATCCTAGATGAGTTGGAGAAAGGTGATATGTAAATTTAAGTTATTCTGTTACAACATTAATTTTTTTTTTTTTTGGCTGCACTGGGTCTTCATTGCTGCCCGTGGGCTTTCTCTAGTCGTGGCGAGTGGGGGTTACTCTTGTTTGTGGTTCGCGGGCTTCTCACTGCAGTGGCTTCTCTTATTGCAGAGCATGGGCTCTAGGGTGCACGGGCTTCAGTAGTTGTGGTGCAGGGGCTCAGTAGTTGTGGCTTGCAGGCTCAGTAGTTGTGGCTCATGGCCTCTAGAGTGCAGGCTCAGTATTTGAGGCGCACAGTCTTAGTTGTTCCACGGCATGTGGAATCTTCCTGGGCCAAGGACTGAACCCGTGTCCCCTGCATTGGCAGGCGGATTCTTAACCACTGCACCACCAGGGAAGTACCCTGTTACAACATTCTATGATTTTCTAGTCTTAGAACATACATAATTAGAGGTCACCAGCAAATATTTTGTTATTATTATCCCCAAAATCACTTAGTCAGTAAGTGGTAGAGCCGGGATTCAGAAACAAATTGTCTGCTCACAGGTCCTGAGCCCCTTACCCTTATATATTATATGCTCAGCTGGGGTGTAGATTTTGGGTGCAGTAAGTGTTCAAAGACAGAAGAGATCTTTACTAAGGGGTGGAGTAATATTAAAGTAAAATATACAATAAGAAAACATTCTAGACTGAACTGAATCTTAACTGCTACCTCATGTGTGGTTTGTGGTGTACAAGTATGTGGTTGAAAATTAAAAATTTTTGTATTAGATATTCAAAGATCTTCACATATATCAATTTTATTCCTCTACAAAACAGACTTAGGTAGTAAAACGTTGCTATTGATTGATACACTCTTCTGGCTTCAGTTTTCTTTCTATACATGGAAGAACTTGGAATAAATGTGGGTTACCATTACCATCAGCTCTTCCCATATGTAAAAATCTTGATTCTATAAATTTAAAGTACAGGGAATATTAAGTTCATCTAGAAATTGAAATTCCAACTGATGAAAGCACTTACGACCTCTAGGTTATGAGTGATCGAGTGATAAAGAAGAAATGAGGCAATTCCCTGGTGGTGAAGTGGTTGGGACTCTGCACTTTCACTGCCAGGGGCGTGGGTTGGATCCCTGGTTGGGGAGCTAAGATCTCACCAGTTGTGCAGTGCAGCCAAAAAAACAAAAAAAAGCAAATGAGACTTGCAACTTTCCTTTCCTTCAGGCACAGGGTCATGGGGGTTGAGTGTATTCCCACTTCCATTAAACTTAGGATCCATCATAATACAAGACTTACCCAAGTAACTTGTGTTCATGGTATATCATCAGGATTCTGCTCTGGCGTTCACTCATACATATTGCTCTACATTATGTCATAAAATCCTTGGGAAATTGCTCAGTTGAAGTCCGAGAGCCTGGTATCTTTGTATAATATTCTTCTCTTGGGAGTAGATGTGGCTAGTAGATTATGGTCCTTGTTCTTAAGCAGAGAATGTCATATACCCTCTGCTCTTTCCTAAAAGCAAGGCTACGTATTCACATGGAGGGGACATGGATAACATTTTCAAATATTTTGCTTAACCATCAGGAATCTTGAGTGCTGTCTTTTAAAAATATTATACATTCATGGATAGATTAGGGGGAAAATTAACCCTTTATATTCCAAATAAGGCAAAAGAAAGTTATTATTGGAATCAACCAAAACCCCACAATTTCTGTCCTTGAAAAAAATATTAAAACTAAAAAGTTAGTTTACCTTTTCCATTTGTTGGACCTCCATTTTTTAGGGGTTGGGCTAGAAGCTGGGACCAGGCCCAGGCCATCAGCCCCTATCACTAAGGAAAGTCCACTCCTGAGTTTGGGAATGTCTGGGTTTTAGAAGCGTCATCTCTCTGGGCTGGAGGCAGTGCTGAGCAGCTTAACCTCTAGATATTCTTTGATATTGCATGCATTTGATCCATAATACAGGGTTTGTGAACGCTTTCACCAGCAGCCTTTCGTTTTTGAATACCTTGATTTTGCTTTAATGTCATCAAAAATTTTCAGCTTTTTACCACTGAGTATGATGTTGGCTGTAGGTTTGTCATATGTGGTCTTTATTATGTTGAGGTTTGCTCCCTCTATACCTTCTTTGTTGAGAGTTTTTATCATAAATGGATGTTAAATGTTGTCAAAAGCTTTTTCTGCATCTAATAAGATGATCATATAATTTTTATTTTTCAATTTGTTAATGTGGTATATCACATTGATTTCTGGATTTTGAGTCATTCTTGCATCCCTGGGTCAAATCCCACTTGGTCATGGTGTATGATTCTTTTAATGTATTGTTGAACTAAGTTCACTAATATTCTGTTGAGGATTTTTGCATCTAACTTCATCATTGATATTGGGTTGTAATTTTGTTTTTTCACGGTATCTTGTCTGGGTTTGGTATCAAGGTGATGCTGGCCTCATAGAATGTGTTTGGAAGTGTTCTTTCCTCTGAAATTTTCTGCAATAGCTTGAGAAGGATAGGTGTTACATGTTTGGTAGATTTCATCTATGAATCTGTCTGCTCTTGGACTTTTGTTTCTTGGAATTTTTTCTTTTTTATTACTGATTCAATTTCCTTATTGGGAATCAGTCTGAAATTCATATTTTTATTTCTTCCTGGTTCAGTCTTGGGAGACTTTATGTTTCTAAGGATTTACCCATTTCTTCTAGGTTTTCCAGTTTGTTGGAGTATAATTGTTTGTAGTAATCTCTTATAATCCTTTCTGCGGTGTCAGCTGTAACTTTTATTTCTGATTTTATTTGAGTTATCCTTTTTTTTTCTTAATGAGTCTAGCTAAAGGTTTAGCAATTTTGTTTATCTTTTCAAAGAACCAGCTCTTAGTTTCATTGATCTTTTCTTTTTTTTTTTTAGTGTGTATTTCATTTATTTCTGCTCTGATCTTTATTATTCCTTTCCTTCTACTAACTATGGGGTTTGTTTATTCTTCCTTTCTTAGTTTCTTTAGTTGTAAGGCTAGATTGTTAATTTGAGATTTTTCTTGTTTAATGAGGTAGGCTCGTATCACTGTAAATGTCCCTCTTAAATTGCTTTTGCTGCTTCTCATAGATTTTGCCCTTGTTATTTATATTGGTTTTTTTTTGGACTGGCAACTTTCTATGCTTAATCTTTCAACATCTTCTAGCTTGGCTACATTGACTGAAGAGGGTGTGGTTTTACTGTCCCTTCCAAGTGACTTGGAAACAGCTTTAACAGGTTGTTATTTTTAGACCTGTCCAGTAGGGGTCGCTGTAGTTGTAAAATGGATTTTCTTAAACTTGGAATAGTATTGAGAGGATGGTCCTTGGTTGTGCACAGGTCCCATGCAGCACACTTAAGACAGGGCTCTGGATTAGTGTTTCTCAAATTTAGACTATTCACTTCAGAATCACCTGGAGTATTTGGGCCCTAAGACTTCCTGAGTGAGACTATGCATTTGAAGCAAACTCTCCCTGTAGTTCTTGTGTGCAAACTAAAATTTGATTAACATTGTTGTCAGAGACGGAGTCATCAAAGTATGGTGCTTATCTTTAAAACAGTAACAATACGTTTGTATGTGATTAACATAGTAAATCATACTAGAATGTGATCTCGTCCAGAACAGGAGCCGTAGCTTATTTGTTTCTGTACAAAGTAGGTGCTCAAAAGATATTTTAGACATGAATATTAAACTAAATCTACCAATGTGCATCTCAGGCAACCTAGTGATCCATCTTGGCCAAATGGGGGATTGAATGGTTTAAATACACGTGGGTCTGGCTTTAATAGTCTTATTCTGTATAATGATCATGGAGCTAAGAAAATAATTATGAAATATTAGAGGTGGTTGAGAAACTGGAATCAACCCTTCATTTTATAGATGGGAGAACTTAGACCTACCATTGTTGAAACTTAGCTGAGCTTTCAGAGCTAGTTAGAAAGTGACCCCGGAGCAGAATTTATGACTTCAAACTCCTAGATTATTCCTCTTTCACTATAACCTCTCAGATAACTTTCATTTTTGATGCTTAATGGAAAGGTACTTACACAATCCTAGTTAAGCTAGTTTTATTTTTAAGTGCCAGCATGAGCAGTCCATTGTGTGACTATAAAAATAAATCATGTCAATTTTGTGTAGATATTGCTTAATATTTTAAAGCAAGGTTGATATCTACAAATGGTATCAGATGGGAAAGCCCAAGATGGAGGCAAGTGGACCATTGTCTTTATGGCCCTTCAGTAAGTCCTCAAAGCCTATTCTTGCCAATTGTAGGACCAACTCCTCACCAGGCTAGGTTTCACTCCTGGCATGCCTTACTTTTCCATGCTGCCAGTACCTTTTCTCTAGAGATTAAGAGACAAGCATCCCATCCAGACAGAGGAGGTTTCCTATCCTGGTTCTGCCACTGTTTTTTTCTTTTTTTTTTCAGCCACGCCAGAAGGTTTGTGGGATCTTAGTTCCTTGACCAGGGATTGAACCTGGGCCTTGGCAGTAAAAACCCCTAGTCCCAACCACTGGACCGACAGGGACTTCCCTGCCACTTTCTTGTTCTGTGCTTTTTTACCTCATTGTGCCTCGATCTCCTCAATGATAGAATGGGGGTGATAAAGGTGCCTGCCTCCTAGGGTTTTTGTGAGGAATAAATGCGCTAATAAAGTAAGGCCCTTAAACCTGAATCAGGAACATGCGAGGCACTTGAGAAACGTTGGCTTTTGTATATTTTCTGCCTTCCCATTCCTCGGCCATTGCTGCTCTCCTTCAGAAGTCGAAATAACAGAAAGTTTAGATTGAAAGGACCTGTGACTCTTTTAAGGGGAACTTTTACACACAGAGAAACTAAAGCTAAGAGTTGTCTAGGTTTCCTGAGGTTACATGGTTAGAGAGAGAAGTGACATGAGAAGCTGATTATCTTGTTTCCGTGATCACGTGGGATTTCAGTGGGTGGAGGGTGAAGGTTGGAGCGAGACTCTTTATTTCCTTCTGCCTTCCTTCCTCCCTGCCCTGAAGCAGGGGTAACAACTTTTAGCTAGGGTAACTTGTGTTGGTGTTTTAGGATTGCTGGTCCGCTTTACAACAGATATTGATGCTCTTGTTAATATTGTTGAATGATTTTTTTTAAATTATCTATTTTATGGTCTAAGAAATGCCTAGTTCTGTGAATTAGGTGAAATACATACTTCTTTTCTTCAGGTCATCTTCAAACATGGATGGGGTATTTTTTTCAATTGTATGTAGATAATACGAAAAAGTTAAGAAATAAATGGAGAGTTAAATGTAAAGAACTGAGTCTTTGCAGTTTCAAAATTCTCTGAAGGACTTCATTCTAACTGCTAAACATTAATGATTTCTCAGTTGGTGTCTTTAAAAAGACCAGACCTTCTTAGAAATAAGCAAGTGGTACTAACTATAGAGCATTAACAATTGTGATGGGCTTCCCTGGTGGCACAGTGGTTAAGAATCTGCCTGCCAATGCAGGGGACACGGGTTCAGTCCCTGGTCTGGGAGGATCCCACATGCCGCGGAGCAGCTGGGCCCGTGAGCCACAATTACTGAGCCTGCCTGCGTGTCTGGAGCCTGTGCTCCGCATCAAGAGAGGCCGTGATAGTGAGAGGCCCGCGCACCGCCATGAAGAGTGGCCCCCACTTGCCACAACTAGAGAAAACCCTCGCACAGAAACGAAGACACAACACAGCCATAAATAAATAAATAAATAAAATATAAAACAAAAAACAAAAAAACCAATTGTTGCTGCTTTGTCACAGTTTCTGTTACCGAAAAAAAATTTTCCTCTTCTGTGATGTCTGCCCAACATTTCAAGGATTAGGAAGGTAGTGGGGTTGCTCTGTAGACTTGCAAAACGTGCTTCAGACTTCTAAAATTTAGTTTCTCTTTAAAAATATCAGGAGGTGTTTATTATGGTTTTATTTAATAAAATGGGAAATTAATGCCTTGATGAAACCATCTCTTGTAATATTATCTAATGAATGATATTATAACATGACATTCTAATCTCAATATTGCTTAGATGAGAGAGAGAGAGAGAGAGAGAGAACACACATGCAAAGTATACACACTTAAATTGGCAATTCATAATAAATGTGGAGGTTACACATTGAAAAATGGGCTACTGGGAAAAACAAACAAACAAACAAAAAAAACCAAGGCAAGCCAGACTTCTATGTGAGAATAATTATATCATGTAATTTGCATGCAAATATATTTAAACTAAAGAAATAATTCTAAATTATTCATAGCATAAGGTTGACTTTGTATTGCCATTATTCCCTACATAAAATATATGTTATAAATCATGCTTTTAACGTAGAGGAGAGCTGAGATGAAAATACAGTTTTCTCCCGGATGTACAAAATGCAATTGAATATTCCACATTGAGAGAGGTAATTCTCAATTACAGCATATTGGAATTACTTGATAATCCATTATATGTAAGTAGTTTAAACAAAATGTTCCTCTTTACAACAAATTAACTTTTCTTCCAAGGATGTATTTCTACTCTTTGTGTAAGGTAATAGCGATTTATTTATAAACTATAAAACATATAGCACTGTTATGCCTACAGCACTCAGAAATTAGTAGGCTATATATTCATTAAAGAGAAGTAATTACTTTCCAGATATCTTGCCTACGATCTTTTATTGACCTCATAATGCAATTGCTATGCTTAATAGATGATGCAGCTGTTTATGCAATGCTTTTCACAACATATGAGTTGGCTACACAAGTTCAATAATAATTCAAACAGGCACAGCCACTTAATAAGCTTAACAGACAGGAACACAGAGTCCACTGTACATGGGAGAATATCAGTTGAGAGCCCCAAGGATATGGAAGAGGAGGGCAAAAATGATAGAATGTTTTTATGGTAATTGATTTGTGATTGTTACTGCCCACGTTTGGTCTCACTGGGAAATAACAGTTTCTGAGGATAGTCACTGAAATAATTTGAATTCTGATTTGGGGAAGATATTTGCAGAGTTGGGCTTTGTTTTCTTCAAGATGCCACAGAAATATTCATAAATCACTATGGACGTGAAAATACAGGAGCAGTAACAGCGACGATAATATGACAATAATTTCTCCTTCCTTGGGGGTTATTTGTTCTGTGTGTGTTTTATGTTGTGTTACAGGTTTTTCCTCCAGTATTTTTCTGACACTATAAAGAAGACATTAATTTGAAATAAAAGTGTGAGTGCAAACTTCATGGGGATACCAAGCACAATTGAAAAAGTATGTCACTTAGATTTAAATAAGTTTGGAATGGGGACTGCTTTCTATTAACTTTGTAAATTACCAGGTTTATTTAAAACAAACATTTGAACCATCTATATGAATAGATGTCTATATATATATGTCTCTATATATACGTGCACATATATGCTCATACCTGTGTACATTAAATGAGCACTTCAGGCAAGCAGGTGAAAAAAGACAAGGAAATGCCTTTTTAAGTATGCTTTAAAGTTGAAATAATACATGAATTACTTTGCTGTGTACTGTATCAAAATCTACTATTTGTTTAGAAATATGTTATTAGTTTATTTCTGCTTATAATTTTAATCCAGATTAAGAACATATTCTGAGATGGGAAAATGGACTATTCTGATAAAACCTTCTTCATATACAAGTGATCTTTATTTTTAGAAACTCTTAAAGAGGGAGAAAAGCTAAGTATCCATCTTATTGTTTTAGTTTCTTCTCGTTAACAAAAGACAATTCAGGCAACATTTGAAAGTGTTTATTAAGATGATGACATGATTAAATCTAAAACCTTGGTATTCAACCATTTTAAAATTAGACTGTAACTTTGGTTGGGAAAATACTAATCAGTGTTCTCTGCTCAGCATTGGTATCATATGGTAGAATCATTTTTTATTAACATAATACAAATATCCTGTGCCGTGCTACCCCTTTCATCGCTCGCGGCTTTAGAATCAAAATGTCACAGCAAATTTTACTTTCACTAATAGATTGAGACTTGTACGTTACATTAGTACCAGTGAACAGTGGTGTGGTACTATGTCCAAACAGCAAAGGCAGGCACACACAACAATATACTAAATTACAGCTTGGTTCTCCTTCCTCCCCAAACAATAGCAGAAGGGTGAGAAGTTTGGGTAGGTAGTTTATTACCTTGTTGGAGAAAAGTTCACCTTCCTCCGTCTCCTCTATATGCATTGTCAAAATATCACATTATACGTTCACTGGAAGTGAACTTACTGCTAAATACCCATTAGGTTCCCAGGAGATGCCTTACATTAATTGTTTAGTGAAAGCACCCTTAGGCTATCACCGGGGAAGCACATTAAATGCATAAAAAGAGAAGTTGACAGAGATCCCTGTAGAACAAGATGCATCTACCAAGCTCAAGTCTTCTCCAGGAAGAATCCTATGAGGCCGTGTTGAGAATGGTCATATGGGGCAGGGGTAGTTTTCCTTCTTTTTCTTTTTCCTACTAGTACAAACAAAATTAATAGGAGAAAAAAAAAAATGATGCGAGAAAATGATTAGAAAAAGACTGCTCAGGAATTGTAAACAGAATTAGCTTCTAGGTCTTGGTTCTGATGCATCAATGCAGTTTGCAGACAGCAAAAAATTGCAAAAGTTAGAGATGAAGGGTATGATTCTCCCAAAGGTATTATAAAAGAGAAATGATAGTAAACAATTGAGAGGGGAAATTCAAGTTTTAAAGTAAATGAGAAGAAAGAGACTGGTAGCAAAGTTTCAGGCTAATGTCCAAATAGGCTGATGTAGGAAAAAAAGTCAAGCCACAACTGAATGACAGTGAATTCCGGCAAAATATGTTTTCATGTCTGTCTGCCACATTGCATCTGAAAACGTTTTCCGTTCTGAATATAGCACAGATTTTTATCACTCCCTTGTTTAATTACAATTGCTGCTGAAACTATTGTACGTCTATTATGCACTATTATGTTTGTTTATTTCACATCATTTTGTTTAGAACGTTTCTAAAAAGGAAATGTAAAAAAGCAAACAAAATATGTGCTTGGTGTCTTAAATCCCCCCACCTCCTTTTTTTTTGGCCTGCATTACTGAGAAAATTCCACTAGAGGGGGCACTAGTAAAACAAGAAGCAAGATAGAACAAGATTTTAACTTTATCATTCTTTTCTCTTAAAGGTGACAAAGTCTCACCCTCTTCCTTTCTCATACCTGGACAGGAATATTTTGAGGAGGTTCCAGGGAAGCAGTGAAGATGCCACATGGAAGGAATCTTTAGGTCTTTAAAATATTTCTGTTAATATCACCTTATTTTAATATTAATACGCTGCAGTCAAGTTTCAGCCAAAAGAGCAAGAATTCTTGGTTAAATATAGATAGGATTTCATATATTTGTATTCTGACTGCTGAAGGCTGAAGTCATAAAGAAGAGATGTTTCAGTGACTTTTCTTTAGTGATTCCTATCATTACATAAGCAACTGAAAGATGAGAATTATTCTTTAGTTGTCAAATTGAATTTACCCACATCACAGGCGTGGTCTTAACTTTGGTTCATCACAGAAAACTTTTTGAAAGGTAGTAGAAAATGTGTCATTTGTTTAGAATAAACCTTTTTTAAGAAAATGAGAAGAAAACCCAAATTTGCCAAGCACTATTATCTTTAATTATAGCTATTGATTTGATGCTGTATATTATCACTATTATTTCTCTTACTAGGTCATATTTATTTACATAACTTTCCTAACAACTAACAATGCCAGCATGACAGAGGTACAGTTTGCTATGAGAAGATGTCATATTTTGGGAACGAGGGGCACATCCTTTTCTGTTGCCCCGTGTGAGCTTTGGCATCAGCAAGGAAAGGTCTGCCCAGAAAGAACCCAAATCAATCTCTCTTCCTAAACTTCTACACTTTCTAAATTTATGGCATGACAAAAAAATACATTGTTTTTCAGTTTAATTCTCAAAAAGCTAGTAAAATGCCATGCTGTATTGGATTAAATAATCTATCCTAAATCCTTATCACAATGTCCGGCAGAATATATACGCTCAATAAAAATTAGCACATTTTTATTTGGTATTATCATTCATTCAACCTATTCACTCCTTATCCCTTGGAATATATAGTTTGGCTAGGTTTTCATGATCTGCTACCATCTTTAGGCTTTCTATCCAATCTTTTTTTGGCTTTACCTAACAGATTTTCTTTTTTTTTTTTTCTTTTTAAAAAATTTTTATTGAAATATAGTTGATTTACAATGTTGTGTTAGTGATTCACTTATACATATATATATAGTATATATATTCTTTTTTTACTTTCTTTTCCATTATAGGGTATTATAAGATATTGAGTATAGTTCCTTGTGTTATATAGTAGGTCCTTGTTGATTATGTATTTTACATATAGTAGTATGAATATTTTAATCCCAAACTCCTAATTTATCCCCTCCCACTCTCTTTTGGTAACCATGTTTGTTTTCTATGTCTGTGAGTCTATTTCTGTTTTTTTTTTTTTTTTAACATCTTTATTGAAGTATAATTGCCTTACAATGGTGTGTTAGCTTCTGCTTTATAACAAAGTGAATCAGTTATACATATACAATATGTTCCCATTTCTCTTCCCTCTTGCATCTCCCTCCCTCCCACCCTCCCCATCCCACCCCTCTAGGTGGTCACAAAGCACCGAGCTGATCTCCCTGTGCTATGCGGCTGCTTCCCACTAGTTATCTATTTTACATTTGGTAGTGTATATATGTCCATGACACTCTCTTACCCTGTCACATCTCATCCCACCCCCTCCCCATATCCTCAAGTCCATTCTCTAGTAGGTCTGTGTCTTTATTCCCGTCTTGCCACTAGGTTCTTCACGGCCTTTTTTTTTTTTTTTTTCCCTTAGATTCCGTATATATGCTAACACAGATTTTCTGAAGGAAACTGGCTACTCCTTGCTTAAAGATCAGCCTTCTACTCCGACACATTAAAATGTTTTGAGTTGGTATTTCTTCTGCCTCAGTTTGGGAGATTGCCAGTATTTCTTACAAATGTCAGAAGAATGTTTTAGAAAATTAATGTCTAAGATCCCTGGCTATGTAAATTTCATGTCACTTAAAAATAGCTCTGGAGAGAATAACCGTCATGTGCTGTATATCAGAGTCATTAGAACCTTCGATCTGGATTATGTTCTTAGAAATTGTTTAGCACAAATGCCTCCAACAAATGGAACCTGGGGACAGGAGGAATTATGTGACCGCCCAGGGTCACACAGCTAGCCGTGAGCTGAGCCACGATCAAAACGCGAGTCTTAGAATTATTTTAAAATGATGAATTGGGCGATTGGGATTGACATGTATACACTGATGTGTATAAAATTGATGACTAATAAGAACCTGCTATATAAAAAAGTAAATAAAATAAAATTCAAAAATTCAAAAAAAAACAACTCAAATTATGGAGTTGATTATTTCCTTGTTTGATTCAGAAAATTAAAAAAAAATTTTTTTTGTGAATAGATAGAAGGTGGGGAAATGCCCCAGACCTACTGTGCAGTTGCATGATGCTTTAGAATTCATGACATCTGTTTCCAAACAAGATTGCCTTTAATGCCTTGGTGTGTGGTGGGACTTTCTTAGGTTCACTTCTACTGCAAGAAAACTTTGCTCGAATCTTCTTGCAACTTTTTCATTCTGTTTTTTATGAATGTAAAGGTGATGCCCTTATTATGCAAACCGTTAAGCTGATATGGGTGGGCTCTAACTGCCTTGGAAATGGTTGTGTAGGGTATTGGCTCACTGGTGCTGAGTTACAGATTTTTTTCTCCTCTGCTTTGCTGTTCTGTGACCTCAGGTTTGTAATGGACACATAGAGTGGCGATGACGTTTGGTACCTGGGGCTCTGCCACCAACATGGAGAGCTGTCCTTATCTTCATACTCCTTTATTCCTTTCCTCCAGCCTAAAGAAGGGAGGGAAGGAGGAGGGGGCAGAGATAATTCTTCGATGTCTAATTCCCTGTGGCCAGCTGCTTTTCTCCATCTCTATTTCAGAATATACCTACTGATTCTCTTGGGATGAGTTTGGTGAATTATAGAATTTCACTATTAGAAAGAAACTGTAGAGAATTCATGTTTCAACTCCTTTATTTTATAGATTCACAGTGATTGAAATGACTACCCCAGGCCATTCACTCTTTTATCTATTTATTTGTTAAACATGGTTTTTGTTTTCGTTTTTGTTTGAAGATTCTATGCTGTTTGAAGGGTTGACAACTAATTAGTGTTAGTGGTGGTAGGAAGGAAATCTGGTTTTCTTAGGTCGAAGTCCAGTGTCTTTTCTTAGCTACAAAGCTCCCCACAAAACAGTTGACCATGTTGTTGTCAATATTAAACCAATAATTCACTTCTGAGTCTTTGACTAGACTTGCTTAGTTATTTAAAGTAGGCTGAAAATTGCATTTTTTTGAGCTGTTCTTCAGTGTTCTGGTGAAATGACTGATTAACAGTAACAAAGTATGTTCAAAGGAATCCTATTAATTTGGGGTTCTGTGATTCCTTATGAATTATAGAAGTATTTTTCCATATTATAAATTTACTCAGATAGTTTCCCTTAGGTATATTTTACTCCCCTTTTCCCTCCTTTTGATCTTATAGGATTGTTTTACTTTTTGTTAACCAGTGGAGATTATATCATATCATTTCAAAAACAATATGTATGTTCAATTTTTTGAGCCTAATAAAGATGGCCAGCCCTATACAACTTGGGATGGCAAACAGTACATGATGCAATTTCAGTAGCATTTCCAAATAACTGAGTTCGACCAGTTTCCAGCCAGTTTATACTGGGAATTTCCATTGTTTCACAATTACTTAGTTAAGATATGGATACAGACAAGAGGTAACCCAATTGCTAGGTAAAACATTTAAAAATGTTTGGTTATCCAGTTAAGTCACTAGGACTGACTGTCACAGGAACTTTGATTGGCTGGAAGAACACATTTTGATAGAGGGAAAGAGGTAAGAGGTTGAAAATAATACTTCAGGACAGGTTGAGTATTGCACTGGGGACAGCCGGGGGGCACTGCAAAGGCAGTAGATACCCGGGGAGGGGGAAACGTGAGTGTCAAAATGGATTAGAAAGACAGGAAAACAGAGAAGTGGAGGTTTACAGATTTAAAAAAAGCAGAACAAGCCAAACCTTGACCCTCATTCACTTTTTTATTTATTCAGCAATTTTTAGTGCCCACTATGTGCAAAACATTACACTAGTCCTTTAAAATAGCGGTGGGTTTGTACTGTCATTAAATTTCCTAGTAGAAAAAGTGAGTTGCCTGCGAACAGAACATCTGAGAAGTAGGTGTATATTCTAACCCTGCAGGCAAAATCCACACTGTTGATTTGCACCTTCGCCTCAGTCTGTCCCTCTTCCCTTCCCTGGCGATTTCAAGGGACACCATTAGGATGAAAGAGCACAAGTGCAGAAGTGGGGATGCTGAACTGTTTCCACCCACAGAATTGTCAACAGGTATGCACACAGCATCTGTGACTCCGGCAGAGCTGCCAGGCTAGGAGCCAGCTGTGGCTTGCACTTGAAAATAATAATAATATCCACTTAGGGGTATGGAATTATTTATCACGACTGGTGGAATTTTTGCCAAAGGCAGAAAATGAAAATATCTGATGAAAAAATGTCCTTAGTGCACAGCCCATCATACTCACCCACTGAGATTAACTCTGTGGCCAAGGATCAACCATCCTATAGTTATTACTATTATTATTTTGCTTTTAAAAGACATTGGGGGCTTCCCTGGTGGCGCAGTGGTTGAGAATCTGCCTGCCAATGCAGGCGACACGGGTTCGAGCCCTGGTCTGGGAAGATCCCACATGCCTCGGAGCAACTTGGCCCGTGAGCCACAATTACTGAGCCTGCGCGTCTGGAGCCTGTGCTCCGCAACAAGAGAGGCCGCGACAGTGAGAGGCCCGCGCACCGCGATGAAGAGTGGCCCCCGCTTGCCGCAACTAGAGAAAGCCCTCGCACAGAAACGAAGACCCAACGCAGCCATAAATAAATAAATAAAATTTAAAAAAAAAGAGTCAACATCTGTTAAAAAAAAAAAAAAGACATTGGGAATTAAGGAATCAGAGCAAACCTGGCAATTGGCAGGGATTGTATGAGCATTACTTAGGACCGAGTTTGCATGCATAACTGATGTCTCTGAAGGAGCTTCTTTCCTTTCCTCTTTTTATTTTTTAATTAAAAAAATTTTTTTTTAATTTGTTTGGCCGTACCACACTGGCATACGGGATCTTAGTTCCCTGACCAGGGATCGAACCCAAGCCCTCGGCAGAGTGAGAGCGCGGAGTCCTAACCACTGGACCACCAGGCAATTCTCTCCTTTCTTCTTTATTTTTCTCTTCCTCTCCCATTCTTTTCCTATCTACAGTCATTCTGGGGCCCAGGACAGGGATGTGAACATGGGGGGCAGTGGGATAGAACCCTACAGGCAGTATTTTTCTGAAACCTACAAGACGGTGCTCTATTTGGCTATATTTATATGCTGAGTTTGTATTGATACTTATGTGGGGCTGCTGTTATCTTGCTTAAGTCAGGTTGTCCACTTACTGTTATCCTGATGTACTGTTTATGTATAAACAAAGTCTGTATATAAATCACAGCAAAGCACAAGTGAAAACTGTGACTGTTAGCTTGATGTGAGTTCTTGCCAACTCTCTGGCTCTGCATGTGACTTTTTAACTGGATAAAGACCTGCTGCCCAGGCTTGGCCCCTGTGAGCCTGGGTGACTGTTCTCTCTCTGTAAGAAAAGGCCATCCCAGGATCTTGTTTTTGTATTAGTATTCAGTATGCAGAGACCCTGGCTTTGGATTCTCAAGCTGGGTCTAAGAACACCTCATTTGACCTGTCTCTGAGTCTACGTTTCCCCTTGTGGGGCACCTCGCTCTGAGTTCTTGGTGTCTGGCCTGCTTTTATTAGTGTGGTTTGGCTTTGTAAATGTCTGCTCCAGGTTCCATTTCATTTCACCTGTCTGGGAATCATTTCCAGCCTTAATTCTTTTGAGCCCATTTCTGATTTTCCTTTGTTTCACAAACCATTATGTCCTCCTCTTGACGCCTGAGGAGTTAGGGTTAAGGGGCCAAAGCACCAAAGTCTCAGAGGGAAATTGGGCTGTTCTTTTCTGCTTTTTTATTTTTCCTTTCTTTCTTTTTTCTTCTTTCCTTTATCCCATCTTTCCCTCCTCCTTCTTCTTCTCTTTTCTTCTTCTTCTTTTGTTTTCTCTTTTCCTTCACTCTTCAATTCATACGGGTATGCTAAAAAATCTGGCATGAAATTTTGGGGATTTGACTAATTATCAGGGTGTGTAAGGTATCTTGGATGGGGATTCTAATCATATGACAAATTTAACCAATAAAAGCCCATTTTCACTATTTCTTCTCTAAGTAAAATAGAATCCTTACAGCAACAAATCTAAAGTTAGCCTAAGAGACAAGACTCAGATTTTGGGGAGGTTCTAGTTTAGGAAGAGAAAATTGTTATCTTAAGAAAAAACTTTGGCTGAAACCAAATAAATTAATAAAAATAGTGTTTCTCAAACAATATTTAATGTACATTTCTAGTGTTCATGCACATATCCTTCGGGCTGCACATTTTATTCTATCAAAAAATATTTAACAATTTATATGACATTTCAGATTGTATGTAGAATCTTAAAATAATTTTATAGAAATATAGAATATTTATTTGGAATGTAATACATAATTAGAGTAAGGTATAGTGAATCTTGAAACAATAAATCCCATAAATAATATTTTTAAAAACATTAAATAGAATTTTACTGAAGACAAGTTCTAGAATTTTACAATTATTTTGTTTACTTTAATTAGAAATAACTTTTAAAAGAAAAATAGTAAGGGATTTCTAAATACGTGTTCATATTTCCTTCACTTCAGTCCTGAAATCCAGAAACTTCTGGGAAACCTAAGTTTTAAAAAAATTAATTTGGCATCAAAAATTGACCTGAACTGAGAAGGCTATTTATAGCCTTTAGTCAACCTAGTTATTATGAATATTCATATATTTCACTACAAAATGTTAATGTGTTCAATAGTGATTCAGCCCTAGGCCCCATTGAGGCTTCTACATAATATATAGTACGTTACCTTTTGAATTTTGCAAAATTCTGAATTACAGAATACATCTGGCCCCACGTTTGGGATAAGGGATTGGGGACCTGTATGTGGGTTACTTTTCTTTTCTTTTTTTAAATTAATTAATTAATTAATTTGCCTGCATCGGGTCTTAGTTGCAGCACGTGGGCTCCTTATTTCAGCACGCTGGCTCCTCTAGTTGCATTGTGCTGGCTTCTCTCTAGTTGTGGAGCGTGGGCTCCAGAGCACGCGGGCTCAGCAGTTGCGGTGCAAGGGTTTAGTTGCCCCGTGGCATGTGGGATCTTCATTCTCGGACCAGGGATTGAACTTGCATACCCTGCGTTGGAAGGCATATTCTTAACCACTGGACCACCAGGGAAGTCCCAGGGTTACTTTTCTAAAGCAGATTGTAGTTCTTATTTGGAATCTATCTATAGAGAACAAATTACATTGAGAAAAGAAAATTGTGGGTTGGCCACTGAATAATATTTAAAAAAAGGAGTTTATTTTCCTGCCATACACACTAGGTAGAATCACTTGACGTGACAGCATGTTGTAGCATTGTTGTAGCCAAGTTGAAAATTACATGAATCACCTTCAATATATATCCTAGTGAATCGTCTTAAAAGGAAAAAGGCAAAGCAAACATCATAAGAAACGTTGATACTTGGCTTACTTTTAAAAATTCAAATATATATATTTACTTTTACCCATTTTCTTTTTAACTCAAGAGCTTCTATTAAGCATGTCTTTGAAATTCCCTGGGAAGTGCACATTGCTCTGATCAGCCTGGCTTATTTCTTCAGCCACTTGCTAAGGCTGTAGGAACCTTCACATGATTAATCAAGGGCCTCTTTTCACAAAATCCAATGATGAAAATATTTGACTGCTGCTCATCTGGACAAACAAGGGCGGTTTGATCTCCACATGCTCTGCTGAGCTTAATACTTTACTAAAGATACATATCAATACTCAATCTATACCTCCCTCCACATACATCTGAAGAAACCTAGGGAACAAGATTTTTCATGATCCTAAAAATCACTGTCGTTAACTTCTGGCCACTCAATGAATATCACATATTTATGCATGTGAGATTCCATTGCATATGGAAATATCCCTTTTCAAAGCAGCATTTTAAATTTAAAATCACATTGTTGCTAATCATGAAAGTTCTGTCCACTGTTTATGTTCAAGAATCTGCCTCATATAAGTATTTTAATATGTTTTTAGTTAATATTTATTTAATATTTAATATTCATTTAATGCTTTTAAATGTTACAATTGTTCTGAAAACTCTCCAAAACATTAACCAGAATCTTTCTTTGTCCAGAGATCTTTATGAACATGAAAAATAATTCTTAGTGTGATATCGAGTAAGTACATTTGAATATACATGTATATATATGCACACATAGCTAGTAAGTATGTATATACAAGTATATATACATATATACATATATGTATATATCCATGCTATTTTAAAAATTACCATCATGGTGCAATCAGTTTTATAAATTTTATTCTTCTTCACTTCATTCTCATTTCCAAAATGTCTTTTGATACATTTCTAGTCAAGAATAGACAGTTCTCTTAGGTGTACAAAAGAAAAGATGGACAAAGCAAGCCGGAGAGCAAAATGCTTTCAGTGAGTGTCATAGGGGAGCCAGTGGTTTCTGTTAATCACATGAAGTCTTATTTTGCCTCTCCTCTCCTCTTTATCTCTTGTAATTTCCCCAGTTTTAACTTTTCTGATCATGGCTTTTCCAGCCTGGGTAGTCTTGTCCTCCTGCTTCTCTCCACCCACTCTATCTGTTTCCCTCTCTCTGCCTTAATGCACCACTGAGTACATTTAAATCACCCACATGGCTCTTCTCTCTCTTCCAATCACAGCAGCACTGCCTTTAACCTCAGCTAAGGACACCTCAATTTATATAGATAAATGTTCCTGAAGTGCGGGTGAAGGGTCTCTGAAGCTACATCATTTATCATCACCATCAGGATACACAAAATAATTCTTTGTATTTAAATAACAGGAATTTGTTTCAAAAGGTGAAAATGTTTTCTTCCAGTTGTTTACATTTGTTGTTTCATTCTTCAAGAGAAAAGACTTCAGAGAATCAATATGGTTTTATTACAACCATGAGATATTTTTCCTTTAGGGGAATAGCACATTGCTGGGTACTTGTTACTTTGGAGTCACAGGAAGTCTCGTTCTATTAACGATGGCATCAGTTTTATTTTTCTGAGATACAGGGGCACACAAAGCCTTTTACCAGCAGCTGGGAAATTATGCCACGATACGCGTCAACCCCCCCACCCCAAATAAAAGCATTCTGTTTCCAGTATGAGATTCCCTCTGGGATTTCCAGTCTGACTGTGATTACAGGAGAAGTGATAATGGTTTTGAGCCCAGGGTGTGTTTACTCCTACGTGCAGCTATGCAATCTGTTCTATGCTCAACTTTTCTGTGTATTAATATCCTTCGAAGGATACACTGTGAAGCAGTATTCTAGGCCTGATTCATCAGAAACAGGATAAGTTAGGCTACAAAAGGCCACTTTGGGAACAAGATGCAGGAAGTGTGTCCTAACTGTGAGGCACATCTATGTCCAGAAGTGTGGGCCATGGCCTGGGATTCTGTGAAAGATGGATTAGCATGAATGTGTATTCTTAATGCCTTAGGTATCAGCCATTGCTCTTTTCACAGGTGGGCTGGGCTGTATGTCTTCTTTTCAATTTGAATAATCAGTGTAGCATTTCATATAACTACCCCACTAACAAAACTCCAGAGCCATACATTAAGATAAGAAAGGCATAGAGAGGCACAAACAGAAAGTACGCAACTTGATGGGGCTTCCCTGGTGGTGCAGTGGTTAAGAATCTGCCTGCCAGGGCAGGGGACATTGGTTCGAGCCCTGGTCTGGGAAGATCCCACATGCTGCGGAGCAACGAAGCCCGTGCGCCACAACTACTGAGCCTGCACTCTGGAGCCTGGGAACCACAACTACTGAGTCCATGTGCCACAACTACTGAAGCCCGTGCTCCTAGAGCCCATGCTCCGCAACAAGAGAAGCCATCACAATGAGAAGCCCGTGCACCGCAACGAAGAGTAGCTCCCGCTTGCCGCACCTAGAGAAAGCCTGCGCGCAGCAACGAAGACCCAGCGCGGCCAAAAAATAAAAAAATAAAATAAATAAATTTTTTTAAAAAAGAAAATATGCAACTTGAGAAACTCTTCTAAGGATCTATATATTTCTATGTATAGTAATAATTTATCTATATAATAATATAGATAATAGGCATAGTTATAACATACCTATATAATAATGTATAATAATAGATATAATAATATATCTAGGGCTTCCCTCGTGGCGCAGTGGTTAAGAATCCGCCTGCCAATGCAGGGGACACGGGTTCGAGCCCTGGACCAGGAAGATCCCACATGCTGAGAAACAACTAAGCCCATGAGCCACAACTACTGAGCCTGCATTCTGGAGCCTGGGAACCACAACTACTGAGTCCATGTGCCACATCTACTGAAGCCCGTGCGCCTAGAGCCCGTGCTCCGCAACAAGAGAAGCCACCGCAATGAGAAGCCCGCGCATCGCAACGAAGAAGAGCCCCCGCTCGCCCCAACTAGAGAAAGCCTGTGCGCAGCAACGAAGACCCAGCACAGACAAAAATCATCAAATAAAGATAAATAAATTTATAAAAAAAATCTATATATTACTACTACAAATACGACTACAAAAAAGCTTCTTTCTCTTAGTTGGGAGTTCGGTTTTCAGAGTCACAAAATAACTCAGATAGTCAATGAAGTTTTTTTTTAAAACCTTGAGAAGTGGGGGTAGGAGGAAGTCTTTTCCCTTCTGAAGGATGGTATATTACCAATTCCTTCCTAAATTGGAGGGCTAGAAGCAGGAAGGGGACTCATTAAGCCAGACATCTAATTACTAGAGAGGTGAGGGGTTTGCACAAGACCTCACAGCATGCCAGGGAGATAATGGCATTCTAGCCCAGGAGCTTTTGGTACTTCAGTTATTTATTTATTTATTTATTTGAATTCCTAAGAAACCAGATTGCTGCCGCTTCACAAAACTAAGGCAACTCTTCTGCCCAATTTAATCAGAGCAGCACAACAGATATGAGTTTAAAGAATACCAATTTGTAAATATCAATGTCAAGAGGTGGGTCCAGTTTTGACCATGGTGATGCTGGGCATTCAGTAAATAATAACTAAATAATTGTTTGCAATACTGATGATGCCACAAAATGCCCAAAGTTACCAATAAGAAATGAAAAATGTAAAAAACCTTTCAGATGGACAAAAGAATTTTAAATTAGCAAAATATTCTGGAAAATTCAGACTCTGTTCTTTGGTTAAATTTATTTGGAAGTACTATAAATTATGTGATATGTAATATCTATTCCCTCACAATCTCTATCTGGAGACATCTTTGTACCTGTTTTTTTCCAACATGAAAACTCAAAGAGAGAGGTTAAGTGACTTGTCCAGTATTGCACAGCAAGTCATAGGGAGGGTTCCTGTATGTTCCGGAATTGATTTTCCAGTGTTTTACATGTTATGTTTTTCCTCCAACTAGATGATATCTTGAGAAGGGACATCCCATCTTAATACCATGGTGCCTGACCTTTATTTAGTGCCTGCAGTAAATAACTTCTCTTTCTGCTAGTTTCACTAGGTAGTGGTACTTGATTAGACATTCTAACGAAATATCATGAGTTGCTATAACCCCCCACCCCACTCTTTTTGAGAATTTATATACTCTGTGTAGGAGTGAAAATACTGAACCTTAAAAATCTCTAATCTCAACATCCTTCAGTCATTGGTTGTAGAGTGGTAAAGGTTATAAACCGTTCTGGGCAGGTTGATCATCAAAAATACATTCTGTCCCCAGATAACTTCCCAGAATCACCTGAGTTTATTTCTCTTTCGCTCCGAAAGTCGAGTGTTCCCTTAGGAAAGAAATCTCAAAGTCCATCCAACCTAAAGTTCTGGCAAGCTTAGAAGAGAAGTCAAATATCCCACACTTGCAGATCAGACCCTGCAAACTATCTTGACTGCTAGAGAATCCTTGGGGATATCATACATTAGAAAATACATTCCGATGCAACGCTATCTCCTGAGGAGGTTGAACCAGAGAGACTCTCAAATCCTGAAAATAGGACACTCTCCTGGCATTGCCTCCTGAAAAAGAGCTACTTGTTGGAGGGGAAAAAAATTTTTTTATCCAACACCAGACAACTTCGTGAATCCAGCTCACCTAAGCTATTTTTTTTTTTTTCTACTCTGAAAGCAAAATGAATGCTGTAAGCAGTCAGAGTACTAATGGTCTTTTTTTTTTCCCGCATTGTTTCCCTTCCTCCCCCTGAAACCTGAAACAAGGGACTGCAGAGACTTCAGGAGCCTCTTCACGCTATCACTTCACAGGCTAGAAGGTGACAGCTTCGCCAGGGACTAATGCAGTCCGACATAATTGAATGTGGCCTGGAGCAAAGCAGCTGCGTGCAGCCACTCTTGATTGTAGCTGTCATCAGGTAGTGCCCGCTGCAGGAAAATACATTCCAGTGGATGCCAGCCCACCACGAAGCTCCATGGTGATAGCTTATTTACCCTTACTCGGCGACCACAGTTTTGTAGTTAATAGCTGTCAGTATCACACTGCTGAGTTAGTGTGGATGCTGGGGCTTTGAATTATCAATAATCTTTTCAGTGATCTCTCTTTTTCACTTCTTCTCTCTCTTTCTCTCTTTTCTCCTGAATTAAATCATTCCCCAGAATTCTGGAATTTTCCAGAATTTGACCGGATTCAAAACTACTACTCTATCCGTTTTCCACTTTGTTTAATTTAATGGATTCAACATTCCTTTACAAAACAACAGAAAAAACTAAAAATGCTCCTACTTTTTCTGTGTATGGCAACATCTCAGAAAATTATCTGCCAAATTAAGTTTTATGAGTAGAATGAAAATTATTTGACATTTTTGGGTTTCTCTTTAAGGGATTATAAAAGCTCATTAAATGCAAATGAATAATGATTCAAAGTATTATATGTCTTCTTCCAACCAGATACATATAGATTATTTTAGGGGGCTCAGGTTAAATCCTATGCACATAATTTAACTTAAGGGTAAATATTTTATATGCAAATAAAATAGTATGCAATAAAATAAACATATAACTATTTTTAGTATTTGTATGGTCACATGAAAAAGCAAGCTGTGTCATTCTGCAAATTGAGGTACAAGTGAATTTAGAAAAAAATCAGTATGATCTGGATTTTGCAAATTATTTCATTAATTTTGTATTTATTCTTGATTTAATAATTCAGTGTTTTAAAATCATAAAAATATTTCTGACTTTTTTGTATCCATTTGACTTTAAGATGAGAATTAAAATTCCTTATATATTATTTGCTGCAATTAGTCTTCAGTTATAATTAAATTCTAATGTCAGCTTGTGGTGTAAGCTTTATTTTACAGATTAATGGAGGTGCTGAATGTTTCTGAGACTGGCTGCAAGCATACACATGTCATATGCTAATGCTAAAGAAAAACGAGGACTGGATTCTTGAAACCAATTTAAAATGATAAAATCTACGCTTTTCTTAGAAAGTCCTATTGTTTCCTCACTACTATGTCCCCACCCAAATACCTAATTTCTCTAATCAAATCTTGTCTATATTTACCTCCTGTGGTATTAATACCACCCTCCTTCCCCTCCCCCCTCCCCCCTCAAGAAAAATTGGACTCTGTCTGGCACTTAGGAAGGTATGTGATAAAATATTTCAAATGAGTAGCTAAGGTAATATCTGCACAACCAGGTTCAAATGAAGCCAGATTGTCATTTTATTCGAACGCTTATTGTTTAAAGGACAATATTTTTGTCCTTTGTTCTAAAGCTAAGTCATGACAAAACCAGCTACGATTTACTATTCAGCCACATATAACTATGCCCTTAAACCTAATCAAAGAGGTGTAGAAAGTTGAAATCTATTGAATTCTAGCAGCAAGAGAGACAATAGAGCTGGATTTTTCAAATTCTAAAATATCCACTTTAAGGTCCATATAGTTGAGACATACTACCCATATTGCTTGAATTTCTTGAGATAACTACTCAATTCTCTAACATATGGAATCAAATTTAGGAGAACTTAGACTATTTAACATATATATTTTTTCTACGAGAAGTTAAAGAGGAAGAGAAAGTAATATTTACTAGTTCACTGTGTGTTTCCTAGAGATTTTCACGCATGTTTTATTTTCTTTGATGCTCTCAGCCCTTCAATGGAATCTGTGCTGCTTGGCAGTATTAAATTAGAAGGTAGATAGGGTTAAGTCCTCAGTTACAGATTCAGGAATTCCCATGATTACCAGCAAAGCAATAGCATCTGTAGGCTGAGGATTTAAAGAACAAATTCTATCAACTGCAACTCGTTCTACTTTCAAATCTTTAGGCTCTGCACAAGGAGCTCCTTCAGAAATAAGCTCCTCAAGTGATGACTTTGATGAAGATCCCAACTGTTCCTCTCCCCTGGGTTGTGAAGCTGTGCCTAATTGTGCGAGAAGAATATTACCTGTGCAAATAAAAATGAATTCCATTCACAAAGATTTCTTCAATAAATTCCAGCAGAGACATCTGCCTCCCCAGACCCCAAGATGGGAGAAAATGTTGAATTTGTGAAGTCATCTGCTCCAACTTCATATTCTAAATGTTATTTTGGGAGGGGCGGAATGAGATAGTATTTAGTGATTATGAAAGTCAGACTAATTCTCCTAAAAAAAAAAGAACAGATTCTACAACAGTATAAAATTTTACTATAAAAGTGAATTGCTACAAGCAAGTATTTTATTTTAATATTTTAAATTATTTAAGTATTTATTTTAATATTAAATTAAATAATTTTAATATTTTGCTTGATATTTTAATATCATATTTTGCATGATATTTCTTTCTTGGAATGAATTTCCTGTTTGCCTTTTTCTGTAGATGTTAAACCATAGATATTTCCATGGGCTAAGATTTAAGGCAATTGCTTCAGCCATTTAATGCTCTGGGATTCTACTATGGAAAGATATGCATGGGGGTGAATATTTGGATGGGATGACGGTATTTCTCTCACTTGCATAGGTCATTTCTGTAATCTAAAACATTATGACAAATCCCTTCAATGTGGAAATGAGTAGAGGAACAGAGATTGAGATTTAAGTGCTGAGGCATAATTTTAGGTAAAAGTAGTTTCCAAAGTGGACCGCTTCTTTTCTGTATTGTGAGGTGGAAATATTGAAATCTGATCAGTGTTCACAGTCCTGGAGGCTGACATCTTAAGAGTTAAAACCCATCTTAAGAGTTAAATGGTAAATCACCAAAGTACCCTCTCCTATTCACTCTGGAAAAAAAGAGATAATGTTATGACCCTCCATTCCAATTCTTCTATTAACCTGATCATTTAGAACCAATAGAGAGAGTGTCAACATTGAAATTCCAGCTGTCTCCAGAGGTTGAATTTCAGGAGCTGTTGTTTACAAGCCTACTTTACTCTGCCTGAAAACACGCAATGCAAATCGATCATTACTTTCTAAATATTAATATGCATCCATTTATATGTGTATAAATATAACAGTAATATGTATACATATAATTATATGAATATTTCTTCATGGAAGGGTAAGGAATTAAATGAGTAAACGAACCCCAAGTGTATTAAGAAGAGATAGCAGTGGCTAACATTTGATTTAGAAACATTCTGACACCAAGAAATGTCTTTTCATGTGGCTCTACACAGAGAATAGAGGAAGTGGTCCTCAAATATTTTAGGTCCCCAAACATTCTTGAGGTTCAGGAATTTCACCTGTGATGCATCAGTACTGCAGTGTAATGTCAAACACATTGTTTTATAGATTCTCTCTTTGCCAGGATCTGCTCATTTCAAGTCACAGTCAAAATCATTTGCTAATGGTTCTTCTATTTTAATTTAAAGTATATAGTTTGTATATTATCACGTGTTGGTCAACAGTAGTCTTTTTTTTTTTTTAATGAATGAAGACTTTGTGTTTTTACTTCATCAGTTAGGTGTAGGAAAACTACATTCCTCCTGGACTTTGCTTTAAAATGTGTTGCATTTCACCTGTCAGTGATCAATCCTTTTGCTATTAACAACGATTACAGATACCACCAGCAGCCGTAGCTTTGTTTACTTCCGGCTCACTATTTAGTAACTTTAAACATATTTGGCAATGGAGATATATAGAAGTCCTTTCATAAGGAAGCGTTTCCACCCTAAAAGAGCAAAATAGTTACAAACTATAAGCAGAAGTTCACCATCACACACTTTTTAAGATGGACTTTTAAAATAGTATGGGGGGGATGGTTAAGAATCCGCCTGCCAATGCAGGGGACACGGGTTCGAGCCCTGGCCCAGGAAGATCCCACATGACACGGAGCAACTAAGCCCGTGCACCACAACTACTGAGCCTGCGCTCTAGAGCCCACGAGCCACAACTGCTGAGCCCGCATGCCACAACTACTGAAGCCCGCGGGCCTAGAACCCGTGCTCTGCAAGAAGAGAAGCCACTGCAGCAAGAAGCCCACGCACCACAACGAAGAGTAGCCCCCGCTCGCCGCAACTAGAGAAAGCCCGCGCACAGCAACGAAGACCCAACGCAGCCACAAATAAAAATAAATAAAATAAATAAATTTATTTTAAAAAATAGTATCAGAACTATTGAAAATAAGGGGGAAAAGTCATCAGACAAAAAATGTCTTTCCATCTTTTAAGACCAGGCGCTCGCTAAGTGGCTGCCGACAATGAGATTTTTCTCAGAGGTGCGGTCCGTGGTCCATCCCTGCGAGGGAGACACAAGCTTGCTGTATTTCCATGAACATGAAAAAGTATATTTTTAGGAGCCGCTCGACTCTGACTAGTCAGCTGTCGGATTGTATTTCGATTTGGGGAAGGCTGTGAGAGGACTGAAACCACTTGTTTCTCTCTCTCTCTTTCTCCACTTGTCACTGCAATGAAGTTGGCTCTGGCTCCAGGGAGCCCTTGGTAAAGTACAATGCCCAGGGCTACGGGAGACGGAGGCCTCAATAACTGATATGAAAGGTCCTTAATTAAGCACTTAGCATTTCAAGGCAGTCATCACTGCTCGTCCACAGCCCGAGCTGGCAGTCCGTCACCGCCGATAGGCCACCTAGAAGACTAACGTGAGTTGAGTCGAGTCTTTTGTACTTGAGGCGAGACGCCCCAGGCACAGGCTGATCCGTTGACCCTTCCAGATACACTTTCTCTGCCGGAAGGAACAGGATATCGGATGTGACAACACTGCAGCCAGGGAAGGCCTCCCCCCTCCCCGCTGTCCACCCCACACCCTCCGTCCGAAAGATCAGGGATTTGAGGAGAAAGTTAGAATGACAGTGGCACTTCCTTGGCTCAGCAGATCACTATGAATACGATGGAACCCAATGAAAGAATAATGACGAATGTATTATGAAGAAAAAGGGAAACCCCCCTCAGTGTAAAATGTCAATTATGTTGCAATTACCCAGAGCCTCGAAAAAGTTAACTAGGAAAGAAACATTTCCTTTTCCGGCCTGCCCCACTGCCAAAGCACGGTGATTCTCTGGGCAAGAGAAACCAGAATAAACATAAATGTTTGGGGGAAGTTTATCTTTATATTAAGGAGCTGGGAGACTTGGCAGCATTAAAATAGAAAGGGTTAATGGAATGAACTATAGATTAAATTGTAAAACAATCAAAGAAAACCAAACAGTTTATAGCAGACAACCATCTTCTGGTGTTTGGGTCTGTGTCAAGCCATGGATGTGGAAAATTAAAGCCATACTGAGAAGGGAAATGAACCATGTCTAATACATCCCCAGCAATAAAATGTTTTCACTAGGACTGTAAAACTGTGGCTTACATTAGGAAAAAGAAAATCAAACTATATGTCAATTCCACATCATGGGACATGAAGTGTCCACAAAAATTTATATTACTATTTAGAAGTGTTTCGTTCTGGTGTTTTATTGTGATTGGATGCGCCCTTCTCAGTATCTTTTGACTGGTATGAAAATGATTTGAACTACTTTTTTAGCATTTATTTTACATCTATTACCTGTTCTATTACTTTTTATTATTTTATTGTGCTTGTGTAGAGGACTTTGCAGTTTTCATTATAATGTAACATTAAGTCAATTTATTTGTGTATTACATGCTGTATAATTGCACCTTTTTCTAGAACAATTTGGATTTCATTATCTAACAAATCAGCACTGTTACATTTCTAAAAGCTCTTGTTAGAAATCAAGTGCATTTTCAAAGTAGGACAACAGAGGTTAAGTTTGCACCAAAAAGATGCCTCAACAATGCTGGAGCTATTTGAACCTCAGGTGAAGGTCATACTGAAAAGAGGGAACAACTTGTTTCTTTGAGAAAATATTTAATTATTCACTATTGTGCTAGGTTAAGATCAATAAGGATCAATACTGCAAGAAAAGAAATCTTGTAGAACAAAGGGTCCTGACATGGAACAGATAAGTGTGAGATATAGATCATGGAATGTACAAATTAATCCAGGAAAAATGTCAAGTCTAACTGTATTTGGTTTATTATTGTAAAGGATCTCAAGATACCATGTGGATGCTTCATGTACAAGGTTGTTATGAAACTACCAAGCACAATGAACTGTACATATGTTTTACATAGTTATTTTCATAAACTGATCTATGCCTAACACAGAGGTGGCATAAATGTTTCCAGGAGTCACACAGGTAAAGTGCAAAACACTAAAAAAACAAACAAACAAAAACCCCCACGATCACTAAGAAATTCATTAAGTTGTCAAATCGTTAACAGAATGTGGCTTGATGTTTTATAGGCATAATTATATTTCTACATTTTCAATGAGTTAGGATATAGAGATGATAAGTTCTTCGACACTACATTTTCTAGACTGCATCCTTGGTATTTATCCCATCTTATTTTGGGTTTTGTTTTTGTTAGACTCTTAGTGAGCTCAGGATAGTGACCATCTGATACTTCTACATCTCCATAGCCCTATGACCAGCACAGATAGTAGTAACACTGACTTTCTACTACTAATAGGAGTAAACATCAAGAAATATTCCACTGGTTAAGATAAGTCATCACTTACTTTATTTAGCTTCCAAGAAATGGATTATCAATGCCTTTTTTTCCCCCCTTAAGAATATACGGTATACGATAGGACTTCCCTGGTGGTCCAGTGGTTAAGATTCCAAGCTCCCAACGCAGAGGGCACGGGTTCAATCCCTGGTGGGGAGCTAAGATCCTGCGTGCTGCATAGCGTGACCAAAAAAAAAAAAAAAAAAAAAGAATATATGGTATATGAGAACTTTAGAAGTCTAAAGAAAGTCCCATTTTCATTTGTCAGGAAAACTATCAAATTCTCTTTTGAAGACTTTGGTGATGTATTTACCAAATCTTTATCAAATATAAAGATGTTTTGTTTTCCAGGAGTTCATTATAAAATAATAGAATGTATTTCATTTAACCTGACAGTTCTACCTATTATTGTACTTTCATTCAAAATATTCTCAAAATTGTTAAGTAATACCTCTTGGTGACCGTTTTTATTCTCCCATCCACACCAAAACTGCAGGGACTATGGGAGGGGATGCTTCAGCAAAAATTTTAGCAGTTTTTTGGACATGTGAATAGTATCATTTCATTGTCTTGGCCTTTGTTACTAAATTGTTATCTTCACAAAAACATCTTTTCATAAAATTTCTGTGATGTGCTGTCTTGCTACTCTCATACATAGGAACTCATTGTTGAGGAAAACAACAAGCAATAATAACAAAATGCATCCATACATTCGATGGTTGAAGTAAAACTGAATGAAGTCTTCAACTCAGTTATCTTCATTTGTCCTTTTCTGTTTCTTCAGTTTTCCCTTTTTATACTTTATTCTTGAATTACGCTTTTTCTAATTTTGTGATTCATTTCTACCCTTGGATTTTAGATGCACGCTAGTGATACAAAAGTCAATCTATTCTTGGCCTCTAATCAGCTCTTCATTCCTCCTGTGAAATTCCTGGTGCTAGCAGCTAATAGCCTTCAGGTTAATAGCCATGCATTTCTACTTCTACCAATTTGAGTTGTATGTTTGTTCCCCATATTTGTACCTTTCCCTGTAATCATATAGTGTAAGTGTTGTATCAACCAATAAAATAACTGCCAAATATTTGCTCTCTGAAAACTGTTGAGCGCTTTAAGAAGACTTGATAAAATAAATTGCAATAAAAGATTCCCAACTTTCTTGTGAATAAGAAAAAAGGTAACCATTTTCAATTCTGTATATACACTTTCAGAGCTCATCAAGACATTCAATTCTAAAGAAATCCAAACTAAAAATAGTAGATAATACTTCATGGTGATGAATTTTGCTTTAAAAATAGGTACTCCAATCAGGAGATCCATACTCAAAGAAAAGATCTTGGCCGTACCTCAAAAGTTTGATGAATGTTTGAATGGATATTACTCTTTACTAAGTTAAAATAAAATTTAAATGGATGTATATAGCATTTTTATAATTCCCCTGATAATAATGCTATACATCAGGCTAGTTGAGTTTAAGGATTCCCAGGAACTATATTGACACCAAAAATCAATTTAGATATATACCACAACAGAAACTCAAGAATCTAGATTCATATGCATCATACAAATATATAACCAAGGAAAGCAAAATATAATTGTTCATGGAAAAATTAGATAATATTTATATCTTTCATATTGAGAAATTAATAGGCACTGTCAATTTCCTAGTTAAATTGAGAAATAAAGAATTAAATATAATTTTTGAAAGTTAAAAAGTAATCATTTAAAAAAACACAAATTAACAACAAAAAGCTGTATTTTCTGAATTATTAAAGGGGAAATTAAAGAATAAAAACCTATTGCCAAAGATAGGAAAAATAAACTATTTACAATAGAAATAAAATGACAAATATAAGACCAAAAACATAATCAAAATGTATACAGGATATATGTTATGTACCATAAAAACATATTATGTAAATCTCGAGATAAACATAGTTTAAAAAGAAAAAGCATATAAAATTGGGTGAAAATAAAAGTGACTACTACCTCCACCAAAAAACCCCACAAGAACCTCAAAGTTTACAAGTAGAAAAATAAAAAATATAAAAATCCAGTTAAGAATTAGTAATCAGGTTATTAATATCACAATAAGCTGAGTTCAAGTTGAAAGCATAAAATGTAGGGAAAATAAAACCCAGTCACTTTAAAAGTAATGATAACATGTATGATAAAAATAATTACATAAAGTGTAATGAACTTACGTGTTTCAAATTACATGGCAGAGAAATACTTGAAACTATGTTCTGGTATTTTAAGAAGAATTGATTGATAATATTGATAATATTATCACAATGGTAACAGTAATAAATATTAATAGACCTCTTGATTTCTTGATAAAATCAGAACACAAATTATAAGCAGTGATACAGGTGTTTCTAAACAATCTTTTGTCAAACTTTAGTTTTTCTAGGGCAATTTTCCTCAGTGTATTCAAGAACCACCTTATTAGAATAAATGTGGGAGCGCTTGTTAAAAAATGAATATTCTTAGCACCTAATGCTGTCTTTCCAAACCATAGTTTTTAAGGGTATGCCGGGGAATCTGGGTTAGGTGATTTTTGATCAATAGTGATCTAGAAAATTAGTGATAATTCATTCTAAAATGTAAGTCTGGAAAGGAAAACCAGAGGCTTCTGTTTGAAGGTGATAGATAGAACATGTTTATCTCTTCTCCTCTAGAGACCCCTCTGAAATTCAATAAAATGAGTAAACACATATTAATTCATAGAACTAGATAATTATAGATAAAAATAGATAATAGCAGATAAAAGTTGAAGAACAAGAGAGTGTGCTTCAGGCATTAAGAGGTTTCAACAACTCTGGAAGATGAAAAGCAGATGGAAACAAGGTGATTCATGTAGCAGGGCAAAGAAAGACACAGCTTTGATATTCATAAAGGAGAATAGGAGCAGGGGAGTCCATTTGTCTCAGAATCTAGGAGGCTTAGATCTAGGAGAAAAAGAGTGCAAAGTGAGAAACGTGGGTCAAAACAGGAGGACTTGTTGAAAATTCATATATGGATAGCTGACTCACAGCCCCCCTTCATCTAAAATATAACACAATTATATGCCTACTCCCTCCAGCCCCCAAATATTACAGGCAGGAGACTGGAGTTTTCTTCTGTGGAGAAAGCACATGACCTCAGAGAAAAGCACTTCCTATTCTATGTATTTGTACTCTCCTAGCAAATTGGCTGGCGTTCTAAAACCAAGTGCAGAAGTCAGTAATTCAGGAACACAAACCTCCTAACCTGCTGCTGAGTGTCTTGGAATTTAGAATGGTCAATCAAGGATTATTGAACATTTGAGGAAATTCTTCAATATGAAAGAGGCAGGGGGACCCGATGGGGGGTGGGGAGGAACTATGATATTAGAGCAGTCAGACATAATGACGTTCTAATAAAAGACGCTTGTAAAAGTGTTGAATAAAAATTTTAAAAAGACTCAAACATTCTGACAAAGAAGAAAAAATTCAAGGAACAGTTCTTGAAAGAAAGGGCAAGATAGGGATATGGGACTAAGAGATATAAACTACTATGTATAAAATACATAAGCATGGAGGTATTGTATAGCCCAGTGAATCATAGCCATTATCTTGTAATAACTTTCAATGGAGTATAAAATGTAAAAATACTGAATCACCATGCTGTATACCTGAAGCTAATATACTATGGTAAAGCAACTGTACTTCAATAAAAATAAAAATTCAGCAGAAAAGTGGTAATATAAGGTAGAAAAACATCTGTTAGTAAGTAGGACAAAAAGACAGTGAGACAGTAAACAGGAGAAGAAATAAAAGAGACATAAAGGTTTATTCTTTAAAGTTCAATACCTGAAAAATAGGAATTCTCAAAAGAGAGAAAAGAGAAACAGAGGGAAAGAAATTATCAAAGAAATAACAGAAGAAATTTTCCCAGACCTGAAGGTAATGAGGCTACAGCCTAATTTTATCCCCCAAAGTCCTGGTAACAACAATAATAAGAGTTTAAACTTCCTGAGTCCTTACCATGTACCAGTCACTTTGCAAAGCCCTTCACATGTAAGCATTCATGCAATCCTCATAATCCTCTAATTTATGACTTAGGTACTAGCAGTATCTTAATTTTTCCACTTGAGGAAACTGAGGCACAGAGAAGGTAAGTAACTTGCCTACGTTTCTGTCGTTAGCAAGTGGTGGACTGAAATGTGACCTCAGGCTATAGTGGAAGGTCGAAGTTTCTAGCAGATGCATGGAGCTGCTGACTGCAGAGCTGCAGTTTCTATGCTGGGTTTCTCCTTCCGCACCACCAGTGACTCTCACTTTCTTAACCAAGAGCTACTCTCACGGCTGTCTGGGCTATTTCCAACTCTCTCTGACCTGCTCCACTTGGAGCAAATCCTCTCTCTGGAGAGCAGAGAGCTGCATCTGCTTCTCTTGATTGGCTCCTTTGGGAGACAGTAGGTTCCTTTGTATGACAGCCCACTTTATTCCTGGAGTGTTCAAGCACCCCCAGGGTATGGGGATGGCCCAGAGGTTGTAAGGGCACAGCCTTCTCTTGCTCCTGCAAACTGCTCCCTCTAGCTTCCAGGCCCTGCAACTGGCTCTCTTCTTCTCTGGGGATCTGTTCCCATTATTACCGCTGCATTACAAATTGCCCCCAAACCTGGAGGCTTAAAACAACAATTATTTATGATGGTTACGGTGGGTCAAGAAGTCAAGAACTGCTTAACTAGGCATTTCGGGCTCAGGGTCTCTCCAGAGGTTGCAGGGGCTATGGTAAGTGGGAGGCTCATATCGAAGTGTTCTTGATTCATATTTCCAGTAGCTGGGCTGGAAACATGAGCAGCTGGGGGCTGGAACAGCTGGGACTCCTGGGACATCTCCTTCTCAGTGTGGGCTCCACATACTCTCTCTCTAGCATGGAGGCTTCAAGATAGTTGAACTTCTTACATGGCAGCTCAGGGTTCCAAGGCACATATCCAGAGAGAGAAGGGGGAGAAACTGGGGAGAAGGAAAGGAAGGGGAGGGAAGGGAAGGGAAAGGAAAAGGAAGGGAAGGGAGGGAGGGAAAGGAGCAGAGAGGAAGGGAGGGAGGGAATTAGGGGAGAGAGAGAGAGAGAGAAGTTGAATCACCTAAATTCAGAAGTCATGCACCACATCCTATTTGTTACAAGTGAGTCACTAATGCCAGCACTTGTAGAACAGGCTTCAAAACCACCACAGGCTGGCTCTTTTGTTTTTCCCTCTATTGCACCCCCTTTGGGCAAATGCAATCAATCAGACTGCTCCGTAGAGTGTGAACCTCAAATGTGTGTTCTGTTTGCTCCACAGATATCCTGGCCTCCATGTAAGTCAGGCTTCTAAGTGGGCTTTTCTTTCGGTCAATCTGAACATTTCCTGAGAACTGGAAGCTGCCTGCACATTGTATTCATGATGCTTATCTGTTGGAACTTCAAGAAAGTTGTGTTGTATAATTTCCCCTGTGCGTCTCATGGAGCCTCACCTCTGACTCTGAAAGGGTGTTTTATTACACAGCTTGGGCAATTGTTAAATTGTATATATTACTCATTTTAATATCTTCTTACTGCTGTCCTATCATATCCTTTGCCACTTTTAAAATTTGGGTCTTGACATTTTTTATTGATTTGGAAGACCTCTTGTATACTAAGGTAATTACCTTTGATTATTTGTTGTAAACATGTTTTTTCTTACTATCATTTGACACCTGCTTTTGTTCATTTGTTCATTTAAAATTTATTCAAAAATACTTTCTTAACTGCGGTATAACAATCGTACAGTAAAGTGCACAGCTCAATATCAAATCATTTCTAGCCCCCAGAAAGCTGCCTTCTGCCTGTTTCCAAAAAATACACCAAAAGTTCACCACTAGTCTCACCTCTATCATCATAAATTCATTTTGCCTGTTTTTGAACCTCATTTAAATGGAATCATGCATTGTACACTTGTTCTGGCTTCTTTTGTTCAACCTTAAGTGTGAAAGATTTATTTTTATTGTTGTGTGTAGTGGTACAGTATTTTGTGCTTTTTTTTTATTGTTGTGTAGTATCCCATTGTATGACTATTCCGTAATAAATTTATCTATTCTCTTGTTGATGGGCATTTATGTTGTTTCCAGATTTTGGCCATGAACTTTCTGTAATATCTTTTGATGTACATATGCATTCAGTTCTCTCAGGCATGTCCCTATGAATGGAAATGCTTTCATAGAGCAGGTGAATGTTTAGGTTTAGTATATACTGCCAAAAAGTTTTCCAAAGGGATTGTACCAATTTACACTCTCACTAGCAATTCATGAGAGCTCTAATTTTTCCATATTCAGGACAAAAGTTGTTATCAGTCTTAATAATGTTGGTAAGTTGGTTAGTCTTTATAATGTTAACCAATCAAATGCATATGTAGTTATTCTTTATTGCAGGTGTAATCTGCATTTCCCTGGTGACTAAGATGTTGACTTCCTTTTAACATGCTTATTGGCCATTTAGATATTAACTCTTGGAAAATGCTTATTCAACATTGCCCATATTTTTGAAGATGTTTATACAGACCACAGTGCTTCTACAAATTCACAGTTTTACTTCTGTTGCTTTCTTTGCTTGGAATGACTTTCTCACTCATTTTCTCTTTTTTTTTCTCTTTAAATTTCATCTCAGGCATCATCTGCAAAAGAAAACCAGCCCCATATAGACCAGGTTCGACTATCTGCTATTCTTTTGTATAATCGTCACACCTTGGCATATCCTCATTATTAAGATTACAACTTACACAAATGAAAATTCTTCGTGCTCTTGTTTAAGTCTCCTACATGCTTATCCTCGAGACCCATTGAAGGGAAAGGCGGTTATAAAGCAGGAGTCAGGAATCTAAAAGGAATGAATGATGGAAACACACATGCGTGGTCCTGGAGAGAAGTATCTACATGTGTGCCTGCATTTCCTGACGAGGTTGAGATTTGAGAATCCACACTGGCACCTATATGCCTTCCCTCCAGTGAGAAAAATGGAAGCTGACATCTCAGGGCAATTCTTTGTCAGAAATATAAATCTGCATGAAGAGAAGAGAGTTAAAAATTTAATCTGCAAAGCTATTTAGATAGTGGATAGGCCTTGACAGGCCTCCCAAATGGATTACAAGAACAAGAAGAGTGGAGTTATGAAAAAAAAAGCTGTTGTAGCAAACAGAATGAAACTAAGCTTTCTTGACAGAATCAGTTTGCCGAATGACTTTAAAATCGCACTTGTCCTTTTTTTTCCTCTTAAATATACTCTAATTTAAATGTTTGAGAGAAACTTTTAGGATTTATAGTGTGCCTTTGGTGCCCTTAAAGAACTGTAAGGTAAAGACACAACAATTGTATACATAGTATTATTTGGGGAATGGGTGTGGGAAACAAAATTAAAAACTGTCAAACCACTAATCAGTCACAGAAAAGAAATGAGGATTCTGGAGGCATCTGTGATCATCTGACTGGTAATTTTTCAACTACCACCCTATGTCTAAAATATTGCTCAACATGAATAAACAGAATAAAACTTTGGCAATCAACTTCCAAAAAAATGACAATTTGATGTCACTTTGTACTCTGTATTCGTTTTTTTAAACCTATTACTTTAGAAGGTTCACCTGTATATGCCAGCCCACATGTCATCAGTATTATAGGGAAAAGTGCTGTTCTATTTCCTGTCTTAGTATTACATTTCTTTGTCCTTTAAATTCATATTTATTTCCCTGAATGCTAAAATAAACAAACATACTTTTTTTTTTTTAATAGGTAGTGCTTGGGATAGGCAGATCACCATTACCAAACAGTTAAGAAAATAAAGGTATTGGGAATTTCCTGGCGGTACAGTGGTTAGGACTCCATACTTTCACTGCCGAGGGCCAGGGTTCAGTCCCTGGTTGGGGAACTAAGATCCCATGAGCAGTGGGGTGTGGCAAAAAAAGAAAGAAAGAAAGAAAGAAAAAAAGAAAAGAAAGGTATAAAATCATATGACCTTTTCAAGAGATATAGAAACAACTGTGCAATAAAATACAACATTTGTTGAATGATTTTCCTGTTTCAACAAAGTTCTAGACTCCACTGCTATTTTTACAGCTCTCATTTTTTTTTTTTTAATCTGACCAGGCCTCAGCTTGGGCAAAAGCATACTACTTACGCTAGCAATATCCTGCCCATTAATATTGTAGAAATTTTTTTCCATTAAAGTCTTGACAACTACTGAAGCATAACTTTTTAAGTCCTAAGACTTACATCTATCTTAAAATGTTGCTTTAAATCTTTAATATCTAGGGCCTAACCATAGTTTCCAGATTTACCTTTAAAGTATCAACTTGTTAAATATAAATACTGATCCTTTGGCCCCCAAACCAATGGTATCTACTTTTCTTAACCTGCCATGTTCTTTGTTAGTGGCTTCTGGGCTAGCTTGCACTCTGCTCAGATATAGCCAATGTCATGGGAGGATTCAAGTTTATCATATCATAGCAGTTATGAAGACTCTTTACAAACTTTTTCTTTCTTCTCATTCTGAATATATGGTAGCTTTGTATTTTCCCGATATATTTTGAAATTAACTGTCGTAGTGTGCCTTACTTTGGTCAATGAGATGTGAGCAGAAGTGATGTGTTTCACCTCCAAGAAGAGCCAGGGCGCAATGTCCCGTGTTTCTCTTCCCTTTTCTGGAAATGTGGGAAACGTATTAAGATGAATCTTCTGCCAGACTTGGCTTTTGATCACCAAGATGAATGTAGACCTCCTCTGTACACCCAGTCCTGGCTGATGATACCTGTCGGCCATTAAGTATGAGAGAGAAATGAACTTTTGTGTGTGAAACCACTGAAATTTGGGGGTTTTCTGTTACCACAGCATAACTTACTCTAGCCTAACTGATATACCAGCTTTACAGTTGCTTGGAATTCGGCTCTTAGGGAGACAAATTTTGAAAGGTAATTTAAAAACTATTCATTAGATACCGAATTTTGTCACTTACCATTTCTGAATGTATTGATTTTTCCTCTTTTATTTTCTTAATGTGATATATTGACTGATTTTTCACAGCTTTATTGGAGTATTATTTACATACCACATAACTCACCTAAGTGTACAATTCAGTGATTTTTAATAAATGTGTAGAGTTGTATAATCGTCACAACAGTCTAATTTTAGAACATTTCCATTCCCTTGCCCCCCTCAAAAAAAACTCATGCCTATTTGCAGTTATTCCCTAACTCCCACTGCTAGTCTGAGGTAACCACTAATCCAGTTTTTGTCTTTGCTGATTTGCCTTTTCTGGATATTTTATAGAATGAGTCATTCAATTTGCGGCATTTTTGTGACTGGCTTCTTTCTTCTAGGGTCATGTTTTCAAGGTTCGTCTATATTTCAGGATGCATCAGTTCTTTATTCCTTTTTATAGTGGAAACGTATTACATTGTATCGATATACCACATTCTGTTTCTCCATTTACCAGTTTCTAGGCATTTGGGTTGGTTCCAGTTTTGGGTTGTTATAAACAATGTAGCTATGACCATTTGAATACAAGTATTTATGTGGAAACGTGTTAATTTCTCTTGGCTAGATACGCATGCGTGGAATGGTTGGATCATATGGTGAATTTGTGTTTAACATTTTAAGAAGCTGCTAACCGGTTTTCCATGGTGTAGGAAGCATCATCTGCCCAGTTGAACACGACTATTAAATCCATAACTTAAAGGCCCTTATATGACTGTAAGTGGAAAAGTATTTAGGTAATGAATCAGAATATTCCCTCACTTTCTTCTCTCTGTAACTTATATATGCTTACCCGTATACACATTCTTCACCGTTAATAATTCCTGGTAGGAGAATAGCCATTAGACTCCCCATTTGTTTCTGAGCACCCCATTTATTGAATCTTTGTATGGGAAATAGTAATTCCTAAGAGGGTTGAGATCTCTATTTTTATTTATTTATTTATTTATTTATTTATTTATTTATTTATTTATTATTTATATTTATTTTTGGCTGTGTTGGGTCTTCGTTTCTGTGCTAGGGCTTTCTCTAGTCGTGGTGAGTGGGGGCCACTCTTCATCGCGGTGTGTGGGCCTCTCACTGTCGCGGCCTCTCTTGTTGCGGAGCACAGGCTCCAGACGCACAGGCTCAGTAGTTGTGGCTCACGGGCCTAGTTGCTCCGCGGCATGTGGGATCTTCCCAGACCAGGGCTCGAACCCGTGTCCCCTGCATTGGCAGGCAGATTCTTAACCACTGCGCCACCAGGGAAGCCCGAGATCTCTGTTGAGATAAAGTCTGGCATGCAGAGTTAGGTGCCAGCTCCTCTCAGATTCCTATTTACATACTCTGAATTACCAGTGATGCTTTAACTGTTTAAAAATCACCTGTCTTGTCTGATTTTATTTTTATCATGGTCACACAATACTGTTCCTAAAACAACAAAAAACCGGCTTTTAATAGTATATAAATATAAGTAGCTTGATTAAGTTTCTTTCAAGTCATTTAAGGAAAAATCCCACCCATTATGTTTTCTACTTATTTTATTGTTTGTTCCATTGTTAATTTTTACTTACCGTGACTGAAGGTATGAATTAATTTTTTTATGTGTTACAAGTAAATATCCTAAATATTCTTGAATATATGTATATATCCCTGGTACAAGGACCAAGCCTAAAGCCAGGACCTAAATTGTAATGCTTTTTATGTAACCCAAACAGGTGGCCAGCAGAAGAGAAAATAAGAGGGAGCTCAAACAAGAAAAGCAAGAGGCAAGTGGCAATGGCAGGACCATGCCAAGGTGAAGAAAGTCCAGGAGCTCACTTTGGGTTTTGAACTCATTGCTGCTCTAAGTTCTCTTTGACATATAGAGACAAGATATGATTTCCCTCTACTCACTGCCAACTAGCAGGCTCCAAACTGAGGCAAATTTTAGTGTGTAATAGGATTCAATCACAAAGCTGGCCCCAGGCAAGTACAATGGACCTAAGGCTCACCTTCGGGGTTATTCATCTCCACTGGCCAGTACTTACCTAGGGTTTGAGTGCCTCTCTGTCAGGAGGAAACTAGATCTGGTGAGCTCTTCACACTCTGATATGAATTAGATTAATTGAATGACTGGCATTTAGAGTAGGACTAAAAGCTCAGACTTTGGAATTAGTCTATGAGGGTTCGAAAACTCAGTGTTTTACTACTTCTGTGACCCTGCACAATTGACTTAACATTTTATGTTCAAAGTGTATATACTTCCAGAATCACTGTCATAGGTCTTTTGTGACGGTTCATTGATATAAGGCATAGGAAGCAGGAAAAACAGCATCTGCCAGAGAGCAAATTCTCCATGAATGTTTGTTATTATTACTCATGCTGAATGATTGCCTTTCTGAATGATAGAATCTTTTTTGTTCTTTTTCTTTAACAGCTTTATTGATATCACATTCATGTACCACACAATTCACCCATTTAAAGTGTGCAATTCAATGGCTTGTAGTATATTCACAGATATGTGCAACCATCATCACAATTTTAGAGCATTTCATCACCTCAAAAAGAGACCCCATACCCTTTACCTAACACTCATTTCTATCCCCCAACCTCTCCAGCACTAAGCAGCCATTTATCTTTCTGCTTCTATAGATTTGCCTTTTCTAGACATTTCGTATGAATGGAATCATATAACATGTGGTCTTTTGAGACAGATTTCTTTAATTTAACATAATCTTTTCAAGGTTCATCCATGTTGTGGCATGTATCAGTACTTGATTCCTTTTAGGGCTGAATGATATTCCATTGTACGGATATACAACATTTTCTTTATCCGTTCATCAGTTGAGGGATTGTTTCCTTTCAGCTTTTATGAATAAGGCCGCTACAAACATTTTTTTTCTATGGAAATAGGTTTACATTTCTTTTAACTAGATACCTAGGAGTGGAATTGCTGGGTCATATGGTAGCTGTCTTTAATCATTTGAGGAATTGCCAGAATATTTTCTGAGGCAGCTTCACCATTTTAATTCCCACCATCATGAACAAGGGTCCCAATCCTTCCACATTGACTGGTAGAGTCTTTTCTGTTTTCTTAAAAGTGAAATGACTATGAAACAGAGCAGGATCCTATGGCCCTTCCGCTCCCATGTCCTCTGCCTGCCTTTTGTCTGTAGAAAAACTTTAGCCAAAGACTGAGTTTAATCAGAGAAGTGAGAAAATACAGAAACAAAGGAAAACAGTCAAAAGAGACCAAATAATAATAGTTTAGTCATTAAAGGACCTATAGTTCCTCCTCAAGGGCTATAGATAATATTCTGAGCCCTACCCTTTGAGCTGTCTTGTAGATATTGAAATCCCCACCAAGTGGAAGAAGTTAAATAGGTGATGTCCAGAGTGTGTAACCATTACATAAGCTGCCACAATTCTGAGAACTGGCCTCAAGTAAATGGGAACAAAACAACCCTGAACTGAAGACGGTACTGTAAAACAATCAAAATGAAGCTGATCAGACCACTGCATGACCAATTTCAAGAGGACTGTCAGAGCTGACTGTGCTGTTTGTGCATGTAACCCCCTCCTTCTGCCTATAAAAGCTTGTGCCCACTGATTATCAGTGGGGGAAGTCGACCTTCAGACAAGAGTCAGCCCTCCCACCTGGTTGCCGGCATCCAAAATAAAGCAAACTTTCCTTTCCACCAACCTTGCCTCTTTATTGGCTTTAGAGTGGTGAGCAGTCAGACCCCGCTTTTGGTAACAATTATAATTTAAGTCTACAAAAACTTCACAAGGACTTAAATTGATAGAGGTTATCGTTAGATCTTATAGAATTTTAAGGTAGTCACACAGACTACATAAGAGTAAACATAATGGGCCAAAATTGTACTTTTATTCTGGAAGTCCTGATGTCTTTGTAAGTCATTTAAACATGCCATATTTTACAGGCTGAGCATATACTTCATTGTCTGAACTACATCACACTGAGAATGAAAGGTGCTCTATCTGTAATTATACTGGGACAATGAAAGTAAGTTGAGGCCGTCTCAGGCACACTGGGAAAAATGGTCACCCTATGTGTAGTGAAAGACCTCACTAGGGACTCACGCTTATTTGGAAATATATTTTCCTTGTTTTCTTTTTTAGCAGAGGTGATTTGTATTCATCTCACACTTGTAGGCAGGGCACATGAATATATATGTTGCATTAAGCTAAAGGTTGGGTCTACTCCCTCAGAACAGAGCCAAAATAACTGGTGCACACAGGAAACAAACCCTAGCTCTTCTACTAGCTGGTTTTCCAGCTAAACTGAAGTGGATTGCATCAAGGATTTTACATTTTATATAATATCTAAATTTTAGATTTTTGTCTCTACATTACTTTTTGGATTACTATGTGTCCCACCCCCAAGATTCCTATTACAGTGATAGTCATATAAATGTTCCCCACCCCCAAATGCATATTTGCAAAATAGTTCACGTCAGAGTGCTTAGTATTGTAGAAACATGCAGAGGGCTTAGTCAGCATTTTAAGGATTGGGGTTTCTAAAGCAGATTCTCCCACACAAAGTCTCTTCCTAATCCTCTTTTGATTTCATTCTCCTTCCATCATGGTTCCCTACTAACCTACCAACCAACCAACCAAGCTCACCCCAACATCCCCAAAGGCAGCAACAACTGGACTATTAATTGGAAGTCTGATTTCAATAAACATACAGGGTCAATTTGACAACTTATAAAGCTAGAGTCTGGCAGAGCATCACGGGGATATGACAAACAGTTCCTGTTACTGCCCCAGGGAAGTACTGGACACCACAGTCTGGCCCAAGTCCCCCTCCAGGAATCCCTCATTTGCCAGCAGCACAAACCAAGTCATAGCCATTAAGGAACAAGCAACTGTAAGAGAAAGACAAGCTGAGAGAGAGGAGACCAATGCTGCCCACTTTAATACACAGGAAGGCTTCCTCAAGAACACTTGAGTTGACCCTCAAATGCTTGCGCAGGTCGGCAGGACCTGAGGCAATCCCCGGGGCAAGGGTTGGTCAGGGAAGTTAAAGCCGCCTTCAGGGCACTTTCAAATTAGACACCAATTTTCTCAAGACTAAGGACAAGAAAACAATGCTGAGGTCAACGTTCTCCTTCCCTTTTTTTTTTTTTTCCCTTGTTTCCTTTGCTCCTATGAGTCCAGTCTATCCAAGAGTGACTTCTAATGGCCAAGAAAATTCTTTACAAGGATGCTGGTTCCCTGGTCTGAACATGGACTAACTTTTTTGCAATCCTAATTCATTTTTGAGGCTCCAGGTATGACTGTGCAGAATTTTTTAAAAGACATTTTTACTTCTGACCTCCTAAGGTCTAGGTTCCTTTCTACCATGAATCCTATAAATCTTTTCTCAGTACCAGGTTATGTGTAGGGGGAGTGGCTGTTTCCTGTTACATTTCCCAGTTCTTAACTTGTTCCAAGTCCAATTTCTCCCATATTTTCCTGAATCTGCCTTATGTCTCTTTGGGCTCATCTGACTCCCAGCTGGAGAAATTCAGAATGTGTTCTTTTTTTTCAGAGAGAAAATGTCCTATTTTCATTAACTGTCAAAGTTAGATATTTATGGAAACACTCTTTTTTCCGTGTATGTATTAGTCTCATGTTCCCCTCAATGAAGAAAAATGAAAAAAATACTCTGTAGTTTTAAGTATACCACCATTAACAAGAATAATCAGAACTTTGCTTTGCAGAGTATTTGGTGATCTTAATATACTCAGTATACTTACTAGATCTCTTTGCTGTATTTGAAACTCAATCATTTTTTTTTTTCCCTAGAAATTCTCCACTTTTTGGCTTTTATGACACTGATACTGCTTCTCCTCATAATCCTCTGGCTATTTTCCCTTCATCTCTGATGGCTTTTCTTTCTCAACACATTTCATAGATTTGTCCTTGGAGCACCGTGCTTCCCATTCTAAGCAATGGGACATTCAGACAAAAACTGCGTCTTAGAGTTACCCAGGAAAATCTCCTAAGAAGGTGCCCCCCATGGAGAAAACTTAGCATATATTGTCTTTTTCTTCAGTACGGAAACTCCAGTTACTACTGAGGCCCAGATGAAGTAGTGGCTTGCTCTTAAGGGCTATGTTGTCTGAAAAATAAATAACTTTAAAGATTAGCATCTTTTTTTAAAAGGCAAAATATTTATCATAGGACAGGAATATGGGGATATATTTCCTTTGGAATGGCAGGTGGAGACCCTGCGTTTTTTAAATAGTGATCTATCTTTTTCTCTTTTGCAAAGCAAGTAGAGTTGAATTTACAATAGTAAAGTGAGTGCATGATCAGGTTTTGTTACTCTCCTTGAGTGATCCTGTCCAAGCTCGTCATTTCACGTACCAGCCCTATGTGTATGTGTTTGTATGTGTGGGAGCTGTTAGCACTAATATTAGTATTAATTTAGTTTTACCTTCCTGATAGAATGTGGTTGATCCTGAGCCCACAAAAACATGGGAAGCATTTATGGCTAAGGACTCCTTGATACCTGTAATTTTCCCATTCATTAAACAATTATCCATTCAACTCTCTGTGTGGCAGGCTCTATGCCAGGTATTAGAGTTACCAGCACAAACTAGGCAAAAGTTCCCTATTTTAACAGAGCTTATCACTTTATAAAGAGTGATGAATGCATTCATTCATTTTGTTAGAGGATTTATGAAACATTTAATATGTATTAGGCAATGGGTAACACCCTGACCATATAAACAAAGCATAGTTTTTGATTTCTAGAGGCTCCAGTTTAGGGTTGGTACACGAAGGGAAAGGAATAGACACAGAAAATGATCATTACAATACAGTGGATACAAGCAGTAGAGCCATGCAGTGACTCATATGGTATTAGAGAAGAAACACAATATCATCGTGTAGGGGAGAAGTTAAAAATCTTGACCTAAGATTCTTTTTTAAAAAAAAAAATTTATTTATTTATTTGGCTATACTGGGTCTTAGTTGCGGCACGAGGGATCTTTAGTTGCGGCGTGCATGTGGGATCTAGTTCTCTGACCAGGGATCGAACCCGGGCCCCCTGCATTCGGAGCACGGAGTGTTAACCACTGGACCACCATGGAAGTCCCACTGACCTAAGATTTTTGTTACTTGTGTAATTTAATTTCAGACCGTCCCCAACTTATGATGGTTCAACTTTGATTTTTTTGAGTTTATTATGGTGCAAAACCAGTACACATTCAGTAGAAACCTTACTTCGAATTTTGCATTTTAATCTTTTCATGAGCTTAGCGATATGTATGCCCTCTTGCGATGCTGGGCACCAGTCAGCTGGGCGACCACGAGGGTGAACCACAGATATGCTTACAGCCATTCTGTATCCAGACAACCGTTCTGTTTTCACTTTCAGTGTGGTATTCAATAAATCAAGTGAGATAGTCAACCTTTTATTATAAAATAGACTTTGTGTTAGACGATTTTTCCCAACTGTTGGCTAATGTAAATGTTCTGAGCACATTTAAGGTAGGCTGGGCTAAGCTATGATGTTTGGTAGTTTAGGTGTATCAGATACATTCTAAATTTATACATATTAGTGTATACATGTCAATCCCAATCTCCCAATTCATCCCACCCCGCCCCCCCACACCCTGCTTTCCCCCCTTGGTGTCCATATGTTTGTTCTCTACATCTGTGTCTCTGTTTCTGCCTTGCAAATCGGTTCATCTGCACCATTTTTCTAGATTCCACATATATGCGTTAATATACGATATTTGTTTTTCTCTTTCTGATTTACTTCACTCTGAATGACAGTCTCTAGGTCCACCCACGTCTCTACAAATGACCTGATTTCATTCTTTTTTATGGCTGAGTAATATTCCATTGTATATATGTACCACATCTTTATCCATTCGTCTGTCTATGGGCATTTAGGTTGCTTCCATGACCTGGCTATTGTAAATAGTGCTGCAATGAACATTGTGGTGAATGTGTCTTTTTGAATTATGGTTTTCTCAGGGTATATGCCCAGTAGTGGGATTGCTGGGTCATATGGTAATTCTATTTTTAGTTTTTTAAGGAACCTCCATACTGTTCTCCATAGTGGCTATATCAATTTACATTCCCACCAACAGTGCAAGAGGGTTCCTTTTTCTCCACACCCTCTCCAGCATTTGTTGTTTGTAGAGTTTCTGATGATGCCCATTCTAACCAGTGTGAGGTGATACCTTATTGTAGTTTTGATTTGCATTTCTTTAATTAGTGATGTTGAGCAGCTTTTCATGTGCCAGAAAAGCCATCTTAATGCTACAATCAAGGTAAATGATGGGGGTGCTTTTAAAGGAAATTTAATGAAATTAAGCTATATTCAGTTTACAAGAGGGAGGGAGACTCAACGTGTGTCTTTGAGGAGGTAACCAAAGCCCAGGACCTTGAAAGCCAATGTGCTCTGCTTTAGAAAATTTCTTGTGCCTAATTCTACCATTTTCTCAACTGTGAAGATGTAGGAAGTAGAACCAAAGAAGGTGAATGTCGTGATTTTCTCTAAGGCTTCTTTCTTGCTTGAAAGAACAGACTGAAGAACGAATCGTGTAGAGTCCTATGACAGGAGAAATTAGGATGGGTCAATAATGACAGATTGTTACAGCACCATCTTGGATGAGTATTCCATCTCATTGGTCTCTGCAATGTTTACGTAAAGTGAACATAAGGTCTATCCCATTTTAGACGGGTGATGTGATTCATTTCCTGGATATCAGAGGCTTCTCTGCATTTAGACTACTAGGTGGCTCTGTTGGGGCATTTCAGCTGGACAATGTGCTTAGATCATAGGCAACAGTAGTATGCATGACAATATCAGGAGGGGAAGTTAGAAACGGAATTTTAAGAAACACATCATTGACTATGACACGCCAGGTGCCAAAGGTACAAAGTCAGTGGCAAAAGCACGTACAAATGAAAACTGTCCCCAGGAATATCACCCCAGGACAGTGGCTCTCACACAAAGACCTGACCTCCCCTTTTCACGATAAATGCTTTATAATCTTCTCTTTGCTCTCCTTGAATGAAAACCACAGCTCATATAACTAACTTCACTCTGCATGTAATTAAAAAAATCAATATAATGGTCTAATTGTTACATCCAGGAAAATCATATAAAAAATATTGTATATATTTTCAGTACATAAAGTCTTAGGCTCAACTGAGATGATATAGTGAGGTAGTCAGAGGTGTACAGTTGTCCATAGAATCTGAATGCAGAAACTATAAATGGAGAAAGATAATGGGGTGATTTATTGGTAATTAAAATATCAGAATAGTGATATGCTTTTCAAAACACTGAGTATCTCTTGAAAAATTTCAAGCCAAATAAAGCTTTATTTTTCTTGGATTTGCATTCTTGGAAATTTTAGGATATTAGATTTTCAGTACATTGAAGTTGCAAAAATATTTTATATTCATATGTGAAATGGAATTAGGTTCTACACACAGATATTTATCAAATGATTTTAACCTGGCCCCTTATTTGTGACTTGTAACCGATGTTGGACAAATTATCATGGTGTGAACACATTGTACCCACTCACTAACTGCCGGTAGCACCCCCTTAATCATTGTGACAACCCCGAAACTCTCCTACCCATTTCCAAATCTACCCATAGATAACTGCAATGCCCCCCTTCATAATCAGTGTTCTAGATATTCATAGCCACTCAAACTATAAATCATGACAAAGTGTGAAACTCTATAGAAGTGTGTTATGCACAAGGCCAAATGGGAATTCAGAGTAAGGATTTTGCTTGGATAGTTTACAAATAATTCAGCTCCACATAATCTACCTCTAAAATAATTTCCATATAAAAATAGACATATCTCTTTTCCCCAAAAGAAGCTTTTTCCCTACTCCAAATTGAAAGACTCAAATGAGGAGTAAATAGTACTTAGGGTTACTCTTGGTATTTCGATGAAAAATTTTATTTGAAAACTACACTGTCTCTTCTTTTCACATGTTTTAATATTTGGTGTAGAGCCTGGAGTATGCTTGGATTCAAACATGCAACTCCAGGAATGGCTTTTATTTTGGAATTGGTTTGTGCAGACACCGTTACTGCACGTGGGTTATGCCAGTCTGATCAATAGCCTGATGAGGCATGTGTGGCCTGCACTGCCCAGCCCTACCATTTTCAACCTAATTAGCAGCTGCTCAAAGATGGGAAACAGGTGCAGATCCAGGGCCAGACCAGGGAAGTCTGCCTGTAATTAACAAGGAAAAAAAGGGTCAGATATTGGGAAGAATATCAAATCAGCCCACTGGGGTTAACATGCTGGCCTCAAAGGCATAGTCACCTGAGATCTTAAGCATGCTAATGTAAATTATGCAAGCTTTCAAACAACGTGGCTGCATAATCAGTTGGCAGAGAGGAAAATGATTTTTTTTTGCAGTAGAGTAGGGAAAAAGGGCATCTACAAACTTATTTTTTCTCATCATGTTGGGAATATACAGAAGACATAGTGACATTTTCTGTTCTTTTTTCATAAATTTATTTATTTATTTATTTTTGGCTGTGTTGGGTCTTTGCTGCTGTGAGCAGGGATTTCTCTTTGCAGTGGCTTCTCTTGTTGCAGAGCAAGGGATCTAGGTGCTCGGCCTTCAGTAGTTGTGGTACACGGGTTCAGTAGTTGTGGCTCACTGGGTCTAGAGTGCAGGCTCAGTAGTTGTGGCGCATGTGCTTAGTTGCTCAATGGCATGTGGGATCTTCCCAGACTAGGGCTCAAACCCGTGTCCCCTGCATTGGCAGGCAGATTCTTAACCACCAGGGAAGTGCCACCAGGGAAGTCCCCATAGTGACATTTTCTGAGAGGCAATCATGAGTCACTTAGAAGAAGTTGTTAAGCAATTAGAGCTCTTCTAGAAATAGGTGAAATTTGGAGGAAAATCTAACAATCAGGTTATTTAGAGAATTGTGTACTAACAGGTATTTGAAAGCAGACCCATGCACGTGTGGTTATGCATAATATATTGACTTTGGTCATTGGCAACTTTTTGAATTATTCCATAAAGTGAGGTCCATTTCAGACTGGCAAGGACTTGCTAAGGGCCAAGCTAGGATTGGAGAAGGTGAAAGACCAAATTTTTGAGGAAAAAATGAAGGACAAGGCTGCCTGCCAGGTTCAGATTCTGGCTTTAACAATCAAGTTTTCAGAATATTACTCAGCCATAAAAAATAATGAAATTTTGCCATTTGCAACAACATGGATGGACCCAGAAGGTATTATGCTTAGTGAAATAAGTCACACAGAGAAAGACAAATACTCTATGTGATCATTATATGTGGAATCTAAAAAATAAAACAAACAAATGACTATAAAATTCACAGATATAGAGAACAAACTAGTGGATACCAGTGGGAAAGGGGTAAGGAGAGGGGTAAGATAGGAGTAGGGTATTAAGAGGTACAAATTACTATGCATACGATAAATAAGCTACAAGGATATATTGTACAGCACAGGGAATATAGTCAATATTTTATAACTTTAAATGCAGTATAATCTATAAAATTATTGAATGACTATGTTGTACACCTGAAACTAATATAATATTGTAAATCAACTCTACTTCAAATACATAAATAAATAAAAGCCAAGTTTTCAGTTTTTTCTTTTAATAAATTTATTTATTTATTTTTGGCTGTGTTGGGTCTTCATTGCTGTGCACAGGTTTTCTCTAGTTATGGTGAGCAGGGGCTACTCTTTGTTGTGGTGCACGGGCTTCTCATTGCTGTGGCTTCTCTTGTTGCGCAGCATGGGCTCTAGGAGCATGGGCTTCAGCAGTTGTGGCATGCGGTCTCAGTAGTTGTGGCACATGGGCTTACTTGCTCCGTGATATGTGGGATCTTCCCGGAGCGGGGATTGAACCTGTGTCACCTGCATTAGCAGGTGGATTCTTAACCACTGTGCTACCAGGGAAGTCCCAAGTTTTCAGTTCTAAGGCAGTCTTTCTATTCCAATTAATGGAGCTTAAAATTCATGCTAGGCTAAGAAAACTTTACACCTTGTCCTTTTTAGCATTTAGCATTTCGTCTGCCAGTAAACTTTCATCTACTTGGTGCTGATATCTTGGGCTAGAAGGGAGTTTTTATCTCTGCTTAAGAAATTGATGGCAGTTTCAGTAAACTTAGCCAAATTAATATTAGGGTAAAAACAACCTCTAAGCCTCAGATGCATACAAAGATTTATTTCTCACTCACAGTGCATGTCTTGTGGCTTGACTATGGCTTCATATTGACTTCATAACAACCTTAAGCTGAAGGACAGTCTGTCTCTGGGACATTGCCTGTCTTGTGACAAAGATGATCCAACATGGCAGAACCCTGGGAGGAAAACTTCATCCCTTCCACTTACACACCACTTGATGTCCCATGACATCAGTGAGGTAGGATGTACAATCCTCCCCTGAGGAGAGTGGTGAGTACTTTGAATAATAATAAAATCAACTACAGTGACTTGGGTCAATCTATATACATTTTTAGAGAGCCAGTCCTTACTGTGGTGTGAATACAGGTATCAGTTTGTCTAAAGGATTGTGAATGTTTTAAAATCATGGTCAAATAAAATGATAATAACTGGCTTATTTTTGTTTCTAATATGTACTATGTGCCAGGCACTTTATAATTTTATTTTTTACCCTCAAAACAATCTTGAAGCCTTGGTATTATCATCCCATTTTATTGGAACTGTGGCTCAGAAACTTTCAGTGGTTTGCTCAAGTCTTCTCAGCTAAGAAAGTTTTAGCACTGGGGTTCCAGCCCCACTCTGTCGTAGAGCACAGGCTCCTGAATACACTACACTGCCACAGAAGATGTGGCAGGTCTGGTGGGCAAACTATTCAATGGGCTCTTTACACAGTCTGTTGCATCTGCCCCATCCTGATTCTGAGGTGGTTGTGGAGGCATGAAAGGATGCCTGTGCTGCCTGGAGAGCATTAGTCGGTAACTCTGAGCTCAGTACAGTGTGCTTGAGTACAGAGCACAGGACACACAATTTCAGGACTGAAGTCGAGATGATTAGTCTTCCTAGGGTCACTTTACTTCAATACCTTTATATTGGGCTCTCTAAATACTGCCATAATTTTTTTTTGAACTAAAATATGGACACCTGTAATAAAGAATTAACACCTTCTTATAGTAGAGTTGGAATAAGGCACAAATCACATCATAAATGAATAAAGAGTTGGAGTCAGTTACCTTCCAGTGATGCTAGGACACAGATAAAGATGCAAGACACTGAGAAAGGCATCACAACCCTGCTCTCCCTGGCTGTTTCCACTAGGAATATGGATACCGATTCCCTCTATTTTATGTCATTATTAGTTTTTTTATTGAAGTATAGTTGATTTACAATGTTGTGTTAATTTTTGCTCTATAGCAAAGTGATTCAGCTATACATATACATACATCCCTTCTTTTATATATTCTTTTCCATTATGGTTTATCACAGGATATTGAATACAGTTCTCCGTGCTATACAGTAGGACCTTGCTGTTTATCCATTCTATACATAAAAGCTTACATCTGCTAATCCCAGCCTCCCACTCCATCACTTCCCCAACCCCCTCCCTCAGGGTAACCACCAGTCTGTTCTCTACATCCGTGATTCTGTTTCTGTTTCACAGATAGGCCCATTTGTGCCATATTTTAGATTCCACATAAAAGTGAATATCACCATTTGACTTTTTGCACTGGATAATTCTTTGCTGTGCATGTGTGTAAGGTGGCGGTTTTAGGATGTTGAGAATCATCTCTGGCCTCTACTCATTAGATGCCAGTAGCCACCTTCCCCTAATTGTGAAAACAAAAAGTCTCCAGACATTGTCAAATGTCCTTGATGTGTATGTGTGTGTGTGTATACAAGTTTGCTTGTACATATATACCTGCAGTTAAAAATCACTGCTTTACTTTCAAATGATAAAATTAGTACAGAATTAAAAATAATATTGCTGCATATATGAACTCTAATTTAATTCTCTTGCTGTATTGCACAATAATCCATTCTTTAAATGACATTAATTGATCACCTATTATATTCTGGGCACTTTGGTAGCTTGGATGGGGGAGGAGTAGGATAAAGATGAATAAGACCAGTCAAATCTTCCCTAGATGATGCAGTTTATAATTCTGCATCCATAAAGGAACTAAGAAAAATAGAGAAAAGTTAAAGTTGAAGTCCTTTATGTGGACACAAAAAGATTGATTTTTAAAAAAAATATATCCAAATACAGCAAAGAATTTTGAGCAGGATTTGATACTGAAAAGAAAATAATGCAGTTAACTATTTATCCCTCTCTCTCTCCAGGATCAACTCTGACCACCTTTATTTAGAGACATCTCAGAGCCCAAAATATCTTCAAATAAGTCCCCCGGTCTCACGGATTCAGGTATTGATAATGCTAAATCTAGGAAGAACTTTAGCTCCGTCTAAACCTTGAGGCTGAGATTTGCCAAGAAAGATGGTAGGTAAGGTGAATCAAAAAGTCTCTTCTTACTCTTAGGAAGATAATGAAGAGGACAAGAAGGAAAAGAAGGAGAGCCAGGAAGGATGCTGGAAGAAGAGGAAAAGGAGGGTCTTGGAGCCACAGCTAGTGTGATACAGCCGGAAGATTAGCATATATGGACCAACTTGACCTCAGGCCAGGTGTGCATCAGATATTACATCATCCCTAGAATGGGTGGAAGAATTACTGCCTTCAACATGAGTTACCATAAGAATGAAATAATATGCCATATTTTCTTTTAAGACAGATTTTAATAGTTTTCAACCAGCATGCACATTCAACGTGCTTTTTATTAGTCTCCTCCCGATTTCACCAGCTGTTACTAACATGGAAGGCCTGAAAGAAACTAGACTTTCTGGCTCAAAAATTGCCATTTACCTAAATTTTGCTTTCCTATTTGAAGGTCAGGCCAGGGTGCTTTGATGTAGGCAAAGAGGAGATGAAATGAGTTCCTATTAGAGAGGCTTACCTTGACTAAAGGATAGAATGAATGACCAGTAGAGGAGAGGTGTTTTGAAGCAATCAGTTAACTGGGTTTAAACACATACACAAAAGAAGAGACAATATACGCAATTAGAGCCATTTAGCTTTAGGAAAAGAATGTTAGATTCTTGATTATGACAAAAAGACAGGAAGATGGGGCAGATCTTTTTGAGTGCCCCTTCAGTTCTGTTAATAGACTCTGTATGGTGGATATTGGAACTTTCATTCTCACTGTACACCTTCTTTTTCTTGTTGAATTCCATTGGAAATTTTATGCCTACTGACATTATAAGTGACTTGGTAGGACTTGGATCTCTTACTTAGTTTTTCATCATTTGTTTATTATACTAATTACATTTTAAGTAGGAATGCTCTGGACCTTACTTGCAGAACGTTAATGACCATATTTAATTACATTATTTTACTCATGGGAGTAGCTAAATGAATACTGGTTGACTGAGAGATTGATCCTGCAGAACCTGAAATAAAATCCCATATATGACTAAGACTGCTCCTGTAAAGTCAAATTTCTTGTTGTGATGCTTATTTTTGTGTAAGTACAAGACATTATTTTTAGCTACAAGACATTCAAGTTGGGGGATCAAGGAACTAAGCCATTTCATCTCTATTTAACAGATGAAAAAAACTCAAGTCTAGACAGTAGTGTTTTATTTAAGGTCACATGGTAAGTTAGTTTAAGCTGGGATTCTGTTTCTAGGAAATCATGAATTTACCCCATGTAGTGGGGTTGTAGACCATGTTCTCAGCCTTATATCCAACAAACATTAGGCTAAAACATGTCCACTTTAGGACTGAAATGATTCTGTAGGTGTCCCACATCATAGTGCATATTAATAGTAATACCAGGGGAAAATGGCTATATCTTACAAATTAGAAGTAAATAAAGTAGCACCATTAGATATTTCAGTCAAGTTCAACAGCTGCCCTCAATCCTTCTTTTAAAATGCAGAGACTCAAAATAGACAGGCTAAGATTTATAAAAATAGATTCGTCTGTCACTTCTAATTTTACACTTTGCAAACAAGTTGTGCTTCAATGAAAATTTGCAGATAGACTGAGCATCTGGCAACAGGAAGATGGTCACGATTTTGGTGGTTTGGATTCAGACTACAAAGGATAATTGATAAAGTTAATCTTTTGTTTGAATAGCCTCAATGATTTTACTGCAGTAACCCTGATGACAGATGGTGAGGATAGTTATTATCAATTCATTTTTATGAGAGGAAGGACCAAAACACTGAATCCCTGCTCACTGCTGAAGCAATGCATCATTGTGGAATGAGGTCTAGTCTAGGTCTGCAAGGCTGGCTTTGTCACTCACTGGCTTTGTGATCCTGGACACATCTCTGAATATCTGGAGCTTCATTTACTCAGCTGTGATAGAACATAGTAGGTTAGACCCTCTCTACTCAAAATGTGGTCCATGAACCGGCAGCATTGGCATCACCTCAAAGAACTTAAAACTTTCAAGGCTCACCCCAGACCTACTGGAACTAGAAATTACGTTTGAAATAGATCCTAGGCGATTCCTATGAACACTGCAGAAGCTGTGGATCTGATACTCTTAAGGCTTTCTTACGGTTGAAACGCTCATCATTTTGAGTACAGGGATGGTGGTGACTGCCCTACAAGCCCTAACAGAGTGCTTGAATTAGAGTGCATTATGGCATCCGGAACAAATGAAGAGAAATTTATTCTCACCCAGTCAAACTTCAAAGACAAGTCATCTTGACTACCAGGTCCTTGAAATCTCAGGAAATTCCTTTTCTAAGTCATGCCGGGTGTTTCCCCCACATAGAAGCACAAAAGCCCTGGATTCTCATAACCATTTCTTCCTTTTAAACAAAATGATCTTACTTTTGCATTAAAAAAAATAAAAGTTGCTCCTAACCTCTCTCTGCACTTACAGATTCTAAGAGGTACAATCACCACACCAGTCTGTCCTTTTCCCTGAAGCTGCCGTCTTTCCACTGCCTCAGCCACCGGCTTAGGCATCACATTACTGCCAGGCCATTGGCACCAACTGCTCATTAAGTGTCAGCTGATGGGAGGATGGGGGACCCCTGGTGACTGTGAAGTCGGCCCAAGACACTGAAGGAAATCAGCAAAGTGCTAAAAAGGCACAAAGTAAAGCAGATGTTAGGAATCCAGAGGGCTGAGTTTCAGAGGAAGGAGGTCTGAGCCAAGCAGGTCGAGCTTCTGAGGCCCTGGGCAGCCTTTTAATTTCCTGACCTTTTGCTCTGTGAGCACTGCGCTGGGCAGGGAGAGAGATTCCTAAGGAAGCAAGGGTACATACATTTTCTGCTGAACGGCTCCTTCCTGCAAAGCCAGTGGGACCTGGTGAACCTGCTCCGGGTACCTGTTGGAGAGAAGGCTGTTACATTTCTGAAAGGGCACGTGTGTGCCCAAGTTGTGAGCTGGGTCACGGCTTCTGATTCCGTGAAGCATCTGTAGTCAACTGTTTATCATTTCTGAAAGCAGATTCAGACTGAAAGACCTAGTATAACCTGCAGACATATGGCCAGAGGGCTGTGCTCTGGAAGATTGGGCCTCAGAGAAGCCCACGAAGGGCCCCAGGCCAAAGTGAGGACATACAATCCTAGACATGCTCCAAAGAGCCTCAACGGTCAGTCAGATGTTCTCTTCTCAGCCCAGAGTTACTGAAAGCCAGCTGTCACACGTTTAGGTCATGGTTTCAATTCTCAACAGAAAGAGTTTGTGTTCTGTTACACCTCAGCCGGCAATACGCAAGTTCATTAAAAGCATTAGTAGTGGTGGTCTGTGAACCTTAGCGGAATCACTTCAGAATTTATTGTGAATAGTTAATTAGAGCCATTTGTACAGAAGTAGTGTGCAGTTATCAAGAGAATCATCTCCAGGACAGAATCCTGATTTCATAACTTACTTGTGTGACTATGGGCAAATTAATGTTTTTCTGCCTCAGTTTCCTTATCTATAAAATGAGATCATGATAGCAATCTATCTAATAAGGTTGTGGTAAAGACTACCTGTACCATATAAAAAAAATAAAGTCTGGCATAGAGTTAACTGCTATACAAAGGCTTGCTATTATTATTGGAGAAGTAAGATTGCTTTGAAACTTGCTTTCTTTTTTTACCCACAGAACATAGAAAGCTGATTAAAGAAACTGTTAGGATCAGCATTCTGCATGGATCCCAGGACCCAAGGATAGAGGTCTTCTGTCTTTCCACTTCCTGCCAGGCCTTCTTTCCCATTACCTTATTGTTTGACTCCTAGCTCCTGTCAGAGAAAATGAGAAAAAAGAAATCTCTCTAATGATTCTTTCCTATAGTGTCTTCCTTGCCAGCATCTGCTCCATCACGAGTAGATATTGATGTATTGAAGGTTCCCTCACGCTTGTTCAAACAGGGAATTAACTGTAATTCTCAGCTATGAGAGGGAGCTTAGTTGGAGCCAAACTATCTTGCTGCCCTTAAAACTAAGTCCAGACCCTCACCAATGGGATAAGTCAAGAGTCTCAAACTCAAGGGCCCACAGGGGCCAGATAGGTAACCTGAAGGAGCAAAGGGCTATCAGCCTCTCTTCTACTCCTCATGTTGGATAAAGATGTGGCTACAGACATGTATTGTCCTACTTGTAGGCAAATAACTGTGCAAGTGCAGTGATTGACAGCCATTCACACCAGATCTCAGGTTGGGAGAAGGTGACAAACGGTGGAGAACCGGCAGCCCTATGATCTCCAGGGGAGCTATTACTCAGCAGCCGTGAATTCCTGCCAGATGAGCCCAACGTTGCTTGATTTTCTAACATTTGAAGAGGCCCCCAATATGGATTTTTTTTTTTAAGTGAAATCTCCAGATTTTTAAAAATATCAGGTGAAAATTTCATAGGTCAAAACATGGAGGGGGACAAATATAACACGTTTACCAGTTGAATCTGGTTCATAGGCTTCAATCTGGTGTTGTCACCTGCCCTTCGATCAGTCTCTAGAGCAGCCAGTAAGATGCTCAGAACCCTGCATGTGCGTGGTGGAGGGCTAGGGGCTGCGGGAAGAGAGAAAAGCCTTTACGTCTTGTTCGAGAGAGATGACTCTCAGGCAGGAGGACTTTTTCACTTGTTTCCTTTAAGTTTTTATTTTGAAATAACTCCAGATATACGAGAAAGTTGCAAAAGTAGCACAAAGATTTCCCACATACCATTCACCTAGATTCTCCAAATATGGTTAATATTTTACCATATTTGCTTTCTTATTCTCTTTCTCTTGTTCTTTTTCTGTCTTCTATGTACTGTGTACGTGTGTGTGTCTTCTTCCTGAGACATTTGAAAGTTGAAGAATCAGTGTGCGTTTACTTCTAAACAGTTTAGTGTATTTACTAAAGGCAAGAATAGCCTCTTACATTCCACAGTGTAATGACCAAATTGGGAAATTAATATGAATATAATCTTATGATATGATGTATAAAGATTACTCAAATTTTACACCTCGATTTCTTTATAGCAAAAGAAAACATTTCAGGTCCAAGATCCAACAGGGTGTCACACGTTGCATTTAGTCTTCTATTTTGCTGGGGGTGGGATGAGGTGGGGAACAGTTTCTCTTTGTTTGTCGTACAAAAAGACAAATCTCAGGACTTCCCTGGTGATCCAGTAGTTAAGACTCCGTGCTTCCACTGCAGGGGGCACGGGTTCGATCCCTGATCCCTGGTAGGGGAATTAAGATCCTGCATGAAGCATGGCCAAAAAGAAAAAAAGAAAAAGAAAAGACAAATCTCTTGTGTCTCTTATAACATTCATATTTTAGAAAAGAACAGACTAGCTTTTAATTTGGGTTTGTTTCATTCTTCCTAATGATTAGATTCAGGTCACAATTTTTGGCAGGAATACCAAGAAGTGATGTTGAGTCCTTCTCGATGTGAGAAAAACACACTGGGAATATTTGAGGAAGGCCATCATTTTGCTTTGGGAAGGGAAGCATTCACTGTACAAGTATTTGCCCTCCAAACTGGCATTTTGCTATTGTTTTTTTGTTATTTTAGCCTGATTATTAAAGATCCTATTCAAATTCTTTCCATCTTTATGAGGGTTTCTCCCCTTGCTTCTCTTCTTTCACCCATTTTTGTTTTCATAATGAAATACCCAGACTCTTTGGATCCATTTGGTATTAAGATTGTATGCAGGCCTGTGAAGTCTGATGGATTGTTAGCTGAAATGACAGCAAAATAAAGCAGACGGGACTCACTACTGAATTTGGTAAGAAGAGCATCTCCCCCTCCTCAGTCCCTCAGAAGCTCTAAATATAAAGTGAGAAGTAGACCATGGATTATAAACAGATTGCAGAGACGCCTAATTACATCATCTTCATTTTAATAGAAGGAATGATTCCTTGAATTTATAAAATTTTGAAAAATTCTCAAAGCTCTATCGTATTTATTTTTCTCCTTTTTATAAGAGAAAAGAGCAGACAGGCAAAGATTTTAAAATTTTAGCACAAGATTGTCTGGCATTGGAATCCTAGTTTTGTCCCTTAGGACAGTCACTGTGGAGATGTTTTATGAACCCCTGAAGTTTGAGCGGCATCAGAGAGCAGCAGCAAAGCACGGGCTTTTGAATTAGCAGGTCCTAGTTGGAGCCCCAGATTTATGATCCAATATTTGTGGAGTCTTGGACAATTTGATCTCTGGAGCTCAGTTTCCTCATTTATAAAATGGAGGATTATTTTGCCAGACTCTCATGAGGATTCACAAGATAAACAAAAGAAAAACATTTAACTCAGTGTACCTGGTAGATAAAGTCCAATAAATGTGGCTTTTCTTTCATATTCCTTTTTATCTTTGTGCCTTCAAGGGTTTACTAATTCTCTCCTTTTTATAAAGTCCATTGGGAGGAATTTCAGTATCTAGAAATACTGAAAAAGTTTTGGAAAATAAAAACGAGGCACAGGAAATTTAAAATAATTTGAACCATTTGACATATTGGACACTCTCCTTACGGTCCTAAAATTGTGAAAGCAAATATCAAGGATTGGGAAGATTTTACATGAGCATGAGTCATTAAACCAAAATATTTGCAGGATCAATTAGGCAATTGCAAATGGGAAGCACCTGGATCTTGGTTCTGTGTAGAAATTCCCTCTTGGTAATGAATCGTTTATTACAATTGGAGCTCAAGATGACTGTGACAAAGTCTTTCAGATATTGAAAGGAGATTGCCAGGGACTGAAGGAACGTGGTTCTCTGTAGAGGAAATTGTTACTCTTAAGTTGTTCTGACTGTCTGGTGGATGCTAGCGGACGTTTAAGCTCTGGCTCCAAACTCAGTGGCACATGAGTTTGTGCCAAACACACATCCACTTTTGTTCACTTTTGATTTTCACAGGCACGTGACATCATAGTCTAGGTAAAGCTGAAACAGCCCTGAATTCCTATTTTCTAACCTCTATTGGAAGAGTTCCCTTGTATATACAGATATTTCTGTTTTTCTCCTATATTTGTAAGGCAGTTAGACATCAGAAATGGGGTGGGGAGTAGAGAAGTTACAGATTGGATGACTGGAGACTTCTTTTTTAAGGAAAGAGAACTATAGCCTCATGGCCCACTTTTTTAAAAACCACTGCTTATTAAAGGATGACTTATCATCCAAACCAGGGCACTTTTGAGAGAGCAAGAGGGAATTATTAGTAATTATACTGAGACAAAAGGAGTAGACTGAGAGTGACCTAGGCAATCAAGGCATATGGTCATGCTGTCTTTGAGGGCTTGGGTCAGAAATTAAAATTGGGTCAGAAATTAAAATTACTGTGAAGGTTAGACTTGACTACAGTGGTTAAACAGGTTATACTCTCAATGTCAGTAATTCCCTTTCTCCTTTCAGTGTCTTTCTCTTCCAGGCTGTCTGGGCTTCTCCCTTACCATGATTCAGGCTTTGATTTTTCCTTAAGAACATACATAGCCAGCCAGTGTCCCATTTTCTCATGACTCAATTCAGAGAACTGAAGTTTCATTTTACAAACTCCTTTATGATAAGGTGGCTATTTCTAATGATCTTAGTATGGTAGTGTTCTTGGGCAAAGGAATTCATGGTCATGAACAACATGGAGAATCTAGAGCTAAGATATTTGGAGAGGGGTTATTTTTGTTTTAGGGAGAAGTTTTTTGTTTTTCTTTTTTTTTTTTTTTAACTTTGTGGGTAGAAGGCTTCTTGCCCTCTGCTTCACAAGGTCTTTTACTTGTGAAAGATAAGTGGGCATTTCAGACTATTTATGTGCTTAGGTCAATTGTCCCTCTGAAACCAAGCAAGACCCTGTGGGGCTCCTGGGCACAAAAGCCTTTCTGTGTCCACTTCTCTGAGTTCCAAAAGGCAGGTTCAAACAGTTGCTAATCAGGGAAGGGAGGGGATGCAGAGACAAGGGAAGAGCAGTCAAGAAACAATAGTGCAGGCTTCCCTGGTGGCGCAGTGGTTGAGAGTCTGCCTGCTAATGCAGGGGACACGGGTTCGAGCCCTGGTCTGGGAAGATCCCACATGCTGCGGATAAGCTGGGCCCGTGAGCCGCAATTACTGAGCCTGCGCGTCTGGAGCCTGTTCTCCTCAACAAGAGAGGCCGCGGTAATGAAAGGCCCGCGCACCGCGATGAAGAGTGGCCCCCGCTTGCCGCAACTAGAGAAAGCCCTCGCACAGAAACGAAGACCCAACACAGCCATAAATAAATAAATAAATAAATAAAATTTAAAATAAAAGTAAAAAAAAAAAAAAAAAAGAAACAATAGTGCAGCCTTGGGGCAGGGTCCTGGTTGCTCCTTAAGGGATATACATAACATTATCTTTGAGCTTTTCTGCAGAACTAAAACCCCACCAAATGGAAGAGGTTAGCTACTTGATGAAGCATTCTTCATTCCAGAGGTCACAGTTAGCCCTTCGTCACCTGACGCCAGATGATCTCTGGATTGAAGGGATGCGGGCCCTGCATGGCACCCTGATCCTTATCTGCAACAGGCCCCGGGACTATAAGACTCCTCACAGGCCCCCCTGGGTTCCCCACACCCACTGGGTTGGGACAAACAATTCTGAGGTTTCATTAGCCCATTGTGGCCCCCTTTGCCTGGCAAAGTAGTAAAGCTATTCTTTTCTACTTCACCCAAAACTCTGTCTCTGAGATTTAATTTGGTGTCTGTGTACAGAGGCCGGATTTGGCTTCACCTCCCCGCAGAAGGAGCAGGTGGTCTCTGGAGGGTGGCTTAGTCATGGAGCACAGGCTTTCCATTTTAAAGACTAGAACAAATGAGATCTGGAGAAACAAAGTGAGATGCTCATTGTCACAGTAAAAATTAATGTATACATTCTGGTTTATCCCAGGATATTGAATATAGGTCCCTATGCTATGCAGTAGGACCTTGTACAGCAGAAATTAAAACAACATTGTAAATCAACTATACTTCAATAAAATAAATTTTAAAAGATCAATGTATACATAGGCTAGAATTTGAGATTCTTGAATCCTGGTCTAGTACACTTTTCTCCATACAACTTTTCTGAGCTAAATAAATTTGGATCCAGTCAATGGAGTAATCACAGGCTTTACTGAATTACTAATAGGGATAATATAATAATAACAATAACTAAATCATATATTGCTTACCATGTACAATGCACTGTTCTAAGTGCCTAACATGTACTAACACATTTAACATTTTAATCCATGTTTAAAATTGAATCAACATTTAAAATTTTCCCTAGTGGTAAGTGCAAAATTTAGGGTTTGTTTTTTTTTTTCCTTTCGAGGGAAACAGAATTAATTGTTTGTAACACATTAGCCATGTTTTGTTTTATTTGCCTAGAAAGCTCTGGGTAGAGAGTTCCCTCATATAACTTAGTGCTTTTAGCTCTATCATTGTACATTAGAGGAGTATTTTTCAGCATGTATCTTGCAGCTTTTAGTTCAAGGCTGAATGTGGCTTTTTCTCGCAGTGTTTATATTTGTGCTAAAGTGGTGTGGGCTCATATGATTAGGTAAGGTTTGTTGCTAGAGGCAATATTATGCAATTGCTTAAAATCTAACTCAGTTCAGATGGGTAACAGTCTTCAGCGGCATTTAACTCCTGCTTTGTGTTCATTTGTATTCAAGTACTTCAAGACAGGAGTCTAGCTAGCTTCCTGGGGTGACTTTCTGCCTGATATTGTTTAAGCTACATTTCAAATATAGGGGGAAAAAAGAAAGAAAAAGAAAAAGGAAAAGAAAAAGCATATAGGACCCATTGTCATTCGTTACCCATTAAATGTCTAGGAGGTTTTATTCCCTAAATATGAACCAGAGATACAATTAGCCCGAAGGGCATTGCTTTCTGGGTAATCCAGAGTGGCGCCTCCCTGTGAGTGCTGGGTACTGAGTGTGCTTGAATATAGCTTCTGTGTCCACTTCTGTCTCGATGATTTTTCTTGGAGTCCCAGCACCGTACTTGGCACTTAGTTAATGCTCCATATATAATGAAATGAAGGGATCAAGATTTAAGGCAAGAACAGAAATACGAGAGAGTTTTAGGAAGGGTTTTTTTTTTGGCCGTGCTGGGCGGCATGCGGGATCCTAGTTCCCCGATCAGGGATCGAACGCGGGCCCTTGGCAGTGAGAGCGTCCTAACGCTTGGAGCCCTGACCACTGGCTCACCAGGAGATTTCCAGGAAGAGGTTGTTCTGAGGGTGAGGACATGTTTCATCTCAGGAGATGCCGGGGTGGGCTCTGCTATGGATTTTTTTTTTTTTTTTTAAGGATTGATAATTATTTATGGTAGGTATGGAGCCGGAAGATCCAGCTACCAATCCCAAGTGAGAACTCCTACAGCACGGAGGACAGTGCATTTCCTAACAGCCAACTCCCAGAAGCAGCAGCCCACAGACCTCCCCCATCTGCATCTTCTACGGGTTTAGAGTCGCCGAGTAGGACTCAACACTCCAGGCACTAGTCTGAACAAAGCTTTATTCACAGAAAAGAGAAGAAATGCAGCAAGATCAGCGTCTACAGAAGGGTCATCGGGTCCCTCCATATAGTCAACTCAGGGTGGTGGGCTGCAGGCAAAGACCCACTTCTCCTCCCAATGAGGGCAGATGGACCGGGCTGGGGGAGTGGGGGCAGGTGCCATATGCTGCACAGGCTTAAGCAATGCAGTGACCATTCATTACATACACAGCATAGAGGAAAGATTTCTCCTAATGAGGAAGAAGAATCTAGGGGTATGTGACAGCTTGCTCCCAGTTCCACATAGGGGAATGTTCCAGGCCCAGAACACAGACTGGGCAATCCCAAAGTGGCAGATGGAGTGGTCGCTGCTTCTACAACAGTAAGGAAGGGACAGAGGAGAGTGAAGGGTCAAAATGGAAATTCCTGTCCTGAAAATAAGAACTGAATGTGACTTTCTTCATCCCTCCCCTCCGTTTTATGAATGGTAGGCATTGCTAGTCAATCGTGGAAGTCTTCACAAATGAATTAGGTTTCAGAGTCAGAATTACTTTTCTTTTTGCTCTCAGAATCCTTTTCAACAAATTGTTTTCAAGTGGCCACTTCCAGCTAGATGGAGTTAATGTATGATTTGATATTGATGTATTACAAGACTAAAGATACTGTGAAATTAAAGACATGTCAACTTTGAGGTAAGAAGGGAGTGGAGGAGGGGTATATTTATTGAAGCAGACCTATATTTATTGAATGCAGCCAGCTACCAGAGGAAGAAGAGAGGATCCCAGTAGGGGAGAAATGGATCTCATAAACTCAACTGGGTTGGCATGGATGGATGAATGAATGAATAAATAATGAGAGGTACATTTGAATTCGTCAGAATGCCTGTATTCCCCTCATGGCATTTCCTTCATTTTAAAACAACCTTGGGCAAGCCCCATATGTCAGATATTTCCTAGCAAAGCAAAGATGGGAAGTGTGGCAATATCCTGATAATTCAGGCAAAACCTCCACTTCTGTTTAGGGTACAGAAAATACCATTGGGAAAGAGAAGTATAAATAAAAACGTGTTTTTCTTTTATAACAGCATGTCATTATCATCTTTATGAATTTATATGACATCTCTTACTTAGGAAAGTCAATGGAATTCCATTAATGTTTATAAACTATTACAGAAAGAACCATGCAGTGTAGGCTAGCATTAAAATCCATACACATGTAAGAAAACTTGAGTTCTTGTTCCTCAGTCATTGGGCCAAACTCCTTATCAGTTATATTTAGACTTGCTAAAGCATTCCAGTAAAAAGTACAAAATTTCCTAAATGTATATGGAAGAACAAAATATGCAACCAGCAGAGAAGGCCTTCATTTTGTATTTTCCTAAAGTTATTAGGGGTTATGTTCACACAGTTTCAACCAGACATCTTGGTGTCCTTCATGATGTGGGGCTCATGATTTTACTTCTCTGCTCCTTGCTTTAGCTTATCTGTACATCATCATTTTCTTTTGAACTCTTGAATATAATTTTAAAAGAAATTATATTGTATGTATTTTAGTTGTCAGAAACTTAAAAATCTGTAAAATTCTACAACCCAAAGTAACCCCTGTTAACATTTTGGTAACATATACTCTTTTAAAAAACACAGAAGAGATTGTTTTTATGGACTCTTTTGTAAATGTCTTTGTTTTTCCCCCAGTATGTTGTGTGAGACATATCTTCTTTCTATATCAATAAACTTGTTTTTACATAAAACATATAGATATATCATTTTTCATAGTTGCATAGTGTTCTATTACATGGGTTTAACACATGTTAATTACCACTTCTTATTTTTGGATATAACATTTGTTTCCAAATTTTTGCAGCATTGTGAATACATGAGATAATATCCTTGAAGCTAAATCTTTGCCTTCATCTTTAATATTTTATTTGGAATAAATGTTGGAAGTGCTATTACGGGAAAAAAATTTAGCTGTAGCTTGCTGAATTGCCTTTTAGAAAGGTCACATATGTTTTCCCTCTGAATAGCTATGTGTGGAAGCCCCGGAACCCTTGGTGATATTCTTTTTCTTTCTTCGTTTTTCATCTTTGCCAATTTGATAAAAGTGTATCTCATTTTAATTTGACATTTTAAATTTTATTAGTGAGTTTGAACATATGTTTATTGGCCATTTGTATTACCTGATTTGTGCATATTCTGAGTTTTACCATTTTTTTATATTAGTATTTTCTATTTCTCATTGATTAAAAAATAACTATTTATTAAATATACAAACCCATGGGATTGGATGGATTTCATAATTTTAGTAAATTTCAACATCCTCTATATCAGGATTTTGAACTGTAAATAAGAACCCACACTAATTCCTGCTTTCTTAAAGTGTTCTCACTGCAATGACCACCAGCAAAAATATAATATTGACCATGGCAGAAATTGGTCTGAACCAACCTCTTAATGGTCTTTCTTTAATAATAATGAACTAAATTGTGCCTGAGCAGAGAACAAAACAGCCTATCCCAAAGTAAAATAGAAAATTGACTCAATTATTTATACTTTTCAGCTAATAGTAAGGTCATTTTTTCTTCCTTACCTAAATATTTTGGTCTAAAGTTAGGTTTGCCTCCTGGACTTCCTTTTTCCTTCTGATTTTCCAAATAACTTCTTCCATTCTTCAGTGCTTCATAATGCTAGTGTGGACATAACTAGAGTATTAATGATCTGAGGAGTCAATTTCAGACGAAACAGCTATCACAGATCAAAGTAATTTTGCCTTATGGGGACTCGAATCCAGGGTCAAATGTAGGCTCTCGGTAAGCACTTCATGAGGGATGGTCTGAGGAGGATATAGGGTGGCCGAGTCTTCACCAACCTTGCAGAAAAGCACTGAGTCTGACGCCCATGCTTAAGAATCATCACAGTACATCGTGATTCTCCACCAAGCTTAAATCTCAGAGCCTCATCTTTGATTCAGCTGGTACAGTGGGGATGGATATTCATGTCTTTATAGACATGTCGCTTTTCCACCCTTAATTTTTTTCCTTGTGGTGTTTGGTATTAGGGTGAAGGGCGAAGGCCACATTTGAACATAAGTCAGTTTATTTTTATTTTATGTGGGGGAAAGCTGGGGGCGTTTGCAGAACTTAAAACAGAAATCAAACCTTTAAAAGTCGACTGTATGTGTCCTGCCACTCATATTCTCTTCTGGCTTCTAACTTTCCTTAGGCTTAAAATATATCTGCAGCCATTGGTTCCTTCGTTCTTTGGAGAGTTCATTTCTTATGCTTTCAGAAAAACAAAACAAAAAACAAATTAAAAAAACCCAACAAAAACTCCACTGTTGGTTTTTTGTATTTTTTTTTAAGGACAACAAATAAAGTTTTCGTTGATCATAGTTTCAGAGCCTGGTTGCTTACAACTCTGCAGAGTAAAACAGGGCCTGCTGTTATTTCAGGAGTGTCACGCTGCACTCTAAGTGGCTGGGATTCTCAGTGGGTGGATATTCCTGGGCTCAGTGGTTTACTGACTGTGAAATTAGGAGAAATTGGGGCAGGAGAGGCGGCCATCTCATTTTGAAATGAAGACAGATGAGTAAATCCATCTGGAAAAAATGCTAACGTAATATTTCCCAATATCTTCTTTAATCAACCCAGCTGCAAAGTTTGGCATCAAACCTTCTTTTAATCTGGTACCTCTTAGTAATTATATCAGTATACATATTATAGACTGGAAGTTTATAGTTCATTAAAGCAATTGGTTGAATGCCAGGAATGCTGTTTAGGAATTTCTGCCACATTCAGAATGTATCATTAAAAAATAAGAATAAATAAATTCTTGACTTATTATTCTACAACGTGCATATAGACTAATTCTTTTTTTTTTTTTTTTTTTTTTTTTTTTTTAACATCTTTATTGAAGTATAATTGCCTTACAATGGTGTGTTAGCTTCTGCTTTATAACAAAGTGAATCAGTTATACATATACAATATGTTCCCATTTCTCTTCCCTCTTGCATCTCCCTCCCTCCCACCCTCCCCATCCCATCCCTCTAGATGGTCACAAAGCACCGAGCTGATCTCCCTGTGCTATGCGGCTGCTTCCCACTAGTTATCTATTTTACATTTGGTAGTGTATATATGTCCATGACACTCTCTTACCCTGTCACATCTCACCCCACCCCCTCCCCATATCCTCAAGTCCATTCTCTAGTAGGTCTGTGTCTTTATTCCCGTCTTGCCACTAGGTTCTTCATGGCCTTTTTTTTTTTTTTTTTTTTCCCCTTAGATTCCGTATATATGTGTTAGCATACTGTATTTGTTTTTCTCTTTCTGACTTACTTCACTCTGTATGACAGACTCTAACTCCATCCACCTCATTACAAATACCTCCATTTCATTTCTTTTTATGGCTGAGTAATATTCCATTGTATATATGTGCCACATCTTCTTTATCCATTCATCTGTCGATGGACATTTAGATTGCTTCCATGTCCTGGCTATTGTAAATAGAGCTGCAATGAACATTTTGGTACATGACTCTTTTTGACCTATGGTTTTCTCAGGGTATATGCCCAGTAGTGGGATTGCTGGGTCGTATGGTAGTTCTATTTGTAGTTTTTTAAGGAACCTCCATACTGTTCTCCATAGTGGCTGTATCAATTTACATTCCCACCAACAGTGCAAGAGTGTTCCCTTTCCTCCACACCCTCTCCAGCATTTATTGTTTCTAGATTTTTTGATGATGGCCATTCTGACCGGTGTGAGATGATATCTCATTGTAGTTTTGATTTGCATTTCTCTAATGATTAATGATGTTGAGCATTCTTTCATGTGTCTGTAGGCCATCTGTATATCTTCTTTGGAGAAATGTCTATTTAGGTCTTCGGCCCATTTTTGGATTGGGTTGTTCGTTTTTTTGTTATTGAGCTGCATGAGCTGCTTGTAAATCTTGGAGATTAATCCTTTGTCAGTTGCTTCATTTGCAAATATTTTCTCCCATTCTGATGGTTGTCTTTTGGTCTTGTTTATGGTTTCCTTTGCTGTGCAAAAGCTTTTAAGTTTCATTAGGTCCCATTTGTTTATTTGTGTTCTTATTTCCATTTCTCTGGGAGCTGGGTCAAAAAGAATCTTGCTGTGATGTATGTCATAGAGTGTTCTGCCTATGTTTTCCTCTAAGAGTTTGATAGTGTCTGCCCTTACACTTAGGTCTTTAATCCATTTTGAGTTTATTTTTGTGCATGGTGTCAGGGAGTGTTCTATTTTCATACTTTTACATGTACCTGTCCAATTTTCCCAGCACCACTTATTGAAGAGGCTGTCTTTTCTCCACTGTATATGCTTGCCTCCTTTATCAAAAATAAGGTGCCCATATGTGTGTGGGTTTATCTCTGGGCTTTCTATCCTGTTCCATTGATCTATATTTCTGTTTTTGTGCCAGTACCAAACTGTCTTGATTACTGAAGCTTTGTAATATAGTCTGAAGTCAGGGAGCCTGATTCCCCCAGCTCCATTTTTCGTTCTCAAGATTGCTTTGGCTATTCGGGGTCTTTTGTGTTTCCATACAAATTGTGAAATTTTTTGTTCTAGTTCTGTGAAAAATGCCAGTGGTAGTTTGATAGGGATTGCATTGAATCTGTAGATTGCTTTGGGTAGTAGAGTCATTTTCACAATGTTGATTCTTCCAATCCAGGAACATGGTATATCTCTCCATCTATTTGTATCATCTTTAATTTCTTTCATCAGTGTCTTATAATTTTCTGCATACAGGTCTTTTGTCTCCTTAGGTAGGTTTATTCCTAGATATTTTATTCTTTTTGTTGCAATGGTAAATGGGAGTGTTTTCTTAATTTCACTTTCAGATTTTTCGTCATTAGTGTATAGAAATGCAAGAGATTTCTGTGCATTAATTTTGTATCCTGCTACTTTACCAAATTCATTGATTAGCTCTAGGAGTTTTCTGGTAGCATCTTTAGGATTCTCTATGTATAGTATCATGTCATCTGCAAATAGTGACAGCTTTACTTCTTCTTTTCCGATTTGGATTCCTTTTATTTCTTTGTCTTCTCTGACTGCTGTGGCTAACACTTCCAAAACTATGTTGAATAATAGTGGTGAGAGTGGGCAACCTTGTCTTGTTCCTGATCTTAGTGGAAATGGTTTCAGTTTTTCACCATTGAGGACAATGTTGGCTGTGGGTTTGTCATATATGGCCTTTATTATGTTGAGGAAAGTTCCCTCTATGCCTACTTTCTGCAGGGCTTTTATCATAAATGGGTGTTGAATTTTGTCGAAAGCTTTCTCTGCATCTATTGAGATGATCATATGGTTTTTCTCCTTCAGTTTGTTAATATGATGTATCACATTGATTGATTTGCGTATATTGAAGAATCCTTGCATTCCTGGGATAAACCCCACTTGATCATGGTGTATGATCCTTTTAATGTGCTGTTGGATTCTGTTTGCTAGTATTTTGTTGAGGATTTTTGCATCTATGTTCATCAGTGATATTGGCCTGTAGTTTTCTTTCTTTGTGACATCTTTGTCTGGTTTTGGTATCAGGGTGATGGTGGCCTCGTAGAATGAGTTTGGGAGTGTTCCTCCCTCTGCAATATTTTGGAAGAGTTTGAGAAGGATAGGTGTTAGCTCTTCTCTAAATGTTTGATAGAATTCACCTGTGAAGCCATCTGGTCCTGGGCTTTTGTTTGTTGGAAGGTTTTTAATCACAGTTTCAATTTCAGTGCTTGTGATTGGTCTGTTCATATTTTCTATTTCTTCCTGGTTCAGTCTCGGCAGTTTGTGCCTTTTTAAGAATCTGTCCATTTCTTCCAGGTTGTCCATTTTATTGGCATAGAGTTGCTTGTAGTAATCTCTCATGATCTTTTGTATTTCTGCAGTGTCAGTGGTTACTTCTCCTTTTTCATTTCTAATTCTATTGATCTGAGTCTTCTCCCTTTTTCTCTTGATGAGTCTGGCTAATGGTTTATCAATTTTGTTTATCTTCTCAAAGAACCAGCTTTTAGTTTCATTGATTTTTGCTATTGTTTCCTTCATTTCTTTTTCATTTATTTCTGACCTGATCTTTATAATTTCTTTCCTTCTGCTGGCTTTGGGGTTTTTTTGTTCTTCTTTCTCTAATTGCTTTAGGTGCAAGGTTAGGTTGTTTATTCGAGATGTTTCCTGTTTCTTGAGGTAGGCTTGTATTGCTATAAACTTCCCTCTTAGCACTGCTTTTGCTGCGTCCCATAGGTTTTGGGTCGTCGTATCTCCATTGTCATTTGTTTCTAGGTATTTTTTGATTTCCCCTTTGATTTCTTCAGTGATCACTTCGTTATTAAGTAATGTATTGTGTAGCCTCCATGTGTTTGTATTTTTTACAGGTCTTTTCCTGTAATTGATATCTAGTCTCATAGCGTTGTGGTCGGAAAAGATACTTGATACGATTTCAATTTTCTTAAATTTACCAAGGCTTGATTTGTGACCCAAGATATGATCTATCCTGGAGAATGTTCCATGAGCACTTGAGAAAAATGTGTATTCTGTTGTTTTTGGATGGAATGTCCTATAAATATCAATTAAGTCAATCTTGTTTAATGTATCATTTAAAGCTTGTGTTTCCTTATTTATTTTCATTTTGGATGATCTGTCCATTGGTGAGAGTGGGGTGTTAAAGTCCCCTACTATGATTGTGTTGCTGTCGATTTCCCCTTTTATGGCTGTTAGTATTTGCCTTATGTATTGAGGTGCTCCTATGTTGGGTGCATAAATATTTACAATTGTTATACCTTCCTCTTGTATCGATCCCTTGATCATTATATAGTGTCCTTCTTTGTCTCTTGTAATAGTCTTTATTTTAAAGTCTATTTTGTCTGATATGAGAATTGCTACTCCAGCTTTCTTTTGATTTCCATTTGCATGGAATATCTTTTTCCATCCCCTCACTTTCAGTCTATATGTGTCTCTAGGTCTGAAGTGGGTCTCTTGTAGACAGCATATATATGGGTCTTGTTTTTGTATCCATTCAGCCAGCCTGTGTCTTTTGGTGGGAGCATTTAATCCATTTACATTCAAGGTAATTATCGATATGTATGTTCCTATTCCCATTTTCTTAAATGTTTTGGGTTTGTTATTGTAGGTGTTTTCCTTCTCTTGTGTTTCTTGCCTAGAGAAGTTCCTTTAGCATTTGTTGTAAAGCTGGTTTGGTGGTGCTGAACTCTCTCAGCTTTTGCTTGTCTGTAAAGGTTTTAATTTCTCCATCGAATCTGAATGAGATCCTTGCTGGGTAGTGTAATCTTGGTTGCAGGTTTTTCTCCTTCATCACTTTAAGTATATCCTGCCACTCCCTTCTGGCTTGCAGAGTTTCTGCTGAAAGATCAGATGTTAACCTTATGGGGATTCCCTTGTGTGTTATTTGTTTTTTTTCCCTTGCTGCCTTTAATATGTTTTCCTTATATTTAATTTTTGACAGTTTGATTAATATGTGTCTTGGTGTGTTTCTCCTTGGGTTTATCCTGTATGGGACTCTCTGTGCTTCCAGGACTTGATTAACTATTTCCTTTCCCATATTAGGGAAGTTTTCAACTATAATCTCTTCAAATATCTTCTCAGTCCCTTTCTTTTTCTCTTCTTCTTCTGGGACCCCTATAATTCGAATGTTGGCACGTTTAATGTTGTCCCAGAGGTCTCTGAGACTGTCCTCAGTTCTTTTCATTCTTTTTTCTTTATCCTGCTCTGCAGTAGTTATTTCCACCATTTTATCTTCCAGGTCACTTATCCTTTCTTCTGCCTCAGTTATTCTGCTATTGATCCCATCTAGAGTATTTTTAATTTCATTTATTGTGGTTTTCATCATTGCTTGGTTCCTCTTTAGTTCTTCTATGTCCTTGTTAAATGTTTCTTGCATTTTGTCTATTCTATTTCCAAGATTTTGGATCATCCTTACTATCATTATTCTGAATTCTTTTTCAGGTAGACTACCTATTTCCTCTTCATTTGTTAGGTCTGGTGTGTTTTGACCCTGCTCCTTCATCTGCTGTGTGTTTTTCTGTCGTCTCATTTTGCTTATCTTACTGTGTTTGGGGTCTCCTTTTCACAGGCTGCAGGTTCGTAGTTCCTGTTGTTTTTGGTATCTGTCCCCAGTGGCTAAGGTTGGTTCAGTGGGTTGTGTAGGCTTCCTGGTGGAGGGAACTAGTGCCTGAGCTCTGGTGGATGAGGTTGGCTCTTGTCTTTCTGGTGGGCACGTCCACGTCTGGTGGTGTATTTTGGGGTGTCTGTGGCCTTATTATGATTTTAGGCAGCCTCTCTGCTAATGGATGGGGCTGTGTTCCTGTCTTGCTAGTTGTTTGGCATAGGGTGTCCAGCACTGTAGCTTATTGGTCGTTGAGTGAAGCTGGGTCTTGATGTTGAGATAGAGATCTCTGAGAGATTTTTGCCGTTTGGTATTACGTGAAGCTGGGAGGTCTCTTGTGGACCAGTGTCCTGAAGTTGGCTCTCCCACCTCAGAGGCACGGCCCTGATGCCTGGCTGGAGCACCAAGAGCCTTTCGTCCACACGGCTCAGAGTAAAAGGGAGAAAAAATAGAAAGAAAGACAGAAAGAAAGAAAGAGGCTATAATATAGTGAAGTAAAATAAAGCTATTGTAAAGCAAAGCTATACAGACAAAATCGCACCCAGAAGCATATACATATACACTCACAAATAAAGGAAAAGGGGAAAAATTAATATATCCTGCTCCCAAAGTCCACCTCCTGAATTTGGGATGATTCGTTGTCTATTCAGGTATTCACCAGCTGCAGGCCCATCAAGTTGTTTGTGGAGTTTTAATCCGCTGCTTCTAAGGTTGCTGGGAGAGATTTCCCCTTATCTTCCCTGTTCGCACAGTTCCTGGGGATCAGCTTTGGATTTGGACCCGCCTCTGCGTGTAGGTCGCCTGAGGGCGTCTATTCCCCGCACAGACAGGACGGGGTTAAAGGAGCAGCTGCTTCGGGGGCTCTGGCTCCCTCAGGCCGCGGGGAGGGAGGTGTACAGAGGAGGCGGGGTGAGCCTGCGGCGGCCGAGGCCCGCGTGACGTTGCACCAGCCTGAGGCGGGCAGTGCGTTCTCCCGGGGAACTTGTCCCCGGATCACGGGACCCTGGCAGTGGCGGGCTGCACAGGCTCCCGGGAGGGGCGATGTGGAGAGTGACTTGTGCTCGCACACAGGCTTTTTGGAGGCGGCAGCAGCAGCCCCAGCGTCTCACGCCCGTCTCTGGGGTCCGTGCTGATCGCCGCGGCTCGCGCCTTTCTCTGGAGATCGTTTAGACGGCGCTCTGAATCCCCTCTCCTTGCGCTCAGCGAAACAAAGAGGCAAGAAAAAGTCTCTTGCCTCTTCGGCAGCTGCAGACTTTTTCCCGGACTCTCTACCAGCCAGCTGTGGTGCGCTAACCCCTTCAGGCTGTGTTCACGCCGCCAGCCCCAGTCCTCTCCCTGCGATCCAACCGAAACCGAAACCCGAGCCTCAGCTCCCAGCCCCGCCCGCCGAGCAGACAAGCCTCTCGGGCTGGTGAGTGCTGCTCCGCGCCGAGCCTCTGTGCGGGAGTCTCTCCGTTTTTTTCCTCTGCGCCCCTGTTGCTGTGGGGTCTGCGGTGATCGCCGCGGCTCGCGCCCTTCTCTGGAGTTCGTTTAGGCGGCGCTCTGAATCCCCTCTCCTTGCGCGCCGCGAAACAAAGAGGCAAGAAAAAGTCTCTTGCCTCTTCGGCAGCTGCAGACTTTTTCCCGGTCTCCCTCCCAGCCAGCTGTTGTGCGCTAATCCCTTCAGGCTGTGTTCACGCCGCCAGCCTCAGTCCTCTCCCTGCGATCCGACCGAAGCCGAGCCTCAGCTCCCAGCCCCGCCCGCCCCTGCGGGGGAGCAGACAAGCCTCTCGGGCTGGAGAGTGCTGCTCGGCGCCGAGCCTCTGTGCGGGAATCTCTCCGTTTTTCCCTCTGCGCCCCTGTTGCTGTGGGATCCGCGCTGGTAGCTGCGGCTCGCGCCCTTCTCTGGAGTTCGTTTAGGCAGCGCTCTGAATCCCCTCTCCTCGCGCACCAGGAAACAAAGAGGGAAGAAAAAGTCTCTTGCCTCTTCGGCAGCTGCAGACTTTTTCCCGGACTCCCTCTTGGCTAGCTGTGGTGCACTAACGCCTTCAGGCTGTGTTCACGCCGCCAACCCCAGTCCTCTCCCTGCGATCCGACCGAAGCCCGAGCCTCAGCTCCCAGCCCCACCCGCCCCGGCGGGTGAGCACACAAGCCTCTCGGGCTGGAGAGTGCTGCTCAGCGCCGCTCCTCCGTGTGGGAACCTCTCCGCTTTGCCCTCCGCACCCCTGTGGCTGCGCTCTCCTCCGTGGCTCCGAAGCTTCCCCCTCTGCCACCCGCAGTCTCCGCCCGCGAAGGGGCTTCCTAGTGCGTGGAAATCTTTCCTCCTTCACGGCTCCCTCCCACTAGTGCAGGTGCCGTCCCTATTCTTTTGTCTCTGTTATTTCTTTTTTCTTTTGCCCTGCCCAAGTACGGGGGGAGTTTCTTGCCTTTTTGGAGGTCGGACGTTTTCTGCCAGCGTTCAGTGGGTGTTCTGTAGGAGCAGTTCCACGTGTAGATGTATTTCTACTGTATCTGTGGGAAGGAAGGTGATCTCCGCGTCTTACTCTTCCGCCATCTTCCCGAGGACCCTAGACTAATTCTTTTTTCACCATTGTTTTAGTTAAATGTGTAAGTAAGAGCTGTCCCAGGTTACTGTGAGGAAAAAAAAAACTGTAACAAGGTGACTACATTTTCTGTATTAAATAGATTTTCAACTTTCATTTAGATGGCAAATTTTAATTAAGTGAACACTTCTGTTCTCTTCAGTTCTTAGGAGAAATAAGTATTTCTTATACGTGCACATTTATCAGGTTTCCCACCTCTGCTTACAGATTCCCATCTCTCTCTCTTCCTCTCTACCCCACATTCTTAATTCTGCTCCTTGAAATCTCTGCCTTTCTCATTAATTCATTCTCAAAGATTACACGCTGGGGAAAGAATATGAGCCCAAGCAAACAAACCCCTGTCATCTTTGAGTTTACAATCTAAAGAAATCTGCCTTGATTTTCTTTTGCTGCAATTGCTTGTGCCCTGATTAGAAATATTTGCTTTCCTTTCTTTAGTTCTCTTAACTCTTCAAACCTTATCATAGTTCTTTCTCCCCTTTATTGGAAGTTGGGTGCTGATCAATGAAATAGTACCCTTCTTCTCACCCAAGTTTTGAACCAACTGAGACAAACAGTAAGTTGAGTAGGATATAAAATATCATATTTATTTTTATAAACTCAAAATGGGCAGTAGGCAGATGGGTTCCTAATTCTGAACTCCAAAATTAGACAGTTACCCACTAAAAAGCACCATGAAAATGTAAACAGCACCATGCCCAACCCTATCAGGTGTGGAAGACCATGAGAATGAAGTTTCAACAAACCCTAAAACTCCCAAGGGGGAGCAGCTTGGTCCCAGGAAAAAGGGTCAAGAAAGGGAGAGGCCATCCATGCCCGGTTTGTCCTTTCAAGCTGGACATGAGTGAATGAGAGGCGTAGAGTTGAGCTAGATGTGGGCTCCCTCCACATCTGGAGGGGGAAGAAGCGTTCCTATTCCAACACACTCTGTTTATTTCCCTTACCAGTTGAGCCCTTTTGAATTTATTTTTTTAATCCTATAGAGTAGCTAGAATACAATAAGCATTTTCTAAATATTTATTAAATAAATTTATTAGGAGATAAACTCATTTCAGGAATTTATTCCAAAACAAAGAAGAAACGAACAAACAAACATTCTTGGACTGAGTAAGTTCCAGTACTTACTGCTTTGTTCTGTCTCACGCATATTTTGACAATATTTACAATGTCAAGATAAAAGTCTCAATTATTTAGATTCAACTATATCCAGTCTTCTATACTGACTGAGATAAAAACATGAATGTGAGTATCTTTAAAAAATTCTCAATAAATATGGTGCAATAAAAATCACTGTAAGCTAAATTATGTGAGGAAGGTCTGAGAAGACCTCATGGTGACTGTAAGAGGTTTTTAGAAATCTTAAAACTTTTTATAGCATCATGAACTGAAATCTGGGATGTGGTAGAAGGGAGGAACTATATGAGGAGAAATTCAGGAGATAGGGAAACTTTGGTGACTTAGCTTAAGAAAGTCTGATGCTCTTTCACCCTTACATTTTAAATATTCTTAATTATCTATGTCCCCATCTACCAAGCATGTGATGTCAGTCTTTGCTGATAGTAGAACATCTGCTGACTTGGTCAGGGAAACAGCCCTTCATTTAATCAGGGATATGGCCTGATTTCCTTAACAGCAAAGTTTGCCTTAGGGTTTACCATTAATTAATTGCGTCTAAATATTAACTGTCATCCAATCTAGGGTTTGAGCAAAACTCCCCTCCAGGTAGTTTCCCCTCTTGGAAAATTTAACATTTCCATTATGAAAGCCAAGAGGATGAAATACTCTTAGAAATGTGACAGTTGAGAGCAAATAGCTCCTACAAATTGAGGAAGGAGAAGAGAAAGACTAAGAGAAATGACTCTAGGGAAGGGGATAGCTAGAGAACTGATTAATGCCAGCTTTCAAAGTAATTGAATCAAAAGGAAGGAGGAATGGCAGGTTTGCTGAGGAATCTTCTTGTATTAGAGCTGTAGAGACCAAGGAGCTATGGAGTAGTGATGCACCGGAAGAACTCTTATGAGAACTTCACATTGGAAATGCTTTTCCTCCATAGGGAAGAGGTTTGTCTGCAAGAATAACTAAAATCTCATGGTCTCAGGCCATAGAGAAGAGTTATATCATCTGTTTTCCTTTTATTTCTAGAGAACTGATTCTAGCTTGAGATCAAATTACAAAGTAAGGGAAACTGCCTCATGTCCAAGAAATAAATAATATGCTAGATTTGATGCTACAGTTTCTCGTTCCTCACAAGGAGTGATTTTGTTCTGGGGAAATCTCCAATCAGAATCTTTTCTCCTTTTGGTCATCTCTGTGATAACTGAGACCGTCTATGTCAACATAACTGTTTGCTCTTTAAAATTCTTACCCAGGAAGATCAAACTGTAAACCAGTTCACTTTTGCTTCAGGATATTCTTGTACACCAATTTATTCAGGCAAACATTGTACTCATCTGGGAAAATAGCTAAATAAACAGGAAAATAGATTACTCACCTGGATTAAGAGTGTATTCATCAGAACAACAATCAGCTCAGCAAGACTTGCTTTAAGACCCTTGCCTTGTTGTGTCTACCAATACAAAACTACCGTGTCACAAACTGTGCTCGGTCCTAACAAGCAACATCTTGAAAGACCCACCTTAAATCACTTGAGTCAAGATCCCCAAATCTTATGAAAACCCTCCAATTTCTTTCCTCTTTGTGGATGCTATTTGGACTCTACCAAGATAGTGATTCCCCATGCTACGATAAGTTTAATAAACTCATCTTTGTTTGACCAATAAGATTCAGGGGTCTTATTGGGGAATAGAAGGTTCAAGTAAATGAGGGTCTAGTGTGTAGGTAGAAACATCTATCCACATGGATACTTAACACTCTCAGGGTTTTGTCCAGATTTCAGATTTTAGTGTAGAGGAAATTAGGCTTTGGAGCTGTCAATGAAATTGGGGAGTAGGGTGACTAGATTGAGGAGACAAAGGAGATGCTATAGTTGAATAACAAGAGCCTCAGAAGAGCAGATCTGGGGTTATTAGAAGAAAAGCAAAGGTCTGGGTGCAGGACGAAACACCAGTAATCAATCTCCTTTCTTGACTTTGAGATCTATGCTTTGTGGGAGAATGCGATTCCTCTTCAGATTCAGATAGTATTCCATAGGGATCAGGGCCCACGGAAACTATTTGAGAAGAGAATAATATATGGTAAGAGAAGTTTGTTATCATTCATCTGCCACTGTGTTTCAAACTAGGTGACTCAGGCTTACCTATGCTTATGGCATCAGTAGCAGAAGAGCAAAGTCATGGGCAGTTTAGGTAAAGGAAGCATAGGAATACTCTTTTTTTGAGTTTGAGGCTGGCTAGAAATTTCAGTGGAAATCCAGGGAGGCATTTGAAGATTTAGGACTAGCTCTGAAGATAGGACAACATAGACATGAAGATTAGAGATTTAATTTTGGAGAAGTGAGTGTTGAAGTTTTGATCAAGATCTCTGTTGAGCCAAGCAATTCTCCTCAAGACAGCCCCTTCTTTCCTTTCAATTGCGTTTTAAAAAAAGAAATTTTAATTTTAAATTATTTTTTAGTGCTCAGAGAATTCCTTGCCATGCAATGTTTGTAAAGTTCCGTTTTATTGTGCATTTAAAACTGTCAGGCATAGATGATACTGTTTTTGTTATACTGATAGGTCCTTTTGTGACTGGTGGGTAAGGCACATTTTTCCTTTTGACAGTTGGCTTGCAATTTTTTCCTGTATATGCTGAATTGCTTTCTTGCTGTTGCAAATATATTCAACATCACAGTTCTTCCACATGACAGACAGAGAAGGCCCTGGCAGATTCCAACCTCAGGAAGAAATTATGTCTATTTCCATAGTACTATCCAGAGAGTCATGTGTGTCTGTCAGGGGACACCTCTGAGCTCTTGGTGCACTTCCATTAAAAGAAGGGCATGTGATGTGATATTCTTTGATGTCATTTTGCTCTATTGGATAATTGTGTTTTTAGTTAATTTTTAAAGTGTTGGCTACAAATCGGATTCTGACTGCTTTTTATATGATTCCACAGATATATTTTAAAGTAAAATGTAAGGGTTGATGATGATTGGATTTGATGATTACTTGTGAAATTTGGGTTATATAAGCAGAAAATTGTATAGTTCAAAATATTAACGAAATATCAAGTTTCTGGTGATGTAGATATGCAAGTAGATAAAAACTTCTAGAATGTGTGAAACAGTATACAAATGCTGCAATAGTTTCTAATCTATTTTTGTTGCATTTTACTCAGAGATACTCATCCTCCTTTGGTACACTATGACATCGTCGATTAAAATTCATTATGACTACTCTATGGCAGGGGTCCCCACCCCCCGGGCCACAGACCAGTACTGGTCCATGGCCTGTTAGGAACTGGGCTGCACAGCAGGAGGTGAGCGGCAGGTGAACACGTGAAGCTTCATCTGCATTTGCAGCCGCTCCCCATCACTCATATTACCGCCTGAGCTCCACCTCCTGTCAGATAAGCGGCGGTATTAGATTCTCATAGAAGTTCGAACCCTACTGTGAACTGCCCATGTGAGGGATCTAGGTTGTGCGCTCCTTATGAGAATCTAATGCCTGATGATCTGAGGTGGAGCTGAGGTGGTGATGCTAGCGCTGGGGAGCGGCTGCAAATACAGATTATCATTAGCAGAGAGGTCTGACTGCACAGAGACCATAATACATCAATTGCTTGCAGACTCATAGCAAAACCCTATCAGTGAGTGGCAAGTGAAAACCAGCTCAGGGCTCCCACTGATTCTGCATCATGGTGAGTTGTATAATTGTTTCATTATATATTACATTGTAATAAATAGAAATAAAGTGCACAATAAATGTAATGTGCTTGAATCATCCCTAAACGATTCACCCCCCACCACCCAATCTGTGGAAAAATTGTCTTCCACGAAACTGGTCCCTGGTATCAAAAAGGTTGGGGACCGCTGCTCTATGGGACTTCTCTGGCAGTCCAGTGGTTAAGACTCTGTGCTTCCCATGCAGGGGGCACAGGTTCAATGGGGAACTAAGGTTCCACATACTGGCCAAAAAAAAAAAAAAAATCATTATGGCTACTCTACAGAAAGCAAGATTTGCCTGTTGTTTCTTTCGAGACTGTTGTATTTGTTAAAACCCTTTTGATGTTCCTTCTGAGAAACTTATTTAAATTTGCTCTATGTAACCTGTCTGTAATACATACACACACACACAAACACACATATCATGCATATACATAATATTATATTCAGCATCTATTTAATATCCTTAAGATGTCAATTACTGCAAGCTCCCTGAGGCATTTCTCAGCATCTCCCCTCTGCATCACGTGCAGTCCTTTCTATATAGTTGTTATATGACAATTGCTTTTTGTACTGTTTCTATTTCAGTGGAGCTCAGTTGCCCCTATTTAATCCCTCATCTCTATCATCTCTTGATGACCATTTCTGTGTATATATCTCTATTTGCTAAATTCCATTCCTAGACTTTGGATAATCAATATTACCACTTTATAATTGTTATAATATTATTTCAATTTTGGGGGAAAAAAGGCAACTAAATGATGTCACCTTTATTTGCATCCAGAAAAATTCTAATAATACACATTAGTTAAAGTCCAAGAAGTTTTCACATTGGGATGGGAAACTGAGGATTTACAGCTCTTAGCAATTATTTCAGAATAGACCCATCATAGATGTCTAGCGAAGTACACTTTGGTTTCTGAGTAGATATATTGCTCTAGCTATAGCTATGTGATCATAGAACCTTATCATGTTGTTTCAGATCATATGTTCTTTCTGGAGTGTAATGCCCAGGAATTTCCAGGCAGGGTCCATTTTGTCGTGAGAGAAAATTTACTTGAGTGGGATGGATATTAGACTAGTAGGTCTAGAGCCATTGTTTGTAGAGCGTGCTCCCACACAAGCAGCACTGGTATCACCAGGGAACTTCTCAAAATATAAATCCTCTGGTTTTATCCCCGACCTGTGGTATGGGAATGTCTGAGGGTGGAACCAGCACTCTGTGTTTTAATATGCCTTCAGGTGATTCTGATGCACAGAAAAGTTTGGGAACTGCTGGGCTAGAGAGTGGCTGATGTCTTGAAGAAGTCATCCAACACTGAGACAGTATGAATTAGAGGACTTGGTCATATGCACAGCTTTGGGTCTCAGCTTTCCTATTTATCAGATGAGAGGTTTGTACAAGGTAACAGTTAATCTATTTTACTAAACTCTGACAGTATGGTTGCCTCTCCAAACACAACTGTTGAGAAGGTTTTCTCAGGTTAGTCTTGTGGCTGCTGTGTAGTAAATCATTTCTTGTTTCCCTCCTGGTAATTTGCCTTGGTATTCAAAGATTAACTTAGATGAAACAAAGTAACTTTACAACTTGATGCTTGATTTATTCTTACACTTCAGTAGACTTTTGCAGTGGGAGGCTTACGGTACTTCTTGACTTCATATCAACACACCTATTGTGTGACACTATGAGACCAGTTCCTGGCTTCAACCTGCCAGTCCAATACATTCTGGCAGAAAGGATCACTGGGTACCAATGGTTTTATGAAATTCATCTCTATTGTCCTTCCTCCTATATCTTAGAGAAAAATGGTAGAAGTCTGTGGAATGAGACAGGCATTTGATATCCTGTGAAGTTAGTATATTGGATATTAAAGTTTTTAGTCTATAGATGTGGGTGTCTAAAATGAGTTCTAAAGGCTAAATTCAAACTTTTATATAAGCTCTGAAACAAATACAGTTATTCTTCTAGTCGCCTAGGTACAAAAATGTGGAATCTTCAAATAATTCATTTCTCTTCTTTATCCCAATGGTCATTGCATATTGTCCTATCAATTACTTTTTCACTTACAATGTTTTGAATTAATCATTTCCTCTGTATTCTCCTAATTACTGCCCTTGACCTCAGAGTCCATGCATGAGGTTTTTGTAACCTATATCTCTACCATGACAATAGCTTCTTAACGGTGTTTGGGCTACATTCTCCTCAAGTCTCAATAAGGAACAAAAACTTAGCCCTCAAGAAGAGACGCTTCCTATAAGCCATTTTTGCCATGAAATTTAAGGCTCAATAAATTAATGTCATTACGCTTTATTTTTTTATTTTTATTTTTTTTATAAATTTATTTATTTATTTATTTTTGGCTGTGTTGGGTCTTTGTTGCTGCACGCGGGCTTTCTCTAGTTGAGGCGAGCGGGGGCTACTCTTCATTGCGGTGCACAGGCTTCTCATTGCAGTGGCTTCTCTTGTTGCGGAGCATGGGCTCTAGGCGCACGGGCTTCAGTAGTTGTGGCACAAGGGCTCAGTAGTTGTGGCTCGTGGGCTCTAGAGCGCAGGCTCAGTAGTTGTGGCACACGGGCTTAGTTGCTCTGCGGCATGTGGGATCTTCCCGGACCAAGGCTCGAACCCATGTCTCCTGCATTGGCAGGCGGATTCTCAACCGCTGTGCCACCAGGGAAGCACCCTCATTACGCTTTATTGAACAAAGGAAGAAATAGTTAATTCTTCTTTAGGTGCTGTCTCTGCAAGATGAATCTAATTCGGGAGGTCACTTTAGTGGAGATTTTAATTGACTCTCTTCACATTGTGCTAATAGCATATAGGAATATATAACTTGACTGTCCCAGACTGTCTGTCAGTCTGGCACTTTCTCCAAACAAAATATTATTTTTAGGAAAAAAAAATCTGATGCCAAAAATAAAACAGGAATAAAATTGTGTTCCAGTTTGTGTAAATGATCTAACCTCCTTTAGTCACCTGGGTCTGGAATGGCTGCTTTAGCAAATTTCCTACTCCATCACCTTGTTAAAAATACAGACAGTTGTATAACTTTGTCTAAGCTCATGCATTATTGAGCTGATAAATCATAGTGGCTTTGAAAGAGCCAATATGCTCCAGCTGCCTCTCATGCAAATTAACTGCATGTGCTAAACTCCTTATGGAAATTTCAATGGCTAAAAATATTATGCATAATCAAAATCCAATGTGATTTTTGCTTTTTCCCTACAATATTTCCCCAGTTAGCAGACATTTTAAGAGGTTTTCAATTTTGATGACTTCTTAATTTTGTTTTATTTTAAAGAAATAACTCCCCCCAAAACACACATATATACACACCCACACACATACATATATACATACACAATCAATTCTCATTATTAGCAGTGATTATGTTCTATGAAATTACCACAAATACTAAATTAGCAAATACTAACCCATTGCTCCTAGGGGAAATACAGGGTTAGGGTCCTGTGAGCCTCTGGTCACAGTTTGGTTAACTGACCAATACATAGCTTTGTTTCATGAGTGTTTCTGTTTAAAGACATTTCTTAATATATATATTGTAGATTCATCAACATTGGATATGACCAACAACACTGTAACTCATGTCTGAATAAAGCTTATCTCATACGCATATTTTCTCCATAAGGCACATCACAGCCTTCTTGTGCTTGGGAACTGTAGACAACTCTTCACTACCACAGCTGAGGCCCATTTTAAACAGTGAAATCCTTAACAAAAAGCACAAAAGTAAAAAAACCTTGGCAGTAAATATATTATGAGCAGGGCACTTGTTTACAGTACAAGAGCTAAAACAAGAAGGCAGACTGGGAATGTGTAAGTCACAAAAGTCAAAATTTTTGCCACTGTGCACATGTACACTAATGACTATGAGAGCTACCACGAGTATTGATTGATTGGGAGGTTACAAATACATTTTAGCAATTAGGCAAATTTGTAAATATGGGAAAAAAAGAGGATCAACTGTGTGATAATTAGATGCAAGTAAAATGTGTTAAAAATTTAGAACCCTAAACCCAAAATAAAACAAGTCTAGGGGACCTTAAGAATGGTGGAGGAGTAAGATGTGGAGATCACCTTCCTCCCCACAAATACATCAAAAATACATCTACATGTGGAACAACTCCTACAGAATAGCTACTGAACGCTAGCAGAAGACCTCAGACTTCCCAAAAGGCAAGACACTCCCCCATGAACCTGGGTAGGGCAAAAGAAAAAAGGAAAAACAGAGACAAAAGAATAGGGATGGGACCTGCACCTCTGGGAGGGAGCTGTGAAGGAGGAAAAGTTTCCACACACTAGGAAGCCCCTTCACTGGTGGACACAGGGGGTGGGCAAGGGGCAAGCTTCGGAGCCATGGAGGAGAGCACAGCAACAGGGGTGCAGAGGGCAAAGCGGAGAGATTCCCGCACAGAGGATCGGTGCCAACCAGCACTCACCAGCCTGAGAGGCTTGTCTGTTCAACCGCCAGGGCTGGTGGGGGCTGGGAGCTGAGGCTCGGGCTTCAGAAGTCAGATCCCAAGGAGAGGACTGGGGTTGGCTGCGTGAACACAACCTGAAGGGGGCTAGTGCACTACAGCTAGCCGGGAGGGAGTCCAGGAAAAAGTCTGGACCTGCCTAAGAGGCAAGCGACCATTGTTTTCGGGTGCGTGAGGAGAGGGGATTCCTTCCCAGTGTGCCCACAGAAGGCAGAGCACCGCCTAAACGAGCTCCAGAGATGGGAGCGAACTGCAGCTATCAGCTCGGACCCCAGAGACGGGCATGAAACACTAACACTGCTGCTGCAGCCACCAAGAATCCTGTGTGCAAGCACAGGTAACTATCCACAGCCCCCAGGAGCCTGTGCAGCCCAGCACTGCCAGGTTCCCATGATCCAGGGACAACATCCCCGGGAGAATACATGGTGCGCCTCAGGCTGTTGCAATGTCATGCTGGCCTCTGCCACCACAGGCTTGCCCCGCATTCCAATGATAACTACCATACCCGTCTCTTCCCCTGGCCTGAATGAGCCAGAGCCCCATGTCAGCCACTGCTTTAACCCCATCCTGTCTGGGTGGGAACAGATGCCTAAGGGTGACCTACACGCAGAGATGGGGACAAAAATAAGATGAACCCCAGGAGCTGTGCGAACAAAGAAGAGAAAGGGAATTCTCCCAGCAGCCTCAGGAGCAGCGGATTAAATCCTCACAATCAATTTGATGTACCCTGTATCTGTGGGATACCTGAATAGAAAATGAATCATCCCAATACTGAGGCGGTGGACTTTGGGAGCAACTGTAGACTTGGGATTTGCTGTCTGCAACTGATTTGTTTCTGATTTTTAAGTTTATCTTAGTATAGTTTTTAGTACTTGTTATCATTGGTGGATTTGTTTATTGGTTTGGTTGCTCTCTTCTTTTTGAAATTATTATTTTTAAAAATTTTAATAATTATTTTTATTTATTATTTTTTTTATTTATTTTCTTTCTTTTTTTCTCCCTTTTCTTCTGAGCTGAGTGGCTGACAGGGTCTTGGTGCCCTGGCCTGAGTCAGGCCTGAGCCTCTGAGGTGGGAGAGCTGAGTTCAGGACATTGGACAACCAGAGACCTCCCGGGCCCATGTAATATCAATTGGCGCGAGTTCTCCCAGAGATCTCCATCTCAACACTAAGACCCAGCTCCACCCAAAGGCCAGCAGACTCCAGCTCTGGATGTCCCATGCCAAATAACTACCAAGACAGGAACACAAACCCACCCATTAGCAGAGAGGTTTTCCAAAATCATACTAAGTTCACAGACACCCCAAAACACACCGCTGGACACAGCCCTGGCCATAAGAAAGACAAGTTCCAGCCTCACCTACCAGAACACAGACACCAGTCCCCTCCACCAGGAAGCCTACACAAGCCACTAAACCAAACTTACCCACTGGGGGCAGACACCAAAAACAATGGGAACTATGAACCGGCAGCCTGCAAAAAGGAGACCCCAAACACAGTAAGTTAAGCAAAATGAGAAAACAGAGAAATATGGAACAGATGAAGGAGCAAGGTAAAAACCCACCAGATCAAACAAATGAAGAGAAAATAGACAGTATACCTGAAACAGAATTCAGAGTAATAATAGTAAAGATGACCCAAAATCTTGGAAATAGAACAGAGAAAATACAAGAAACGTTTAACAAGGACCTAGAAGAACTAAAGAGTAAAAACAAACAATGATGAACAACACAAATGAAATTAAAAATTCTCTAGAAGGAATCAATAGCAGAATAACTGAGGCAGAAGAATGGATAAGTGACCTGGAAGGTAAAATATTGGAAATAACTACTACAGAGCAGAATAAAGAAAAAAGAATGAAAAGAATTGAGAACACTCTCAGAGACCTCTGGGATAACATTAAACACACCAACATTCAAATTACAGGGGTCCCAGAAGAAGAAGAGAAAAAGAAAGGGACTGAGAAAATATTTTAAGAGATTATATTTGAAAACTTTCCTAACATGGGAAGGAAAATAGTCAATCAAGTCCAGGAAGTGCAGAGTGTCCCATACAGGATAAATCAAAGGAGAAACACGCCAAGACACATATTAATCAAAATATCAAAAATTAAATACAAAGAACAAATATTAAAAGCAGCAAGGGAAAAACAACAAATAACATACAAGGGAATCCCCATAAGGTTAACAGCTGATCTTTCAGCAGAAATTCTGCAAGCCAGAAGGGAGTGGTAGGACATATTTAAAGTTATGAAAGGGAAAAACCTACAACCAAGATTACTCTACCCAGCAAAGATCTCATTCAGATTTGACAGAGAAATTAAGACCTTTACAGAGAAGCAAAAGTTAAGAGAATTCAGCACCACCAAAACAGCTATAAAACAAATGCTAAAGGAACTTCTCTAGTCAGGAAACACAAGGGAAGGAAAAGACCTACAGTAACAAACCCAAATAATTAAGAAAATAGTAATAGGAACATATATATTGATAATTACCTTAAATGTAAATGGATAAAATGCTCCCACCAAAAGACATGGACTGGCTGAATGGATACAGAAACAAGGCCCGTATATATGCTGTCTACAAGAAAGCCACTTCAGACCTAGGGACACATACAGACTGAAAGTGAAGGGATGGAAAAAGATATTCCATGCAAATGGAAATCAAAAGAAAGCTGGAGTAGCAATTCTCATATCAGACAAAATAGACTTTAAAATAAAGACTATTACAAGAGACAAAGAAGGACACTACATAATGATCAAGAGATCAATCCAAGAAGAAGACATAACAATTGTAAATATTTATGCACTCAACATAGGAGCACCTCAATACATAAGGCAAATGCTAACAGCCATAAAAGGGGAAATCGACAGTAACACAGTAATAGTAGGGGATCTAACACCCCACTTTCACCAGTGGATGGATCATCGAAAATGAAAATAAAAGGAAACACAAGCTTTAAATGACACATTAAACAAGATGGACTTAATTGATATTTATAGGACATTCCATCCCCAAACAACAGAATACACTTTCTTCTCAAGTGCTTATGGAACATTCTCCAGGATAGATCATATCTTGGGTCACAAATCAAGCCTTGGTAAATATAAGAAAATTGAAATCATATCAAGTATCTTTTCTGACCACAAAGCTATAATACTAGATATCAATTACAGGAAAAAAACTGTAGAAAATACAAACACATGGAGGCTAAACAATATGCTACTAAATAACCAAGACATCACCGAAAAAATCAAAGAGGAACTCAAGAAATACTTAGAAACAAATGACAGTGAAAACACGATGACCCAAAACCTATGGGATACAGCAAAAGCACTTCCAAGAGGGAAGATTATAGCAATACAATCCTACCTCAAGAAACAAGAAACATCTCAAATAAACAACCTAACCTTACACCTAAAGCAATTAGAGAAAGAAGAATAAAAAAAACCCCAAAGTTAGCAGAAGGAAAGAAATCATAAAGATCAGATCAGAAATAAATGAAAAAGAAATGATGGAAACAATAGTAAAGATCAATAAAACTGAAAGCTGTTTCTTTGAGAAGATAAACAAAATTGATAAACCATTAGCCAAACTCATCAAGAAAAAAAGGGAGAAGACTCAAATCAACAGAATTAGAAATGAAAAAGGAGAAGTAACAACTGACACTGCAGAAATACAAAGGATCATGAGAGATTACTACAAGCAACTATATGCCAATAAAATGGACAACCTGGAAGAAATGGACAAATTCTTAGAAAAGCACAACCTTCCAAGACTGAACCAGGAAGAAATAGAAAATGTAAACAGACGAATCACAAGCACTGAAATTGAGACTGTGGTTAAAAATCTTCCAACAAACAAAAGCCCAGGACCAGATGGCTTCACAGGCGAATTTGATCAAACATTTAGAGAAGAACTAACACCTATCCTTCTCAAACTCTTTCAAAATATGGCAGAGGGAGGAACACTCCCAAACTCATTCTATGAGGCCACCATCACCCTGATACCAAAACCAGACAAAGATGTCACAAAAAAGAAAACCACAGGGCAATATCACTGAGGAACACAGACGCAAAAATCCTCAACAAAATACTAGCAAACAGGATCCAACAGCACATTAAAATGGTCATACACCATGATCAAGTGGGGTTTATCCCGGGAATGCAAGGATTCTTCAATATGTGCAAATCAATCAATGTGATAAACCATATTAACAAATTGAAGGAGAAAAACGATATGATCATCTCAATAGATGCAGAAAAACTTTTGACAAATTTCAACACCCATGTATGATAAAAACTCCAGAAAGTAGGCATAGAGGGAACTTATCTCAACATAATAAGGCCATATATGACAAACCTACAGCCAACATTGTTCTCAATGGTGAAAATTTGAAACCATTTCCTCTAAGATCAGGAACAAGACAAGGTTGCCCTCTCTCACAGCTTTTATTCAACATAATTTTTGAAGTTTTAGCCACAGCAATCAGAGAAGAAAAAGAAATAAAAGGAATCCAAATCAGAAAAGAAGTAAAACTGTCACTGTTTGCAGATGACATGATACTATACATAGAGAATCATAAAGATGCTACCAGAAAACTGCTTGAACTAATCAATGAATTTGGTAAAGTAGCAGGATACAAAATTAATGTACAGAAATCTCTTGCATTCCTATACACTACCAATGAGAAATCTGAAACAGAAATTAAAGAAACACTCCCATTTACCACTGCAACAAAAAGAATAAAATACCTAGGAATAAACCTACCTAAGGAGACAAAAGACCTGTATGCCAAAAACCATAATACACTGATGAAAGAAATTAAAGATGATACAAACAGATGGAGAGATATACCATGTTCTTGGATTGGAAGAATCAACATTGTGAAAGTGACTATACTACCCAAAGCAATTTACAGATTCAATGCAATCCCTATCAAACTACCAATGGCATTTTTCACAGAACTAGAACAAAAAATTTCACAATTTGTATGGAAACACAAAAGACCCCGAACAGCCAAAGCAATCTTGAGAAAGAAAAACGGAGCTGGAGAAATCAGACTCCCTGACTTCAGACTATACTACAAAGCTACAGTAATCAAGACAGTATGGTACTGGCACAAAAACAGAAATATAGATCAATGGAACAGGATAGAAAGCCCAGAGATAAACCCATGCACATATGGTCACCTTAGTTTTGATAAAGGAGAATATACAATGCAGAAAAGACAGTCTCTTCAATAAATGATGCTGGGAAAACTGGACAGCTACATGTAAAAGAATGAAATTAGAACTTTCCCTAACACCATACACAAAAATAGACTCAAAATGGATTAAAGACAAAATGTAAGGCCAGACACTATAAAACTCTTAGAGGAAAACATAGGCAGAACACTCTATGACATAAATCACAGCAAGGTCCTTTTTGACCCACCTCCTAGAGAAATGGAAATAGAAACAAAAATAAGCAAATGGGACCTAATGAAACTTAAAAGGTTTTGCACAGCAAAGGAAACCATAAAGAAGACTAAAAGACAACCCTCTGAATGGGAGAAAATATTTGCAAACAAAGCAACTGACAAAGGATTAATCTTCAAAATATACAAGCAGCTCATGCAGCTCAATATCAAAAAACAAACAATCCAATCCAAAAATGGACAGAAAACCTAAATCGACATTTCTCCAAAGAAGATATACAGATTGCCAACAAACACATGAAAGGATGCTCAACATCACTAATCATTAGAGAAATGCAAATCAAAACTACAATGAGGTATCACCTCACACGGGTCAGAATGGCCATCATCAAAAAATCTACAAACAGTAAATGCTGGAGTGGGTGTGGAGAAAAGGGAATCTTCTTCCCTGTTGGTGGGAATGTAAATTGATACAGCCACTATTGAGAACACTATGGAGGTTCCTTAAAAAACTAAAAATAGAACTACCATATGATTCAACAATCCCACTACTGGGCATATACCCAGAGAAAACCATAATTCAAAAAGACACATGTACCACAATGTTCACTGCCTCACTATTTACAATAGCCAGGACATGGAAGCAACCTAAGTGTCCATCAACGGATGAATGGATAAAGAATATGGGGCACATATATACAATGGAATATTACTCAGCCATAAAAAGAAATGAAATTGAGTTATTTGCAGTGAGGTGGATGGACCTAGAGTCTGTCATACAGAGTGAAGTAAGTCAGAAGGAGAAAAACAAGTACCGTATGCTAACACATATAGATGGAATCTAAAAAATAATGGTTCTGAAGAACCTAGGCGCAGGACAGGAATAAAGACGCCGACATAGAAAATGGATTTGAGGACATGGGGAAGGGGAAGGGGAAGCTGGGACGAAGTGAGAGAGTACCATTGGCATATATACACTACCAAATATAAAGTAGATAGCTAGTGGGAAGCTGCTGCATCGCACAGGGAGATCAGCTCAGTGCTTTGTGACCACCTAGAGGGGTGGGATAGGGATGGTGGGAGGGAGACGCAAGAGGGAGGGGATATGAGGATATATGTATACATATAGCTGATTCACTTTGTTACACAGCAGAAACTAACAAAACATTGTAAAGCAGTTTTACTCCAATAAAGATGTTTAAAAAAATAAAAAAAAAACAAAAAAACCCACGTCTACAAGAACACACTTAAGTCTCAAAGATCCCATTTTGAGAATTCCTATTCAATGAAATTTAATTTATTTTCAAGTCTTCATTTTCTTATACATTTAGGTTCTAATAAACAAACACTATTACATTTTATTGAATAATGTAATAAAATTTCATTTTATTAAATTTTAATTTGCTTTAGCTTTTTTGGTATCTGTTATGTAGTATACGCAGCATTTGGTCAACCACCTGTAGTCGCTTTGTTAATCCACATTCTCTCCAGAACTGTGGATATGCCAAATCATCTAGTATATGACTCTCTAAGCAGAATATTCTTGAAAAAAATGTGCACTGAATTATTGATGGAATGTTTTCTTTCTCAATCCAATGTAGTTCTCTTAAGCATAGTTCTCTTAAATAAACTTCCATGCATTGAAAAAGACTTGCTGTGGTCTTCTTAGACAGCAGAACTCCCTATCATTTGTTACCCCCTCATCCTAAACAAGTTTTCAGTCACTTCGAAAATGATAATGATTTTGATGTGTAGGAGTAGATTTTATTAGAAAAATGAGATTATTATAAATCAATGATTGAGCTGCAGAGCACTGAACCTTTTAAAAAATTATGATTAAATTATTTACATGGCCATAGAATGAACTACTTTGATGCAAAAATAGTAGGTTTATAGAAAATTAGATGCATATGAAATATGTTAAGTATTTGGAAACCTAATCCAAATTAATACATTACGTCTACAAGTATGTCCTTAAAAGTTTCAAAGTGCCCCATTAGAGTACTTTGTTCTGTTCAGTGAGCTTGAATTTACCTTCAAGTATAGTTTTTTCTCATATATTTTTACCTTATTTTGTTCCTGCTATTTTTTGCTTTTATATACATTGCCTATTATTTTGACTATCAAAACTGGTTATTTTCCCATAGTTCTTTGTTTCTTTGTTATTGATGTGATTGATTAGTTATATCTGTTTAGACATTTCCAACATTCAAATGACATTTCATGATCTCATTGAGATACAGTTTATGAGTTGCCCATGATCTTTACATGAATTGAATTTCTATATTTTATAAGTAGATTTACTTTTTTTTCCCTGTTCAATCCATTTCTCAATATAATGTTCTTTTAAAACAAAGTTCCTTCTTGTCTGCTTTGAGCATCCCTTCTTTGACTCTAATTGCAGTCTTTAAGAGAATATAAACTAGAAAAATCAAATAACTTTCCAATTCCTTTTCTTCATAAGCTGGGTCCCTTTAGATGATTACTTATGATAATAACTCTTTTTAATCAAAAGTGTTACCTCTTTTTTTGAAGTTCTCCAGGTTTAATATGGAAGGATGAAACCTTTGATCTCTATGTGATATTACTCTAATTTATCGTGGTGAAAGTATACAAACATGTTATTTTAAATTTTAATTTCATATCTTTGAATAAGAATTCAAGAATAAGAATACACATAAATCTAACCATTAGTGAATTATTTAGGTATTGAATATCACATACCTTTTTTTCCCCATTTGACATTTTCCAAGTGGATAAAATGTTCACATATACTAAGGAATCACCAGCATTTCATAACAGAATATGTATTTCAAGATTGGTTGAAACTAGTTAAGTTGTTATGGAAGACTAATTTTTGTTGTTTTCTTCAGAGGAAGTTAGATTTTGTTGTAGATGTACATTTTTCATTGGCATGTTCAGCATCTAGAGTGTAACCTATTTAAGAATGTTCTGTGTGAATTTGAAGAGAGCATTTTCTGAGCTCCATAGACCAAGCTGAGTATTAACAATGCAGTACTCATGGTGTCATGTTTATTAATGGCTCAGTAGGAGGGACAGACATGAAACAAGCATAGATGTAATTCACTATTCATACTATCTTGGTCTTGTAACAAACCAACAGGATGAAAATATTTGTACAAATGATGTGCCTTCCGATGTGCACTTTTAAACCTGCCTTGGAAGTCTCCAGATTTTTAAAATATTTGTTTTTGTTATGTTTTAAGTCAGACAAACCCCTTTTCTATGTTTATGTGATAAACTAGCCCTACGTTTGCCTAGACCTAGATTTACATGTCAATAGGAAAGCCAAGTAATGGTATTTATGAACCAACGAGTTCCTCAAGGACAAAAGAACCACAAAGAAATCATAATAATTATGTGACAACTAGAAGGAAATTAGGGGACATTTTTGCCTACCCCATTTATTTCTCAAATGAAGAAGAGGTCAATTTTAGCCAGAAACTAGAAAGAACTTGTACACCATCAAAAATAATTGTCTCTTCCTGTTCCAGTTTTTGTTTAGATTGAAACCGATTCTTTCATAGTCACATAAGGTAACATCATAACAACGGTGGTACCATCTAGCCCTTCTGAGTATTCATGGTACTCCAGAGGTGGGAGAGGAAGAATGGTATTTCTGATGAGAGAAGCCAGGAAGTGAGCCTTCTGGGGTTTCTGAGTCCAACATGAGCAGGTTAACATTCTAGAGAAGAAAGTGGTTACGTGGTTCACACAGCAAGAGTACATACTTGGCTCTGAGGCTACAGCCAGGGAGAGAGAGAGAGACGGAATACATTTTAGGAATAACAATGCCGTTTTCGTAAATTCGTTCTTTAGTTTCAGCAAAATGACATAATTTTTAAAACTTATTTTATAGTCTTTACTGTACACCGCTTAAGTTCACAGTAAAACTCTGGGTAGATTCCATTTTTCCCATGATTGCTTATATTCATTTTAAGGATTTGAATTCAGAAAGACACAAAGCAACTTGCCCCCAGTCCTGTGAAATAAGATCATTTATCAGCTCTCTTTATTTGCAAAAGAAGGTTCAGTTGCCCTTTATATTATTGTTAGAGCTCCAGACAATGTTTCTTTACTTATGAGCAGATGTTTGAAATCCTCCAGGAGGTTTCTATAAGACTATGGAAATGAACTTGGCATGGGTACTGGGCTCCCAGGTGGAGCGGTGCACATGAGCCTTCTTAGAAGTGTTAGATCAAGGCTAGTCAGGGAGAGCAACAGAGCCTAGCCACCAAAAGCCGAGCGCTTTGGTGAGTGACAGGTACAGGCTCCTTCTGAAGCATGAAAAGGAATGCTAAATGATCTCCCTGACAGAATAAATCTTCTGTTTGTTTGGTCTGGACCAGATGTGCTACAGGCTGATGTGGAAATGTCTGCTCATGCCAATTTCACTTTAAATCACAATTTGGCAGGCCTGTTAGTTTTGAAAGTTGCAGCCCATTTAGCACTTTAAACAGAAATGTTTTCTAATGGTCTTTTCAGTTACTTTGCAAATCCATACCAGGGCCTAAATAGGGCTGTAAGAAGCTGTTCTCCAGAGATGTGGGTCACTAGATCAAAGCATTCTGTCTTGAGACTGAACGGGAAATATGGCTTTATTTCTTGAGCTCCACCGAGGGATCTCTATGTATAGACAGAGGAGCTCTGTATGTCTAGCCCTGTGCTAAGTGCAGTACACAGATTTATTTCTTATTGCTATTTTACATACAAGTTGCTTTCATAGTTGAAAAACAGGAGAAAAATGCTGGTTACCATGTTTTGATTATTCTGAGCAGTTCTCAAAATCTTGACTCAGGAAAGATCTAAAAAGACTCACCATTCTGAACATGTATTATAGACTTTAAATCTAGGGACATTGCTAAGAATCATCACAGATATGGCCTCTAAAGAAATCTATGGGGAATATAGAATTTTAGGAATATAAAAGATTCTCCTTTGAGAAGTTCTTTCTTGAAGTACTTGAAAATATAATTGTCTTGTCTTCATTTTTCTTTATAGAAGTGATCTTTATACGCTCAAGGATTAATGAATAGAAATTTTCACTAATACTCTTATTTCTGATTCCATGAGGATAGGAATCTTGATCTTTTTATTAATTTCCGTATCCTAAGTGCCTAGAAAGAAGCCTGGTACATAGTAACTGTTCAATAAACCCTTACTGAATAAGTTAATTTGGATAACAGAATGCACTTTTATCATTCACTTGGTGATTAGAGGAAGAGTTTGTTGCTGAAACTCAAGAAAGAATATTCATTTCTGTGGAATTAGTTGTAAAAATTGAACTCTTATAGTTCTTCATGCAAACATCTCCAAAGACTTCCCATCAATAATGGGAAATGAACATGATATTTGTCAGTGAGATCTGGGACAATGAATCTTTTGTTCCATTTAAACATTTTAATTTGGACTCAGTCTTATGAAGAATTATATTAAAAAGTTATCATTTGTTTTTATCAAGCTCCACTCCACCACCTCTATGAAAAGTACTACCAGAATACTAAAGTAAATTAAACATTTTGCTATAAAAACACTATTTATCTAGATATAAAGACATCCTCACTTAGGATATGGAAATTAATAAAAAGATCAAGATTCCTATCCTCATGGAATCAGGAATAAGAGTATTAGTGAAAATTTCTATTCATTAATCCCTGAGCTTATAAAGATCACTTCTATAAAGAAAAATGAAGACAAGATAATTATATTTTCAAGTACTTCAAGAAAGAACTTTCAGAAGAAAATACAGGAGAACCTTTTTACTTTGGGATTTGGTTTTAATATTTATCTCAAATGAAAATACCTTACTAAGCAAGACCAAAAGTTCAGAGGCCATATAAGAAAAAAAATTAAATTTAAATGCACATATAATAGTTTCTTCCAGGTTAAAAAAAATAATAATAAACCAAGTCAAAATACTAATTGCAAAGTTGGAAAAAAGTTGCCACATATTTGAAAGCTGAGGGCCAGTTTCTTTAATATATAAAATCATCTCAAATTAAATTAATGAAAAATATAAAGCATAAAGTGCACGAGCTCAAATTTAATGAGAGGAAGGTTAATTTAAGCTCTGTCAAAATATCATATTTTTACCTGACAAATACCAAAATAAGTTTGATAATACACCAAATATAGAAGAGTGAAGAAAGAGGCACTCTCACACATTATTGCTGTGAGTATAAATTGCTGTATCCAGTCTCAGGGCAATTTTGGAATACTCCTTAAAATCAAAATAAAAATCACATGCCCCTTGACCTAACAATTCCACATGTAGGAATTTATCTTATGTTCACATGTATAAAAGTGTATTTTCAAGGCTAATCAAGAAAATTTTGCGTGATATTGCTTGTAGTCGCCAAAAACCGAAAATAATCTAATGGTCTATTGGTTGGAGACTAGTTAAGTATGTTATGGTACACCCATATAATGGGATGCTAGGAAACCATTAAAAAATGAAACAGCTCCATATGTTCTAAAATGAACTTAATTTAAAAATGAAATGAATGAATAGCATTTAAAATAAAATGCCAGTTTCTATTATTAGCTTCACATATTTAAAATATATATTTTAATATACTTATAGTATCTAGAAATATCTTATAATACGTGTGTGAGGTCAACATATATCATGGAGAAGTTAGTGATGGCTAAGTAAACCTCACTTAACTGTCTCATAAAGCAATCTGTAATATAGCCCTAACTTTTAGTCCTATTTACAGACATTGGAACTATCTAGAGATTTTCACTGATAGGGTGTTTTATTTTCAGACCTTAAAGAGAATATGTAAAAGTTTTTCCTATATGCAGAACTTTTGGGGCCCTTAAAGTGCCATTTTGTAAAATGACTGTTCTGGTGCAATAAATGTTGCCCTGGGAACCTGAAAAAGCTTGTTTTCCTCCTAAAAAAAGGGATATTTTATTTTTTAGTCACTGCAAGAATGAACTTCATAAACTGAAGGAGTTTAATGGGCTCACGGTGAGCTTAAATGGTGGAGTCCACCTTTTCAGTGCCTTTTATCTGCTGCATTGGAGGGATAGCTCCCACGTGACTCTCCACAACCCTGAACTCCATTAACTATTTGGCTGCTACAGTTACTGGCTGAAGGAGAAGAGGGTACTGGTGGAGGGTAGGTGGGAAAGCTGAGGCACCGCTGGATACCTTAACAATTGTGTCCTAATGTTACAATAGTAAGTTATTCTCAATCATGTAAGCTAAGCACAAATGTTGAAAATGAAATTACAGATGAAAGAAAATGCAATTCTGGAAGACTTTTTTCTCAATTTTGGTATAACCTAAACCTGCACACAGATGCTGGGGAAAGGGTTATGTTGCTGGCTGTAATTCAGCTCTAAGAGTGGCTTCTGTGGCTAATGAGCACGGTATGACAGTCACCTTAGGTGCGTTAGTAAATTAATGCATATGGATTGGCAACCTGGTGAAGGAAGTGCCAAGTTTCTCCTTGTTTCAGGTCATGTGGGAAGGAAGGAAGTTAGAAGGAATGGATGAGGACTGAGCCTGAAGTTTTAACTGTGGAAATTAACAGAACATTTTGTGATGGGCGAGTGGAAAGAGATGGTTTAGAAAAAACGTTGTGTAAATGTATTTAAAATATCTGTGTTTAGTGTTACCTTTGGCATAAATAGGCAGTGAGATTTTACTCAGTTACTCATCTTCATTGTTTCTCAACCTAGATTTCCAGGATCCTACAGGACTTCAGGATGCCTGTGAACCTTCTGGAATTGAATGGCAGGTTTTTCTTGTAAGTTTATTTTGCCCCCATCACAGAACCCATAGTATTCACTAGATTCTCAAGGAGACGAATGTAACTGATGCATATAGGTCTAGCTTGTTGACCTGCACACAAACATTCAAGCTAGTATATATCCTGGCAACTCTTCAAAGGAGTCTAAAAGGGCTGTATAGAGTGCATATTTATAGCGGGGGTGGGAAGAAAGGCCCAGAAGTCTTTAGAAAGCCTCCAAAGCTGTGTTTACATGGCTTCTGGGTTATATAGATAAAGGTGATGCTTATCTCTGGAACAAGACACAGATGAATACACACACACACTACAGAGTACACCTGAATATATGTAACATATTTACCCTGAGGACAATTCCATCGAGGGCTTCCTGGTCTGGAAACTTTATTTACAGGAACCCTTTATTAAGCTACCCCCAAATGTATGATCATAAAATGTTAAAACATTGTCCAGAGTTAAAGCTTCCATCTTCATTGCCTTTATGACTTTGTCAGTAAAAGCTAGGGATTGAATATCTGGTACCTCAAATTCACATCTCAATCATTTCCTTGAAAATAATAAGAAAAACAAATGGGAATTTAGTGCACATAGGATTTATTTTCTATTTCTTCAGCAAGCATTTGTAGAACACGTAGCATTTTCTAGCAACTGAGTTTGTGGTTGGGAGTACAAAGAGGAACACGACACAATCTCTGTCTTTATGGAGCTCCTAGATTAATGAGTTTGGGGGTTGAAGGACACAGAGAAATAAACAGATAAATTAAAAGCACTCATGAGTGTCTACTGTTTTATATCAAACTCTCTTATCAACCCATGTTCGAGATTGGAATGTAAACATGTCTGTTTACAGTGGAAGGTAAACACGTCTGACAGTGTTCAATCGGTGGGTATTTTAGTGATTTGCAGCCTTTGGTGCCCACTAAATTACTCTGTAGCATTTTCAATATACAGTTGCCTGGGGCTGCATGCAGACCTAATGAATCAATAGTCCTGGGGATGGGGTCCTAGTGTGTACATTTTGAAGAGCTCCACAGTGCTTCTGATGTGCCCTAGATTGAGACCCTCTGAAGTTTTATTAAGTGTTTATTATTTGATCAGAAATATACATCCATCACATCAGTATTTAAAAAGAAAGCCCAGTTACTGAGAACCACATGCCAGTTAGACTTTTGTCCTCTCCCAGTATCCTGCATATTGTTAGGTGTATTAAACCCTAGATCAGGAACAGACATGCATTTATGGTAGTTTTGTAGCTAAACTTTGTTTATCTGAGCTGATTATATTGCACCTGGTTACCAGAATCCCGTTTACTCTAAAGGGAAGATAGACTGTGTCAACTGTTAGAAAGTCATTAAAATATACCTCGAGGAATAAAGTCCTCACAGAAAACTCTGACACCTGTTTTTTACAGCAATCCCAAGTCGACCTCATCCATTTTCTTTATTGTTTTTCTCGCTTGTTCTTGGAAGATGATTTCCATGAAAATGAGATCTTTACTTCTTGAGAGTTCATCTGTTCCTGCTCCTCAGAGGGAAAAAAATGCTTAAAATTTAAGCTCGATGAGTTGAATTAAAATGCTTCTCGGCATTTTCCACAAGGATCCGTAGCTTTTTGTGGTCTACCCCGGAATTCAAGCCTCCTGCTTACCAGCTGCTGTTGGGATGAAGGCTTGCTGGTGCTGTTTTCTTGCGACGTGTTGGTCTCAAGAAGCTCCTATGACTGCAGTTGGGGAAAAGCTTATACTCCCTTTAGTCTCTGTCCTTAAGCTTTACCCTCATCCCATAATCGGGTGATACCTGCGTCTGACAAAAGCTTTACCCTAGCATTACGTTCCAGGTGATGGACATAACAGTTTATAAGCTTGAGCTTCTTTTGATAATTCTTTTTATGTCACTTTCCTCTTTATTTTATATACCTTTCTAACTACAAAGTTAGTACAATTGCAAGGAAAAGGAACAGAACTTTTATAATTAGTCGCTGTCCTAATTTGGCATTTGCAGAGGTACTGACTAATATTTAACTGTTTTCTTCTTGGATTCAGTATACGAATGGCTGAAAAAGCCATGCACTGCTTGCTCTGACATTCTAAGTTCACTTAGTATGTGACAGGAGGGAAGAAAAAAGGCTATGCTTATGTAAATTGTAATTTATCCCTTGGGATTTGAGTGGAATTGGTGATATATAGATAACTTTCTTTAACAAAGGCACGTGAGATTCTAAAAACCACATGTAATGGTTGTATTTTAATAGAATTATTATTTTAAAAGAATTTCAAGTACCAGGGAAGTTATGGAACACAGTAAAAAAATGAAAGATAGTATAGTCCTATCTTTAACATCCCCCACGTACTTAATCATTGTCTTCTCCCACAAGGAATTTATAATAAAGTATTATCAAAAATTGAAGTTATCATTCAAGTTACTTTATGAATTTTCTTTAATTAGTTAATCAAATAATATAATGAAGATATATGTTCTATTTTACAATTTTATTAGTGAGGAGAAAATCCATTTTTCTAATTTATATAGCTAAGGTCCTGAGACAAGTTGGAGAGAAACTTGTAAAAAAGCACCTGTTCTTTGGAACCGTCCTGAATATCCATCTTATTCCTTTACTATAGCTGACACTGATGGTTACATGCCCCAAAGCCCTTCTTCTCTGTCTTTTCCCATTGGCCAAACACAACTACTAGGAGAGAGAATGAAAATGCCAGATATTTACTATACTGATTTCCTTCGAGCTAAGGAAGACCATGTGACCTAGAACTGGTCAATGACACATGAAGGGAATTATGCTGGGGGCTTCTGGTAGAATACTCCTCCTTGATAAAAGGAGAAAAGTAGGATGTATGAATGGTAGACCCTGTCTTCCCTTAATGACTTTGCAAATGCGTTGTGTGAAGATGTAGTATTTGGAGTTGCTGCAACCATTCTGGAACCATGAGGAGACATCACCAACTTCTTGAGGATGGCGGAGCGGAAGGACAGGAGGATCCTGGGTATTTGATGATATAATGGAGCCACGAAATCAACCCTGAACTGTCTACCTCAGTATTTTTGTCATGTGAAATGGTAATAAATACCTAATGCCTGAGTCATGTTCACTTAGATATGCTATCCCTTTCAGTCAAAAGTATCTTAACTGATAACTGGCAAATGCTGCAAGACTTACAAAGGAGGTTAGATCTGTATATTTAAGAGAAGACTCAAGATTTGAAAATCCTCTGGTTTTATTTAATCTATTAATAATAAAACTAGATAAACCATGAAGGAAAACTCAGATGATAGCTGGAAATTCTGCAACCAACAATTGCAGTACCTAAAATAGGTTAGAAGACTATATCAGTCAAATTTGAATAAGAATAAATATTACATCAAGTGTGGTAGTTCACCACTGGTATAAATACTTGTAGTCAGAAAAGCCAGAATCTCATAATATGAAAGATCAAGGGGAAATGGCATGTTAGACACTTAATGGAAAAGATCAATTGAGGCCTATGTGCTTTATTAGGAAATTAATTCAGTCAGTATTTTTTGTTGTTGTTTTCCAGCTTATTGGAATGGAAAAAGAATGAAAACCTGGTAAGGACAAAGGACACTTGATAGATTACACAGGTGGGCAATGCAATTCAGTTTGAAAAAGTTTTAAAATTTGCAACTTTTTAAAGTTAGGATTAAAGTACATTCAATCTGAAGTAAAATGTGATTTTTCAAAGGCATGATGCTTTTACATGAGTAGGGAAGTCAGGGAACGCACTTGACCAAAATTGAACTGGAAACCTACATAACAATACACGTATTTGAAACTACAGTAAAGCTGTGGATTCTGATAGAATTATATGTGGTTGTCAATAGACAAGAAGAACTTGACACTAGACAGAGTCATTCAAGTAATTTAGAAAAGAAAAACCTATACAAACTGAATAAAATATGAGGCCAGGAGTAAAGTTGAGAGGCATTATTTAGGGTATAGTCTAAGTTGCTATAAGGGAGATACACAAATACAGTGGCTTAAACAATTTAGAAGCATTATTTCTTTCTCACATAACGCAACAGTTAGGTAGTCTAAGCCCGGCAAAGTCTTTGTCATCCTCAAAATACGTCTTCTATCCCAGGATCCAATTCTTGCAAAAAGAAGATAGAGAGGACAGAGGAAGTTCATTCTTTTTAAGGGCACAACCTGGAAGTGATAAACATCAATTCTCTTCCTATCTCCCAGACAGAACTAAATCACATGGCCACATCTAGTTGCAATGGGTGCTGGGAAATGTACCCTGTAGCTGAGGGGCACATGCCTTTGTAAAGCTCAAGAGCGCTCTTTTTAAAGGGATGGAGAATGAGTATTGGGGGACAATAGTCGTCTCTGATCCAGGAGGAGTCACAGGGTTGGAAAGGATAGTGGGGCTGTAGAGCCTTAACTTTTAACCTTGATGTTCACCTTCCCTTTGGGGAAATCTTCCCGATTACATCTGTGGTTTTGGAATTGGCCTTAATGAATTGTGCTTCATTTTTAATGCTCTGGTGCCAATGTGGACCCCGATGCTACCAGATTGGGACACTTTTGTCTTTATTTTAGTAATTTTAAAAGCTATCAAAGTAGTACAAAAATAATTCTTACACACGGTTAAAAAAGACCATAGAAGACAGATGGACTTATAGGGAAAATTGTAAGTCTCTTGCTCCACAGTGCCATTCAGAAAAGGGGACACCTATTAAAATTCCTGTAACTGTGTCTTCTAACTATAATTCTTATCCAAAACACTATCATGTCTATGTGCTTATGTTATTAATTTTAGACATGGTCTGTTGAGTTTTATCTCACTTACTAGTAATGGCATACCTCTCAATATAATTATATTAAAATTTTAGTTCCTCTACTCAGGGTCTCTGTAAGTTTAAGTAATATGCTTACATATTCATTTCTTATTTGGTCAATTATACACAGTATTCCTTGATTCTTTACTTTGAAGGTGAAGATATTAGCACTTATAACATTTCTTTCAGCTTTCATCTTCCATTCTAACCCAAACTTTTGTCCTCTTTATTTTTCTAAGTCAAACTTGATAACATTACATTGTATTCATTAACCATAATTATTTTATAATTTGTTAGAGGATGTTTCTAAACACTGAAAAATAAATAAATATTGTTTATATTATTGTGGGTAGTTCAGAGGAAATAGATTAGCACTGGTTTGTATGCTATCCTTCCTACCCTGGGGACACTGTGATGGGGGAGGGAATTGAGGGAAGGAAGGAAGAAGTAAAGCATTTTGATGGAAAACTTGGAATTTATAGATTTATGAACCAAGGCCTGTTGGAAAATTCAGTGTCAGCTATGTCACAGTCAGAGTATGAAAAGAGAGACATTTTATGATGGAAAGGGCTCCCTTTGAGAAGGTGACGCATTACTTTGAGACCCCATATGTTAAATCCAAGCCAGGATACTTCCTAATGTTGCAGGGAAGGAACCAGGCAGATTTTTTGGTTGTCCCAGACTTCTTCATGTAGCTCTCTGTTTCATAGTTATCAATATTCTTAGAATTAATACTAAAGTTTGATACTAGGTAAGTAAGATCTCTGTTCCTTGAGAGTCTGATCTGACAACCCAACAATGTTTACTCTCATCTATTTCATTTTTTTTAAAATTTATTTATTTTTGGCTGCATTGGGTCTTCGTTGCTGTGCGCGGGCTTTCTCTAGGTGCGGCGAGCGGGGGCTACTCTTTGTTGCGGTGCGCATTGCGGTGGCTTCTCTTGTTGCGGAGCACGGGCTCTAGGTGCGCGGGCTTCAGTAGTTGTGGCTCGTGGGCTCTAGAGCGCAGGCTCAGTAGTTGTGGCACACGGGCTTAGTTGCTCCATGGCATGTGGGATCTTCCCAGACAAGGGCTCGAACCCGTGTCCCCTGCATTGGCAGGCGGATTCTTCACTGCGCCACCAGGGAAGTCCCTACTCTCATCTATTTCTTACAGATCATTACAAAAACAGAAAGTATGCCGTGAATTTTTTCTTCTTTTTGGCTGGCCATATAGCATGTGGGATCTTAGTTCCCCAACTAGGAATTAACCAGTGCCCCCTGCAGTGGAAGCACCAAGTCTTAACTACTGGACCACCAGGGAAGTTCCAATATATTTTCTTTTTCATTGAGACTTTGTTTCCCTTAGAGTTTCTTTGTGCCTACTTTTTCATTCTATATATTATATATATTATTAATTTCAAAATATCGTTATATTTTTTATCATATACTCATTTCTTTTCAGTATGCCTTCTTAAGAAATGTTGAACGGAAAGTACATTATTTTGGGTCCTCGGATACCTAAAAGGATCTGTATTGATTTCTCACATTTGATTGATCAATTGCCTGCTGTAGAATTCTAGCAAAAAAAAGAACTTTCCCTTAGAACTATGAAGGCATTATCACACATTTTAATATTTGATATCAAGTCTGAGGCCACTTTCTGTATCGCTTGCCAAAGGTAAGCAGTATATCTCCTTAGTACCTTTCACAAATGACTTTATTTTAGAAACTTGATTTCCATTAGGTCTTTCTGAATGAGGTCAAGAATTGCCTGGGAGTCATCTGAAATTATGCAAGTCCCCACACCTTTTCGTATCTCAGTTTTCTCATCTAAAATTGGGGACTGGAAAAATCTTTACGTTTCCTTCCAGTTCTATCAATGATAATAATAATAATGATATAATAATAAATACTACTTTTTCAAAGAGATTTTGTATCTATTTTTTATTGTCCTAATTTGCTGTCACAGATACCTGAAGAGTAGATAGGGTCATTTTGTTATTCCATTTTCTTGCTTGCTGAAAAAAAAAAAACCCAACAAAGTACAAAGGCATTAACTAACCTGCTAAAGGTAGAAACAGCTTTGTTTTATTTAAAATATTATTTTAAATGTTGTTTAAAAGGTGCTTAAAATACAACTTGGTTTAAAATGAAGTGTCCTGTGTTAGTATTTTGCCAAAAATATTTTCTTATGAACATAGTTCTCTAAGGACTTTTCTCTCATATCATAAAACAGTAATTGTGCCCTCTATCCACAGAAGAGGTTTTTAAAATTGTAAGCCACTGATGGATTTATGAGGATGAACTATGTGATCAAAACACATACACACACGCTCACACACCACCAAGGATCATGGTTTAATGCTGTAGAATAAATCAGAGGTTTTGACAAGATTTTACTGAGAAATACAGAAAAAGGATAGATCAACATTTTGTATCTTTGGTACCTGATAGTGGGCTTTCAGATTATACTTAAATCAGATTTCTGTTGTAATGATTTCATGTCATAGAACATTTGAAGGGTATTTGTTTGTGTTTACCTATCACAGGTGTATGCAAAGCAATAGAAGACTAGTTACTTGGTGCATAGCAAAGAAAAGAGATCATGTAAGATGGGAGTTTTTATTTTTGCTTTTTAAATGAGCTAAAATTTAATTAGATTTCAACATGTACGGGCATTGATGAGAAGATGGAGTTACATTTAATCCCTGTGTGAGGCTTAAAGGCGGAAGTAAGCCTGTAGAGAGGTAAAATGAGAATCATCTTCTCTTTCTGTTAATAATAAATTTTTTCCTGATTTTTATGGTAAATTTGTGTGTATTATAGAAAATTTTAAAATACAGAAAAGAAGAAAACAATATATCACCCAGAGATGTAGTTAATATATGTCACATTTACTTTTCTCTTTTGTCAAACTTCATTTTTATTGACAGAAAATAAACACTTATTCTAGTTTCAAAGTTGTTAAAGTTGTTAATAAAAAATGAAGGTAAAATAGCCACTTAATAAGAATAATAAAAATGTTTAATTCAATAAGGAAATTTAAAGTAACCACTTAATAACATCCTGTTTTGACTAATACCATGAAACTGTGGCTTAAACAAAGGTATTCAGTACCACTGACTCATACATAGGTCTTTCAGAATTTTTTCTTAAAAGTTTCGAGAACTTTCCTGTCTGCAAAGTACAGGAATCGCTGGGCTACATGTCCCCTCTCTGGGACAATCAATGAGAAGTGAAGCGGTCATTTATAAAAGGAGTCCGTGTGCATTCAGCATGGTACCTTGGAGATACAACCATCCCATCCTCTCCCCTGTAGGAACATGCTTCTAAGGTATGAAGAGGCAGGCTGTTATTTGCTGTTAGAATTGTTCTTTCCAGCTACTAGTAAATCTCTGGCATAGATGCTAGTGATCCTTTATGTCCTGTGATTTTAGGCAATTCTGTAAATAGTTTGGATTTAATTCAATTTATTCAGAAATTAAACATGTTTAGTTCACTACTCTGCCAGTGTAAATGTCTGCTGGTTCAGTATACTTGTAAGAGGTATATATAACATATGTAGGTAAATCATAGTCTGAAAGCATCCTTAGAAGACTGCATTGTTTAATCCCAAATCTATTTTAACAAAATGTCTATAGTTAGAAGCAGCTGATGAAACTAAATCCAAAGTTATGACAAGGAAGACTCACTTTCACTAGAGCTGGTTTACTCAGAGAACTTAAAAAAGCATGTGCTCATCAAGCTGTTCAAGGAGAGGTAAGGAGGCTCATCACCTCATTCTTTACTGTATGATTCCAGCTGGGGTTGGCCAGCTATTAGCATTTCCAAATATTTCGGAAAAGTCCAAAGAAGTGTTAAATTTAAAAGTCTTTTATGCAAAAGAATGTCTGTCTACATCAGTGAGCAGTAGTGTGCTTCAGAATTTCTTACAACACAAGGACAAAGGCAAGTCCATGCACTTGATCAGCTGTCAAAGGAATGAGAGGTGGACCATTATGTCAACCCTTAGTCGGAGCTTCTGCTATCTTTTTTACTGTATACACTGTTCAACAATGTAAGTAAAATGTACTTTGGGAGAGAATATTGTTTGGTGGCCAGGACCTCTTTTGGGCATTTCTTCTTAAGTAGAATACACAACAGATAAGGGAATAGGGGAGGTAACACAGGGATACTACTTGTTCCAGCTCAGGAGGTGTTGATGAAGCCCATGGGATCCTCTAGCTGTGGGCAGTGGCTAATGTGGTCTTTCAGAATGGACACTATGGACTGCAGCCGTGCAACCCTGTAGAGTTCCAAAAACTCTGGATAGGGATTTCTGGGATCCCTTTTCTATGTAAGTATAGACTTTCACCTCCCAAATTGAATTCTTATTTTATACTTTGTTTTTTGAATATAATATTATACAGTGAATAGTTTCCAATGTTACTAAATGTTCTTTAGAAACATGATTTAATGGATTATACACTATTTTATTGTATGGAATAAAAAATTTCTTTATTGTTTACATTTAGTTTGTTTCTAAATCTTTATTGTAACTAATGCTATAACAAATACCTTCACCCAAAATAAATCTTTGCACTCATCTCAGGTCATTTTGTCAGGTATTTTATGTAACAGCGGAATTACTGTGCTGAAAGTATTGACATTTAAGAACTTTGATATTACCGGAGAGACTTTCAGGAAAGCTATTAGCATGCTTTTTTTATGAGAGGTTCCAACAATGTGTGGCCAGCTCTATGTTGCTGTATCACCACCAGCATCAAGCGCTGTGATTTCAGTAAGAATTTGTCAATTTGTCTATGTTTGTTTCTTTGGTTATTGATTGAGCTTCCATTTTCCACATGTATTTACTGATTGATTTATTTTTATCTGTGAGTTGTTACTTCACATTTTTTCTCTACTTTTTTCAGGGAGGGTGATTTAGAAGAACTCTTCACACATTTAGGAAAAGATCACTTATATTTGTGATAGAAAGTTTTCTAGAATGTCATTTGCCTTTCATTTATTTATGGTGTCTTTTGACATATGGAAGTCTTAAATTGTTAGGTAATCATATCTGTGGATCTTTTCCATTGTGGTTTCTTCCATTGCTTTTACATGTAATGATCTCTACCCCTAGAACAAGACTGCTAGACTGTAAAGACTGTGGACACAGCATATTAAATAAGGTGTCCTTGGTGTACTTGGTGTCTTCTTGATCTTACAGGTAGAGGGATCTTTAAAATGCAACAGTGAGCATGTTACTGCCCTGCTTACAACCCTTGAATGGCTTCCCATTGCTGTAAATTTAAGTTATAACATCCTTCCCTAATTCTCTACAGTCTCATAGTGATAGATTCCATTTCACCGTGGATGAGAGTTGATCTGTTTGGAGTCTGTTGTAGCATCGCTGGTGAGAAATGACTGGTCTGCTTTTGCAAGAGATGCTTTCTCAGTATCTCCTGTACCTGGTAAGCACTGGAGAGAAGAATGAGGAAGTGGGTGTGGATGCAGTGAGGTTTGCAGATTCCAAGGTAGAAAATAAAGGGGTTCCCATCTAGTAGCTGCTTCCCCCCCCCCCCCGGCTTTTATCTAGTCAAGGATTCAGCCAGCTCAGCTTTTCTTTTCTCCTACATAATGGTGTCTTTCACTCTCCCAGATCATTGCCTTCAACCTGTAAAGCTACTCTAAACAAAAAAAAAAAGATGCAACTTAAAAACTTTCTACTACATTTTTCATTTTACAAAGCAAAAATGCTACTTTACAAAAACAAAAATTTTACATAAAAATGCTACTTAAAATTTTCTACTATATTTTTTCATTTCTTGAGATTTTATTTGATTCTTTTAAATATCAGTCTATTTTCTTAATTATCTCAATTTGAGGTTTTATTCTCTCCTGTAGCTCTTTGAACAATTTAAACACCCTTATTTTAAAGGGCCTTTTAGACTGTTCCGGTTATACAAGATCATTTATGTGGTTATTCAAGTTCCTTTGCCTGACCAAGCCCTGCATCATTACCCAGTTCTGAATTGGTTTTACTTATGTCTGTGTCTCTCCTCAGGGTTTCAAGTTCTGCACAGTGTGGGGAGTGCAAATTTGGACCCCGTGTCTATTTGTGGTTGAACTCCAGATTCTCATCCTTCCGCTCTTGATTTGGGAAAAGCAGTAAGATGCTGTAGTCCTATGCCAGGGAGTAAAGATTTTTCCTGGTACCTATTCTTTACACTATGATTTCCTAGTAGAAAATTACCTCTTAAAAAGCAAAACAAAGCAAAACAGGCTATAGTCTGAGTCCCCGGGGATGGGGCCATGTTCACGGCAGAAGCAAAGCAAGGATCACACTTAGTTTTGTTTACCTATAATTTGCCCATAATGGAAAGAAAACCACTTCTTCTTTTCTTTTTTTTTTAATTAAAAAAAAATCTTTTTTAACATCTTTATTGGAGTATAATTGCTTTACAATGTTGTGTTAGTTGCTGCTGTATAAGAAAGTGAATCAGCTATATGTATACATATATCTCCATATCTCCTCCCTCTTGCGTCTCCCTCCCACCCTCCCTATCCCACCCCTCTAGGTGGTCACAAAGCACCAAGCTGATCTCCCTGTGCTATGCGGTTGCTTCGCACTAGCTATCTATTTTACATTTGAAAACCACTTCTTTAAGGTCTTGGTTTTCAGTGTCGTCCCTGGAGCAGCATAGGAGGGGCCTATACCAGGCCGACTGGCTAAGAACCTGCATTTCAACAAGATCCCCTTGGTAATTTGTATGCACTTTCAAGCTTGAGAGGCACTGCTTTGAGGCCTCTGAGACTAAGTTCCAAGAGACCCATTTAAAAATTTTAAATGTCTTGCTCTATTCATCCATTTTTAAGTAAAAACAAGCTATGCAACAGTCATGTCATGGTCAAAGCAAGAGATAACAATGCACTTTCTTCCTGATCTAGAATACATAAATTAAGATGAGGAATCTTAATTAAGATGAACTATAATGTAGTTCTGACTCCAAGAATAAAATCACCCTTTGGTATTGCCATGTTCTGTTTAATAATACTCTATTCCTCTTGTATTTTCATGTTGCTTTTGAAGTTTCCTTACCTCTAGAAGAGTGGTCTGTGGGAGGATATCCTTTTTCCCTCAGTGGGTTCATGTAGGTCTTCATTGTTTCCATGGTAGATTCTATTCTTCACATCTTTAGAGATGATTATCTCTACTATGGGATATATATATATCTGGTAAAATACCATCAACATGTGACTAGTCACCCAGGCAAACAATGTGCCCTTTTAGAAAAGGATACATCTCTTGAGGCAAATGCTAGCTAATGTTACAAATGTCAAACCAAGTTGAATCTTCTTATTGGGAGGAAACTGGGTGACTGAGCCCCATGGCCCTTCCAATGATTTACAAGCAATGTTTTCCTTGAAGAGAGAAAAAGAGAGGCTGAACTGTTTCAAAATCTTAAGTAGGAGAAAAAGTTTTCTTTAAATCTAGCTCTTTTTAAAGGCATATAATATTAAAACATATGAAAAGTCCATACATTAAGGTTTTTAACTTTAGGATTCCATAGGCTTACCATGCAATATTATTAATAGTAATTAAGGACTACCATTTACTGAGGTTGTCCTAAGCATTGAGTACGGGATCTGGCTTGATTCTTACCTGGGAGGCAGACACTCTATTTTTCATCATTATACAAAGTAGGAAGCAGAGGCCCAGGACTAACTCCTTCACAGTCTCCCGGCTGGGAAGGAGTTCAGTGAAGCCTGAACCCAGGCAGTGTGGTTTCAGAGCTCTGGATTGGAGCCACTGTGTCATACCATAGAGGTTTTCGGTCCTGAGGAGCTGCACACTAGGGCAGTAGTTTCCAGACTGGCCTACAGGTGTCATCTAGGAAACTTGGAAGTATCCTTTTTCAGGTTTCTCCTTGGGTGGATACCAGTAATCTGTTACTTTAAGAAGCTTCTTTGGTAATTCTTATCAGCAGTGATTGGGAAAAAATGCTTTAAGAGATGCTGAAATAAATGCAAATAAATGGCCTCACTGTAGCTTAGAATCAAGTAAAATCGAGTTCTTCCTCTTTTTCATAATATAAGGAAGGAAACTCAGGAGACCCAAGAGGGAGAACTTCTTGAGGTTGTGGAGGGAAGAAAGGCATATTTAACTAAAAATGGTCATTACATAATTAAAATATTAGAGATAGTTTGATAGTAGAGGGGGACCTGGTTGCTGGCATTATAACTTCTCCTGAACCTCCTTCATTTAATATCTACCAAGAGCTTTGGAACCTGATCACAGTCAGGTAATGGGTGTTTCATAGGTGGTCATTCGCAGGATTAAACTCTTGCCTAAATGGTCAAGTAAAATATTCTTTTTTCTATGACATTCCTTAAGAAAAATCATTATATCTACATCCAGGATTATGGATTTTAGAACACTCTGCACCTCATAAAAAGAGCAAATAACACTATATCAGTAAACAACAATATTCCTGTAATTCAAATGTGTTTTCTGCACAGAGAAAAATCAATATTGCTCCAGGAAAGGTTTTAGATACATGGCTAACCTCAGTAGCTTAAGGTGAGAATTTTTTTGGAGAGTCAATATTTGAAAGCAATGGAATGTCATGATTAAGCAATTCAAAAATCTCAAAAGATGTAACATTCAACAGGACAACTATCTTGGGCTCTTGAGAGAATTAATAGCATGAAAATAAACAGAAAAGAGAGATTGTTATAGACTGTAATAAATTTAACTGACATAACCATATGCAATGTGCAAACCTAGATTAGCTCCTGGTTATGGTCAAAAGAAAAGAGTTATAAAAGATAATCTTTGGAGAATTGAAAAAATTTAAATATGAACTAGATATTACATGTTATAGAACAATTATTAATATTCTTAGGTTATAGTGGTATTATGTTTTTGTTTCCTATTTTTAGAAGATGTGTGGGAAAATGTTTAAGGATAAAGTGCCACGATGTTGCAACTTTCAAATGGTACAGTTGTATGTATGTACAAATATATATATGTGTGTGTGTACACACACACACACACACACATGTATAGGGAGAAGGAGAGAAAATATGGTAGAACATTCTATCAACTATACGGAGTACTAGTGAAAGGAACAAGAACTCCTTGGAGATATGGCTGATTCTAGGTGTGGGGCAAAAATGTACACGATGAACCTCAATATTTTATTATCGTAGATATCAAGGAAGCTATCAAAGACTACTAGGTTTGTGTAAAAAGACTCAGGACACAACTTGAAAGTCTTCCTCTGGCCAAACATGGGACAATTTGAGCATCGGTAAGGATAATAACATCAATAGATTTAAGCACATAAGTGTGTTTAAATCAATTGTGTTTAAATCCATGAGTTGATTGTATATACCAGAAAAATTTGTCATCATTAGAGGGTATAGTATTTTAAGGGTTGATAAAGGATAGAACTGAGCATTTATTTTGCCTTTTCTATACTGGGCAAGTAAATGGTAGATGAAGGGATATTTCTCTTTATAGAAGTATGTTACCTAATAAATAAAGAAGGAATAATAAAATTAAAATATCAATATTTTGTAACGTCAATGGATCTAGCGGTTGAATTCATGGTACGTTAGTGGTTACTAACATCAGAAAAAGAGAGACAATGAGATATCACAAGACCCTTAACAGAGAGAAGCATCATCTACTAGGAAATATCCTTGCCAAAGATATCCTTCCTAAATCTAATCAAACCTTGAGTTTTAACTACAAATTTGCAAGAAATGTAGAAGTCAGGGGGACATTTTTAAGAAAAAGAAAACAAAACCAGAATTTCATGGGGTTGCAATCAGAAAAATCCAGACTGTGGGAAAATCTACAGAGCAAGTACCTCATTTTGTCAGCAAATGGATATAAATGAGATGGAGAAGGAAAGCTATAGACTAAAGGAAACTTAAGAGGCATATTATCCAATTGCTTTATGTGGATCTTATTTAGATGCCGATTCAAAGAAATAATTAAAAAAAGAAACTTTTATAACATGATGGGACATTTGAGCATTAACTGGATATTTAAAAATATTAAGGCATTATTGTTTTTAGGTATTATAATATTTTGGTGGTTATGTGGTTTTTATTTTTGAGCAGCATTTAAAAATTCTTTTTAATTTTAATTTTTTATTGAAGTATAGTTGATTTACAATGTTGTGTTAATTTCTGCTGTACTGCAAAGTGATTCAGTTATACATATATATACATTCTTTTTTCTATTCTTTTCCATTATGGTTTATCACAGGATATTGAATATAGTTCCCTGTGCTATACAGTATGACCTTGTTGTTTATCCATCTCTATACAATAGTTTGCATCTGCTAATCTCAAACTCCCAATCCATCCTTCCCCCATCCACCTCCCCCTTGTTTTCAAAAAAATTTTTTTTGAGCAGCATTTTTATCTTTTGGAGATACATGCTAAAATAACTGCAGGTGAAGTGATATATTGCCTGGGATATGCCCCATAATAATACGAGAGAGAGAGGAAGGGTATGAAACAAGACTTTCCATGAATTGATAATATTTGAATCTAGGTGATGGGCAACTTTTCTTTTTAAAAATATAAATTGTATTGATATTCTGTCTCCTTTTATACTGAGCAATTAAGACTTAGCTTAGAATGAGAAAGCAAAAATCTTCCCCGCTGTTCATTTGGCTGAGGTAACAGACCCAGGTAATGCTAGCTGCACAGTTATCAAGAAACAATTTTTCTCCCAATGATATGCTGCAGCTCTTCTTTTAAAAAAAGCCCATGAAGTTGTTACCATTACTATCTCAGAGGAGGAAACTCCCTAAGACAGAGGGAGATAAAGTGAATTGCCCAAGATCATACACTATGGTTTGCCATAGAGATGGCTTCCATACTCAGGGACTCTGGATTCAAGGGTCTATACATGAAAATGTATATCCCTGGGCTGAGATTTTCACTGGGGTGTTGTGACCCAACATAATTGGCACAGTTTTCTTCATATGGAACTTACAAGTAACTCTGTGGCTTATTTGAAGTGTGCAGATTCAAAATTAGGTCTAGGACAAAAAATAAGGCCATGTGAAAGCCAAGAACGAAGACCATGTGACAATGATGCCAATGCCTTGTGTCTCCAGATTCCCAGTACTTACGAGTTGAACCTTTTTTGCTATATAGAAACATGTAGGAATGATTACAACTCTTCCATAGGGAATGAGAGTAGGAATTTTGGAGATGGTAGGGATGGTAATCATTTTATTATTCCTTTCATCAATATGCAAAATAGGGAATGAAAATATTTCCTTTAGTGGTGGGGAAATGCTCTCTGTTTCTAAGAGTGAGAACTGAGAACATATTTTTTCCATTGCCTTGGCTATAGTAAAATTATTCAATATTTTCAAGCAAGATAACTGACTCATAAGAATGAATATAAAAAGAACCCCAGCATATTAAAAATCTTCCCTATGCTAATGTGTTCGGATATTAGAAACAAATTGATTACATCTGTACAATAAAGAAAGAAAGGAAAAAAATGATACCCTCCAGGATGCAACAGGGAGAATTTAATAAGCTGCCTTAAATCACTCAGCCTACAACACATCTAAAATGTTAATTAAGCATCTTTTTTTTTTTTTTTTTTTTTTTTATCCTCACCTCTGCTCTGCTGGCTTTAGTAAAATCCTGTCTGCCAGCATAACTCTCTACAGGTACCTCCAATTCTGTTTGAAGTTGATGATCTGGGCTTGGCTCATAACATTCACAGTAGATTTACCGGAAAGATCAATAAAAGCATGTTCAAAGCTAGATTGGCTTCATAGAGCCCAGGATTTTTATTAATTCATATAAACTTCCTAAAACTTTCACTGTAGAGAAAAAAGAAGGAAACTTGAGAATATTCACATTGTAAGAAATTGAATTGGTATCATGGAGTTGCAGAATTGGTTTGGAGCCCGTGATTCCCCTCACATGTCAGAATTCGTGGAGGCACCAAATGCTGAGTCTTTCTTAAATCTAGGAGGTCTTAGAATCGTCAGTCACATCAAAAAGTGTTTGATAAACACCAACCTCTTTGTCCTGGATGCTGTGCAAGGTTAGTAACATGGATTTTTGCCCTTCGTGAACAGACGCCACTGAGCTCGTTAGACGATGTGTGTCTAGGTGTTAACTACATATTTTACTAATTCTATGGAAGAGTTGGAGAGAGTAGAGTGAAGAAGAAGCTGAACCAGTCAAAGAAGGTATGCAGATGCCATGTGGAAAATTGGAAGAGAGTGGGTCCTTGGACCTGGGAAAAGAAGGGAAGGTAATGTTTCAGGAGGCATCTAGTAATGGAGTGAAATAAAGTGGGCGTATTGGAGCCAGATACAAACCTGGCTGGAGTGGTCTCGCACATTTTCTCAATCTCCTTGAAACTCAGTTTCTGTATGTTAGTCAAGAATAAGAAAAAAATAACTGTGTGATTTAAAGGAAGGAATCTGTTTTCTCATTTGTAGAATTAACGATTTTGAAAAACTATTCTGAAATAATCCCTCTTGAATTATGATTATATACCTTAAACAGTGGGAGGTGCTTGAAGGGGAGAGTTTTATTACATATTCTGGGGTTGGGAGAGTCTTTCATGGAAATAGTGGTATTTCTGCAGCTCAGTGTCTAATGTAAGGGTTCTTGGCAAGTGAAGAAAACAGGGAGTTCCAGCCACAGGGCATGGAGTGGGATAATTAATGTGTAATTTGACTAATATTTATCATTTCCTGGAAAAGTGTTCTTATATAGAGACAATTGTTGCCTTCTCTTTGTTGGGGGGAGGTAATACTCTTACTTTTACAAATTTAGATTTTTTTTTAAAGAAGGTATGTTTTGACTAAGAATGTGAAATTAGGACCTAGAAACTAATCAACCAGCAGAGAAGCTTTGATCTTTAAAATGCTGGAATTATCTTTAATCAGAGGAGATTTAAATTGGCTAAATAGTGGGATTAAGGCAAAATTATCATCATTTTGTGCACTAAAATGTTGATTCTTTTTCTACTAATGGAAACAATTCTCTGAGTAAAAACAGTTTTCTTTTTCAATTAAATGATCCATTGCTTTCTAATTAGTTCAGTGTTTAAAATTATTTTATCCTCTTAACAGTTTTAATATCCGTATCCAAAATGGTGAAATATAAATGTTGACCTAAGATTTTGTTATACTCACCAATGTTTTAACTCTTTTCTTCTAAGGAGTACTGCCTGTAATTTATGTGAAGAAATTTTTTTATCACCACTGTTTATTCCTCTAGAGAAACATCCTGTTATCTGAGCGTGGATTTCACCATTTATTCTGTAGGATCCCTGTAAGGGACTCCATGAAAAGTTGATTTGAAATTTATTTTTTACTTATATTTTTAAAATCCTTAATAAAAACAGTATGTATGCTCAATATTATCACATAACATATTTTACTGCCAATATGTTAACATATATTATGAGATTAACTAATTTTGTGATGATCATAGAGATTAGAATCTCCTGATACATGCATATATTTGGTCATCTTGTAAATGTGTCATTGGTTATTTATTCATTCATTAAATGATCACTGATCAGATTTCAGCTGGGTTTTATAGGAGCTGGATATGTGTGTTGGTGTCCCTAATTTCAGGGTAGTGTTTTTTCTCACACTGGCCCCCATACACAAACAGCAAGGAGAGACCAAAGAAAGAGGGAGACCACTCTGGATTGGTAGGTAGCAGGTTTAATAATAAGAAGGGAACTTACATACCAGACTTGTCTCTGGCAGCTGCAAAACAAGTACATCTTTGAACCCACCCACCGGAATCTTAAAAGTTTATACAGTATAGAGGCCTTACCTGGGTTCAGTCACATATGCTGTCCAGATGGTCTCAATAACACCTTACTCTCCCAAGACTGCATCCTTGGGACAGCTTCTAGCATGAGGAAGGCAAGCAAAACACACATTCCAAGTCAGGGGAGAGGTGAGGAGACTCCAACTGCCAGGGGCCAGCCCTCAGGTCAACCATAGTCACATCGTCTTAATGACTCCCTCCAACAGGTAGGAAATTTTATTGTCTATTTATATGCTTGTTAAATTTATCTTTTTAAGAGAATGCTGCTATCCATCTCTCAGGTGATAATTCATTAATTCACTATTCATTAGACATTTATTGAGAAACTTCTTTGTGCCAGATCCTAGAATTGCAATAGTGGACAACACAGTGACCCTATTCTTAGGGAACCTGCAGCTAGTGGGAAAGACTTAAATGATAAGCACACAAACAAACAAATAGTTACGTATTGAACACTTGCTATGAAGGAAATGACATTAGAGCATTAGGAGAGTAGAATGGGCAACTTTATTTAGAAATGAGGGCCAGGGAAGATGCTCTTTCTAAAGGGGGGTTTAGACTGCAACATGGAGGCTGATGAAGAATTAGGCGGGTGAAGTGCAGCTCTGCACAGAGGATCTGAGAGGGCCAGCTTCTGGACTACTGGAGGACCTAAAGATGGCCAGCATGGCTGAGCGAAGCAGGTGAGGGTGACAGGGGACCAAGATGCGTGAAGAGGTAGGTAAGGCCTGATCATGAATGGTCTCAAAGGCACTGGCAAGGAGCTTAGATTCCATCCAGGATCGGTGAGAATCTATTTACAAGTTCAAGTAGGAGAGTGAGAGTGTATTTAAAAGATGACTTTAGTAGTTATGGAGGATGGATTTGAGTTGGACAAGAATGGTATTAGGGAGACCTGTTATGAGTCCAGATAAAAACTGATGGTGAATTAGACCAGGATGGGGCCAGTGGAAGTGGAGAGAAGTGGGCAGAGTTAAGATCTAGTCTGAGTATGAAATTGACATACTTGATAATGGGTATGAGTGTGTGAAGTGTGATTCCTGGGTTACTGGTGTGAGCACCTGGGTGGTGGGTGGTCAGAGACAGAGGGCAATAGAGAAGGACATATTGTGGGGAAAGGTAAAAGAATTCTTCTTACCTTTAGTATGATACTCATTACATTTAGCACTTGCCATCTTTAGAAGGGCATCAAGCAAAGCTTTTTACTTTTTTCGATTCACCTCCCAAATCTGTCATAAAATGCAGGTGTTGTTACTTGAATATATTACAAGCTCCTTTAGGTCAGGAACTGTGTATCACACATATTTGTAGCCAGTCCTTGGCTCAGCAAAGTATCTTACAAAATGTTTTGGAAATAATATTCATTTGTTTCATTTGATTTGACATTTTGCTCTGGAGCTCCATGTACCTTATGGGAGATGAAGAGCTATTTCTACAGATAAAAATAACTTGATCTTTTTTGACTTAAGACAGTGTCTTACAGATAAATACTTAGCTTTATTTGGGTGCTTCTCAGTCAATGTAAAGTTCACACATGCTGAGAGCTGTTTCTTTCTAAGGGAAACTTCCTTTCCTGTCTTCCTCCTCAGCATGGTGTCTGGCACAGAGGGAGTTAATATACCCGGGGTCCAGGGGCATAATCCACATACATCTTTCTCTTCCTTGGTGTCAGTTAAGGTGAGGCCAGTTTGGGATGGTTAGTCTTGCCTTGTCTCTGGGCTTCTGGCACTAGTGTTCAATAGTGGGTGGCTGATGTCACTAGTTTCTCTTGGACATTGTCCGAACCCTTGTTGCTAAAGCACACAATGGCTGTCCGAGTCTCTGGTTGCAAGGTTTCTGAGAGCTAGCTTGGGATCTATCCTGATCCTTGACTTGCTCGTGGACTCTGATTCTCCTAGACTTGCCCTGCCCCTCTCAGGGCTGTTACCTCTGCATCACTCTGGAGTTTCAAGGTTCAGCAAGGCTCACCCACCTAAGCAACTACCTCATTTGTTTGTAATTTACACCTGCTGCCATGGTGGCTATGGCATCATGCCCAGTGCTTGCCTTCTCAAAGATGTTTGCTATCTTCTCTATGCCATATTCATGGGACCCTGTCACTCATGATCTCAGATTTTCCCCAGATCCACTTGGATGTTTTCATATCCTTAACAGCTATTCTCCTTACAGATGCTCATGACGGATCTCTTGTCTTAGCTTTCTTCTGTCTCCTTTCCATATCTCCACTGGAACCAGAATGCCTTTCATCATCTTCTGTCTCTATTCTTTAACATTTATTCTTCCAGTCTTATGGTAGTTACCTGTTTAGATTTTTAAGAAACTGCCAAACTGGTTTCCAGAGGGGCTGTACCATCTTGCATTCTCACCTGCAAACTATTCTACTCTTATCCTGTTCTGATGGTGGCAACTCTGGATAGAGATTCTATAAAAATGGAGTTCTGCTCCAGGTTTGCTCATTAACTAATTATAATAAATTTCTTCAATGGCACCATTTTTTCCAACTCCAGTTTTCCTCATTTACATAATGGATGTGAAGAGACCTACTGTCCTTTGACTTTTGTGAATGAACAATGAGATAGTATATCTAAAATATAAACCACTTTTTATATGTTTTTATAAAACATAAAAAACTCTCATGTTTAAATAGGATTTTATGTTTCAAAAAGCTTTTGAGAGTTTATCTCACTTAATTAAAATAAAAGAGTGATCCACAATCGAAAAGTGTCTATGTTTTTTTTTTTTTTTTGACTTCCACAGTGTGAAAGTCATTGGGAAATGGGCTAAATCTAACATAAAAAATAAAATTATGTCAAATTACCTCATAATTTGCGTCACATATTTTTAATAATCTTTTTATTTTGAGACAGCTGTAGATTCACAGGCAGTTGTAAGAAATAATATAGAAACATCCCATGTATGCTTTGCCCAGTTTACGCCTATGGTAATATCTTGCAAAACTATAGTGCACTATCACAAATGGTGTAGTGACTTTGATAGAATCAAGATATAGAACACTGCCATCACCACAAGGATCTCTCATGTGGTCCTTTTATGGTCACACCTACTTGCCTACCCCACCCCATCCTTATCCTTAACCCCTGGCAACACTCTTATCTATAATTTTGTCATTTTACAAATATTATATAAATGGAATCATACAATATGCAACCCTTTGGGGTTGGCTTTTTTCACTAAGCATAATTCTCTAGATATTCATCTAAGCTGCTGCATGTTTCAATAGTTTGTTCTTTTTTATTGCAGAATAGTATTCCATGGTATGGATGTACCACAGTTTGTTTAACAATTCAACCACTGACGGATATGTTGTTTCCAGTTTAGGGCTGTTAGGAACAAACCTACAATGAACATTTGTGTACAGCTTTTTGTGTGAACATAAGTTTTCATTTCTCTGGAGTAAATGCCTAGGAGTACAGTTGCTGGGTTTTATGATAGTTACTTTTTTTTTTTCTTAAAGAAACTGCCAACTGTTTTCTGGAGCAGCTGTACCATTTTACTTCTTAACAGCATTTTGTGATTGGTTCGGTTTATTTTCATCCTCACCAGCATTTGGTATTGTCCCTATTTTTGATTTTAGCCATTCAAATAGGTATGTAGTACAACACCTTCCCTATTATCAACACCCCACACCAGAGTGGTACATTAGCTACAATTGATGAACCTACATTGACACATCATAATCACTCAAAGGTCATAGTTTACATTAAGGTTCACTCTTGGTTTGGACAATTGTATAATGAGTTTGAACAAATGTAGAATGACATGTATCCATCATTATGGTATCATACACAATATTTTCAGTGTCCTAAAAGTCTCTGTGCTCTGTCTATTTATCCTTCCCCCACCCCAGTCCCTGAAAACTACTGTTAAAATTTTTTATTGTCTCCATAGTTTTGCCTTTTCCAGAATGACGTATAGTTGAAATCATATAATGTGTAACCTTTTCAGCTCAGCTTTTTTCATTTAGTAATATGCTACTCCAATTTTATTTTGATTAGTCTTTGCGTGATATACTTTTCCCCTATCCTTTTACTTTCATACCTATATCATTATATTTTAAGTATGTCTCTTGTTTATACATGTAGATGAGTCATATTTTTTAATCCACTTTTCCGATCTCTGCCTTTTACTTGGTATATTCAAACAATTTACATTTAATATAGTTGTTGATATATTGGGGCTTAAGTCTGCCACTTTATTTTTTTGTTTTCTGTTTGTTCTGGCTGTTTTTCTTTTCTCTGTTTTCTTTTTCCTCCTTCCTGTGGTTTACCTGAACATTTGTTTAATTTTATTTGGATTTATCTGCAGTGTTTCAGTGTATCTCCTTACTCTAGATATTACATTTGATAAGATAGCTTATCAAAGTCTACTAGGCTAGACATTTTACTGGTTTAAGTCTAGAAAGCTTACTTTCCTTTATCTCCCTTTATCCTGTCATATTTATAATGTAAGTACTTTAAATATTTCCTCCATAACATTTAGAATCATGTCATACATTGTTTTAATTTTTGCTTCAATTGTTAAATCTAATTTAAAAACTAATGAGTAGAAAGAAACTGCATTATGTTTACCTGTATTTTTACTCTTTTCCTGTTCTTTTTCCCTTTCCTGATGTTCCAAGATTCTTTCTTTCATCATTTCCTTTCTGGTTAGAGAACTTAGGTTAGGGCAATTCTCTTATTTTTAATACTTCTGAGTTTGTATTGATTTCACCTTCCTTCCTGACAAACATCTTCTCTAGACGTGAAATTCTGAGTTCACAGTTCTTTTCTTTCAGCACTTGAAAAATGTTGTACCACTTCCTTCTGGCCTCCATAGTGTCCGCTAAAAAATCCACTAGTATTTGAATTGTTTCCCCCTTAAAGTTAGGGTACCATTTCTTTCTGCTTTCACGTTATTTTCTTTGCCTTTAGATTTGAGAAGTTTGACTATGACGTGCCTTGGTGTGGATTTCTTTGAGCTTATCCTGTTTGGGATTTGCTTAGTTGAATCTCTAAGATTATGCCTTTATTCAAGTACTTCTCCACCTGCCCTCTTGTACTTCAGTGACATGAATGTTAGATCTTTTGTTATAGTCCAACTGCCTGAGGCTCTGTTCCTTTGTCTGTTTGTTTTTTCAAGTATATTTTCTCTCTCTTTTTCACATTGGGTAATTTTTATCATTCTATCTTCAAGATCACAGATTCTTTTTTCTGTCCCTTCTATCCTGCTGTTAAGACCTTTCATTGACTATTTAAAAAAAAATTTCCGTTGTATTTTTCAGTTCTGAAAACTTCCATTTCTTTGTATCTTTTTCTTCTTGTTTTTAATGGAGACTTTCTATTTTTTCATTTATTTCATACATGTTCATAATTGTTTGTCAAAACCTTTTTCTCATGGCTTCTTTAAATCTTTGTTAAATAATTCTTATGTCTTTTTCATCTTGATTTTGCCCTCTATTGATTATCTTTTTTTCATTCAAGTTGAAATCTTGGTTTTTGGTGCAAAGAGTGATTTTCATTTGACACATGGCATTCTGAGCATCATGAGACTCTGGATCTTATTTAAACCTGTTGTTTTAGCTGCTTCCATTGTCACTGCTCTGGCAGGGCTAGGGTTGGAGTGCTGCTGTGTTATTGACATTTAAGAATGGAAGTCCAGTTCCCCCACTAAGCCTCTTTTGACACAGACAGGGAGGGAGCAAGCAGGGCTCCTCATTACTCCCCTATTAGGCCTCCACTGTCATCATTCTGGATGGGAGGGATAGGACTATTTGTTATTACTCACACATGGCCCTGCTGATACCACAGAGGGTGGCCTCATTATGGCTTGATGGTGGCGAAAATCTTGACTCTTTACTAGGCCTTCTCTGACACCACTCGGGCAAGGAGGGTGGGCTGCCTGATTATTAGGGGCTGGGGTGGAAGTCCACATCCTCACTTGGTCCTCACTGAAGGAACTCTGTTGTGGGAGAACCTTTTGAGTGCTCAGAGTTGATGAACGTCCTGGGTCCCTACTCAACCTTCCCTGAGACCACCCCATTAGGGTGCCGGGTGTGTGTGTGTGTGTGTGTGTGTGTGTGTGTGTGTGTGTGTGTGGTGTTGTGGGGAGCTTTGGCACACCTCATGATAGCCTGGTAAGGGTAGAAGACCAGAGTCTCTACTAGACCTTTGCTGGTATGGGCAGAAGTGGAGCCACACTGTTTTCCATACTGTTTAGATGTAGTAAAGTGGTTAATGTCTAAAAGTTTTCTGTTTTGCTAGGCTGCCTTTTCCTTTGGCTAGAGAGATTGGGCTTTTGTTGGAGATTTTTTGGTCTGCATACTTTGACATTTCTCAGTTACCAGCATATTTAGTTCCACCCTTTTGTCTGGTTTTTTGGTCCTGAGATCCCTAGCTAGTCTGCCTTCTTTTTCTCACCTTTCAGAATCTTTTATATTTGTTTCTTATGTTCAAGGTTTTTAGTTGTACTTAGTAGGAGGGCTGGGGAAAAGTGTATCTATTCCATCTTCCCAGAAGGAGAATTTTGATTTTTTTTTTTTTTTTAAAGAAAACATTGCAATTTGGAATTTCCCTGTGAATCCTCTCTGGCCTCATTCCCTTCTCTCTGGTTTTTAATTTCTATTTCTCTATGTATTTTTGCATATGTAATTATACTCTGGTGATTCTTGTCCCTTGATTTGTTAATTTGCTCCAAAATGGTTTTGAAATCTATCCATGCTAACACATGAAGTCTAAGCTCATTCAGATTGATGGCTACTTGGGGTTTTGGATTACAGGATAGGAAATTGTTTGATGCTGGGTTGACACATAAGTGTCAGTGAAGTGGGTTATATATGTGCCATTGTATGTGGCCAGGAAATAGCTCTGACATTAATTAACAGGAGTTGCTGTGAGAAGAGGAGACTATAACTGGTGGATCTGGGAGAGAGGGCTGGACTGTCTCCCAGGACTGCATTGTCAGGCCCACAGCAGCACCACCACTGGGTTTTGTTTTGTCATTTATTTATTTATTATTATTATTTTAAAACATTTATTTTATTTATTTATTTTGGCTGTGCCGGGTGTTAGTTGCAGCACGCGGGATCTTTGTTGCAGCATGCGGGATCTTTTAGTTGTGGCATGCAGACTTCTTAGTTGCGGCATGCATGTGGGCTCTGTTCGTCTGCTAGGGATTGAACCCAAGCCCCCTACATTGGGAGCATGGAGTCTCACCCACTGGACCACCAAGGAAGTCCCACCACTGAGTTTTGGCACATCTTCCTGGGCTCATGAGGTCTTCTAAGTGTGGGTTGAAAGATCTGCAAATGTGTGCTCAGGGTTATAGGAAGGCACAGGATTTCCTCTCTAGGTGATCTCATCAATCGACTACAGCAGGGAGACGGAGCTTAGTCCCCAGAGCACATTGCAATGGCTTCTTTATGAAACTATTGGCGTATGCCTCCTCAAGAGTGGTTAGATAATATGAATTAAAAATATACTTCACTTGCCTCAATGCCAATTAATGTAGGTGACCAGGGTCTCTTGAATTCTTTGTGTTTTTCTGGGCTTTTTCTTGGTTTCCCGGAGGCCAGTTTGGACTGAACTGAAAGATGGTGAGATACTCCTGGCCTTCTGGGAAACTCAGTGACATTTAAAGACTGCTGAGACCTAGCTTGTGCATATCTCAACTAATTAAAATCAAACAATTATTGTAGGACTTTGTTCTATAGAATTCTAATCAGCCTTGAAGCTAATGAACCGTTTTAAAAAGTTCTGTGTTGAAACTTTCTTCACAAAGAGAATTGTATTTTTTTCCATCTGGGCTTATTCCCAGACTTCTTTGGGATCTTAAGTATCATGATTTTGTGTGATAAACTCTTATTGAGGGTTCCAAAATATCACAATAAAAATCTTGTTATATTCTCACTTATATTTTTCTAGCCATTTCTTATTTCTATAATATGATGGCTAGGGTTTCTCTACTGTTTTTCTTCTTCTCTTTCATTTTATATTTTCATTTTGCTAAGTTTACATTTCGGTACATTTGAGCAAAAGTATTATTTGAGCCATAGGACTGAGCTAACATTACATTTAGGTGTTATTTTATTAGGCTGCACTTTAATTTTATTCCATTTGTCCTCATTAAACAACTGTTTGTCCCCTCAGGCATTTTAGAGCTAACTTTCTGACTCTATATTGGTTCCCAGGCTGTAAAATTTAAAGCTTATTTGAATTTTTTTGTTTTTTTCCCTAGGATTCTTTTAAAAATACACACAAGAAAATCAACTTGAGATATTCTAAATATTTTGTACGTATACCTGTTTTGGTATTTGTTTCACACTCAAGGGATAATAGCCACAAATGATAAGGGTAATCTTTGAGTAAATTATTTTCTCTAACTAAAAGGGATATGTGTATATACACAGATATATGTGTTTGTGTGCATGTGTGTGTATATATAAATATATTTCCCTAAAAGGGATACATGTGTATATACATATCTATATTTATGTATATACAATGTGTATATTACAGTGCATATTTTCTGGCTAGGATGAGGTGAAGTCAGTGTGCCCCTGTGGTGTTCAAAGTCCATCCTTAAGCCCCCTCCCCCCACCATCCCTCTGTCCTTTTCTTCCATTTCCTCTTCCTCTTCTTCAGTTCTTCACTGGAGAAACTGAAAGCAACAGGAGTAGGGATGCAGAACTAAGGAGAAGATGATGTGGGTCATTCTTACAACCCTGCGTTGAGGACCTGCATTTCCCACTGTGCTCCAGTTGTATGTTTCCACTGTTCCCCTCCACCCTTCTCCGGGCGGCAGAGAATCCAGACACCTGGGTCCTGCCAGCTTGAAATTAATTGTTACAAATTCTGATTGCATAGAAGTCATTCCATCTCTTTGGATTTCTCGTGCAGGGATTTAACAACCTCTTTAAATTCAGGGATGGATCTTGTTCTTTAGCATCCTTTTCTAGATTTAAAGCTGTAATTTATTTTTTATTTTCTTTTTATCAGCCTCTCTGTACCTTAGACTTTCTCATTTCCTATATCAGACTTCTTCCTCTCCCAGAATTTTTTTCCTATGAAACTATTGTGGTGGAGATCAAGATCAGGACCATACAAGTAGCTGAAAAGGTTTTTACCAGTAACAAAGGAGAAAAGTTTCCTTTCTGTTGTCCTAGCTATTCAGAATTCTTACTTTGTTTTCTTTATTAATGCCATATTCATGATGCGTTAACTTGTATTATTAGTTTTGTACATTTTCTTTTTACTCTTCTTCACTGGAAAGGCAATATCAGCAGGGGTGGAAGACAATTTCATTAACTAAATTCACAAATAACAAAACCCTCGCTTCCAACAGAATCAATTATTTGTCAACTAGAGGAAAAAACAGCTATGCGATCATGAATTTTATACCTTGTTATAACGACTTCAATTTGATATGTTCTTTGGTTGCTACTGAATTTTTAGTTTGGAAAATCCTACTAATTAGGAAGATGTTCATACTGTAATAAATTTCTCAGCCATGTGATTGAGAAAAGGAAAGAATGGAAAGTGACCTCGTTGAAGACCTACTGTGTGTCAGATACTTGACTGGGAGTAACACAAATGTAAGCTCTAAGTAAAGGTTGGTACGGAAGATGTAAAAGCTGAATAACTGCTTAACTATTCCTGAATAGTTACAATATAGTTCTGCCCAAGGGTGGAAAGTTCCTTAATCAAATTTTAGGATTTCTAGTGTTCCAACACCTTAAACATTTTGAACCCCATCATAGACAGTAATATGATAAAGTAATGTGAGGTAATGTGTTAATGGTGAAAATGTACATTTCATGGCCAAGCAGACTAATTTATTGGAAAGAAAACTCCTCATGGCTTTTCTCCATTATAATTATGTGACCTCGGGATCGTCTTGAAGAAGTCTGAAGCTCCAAAGCTCATCTGCAAAATGGGGAAGCAGTGGTATATACACAGTGGTTATATAGGTTATATACTAATCGCTTTCTTATCTACAGGACAAAGATCATGGCCAAAAGTAATTGTTCAGATAGTCTTCAAATTTACTATTATTGCCACCAACTAATCTGGTTTATGCCTCTCTTTCAAGCAGAAGAGAGATTTGGCTCTCATAATTTTCTGGAAAACATTATCCTAAAATGGTTCATATTATGGAACAAAAGCCTTGACTGCATTAAAAAAAAAAAAGGCAATATGAAAGAACTTTACTTTTGTTTTTATGTGTGGGAGAGCACACTTTAATTATGTTCTAGAAAAAAAGGAGCTGAGAATGTCACTCAAATAAGGTTCAAGTCCTGACTGTGTATCGTATGGATGTCATTTTACCTCTCAATTTCCTTGCCTCAAAGCAATGGTGTTAATACATACCTGCCTCGCCTAATTCATGGTGACGTCATTAGGATTAAATTAATTTACATTCAGTATTTTTTCTCATAACTAACACTGGATGAGATCATTTTGACGTAGAAGAGTTGGCAGGTTGCTCTACTATGTGAAACATGGCTTCTGAGTGTGTTTTTTTTTTTTTTTCTTAAGATTAGCATTTATCAGTTACAAGTTTTGAAAATTTACTGTATCTTACAGAACACCTACTTGCTTTATTACTTCTAACTCTAGACTCAAGTTCTTTTTTTTTAAACAAGTAAAATATGCATAAAAACTGTGAGGATATTTACAGTTTGTTCCAGAATGACATTTTGATGCATAGGACTAGAAAAATAAGAGTGACTTGGTTGGGGCTGACAGAATTTTATGTTTTTTCCCTTATTCACAAATGTTAATGAAACTTTCAAAAATGTCAGTTTTCCAAGATAAAAATGGATAGTTTAATTCCATCTCATTCCAAATCTTGTTTTTGAACATTTTCGTATTTGTTAAACTGAAGTGTCTGTCAGTAAATAATATTCAACCATGCTTCTTGCTCCTTCTTTTTAATGTTTTGAAAAATTTGACTCAGATGGAAAAATACTGATTAACTATTCCAAAACTATTTTGATCATATTCCAAGACCCAAGTGGTACATGAATAAGTTCTTTAAGTTTTATATTTTAAAAATAATTGGATCTTTCTAACCCTAAGTCTGTATCCCATGTGTTAGCTGGCACGGAACTAAGTAAATAACCCTTTTTTGTATTTGCATTTTAATTTCCCTTTAACGGTTTTGCAATCTATGTTTTCATACAGAGAATACGCCTGCATTATAAATAGATGTCACTTGAGCTGTCATTTCAAAGATCTATGGTAGGAATCTGAAAGTCTAGAGACGATGTTTAAAAGGGCAAATTTACTTAGAGTTTTTGAAACATTTTTAAACCATGTTCCTTAAGATGGAAATGTATATAGCCCTCTAATTGATAATCACAACTTGTGGCATGCTGTTTATTAATATGAATTACATGTACGCATCAGTTTGAGTTAAAGTTTACAAGATAGTTTTTAAACAAAATTATACGTACAGCATAAAACTGGATTATTAACACACTTCCCTTTGATTGTGTGCATACATAATACATACATACATAAAATCTCATAAACACATTCATTCAATACAGATAGAGTTCTCCCAAATATATGTCCCTCTTCTAGTAAAAATTAAAGACCTTTGATGAAATTCAAAAGATACATTAAGTAAATGTAGTAAGACTCCGGGATGTTTATTTATAATAAATGCTTGAATTAACTGTGACCATGGTGAATTTTTCCTATGAATTGTAATTTTCACTGGCTTGTATCCTTTCACGAATTATGTTTTTAAATGATATTATATTGCTCCTGTTTCTTGTTGAAGTATACTTTGCAGTGGGAAATATTTTAAACTAAATACTTCCCATCTGGCCCTGCCAAGGTGAACGTTTCCCTCACAGGCTTGACTTGCAGTTGAAGCTGATGTGAGCATATGTCATGGTTGTTTTGACAGTCCGGTCCTCCTAATCCAGGGATCCGATCCCTGTGGTTTGTCAATTATCCTGCTAACCCTACAGCGAGAGCAACACTCAAGGCACTGAACTGTCAACCAATAACCAGGAAATAATGTCAGGAGCCAGAGAGGCAGAATTGAGAGGGGGGATGCTTTTGACAACAGAAGTCGGTGTATCATTCAGCATTTATTTTATTTGTGGGGGCTTGTAACAAATTAATTACTGGAAATCACACGATGAAATGTCATCCATTGCTTTGGACACTCCTTTGTGTCTAAATTTGAAAAGCAAGGATTTGACTGCTTGTGTAAGTTTTGCTAACATAGGATTTTGGAACATATCTCTATGCGGAAAATGGCTAGACCACCTGAACTTAATTTGATTGTTAGTGATTTTTTTCATGTTTACTGTAAGATTTTAGGGGAAAAAATAATGCACCTGGGGACTATGTGTGCGCTCATGGAAATAATTTTGAAAGTTACTAGGAGTAACTAGTAACTAGGGACATCAGCATAAATATGGGTGTGTGTATGAAATTGTGCCTGTGTACAACAAAAAATGCATTCAAAACTAAAAATTTCAAAGGGAAATTTGCTTTTGAACAATTCATGATTGTTAATAATTTAAGGGAAAAAATAGAAGGGACTTTTACGTCACATGGTGTCTGTCTTAAAATAAGAAAATGACAACAAGGCTTTAAATCTGTTACGGCTCTTGATTGTGGCTCAGTGGAACTCTTAGTGACATCCGCTAAAATCTACATAGGCTTTTATTCTGCTCTAGTTCATAGTCTGTGTTTCATGTGTGTACCAATTCAAATATTTGCTATATACATAAACTAAGTGATGGCCCCTAATTAACAAATACACAAGCCTGGGATCTTCAAATAAGCACTCTCTGGTTATACCCAAATGAGAATTTTTACTTGCAGGTGCTTACCCAGGAAAAAGTTGAATGAGCCAAACTTCCAGCTTTGTAAAGTGCAAAAAAAATCAAAATTTAAATGCATTTTGTGAAATTCCAATAAATCAAACTGGCTCCTGGGGCTTAATGAAAACAAAACATATTTTTCCTGATTTGAGAAACTATAAAGTCACTTGTATATTAATGCCTATTTATTTTGGGCAATGACCCCCAAGATAAAGAAGAAAGATATAAACATAACACATTCATAGATGTTTACTTTTAGAATATATATATAATACATCACATTATATAGATATAGATATTTAGTGTTTTGTACCCAACTTTTTCCTTTAATGAAAACATTCTCATACCATAGCAAATTTTTTAAAAATATAATTTTATGACACTATATTTTAATATATAAATATACCATAATTCACTTAAGTAATACTCTAATGTTGGATTTCATATTAATTAAATTTGAAAAGATATTAAATGACTCTGCAAGGAATAACTCTTTGAGTTATTTGAGATTTATTTCTGATTTTTATTTTAAGATGAATTTGTTTTAGGTAAAATTACTAAGTCAAAGGGTATCAATAATTTTGATCATCTGGGAGGACTTCAAATCTTATTTAAACTTAATAATCAGCATTAGAAATTTTCTTAGCTCCTTAATATATTGCTAATTTCTCTTTCTTTTTTTAAGGCTCTTGCAAGGGTAGCAGACCTGTACTTATTAGTCATTAGGTTTTCTAAAAAGCAGGAACATGTCATGTTGGGGTGAAAAAATATTTATGTTTTGGTCTAAGCATTGTTTTCCAGTTCTAGTGGCTTAATCAAAAACTAATATGGTGGATGACAGATTCCAATTTTGTGGGTTTAGACCCCACTTTTAATTCATGCTGTACTCTCAGACAGAATACTTAACCTCTGTGTTTTAATTTCTCCTTCTATCAAGTGAAGGTGATATTATTGCTCACATCTTTGGATCATGGAGAGGATTAAATGAGGTAATATACATCATCTATGTTATGCAGTGCTTGGCACATAGTGAGCCTCCAGTAAATGTTAGCTGCTGCTATTACTTAAATACAGCCATTAGCAGATAAAAATGTATTAGGGTTTTACAAGCATTGCATTTCTTGTGAGGAAGTAAGGAACGGAAAATATTTTCATTATGCACCTGATACCTGGTTAAACAAACTTTTAATGTAGCAATAGAAACTTCTAAAAAGGTGTAGTGCAATATAGTAGTAATTATTCTTGCCTACTGGGAACAACAGAGAGGTAAGATACTAGTGTCTCTGTTTGGGTTGTGCATTATGTGTTATTAGCGGTACGTGTAAGGATGCTACCTTGGTATTATGTGCTGTAGCTCAGAGTTTCTCAAACTTTAATGTGCGTATGAATCATCTGGGGATCTTATTAAAAGGCAGTCTGATCTGGTAAGTCTGGGGTGGGGCCTGAGATTCTGTATTTCTACCAGATCCCAGGTGATGCTGATTGTTGAATGGCTGCATTGAGTAGCAAGGATTTAGAATAAAAAATGAAGCTATTGGATTTTAATAGTGAGTTTTTAAATTAATTTTTTTTCCTCTTTAGTACTTTGCTTTGGGCATTTAGTGTATTTGCATATTATGAATTTGAGTCTCCTCAGTGTTCTGCAAATTGGGAAGTCAACAAATTTATATAAAATTAATATTGTCAAACAACTGGCAGGTAGGAGGAGGATAGAATAAAAGAGAAAAACAGAAACCTCTCCATCTTTGGCTGTCTCTGCGAATGTGACATGAATATTTGGAGCCAGGTTGGAGCTGCTTCTCAATGCCATGGTCACTACACAATGGTCTGTGCTTCTCCTTTCATCTGGCTGCCACCAAGGCACAGAGGCAGGAATCAGGTCCCATCAATGTTGTTTGATGATGACCATGGTAAGCACACATCCCTCCATCAGAATCTATAATATATTCTGACTGCTTTTCTCAGTGAGCCTCACCTGATTATCCCAGACTGGGTATGCAGCCAAAGGGTATATAAAGTATGGGACAAGTTTTCCAAATCTTTTTAGAGCATCCATTTTATTCAAAGACTTGGAAAATTCCATTAACACAAACATGGATCATTTATAGCATTTATAGCCTAACGTTTGTATGCATTTAAGAAAATAATATAAGAGCTTATAATAGGTCACCTGTGGCTATATTCCTATACCCCATTATTTTGCCATTAAGACTCATTTCAAGGGGAACAGATGAAAGCTCTTGGAAGTGAAAAGAGCAAGAGAAGAAACCCAGGGAGGCACTGTAAGAAAATTGACATAAGTCAAAACACTTGATTTCTAGTCCTTGCTCTGCCACTCGTGTCCTTTGTAACTCTTTATCTCTCTGGTCTCCCTCAGTTTTCTCATTTACAAAATGAAAACAGACTGATTTTGAGGTCCCTCCAAGCTCTGACATTTTATGATTTTGTGATTGTATTATTCTTTTCTTCTGAGAATTTTACCCTAACTCATAGGTGGCCAGTTGACTATTTTGTATGGTAGAGACTTCCCCAGCCCTGGGTCCTATGGTAGCCCCCATCTGTGACCAGAGCTGTCAATCATTCTGTGATTATTTCCATTGTTTTGCAGAGTCAAAGACCTTACCCTAGAGACGGAGTTTTATTTGAAATACAATGCAGTGCACATGGTGCTGAAAAAATGTGTCACCCCACATGCTATGGGGTAAGTCTTTAAAGAATTTACCCCCTAAATGTAGGGTATCAATGAGGCAATGTAAACCACCAGAACAGCTACTTGACAATTTGTCACTCAACTTCAGCAAAACTGTAGAGGAACAGCACAATGAATTAATGAATAGCAACAAATCCCCATGACAACATGTTAGTTCATTAAAATTTTATCAGCATTCTTCCTAAGGAAAGTGTGCCTTCTGTTCTATGTTGAGTTTCTTCAACATTGTTTTACAGCCAATTCACAGCATTCTGGTGCTTCAAAATTAGTTCCTGTGGAGAGTGAGATACACATAGACTCTATACTGTGTCACACATGGGTCTCCTGGGTGTCACAATGAAATACTGCCTGCTTTTTTGTGTATCTTATGGCTTAAATATTAACAAGTATTTCCCTACTGCCTTTTTTGGAGAGTAGATTAATTAGGTGAAAATCCATCTCTGTGTTAATTTTTAGCAAATGTATTAAATTGCATTTCATAAATGTCTTTCTAATATTCAACAAAAAGGCATCAAATAGAGGGAAAACGGCAAAATATTTTTGCTTGCTGCCACAGTGGCATGTTCCCTCTGGCTTTGGAAAACAATAATAACACAAAAGCCTTGACATTTTCCTTGGATTATTTTCTCTCCTTGAAAAAAAATTTTTTTAATGTGTAACCCAAATGCCAGGGGTCTGGGTTTTCCCAACTCTTCCAGCATAATAGCGACACACTCCCTTTTATAATTAAAAAAAGTCTCATAACCCCATCCTACAAACAATAGGAAAACCAGCATGGTCCCCAATATTTTTGAGGATTTTTGAGGGGATTACATTCTTTCTATTCAGTGTCTGCTATTGAGTCTGCTGCTACTGAATTCTAAGTCACACTTATGTCTTTCCTTTTATAAAAGTACCTAAATGGACATCTATATGGGAGTCAGCCCTTTTTATATTTTATTGACTTGAAATAACACAAATTCCCCAATTAGAGCAGTTTACCAACCTCTCATTTAGCCCTACAAATTGAGGATTATGATCTCGCTAAAGATCACAGACTTAGGACTTTCATTCATATATACCTATAACCATCGTGAGATCTTTATTTTTCTGGCACAGAAATTGGAAAAGTGATTTTCAGCATGCCATTAAATGTGTTTACAATGGACACTATGAATTTGTTAATTAGTGTAACTTTTTATTGTGAAATTTAGCAAAGGATATCAAATAATATTGCATATATCCCTTGACCTGAAAACTGTTTCTAGGATATGCTAAAAATAATCAGACATTTGTATTAAATTTTATGCATAAGAATATTCATGACCAAAAAAAAAAAAGAATATTCATGACCACATTGCTTATAGTAGCAAGAAAAATGGAGTTAATCTAAATATTTGATAAGAGATTAATATAATTTGTTAAATCCATAAATTTAATACTAGTTAGTCATTAAAAACAATGAGGTAAATCTTCATTTACTGACATAGTGGATTATTCACGATAAATTGTTAAATTACAGGAAAGTATAACATGATTGGTTTTTTTGTTCTACAGTTCTATACCAATGTGAATATTTGTGTGAGATGAAATCTATAAGAAAAGAACCAGAAAGTTAATAGTATTTATCACTAGATTGTGGGATTTAAGGTGACTTTTTTTCTTCATGCTTGTGTTTTAAAATTTTTCTGTGATAACCATGTAATATTCTGTAACTTCTTAATAAAAGCAAAATGTTTTTAATCATAAACTTTAGACAAACCAATTGTAAGAATTACTTTTATAAGATAATTAAATGCATAAAATCAAATTATTTGCATTATTCATAGCAGGATTTCTCAACAGCTTCACTACAGACATCTTGGGCCAAATAATTCTTTGTTTTGGGGACCTGTCCTTTGTATTGTGTGTAGACTGTGAGATATTTAATAGCATCCCTGGCCTCTACCCACTTGATGCAAGTAATATCCCCCAGTTGTGACAACCAAAAATATCTCCAGACATTGTCAAATGTCTCCTGGGTGACGCAAAATGAACACCCAGATGAGAACCTCTGATTTATAGATATCACCTAATTGATTGATACCATGTACCATGATTCTTAATTCAAACGTGGAATATTTACCTTCTCTCACATGTTCATCCTTCTTGTAATATTTCCTTTTTTCCTGTCTCCGTCTTGAAGGAGAAGTTGTGTTGTCTGCTCTTCACAGGAAGCACCAATTCAGAGATTGGAGTAGAAAAATTGACAAGTTGTGACTGGCTTAAGCCAATGAGTCTGAAAGGATTATCTGTTAATGTGGTCACTATGACTAATTGCTCAAATCAAAGCTATCAAGGGAAGACTTGGGCCCCCAAATCCACAGGCCCTAAACCTTATGTCTACCTGAACAACAGCAAGAGAATGTTTAGTTGGATCATTCCTTAAGTCCCACATTTAAAAAATAATTAGTCTAAATATAGATATATTCATATTTTCAGTAATTAGGCTGAGTCTGGAGAAACATACGATTCCTAAGACCAGAAGACGTGACTTTGAGCTCTGAGCCTGCCACTTACCTGCTAACATGACCCTGGATGAATCTTTTAACCTCTTTAAGCTAAAGTTTTGTCATTTAGAAAATAAGGATAATATCAACAGCCCTACTTAATTACTTGATTGTAATAAATAATGAGTGCTTTTATGGCTTGAAAGTGCTGTGTAAACTGCCAAGGCCTCCGTTCCCATTGGGAATTCATTTCTCATGGAGGTTATTGGTGGCCAGGGTTGCTATGGCAATGTTCTGGCTTGTAATGTTCCCAAAACAATGCCTAATATATACCTGCCATCTATTTACATCTAGAAAGCAAATAGAAATAATTAAGGAATTTAAATTTGTTTTTTTAAACATGTTTTCTGAATGTCTCAGTTCCTTTTGTCAGTGTTTCAATACGCATAGTAGAAATTAAAACTAAAGAAGATAAAAGGAAGAGAAAGTAAAATAAGGTGAATTCTTAAAAAAATAAGAATATCACAGAAATTAGGAAACACAAGTTTGAGCTCATTTCAAGAATTACCAGTGTGAGATTTCCTCTGATAGTTGTTTTCTCAGCTTTATTCAACACTGTTAAAATGAATCAACCAATGGGGCTTCTGCCATATCCCCCAGGAGCCTCTGCTACACTGTAATATAACTAAACATTAGAATATCTTTTTCTGATTAGCTGTCTCACAGCTTCTCTCCAAAACCTCCCCTGTGGATTTCAGAAAATTATTGCAAACTAGCATCTGAACAAGAATGGAAGATATGCCAACTCCTTTGCCTGATAACAACTGTCCCTGCTAAGCTCAAGATTGTACATTGACAACTCCAAGAAAGCAATAATAAAATGGATTAAAAAGCACACACTAACCAACCACTTGATTTGACTTTCATTTATTCTCACTTTCAGTTCTTCAAAGTTCAGATATAAGGTCAGACTTAGATATGATGCCTGAACAGATGATGACAATAAATACTTGAGTGAAATATGGGGTGTGTGTGTGTGTGTGTGTGTGTGTGTGTGTGTGTGTGTGTGTGTATGTATGCATTGAACAATCTCTGAAAAAGGACAAAGTGGTGTGGATAGCCCCAACTTGGAAGACATGTACAAGCTAATATTAATTTGCTGTCCACCATGTGGAAAGATAATATTACAAAACCTCTGATTATCAAGAAATGTATTTCAAATTATTTTCTGAGAACTTGGAATAGATTTGGGATTAGCTTCTTTTGTTTAGATTTGTTCAGTCTTCATGGGGAGTGGACACATTTGAGAAATGAATGCTCTTTGTAGGCTTAGATCAAGGAACAGCTTTAAGAGAGTTACCCATAAACTTATAGATATACAGACCTGGAAGGGAGTTAATGTGATTAACCGAGATGAGAGAAATGGTATGAGAAAACTCAGTTTGTCTGGGGAAATGATTGGATCCGTTTTGGATAGCTGTAATATAAGCAGGATATGCATATACCTATGTAGTCATTCAGCAATTAGTGGAATTGACAATATCATGTCCAGGAAAGAAATTTATGGTAAAAATAGATAGATATGAACTTGATTACTCACACTAGTTGGAAGTTAGAAGAGTGGATGAGATGACAAAGGTCAAGGAGCAGATGAATGAAATTGTTAAACGTCACAGTTGTTATTTAACTTTTTAAAAATTTATTGTCTGTCTTTCACATTAGAACTTAAGCTCTGTGAAAGCAAAATCTTCCATAATCTTGTTTACCATCATATTCTATCCTAGCAGAATGCCTGGGACATGGTGTCACTGAATGAATGCACAACAGTAGAGTTTATCTGTAAGTTAGCACAGAAATGAATTTGTGTTTTATTGTTGTTGTTACTGATTTTTAACTGGAGCAATGTCATCAAGAAAAGGATTTTAAGGTAATTTTCCACTCCCCTCACATAGGCTTCTGTATTCTTTACTTGCGGATTGGTGAGTGGTATTCGGGTCAGGAGGAGGAAATTAAACATATTTCTCTGTTTCAGGCTGGGTAGGGATTGACTGTCATGAACACACGCTTCTCACTTTGTATGAAGGGTCTGTGTCCCAGCAGGGATTATATAAATTGGATTGACTTGGAAGAAATCATTTGTTAACAGTGTCTCACCCATATCTAATTCTAGAGGATTTTCTTTTATCTAGTCTTTCCAAAGATTCAACTTTCAAAAAAAAAACACCTTCTTTTCTTTTTATTCATATTTCATTAGTATATTCAATATTTAATAGCACTTTGTAATTACAATAAATTTGAGATGAAACACTGATGACTGTTGATAATAAAATCGTTGAACTAGACAGATCACATTCAGTGTGTGTGGTTACCAGTAACTATGCGTTACTGAGGGCATGAAGAGTATTAGTTAAAGCGGAAAACTGGTTAAGTACAGATCAGCCAAGATAACTCATATCCTAGCTCCGTCGGCTGGCTTGGTTTTACATGCCCATCCTTGATATATGTATATGGATAACTGATTCATTTTGCTGTACGGCAGAAACTAACACAACATTGTAGATCAACTATACTCCAATAAAAATTAGTTTAAAAAAAGAAAGCAGAAAATGAATCTTGGACAAAAACAAGAGGAGTCCATCTTACATGGGCATCAAAAACACTCCATATTTTCTATATGGATCTAAAGTAAAAACGCAGATGTTAGATGTTGTTTCTAGAGAAAACTAAGTGCTAAACTCTACTGCTCTGCTTTCCTAAGCCCTGCTAATGTTTCCTTTCCCCTCTTCTCCTAAGATTCTAGTCACTGTTAAATTAGAATTCCATGTGGAGTAGGAAGATAAGTTGACTTGAGCTAGAGTCAAATGAAACTGTCAAAAGAAGAATGCCAGTCACTTTAAGCTGCTGTCTGAAGTCTGCCTGCCTGTCTCTTTCCTGTAGTCTCTGTAAGACAGCTCTTGTTAAAGGTGTATGTCATGTCAGTCAAACACCATAGGAGGTGTTTGGAATTTGAGGTATTGACAATAGGTATTTGCTTTTGTCTCACATAATCCCATCTCAAAGGTGTGTGGTAGGTACAGATAACTCTTGAAAGAAAGGGGACGAATACGATGGATGAAAAATTGTAGATAGATGGTAACCGGTACTATCTATTATTCCCTGACTTATCAAATGGATACTACATTTAACAACATTTTTTCCCTCTTTTTGAGCACATGATCATTCTCATGATGGATTTTATAAAAAATAGTAGCTTAGTAGAAAAATGCATGGCTTGCGTAAGCCTCAATTCAATAAAAGTTACTGAGAGTCTGTTAATTTTAGGGTATAATTTATGACATTGCAAAGGATAATATAAAAATTAGAAGACACAAATTCCCGCCTTTAAGTGATTTACAATGAGGGTGGAGGTTGGGGAAGAGGAAGGCAAGATAATCATATAATTATAATTCAATGAAATTAATTAAGCAACAGAGTAGAGCTACAAAATATAGGTGTTCTGAACTGACATCTGGTTATAGGGTCAGGGAATAATCAAGATGAGGATGATAGTTAATATAATATTGTTTTTCTGGACTGTGAAAATGAATTCTATGTTAAGATACGAACACCTGTGTGTTAGGCTCAGACCTTTAGTAAACTAGAAAAAACTTACCTTTATTAATTTTTGGAAAATTAATACCTGGACAAAATTTACCTTTATTAACTCAGATTCATCTCTAAGATGAAGTGTTTTATTAGTGATAATATTAGCCTGGAATATTTATGTTTCTTTTTTATCTAGGGAATTGATTAAATTATTACATAATACGTATGTAAGTATAAGACTTTAAATTAAATACAAAAGGGTAATAGAGTGGTAGGCACTTTTATAATTAATACTAATATAATTAATACTTTTATAATTAATTTACCTTGGTGAGCCTGAGTCGTGAAAAACCATCAGTCATTAGAGAAGTATTGTGTGTCCATTCTATTCTTACTTCAATAGAAAATTGAACTAATATATTTTTGGAAAATCCTGGACAAGAGTTCAAACAAAACGATTTTTCCTGTTAATCTGGAATTAAGTAGAAATTAAATTAACCATAGCTCTGCATTCCTTGAAAATTCAAGCTTTTGCAAATTTTTCTGTGAATATAAGTAGATTAGATACTTATTGTTCTCTCCCTCATGCAATGTATTCAGTTCCACCAATAAAAATTCCTATTAAATGCAATATTATGATAGAATATATAGAAGAGAATATATCCTTTGCTGTAAGTCAAAATGCCCAATTCACATTTGCTACATTTTTATTTGTTTTAAGTCCAAGGAATTTTCAGTATGACAGTGATTTTGTATTTTTAATGATGATATGATTTATTTATTGAGCACCTACTATTTGCTGAAAAAAATACACACAATCTAATCATTTTAATACTCTAACCAGGAAATGCCTACCTTCAACTATGAGAGAACTGAGTTTCAAAAATCTTCAGTCAATTATCAATGTTCTGTATATAATTCATATCATTCGAAGCCAAGACTGGGATCAGGCTCTGTCCACCGAATTATACTTTTGCACAGAGACCCTTGAAAAGAAAGTTCCACTGCCTTTCTTCATTAGGCAAATTATCTCCATGGTCAACACAGCTACGGGGTGTGTTTTCTTATGATCAACTTAACTGTTCTTGAATTTTTTGGAGGGGTGGTATTTGAGCAATCATTCTGTCAACTGAGGCTTTGATAATTTTCTATGTTCTGCAGAGCAGGTCATATAAGAGTGATGAAGTTAACATTTTTCCTTATACTACACATTTGGTCTCTTTGCTCTGCTGACTTTTTTTTTTTTTTTTTTTTTAAGGAGGTGCAACAACTGAAACTTTAATAGTAAAAATAGATCTCATTCCCTTAGGAATTCAGGAGAATAAGTCTGAAACCCAGTCTGGAACTGGCATTTCACAGAGACTTCGTAGCCAGTTGTCTAATTCTACCTAAGTAGGTTTTAACTTCTGATGTAGTATTAACATATCCATAACAGGAGCTATTGACCACTACAAATATGTCTCATCTTTCTATTAGTATCTGATCTAACATTATTGTTTAAAATTTAATAGTTAAGAGAGGAGTCCTTGAAAATGTAAAGTTGCAGTTACCAGCAGACATTGTTTTGAGAATGGCTAGTGGCATCCCGAGTCTGACATAGGTCAGAAATTCAGGTTCAACAACATAGGAATGCGGGGACTTCCCCGGCGGTCCAGTGGTTAAGACTTCTCCTTCCAATGTAGGCGGTGCCGGTTTGATCCCTGGTCTGGGAGCTAAGATCCCACATGCCTCGCGGCTCTCATCACCCTCTTGGGCATCAGCACAAGGTGGGAATCAGCTGCGTTCCTTATTTATCCCTCTGATTTTTCTGGAACATTTCCTTCTAGGAGAAATCTCTGGGCTCTGCGGGAACTGTGAGTGGTGACCATCAGGTAAATCTGAGACCAGAGCAAATTCAATCAAAGTAGTTTTCAGAGACAGTCTACGCCAAGAAAGGTAGGCACTGGGAAAACGAATTCATGACCCGCCCCCCCAACTCACTAAAGGCAGAAATATCAATAACACCAAAACAGAACTCCACCTTGATGATGTAGGAAGTGCTGGAAACATTCTCTATTCACTAAGGAAAAAAGAAATTCTAATATAAATGAGTAGGCTGCTTAAAGAGTCCCTGGAATGAGATCTGCAAAGGAGGGGAGGAGGGAGAGAGAGCTATTGGACATATTTACATCTTATTTTGGCACACGTTCAACTAGTGTTGGAAATAGATTCCCCTAGTCTCACTGGTCCTCCTTCCACTTGTTTCTTTCATTTCACTAGCATCAAAATGTGTTTATCATTGCTGAAACATTCAAAGGAGTTTGGATTTGGAATATGGAAGAAAGTCTGGGACAAAGATATGGGGTTTTGAGGAGATTATATAGGGATGTAAAGTCAAGTTGTGGAAATGAGAAGACCATGAAAGAAAAACTGAAAAGTAGACTAAGAAGAGTTGACATAGGAAGTGGTCTGAGTATAGTCTGCATTATTTCTGATCCAGAAATGGGTGCTTCCTCCTCCTTGTGTTGGGAATGCTTCAAAGGGTGTATCTCTCCTTGAAAGTGAAGAGCTTCTACTGTGTCCTGGTAGAAGGTTATTCTTAGTATTTTCTGAAATGATAGCTTATGTATTCGTAAAAAGCAATGCTAGCTGCTATAAATCTTTGGGGCTTAACACAATAGAAGTTTCTTTCTCTCTCATGTAACGTCTAAAACGGGTTCCTGATTGATGAGTGCTCAAAAAAAGTGAGTCTTTTTGAGCACTGATGAAGGTATCTAGCCTCCTTCCATCTTGTAGTTTTGTCTTTTCAACTCCTCGCTTTCAAGACCACTCTGCTATCTGCCTTACATCAGGGGCCAGAGGATGGTGATCACGCATGAGACTTATGAGCAGGCTTAAAAGTGGTGTACACTACTTCCATCCTGTCCACACCTGACTGTAAGGTTACTGTGAGCTTTGCAGGAAGAAAAACCTGTCTTGGTGAAAGAACCTGTCAAATTCAGGGAAAACTTTCAAGTAAGTATTCCAGTGTCCTCAGTGATGTCTGATATTCTACTCTAAAGCATCTTTCAATTGGTTCTTATCTCTGTTGACATATAAATGGCAGAAGTAGGAGTTTGGGACATTGATGGATATTTAGTCTTTATTATAAATTGTTGCTTTTTAATTTGTGAGTCATAACCCATTAGCAGGTTTTGACATCAATTTAATAAGTCAAGTTGTGATCTGCTTTTAACAAAGATGAAAAAGAACAGAATAGAATAAAAAATGTCTCAGTGCATTACATAGAGTACAGGTAAGTATTTTCGTATAACTTTTGTTTCAATTGTATATATATTTTTTCTTTATTTTATTTAAATTTTTTTTTCCAATTTTATGTATATTACATACATACTTACATTATATTATATATGCAGTATATAATTTCATATAACATATAAAATACACACTAATATATAATTGAAACAAAAGTTATATGCTGTCTATCTATACATGTATATGTGGATTATCAAGTCTGCTGTAATATGTTTTTCTTCCTAGGGTTGCATAAAAAATGTAAAATAGTAGTGTAACTAGTTTACCATACCTTTTCATACAAAGGTAGGACTTAATGTGGACTTGGGGAATAAAATAAACCTATCCTATTTCACAATTTTGCTTGGGGTTGTACAGAGGGAGTGAAATAGAGTGCCTACATAAGTTCCAATATAACCTGAATTTTCTTTTTTCTGTAGATAACAATGACAGGGCAGGAGATTTGTGAAATATCCTAAGAAATTATCACATTTCTACACAAGGCAAAGGATGAGTCAGTAGCAGAATTACAAACTTAACTCCCAATCTGTTTGCCTTCTGTCAGTTTTGGATAGATACTTTTTTTTAAAATCGTCATTTCAAGAAGTATCAATATAAATGCATAATATCAGTCCTGTCATCTAAAGTTCTTTATATAAGCAGGTGGTTTTGGACCTTGCCTGAAGCAATAGCCTTTGATCATTTAGGGGCTACTGATGTACCCTAGGCAGCTCCAGTTAAACAGTTGTTTGTAGTAATTTAGATATATACCTTTATACTATATCTTTAATCTTTTTGCACTTATAATAGGCTCACAGTATGAGAATATTTGAAAAGATTTTCCCCCCACAGTTACACTTCACCTTTTTTTTTTCTGGGGATGTACGTAGTAGTTCTTTTCCTGTATGAATGTAATTGAGATTATACATAAGGATGAATAGTTGATAAATACAATTATAGATAAGCCTAGTAAAATCATTTGAGATGGTTTTTTATTAGACGCTAAATTCAACTAACTGTTTTTATTTGGATCTAACTTTTGAACCTAAAATCTGGAGTTCTTCAGGAATCCCAGAACGATAATGATATTTATTTCACTCCATGTATGGTTCAGAAAAAATGGAGTATAATATAAAAAGTGGTTAAGGAGAAGGAGGATACAAAACCAAAGGACTGTTCAGTTTGGTCTCCACTCTTTTTTTGACATTAAGGCTCAGATATTCCTAGTTTTTAGGCATGGGGCAGCTATAAAACTGATGATGCTACAATGAATTCCCATGTAGTATCTGAATGAAGGGCGGGTCTCAAATCCACAGCCGATTCTGGTGGGGGATGCAGGGTGAGTTCAACAAGAAATTCTAATCTAGTGGCTGCATGAATTTGGAGAAAAACATATCAGTTTTGGACACAAAGAGAAATGCTCTTGAACCCTGGCTCTGCCATTTATTCTAGTTGTGACTGTAGGCAAATTATTTAACTTGTCTATGCTTAGGCCTTCTCATTTGTAAAATAGGAATGATGATACTTTATCAATCAGGAATGTTTATTGTGAGTGACAGAGATCCCAGTTCAGATTGGCTTAAATGAAAAGAGAATTTTGGCAAGGGGATGAGGGGCACCTAATAGAAAACCCAGAGACATACAGCATCAGGGGAACTGTTTGATTTAGGGTCATGTGTCTTCAAGGTTCCAGCTCTTTCTCTGCATCTCTCACAGTTTTGCTGTTACGTACTTTTGAGCTTGGACATCATACAAGATATATTAATGGTAGCAAAAGTGACTGGAAAACATCTAGGCCACACAATTACATCCTAAATGAAGCAGGGGGAAAAGAGTACGTTTTAGAAAATAGTTTCCGTAGAAAAGTCGAAAACGTTCTTACCTAGAAATCTCCCATAAAAAGCTCTTCTTGCCATAAATTTGATCATATGACAGTCTCTGAAACAATCACTGCAGCCAGAAGAGTGGGATAAACTATTAGGGTCCAACCCTGAAATAGAGGGTCAGTATATCTGCAGATAAATTCTGGCTGACATGGGTCTCCCAAAGAAATCTAGGTTTTGTTTAGGAGAAAAAAAAATGCTGGGGAGGCAAGTATCTGCTACCTTCTGCTTGACTACCCTGCACCCACATGCATTCTTCTTCCCGTCAAGATAATGCTGAGGCTTATGTACCTGCCCCATCTCCTTTCCAAGGAGACCCTCCAAACTCGCCGCCCTGAGTGGGAAAGAGTTAACACACCAGGCCTGGTCGTTCAACATTAGCATGTTATCAGGAGGGCCTGCCATGTGACTGAGCCTTGGCCAACTCCTGGAAACGTGGCCCTTGGAATGATCACTCTGTTACTAATTACTAAGGTTGTTTTATACACCTGAGACACCCAACCGTGCTAGACCAACTTGCCCAGATAGTTTATGCTGACACTGTGATTTCTGGAGGACACTGCTTTCCTTCTGGGGTTCTGGAGATGAGGAAATCATGGCTGGCCATGCAGGTGAAGGTGCCGACTGTAACCAGCCCTCAGTAAGAGTCCTGCAGTCTGAGATGCAGGTGTGCTTCCTTGGGTGGAAACACTTTGCATGTGCTACAGATCACTGTTGGAGGAACAGCGAGCGCATCCTGTGTGACTTCCATGAAGGAGGGCTTTAGAAACCCGTGTCTATTTCCCAACAGACTCCACTAGGTGCATCTTTTCCCCTTGCTGATCCTGCTTTGCATCCTTTTTGCTGTAATAAATATCAGCCTGAGTATAACTGTTTCTGAGTCTTGCAAGTCCTAGGGAATCATCGAAAGTACGTGTGGTTGTGCTACCCCTGAAACAATCACACTGCTGCATCCAGAGCCAGAACTAGGATTCTCTAGGTTAGGGGTAGACAACGATTTTTTTTTTAAGTGCCAGATCTTAAACACTTTATGCTTTGTGAGTCATAATGCCTCTGTGGCAATTAGGTAAGCCCGCTAGCTATGGTGATGCAGTGTGAAAGCAGCCATTTAGACAACTCATAAACAAATGGGTGTGGCTGAGTTTCAATACAATTTTAGTCACAAATGCAAGTGGGGGAAGGGACAGGTTTGGTTCACACTGTAGTTTGTTGGCTCTTGTTCTAGGTAGTGAGCCAGATTCTTGGTTTTATCCAAATGTAGCTTCCTGTGGTGTGATGATCTGACCGAATTTAACTGGGAAGTGTTAACTTCTTACAATAAAATCAATATACAATGGAGGGTAACAAATAACAATATATATTAATCAATGGTCTGTAAGACATATATTTCCTGCTGGACCAGAGTAACACAGGCTCCTTGACCTGGGAGCAAAGTAAGTTCCTAGCGGATCTGGTGCTTCTACATCCCCTTGGAAGTTATCTCCTATCTACTGGCACTGTGATCACAGCTTAGAAAGGAATTTGGGTGGTATTTACCTTTGGGGCTTCAGGCAGTACTCTTTCTCTTGGTCTGGGGCCTGAGAATTGCCTTGGGAATAGAGTCATCAACAACCCTAATTCCTCATTAATTGGTTGAAGGTTTTGCCCTCAAACTATTTCCTTAATACTTTAATTGAATTTTAAGCAGACTTTAAACTACTTTTATTGAACTTCAAGGGATAGTAAACAAAGCCAGGGATGTTATTAGATCATGGTCTTTGAGTTTATAACATGCCCAGAGAAATTTGTTTCTCAGAAATAGGTGTTCATTTAATGGCCTCTGCCTTGTTCTCTTCTAGGGAGCAATTCAGAACAATAGGCTGATCGAGTGGGGCTTGGGGGAGTCACTCATCTGCATCTTTGCAATGAGAGGTGATGGCCCCCTTTTCCTGTACTGAATACACAAGACATTATTTGGGAGGTGCCCAGGCTATAAAACTTGTCTCAGGCTCTAATGTTATCACTCGATAATTTTTCTTCTCTATGATTTTTATTACAACTGATTTTAGCATGGGGCTGGATAATTCAGTTTTTTTTCTACCTGTGCAAAGACATCTTCTAGTCAACTTTAATTACTTGGAACACATCAAAAGAATCACTCTGAGAAAAGTGAATGTTCTTTCTTTGGCCCAGGTTTTCCTATTTTCTAGAGGTCTGGTTTCTCCTATTTTCTTCTATAGAAGACTACTTCAGTTTCCTCATCAGTAAAATGGAGATCATAATTGTACCTGTGCCATCAGGTATTAAATGAGCTAATACAAGTAAATTGTTAGTATAATGCCTGGTGCATAGTCAATAGTTAATATATGATGGCAAAAAAAGGCTGTAAGAGGCAGCTAACACACAAATATCTTAAAAATTTCCTACTAAATCTTTTAACGCTTCAGATTCAATACACGGTCTGAGCCTAAAGCTACAACTGCTATTTTTTGTTTGTTTTTGTTTTGTTTTTCTGGATCTTAGGTGCATTTATTCTTGTACAATCATTACAAAATCAGGTCTGGGGTAGTTGCGGGCCCCCACCTCCACCCCAGTGTGCAATGGTTCACTGCTAGCGGCCTTCTCCAGGAAGGCCTCCAATCTTCACTTCCAGGCTCCAGAAGAGCAGGGGACAAACCCACTCCACTGAGGCCCAGCAATAAAGTGCCTGATGTAGAGTTAGGGGATAGAACCCAGGCCACACAGATCCTGGCTGGCCCCCTAGAACCTTCCCAGGCCCAGTTTGGGGGAGACTCTTGGACAACTCCAGCAGCTGCAGACAAAGGTGCTGCAGGAAATCCCAGATTAGCTGGGATCCCCCCTTTCTGAGCCCCCAAATTTCCTCCAGCCGGTGGAAAACCTCATTGCTGGATGGCCAAAAAGGGGCCTGGCTCTTTAAAATCCCAGCTATGGCAGCTGAGGGGCGGGGCTGAGGAAAGAGCTGAAGGTTTGTCCCTTCTTATCAGAGTCCGCCAAACCAAACCCTGGGGGACTCTATGAAAAAAAATTGCCTCAAGTTTCTAGGAGGAGGTTGGGAAGGGAGCCTCAGACCCTCAGGGAGCTGAGCCCCCCAGCAAGGAGTGGTGGCTGGAGGGGCCAGTCTTACGGAGGACAGACCCAGGAGGACAGACCCAAGGTGGTTGGTGGGAGAGGTGGGAGGGTTCTCAGACATCAGAACCTGACACAGGCAGAAGGATGCTCAGAGAGGGGGCAAGGGGTTTGTCCAAGGCCACTCAGGGCAGAGCCAAGACCCAAACACCAGCCTCCCACCCCTGGGCCCTCCAACCCCACAAATGTCCCAACCTGGCCTCCAGATAGCTCCCACCTCCACAAAACCTGTTTCTGGCTCTGGGAAGGGAGCGGGTAACACAAGAGTTCCCAGCTCCTTGGAACAGGACCCCACTGTCCCCAGCCAACGGGAAGTAATTTGGGGTCCATCCTGGGGCTCCGGACAAAGGAATCATGGGAAAGGACATGTCCTTAGCCTCAGATTACTCAGAAATAACCTGACTGTCTATGCTCAGACCCTGACTGGACAAGAAATACCCCCAACACCCGATTAACCACATAGAAGCCCAAATCCCTGATTTGGCCAAGAGATACTCCCAGGCCCTGAATGGCTGGAGGATTCACCCTCTTCAAGGCCCAGATTGACCAAAAGACACTCGGACCAGCCTTGATTGGCCAGAGATGGCCCTTGGTCGAGAGGCTGGGTGGAGAGCCACTTCTCCTGTGTCCCTTGTGAGGGTCCCACAGGCAGGGTGGCCTAGGTCCAGGAGGGGTGGGAGAAGGTGATTCTGTACAGCTGGGCCCAGGATGAGAAGACCCTCTTCTCCGTGATGAGTCGGTGGTGCCCTTGCTGCTAGGCTCATTCCAGATGTAGGTGATAACTCGTCCAGCCCCTTGGGCTCATAGTAGCGGTAGGGCATGTACTGCAGGCGGGGCTGCTGGCTGCAATAGTTGGGGAGGGGGGTGCAGGGGGACCATGCTATAGACGTGCAATCGCCGTGGCGAAGCAACCCGTGCTCGACCGCGAATGGGACTTTTCCCTGGCCTTGCCTGTCTCACCCCGGAAGAGGTCCACAAATTGGCGCATGCGGCCGAGAGGGAGGGCGTGGGACTCGGTGCGGGGCACACCAGGCCTGCGCACTGGGTGACGCGCGCCAGGCTGCCCTGGGGCTCCTGGATCTTGTTTGGGGGACCCCAGAAGATGAACAGAGTTTCGGGGTCCGGCTGGCGAACTCCGGGGGCCTCCGCAGCACACAGAATACACTGGACCGGGCCATCACGCGGAAGGTGGTTTTGTTGCCCGCGTCGGCCGAGGAGCCCGAGGTGGGTGCCTCGTTCGCGCGGATTGTGCTCGCGGGATCTCGGGCCCAGCCTGGTGCCTAGCAGGTGGCTGAAGCTGGTGACAGTCACATACTGGTGGCACCGGGAAAGCCTCGTTTTGTTGCCAAGAGTGGGGGTGGAGCCATCGGTGATGCTCCATTTTTACAGGCTGACGGATGCGGCGCGGCAGGGAGCGTTAATGAAAGACCCCACTGGCACTGCTGGGAGTTTGTTGCTACTCGTCTGTCCTCAGCATCTGCTGAGGGGCAGGGGACAGAGTCCTGCAGGCCGCCCAGGGGCAGGGGTGTGGGGCTACACTGGCTGAGGGGCCTCCGGCAAGTCATGTGACGTCTCTGAGCCTCCGTTTCCTCATCTGCCCCGGGGAGCACCTGGCCCCTGCAGCCCCCAAGCCCCCTCACAAGGCGCGGGGAGCCGAGAGCCAGAGTTCGCGTCGCACCGCTCTGGCCGCCCAGGCCCCGCCGCAGCCTCCGCCCTCCAGGTCCTAGCGCCGCCTTTCACCCCCAGGGCCCAGGCCTGGGCGGTGGGCCAACTACTATTGTTTTAACGAGGAGTCTTCATACCCTGTAACAAAGGTTGCCAGTTTTCTCAGCTCCAGATGACAGAGTCCTCATGACCTTTTCCCCTACTTCAGTGTAGACAATTCTGCATAAGTTAAATCTTTTTCAGTACCCCATTTCTGGTTCTAAACGCTGTGTGAATAAGAATCACTTAATTGACAGAGATGGAAAATCCCAATCAAGATGGCTTAACCCAAAAGAAGGTATATTGGCTGAGTTAACATAGCAGTTCAAGGAAGACGGGATTCAGGCATGGCTTGATCTAGAGGCACACGATGTCATTGGAGCTCTAGTTATATATTTCTCTATGAAGTCCCTGGCTCTGCTCTTCTTCATTGAGCAGTGTCATTTTCAGGCTGTCTTCCTTCAAGATGGTGAAATGACTGAGAGAAGTTAAAGACTCACCTGTACTTACCACACTATTCAGAGTGTAAATCCGTTCTGATTGCTCCTGTTAGAAGGATAAACTGAGGCATATTACAGTATTGAGGAGTTCATTTGAGCAAAAACAGATTTGACTTGGGCAGCACCAAAACGGAAGTGGTTAGTGCTCTACGGACAGGGAGAGACTTTTCTAGAGAAAGGGCAGAAGCAAAGTAAGAAAATTATTGATTGGCTGCAGCTTTAAGCCTAGTTGGCTATTTGTGACTGGTGGTCCTTGGCATTTTGATATCGTAACCTTGAGGCATTTACAGGCATAAGATTTTGGTTTGCTTATGAAGGCTGCCATGGTAATAGAGCCGCCTCCATCTAATGGCCTCCTCATTTAATAAGTTTGTCACTCATAAGGAGGAGAGGAGTCTCCTTAAGAGGACAGAGATTCAGTGTCACAGAAGACAGAGATTTCACCTACCGTGTTGACTGCTTGTGACAGATACTGCAGACTGGATGCAAAAACTCCATTCTTATTCCTCTGTAATATCCTTCACTTCATTTTTGAGACAGGAACATTTAAAATAGTTTCTAAACTCCTTTTCAGATGATGTATTTATGCCAACAAAGCCATCCATGTAAGATTTGCAAGGTGGAAGGAAGCCAGTCTCTACTGTATTGCTTCAACGAGTTCTGAAGGTAAGCACAGTTGTGGAGATTTTGGTCTTCGTTTGTTTGCTTTTTCTGCATCAATGTTATTAGAGTTTCCAGTGTCCAATCTTGTGCCGGGAGGCAGGGCATAGGGCTTGAATTGTAGTCAAGGTGATGTGATCTTAGGGCCAACAGCTGGCTTCCTCATGCTGGGAACTTGAAGGAAACAGTGTGATACTTGAGTCAACAATTGAACCAGCAGCTTCCTGATTACCCAGCTTTCTGGTAACAGGGAAAACAGCTGCCTCATTAGGCCAATTCTTTAATGGTGTTCTGGGAATCATTTCTAAAGACTGAGCCTTGGTCTGGCTCCTTCAGCCCCTCCAATGATTTTGTAAGCTAAGGACCCTGTACTAAATGCCTTTCGGCTTAAACTATCTAGAATAGTTTCTGTCATCTGCACCTGAATCAATGCCCCGCTATATTCTAAGTGTCTAGAACTATTGTTGATACATTGTACATATACAAAAATTATTTGTTACCTGGCTGATTTTTACCCCCAGAAACCTCTACCCCCAAATTTCCTGTTTTTTTTTTTTAATTGAATGAAATAAGATACCAGTACTGCCTCAAATTTTAGGACCTGGGTGATGGACTACACTGAACCCTGGAACTGAGGGTAGAGCATGGTAAACCATATGGCTGAGACTGAAGGGAGAAAAATTCCCTAAAGCAATTGAGGTATGTTTTATGGAGAGCAGGAAGTACTACCAGTGGAGGCAAACAATGAGTATGTACTAGAGAAGCCTGCTTTTAAATAATTGTGCGCATTCCAGGAGATGATACTTGTTTACCTCGGCCAATTCTGTTTGTGAGACAAAAATACCACAGAGGGAATACTGAGAGCACAGTAAAAACAAATTGTTTGAGACAATGCTATTTACACCCCCTCTTTCCGCATTAGCCACTCACCCCTTCTTCAGTAGTATCAGAATCTCGATTTTTAGCCTGCCCAAGTTAAAGATTTATTTCCTAATTTTGCTGCCCAAGTTAAAGATTTATTTCCTAATTTTCTTAGCAGCTAGGTACAAACAGGTGACTAAGTAAGGACAATGAAATGTAAGCAGAAGTTTCGTGTGTGGCTTCCACAAGAATTCCTTACAAGGGAAGAGGCAAACAGCATTTTGTCCCTTCCACTTTTTCACTTTGCTGGCCTGCAGATGTGATGGTTGGAATTCTGGCAGCCATTTTGGACGATGAGGTGCCCTTGATGGTACAATGGAAAGAGTGGGTCATGATCTCATTATAATTATGGAGCCACTGTGACAATTCTGGGCGGCTGGTTTTCAAAATCCTTTTGTGATCGCTAGGAAAACTTCTAACTTGTTTAAACCAGTGCTGTTTTGGAGGTTTTCTGTTCAATGCAGATGAACTCAATCATATCCAATAGAGATATAGTCAAGTCCTAAGGAATAGGGATGTGACTTTAAATTCTGTAGGGGGATGCATATTATAGACTTAGGAAAGAAGACAGAAATGGAAGAATTGAGCAAAATCAGAGATAAGAGGTGAAGAATGTAGGGCAGTTTTCACAGTGGCAAACATTAATATCACCTTGTTAATATTTATCTTTACAACTTTCTTTATAGCATCTGAATCTCCTTCCATTTTGTGAGTGTACTATACAGTCATCTAGGCTGAGCCAATCAGACCACTCACCCTGGATCTTAAATCAAAAGCAAATGATACCAGGAAGGGAGAGCAGTAGAAACTTCTTGGTTGTGCCAGTCGAAAGCGGTGTCACCCAGCGTCCAGTGCCAATAACGTGGGAGGGTGCGATGTGGGATTAAGAGATTCGTGGTGGCAGCAACAGGGTTCCTCTTGGCAGTAGCTCTCCGGTTGGAGTTTGGCTGTGGTTCTGGCTGTGTCGTTGCTACATGATTCCTTCTATTCTCCAGGCTCCTTAGTAATTCAAATCTGGGTCTTCCCCTTATAACATCTTTTAAAAACTCCTTTTTGTTTGCTTACATCAGCCAGAGTCAGTTTGTGTCGATTGCTAACGTGAACTCCTTCTGGTACACATCTTCTAATAATCATGCCGTATGTAATACTGCAAAGACAAGCTTTGATTTAAATAAGAAATGTCAACCTGTCTTTTTTTCTGAATTGATTTTAAATAACATCCATATGTTTCTCCAGGGGTGAGAAGTCTTAGGAGCTTCTTTGATTAGTCTTTTTGCCTTTCTAAATTCATGTTTCAAAACCAATTCATTTAAACTTGAAAAAGATGAACTTGGATTGAAAGAATGAACCCATATGTTTCAAATGGATTTTGGATTTACCAAGAATAAGATTCCTTAAATCCACACTTGATAAATACCCATCTAAACCTGTTACAAATGTGACATTAATGTGTGTGTATTAAAGGAATGCAGAATAACTAGGACATAGTATCTGTATTCAGTGAGGTCAGTCTTTCCAAAATTTTGTCCATTTGTCAAGGAAACTTCTATTAAGTGCCTGGCTCATAGTTGGTCCTTAATAAACGTTTATTGATAATTGAATTCGGTAAGAATAATAGGATGACTTTTATGGGATTCTGTTTATGTAGAATTCTTGTACCTTAGAAAGATGGAAATAATTTAGCAGCAGGAGGGTCAACAGCAGTAGAAAATGATATGTGAGCTGTAAAATTTATTACGCTGATTACACGATGGCTAGTAGATGTTTTAAACAGAGCACAATTCTGCTTTCCGGGTATTTAACATTTCAGTGTTCATTTCCAAGTGCACACCACCTCCTTCTCACTGCCAGAGTCAATAAGTATTTACTAAATAGGCATACGTGCAAGTTACCTTATCAGGTATACATTCGTAGTTTGTACCAAGCGTACTGTATTTCATCCCTTGAAGGACCATGCTTCCTGACTGTGCTATAGGTGGGGTATCATTATTTATTGAATGTCATGATTCATCTCCCTCATATACCTGTAGTTTGTTATGTGGATTAAAATTTGTCCTTAGTTTCTTTCAGACATACAGGTTGTCCATGGTTATAATAAAATGTCCTAATGTATAACAAAATAAGGTTTGAGAATCACTGTTTTGAGAGCTTTGTTACTGAACTATCATTTTACATATTTTTTTTAACATTTAAAAATATTTTTATTTTCTTTTACATTCTTTTTAACAAAACTCCTTTCATCTTTACCCCTCCCCCATTGTTATGAAAGGAAAAATCTGTACTTTTTGCTGTGTTTACTTGTTGGTGTTCCCTCCAAGACTGGGTGCTTCTCAAGGTCAGGGCTGATGGCATTTTTCTTTCATTATCATCTTGTCTGCAATATATTTGTAATATAATTGCCACTCATTAAAACTGTATTGTGTAGATATAACAGATGGAAATGGGCTTGAAGCTTTTTACTATGTGAGACAGTGCACATAGGTGGAAAGAACTCAGACTTTGGGATCAGAAACATAGTTTCAAATTATTCCTTTATTAATTATGAAATAAATTATACTCCTTTCTTTATTACTTATGTAATGAGTAATATTACTGGCTCTTACACTCCTAGTCCTCAGTTAGAAAAAAGAAATGATGGGGGATTGAGAAGATTAATGGAAGTTATCGTATAATTTATTTAGCTCAGTGCCAAATGTACTATAGGCACACAGTAATGTTTGCTCCCTTTTTTATTGGCATTAATTCCAGGCAGTGTTAGGTATACCATTTTACTTAAGTAGAGAAAGCACTAGGTAGATAGTTGAGAAAACTGAGTTCTGAGATTCATTTTGACCTTGCATGAGTTTGGATAAAGCCCCTAAACATTCTGGGTCTCAGTTTCTTCCATCTAAAATGAGAATAACATCAGTCAAAGGATAGAAGTTATTAAAATTAATAAGGTGAAAAGCCTTGGAAAAATTTCAGTAACTACACACATAAAAGGTGTTACTATTTTTGTTTCTGTTTTAATTGTTCACAGCTCAATAAATTATCATTTGTTAAAATTAAATTATATATATACATATATATCTCTTTTGAGGCTAAGAAGATGTTACTAGTATGTCCCTGAGGGCTCCCAGAAAATGTTGATTTAAAACATTGAAAAGTAATCTTAAGGAAGAAAGTACTGTGGTGAAAGAAGAGATTTGAAAGATGATTTTAGCTGTAAGCTTTTGGACAGATTGAAGAGAAGGCTAAGACAGGTGGTGAGGAATGGGTTTTGGAATACCAAATGTGAAATGACAAGGACAGGAACAGAGATTTAACTGTGGAAAAATAATAAGTCCTAGAAATGTATAAGTGATTTTCCAAAAGAAAACTGTTCAACTTGTCTTTGAGTGTAGAATTTTGCAATATGGTCTTTTATATACAACTAACCCTTGACTAATAAAGCGGGGAGCAACGTGTTTATTATTTCTCTTCATCTGGTAATAAACCTGTTGTTGTATTTTGCTCCATTGCAGCCAAACTCTCAAAGTTCTCCTCCATCCAATGCTTCCAATTCTTCACTGCCACTCTTCAAGACATTCTTTTTAGTAAGCGTTTCACACAAGAAAATGCTGTAAATGTTTGAAGAGGAAATCTTTATTTGTAAGAAGAATATTAACGACTGTTCATTAGAATTTATGTTTAGAAGTCAAAACTCAGGCAGAGAGACATCCAAGGAAGATGAAAAGTTCCAATTTGTGGGGTTGACACCCTAAGTACTTAAATACCTGCAATCCTCATTGTCATTTTTTAAAGGAAAGTGCCGGGCATTAGGACTGTCAACACACACTCTCTTTCAGTCACGTTGATAATTTTGGAAAATGGGCATTAACTTCTCAGTTTCTTTTCTGGGAACTTCTGCCCACCTCTTAAAGGTTGGAATTCACCAAGGGTTTTTCTAGAGCCCCTTATTTCGTGCTCACATTCTGTCTGAGAGATCCTGGCTATTCTCATTATCTCTAACCTTTACTAAAGACTTCCAAATCGATGTCTCTAATCTAGACCTCTACAGTATAGTTACACAGCCCTTTGCTAACTAGATCTCTCCACAGGATGCCTTATAGGCATCTCTCTCAATACTTCTGAATATGAACACTTTTGTTTCCTCTTAAAAATTTTCCCTCCTCCTGTATTTTCTATCTTATCTGATGATATTACTTTCCATCCAGCAGCTACACAAGAAATTGCTGCAGACCCCACCTTTCTTGCACACCCTACCATACATATCATAAAATCTTGCCAACTTTCCCACCTCAATAGCTCTGGGATAGATTCTTTTCTCTTTGTCCTTATAACAAGGTTTTGGTTTAACCCTCATCATCTCAAGCAGTAGATTCCAAACTCAACTGCCTGCCTCTGGTCTTATCCCATTATGACTAATTCTTCATCCTGCCACCAGAGTGATCTTCTTAAAACTCACATTTGACCATGTCACAGATTGGTGTATAACCGTTCAGAAGAGTCCTAACTCTTACAGGCTAAATATCAAACCCTTTAATATATATGCTGATATCAATATATAGCATATAAGGAACTCTATCATTTAGCACCCGCCAATGCCATCCTCACACCCTTTTCTGGTAGTCTCTTGCCTAGAATGCCATTTCTACTTTCTTAGCCTACTGGTCTATGTGGAATTCCTGCTAATGTTATGAAACTCAGTTCAGGTTGCCTTCTCCAGGAAGCCTTCTGGACCCTCCTACTTGCTCTCACTGTGTTCCTCAGGAAATACTTTGCTCTGAGCTTTTCTCACAGTTTTGCACATCCGTCATTGCCTTCACTGTGTTACATTTTGATGACCTCTTTGTGACAACCTTCCAGGCTTGGTTGTGGGTGACTTGAGGACAGGGATCATAGCTTGTTCTCCTTTACCTCCAACATGCTTAGCACCAAGAGTTTGTACAGAATAATAACAAACTGTGTTTTATCAATGGATATATTGAAGGGCAATGAAATTATAAAAAGAGGAACAACATCTTTAAAACATTTCATCTATGTTTTCCTGTTTGTTCTTCCTCAATTTTACTAATATTGTGATAGATAATTCACAGTGAACATAGGCTGTCTAAGGGGAAAAGAAAAGAGACGGCCTTCTAAGCTGAGAGGTCATTTCCTTGCATTTCTCTAGATCTGAGATCTAATTAGATCTCTGAAGTTTAAGCCTAAGTCAGGGTAATTTGAGAGATAGTGTATATTTTTCTTACCTTTTCATTTTAATAGTCTTACTACTGGTTGAACAGTTCAAAATCATTGTGGAAGTCTTTCTAAAAATATTTAGATCATAATCATTTGAAGACAATTCTGATCTATTCTGTGGATCTGAGGATAGATGGCCTTATTGCCTTTCTATATTTTTTGCTTCATATCATTTGTTTTTTCTCCAGCAAGTTAATTTGCTGTACTTAATTCTATATTTAAAAATAGAAGATAAGTTTAAGTTGTCAATCTAAGCATAATATATTTAATGAAATAAATACAAATATTAAAATAAGTAGTCAGATGCCACCTTCTGGCTCTTGAAGAAAAGAGGAATGTAAATCAATTGTTATACACAAACTGGCATAGTGAAGGTGACTGTCAGTTCCTGTGCGTTGATTTTGTCCCCCACCCTTAAACACATATGGTGTATCATGCTGTATCTTCAGGCTGTGTCAGCTACACATAATATAGCAATGGTAAGGAAGAAACACAAAATGCAAGACTTAGACCTTCAAAGTTACCTAATTTGCCTTTGCTCAAAAGCAGTTGTTAGAGCTACGGAGTTAAAAAGTCTTCTAAAGAAATGTAAATGGCTGTCTGTGCAACTTCAGTGTCAGGCATAAATCCAGAGAGCCAGGAAACATTGTCACCATAAATCCAAGTGGCAACGTAGGTCCACAGAGCGAGGAGAGAATCGTATTTCTTTGGTAACTAGAGTTTAAGCTAGTTTCCCCCTAAGAGGAGGAAAGACTGTTTTACTTTCCTTCTGCTTCTTTTCAAACTCTGGGTACTACAAGCCCCTATCTTCAGGAAGGTGATTAAAAGTTATTTATATAATGTGATAGAAGAGTTACATTTGAAATCTGTGCTCTGTGTATTCTCATCCAATTGATAATACAGCTAAGTAATGAATAGATTTTGTCAACAAAATGGGTTTTTGATGGTTGGGGAACAACTCTAGGATACCAGAATTTTTTGTCTGTGCCTATAGTTGTTATCAACTGATGTTTCAGAAAGATAAAAATAAGACTCAGGACATGTAGGATCTTGCTGTAGACAGCTGGAGGGAAACTTCCTAAGAATTTGAAAACCAATTTCAAAGAGCCCTCAGTTGTTTTGCTGTTAAATGTTGGAAATTTAAAGTCAACAATCCTTTGTTTAGCAAATCATCTTCATGAATTTCTGAGTGTGCAAACATGAACCTGGACATTATTTGGCTAGTGGATGGAGAGCTGAACTGCACTGCATAAGAAATTATTGGATAAGGCCAGACGCTATAAAACTCTTAGAGGAAAACATAGGCAGAACACTTTATGACATAAATCACAACAAGATCCTTTTGACCCACCTCCTAGAGAAATGGAAATAAAAACAAAAATAAACAAATGGGACCTAATGAAACTTAAAAGCTTTTGCACAGCAAAGGAAAACATAAACAAGACGAAAAGACAACCCTCAGAATGGGAGAAAATATTTGCAAATGAAGCAACTGACAAAGGATTAATCTCCAAAATTTACAAGCAGCTCAATATCAAAAAAACAACCAACCCAATCCAAAAATGGGCAGAAGACCTAAACAGACATTTCTCCAAAGAAGATATACAGATTGCCAACGAACACATGAAAGAATTCTCAACATCACTAATCATTAGAGAAATGCAAATCAAAACTACAATGAGGTATCATCTCACACCAGTCAGAATGGCCATCATCAAAAAATCTACAAACAATAACTGCTGGAGAGGGTGTGGAGAAAAGGGAACCCTCGTGCACTGTTGGTGGGAATGTAAATTGATACAGCCACTATGGAGAACAGTATGCAGGTTCCTTAAAAAACTAAAAACAGAACTACCATACAACTTAGCAATCCCACTACTAGGCATATACCCAGAGAAAACCATAATTCAAAACGAGTCATGTACCACAATGTTCATTGCAGCTCTATTTACTATAGCCAGGACATGAAAGCAACCTAAGTGTCCATCGACAGACGAATGGATACAGAAGATGTGGCACATATATACAATAGAATATTACTCAGCTATAAAAAGAAACGAAATTGAGTTATTTGCAGTGAGGGGGATGGACCTAGAGTCTGTCATACAGAGTGAAGTAAGTCAGAAAGAGAAAAACAAATACAGTATGCTAACACATATATATATGGAATCTAAAAAAAAAAAAAAGGTTCTGAAGAACTTAGGGGCAGGACAGGAATAAAGACACAGACGTAGAGAATGGACTTGAGGACACGGGGAAGGGGAAGGGGAAGCTGGGACGAAGTGAGAGCGTGGCATGGACTTACATATACTACCAAATGTAAAATAGGTAGCTAGTGGGAAGCAGCAGCATAGCACAGGGAGATCAGCTTGGGTGTGACCACCTAGAGGGGTGGGATAGGGAGGGTGGGAGGGAGACCCAAGAGGGAGGAGATATGGGGTATATGTATATGTATAGCTGATTCACTTTGTTATAAAGCAGAAACTAACACACCGTTGTAAAGCAATTATACTCCAATAAAGATGTTTAAAAAAAAAATTACTGGAGTAGTGAGTTGGAGGCTGTCTGGTAGAGACAGGAGAAGAACACAGAATGTTGGGTCCAAAGTAGGCCATGATTGATGAGAAATTCCTCAAGGTAGGAAATGCCCAGTTGAATATAGGGGAATGGTATCTAATAATCAATTTTAAGATTTTAAAAACAATTATATAGTTGGGACTTCCCTGGTGGTGCAGTGGATAAGACTCTGTGCTCCCAATGCTGGGGGCCCAGGTTCGATCCCTGGTCAGGGAACTAGATCCCATATGCATACTGCAACTAAGAGTTCTCATGGCACAACTAAGGATCCTGAGAGCCACAACTAAGGAGCCCAGGTGCTGCAACTAAGGAGCTGGCGAGCCGCAACTAAGGACCCAGGAAGCTGCAACTAAGACCTGGCACAATGAAGTAAATAAATACACATTAAAAAAAAATTGTATAGTAAACTTGGCACCCTTTGTTGCCCAAAACCTTCAGTAAAAATAGGCTCTCTGTAGATAACACAGCCTTGAGTTAGGCATATTTTAGAGAAATGAGAGAAATCAGAGGAATGTTGCACGTGATTTGAAGTAATGTAGAAGAGGAACAGGATAAAGTGAAAGTAAACTTTTGACTGACTCAGGAAAAAGGAGTCAGTGGTAACTAGAAAAAACATAAGAAACATAAGAATGCCCTGAGAAATTAATGAACCAGGTTAAAGCCTTTTTATTGAAAGTTTAAATGACTGGTTAAGCCCAGAAGGTGGGAGAACTTTCAATTTCAGGTAACTCTATGGAAACTTACTATCTCACATATAAACAAACCCTTTAAAATGTTTTATGTAATTCATGAGTCCTATTGCATTCACAATAGTAACATCTAATGAAGCCTGGACAAATGAAAAATAGATCCACTTGGATTTGCATTTTCTTCTATATAGTATATGCGCTTTGAGAATAATTGTTTTTAAATTTAAAAATCCTGCATTTTGTCCTCTGGCATTACTTTTGAATCAAATGTAATTGGGTATGCGTTGGTTTTTAAATTAGAGTTCCATGGTCTACAAACATTTCCATTGAAGAATTAGTCTTTCTCGCAAAATCTTAAATGAAAAAATAAGTTTAAAAAGGATAAGATGATAGAACTACTATAGCTAAATTAAAGGGCAGATGATCAAGCTACAGGTGAAATTATATTAAACAGTTCTGCAGGCTGAGAGGAAATAATAATTAATAATATCGGGTGTGTCCTGATCTTCTCCAAGTCCATCTTACCCTCCTGTATTTTCGAATTTGCTCAGAATAATAACCTCATGAGACAACATTTGACACAGTTAACCACAATTTTATGTCTGTCTTTTATTTGTTATCTGGAAGATTTAAAAAATTATTTCACTGCTTTTGTGTCTTTCTCTTAACAGATTTTCTTTACCCAACTTAATGCGTGCCCTTGGTCTTCATTGCTTCCCATGCAGCCTTTAATGGTCCCCAAGTTGTAACTGAACCCACGTTGCCCATCTTCCCTAATTCTCTTCTGAATCTTCCCCTTGTTTCTCCCTCTGTGTTCTTCAGTTTGTGCTCTGTCCCCCATTCTCTCTCTGCTCTGCCTCCTGAAAGCCTATAACTCATTCAAAATTCCTTCAGCATTGCTTCTCCTATAACCACAAACTAACCCCCCATAGCTGCTCTAAAAGGGAATGCTGCTACTCACTCATTCTTTTAATAAGCACTTATCTTTGGTTTTGGCCTTGCCGCACAGCTTGTGGGATCTTGGCTCCCCGACCAGGGATCAAACCCAGGCCCCCTGCAATGAAAATACCTGAGTCCTAACCACTGGCCCACCAGGGAAGTCCCTTAAGAAGCACTTTTGAAGAGCTTCTCATGTGATCAGTTTCAAGCAATGCAGATGGTACTTGTAAAATCATGTTATGGAAAAAACTGAATTAAATTGAAATATTGAAAAAGAAAATATGAGCAACATTCCATCATAGAACACTTCACGGAAGCCTAAATGTTATAGAAAATCAAGGTGATCTAAATGCCAATGCAGACTAGAGTTAGATTAGAAAAGATTCAGAGTTAGAAAGAACACCTAACAAGGAGTCAGAATTAATTTACCAAGAGCAAAATGTGTTGGGCCATCTCATTTCAAATTTTTGTCATTGTTACTGAAATGAGAGGTCCAAAAAATGATGTAGACATACTGTATTTGGAATTTTGAAGGCATTTTACAAGATATCTGACAATTTTCTTATGGATAAGATAAACTATAAAATATATATGATGGCAGCTTGGTAAACTTATTAAATGACAGAACCCAAAGGATACTGATGATGGGTCTATATAGGGAAAGTTCTATGCTTCTCCCCTCTTCCCTTTTATATTTTATCATTTTAGTTATTGACTCAAATGGACATATAAAAAGCAAGCTTATTAAATAAATGTGAAGATAATACAAAGCTGGGAGGATCCCTCCACCCCAAAGGTACGAATCTCCTGGACTAATAAATCAGATACAAAAAAAGATAAAATATTGAATATTTATTATTATAGTGGTCTATACTATTGACTGTAGGCCAGCTGCCCAAATAAAGGGTGGAAGTGAGGGGCTTACCAGCAGCAAATTGTGAAAAGGCATGGTTTTCAGGATCCACTGAGTTCAAGATTAGTTAGCAGTGTAATGCAGCTCCCCAACCCAGTTAATTCTAGCTTATTGCCAAGGATTGAACTATGTCTCCCCTTCCCCCCTCATTCTTATGGTGAAGTCCTAACCCTCAATGTGATAGTGTTTGGAGATGAGGTCATGAGGGTAGAGCTCTCATTATAGGATTGTGCCCTTATAAGAAGAGATACCAAAGAGCTTGCTCTCTCTCTTTCCCTGCTTTGTATGGACACACGGCGAAGGTCATCTGCCAGCCAGGAAGAGAATCCTAACCAGAACCCGGTGATGCCGGCACCCTGATCTTGGACTTCCACCCTCCAGGACTCAAACAAAATTTCTGTTGTTTAAGCCACCGAGTCTTTGCTATGTTTTCATGGTACCCTGAACTAATGCAATTAACCTGCACAAATAAGATTCTTTGATCTTAAAAAAATTTTTTTTGTTTTGAAAGCCTCTGATTACATTTAATCTGTTCATTTTATTTTTGATATATTCTCAGTTGTTCATGGCTCATAATGTCCTTCTGAAATTGAGCCCCTAGGAGAACTCAAGTCACTAATTATGTAGCAAGCTCGCCCTCAGACTTACTCTCTGGAGATGAGAGTACAGATTTTTAAAGGGGCACAAGTCAGACCAAATAACTTGACCTTAATGTGCAGGTCTAATATGTCCTGGTAAGCACATTTATACTATTTATAGTTGACAAAAAATTTGTTTTCTTAGCCATGAAATAGAATATAGACGCCTCTCGAGGCACAGTCAAACAGGTATTGGGGGATATGGGTTGAGGGTAAAGTTGCACGTGGAAACAATGGAGAGTTTTCATGGATGCAGGGTCAATATAATGGTTTGAGTTTGGGACCTACATGTTAAGAACTTGAACTTTTTATTCAACATAACGCACTTGGACTCTGACTGATCTTCTGTAACAGCGAATGAACTAAATAAGTTGAAGAACTATTTCTGAAATCCATCTTCATATTCATTTCTTCAACACTTGTGAAAATGTCGCTGATGGCACTCGATGAATTTCTGCGAATTCCCTTTTTTAATACCTTAGTAAGGAAGTGTGAAAGAAACCATGATCAAATTAATGCTAAAACATTTCCATAGGCTAGAAAAAAATCTGCCTAGAAATCAGGGCTGGAGGAGGAACAAGCCGCCCAATGTGAACTTTTGGTTGCTGTTGAGTGTTTTTGTTTTTCTAAATTTGGGCCTGCGACGGAGAGGTGAGAGCCGTGGTCTCTCAGGAAATCCTGTGCTTCTTGCTATCTTGGCGCTGGAGTGTGGTAAATTGCTAGAGGTGGTATACAACATATGGAAGAGGAATGGATGTGATGAGACAGGCATAATTTATCTGTCTTTCTCATTTCTCTGCTATTTTCCCACTCCTTCCTATTTATAAATATTGTCAAATTTCATCTACTTCCCCTCTCTTTCCTTCTGGATTTGATAACATTGATGTCTCCTAATCCTTATTAATTCTGGTTTGATTTTCAAATTTAATTTGCTTTTGAGGAACAAGGAACGGAAGCAAACAGGTGCACTAAAAACCATAGAAGTTAATATAAACATTAATGCAATGGAATAGTGGGGTTTAGACTGCACTCAAGCTAGAGGGCCAGAGATAAATGGAAAGGAGAGAAAAAGCATCAAGGTAGTGGGCCTTCTCATCAGATTAATCTCCAGCTATGGTTCGCATTTCTCAGTCAAGATTCTAGAGTTAACACGTGCAAGAGGACACTTTCTGCTATATGGAGATGCACAAAAAGGCTTCCTTTGGCACACTCTCTGAAACCTTTATCCCACCATAGGGAATTTGACCCAAAGAGCATCTGATCCACAGGACAGGTGACCTGTAGGGTTTCTGCAAAGACTCACATACAGAGATGGAGGGTTAATTTCCCCAGTGCTTTAGAGAACCTCTGGTGACTGGCAACAAAAAACCAATAGTTTAGCCAATGTTGGATATTCTTACCCTAAATTCAAAATATTTCTGTGTCTTATTCATTTAATATTTAAGAGACATGTACCACACATTCTTCAAGGAAAGCCCCGAAATGTTTTTGCATGCCCATTTGTAGTTAATTACTGCTCCCACCCACAACTCACGGCATCAACTGACCTGCTTTCTGTTTCTATAAATTTACCTTTTTTGGGCATTTCATATAAATATAAGTAGGCAATATGTAGTCTTTTGTGTCTGGTTTCATTCACTTAGCATAATGTTTTTTGAGGTCCATCCATGTATGGATAGTTTATTCATTTTTCTTATTGAATAATATTTCACTATACAAGTATACCACATTATGTTTACCCATTCACCAGATGATGGACATTTGGATTTTTATAATTTGGGTTATTGTGAATAATGGTGCTATGAACATTTAAGTCTTTGAATGGACATATGTTTTCATTTTTGGGGGTAGCTTTCTAAGTGTGGAATTGCCAGATCATATGGTAAGTTTTCTTTTTTTTTTTTTAACAGCTGAATTGTTCACATTTTTTCTCAGTTTTATCGAGATATAATTGACCTACATATTACCATTTTTATCTCAGGAAAGCAAGCATTTTATTTCATCTAAAAAAATAATTGACATACAGCACTGTGTAAGTGTAAGGTGTACAGAATAATGATGTGACTTACATGTATCTTGAAATAATTACCACGGTAAGTTTAGTTAACATCCATCATCTCATAGAGACAAAAAAAAAAAAAGGAAAAAATGGTTTTTTTTTCCTTTTGATGAAAACTCTTAGGATCTACTCTCTTAACAACTTTCAAATATACCATACCATGGTGTTAGTCATTATGTTGTATGACAGCCCCAGTGCTTGTTTATCTTTTTTTTTTTAACAAGTGTTGCCTTGATTTTATTTATTTATTTATTTATTTATTTATTTTAATTTTTATTGGAGTGTAGTTGATTTAAAATGTTGTGTTAGTTTCTGCTGTGCAGCAAAGTGAATTAGTTATACATACACATATATCCACTCTTTTTTAGATTCTTTCCCCATATAAGTCATTACAGAGTGTTGAGAAGAGTTCCCTGTGCTATACAGTAGGTCCTTATGAGTTATCTATTTTACATATAGTAGTGCGTATATGTCAATCCCAATCTCTGAATTTGTCCCTCCCCCCTCCACGGTAAGTTTTTGTTTTACTTTTGAAGAAACTGCCAAACTCTTTTCCAGAGTGGCCATAACATTTTACATTCCCACCAGCTGTGTAGGAGAGATCCAACTTATCTACATCTTTGCCAATACATGGTTTTGTCTTTTCATTGCAGCCATCTTAGTGGGTGTGAAGTATCTTATTTTGCATTTATGGATATAATTTTTAAACTTAGTATCATCAGTCCTGGCTTGCTCTTAAAGATCTAGGTCCACATTTCCAGCAACTTGCTATTTATTTCCCCTTGGATATTTCACAGTTACATATACGTGGGGGAAAGCAGACCTCTCTACTGACTTCCTATTATTGGTTTACTTTTAGAAGTCCTTATTCTTTACAATAGTATCATAATTTTCCCTCCAAGTTTTGAACATTTCAAATCATCCTTTATGCTTTCTCTCCTCAGTTCTTCATATTTAACCATCCAGTAAATTCTACAAATGATTTCTTAATATAACATTTGCTTCCTATTCTCATCACCTCAATTCAAGTTTAAACTATTTCTGAAACATTTTGCTTACTGTATTTTATTTCCACTGCTCACTGTTTTGGGACTACCAAGATACAGTAATTTAAATTGAAAAAAATTTTTGGTCATATCCCATTAGGGACTCAAAATTATTTAATGTCCCCTTAATCTCTTTAGCAGAACGTTATTTCTTAGTATTGACACTATAGGGCTTAGACCCAACTTTTTCATCTGGAGAAACTCTTTAGCTCTGGTTACACTGAGACTCTTCCGAATATGTCTTTGCATTTCAGTCTGGAGGTTTTAGTGAAACCTGACCTTATCCACCTTACTAGGAATTACCTTCCTTTTTCTATCTACCTCTTTACCAATCCTTAGGAACAATTGAAGTCTCACTTTCTAAGTGAAGGTTTTACTCACTGCCCATGCCTCTATGAGCTATTTCAATTTGTGCTTCCATGGATGTATGTATTTAGTACTTTGAATACTTACTGTGAACCAGGCTTTGTGCTAGGTGCGGGAATACGAAGTGGGTTAAGATACGGTACCTTTTCTGGAAGAGAATAATTTAGTGTGATGAAGCAGATATATAAAAAGACAATTACAAATAATATATTGCTGTAGTAACAGAGCAGTGGACAGTATGTTTTAATATAAACAGCAAGCAGAGGTACAAAGGCCAGTTTGGATTAGGCTGGGTGTGGCTGTAGGTTTAGATAGAGGTGATAATTGAACTGAGTCTTGAATAATGCCTAGTAATGGGGGTCAGGCATGTAGCAAAGGCAGAGATACAAGAAACAGCCTGGTGTACTTGGAAGGTACCAGCAGAAAGGGTTTATTGACACATGAAGTATCAGGCAGAGATTGATGACATTGAAACTAGAGCAGAATTCAGAGACCGAGGCAGAAAAGGTCCTTTTTCTCTTGCTGACAATCCAGACTCTATGCTGTGGATAGTGTGACCCCAAAGGACTTGAAATAGGGGAGTGAAATGGTCAGTTTCGTGTTTTATGCCATCTATTTTGGCCACTGTGTGAGGGATACTTTTGATCAGGACAACTCGTTGAAAGCGAGACTAGTTAGGAAATATTTCAGTGATGACTAGGTGAATGCTTAAGCTATAGCAGTGCTAATGGTGATTAAGAGAAAGGGGTGACTCTGATAAATATAATTTTTCTGTAACAATCTCTGACACAGGAATCCCTATACAAGTAAAAGTGTCTTGAACTGTCCTAGCCAGTGCCTTTTAAGAGAGTTCTGCAGGTCACCGGTGATATTTTTATTGCATAATTTTTAATTAATGAGGGACAACTCCTTGAGATGTATCTTAGTTAAAGTCTTGATTTGTAAAGTTCTTCAGTCCTTAGAAAAGTCCTTAGGATAGAATTTTAACTGTATTTCACTAGTTCTAACTGTTTTGATCAGGACACTTCGAAGAAATTTTCCTCTACCCTTCTAGGTTCTTCTTAGCTGGTCTAAGAATTAAATTGACGTGAGATAGATAAATAGGAGAAAATCAGAAGTTTAATAACCTAGCTCTATTCTGGGAACAGGCTCTCTAAATTCTTTTAGGCGGTTAGAGGGAAGGTCAAAGTTTCTTCCTGAGTCTTTTGGGCCTTGACTGTTTTCAGCTAGAAATAATCCACACGCCAAAGATACACTTTGGGTGCAAGTTTTGCTTCCCTATACCAGTTACAGTAAGCAAATTTCTGGATCACATAACTGGACAATCCAGGGGTACAGCTGGAATCAGCTCTGTCTGGATCAAGCTATTCAGAAGATATCTTCAGTGTTCACACTCTGTTTTCCCCTAGTGTAAGTCCTCTCTACAAGTAAGCCAAATGGCCACTGTCTTTGGCAAAAATATAAAGAAGCTTTTGTTTGGCTTAGTTTGACTCACTGTTCTGGGGGCTACTGGGTTAGACTAATTGGTTGGAACTGAGTCAGCCCTGGCTCTGGAGCGGGAGGAAGATCAGGCTTGCTTGAGCCTCATGAAGTGGGCTTTCCACAGGAAAAAAGTTCTCTAGTACCAGACAGAGTGGGGGAGACAAAGTCAACACATGCCCACTACAGTCATTTTTGGCACTATAGGAAATTGAAGTATAAAATGAATGCCATTCTTTTGGGGCAATTGAAATAGTGGGAATTTATAACATTGCATATTCTACGTTCTGGCCTTCCTTTCAGTACCTAGAAATGTGGAACTTTGGAGAACACAACTGAGCCTAAACTCTCAGATGTGCTTTTATATCTGCCACATTCACTCCTATATTTGCCAGTCCAACTACACATCCAGGAAGATTCTAAGACCTGACCCTGATACATATTCCCAGAGAATCTGCATTAAACATGCTTTTGAAATACAGGGTTCTCAGAAAGAGAACAGGTATATTTTAATGGGCCATCTTTAAATATTTTCTGAATGATAGAAAAACAAAACCTTGTGGAACATAAAGGTTTAGTATAAATTTGAGTAGACTGGAAAGTAATATAATGTACACCTTGACTAGCTTCCTGGTAATAGAAATACGATAGTAAATGGGAACATGAATTTGTTGGACTTAAACTCTATAAAACAACTTTTATAGTATCAGCCTACAGAGATGTGAGTAATTTAAAAATTGTGTATTTTCTGTTGATTCCTTTATCCTATGCTGCTTTACTCATAGTCTTCTATTTTCACTTCCCTAAAGCTAAACAACTGGTGAAATAAATACGATTAGAATTTATTACTATTTGTCTGGTATAAAAAAATCTATTCCCTAGGTTTTAAGGGATAATCTAAATGACAATGGAATATGGTGACGATCATTAGGAGTTAAAGATACTGTTTTAAAAATTTTAGTGTTTCCTTAGTGCTCTAAACTTTCATTATTGTATTTCCAATGTATTAAATTAGGTATTTTATTTTCAGAATAAAATTTCACAACACCGTGTTTGCAAGTATATCATATCAGCACATGTTCATCATCAACATCAATCAAATTATCTTGAATTAAAAAAATGCTTAAAACATGATACTAGTATTCATACCTTATAAGAAACTGTATAAAGTTGTGAAGAAGACAAACATTTGGAGTCAGATCTGAGACTGAGCCTTAGTCATTCTACTTGTTTGCTGTCTCACAAGATTTTTATAAATATTAAATGGGATAACCTATATGAAAGCTACTAGCTTAGTGACAGGAGTTCTTGTAGATGCTCAAAATAATTTTCTTTCCTTTTTCATTCCTATTTTCCTTTCTCTTTTTTTCTATTCCCTTATTATCTTTCCCCCTCCTTTCTCTTCCATTTTTAAAAATCATTTTTCTTGCTTCTCTCAGATTAGCCTTTTCTGTCTTTTGTTCTTTTGTAACTCATTTGAGAGCTTCAAGCTCACGTCCTTAAAGATATAAGTCCAGTAGAAAAGAACCTTTCTCTACGGAAGTTCCTCCCACAAGTTCAAGGATTCACTCTGATTGGACACTTGGTGTCTACTCCTAAGACAATCAGTGCTTCCAAGCGATGTGGTGTGCTGACCGATACAACCTGTGTCATCTAGTGCAGCCGTGAGAATGTGTGGGAAAAATATGGGATAGAATGATTCCTTAAAGGAAATTTCAGGTACTTCTATCAGAAGAAAATGATTGGAAGCTGGGTAATTAAAACCCAACAAGCATTCATTACATTTTCTTCCTTTACGGAGCTCACAGTTTAGTTGAAGTGACAAAATGCATCATATATACATCGTTCTTCAGTTCTTTTCTGGGCCACTTTCTTTTCCCAGTTTATATAGTTCCTCACCTTCTCCTGTGACTCCAAATATAATGCATGAGCTAATGGCTTCCAATCTATATTTCCAATACAATTCTCTCCTGAGACAAAAATCTGTACATACATCTGCCAACACCTCCAATCAGATACCTAGAGGGAATTAAAAATCTCAACACATGTAAAATGGAACCATTTATCTTCCCCAACAAACCGATGCCTCCTCATGTGTTCATTACCTTCTACTCAGATGCTGATCCCAAATTGGGTTTTCATCCTTATTTCCTCTATATCCCTAATTTTCTAAATGTCTTGGGTCTTTCCACCTAACTACCCTAGTGCCATAACCTTGTCCTGGCTAACATCTTTCCCCCTCTGGATTCCTATAATTGCCTCCTAAATGATCATTCTCCTCCAGCCTTGTTCCTCTTTAATCCATTATACGCAGCTTTTAAAAATTGTCCTCCAAATGACCAAATTTGGTTATACTACATCTCTGCCTGAAGGTATTCAATGGCCCCAACTGCCCTCAAGGGAAGCCCAAATTATTACAGGCCTTCATTATGTGCTTTCTGCTTTCATCTTTTTTTTTTTTTTTTTAATTTATTTATTTATTTATTTTTGGCTGTGTTGGGTCTTCGTTGCTGTGCGAGGGCTTTCTCTAGCTGCGGCGAGCAGGGGCCACTCTTCATCACGGTGCGCGGGCCTCTCACTGTCACGGCCTCTCTTGTTGCGGAGCACAGGCTCCAGACGCGCAGGCTCAGTAGTTGTGGCTCACGGGCCTAGTTGCTCTGCGGCATGTGGGATCTTCCCAGACCAGGGCTCGAACCCGTGTCCTCTGCATTGGCAGGCAGATTCTCAACCACTGCGCCACCAGGGAAGCCCTCTGCTTTCATCTTTAGTCCCAATTTTATATTACTTCCTCTCCCTTACCCTGGTTTTCACCACTAAACGCTATTCTGTCCTCCAGGCTTTTATACCTGTTGATCCCCTCTCCGGATTATTTTTCTTCCCTCTTTTTGTTGTATTGACACCATTAAATCATTCATTCTTTGATTCTCTCTACTCCTTTGTTTCCATTTTACTAAACTCACTAGATTTTCCACATGCTTCAGGTACCAATTTTGTCTCCTTTAAGGGCTCTTTATCTTCTAAGATCAAGCATGTTGTTGTCCTGTCCTGGAATAATCAGTAGGAACCTCAAGATTTCCCAACTAAAGGTCTGCGTCAGCTTCCCCATTCACTTCATTCTCCTTGGCAGTCTCCATTGCAGTTGATGACCTTTCACCCACTCAGATGTCTGTATTAAATTCTGGGAATTATCCCTGATTCTTCTTTCTTTGTTAGACGCACATCCAATGAATCTCCAGAGTTTCCTAATTCAACTACCTAAATATTCCTCAAATGTCATCATGTTTCCTCCCATTCCTACTACCGCTGCCTTAGTTTAGAGCCTCATTATGTCTCATAACAAAAATAGCTAATGTTCATTTTTATGGGCCAGCACTCTTTTAAGTGTTTCCATGCATTATCTTAGTTAATTCTCATAGAAAATTCCTTTGAAATAAAGAGTACTGTGATTGTCTCTACACAGTTGAGGAACCGGAAGGTTGAAGAAGTTTGGCAGCTTGTCTAAACCCACACAGCTGCTCTAGGGTTCTTGCATTTTTATAGGGCCTCTAAAATACAAAGACTAATGGAGTCCTTGATCTTGTAATAGTTCCTCTTCAAATCAGATACTTGTTTTTAAACACTTTCTTGAATTTTAGTCATAATATGTCACATAGCTTGCCCCAAATCCTGCATTTTATATTGAAATCATTAAAAATATTGTCTGTGACTCTTTCATGCTGACATTGAGGCCACCTTTCCAAGTGAATTTGGGTCAAAAGAGTAATAATCAGAAACAGCTACTGAAGGCAGAACACTTTCTTCTCTCTCTTCCCTTTCTACGGTGACATAAGCTTCCTTAGAGCTTTTAATCCTCATACTCTGGAAGGGCTTCAGCAGACTTAACTATTTTGTTTTTTAACCTACCTAAAGGAAAACTCAAACAGTGCTTCTCCAAATAACCACGTTCTCATTTTCCACCTTACCCTTGCTAGCTCATTAGATGTCCACTGCTCTCCTCCCAAGCAGCTTTCCTAATTATGTCAGTGGTGCACAGCTTGCCTTCTTAAAGACTGTGTTTTGCACTCCATTCATGCCATTTCACTGGAGAGGAAATCTGCATCCACTCTCCAGTGGAAGCCATAAGGTCACCACGTGAAAACTTGGAGGGCAAAAAGTGTTGTCAGTAATGAGATCTTAGGCATTTGGAAGGTTCACAGGGTCCTTTGTACAACACGGAAAAATCCCTCTGTTTCCTCTGGTGCTGTTTCATGCTAATTTCAGAACATCAGCCAGTATAAGGCATCTCAACTGAAACTTCAGTTCACAGTGGAGCCCCTTTCATCCTTTTTTGCAGCTAGGCAGTTAGATTTATCTTGTTGATCTCTGGAAAAAAGGAAAAAGGAAAAAAGAAGCACGGTCACATGAATATAACAGAGGGAACAAATTGAAGGGTTTGCTCCTAACACTCTTCTCCTGATTAAAATGAAAAGGGAAAGTTGTTTTTCAGTGGGGTACACATCATTAGGGTTATTTAATATTTGAAAATTATGTGACATGCTAAAACTCTAAAAGTTGCTGATAAAGGCTGAACACAACAAATAGATTATGTCACAATTACAGGGATTTTCATCACTTTGCCATTGATTTTTGCCTTGTGACTCCTCTGGTTATATCCAGTGAGGGAGCAGAAAGCCAAATTCACCTAAATTTCTCTATTTGTGACCTGTTTGATCCTACCACAGAAGAGAAAGAAATAGAGATGGAGTAAAGGAAATAATTGACTCTCTGACCTCATACTGTGTACTGTGTTGCCACTGCATCACATTTAAACTGTGAAATTTGATTTTAAAACAGATATGCTTGGGAAATTCTGGAATTGTACTCCCAGAGAGTCGCCTCATTATATTTTGCATTGTCCTAGTTCTAAAATGTTGTGATTACACTTCTAGGAATGTGCTTTCACGGTACAGGAAAGAAAGAACACAGGTAAACTTCATATTAGATTGGACTCTTAACTCCCCAGCCCCAAATATTTGCATTGTAGAATCAAAGAAATTCTAGCAAAATTATCTAGTTTAATTCCCCACCTGTAGGCTGAAGAGTAACTAAGATTCTTGCTCTCTGCTTGTTCTTCATTAGTCTTTTTTAAAAAGTGTTTTCTGTTGAGAAATGAGTCATAGTCTTAACTTTGCCAGTCTTACAAGTGAGGAATGAACACTAATCCTGTGTCCCCCTTGCTCTTACATAAGGCGGTCAGTGAAAGATCCTTTGAAATTGAGAAATTGTTTTATAGAGCACAAACCATGGAATCCACTGTACCGTGTTATGATTTAGCAGTTATGTTGGTTTAAAACACCAAATCATCTATTTTTCAACCTTGTTGATGTCATCCTATAGACAGGGCGTTAGTATAAAACCATTTGTGAAATACTGGCATGTAAAGGGTAGTATAAATCATAGCTTGAATAAGTGGTGATTTTTATTTAAGGATCAAGATTTTACCTAGTTTCTTATTTACTTATGTCATTTTCACTATTATTGGACAAGGTTAAATGATGTACTTCTCCTCACTTCCTCCTCTTCTTACCTAACTACCTACCTAACTTTTCATGTTTCCAGTGTGGCATTATGTATTATTTTTTTGGAGAAGCTTTATCTGACTTGTCCCCTGATCCCCCCCACGTCCTGCTGATACCATTTTACATCGCATGTTGTGCTTTCCTTTGTAGCCCTTGTCAAAGGTGTAGTTATATACAGACTTGCAAATTTACTAGTATAACGTTTGTCACTCCCAGGAAACTGTGAGCCTAACCAGGGTGGAGCTATGTTTATTTTGTTCAGTGTCATATCCTGTAGTGCTGGGCAAATCTATAAATGATTTCCGAAACCCTACTTACCACTTGACTCAATGCTTAAAGCAGAATTTATAACAAGAAACTCTTTCACTCAATTCTAAACATTTGGAGGGAGGAATCACAAAGGCTACCTTAGAGAAGAAAGATGTAATCTGCAAAGGACCAAGAGTGAGATTAGCAAGATTTATTAATGGACACAAGAGATACTAAAAGTAAATTATGCAATATTTCAGGAGTTTTGCAGGAAAAATATTTTAAGCCTAGAATCTCATACTCAGCCAAAATTGCATTTAATTTTGAGCATAAAAGAACACATCTGGGAATATTGATAAATTCAGAAGGTTTATCATTTGCACACTTCTCCAACAAGGATTACTGGAGGATATACTTTACTAGTCCAAGGTAACTATGTACACACACATATACACCCTATGCCTTTCCTCTCTGCCAACACAGTCATGCAAAAATCACTAGTAAACCTGGAAAACAGAATCTAGGACCTATACCTGGAAGGTGTTTGAACCAGACAGTGGCAGCTATGGGCATACTTGGGGATAAGGGGAGAGAAAAGTTATAGATATTACCTCGATGTTGGTACTATTTTAATGAGTTTGCTCAAAATTTAGTCAAAACCATTGTAACGTATAGAAGGAAAATTTCTATATCACCTCAGGAAAAAGAAAAATCTCTTAATGTAACAAAGGGAGAAAGAGTGGGGGAAAGCATAATAGGGTGAAAGGTGTCAAGATAAGATCAAATATAGTGGTAATTAAAATATTTAAAAGAGAAGACGCAGAGAATGTGTTCAAAAAAGATCCAGCTCTACAATGTTAACAAGAGATACACCAAACTAAAAATAAATATAAAATTTAGAAATAAAGGGACATAAAGGAATGTATCTGGCAATGGTAAGAAAAGAAAGCATATGTATTACCTTTAATATTGAACATGGAAATTAATACAAAAAACTAAAATCTTACTAGGTGAGGGGTGTATTATAAAAGATATAATTTACCGTGATGTGAATCTTGATTCTTTATAGTAAAGATTGAGTCTTTATATTAACATGGTAATCTTTATATTAATTATTTCATTAACAATCTGTATAGTAATCACGTTAATTAATAACATTAGTAGGCTTTATTTGCTTCCTTATAAATTTTTCATACCAAAAGAGTAAAGAACTTGGTAAAAGTCTTCATGGATGGCAGAATGTGTCTGGAGGGCTCCAGAGTGGGGCTCCAGAGGAACAGGAGCTATCTGAACCCAAACCTTCCCAAGCACCTTGCTCCCTGTTCCATGGGTCAGGGGGAAGGGTGGTCACCTTGTTGTCCAGTATCAACATCATTCTTAAATGGTGGAGGAACAAGTTATGAATTGACTTAAACACATCTGAATCTTTTCTTTCACCATTGTGCTCTCCTGTCTCACACTACTAGCCTGTTACTCTAATTAAAGAAATATTGATGCCATCAAAATGGAAGCTTTTGAATAATAACTTACCCTCTCTGTTTATGATTTAATCCTTCCTTTAGAAAGGCATGGACAGCTTTTTTGGCGTTTGTTTCTAGACATACACATGTAACCATTGAGGACAGTGAATCATCAACTATCTGTTGTTGGATAGTACTAAACCCAAATAAGGATAAGGGTGACTAGGCCTTTGATGTTGCTTTACCACCCATATATCAGTAAGATATATTTTTTTTAAAAAATGAGCCACAGAAGTACAGAGCTCTAACTGTATACAAATAAATGAAAGATTTTGGAAGTGGAAAGTATTATGCTCAGAGTGTTGAGAGAGAAATGATCCTGACAACAACTTTGGAAGATTTTTAAAGTTAACTATACAATTAAAGAATGGCTAGGAAGCCTGAATTAGAGATTATGTAACACTTTCTTAATGAAAGTGTTAATAAAATAATTTTTCCAGCCTGAGTCCCAAGAAAGTATTAGAATTTAGTTTTCAAGTTTATGAGAAGTAAAGACATATTTATGCTACATTCCTTCTTTATTTGCCCTTCTAATCGATTTAGGGCACACAGAAACAATATTAAAAACACTTCACTTTTTAAAACTATAAGATATCTCTGTAACTTTTTAAAATATAAATTAGAAAATGCTTCTCTCCAGTTTTTCTTTGTCTTTGAATGACTGTGAAGTTTTTAGATTTGGCCAGATTAGTCCACTGAGATAGGAATGTTTGATTTACTTGAATGGGCATGTGCCCACGTAGTTTTGTAAAAGACGTGGATACGTGAGAGGGAGAACAGTAAGAAAATTCTAGAGAGCTTTATATCCCCAAATTGCACAAAGTACAGCATTTTAGTCAACTGTGGGATGATTTGAATATTTAGTTTCTTCACTCCCTGTTCCAGGCATGTTTTATCGTCTATCTGCTACCTTTCTGTAATAAAAGAGAAGGGGAAGCTCAGTGTCACTCTTGGTTTATTTGAACTGGTTGCCTCTCTCAAATAAACCCAGCAGGTAACAGTTGATACAGATGGAGAATCACATTATAATTACCATCCATAGCATTGCCTTCTCCACCCTGCCCAATGCCGCGTGTTTCTGGCAGGACACTTGGAGCGTCTCCACTCGGAGGCCTGCTTCTGCCTAAACCATGTGCATGCCTTTTGATATTCCCACAGCACGCACAATATACCCTGGAACACACACCGCTCAGGGTAATGTGTCTCTAATGCGATGAAATCAGTGGGAACACAGCCTTTTTTGCTTGACAGTATTGTCAGGGTGTATTATCTGGTTTAGGCTGTGGCTTCAGTTCATAGCAGTCGTCAGTTAAATTTCCCTTTCTGAAGCTGAGCAAAGTGTGGTAATGTCACAGCCACAGGCGACTGCCGTTCATAGGACGGTTACCCGAGAAGCATAGCCTCCTGGCTTGTCACACTGTATATATCTCAGGGTCTTCTCTGCCTTCCTAGTCAGAGGTTTCCAAGAATGTTGCCTGGAGCAGTCATGGGATGCAAAAGAGAGAGATTTTTGTTCTGCACTTAGCGACATTACCACACTTCACACTCAGTTTCTGAAAAGGGAAAATTTAACTGACTTGCTCTGAACTCTATCTATCAGATAATACATTCTGACAGGGCTGTGGATAAAGGCTAGAAAACCTACTAATTTATATTTCATTATCTTTGCACTTGGCTTAATCTGTTATCTTTTGCTAAGTGTTACAAAGATAACAAGGAGAGCTGAACTGAAAGGGGAAAGGGGAACCCTGACCCCACAGGGGATGCAGAAAGGCACACTAGGTACTCAGCCTCCTGTCTGAAGAAGCCATGTGCCAGGGGATACACTTTGCAGCTGGTGTCGAAGATGAGAAGAGGCAGGGCAATCTTGCACAGGTGAGGGGTGGATGGGGCATTCCTAGCATCTGCTGCTTCTTACTGTGCATCAGAAAACAACCCAAGGATAATGGAATTGTGAAATAGCACATGTTGATGCCTGGGCTCTTCTTGACCCATATCTCAGGTGGTACCACTCACGAGCAAGAATAAAATGATCTTCCCAGAACTTAGCCATTGTTATTGAAAAAGACACTTGTACTTAAGAGTGTATCGGTACTTTCATTGGAACTGATGAACTAATAGGGGTGTTAAAATAGGACCCCTATTTTTAATAGGACCCCTATTTTGTTCAGGGACAAATCTGCTCTCCTCCAGGGTAGAGGATGGCCAGTTGTCATAAACACTGCTGGAGGTGGAGGGTTGGCGGTTAACGTCCAATTCCTAAGCAGGAATGTAGCAGTACAATTTGGCACTTCTTTACAATATGGATAAACCCACACTGAAGTTGTCCAAGCTTTGAAAAGAGATTATAAGTTAGAGACAATAAATTCGAGGACTCTCTGGAAGTATGTTGAAGGCTACTCTATACATTCAGTAGTATTTATTTATAAGGCACTAGGTCAGACATCGGGAATCCAAACATTTACAAAACTTTCTCCTTGGAGGAGAAAGGAGAATCCGAGGTCACCTGATTCTCTTTTTGATCTATGTTGACAAGGAGCATACAGGAAGGAGGGTAGATACAGGAACATAGACTTCAGTTCAAGGTTAGCTCTGTCTGTAATTTATTCTAAGAGGCATTATACCTCTCTTGGGGGCATATGCAAAGCAGAGAGTTGTGAACTAACTGTATATCTTTGTTCTCAGAAAGACCAAGCTGCACTTCTCAATCCAGAGCAAACGATTCCTACACTCAGAGCTTCTGCCTCCACATGGATGAAGGGGAGTGATGGCAGGGAGTAAGAATGCAGGCTCCAACCATATTTTAGGGATCAAAAGTGCCAAAAAGAAAGTGACTATAATCACAGGATTTTAGAACTCAGAGGAACCACAGAGATTATTTAGAGGAAAAGAACCAAACTAGGAGTGAGAATCTGGATTCTAATCCTAGCTATGCCATCCACTCCCTGCGTGTCTTTGGGAAAACACTTTCCCCTAAAGTCTCAGGGACATCTTCTGTAAAATGAGAATATGCGAATAGTTTACCTCTAAGAGACCTTTTTACTTTAATTCTTTGCAATGGTATCTAGAGAAGTGGGAATCCGCCAGTGTTACACACAGGAGGCTGATGAAGTAACCAGTACCAGAATTTCTGATTCTCATTCCAGTATTTGTCTTTTCTCTTTTTTATGTCATTCTGACTCTTTGTTTGTTTTGTTTTTTGTTTGTTTGTTTTTTAAGTTTGTTCAGATCCTTGGAAAAGTACCTTAAAGATTCAACATTTGGTCAAGAGTCACAATACATAAATACTGGTTGTTATTGTAGAGAAGCTTCTGACGATGTCTTTAATGATCCTTAATGCTATGAAGCAGCTACTGAAATAAATAACTTATACAAATTTCAAAGTATGGTACTGAGATGCTCATTGAAAATACAAGAATAACTGTATGTTATCTTTAAAATATGTCTTTCCCTAATGATGCACCCCAAATATCTGTGCAAAGGTAATGTCAGCTCCCAAGTTTTTCTGTTCACTCAGAATATGGTGTCCTGATTTTAAGCCTTACTGGGAACAGCTCTCAAAATTCTGCCAAACTACTTTTGACATAAGCCGGCTGAGAGGCACTCAGTTGTTTTGTCAGTTTCTCCAGGGAACTTCTACAGTCACCCCTAGGGAGGTGGTGATAAGGGCTTCATCATTTTGAATTTTCTCCACCTCCCACACACAACCAATTTTGGTTACAGGTGTGTGTGTGTGTGTGTGTGTGTGTATGTGTGTGTGTCCTTAAATGCAAATTGGGAAATGGCTTTCCTGCTCTTTTACAGGGCCCTTCCTATTACATTTTGCTGTGCTCAACTTTCTCTTCTTCCGGGGAGCTCTCCCATCAACATTAGTAAATAAAATAGATCCTGCAATTCCTCATTTAACTTACAACCTAACACTCAATTTTGAGGTACTGATGAAAGCTGTATGTTATTATTTGTGAACACTTCATTCCTGATGTGTTTCTTTTCTGTAAAGGGAGCTTTGATAGTGTAACTCCAAGCCTCTCTCCAACTCATTATTTATTTCATCCCTGGAGGGATGAAAAGAATTACTTGACTAGCAATATTGGGAGTAATAACTGGGCAGGTGTGGCTTAGCCCCACCTTTTATTTCTCTCCTGTCCACTGTCCCTCTAGTATTTCTGTTCCCTGGAGGGGGAGAGGGAGTGTGAGGTCAGCTTGGGCTCAGTGTTGCCTCTGCCTTGGGGTTAATTCTGCCTAATTCTGGGATTCAGTCATGAGGCCCATTGGGCTCTCACACTGAAGTTCACCCTCCATCCTAGTTCTTACCGGTAATAATGGTGACATTATCTTTCATGTTGTTCAGACCTTGGGTAGGAAAGAGGGGAGTTAGTTGTTGAAACTCCCTCAGAGACACTACCTCTGACACGAAGAAGGATTAAAATGATGAATTATCTCAGTTGAGTGAACAAACCCTTAGTGATCATCTACTAAGTGCCTGGCATGTCATTAGACACAGGGGAAAAAAACATGAGTTAGACATAGTTCCTTTCTTAAAAGAGCTCAGAGTTCAATGGAGTAGATCTGTGGGGAAGACTAGGGACACCAGAAGGAAGGGGACACATTAGGACACACAAATGTTTATCCCTACCAAGCAAGTCTAAATTACCTAGGAGTGTGGTTAGGAGCAGGGAAAGGAAATAACGGCAAAAGATAAAAAAAAGTTTGTAAGTGGATTCCACGGATGCTTCATTTATCAATAGCAAACCATTTCACTTTTTCTTGTAGCCATCTTTTAAAAAATTATTTCAAAAAATACAACTCTTCATAAAAACATAACCTTTTCTGTAGACCAAAAAACTTCAGTCTAAATATATAGCAAATAGACAAATGAAAATTGAAAAATTGAAAATGTAATTTTTAATTACATGTGACAAATTAAATGTCTTGGTGGCTAATATGTGCTTTTCCATGCCCGAAGAAATTAGCCTCATTTACAAAGTAGGAGTCCCAGCAGGCATCTTGTGGGGTTTTTGTAAAGATCAGCATTAATGAATTAAAGGCCTCGGTGGGAAGGAAATGAGTAATTAATAAATGGTAAATATTATTATTTATATTGTGGCAAACATCTAGTTTGAATTTGATTTGAGTAATTCCTTGAAACTGAAGCTTATAAATATCTCTTTCTGTTGCGTAGGGACATAATGCATACCTCTTAACCTCTTAGATGGGTTTGATGTTATGCAATCACAGTGGAACACGATCGAAATTTAGATAGGCTTAGATTATGTTGCGGCTGGGGTCAGGGGGCTGAGTAAAATAAATTGAGGAAAAGGCAGAAAAAAAAGAGAATGTTAATTTATAGACAATCAACAGTCAATTGTCCCTTGACTTTTTAAAAAACAGGCTGTTTAGAGCAATGCTTATCATTTAATTAGCTATGTCTATTGACTTGAAACAAATTATCTTTGCTTCTGCAATTTTTAGCAAAAATTACTGACCTTCCTTACTTCTATTTGAAAAATCCCACAAAATACTAGGAGTTATAGAAACAAGTGTTAGCGTATTGGAGTCATTCTGATTAAACAAAATTTTCTCTATTCTGTGGAACCTGAATGAAGTTTTTTTCCCTGATTGTCACAGTTTAATATCAGAAAAAATAAATATAAATTACTAAAACCTACTTAGAAGATGTTATTTGTTGGTCGTGATTCACTGTAAAGGCATATGCTATGTAGAAATAATACTGTGTTCCTTTTTTTCCTGGTTCTTGGTGTTGGGCTAAATTGGAAGTGGTGGTGACTGGAGAGGCAGGGAGCGGGGAGAGAGAGAGAGAGAGAGAGAGAATGAATGAATATCATTTTCACTCTGAAGGAGCTGTCACAATACTATTTCACTCTGTGCTTTCTTCCTTCTGTATCCCCCCCAAGTTAAGTAGTATTTTACTTTGAATCTCTTCACATTCACTCCTTTTTTTTTCCTGGTTAATCCACACAGAGTAGACATTACATTTTCTTTCTGGTTAGGTTGACTTCCTAGAGACAAAAGTTCTTGTACAAATCATATCCCATTCACCATGCTCCATTTTGGAGATCAGTGAGTATTGCAATCTTCAGCCATATGGACAATTCTGAGAACGCCTCTTAGCAAGTGTCCAGTTCCAGGGAACAACCCTATGTGCTTTATTCAGGGTCAGTGAATTGCATAAGATGTGTTGCAGTTTTAGTTACCATCTGTCTCCTTGCATCCCATTTCTGGCTTTCTAGAGAGGATTTGGTTCAGCACATATTGTGCTGCAATCGTGGGTCAACCCTGTTATGTGAAGCCAAAAGTATACCCCTCAAGGAGCTACACTAAATCCCCTGCAAGTTCATAATCCAAGGACTGTAACACTCTATAGAAAGAAAAATGATTGAAGCACTAGAAATGCTACATGCATTTAATTTGGGATTTCTGTTTCCTAGTGCACACACACACATACACACATAGTGAGATGTGCCCTGCCACACTTTAGGTCTGCTGTTATCCATTCATGTGCAAGCCATTTAATCACATGTGTAAACACACAGGTGTGTGTGCCCCTCCTCAGAATGTGTCACTCCTCCATTCTGCTCTTCCTAGGAGGGAAGAGTTACGATAGCTCCAGCCTTCACCATGCACTGATTCTAAATATTTCTACTACAGTTTGGCAAGAGACGTTTTACAGACAGCCTATGTCTATATTGTAAAAACACACAATCCCCACATCTCATTGGTTTAATTGATAGAAATTTATTTTTTTTAACGCATGCTCATTTTACTTGCTGGGGTGGTCTACTCCATGCCTGCATTCAGGAGACACACTGATGATCGTAGCACCAGTTGAACCTGTGGCTTCAGTGATCAGTGATATCAGAAGTTCCACTCACTGCCATTGGCAGGAACTAGTCACCTGACCCCACCTCACTGCAAGAGGGCTGGGAGGTGTGGTCTTCTGTGTGACCAGAAGAGAGGGAAAGCTGATATTGGTGAGCACTGGTAGTGTCTACCGTACAGGACAAGCTGAATACTTGGTCACCTGTGGTTGAGTTTCACAGGACAAAGCCACCATAGTGACACCACCATCATCCTTGAAGCTCGAGAACTTCACTCTTCTGAGGGTTCCCATGGTGGCTCAGTTTTAGAGAAACTGACCTACATTAACCAAGGTCAAAAGAGACTGAAGTATAAATTATCTTTATTAAATGATAGCCAAACAAAAACAAAGAACACTAATGTATGTGAGACGCTCGCTATTAAATCTCATGACCTCTCCATGCAGCAGATATAGGTATCCCCTACTTTTCAAAAGTCTGCTTTAAGCCACTTCACCTTTATGAAAGTCCTACATTAGTACCTGTTTTCACTAACTGAATGAAATCTGAAGAAGATTTTTGCTTTTACAAAAAAAGGCGAAAAGCGAAAATAGCGTTCAGGGTTTGTTTTGCTGCAGCCTGTATGCAAGCAGCAGACACCGAGCAGTGAGAGTGGCGCCACCAAACTCCTTCCCTGGGAACTGCATCTCAGCATCAAGCCGCCAGAGCTTTGAACTGTGTCTGTGAGCATCAGTGCTTTATCTCGATTTATTTTGTGCATCCGTTAGCAAGATCTGTCTTAAGGTAATTGCTTCTTCAATTTATGCCATTTCTGCTTGTGGAAGTTTTCATAGGAACGCTCTACTTTGGGACAGCGGGGAAAACCTGTACTAGTACATAGAGGTTTGGGAACTGTGGCTTAGTTACACTAAGCAGCTTTCCCAGGTCTTTCTAACTGGCTTGGGTCACTTTTCGGGGACCAAACCATTTTGCCTGCTTTTTAGAGCAATTTTTTTTTTCTAATATTGGGGTAACTAGAAGGTTGAGTTAGTGAGAAGGTTTTACTTGTTTAGCCAGGATGGAATCAGAGCAAAAGAAGGTGAAAACTCATAAACACCTCACCCATTATGATGAGTTCTGATGAGTCATTCAAACCCCACAGCAGAATATGCATGTCTCTCAAATGACTGCATTCATGGCAGCTGTACACAGCGCTCTCTCTCTCTCTCTCTCTGTGTTGTCTTACTATAGTCATATGGTCACAGTTTTTCCTCTTTGGGTGCCTTATGTTTCATGCTAGTGATAAGAACAATTAGAAGCAGCTGATTAGATTTAGGCTTGTTACTTTACTATTACATTCTAGTTCTTTCTTCCTGGACGCTTCTGTTAGAGTTTGGGGTCCTCACCTAAGATCTTTACAGACAGTCTAGGTAAAGATATCCACACATGATGAATTGACCAACATCTAGGAATTTATTCAAAAACTATTTGTTGGAGCACATATGTGCCTGGCATTGTTTTAAGAGCTGCTCGTATACTGAAGGGAGAAAAAGAGAGACACAGGACATACTGGGATAGATCTAAAATTCTAGTGAAGATAGAAAAGAAATAAAATAAAAAATAAATTATATAGTGTGGCAAATATTGCTAAACCAGGCAGGCAAGGAGGGACAGGTGGTATGAGAGAAGGCTTTCCTGAGAAAGTGATATTTGAGCCCAACATGATTGATGTGAAGAAGCAGGTCATGGGGAGAAATAAGGGAAAACTTCTTATACAGAAGGAAATGGAAAGGTCTTCCAATAGAACCAGAACTTTCACAGGGGAAGTAGTGTCCTCAGAGGAGTTTAAGTTTCAAGTAGAGCAGGGTTACTCAATCTCAGGCCTATTTACATTTCGAGCCCACTGATTGTTTGTTGTGGGGGACTGTATTGTTCACTGTGAGATGTTTAGCAGCATCCTTGGCTTCTACCCACCAACTACTAGTGACATCTCTTCAGCTGTGAGAATCAAAATGTCTCCAGGTATTGCCAAACATTCCCCGGGGTGGGATGGGGTGGGGGGGCAAAATTGTTCCTGGTTGAAAATTATTGAGTTAGAATGAAAAAGTAAAGGATGTGCAGAGCTCTGTCTATCTATCATCTATCTATCTATCTATCTATCTATCTATCTATCTATCTATCTATCTATCTATCTATCTATCTATCCATCCATCCATCTATCTTCATCCATCCATATCTATCTATCTATCTATCTATCTATCTATCTATCTATCTATCTATCTATCTATCTAATTTATCCAACTATCATCTGTCTACCTATCTCTATACCTACTGACCTACCTGACATAAAAAAGGAAAAGTGCTGCCTGATGAAGCTTCCATGTTCCCCTGTTTTTTATCAGCAGCCATGAAATGGAATGATGACTGCTTTCCCTCATCACTAGTTGCTGGAAATTAGGGGCTCGAGACCCTCGGTCATCTCTAGATTGACTTTCCTGTTGTTAGGCTCGTGAGACTTTCCAAGGAAAGATTATAAGAAGTTTCCCCTATTCAAGAAAATCTGGAATTTGCTCCTTTTTGGTTATCTCTTACATGTCTCCCAGTCACCAAAGTGGCCTGTAGGTTGTAACACAGTCCTTCAGGTCAGATACCTCTTCTATATTAGACATACTAGCTGGCAGAGACTGGCCATATTTCCTGCATTTCCAATCTCATGATTGCCTCCTTGGACTCCCTACAGTTTATTGCCTAAAGCAATATCGTAGAAAGTTTTCAACTGGCTGGTCTTCACTCATTATTCATCATTTTAGTAAGATCATAGTGTGATTGGCTGCTCTCGATTTGCCTTTAGATCATGATGTTCCAAGCAGACAGGCTGATTCACTGATTGTCAAATCTCAGAGTTGGTTCTCAGCTTTGCATATTGTCTGATTCATCTTCCCAACGTATCAATCCACTGTCCTTCTTGGGAGATTAGCCTTTTTGATTGGGTTTGAATATGGCTTTATGTTTGATTGGTCTTCATCTTCTTTTCTAAAACCATATCCCTTTATTTGTAAAGGAAAGATCTTATCAGAAAGACCAAATGAATTGGTCATGCCCTGTGGCTTCATCCTCATGTGTGTTCATAGCCTCTTCATTTGTTTCACGGAGATTTAATACTTCCATCAAATACACTTTCAAGTAGCACAGACAGAGAGATTAAGTTCTTGCTATTTACCTTTATTCAAAAAACGTTTTCAAAATATTTCCCTGCCTTCTTAAACAAATGTGCACTTGATTTGTATTTCACTCAGATTATGTCTATAGGTGGTGAAACTTTGAATCTCAATTTCTATGAACCATATTTAGCACTGTTCCATTACTCTTTCCTTTGATAAAAAATAATTATAGATCCATGCCCATTATCATGTGACATGTATGGGAATTATAGAGGTCCCTGCCTCCCTAACTTTGTGCTTGGCCATGTGATATGCAGGTGATGCGTTTCACTCAATGGCCATGCATGAGAAACTTGAAGGTCTTGTGAAACAATTTAGAAGGTCTTGTACAAGTGTGCCTAGGCAATACATCACATCATAAGTTAGTATGAAAATAAAGCCATAATTAATCAAGTGGATTGACTTTATTCTTTGATTTTTGGTAACATTGATTATCTTCCCTCAAACATTAATAAATAAGGCATTTGGTTTTGTAGAAGACATCCAACTATCATTATATATCACTTGTGTACCAATTACTAATTGCCACATGTGTATGAACATTAACCTTTTATGTGTTACTTAAGACTTAAAAAAGATAACTCTCTTTGGATGTGAAAATTTTAGACTCACACGAACAACCCAGAAAGCACAGGTTAGACATGGTTTTCTTGTTGAATAATACTTGTTTGTTCATTTGTTTGTTTTGAAGGATGACCATTCGTTGAGCACTTATATAGTGGGATATATTGCTAAGGGAATGTGCCTTCCCTAGTTGGAGCTTCACCATCTTTGTGTAAGATAGCTTCTATTATTTTATACATTTTCTAAGGAGAAAACTGGCTTTGTAAGGTCAAGCATCTTATGCAGTTTTATAAAGCTAGTCAATAATTAAGTCAGAAATGACTCATACATTTTTCTCAGATTTTAGAGCTTAAACTGTTAAGCACTACTGCACTGTTTTAATTGTGAGAGGTGGTAGCCAAATCAAAACCTAGGCAAGAGCTTTCGACTTAGGATTCACATTGCATATTGAGACTATGAACCATGTGTGTCTATTATCTCCTCTCTCTTCATAAATAACCAAATAAATTGAACACCTAATATGAAGTAGATCTTTTACCAAGTCATGAAAATATATCAGGGGACAAGATATCCAGAGAAATTGCTTTCAAGGAAAGGATTCTGGTGGATATTCAGTAAATGTTAAAGAAGAGTTCACACTGCTTTGCAATGCACTAAAATTATTAAAATAGAAATATTATTTTTCTCACTTGAACTTCTCCTCTCATGTGGATATCTTCTGTAACATATAACAGGACATTTCACTCTGTGAGTTCACATTGAAATGCTTTACTCTGTCTAACACAGGAAGAAAATTGAAAGTCATGCTTCTTCCCAGTGGCTGAAAGTATGTGCCTGGCCTTGGCCTGTATTAGGGGGCTAGATGGCTGTTTCTGCTGTGTGTTTGTCACCCTTCTCATCCCGATCTAGTCCCAAATTCACTTAAAAACAAGGGGGCAATATTATGGCAAATCTTAAGATCTTAATCTTTATAAGATCTCTTGCCCCCCTCCACCAGTCTCCCCTTCTTATATTACATAATATTGCTTTCTTCACTAAAAAAGAAACCTGAGGGTTCTACATTTGAGGCTTTTATTTGCTTTACAATTCTCCTCTTTCAGTTCACATTTTAAAGAACATTCTTTTTTAAAAAGAAAACATGTTATGTGAGTAGTCTACATGCCCAGTTAGGGTCTATACCTCTTTAGTAATGTTGATGCTTGGCCAACAGCCTCCCTAAAAACAAGCCATTTCTTTCATTAAATGAAACTATTATAGTTTAAACTGAGCGACTAAATAGTCTTAAAGATTTTGTTTTCCTGGGACAATTACACTGCCTTCAATGAATGTTAAATTTAAGCCAAAATCTAAACAAAAACTGAATATTTAAAGTGAAAGACAACTAGGTTATTTCTTTTTAAAATGCCAAGTTACTCAGTAAAGCATTGTCAGCAGGCATTTGCTTTACGTTTTCACACTGAAACTATTTGAAAACTTTTCTTTCAAAATAATTAGAGTGGCTCAGAAGAGGAGAATCTCACTTTGGGATCATAACAGCAAATATAATATTCGATAGTTCCTACGTGGCTGAGAGAGAGCTTTATAAGTTGACCTGGATCTAATAGACTTTCGGTTTGGAAAATATAATTTTATTCGGAATTTTGAGAGACTTTTATCTTTTGATTTTTGCCCTTAATATGATCTACTTGTAACCAATGGGATTTTTTTTTTCCAGAGTCCAACTACTGATACTTCAGTCTATGGGCGATAGTACCCAACAAATCTTCAGTCAGTTTTGTCCGCCTTAGTGCATATAAGCCCTGAAAAAACAAAGCAAAACAAAATAATTTGGAACTTAAATAGAGCTAGAAAAAAAATTAGTAAAAATGTATTATTGAGTACTGATGAGGAGATGCAAATAAAACTACACATGTTCTAATCATAAATGCTTCGGTTGCATCTCAAAGATACGGTGAGCCAATAAAATGAAAAAAAAAAACCCAAAACTCCTTTTGAGAAGTTACTTTTAGCTGAGAAGATCCTATAGTAAGTCAAAATCTGTAACAAGTTTTGGTCTGAGATAATCCAGAAATCGTATTTCATTAACTGGTTTAGGGATACTTAGTATTTTAATAGGAGATATGCCTTCTGAATTGTTTGCTTAAGGCAGATATTAAAATTAATCTTCATTCCCTGACCATCAGCCGAAGGATTGCAAGGAGAGTGAGCTAGAAGAGCATGTGGCTGCTGAAGGATTGGTTACAGATCATCTAGAAGGTGGTTAATCCACAAATAAGAATTTAATGAATCAACCATGTAAGTGTTATCTGAGAGCCTATAAAACTAGGGTTCTTCTCACAGAATAATAGAAAGATTCACAGATAAAGTATGCTTATCTGCCTATTTTCCAATGAAGAACCCAAAGTAAACCATATCCTCGTTCTTACTAGCTGAGAATCTTCCTTTTCACTTTAATTCAGGCCCCAAGTAAACCATATCCTTGTTCTTACTAGCTGAGAATCTTCCTTTTCACTTTAATTCAGGCCCCAAGTGTTGGCACCACAATTTTGCTCTTAAACTGCCTCCATGGTCTCACAAGCTTTTCCGTGACAACCATTCGCTGATAGGCACTTATTTTTTTTAAAATAAATTTATTTATTTTTTTATTTTTTTATGGCTGTGTTGGGTCTTCGTTTCTGTGCGAGGGCTTTCTCTAGTTGCAGCAAGTGGGGGCCACTCTTCATCACGGTGCGCGGGCCTCTCACTATCGCGGCCTCTCTTGTTGCGGAGCACAGGCTCCAGACACGCAGGCTCAGTAGTTGTGGCTCACGGGCCCAGTTGCTCCGCGGCATGTGGGATCTTCCCAGACCAGGGCTCGAACCCGTGTCCCCTGCATTGGCAGGCAGATTCTCAACCACTGCGCCACCAGGGAAGCCCCACATTTTAATTGTTTATGTTCTGACAAATGCTGACTCCTGTATTTCACTCTAGTCTTCTTTTTGTTGTAATAGTCTATCAATCAGAAAACTGTTCAAGTTTGATAGCTGGTTTTCAGAGGGTATACCATCTTGTATCTATGGACTGCATTTTAAGGATGATTCCATGAAGAGTGAAAAATGTCCAGAAGCCAAATATAGTATACTGTTATACACAACTACTCATGTTGGAAGCACAATTACTTTAATTTTATCTAAGTTTCTATCATGTTCCATAAAAAATTAATAAATTTGATAGGAAACCAACATTAATTATACTCATTTATAATTGAACTGTTGAATCTTTAATGTGAAACTGTTTTTGTTTTTGTTTTTCTTAATAAAAAGCCTCATAGGATTCACTAACCTTTCTCACATCTGTGTCATAATGAGGGCAATTCTCAGGAGAGTAATTAGCAGAGGCCTGGCTGCCATTTACATATTTAGTACACATCTTAATCTTTGCTAAGTCTAATTTGCATTGTTTGGCTTTCTTCATTTTATCCTCTAGAACTTCAGTAATGGTTCTCCATCTGAATAACTATAAACAAGAACCTGGCGGATTAATTTACAGGATCATAGATTTGTGTTATCATAAGGCTTTGCCTGATCTCCTCGTTGCCTAATGTTTCAACATCTTCTTACACTACCTTCTTTTAGTTTTCTACTCCCTGCTACCCTAGCCTACTCTCAATTCCTAGGACCAATGAACTCTTCACTGCTTTAGGTACTTTTCAGTAGCTCTTTCCTCTAAATGGAATAATCTTCTCACTAGCTGTCCTCAAGTCAGGTTTACTGTCATACTTGGTAGTTTCAATGTCACCTTTACTGAGAGACCATTCTGTTTACTCCACCTAAACTAATTCCCTATCTTTGCTCTCCCTACCATTAACCTATTTGCGTTCTTTTAACACTGTCAAGGGTCTGTGTTTATCTTCCCATTTTATTTGTCTGCTTGTTCTCCAGACATCTTCTCGATTAGAAACTGTCAGCATCCAAGCACTCCAGTACAAGTGACTCAGCAGGAATGTGAGGTTTGGAACGACAGCCTTAGCAACCCTGTGTGTTTAGGAATCATGGGTAGTGGATTCAACCTAACAATATAGGGCAAAGGATAAATCAGATGGTAACACGGGCATGGCTACTCAGTGCCTTTTTTACCCCTCCTGCAGCCTGTAGGGTAAGTTTCACAGGTCAGAGGAGGACTGTCTTTTTATTCTGACAACCCAGGGCGGGCCTCATCATCAACAACTTAATCAAAAACTGACTCTCTTTAACTCTCACATCAGATGTATCCAAATGATGGGGTTCCAAAGTTTGAATGTCTATACACAGGACCTAAGGTATTCTAACCTAAGACTTATACAAAACACAATTTTTCAGTGGTGGGCCTTCCACAAATATAAGATGCGTGAGAGCAAGAGCTTCGTCTCTCTTTACCACTTAAACGCCGAAGATCAATGCATGCTTGGAGTTTAGTACGTAGCCGGTAAAATTAATTGTATGCACGTATAAATAACCGAATGGACAGAACGCATGGAAAAGTGAAATAACCATATGTAGCGTCCATCTTTGGGTGTCATGTAGACATAGGTTTTAACTTTTAGTATTGAGAAACCTACAGTTTGTCTTTCGGCATTAAATAATTCTTTATTTTCCTACACGCGGAGTCTTTTTCACCTCTTCTCACATCCTCTCCAAGAATCAGGCATATGCTTAGCCAAGAAAAGAACACTTTGCCTCAGTGGGTGGGCTGTGTGCTTCCGAAACGAAAACTGATGCTTTACAAGTATTGCAAAAAAAGCAAATTATCAGGGTAACAGAAACAGACTCAAGCAATGCCTTCTGCCAGATTCTCTCCAGATCTGACCCCCAGTAGGATTATGTGCCTGGGGGTGTGGAAGTGGGGATGCCGTGCATGCAATGAGTCTGCAGCAGCCTTTCACACAAGCACAGTGAGGAAAGGCATTCGTGTACTTCTATTTCTCTTCTCCATATCCCTCACATAACCCCAAAGAGGACTTCCCTCCATGGGTTTAATTAAGTAAAAATACTCTCTGAGCTGTCAATCAGGGACTGAGTTCACCTAGGGCACTGACCTCCTCTTCTGAGGTATCCCAGATGAAGCTGCCAACTTTCATCCTGCTCTGATTAAAAGTGGTGAAAAGTTTTTTTGTTTGTTTATTATTTTTCTCTTGAGTATATTTGTAATTTTATTATTAAGGCAGATTCTTGAATTGCCTTTGGAAATACTATTTGTTTCTTGAGACAGTCATCATTCATCATGTGGTTAGCTTATTTCTTAGTATTGAATTATTATGTAAAAACCATTATTTCCATCAACAACTTAGAATTATAATTCAATGTATATTCTTTATCTTTTACCCACCAAATTAAGAAAATAGTTTATCTTTACATTATTTCAGGGGTAATTCTTTGCTTTAGTGTGTCCTTCTGCTTAGGTCACTGTTATCACCATCAGAGTCATCTTAGTTTTTGAATACAATCTGTCATACTAAATCATGCTCAGTTTCTTCATTTGTAAAAAAAACAAAAAAATTTTTAAACTCCTATCCCAGCACATCATGAAATACAACTAGAGAGGAAATACTTTCCCATGTAGCATATTCTTAAGCTGTGAAACATCATCCCCAGTTATATGCTACAAATTTTCTGTGTTGGTTAGATTTCACTTTTTGGTGCCTTTTGTTTACATTTCAAGAGATAGGAAAATAAATCACTGACATTGAAGATTATATATTCAAACCAAAGAGTTACAGTGATTGGTCACAGGTAGTTGGGTAAAAGTTTACAGAGCTGCTTCTTCACATACCAGACCTTTCCGAATAGAAGGATTCTGAAGACCCAATGTGATGAAGTCATAGTGACTCATAAGATAAAATTTATCAACAGTGTGAAAAGTTACCTGAACTACTTCCAACTTCCTGGCAGTGTCTGTTGTAGTCTACTGGCATACCTATCACCTATGTCTGCACTTACTCTGGGGAGCAGTCCACACCCAAGTTGGATGTTTCCAGAATTTTAACTGGACCAGCATTCTTTTCTGTTATTCATATTGGGCCCCATAATCTCATAACCAGTGGCTTGTGTATATTAATATTGGACTTCATGTTTTCTTAATCTTTGATAATTTCATTGTTTGGTAATACTTAAAACTTCACATATCAGTAGAGTGAAATTTGCCCACTTATTTCATATGAGAAGCTTTGGATAAGTCTCTCCAGCTTCCAGACAAGGAACTCAGGTCTGTAAGACTTTCATCCTTCTATGCACTTAGTGTACATTTTCAGGCTCTTGTTTCCCTTGTGTTTCTAGATTCTTTCATTGACCAAGTTCTAGTGTAGTCAACTTTTTATCATCAGGACTTTGTGTTTTATCAGCTGAAATAATAAATATGATGTATTCAGTTCCAAAATGCAGTCTCTTGCTACTATAAAATATTATCAAGTCTCTCATTTTTTCTTATTTTCCCAACATTTATGTATTACGTATAAGGTCACACTGAGTTGAGATAAATATAATTATAGAATGTTAGAATTGTATAATCAATAAATATTCTCATAGATAAATATTTTGAGACCTAAAACTTGCCTAGCCTTACAAAGACATGGAGAAAGAAAAAATAAATCTAAGAATGTTGTTGAGATAATTTTTATTTAATAATTTAAAAACAAACAATGTGGAGTATCTCTTCATACAATGCATTAAAAACAAATTCCTGAATTAAGGCAATAACTATAGTGTTATCTACTTATAAATAATATCCTGAAAATGGGTAAGAAAAAAATTAAAATCTGATATTAAAGAATATGGTAAAAATTTATTGGATAAAGACAATAAATAACTACACTCCTAAGAATTTAAATGGGTAACAATTAATAAAGAAAAGCAATCAATTACTCTAGGAGTCTAGTAATGAGCTGTATTTCTTTGTCTACCACATTGAGAAAATTTTAAGAGCTGCTACATGTATAGGTGAGATGGAAGAAAAATGCTGTATCAATCAACATCCTTAGTTGCAAGCACCTAAGACTTGCTCTGGGTGATTGAAACAGAAAAAGGAATATATTTGAAGACTATACTGTAGCTTCTAAACTAGCCAAGAAGGCTGCAAAACCAAGCTCAGATAATAAACAACAAAAAAAGGAGAAACTAATTAGCAGACACAATCACAAGTAAAATCATAAGAGAGGACCTGACTGGTGAGGCTACCACCACCCCACCGGCTCAGCTACCACCTTGCACCCTAGGTATAGCTGCTATGGCCTCAACTGTGATTCTCCAGTGCCTCCCCTAATGTGTCACTAGGCTCCAGATTCAAAGTCCAAGGTGGGTCCATCTGGCTGATTAAGTCTAGTTTACAAATGTGAGTTGCAGTGTTGATATTCTGGCTTCCTGCCGAGGGTCAGGAAGAAAAGTCCTTTCATGTTGCTGCGATGAAGAAACCAAGACAGCAAAACTAAGGTGGAATAAAGGATTATGTATTGACTGGATAACTTCCAATAAGGATAAATCATTAACATCTTTACTTTTGTTCATTCTAATTTGCACAGTTACCTGATTTTGGTTCTGTAGACATGGTTGGAAGAGGGAGTATTTGGAATAGTTGGCTGTTTAATTTGGGGTTCTGACCCACATCAAAGGAAAGTAGGAAACCATCTATACACAGGAGGTTTCCACAAATGACTATAAGATGAAAAAACTAAAAAGTAAAGATTGGGTCTCAGCAGTGGGATGGTGAACATTCCAATGAGAAGTTCTTTTCTGCTCCATTATTTAATTCTTTTAACCCAGCAATCCAGTTCTTCATAGGAAAGAAAGGAGTAGAGAGGTGAGCTGGGTGGGGGGCGGTTTCCAGCAGGAGGTCCACCTGGTACAGAATGTCTGGATCATAAGGAGAAAAACCGCTTGGGTGTAGCCCTGAAGAGGCAAGGAGAAATGGCAGAGCAAGAAAAGAATCCAAGTCAGGAACAAGCAAAGACAGTAGAATGAGAATTCCCAGTGGAAAGGTCAGAAAATGTGAAGCTAGCTTGAAGCTATGGAAGGTTGGAGATTTGTTCTGTTCCACCTGTGGATATTGAAAGCCCTGAAGAAGCCTCCTGGACCTTCAGAGTTTGAACAAAAATTCTACACACCAGCTGCCAATCCTTATCCACACATCTGTGGTGTTACCTTGAAGGCAGTCACTGCCTCTTTCCCTCAACCTCTCTCCTTACACTCACTCTTAAGGGCATCTGGGTGCTATTTAAACATTAACCCTGCCTTTGTGCCCCTACTTTTATTGCTCCCCAACAAACTTTGCTTTATTTAGCATAATGGTTTTGGAATTTTGACTACAAAATAAGAGAGCCCCTCATTTCTCTATACAGAACCATGGCCGTATGTTTTGACACGATTTCAAAATACTCTTCTTCTTTGTTAGTTTTCTCTCTTTCCACGTACTGACTTCTCGAAACAGTTTGGGAAGGGTTTTTTATTTTTCCCCCCAGACTAATGCTGTAGCTTTCAATTGGGTTTGTTCCCAGTGGGACTTCTATATGGTGTCCATGAGAGAAGGTTTGATTGCTTTAATCTTTTCTGTTAGGAATCCCATTCTGACATATGGGGCAAGCAATTCTAATCTGAGAAAATAATGCTGAATTATAAATGTGCTGCGATTTATTTTTTTTTAAATACTCCATGAGAGAGTATATCAGCAAAACACATCTATATCATCAGCACTCTAACGGCTCTATGTTGATTTAAGGTTATGACTTCTTGCTCCATAGTTCAGGTAGTATGGTATGTGTGGGTGTGGGTGTGAGTATGTGTGTGTGGTGTGTTTTAAAGAGTTAAAGGAAAAAAAGTCACTTTTTAGGATTGCAGAAGAGTTGTTCATTCAAATTTAGAAACACTGATTGGTTTAAAAATTATGTAATAGTTTATAAAATGAGGAGTTTCTAATTATACTGCCCTGATATACTTGGAGTCTGTCACCAAAATAGGAAGGACCATAATAGATCCAAATATGTTTGGGGGAGGAACTCAAGCCTAGTGGTGAAAATATGAAACCTCATTATAGGAATCTTGAAATCAAATAAAAGCTAAAGTGCCAGAATGTAAAATCAACAGAATCCAATCATCATGCAATTCAAATTAGTATTTTCACATTTTTTTAATGTCAGACTCCATACAAAGGATGATATAAAAAAGAATAAGAGATAGATCCTGCTATCTACAAACTCTCCCATTCATTTATTCATTTTATTTATTCGTTCAATCAAAATTGAGCACTTCATCTATGCAAACCTCTTTGCTAGAAGAAGGAAGTCTAATAACTCTAGTTCATACCTTTTGAAACACACATGGGTAAAGAAAATGAGAAGACCTGGAACGTCAAATCTGTAATGCCCATGAAGAAAAGTGGAATTTCTGCCCAGAGATGAAGTATTGCTGAAGTGAATCAAATAGAGGACAGAGGGCGTTAGTCTGTTTTTCAGTCCTTTTTCCTTCATGTGCTAGGTTTAGGTATAAGAGTCCATCAGTCATTTAAATACAGTGGAAGTTGCATGGAAATGGCCATCCCCCCTCCCCCCATACACACAATATGGTGGGCTTGTAGACTCTGGATAGTTTGGTATTTTATTATCTTGACCTTAGGGAGGTCTCCACCTCTTCCTGATACAATGCACAGTGTGCTTTCTGGCAAATCCTACCATGGTTTTCCACACATGTGTATCTCCATACTGCACTGGCCCTATCATTACATATTTTCACAACTCTAGGAGAGAAAAGAAAATGCAAAGGAATGAAATCCATGGCTGTGCTTAGCTCTGACTTGACCCTGGGCTTTAGAATAATTATTTTCTTCTTACTTTGCCACAATTGTCTGTAGGAAATAAAAGCTCTTCTGTATAATTATTTGTATCAAATTAATAATATTAACACCAGCTAACCATTTACTGCATACTTATGTATCCTAATCCCTGTGTTTTGCAAGTTACATACATTGTTTTATTTAACCTTACACAGGCAGTGCGATAAGGTGGATTATCATCATTTTCCAGATAAGGAAACCTAAGACTCTAAGAGAAGTTAGGCAATTTGCCTAAAGTAGCATAAATATTAATTAGTGGAAATTGGAAGTGATATTCAAATCCAAGTTTTGTGCCTCCTTTGCCTAGAATTTACCTCTATTTCTGACTCAGCCTTCTTTATTTTTACCAGTTCAGCATTCTTAATAATCTAGTGCCACCACCAGAAGGAAGTGAGAGCTTCACACCAAAGTCTCAGGGAGCCCATATGAGGTCTGCCCGCACCATTCCCTTCAGGTCCCATTCCCTTGTTCAGGGAACCCTTGCTTTGGTCTCATTTTGTAGCTGTCTTCCAGCTTTCTGCCTTTTGGGTTGGTGCTTCGGGTGGACTCTGGTTGGATGGATTATGGCTCTTCTCAAGGCTCATTATTTTGGATGGTGCTTGGCTCTACCCTGGCTTCAGCCCGATGGCCATCCTGACATGCTTTGCCCACACCCTGAGTACCTGTAGCCTACCTCCTCGGATCTTTTAATTTCACCTCCTTTGCCTCATTTCCCTCTAGTTGGTATCCTTTCAACTCAGGTTTACGTAGAAACTCAGTTCTACAGGGAATGCTTTTTTAGGCAGAACGTCAAGTGGAAATGTCATCTGAGTAAGGACCTAAAAAACAGACCAGAAGAAATGCATACTAATTTACATTCTTGGGTTTAAAAGTGATGGGATATTATGCATAAATTATATAAACAAAAGCCCATAAATTAATGGGCTTTGATTTAAGATTCCTAATATTTATCTACTCTTTGAGAAAATTACTCCCATAGCTCCATTGCTAATTGTCTTTTTGGCTGGAAGTGGTGGTCTCTACATTAAGAAATATGTTCCTGGCACAGAGCTGGGTTCAAGGTAGAGAATCACAAAGTTTTTGTTTAATTAAACGGTGATTGAATGCACAGGTGCTCCAGAACTCATTTGATGGGCTTCCCTGTTTTATAGATGGTGTAGTGTAGATTTGAGCATTAAAATTAGATATTTTAAAAGGAGTAAAAAAAAAAAATCAAATATGTCATTTCTTGTCAAATAAACTCTGTTTGCAATAAGCATTCTTCACTTTCCACTCCTGAAATAAAGAAAAACTTGTGCTATATAAAAGATACCTTACTTAACTTAGGTATAGTCAATGTTCTGTCTGTTTTGTGTATACCTTTATTAATTGCAATGTTCTCAGTTTGTCTCTTCAGAGTGAAAGTATAAGAAATCAGTGGTTATATTTAATTTATTAATTTAACCAACTCAGTGCTTTGTACATAGAAGAGGTTGATGCATTATTTTGCATACTGGTGTTTCTCCTTTGCAAAGAGATCTTTATTTGGTCTGCATGATGAACTTTTGAAGGTTGGCTGTGGAAAAATAACTGCAAAGATTCTAAGTGGTATTGCTGTATGCAGCCTAATTAATTTACTTTGATAACTTCCCATTCTTTCCGTTGAGAACAGCGCCCCCTCTGTCAGCCTCCCACCCCCCCTCATAACTGTTCATTACAATCTAGTAACCTCTGGGAAACTGCGTTCTCTAAAATGCCTTTCCCTGTGGCTTAAAGTAAAGATTTTTTTAAATAAATAAATACAGTTTATGTTGGGCATCTACCACTTGAAGGGCTAATGATTATTGACTAGCCTCCAGCAGGTATCAGGGAGTCTTGCCTCAGGGCCTTCCAACTAGCCCCCAAACATGCCGAATGTTAACACATGTTTCTGGATTCTGGCTGGGATTGGACACAAACAAGGCAGTCAGAATGGACCATTTAGTGTACAAGTCAAGATGACAGATCTCTGCTTAATACAAGGAAGAGAAAAATTCGTATCTTATTGAAAACGGCAGAAGAGCCCCGGGTGCTTTCACTTTGTGATTCTGCAGCAAAAAAGTGGGTTGTGTCAATATAAGTCTATGTCACCAGCTCACAGCTGCCACACTGAATTGACCCTGTTCACGGCAGACATAAAGGCCTTCCATTTCCAAATTCTCTCTCATGCTCATCTGTGAATGGGAGCAGAATGTGGAAAAAAGCCAACAAGTCTTCTTAGCTATAGGCGAAGAGGAGAGACAGAATTGCCTTAATGCAGCACAGCAATCTGCGGTGTGATTTCTACCATCCGGCAGCCAAACCAGGAATATTCCATTGCTCAGAGTGCTTGAAGGAGAACGCTTTGACAGCACCAGCTTATGCTTTGCAAATCATGAGCCAGAAAATCTTCGTACCCTTCTAGATTTTTCTAAATGGCACAGGGCTAGATTAAATAGCGCAGGCCTGTGTTTCAGAAACGGGTGGTTAAGATAGCCTTTCTCAAATGAGGTGCTACAGAACGTATGTGAAATGTCAGTAGGAATTCTTGTAGAGGGTTTCCGTCATCAAAATAATTTTTTGGAAAGGCTTGGATTTAAAGTGATTATTAAATTTTAGGACATTCCAGTCATATTTTGGACCAACACTATAAATAGCTAAGAAAGATACATAAATTTCATAGTTTATGTGAATGTGGAGATTTTTTTCTGAGGAAGAGGTTTAAAGTGTTCTATGGACCACTCTTTAGGAAGGCTGAACTACAAGAAGAAGCAGTATTGAAACTCCATCATCTATTATATTAGTGTTGCCAAATTAAAATATACCTCTCCATATATACACTACCGAATGTAAAATAGTTGGCTGGTGGGAAGCAGCAGCATAGCACAGGGAGATCAGCTCGGTGCTTTGCAATGACCTAGAGGGGTGGGTTAGGGAGGATGGGAGAGAGGCTCAAGAGGGAGGGGTTATGGGGACATGTGTATGCATATGGCTTGCTTTGTTGTGCAACAGAAACTAACGTGGTATTATGAAGCAATTATACTCCAATAAATATCTATTAAAAAAATAAAATATACCTCTCACCCCAATATTTTAAGTTAATATGTTCATTTCAGCAAATATGAATTAGGTACCAACTACATGTAAGGAATTATATCAAATATTGTGGCATGGAGTCAAATAAAATAACAAAGTATGCTTTCTGCTATGTGGAGCTCATGATTTGATGATATTATAAAATATTGAGTAGTTTTGGAGTAAAACTAATATCCTCCAGGTTATACTCAGGATTTGCTGCTTTTTGTTATTATTTTTAGAATAACATAACCGTAAAGTAATTGAAAGGGCAAAATCTTATTCTAATAAATTGGAGAGGACACTTATTCTGTCACCCTCCTTGTAGACAAGGCTATCTATAAATCATCCCAAATGTTTGTTTTTTCTGAAACTCATTGGACTTGCTCTTTTCTCTAGGTAATCTAGAATCCAGCTTCTCTTACAGGTAAATCTCTAAAAATTTGGCCAATATTTTGTTTGGTAAAGAGTAGGAAAGAAAGACATGTGTTCAGAATTAACTAAGATGAACTACGTGAATGCTTTAGTTTGTCATAATGGGATTCTTAATTGAACATAAAGCTTCATGAAGAAAGGAGTTTATTTCAATTTCAATTGAATCATATACACACAGTGCAGACCCCATGCATTCAGAGCCTGAATAACCATGGTGTCCAATTCCGCCTTCAAATGTACTGTGATTCAACTGGATTTACCTTATTACTTAATTTGATTCATATATTGACAGATAACTTTAAAAGGCAGACAAAGGAGTAAGTCTTCGTACAGTGTAGTCGAAATAGCAAATCAACAAAATAGGCAACAGAAACAGACTATTTCTAAATATGTTTTTAGTAGCATTAATATAAATTATGACTAAAGAAATACTGTACCTGGCATGCTAGTTAAAAAAAGATTTTAGAATTGGCAGAAATATCAATCTTTTTACTCTATTATTTCTTATTCTTATGGTCAAAAGTTGCTTTAATCAGTTTGATTACTAATATTATGTACCAAATTTGGCTCACAATTGTTGGCTATTTTCAAAAAGGGAAAGCTGCCATCAAAAAATGAACATTTGCCATTATTAAACACATTTGTTAGAGCCACGACTCAAGAAAGATAAGCCAAAAATGTTCCTTTGTTCACTTGGTAATTTGACAGTTATTGACAGACCTACTATATGCCAGGAAGTGCATTATATATCATAGGTATCCAGAGGAATAAAAAAAATTCTTGAGTTCAGATTAGTCACAAATGTTAGAATAGCGGAACATTGCTAGATTAAATGTAGAGCTTTCCAACCTGACTTGTGTGAAGAGGTTAAAGTTCATTGGATTTATAAATTCTTAGAAGTAGTGTCATTACCATCTTCATTAGCTGACATCCTCTTAAATAAAGTCATATATATATATATATATATATATATATATATATATGAATGTTAAATGTGTTTATTTGATTAGGCATCATGATATGAGTAAGATAGTCTCCACTTCAAGGTGCTGGTAATTCAGAAGAAGGATTGAAATGTGTACCAATGTCCTTATATTATTTAACCATGGCATGCAAATGATACAAATAAGGGAGTTATAGGGGTTCAGAGAGAGAAATCAGTTTCAGTTAATAGAATGAGGAGCAGTTCTATCAGTTTGAGAATGTTCTTGAACAGTGTAAATAAAGACATACAAGTGGAACACATCATTTGATATATGATGGAGTGTTGATAGAGAAAAGGCTATTTTGGACCAAAAGGTGAAGATAGCTTGAAGTCCAGAGTTTGGACATTATCCCTTCCTTCTTCCCACCATATTCTCTCTCTCTCTCTCTTTCTTTCCATAGGTTTTGGGGCAGAGGGTGCAGAGAGTGTCATAATCCAACTGTCCTTTAGGGAGAGTATTCTGGCAATATTGTGGAGGATGGTGATGGAAAACAAAAACAGGAGATAGTTCAGGATATTATTTGCAGGTTTAAGAGAAGATGATGAAAAATTATATAGGACAGATGCTGTAGAGGCAGACTCAAAGGGACTTGTCAACTGATGGTACAGAGGCTTAACAGAAGGATGAGTCAAGGATAACTGATACTTCAAGCCTCGAGCCATAGGAGTAGAGAACATCAATAGAGCATATGTAGACAAAAGCCCACGGGTCCAAGGAAAACTAAGGAAAAACATATAGGAAGGCTTTAATGAGATGGAAAGAAACAAGGAACCATCAAAGAGGCAATCAAGGAGTGATCAGTGAGATGGAGAGAGAAACAGGTTAATACAGGGACCTGGAACACAGGAAGAGGATTGGGTTAAGGAGGTTTTTTTTTTAAAAATATTTTTATTGGAGTATAACTGTTTACAATGGTGGGTTAGTTTCTGTTTTATAACAAAATGAATCAGCTATACATATACATATAATCCCCATATCTCCTCCCTCTTGCGTCTCCCCTCCAGCCTCCCTATCCCACCGTTATAGGTGGTCACAAAGCACCGAGGTGATCTCCCTGTGCTATGTGGCTGATTCCCACAATAGATTGTAAAATAGCAATCTATTTTACATTTGGTAGTGTATATATGTCCATGCCACTCTCTCACTTCGTCCCAGATTACCCTTCCTCCTCTCCGTGTCCTCAAGTCCATTCTCTATGTCTGCATCTTTATTCCAGTCCAGCCCCTAGGTTCTTCAGAACCATTTTTTTTTTTTTTAGATTCCATATATATCTGTTAGCATATGGTGTTTGTTTTTCTCTTTCTGACTTACTTCACTCTGTATGACAGACTCTAGGTCTATCCACCTCACTACAAATAACTCAATTTTGTTTCTTTTTATGGCTGAGTAATATTCCATTGTATATATGTGCCAAATCTTCTTTATCCATTCATCTGTCAATGGACACTTAGGTTGCTTCCATGTCCTGGCTATTGTAAATAGAGCTGTAATGAACATTGTGGTACAAGACTCTTTGAATTATGGTTTTCTCCAGGTATATGCCCAGTAGTGGGATTGCTGGGTCATATGGTAGTACTATTTTTAGTTTTTTAAGGAACCTGCATACTGTTCTCCATAGTGGCTGTATCAATCGACATTCCCACCAACAGTGCAAGAGAGTTCCCTTTTCTCCACACCCTCTCCAGCAAATATTGTTTGTAGATTTTTTGATGATGGCCATTCTGACTAGTGTGAAGTGATACCTCGTTGTAATTTTGATTTGCATTTCTCTAATGATTAGTGATGTTGAGCATCCTTTCATGTGTTTGTTGGCAATCTGTATATATTCTTTGGAGAAATGTCGATTTAGGTCTTCTTCCCATTTTTGGATTGGGTTGTCTGTTTTTTGATATTGAGCTGCATGAGCTGCTTGTAAATTTTGGAGATTAATCCTTTGTCAGTTGCTTCATTTGCAAATATTTTCTCCCATTCTGAGGTCTGTCTTTTCATCTTGTTTATGGTTTCCTTTGCTATGCAAAAGCTTTTAAGTTTCATTAGGTCCCATTTGTTTATTTTTGTTTTTATTTCCCTTTCTCTAGGAGGTTGGTCAAAAAGGATCTTGCTGTGATTTATGTCATAGAGTGGTCTGCCTATGTTTTCCTCTAAGAGTTTTATAGTGTCTGGCCTTACATTTAGGTCTTTAATCCATTTGGAGTTTATTTTTGTATATGGTGTTAGAGAGTGTTCTAATTTCATTCTTTTACATAAAGCTGTCCAGTTTTCCCAGCACCACTTATTGAAGAGGCTGTCTTTTCTCCATTGAATAGTCTTGCCTCCTTTATCAAAAATACGGTGACCATATGTGCGTGGGTTTATCTCTGGGCTTTCTATGCTGTTCCATTGATCTATATTTCTGTTTTTGTGCCAGTACCATATTGTCTTGATTACTGTAGCTTTGTAGTATAGTCTGAAGTCAGGGAGTCTGATTCCACCAGCTCCGTTTTTCTTTCTCAAGATTGCTTTGGCTATTTGGGGTCTTTTGTGTTTCCATACAAATTGTGAAATTTTTTGTTCTAGTTCTATGAAAAATGCCATTGGTAGTTTGATAGGGATTGCATTGAATCCATAGATTGCTTTGGGTAGTATAGTCATTTTCACAATGTTGATTCTTCCAATCCAAGAGCATGGTATACCTCTCCATCTGTTTGTATCATTTTTAATTTCTTTCATCAGTGTCTTATAGTTTTCTGCATACAGGTCTTTTGTCTCCTTAGGTAGGTTTATTGCTAGGTATTTTATTCTTTTTGTTGCAGTGGTAAATGGGAGTGTTTCCTTATTTTCTCTTTCAGATTTTTCATCATTAGTGTATAGGAATGCAAGAGATTTCTGTGCATTAATTTTGTATCCTGCTACCAAATTCATTGATTAGCTCTAGTAGTTTTCTGGTAGCATCTTTAGGATTCTCTATGTACAGTATCATGTTATCTGCAAACAGTGACAGCTTTACTTCTTCTTTTCTGATTTGGATTCCTTTTATTTCTTTTTCTTCTCTGATTGCTGTGGCTAAAGTCCAAAAACTATGTTGAATAATAGTGGCAAGAGTGGACAACCTTGTCTTGTTCCTGATCTTAGAGGAAGTGGCTTTAGTTTTTCACCATTGAGAATGATGTTGGCTGTGGGTTTGTCATATATGACCTTTATTATGTTGAGGTAAGTTCCCTCTATGCCTACTTTCTGGAAGGTTTTTATCATAAATGGGTGTTGAATTGTGTCGAAAGCTTTTTCTGTATCTATTGAGATGATCATATGGTTTTGCTCCTTCAAGTTGTTAATATGGTTTATCACATTGATTAATTGCATATATTGAAGAATCCTTGCATTCCTGGGATAAACCCCACTTGATCATGGTGTATGATCCTTTTGATGTGCTGTTGGATTCTGTTTGCTAGTATTTTGTTGAGGATTTTTTCATCTATGTTCATCAGTGATATTGGCCTGTAGTTTTCTTTTTATGTGACATCTTTGTCTGGTTTTGCTATCAGGGTGATGGTGGCCTTGTAGAATGAGTTTGGGAGTGTTCCTCCCTCTGCTATATTTTGGAAGAGTTTGAGAAGGATAGGTGTTAGCTCCTTTCTACATGTTTGATAGAATTCGCCTGTGAAGCCATCTGGTCCTGGGCTTTTGTTTGTTGGAAGATGTTTAATCACAGTCTCAATTTCAGTGCTTGTGATATATATTCTATTTCTTCTTCTATTTGTCCATTTTTTCCAGGTTGTCCATTTTATTGGCGTATAGTTGCTTGTAGTGATCTCTCATGATCCTTTGTATTTCTGCAGTGTCAGTTGTTACTTCTCCTTTTTCATTTCTAATTCTATTGATTTAAGTCTTCTCCCTTTTCTTCTTGATGAATCTGGCTAATGGTTTATTAATTTTGTTTATCTTCTCAAAGAACCAGCTTTTAGTTTTATTGATCTTCGCTGTTGTTTCCTTCATTTCTTTTTCATTTATTTCTGATCTGATCTTTATCATTTCTTTCCTTTTGCTAACTTTGGGGTTTTTTTTTGTTCTTCTTTCTCTAATTGCTTTAGGTGTAAGGTTAGGTTGTTTATTTGAGATGTTTCTCGTTTCTTGAGGTAGGATAGTATTGCTATAAACTTCCCTCTTAAAACTGCTTTTGCTGCATCCTATAGGTTTTGGGTCATCGCGTTTTCATTGTCATTTGTTTCTAGGGATTTTTTGATTTCCTCTTTGAATTCTTCAGTGATCTCTTGGTTATTTAGTAGTGTATTGTTTAGCCTCCATGTGTTCATATTTTTTACAGATATTTTTCCTGTAATTGTTACCTAGTCTCATAGCGTTGTGGTCAGACAAGATACTTAATATGATTTCAATTTTCTTAAATTTACCAAGACTTGATTTGTGACCCAAGATATGATCTATCCTGGAGAATATTCCATGAGCACTTGAGAAGAAAATGTTTTCTGTTGTTTTTGGATGGAATGTCCTATAAATATCAATTAAGTCCATCTTGTTTAATGTGTCATTTAAAGCTTGTGTTTCCTTATTTATTTTCATTTTGGATGATCTGTCCATTGGTGAAAGTGGGGTGTTAAAGTCCCCTACTATGATTGTGTTACTTTCGATTTCCCCTTTTAAGGCTGTTAGCATTTGCCTTATGTATGGAGGTGCTCCTCTGTTGGGTACATAAATATTCACAATTGTTATATCTTCTTCTTGGATTGATCCCTTGATCATTATGTAGTGTCCTTCTTTGTCTCTTTTAATAGTCTTTATTTTGAAGTCTATTTTGTCTGATATGAGAATTGCTGCTCCAGCTTTCTTTTGATTTCCTTTTGCATGGAATATCTTTTTACATCCCCTCACTTTCAGTCTGTATGTGTCCCTAGGTCTGAAGTGGGTCTCTTGTAGACAGCATTTATCTAGGTCTTGTTTTTGTATCCATTCAGCCAGTCTGTGTCTTTTGGTTGGAGTGTTTAATCCATTTATATTTAACGTAGTTATCGATATGTATGTTCCTATTCCCATTTTCTTAATTGTTTTGGGTTTGTTATTGTAGGTCTTTTCCTTCTATGTGTTTCCTGCCTAAAGACGTTCCTTTAACATTTGCTGTAAAGCTGGTTTGGTGGTGCTGAATTCTCTTAGCTTTTGCTTGTCTGTAAAGGTTTTAATTTCTCTGTCGTATCTGAATGAGATCCTTGCTGGGTAGAGTAATCTTGGTTGTAGCTTTTTCCCTTTCATCACTTTAAATATGTCCTGCCACTCCCTTCTGGCTTGCAGAGTTTCTGCTGAAAGATCAGGTGTTAACCTTATGGGGATTCCCTTGTATATTATTTGTTGTTTTTCCCTTGCTGCTTTTAATATTTTTTCTTTGTATTTAATTTTTGATAGTTTGATTAATATGTCTCTTGGCATGTTTCTCCTGGATTTATCCTGTATGGGACTCTCTGCACTTCCTGGACTTGATTGACTATTTCCTTTCCCATGTTAGGGAAGTTTTCAACTATAATTTCTTCAAATATTTTCTCAGTCCATTTCTTTTTCTTTTCTTCCTTTGGGACCCCTATAATTAGAAAGTTGGTGCATTTAATGTTGTCCCAGAAGTCTCTGTGACTGTCCTCGATTCTTTTCATTCTTTTTTCTTTATTCTGCTCTGTGGTAGTTATTTCCACTATTTTATCTTCCAGGTCACTTACCCGTTCTTCTGCCTCAGTTATTCTGCTGCTGATTCCTTCTAGAGAATTGTTAATTTCATTTATTGTGTTGTTCATCATTGGTTGTTTGCTCATTAGTTCTTCTAGGTCCTTGTTAAACGTTTCTTGTATTTTCTCCATTCTATTTCCATGATTTTGGATCATCTTTAATATCATTACTCTGAATTCTTTTTCAGGTAGACTGCCTATTTCCTCTTCATTTGTTTGGTCTGATGAGTTTTTACCTCGCTCCTTCATCTGCTGTGTATTTCTCTGTCTTCTCATTTTGCTTACCTTACTGTGTTTGGGATCTCCTTTTCGCTAGCTGCAGGTTCGTAGTTCCCGTTGATTTTGGTGTCTGCCCCCAGTGGCTAAGGTTGGTTCAGTGCAGTGTGTAGGCTTCCTGGTGGAGGGGCCTGGTGCCTGTGTTCTGGTGGATGAGGCTGGATCTTGTCTTTTTGGTGGGCAGGACTTCGTCTGGTGGTGTGTTTTGGGGTGTATGTGACCTTATTATGATTTTAGGCAGCCTCTCTTCTAATGGGTGGTGTTGTGTTCCTGTCTTGCTAGTTGTTTGGCATAGGGTGTCCAGCACTCTAGCTTCCTGGTCACTGAGTGGAGCTGGGTTTTAGCGTTGAGATGGAGATCTCTGGGAGAGCGTTCACCGTTTAATATTATGTGGAGCTGGGAGGTCTCCAGTGGACCAATGTCCTGAACTTGGCTCTCCCACCTCAGAGACACAGACCTGACACCCGGCTGGAGCACCAAGACTCTGTCAGCCCCATGGCTCAGAAGAAAAGGGAGAAAAAAGAAAGAACGAAAAATAAATAAATAAAATAAAATAAAATGAAATAAAGGTATCAAAATCAAAAATTTTTTTAATTATTAAAAATAAAAAAATTAAAAAGTAATAAGAAAAAATTTTTAAAAAAGAAAGAAAAGAGCATCCAAACCGAAAAACAAATCCACCCTTGATAACAAGCGCTAAAAACTATACTCAAAAAAAAAAAAAAACGGACAGACAGAACCCTAGGACAAATGGTAAAAGCAAAGCTATACAGACAAAATCACACAAAGAAGCGTACACATACACACTGACAAAAAGAGAAAAAGGAAAAAAAATATATATCCCAAGTCTACAGTTGCTCCCAAAGTCCACCACCTCAATTTTGGGATGATTCGTTGTCTATTCAGGTATTCCACAGATGCAGGGTACATCAAGTTGACTGTGGAGATTTAATCTGCTGCTCCTGAGGCTGCTGGGAGAGTTATCCCTTTCTCTTCTTTGCTTGCACAGCTCCTGGGGTTCAGCTTTGGATCTGGCCCCGACTCTGCATGTAGGTCGCCAGAGGGCATCTGTTCTTCGCTCAGGCAGGACGGGGTTAAAGGAGCAGCTGATTCGGGGGCTCTGGCTCACTCAGGCTGGCGGAGGGAGGGGTACGGAATGCGGGGCAAGCCTGTGGCAGCAGAGGCCAGCGTGACATTGCACCAGCCTGAGGCGCGCCGTGTGTTCTCCTGGGGAAGTTGTCCCTGGATCACGGGACCCTGGCCGTGGCGGGCTGCACAGGCTCCCTGGAGGGGAGATGTGGATGGTAACCTGTGCTTGCACACAGGCTTCTTGGTGGTTGCAGCAGCAGCCTTAGCATCTCATGCCCGTCTCTGGGGTCTGTGCTGATAGCCGCGGCTCACACCCGTTGCTGGAGCTCATTTAGGCAGTGCTCTGAATCCCCTTTCCTCGTGCATCCCGAAACAATGGTCTCTTGCCTCTCCGGCAGCTCCAGACTTTTTCCCGGACTCCCTCCCAGCTAGCTGTGGTGCACTAGCCCCTTCAGGCCCTGTTCACGCAGCCAACCCCAGTCCTCTCTCCCTGGGGTCTGACCTCCAAAGCCCGAGCCTCAGCTCCCAGCCCCCACCCGCCCTGGCGGGTGAGCAGACAAGCCTCTCGGGCTGCTGAGTGCTGGTTGGCACTGATCCTCTGTGCGGGAATCGCTCCGCTTTGCCCTCTGCACCCCTGTTGCTGCGCTCTCCTCCGTGCCTCTGAAGCTTCCCCCCTGCCAGCCCCTGCCTCCACCAGTGAAGGGGCTTCATAGTGTGTGGAAACCTTTCCTCCTTCACAGCTCCCTTCCAGTGGTGCAGATCCTGTCCCTATTCTTTTGTCTATGTTTTTTCTTTTTTCTTTTGCCCTACCCAGGTCCGTGGGGAATTTCTTGCCTTTTGGGAAGGCTGAGATCTTCTGCCAGTGTACAGTAGGTGTTCTGTAGGAGTTGTTCCACACGTATGTGTATTTCTGATGTATTTGTGGGGAGGAAGATGATCTCCATGTCTTACTCCTCCACCATCTTGAAGGTCTCTCCTTGCTTATTATTATAAATTAAATTTTGAAACACTTTGTCAAAATCTCAAACATGTATTGATATCCTGACTGGGATTCAGGTTAAGGAGTTTTTATACGCTCTGCAAAAAACTGAGGATGATGATGAGAGTAACCCATCATATTTCATAATATTAAATTCATACTTGGCCTTCAAATAAATGGTATTAATAAAAAAATCCAAATTACTATGGAAACTTTCTTTCAAGAAAAATGGTGAAGTCCCCATGCAAACAGTAAACAGTCAGTAAATGTTAAATTAGTAAACTATCTGAAGGTCTTTTCTTTAGATAGGATAAATTACTAAAATTTAAATATATTTCATGGAGAATAATATTTCCACAAACATTCCATATACATAAGAAATGAAATGTAACCCCTACATTTTAGGAATTTGTAGTCAAAAGGCAGAGTCCAATGGGTAGGCCTAGGTAAAGAATTACAGTACGATATAAAAAATTACAGTGTAATACCTTATTTTTAAAGCAAAAAGTTGCATAAACAATGCCAAAGTAAGTTAGAGAAAGGGGCAATTCCATCTGGAGAAGAGGTGGGCTTCATAAAGAGGGTAGCACTGTATCTGCTGTGAAGGATGTGGAATTGTAGGAGGAAAAGCCATTTCAGATGAGGGATCAGCGTGTGCACAATCACAAGAAGACGTCTTTGGAGTACAAGAAATTCTTGGGCATGTATGGAACCCAGTGTAAAATACTGACTGTTAGTTTCATTTAAGACATTCTGATAAATAAGGTGAGACTGAATATTTGCTGTGCATATATGCCTATCATGACACTACTGTAGTATTGTTTTCATACTTGTTACTACTTCATGGAAATGTTCTTCAATATTGAAATAATTGTGCTTAGTTCCAGTTAGTTATCTAATTGGATTATCCAATAGGAGAATATTCTGTCAAATGACAAAACAAAACTAAAACAATTTAGTAATGAGTTTGATACCCTTTATTCAAGGAAGAACAATCCGTGGATTGGGGGAGTACAGTGCCTCACAAGCAGTGGAACAGAGTTCCCAAGGGATTTGCAGTAAGAGCAAGCTTTATAGAGAGTTAGAATAGGCAATGAGAAAACAGGGCATGATTGGGAACCTCCTCCATCCTATCCAGGAAGTTCAGGCTAGTGGGTCCTTATAAGGCTAGTGGGTCCTTATAAGGCTAGTGGGTCCTGTTTTCTAGGGTAAGGTAAGCTGGCTAAAACTGAGTTGAAGGATTGTGATTGGTGTATGTTAGGATTCCTTGATGGTGAGCTGATTCCCCTAAGTGCAGGCTGACTTTATTTATGATGTGGGTTGGGCCACTAGGGTGGCCTCCATTATGTGGGTCCCAATATATTGATTAACTTCATCATAACTAAGCCCCAATCACCTTCCAATTAAAATGAAAAATTTAAAACTATCTATCATCTCTCCTCCCCCAAGTCCAAGTTTTAGACTCTTTATTCCAGACAGGTGCAGTTGAGAGAACTGTGCCTCCCTTCTCCAACATAGCTTCCACTTGTAGGGCAGAAGCGCTACCCCAAACATAGGAGGTAAAGAATATTCGTCCCAGATTGCCCTTGCCCCAGATAGTTCATAGGGTGGAGGTTCCACACTAGTAAGTGTAAGCTGAGGAGATCAGGACCTACTATTCCCACCTGGCACCTCATTAATGAAGCAGGAGTGTCTTTCTGGGTAAAGCGTGTTGCTCTCCCTTGTCCCAGCTCTGGTGCAGTGGTGCAGAGATTCTGCCCATGGAGAGAGGCAGGCAGTAAGAACAGAGAGATTTGCAGCTCTCCCAATGGGGAATGATTTTTCTTAGAACAGATCCTGGGGAAGATTATCATAAAGGAGGCTGGTGGGTCCATGACACTACTATAAACATGCAAAACAGTAGACCAGCTAGAAGTATAATAGAGAAACCCAGAGAAAGAGATAGCAAAAAAGAGTCTTTTTTTTGGTCAGAGCAAACAACAAGCCCCAGAGGGAGAGCAGTACCCAAAGTTGCTACAATATATTATTTAAAATGTCCCGTTTTCAACAAGAACAACAACAAAAAAGGATGAGATGTACAAAGAAACAGGTAAGTGTGAACCATTCAGAGAAAAATATCAGGCAATAGAAATTTGAGAAAACCAAATGTTGAATTTACCAGACTTTTAAAGTAGCTACTATAAATATGCTCAAAGAACTAAAGGAAACAATTTATGAAGAATTATAGGAATGTCTGATTGACTGTCTCATCAAATAGAGAATATTAATGAGGAGATAGAAATTTTTAAAAAGTGCAAATTCTGGAGTTGAAACATCCAGTAACTGAAATAAAAAATTCACCTCAGGAGTGGAAAAGTAGATCTGAGAACGCACAAGAAAAAATCAGTGAATTTGAATATAGATCAATAATAATCATACAAGGTGAAGAACATAGGGGGAAAAGAATTAAGAAAATGCACAGGACTTCTGAGAAATGTGATACACCATAAACGTACAACATGTGTGTAATGAGAATACCAGAAGGGGAGAAGAAAGAGAAAGGAGCAGAAAAAAATTCAAAAAATTACAGCTGAAGTTTTCCCATATTTGATTTAAAAAAAAAATTAGGCTACATATCCAAAAATTCAGCCAACTCAAATCCAAATTGAATAAACACAGAGATCCATACCCAGATCCAGCATAGTCAAAAAGTTTTAACACAAAGATTAAGAGAAAATCTTGAAAGCAGAAAGAGAAAAATGACTCATCATATACACAGGGAATAGAACAGCTGACTTTCCATCAGAAACAATGGTGTCCAGAAGGTAGTGGTATGACATATATTGAAACCCTGGAGGTGGGGAGTGGGGAACCATCAACCATTTTCCAATAATTTTTCAAAAATAAAACAGACATTTTTTGTAAAACAAATATATTCTCAAATTTGAAAAAGAACTTAGAGAATTTGTTTATAGCAGACCTACCTTACAGTAAGTACTAAAGTTCTTCAGGCTGAAAGCAAGTGACACAAGACAACACTTTGAATCCACATGAAAAAATGAGGAGCACTGGAAAAATTATTATGTAGTAATTATAAAAGACATTAGTTTGACTACTTCTCCTTTCTTCTTTTCATTGATTTAAACAACAATTCCTTAAAACAATATAATGAAATTGTGGGATCTATAATATATAGAAATGTATTATATTTAAAAATAACACTATAAGGGAAGCATGTGGCAACAAAGCTCTAAGAGTCTATTATAAAGAAATGATACTAAAAAGTATGCACAAGAAGAAATGCAGAGAACTAGGAAGGGTAAACAGGCAATTAGTGTAATAAACTTTATAAGTATATTATTGCTCTGCTTTCTTCTATCTGCTGTTTTAAAAGATACACAGTTATATAAAGTAATAATAAAAGTTTACTTTTGAGTTCTAAACAGATATAGATGCAATATGTATAATAACAATAGCATTAGAAAGGGAGGAGAAGCTTTGCTATATAGGAGTAAAATTTCTAAATCTCTCTGGAATTAAATTAGTATAACTATGAAGTAGTCTGATAAGTAGATGAACATTTTAAGCCCTAGAGCAACCACTAAGAAAGTAACTCAAAGAATAAATATAATTAAAAAATCATGTAAGTAAATATAATTTTATATCAGCAAATATTCACATAGTGCAAAAGAAAGCCATAAAAGAGGAACAGAGGAACATTTTGTTGTCTTTTTATACATCTGATATATAGGAATAAAAGCAAAATGGCAGTGGTAAATCCAACGCTATAAATAATATTAACTGTAAGTGGATTAAACAATCTGATTAAAAGACATTGTAAGGCTGATTAAAAAAATCAGAATCCAACTATAATGCTGTCTACAAGAGACAAAATTTAGATTCAAACACACAAATAGGATGAGAATAAAAGGATGGAAAAAAATATACCATGCAAGCAGCCATAAAAGAGTTAGGGTGCTTATAAGAGTATTAGACAAAATTAATTATAAAAAAAATGTTACTAGAGATAAAGAGAGATATTTTACAAGAATAAAAGGATTGATTCATCTGGAAAACATTATAATTATAAACATAGATGGATTTATGAACAGAACCTCCCAATAGTTTGTTTGGGCTGCTATAACAAAATACCATAGGCTAGGTGGCTTATACACAACAGAAATTTATTTCTCACCATTCTGGAGGCTTGGAAGTCAAAGATAAAGTTGCTGGCAGATTCAGTGTCTGCTGAGAGCCCACTTTCTGACTCACAGATAGCTGTCTTCTCTCTGTGTCTTCACATGTTGGAAGGAAATGAGAGAGTTCTCCTTAGTCTCTTTTATAAGGGCACCAATCTCATTCATGAGAGGTCCTCCCTCATGACCTAAATCATCTCCCAAAGGTCCCTGCTCCAAATACCATCACATTGGGGATTATGTTTCAATTTATAAGATTTTGGGGGAACACAAACGTTCCATCTGTAATGAATAGTATCAAATAAAATTGATTTTAAAACAAAAAATGTTACTAGAGATAGAATGCTTAGATGGATGAACTTGGAAACATTATGTTAAGTGAAAGAAGCCAGACATGAAATAACACTTATTGTATGTGGATGTATTTATATTATATACATTTACATAATAAGCAATTATTTAGAGGCAAAAAGTAGATTGTTGGTTACCTAGAACTTGGAAAGGAGGTGTGGGGAGGAGAATGGGGAATGCTAATCAGTAGAAGGTTTTCTTTAGGGGTGATGAAAATATTCTAAATTTAGGTTGTGCTGATGGTTGCACAACTCTGTGAATAAATAAAAATAATTGAATTGTACACTTAAATGGGTGAATTGTACGGTACCTGACAACTCAATAAACTATTTTTAAAAAGTGTGGGATGACGATGGCCATGAATTTGCTGGTAACCAATGCCTTAAGTAAGACTTAATTTCAGAAAAATTGTGAGGAAGACAGCTAGCCTTCTCCTCTTCTGTACATATCCTTAAAAACTTTCCAGAGGCAGCTGCTTCTCTGGTTTCTGGTTCACTCAAGACCCCTGTCAGAGTGTCTTTCCCCATAATTCACAAGAACAAGAAAAGCAATATATTTAATAAGCAAATACTATACAGCATGCATGGTGTAATTGCTTTACATATATTATTATATTATATATTATTATATATTATCTCTAATTCAATGTTTAGTCTTATGTAAACCATAAGATATAGTTATTCTTATCTCACAGATGAGGAAACTGAATACACAGTTGTGTTAAATAACTTGTCCAAGTTATAGGATAATAGGGTCAGGTTTGGGAATCGAACTCAACACAAATATGAATGCACCGTGTTATAGAGTTTTTCTAAACGTAGTAGAATTTGATACTTCTTCCCTATCAAATCAATCTCTTATCTTTTGTGATAATTGCTTCAATTTACTGAGCATTTACTATGTGCTGGGCACTCTTCTAAGCCATTCGCCCAACAACCTTATGAGATGGGCATTATTATACTCTATTTTAGTAACAAGCACACTAAGTTTCAGAGAGTTTAAGGAACTCACCCAATTGGTAAGTGATGTAATACATTTGAAATATTAGCACTATTTTCCCTTTGACTTGACACTGGATCCTTTTTATATATATGTAACTCAAGGTACTGTGTTCTTGGAATAAACCAGAGGCAGCAATGGTGAGGTGGCGAGACTGAATCATGGAAATGGACTCTTGTCTTATCTCTGCAGCTGGTATCTTGGGCAGAGCTTCTCATCAGGGAACCTGGTCCCTCTCTTTTGTGGGTGTCAGGCTCAAACGAGCAAATTACATAAAATGTCTTTGAACATGATAAAGTGCTATAAAAATGTAAGGCATTATTAATATAAACTAGGTCAGAATCACTAAATCCATAAAGTTTTACAACACTCTGCCTGCTCATTAAGGTAGCAGTGTGGTTTCAAATCAATAATTTACAGCAGAGTGAGACGGTGTGGGCTGGTGTGGGAGAATAGAATGTCAGGGTCTGAAAACTCAGATCTATAAGTTGCTACCAGAGTTCAGTCTAACCTCAGGCAGGTCCCTTATCCTCTGCATTTGCAAAATTATGAACGTATTACTGACCTATTTTATAGAACTTTTGTTAAGAGGCACTGATAAAAAGTGATTATAAAGCACCTTGCAAGTGGTATTGGATGTAAAACTGTTCTAGCATAGGTTATGAATTTTACTTGAACATTCATTTCAGTAGGTAGAGCTCTTTAAATTCTAAAGTTTAAACTTAAGTTTGAAAATTGATTATTGCAACTAAGGCTGTGGGCTGAATTTTAGACCTATGTTTCCACCTTTTCAGTTGCCTGTGTTGGTGGCTTTAAAAGTAATTCAGTAATAAAGATCTTACAACTCTATATCGTGTAGTCTAAATGATCAGATATTTTATAGCATTTAAAATAAACTAATGGAGCCATGCTTCATAGTGACTCATATCTATATAGTGGGCTAAAACAAATTATTATTGCTGGTAGAACATAATTCTGGAAGAAAATGTATTTACTTATGAAACTTTTAGTGAGGGGGTAGTAAGTAAATTACACCTTAAAATAAGGTTTTCTGCTGACTCTGTACAATGCAGATGATCTACACCTGCTAATTGTTTTGTATAAACAGTTATGATAATAATGAAAGCTACAATTTAGTGAGAACTCTGTATATCCTAGGTGCCAGGAAATTTACTTATATTGGATCCTCAGAGGAAGCTTAAGAGGAGGATATTATTTTCCCCATTTTAATGACAAGATATCCAAGGCATGTGGCAGAACACTCAGGTGATATATGAATATGGGTCTCCTATGTAAGAGTATAGACTTTGGTTTCTAAGATAAGGCAACATTTCTATCCTTTGTTAATCTCTGTGTTTCATCCGTTAACAGACTCTTCTGATGATGAGATAGATTCTACTTAATCCTGCAGTCATGATCCTCAACACATGGTCCCTGGGCCAGCAGCACCAACATCAGTTGGGAACTTGTTAGAAATGCAGAATTTCAGGCCCCACCCTGAACCTACTGAATTGGAAACTGTCTTTAATTTGTCTTCCAAGTGAATCTGATACAAGCTAATGACTGAGAACCACTGTTATAGAAAAACTGTGGTTCCAGGCTTTCATTCATTCATTCAGTATTTCAAGCACCTACTAGATACCAAGCACATAGTAGTTTGGGGAGAGTGATTTTGTGTGTTCATCTGATCAATTGATTGCTGCTGGACATAAGGGAAGATTCGAACAGGAGCCTTGGTATGTTGAATTTGAAATGAGTGCTTTAAGAACCAATGGCTCATGAGGTGACATCAAGAAATAGTCCTCGATAAACATGAAGGGCAAAGTTCCCATCGGCAGTCATATAGCTTCCTGGCAAACGTGGTGGCTACTGGGATTGGAGGGGATGAAATTGCAGGGAACACAGACGTTCTCATATATAGGTCATACTTATAAAAGTACACTTTTAAGCCAAGAGGGAGATAACCTCATCCTAAAACTCAGAGATAAGAGGTTTCATAATATCAGTAAAAATCTCTTCAGATATATAAACCAGACTAGTCTTTGTTTCCTCTTACCTCACTCCAGGACCATACAAAGCCAGAACTATTGAAAGTTTTGTCTCGGTTCGGGTAGCACTTAGTATATGTGAAAACTGAGATTAGTATCATGTTCTTCATAGGGTTGTCCAGGTCAGATAGCAAAAGGCCTGGCTTATAAAGTTGCAGCAAACACTGCTGGCTACCTGCTAATATTGATTTTCCTTACTTTTTTTTTTTTTTTTTAACAGTGGGATTCCTGAGGTTAGAGGGGCACAGGGTCACCTGGCATAAGACTACCTTACGTGATCTCTCTTGTGGTAGATATAACCATGTTGATGAGTTCTGGACATAAATTGTGCCACTTGTGGCCCTACCACTAAAAGAAAGGAATGAGCCTGCATTCCTCTTGCCCTTTCTCCTCCTGCAGCTAGAAGATGACAAAACAGCTGCAGATATTTTAGCCCTAGAAGCTGAGATGACTGCCCCTTCATTGGACTGTTCAGTGAGAGAAGCATGAATTCCTGTGTTGTTTAAGCCACTATATTTTAAAATCTTGCTGCAACAATTGAGGCTGTACCATAATTTGGCATCACCTGGAGATCTTGTTAATATGTAGGATGCAGTTCAGTATGTCTGGGATGGGGCCCAAGATTATGCATTTCTAACAAGTTCTTAAGTGATGCTCTTGCTGCTGGTCTACGGACTGCACTTGGAGCAACACGACCCTGTATAATGCAGTTGGCATTTAATAAAGACTATTCAATTATTCTTGTCTTTCTGTCTTAGTTTAGGCTGCCGTAATAAAATAGTAGAGACAAGATGGCCTATAAACAACAGAAATGTATTTCTCACAGTTGTGGAGGCTGGAAGTCCCAGATAAGGGTTTCAGCAAGGTCAGATTCTGGGGAAGGTCCTTTTCTAGGCTGCAGATTGCCAACTTCTAATTGTATTCTCACATGATGGAAAAAAATGAGAGCTAGCTCTCTGGCCTCTTCTCATAAAAGCACTAATCTCATTCAGGAGGGCTCCACCCTCATGACCTAATTACCCCCTAATGGCCCCACTTCCATCCTATGGGGATTAGATTTCAACATACGAATTTTCGGGAGGAACAAACATTTCATCCATAACTACTCTTTTTTCTGAGCCCTTATCAAGTAAGTGGCTCTTCTACCTTTCAAATAAATGTCACCGAGTGGTCCTCATAATGTAAAGGAGTAAACCAAGAAAGGTGTGTGTTGCTGTGTCCTGAATATCTATAACTAGTTAATGTTCTGTCCTAGTAAACACAAATTGGCCGATGGAGTCACATATATTACATGTCAATAACTTATATTATTTATTATGTAACAACTTTTTATTATATTATAGTTTATAACAATCCCTCTGCTTCATGATAACGTGAACTAAAACTTTGGTCAATCAGAGCTCAGATGTGGACTTGAGGTCAAAAGAGGTGCTGGGATCATCACTTGCTCCCCCAACCCCTGAGAACAGCTCACAGTGTGTGTTTTGCTGGTGCTTAGTGCTGGGTCCCTGGCATTATGAACATATGTGGGAAAGCACAACAGGTGGTCTTATTGGGCCCCTCCCAAAGAAGAAGCATTTCCCTGCTCTTCCTCATGCCTCCCTCCTACCCTGCCATGTGGCTTGGCTGGAATTAATTCTTGAGTGGGAATGAAGAGCAAATTTATCTTCATTTTAAGTCCTATGCTTACATTCTTTTTTATGGTAGCGGCAATAGACTTCTTAAAAAATCACTAGTTTTCAATCTGCAGACAAAGAAGGGAGGGAGCGGGAAGCTCTTATTTATTTTTTAAACATCTTTATTGGAGTATAATTGCTTTACAATGGTGTGTTAGTTTCTGCTTTCTAACAAGGTGAATCAGCTATACATATCCATATATCCCCATATCTCCTCCCTCTTGCGTCTCCCTCCCACCCTCCCTATCCCACCCCTCTAGGTGGACACAAAGCACCAAGCTGATGTACCTGTGCTATGCGGCTGCTTCCCACTAGCTATCTATTTTACATTTGGTAGTGTATATATGTCCATGCCACTCTCTCACTTCATCCCAGCTTACCCTTCCCACTCCCCCTGTCCTCAAGTCCATTCTCTACGTCTGCGTCTTTATTCCTGTCCTGCCCCTTGGTTCAGGGAGCTCTTATTTTCCTCATGCCCGGTTACCTCTGCATTCTGTGGAATTTCTCATAGGCAAAATGGATATTGGTGTCTAAGTAGTTATAATTCCAGGGGCACTTGAAAGCTCTTCTCTTAAAAAATGTCCCCATTTACACAAGGATGCTTAAATGCCAAAGAATGGCTTTCTTTTTTTGGATAAGTGTATTTGACCTCAAGATCACAGTATTTAAAGATTCACGTATAGGATTCAGTACAGGTGGGAATTCATTAAAATTACCTGCAATACTTTATATTTCAGTGTAAGCAGTCATTTCCCTAAAGACAAAACCTTTAGCTTTCATTAAATTCCCAAAGGTATTCATGGTTCAAGAAACTTTTAAGAAGCAGAAACAATGCTTCTACCTAAGTTGTTAAGATGTTATCCATCTATATATTAGTAGGAATTAATTTAAGATAATTTCTGGACAATAACTTTTTTTAACATCTTTATTGGAGTATAAATGCTTTACAGTGTTGTGTTAGTTTCTGCTTTATAACAAAGTGAATCAGCTATATGCATATGTATATCCCCATATCCTCTCTCCTTATCCCACACCTCTAGGTGGTCGCAAAGCACCGAGCTGATCTCCCTGTGCTATGCAGCTGCTTCCCACTAGCTATCTATTTTACACTTTGAGTGTATATATGCCAATGCTACTCTCTTACTTTGTCCCGGCTTACCCTTCTCCCTCCCCGTGTCCTCAAGTCCATTCTCTACGTCTGTGTCTTTATTTCTGTCCTGCCCCTAGGTTCATCAGAACCATTTTTTTTAGATTCCATATATATGTGTTAGCATATGGTATTTGTTTTTCTCTTTCTGACTTACTTCAATCTGTATGACAGTCTCTATGTCCATCCACGTCACTACAAATAACTCAATTTCGTTTCTTTTTATGGCTGAGTAATATTCCATTATATATGCGCCACATCTTCTTTATCCATTCGTCTGTTGATGGACACTTAGGTTGCTTCCATGTCCTGGCTATTGTAAATAGAGCTGCAGTGAACATTGTGGTACATGACTCTTTCTGAATTATGGTTTTCTCAGGGTATATGCCCAGTACTGGGATTGCTGGGTCATATGGTAGTTCTATTTTTAATTTTTTAAGGAACCTCCATACTGTTCTCCATAGTGGCTGTACCAATTTACATTCCCATCAGCAGTGCAAGCGGGTTCCCTTTTCTCCACACCCTCTCCAGTATTTATTGTTTGGACAATAACTTTTGATGAGACGAGAGTATTAGAATTCTACTTCATTTGGAAAATGACAGGGAAAAATGTGTTAAGGAAGAAAAAGATTGAAGTTTCAGTTTTACAATTTTGCCCATGAATGGAGGAGGAAAAAATAGACTACCCTCTATTTCAGACACTTATTCCTTTAACCTAAACAATTATAATAATTTTCCTAGTTTGTCTCCCCCTACAGACTTGATTTTCTTCGATTCATGCTGTACACCCAAAAATACCACATTGGAATTTTTCTTAAAACACTACTTTTATTGTTTTATCATTCTGCTCAAAAATCTTTCTACCACCCTTTTAGCTGCTAAATAAAATCCAATCACCTAAGCCTAAAATTCAGGATTCTCTATGATTTTGACCAAGCAACTGTTTTAGCTATTGGTCCTACTACCAACAGACATCTTAAGTTTTAAGTAAACTGGAACACTTGCCATTTCCCAAACTGCCTGTTTTGCAGTTTCTGTATCTTTGCCAATATGAGAATTCTTTCATGAAATGATGTCTTTTCATCCTTACTTTGTAAGTCCCGACTGTTCTTCTAAATTAAGGTTGTCCAAAGAACCTTCTCTGATGTGCTAGCTTGTTGTGTTGTTGAGTCGGTCAAGCTGGGCCTATGTTTTCTATGATCCCCTTCCCTGTGGAGCTCCAGGTTAAATTTGGCCAAAGGAATTAGTAAGTTTTGAGAGTTGGAAATGAAGCAGCAGCCATCACCCTTTGAAAGTCTTTGCTATCAGAAAAAATAATAGATGCAGAATTTTCGGGGGTGGGGGGAGAGGGAGAGGATAGCCAGCCACCTGATGGCAGGTTGATTACTTTGAACTACTTCCATGAGGGAGGGTTGGTGCTTTGATCTTACTGGAACAGATCTGACTCTGGATTTGGATTTGTCATCCCTGACCACAAGGCTTCTGCCAAAAGCACTATCCATGCACGGACAGAATTTACTCATTCACTGTCATAGAATTCCACACAACATTGCTTCTGACCAAGAATTGATTTTACAATCAGTGAAGTACAGCAATGGGCTCATGCTCATGGAATTCGCTGGCCATGGTAACATGTTCCCCAACATTTTGAAGGAGCTGGATTTATAAAACAATGGAATAGCTCTTATTAAGGCTTAGTTACGGCACCAGCTGGATGGCAACATCTTGTACAAGACGGGAAATGTCTTTCAGAATGTAGTATAGACTCTGAATCAGCCACCAATATGCGATACTCTTTCTCCCATAGGTAGGAATCATGGCTCCAAGACATAAGAGTAGAAGTGGGAATGACCCCTTCACTGTTATGTCTAATTACCCACTAGTAAAGTTTTTATTTCCTGTCCCTATAACTTTGGGCTTTCATTGTTTAGGAGTCTTAAATTCTAAGAGATGACATAGCTATAGTTTTATTAAATTAGAAGCTAAGACTACTACCTGACCTCATGGTAGTGGCTCAGTATTCAAAGAAAGGGGTTACTTTACTGAATGAGGTAATTTGTTGACCTGTCAAGGGGAAATCAGGTTGCTAGTACACAATGGGGCAGAATTGCAGATGTTTCCCTAGGGTACTTCTTAATACTTCCATGTTCTGTGACAAAAAGTAATGCATAAATATAATATAATACAGGCTGGAGTGCTAATGGCACAGGAATGAAGGTTGGGATCATCCCACTTGTCAACGAACTATGACCTGCTGGCATGGTCAGAACCAGGGTGAAATAAGTGAGGCACCCACCTGAGGCATGAGATTTAAGGGAGCAACAAAAAATTCAGGAATCCAGGTAAACCGTATTTTAATCCAATGTTTTAAAAGATCAAAATTAGTGCAAAAAGTCCATGAGGAAAAAAATCAAAAATTTAAATAAAGACAGGATATGACCCTGCACTTGTATAACTTACCTCATTTATATCACCCTAGCCTCAACCCCATCGTTTCCTGTCTCAGGCCAAGTTGTGTTGGGTTGTTCCATTGCCAACTTGGCTAAGCTGGGAATTATGCTTCCTAAATCCCCTTCCCTGTAGGATTTTAGGTTAGAGTTGACCAAAGGAGGGACTTGCTCAAGATGTGGGAGACAGAAGTAAAGCATAGGTCGTTATTCCCAGAACGTCTTTGCTCTCAGTTGGACAGATGAAGAGGTACCTGGTGGCTTGCAGCTTGTCTCTCCTCACTCTGCAAACAGCTCTTCTTCCCGTTGGCAGCCCCAGTCCAATATCAGACACTCAACTTCAGACCCACAGGGAAGAGCTACTCAGAAGCAAGCACTTCCCATAGACCAACCACTCAGTGACCCCTTTCTCAAAAGGGGCACAGAGTCTTAGAAGGGCAGGCTTGTGCCTCTTTTTCTGAAATTCTAACTCCACCTTTTTTACCCAGCAACACCCGCAATGACATAAGGTCAAATTATATTAATCATTCCCTTATTCCTTTGCATTGATAGTGATTCTGCTTCCCTATTTGAACCCTGACAGATCCATGTGCTTTTCTGAGTCAGAAATGCTGCAGGTCCAAAGTTTATCACCTGAAAAACCTGAAGCCAGATGTGTTTTGGAATTTAGATTAGTTTTCCTTTTAGAAAGAAAGTATGGTGCATACACTGTGTAATATTTAACAGCTCTACAGTGGGCTCTAGGATGACATCTCCATTTCAGACACAGTCATATTTCTGTAGTGGAATAAGTGGGAGAAATAAAGACTATAAATAGCCTTATATCATTTCAGGGCAGTTTTCGTTGCTGAATTAATTATGCAAAAGGTATGACTCTTAGAGCTTTTTGGATTTCCAAATTGCAGGAAAGGTGTTATGCACATGTATCTGGCACATAATAAACCCAATAAATTTTATCATTAGAGTCCATCCTCTCATTTCTCATTACATTTTGTAGTACTTATAATTTTTTTATATAGTGGTATATTATTATGACTTGTTCATATTTTACATCTCCTACTGAACATCAGGCCTCTTGAATAATGATGATAAGTCCTGTAATTTAGACGACTCATCTGTGATAGTTGCTTTACAGGGTTCATGTCTTAGGCAAAGCAGCAAAATGTAGCCCTATAGTGTGTTAACATGAAAACAGCCAGCGATTAAATAAAGGACCTGTCATTTAGTAGTTATGTAACAATGTGCAAATTAATTCACCTCTCCATGTCTCAGTTTCCTTATCTGTAAAATTGGGATGCTAATAGCTTCTCTAAAGCGTTACTGCAGATCATCTTGCCTATATAATGATTACAAAGCATTTAGCATCTGCATATAGTAAGTATCAATACTTAGTAAGTCAAAGCTATGATTATTATTTCACTGCATCATGGCAATGACTTTGAACTACCCCACCCCCTACCCTCATCTAATGGAGTGCCTCCTTTATGGAGCATACTGAAAACATTCATGTTGCAAGAATAAATAGTTAAATGAATGGAGATATTATCAGGAAGATACCCATTTATGTAACGATATTTGGAGAAGAATTCTCCTTTGGGGTGTGAAGATCTAAGGTAGGGAAACTCATAAATATTACATGAAATACTCCCTGTTCTGTTCCTCCTCTAGATGGGTCCCAGTCTCTTGGGTTTTCCTAAGGGTTTGGAAAACAGTTGAAGAGAAAGAATTCCCAGATTGCACCAATTGAAAGCAAACTCAAATAGACAATCAGGAGAGTGAGACTCTGCCTACCCAGGCCACTGTCTCTTTAGACAGCAATGTTAACTAATTAGTAGGGAGAATCCCTGAGCTAAGTAGATCTGGTTGCACAGAAATTCCTAGACAAATTCCTTGAATCTAGGTGAACAAAACCTGAACGTGCTCTTTTTTTGTTTCCTCCCCCTTTGAGTAGTCTACAGCAGAGACTATTTGATGTCAGAATTCAGCTATTATGTCTCTCACCTTTTGCTGCTGTAATCAAGGTAATGTAGGGAATGTTTTGGCGGCTTTGACTATCTTGTTTAATAGCTAATAATACTTTCTTGGTCATAGCATTAATGCTAGTCTTTCTTTTCCCAAGGGTGTGCAAACTGTATTAGCTTCTGAGATCACAATTGCTATAAAAATCTGATGTTATTACTTTTCATTATATCTTAGAGACACCAGTGAGATTTCAACTGGCCTGTTTTTCACTTTGTTCTTACTTTTGTTTTTGGTGCAAATTATTATGCCTATGATTTTTAGGTGTACTTACTTATAAAATATAATTTGCACTATTGTATTTTGCTGTCAGTTTTACTTGTAACCAATCATTTTTCCCCCCAGTGTATCTACTGGACTTCACGTCTCTCAAAGGAAAGATGAACATTTGGGATTGAGACATGTGATTGTAAATTATTGCATCAGTTACCACTTGGCTAGAATATCCTGATCTAGCCATATTGAAAGGAAAAAAAATCAGTATTTCTTGGAAACCATCTATCCAATTACTATTTAAGAACTCATGCATAATAGTTTTTCCTGTACAGATTTTAACATTTTTGCTGGAAATTTGATTATTCTTTAGAATTTCTTCTCTCTTCTAGGGTCAGAGGAATAAACTCATGTCTGTGCCCTTTCAACAAAAGTTCTTGCCCATGAGTAAAGTAACTGGCTTCCAGCAAAGGGGAGATATATATCCCTTTTGGAGTAAACATAGACCCTAAGTGACATTGAGTGTGACCAACGCTATTGCAGTTGGTCACTCTGAAATGTCCTAGCAGAGTTGCAGTGTCCTTGCATTGTTACTTATGTATCTAGACTTCCCATTCATGGAGCACTGGCTTGGTACATATTCAGAGTTGAACTGGACGGGAATTTCAGCCACTCATTTTTTCCTTTTTTTCTTTTGCAATGTCCCCTAGGCACTGTCCAGTGGAAATTGTTTAAAAGTGGGCTCAATTTTTTTTTAACATCTTTATTGGAGTATAATTGCTTTACAAAATTGTGTTAGTTTCTGCTGTATAGCAAAGTGAATCAGCTATATGTATACATATATCCCCATATCTCCTCCCTCTTGTGTCTCCCTCCCACCTTCCCTATCCCACCCCTCTAGGTGGTCACAAAGCACCGAGCTAATCTCCCTGTGCTATGCAGCTGCTTCTCACTAGCTATCTACTTTACATTTGGTAGTGTATATATGTCAATGCTACTCTTTCATTTCGTCCCAGCTTACCCTTCCCCCTCCCCGTGTCCCCAAGTCCATTCTCTGTGTCTGCGTCTTTATTCCTGTCCTGCTCCTAGGTTCATCAGAACCATTTTTTTTTTTTTAGATTCGATATATATGTGTTAGCATACAGTGTTTGTTTTTCTCTTTCTGACTTACTTCACTCTGTATGACAGACTCTAGGTCCATCCACCTCACTACAAATAGTTCAATTTCATTTCTTTTTATGGCTGAGCAATATTCCACTGTATATATATGTGCCACATCTTCTTTATCCATTCATCTGTCGATGGACACTTAGGTTGCTTCCATGTCCTGTGTATTGTAAATAGTGCTGCAATGAACATTGTGGTACATGACTCTTTTTGAATTATGGTTTTCTCAGGGTATATGCCCAGTAGTGAGATTGCTAGGTCGTATGGTAGTTCTATTTTTAGTTTTTTAAGGAACCTCCATACTGTTCTCCATAGTGGCTGTATCAATTTACATTCCACCAACAGTGCAAGAGGGTTCCCTTTTCTCCACACTCTCTCCAGCATTTATTGTTTGTAGATTTTTTAATGATGGCCATTCTGACAGGTGTGAGGTGATACCTCATTGTAGTTTTGATGTGCATTTCTCTAATGATTAGTGATGTTGAGCATCCATTCATGTGTTTGTTGGCAATCTGAATATCTTCTTTGGAGAAATGTCTATTTAGGTCTTCTGTCCATTTTTGAATTGGGTTGTTTGTTTTTTTGATATTGAGTTGCATGAGCGGCTTGTATATTTTGGAAATTAATCCTTTGTCAGTTGCTTCGTTTGCAAATATTTTCTCCCATTCTGAAGGTTTTCTTTTCATCTTGTTTATGGTTTCTTTTGCTGTACAAAAGCTTAGGTCCCATTAGGTCCCATTAAAAGTGGGCTCAATTTTAATTGTTTGTTTCATGCATGCTAGCAATTTATGTGAATTAATATTTGGCTAAATATCTCAGGTAGGCCATATGTTAGATACCCAGAACTTACTAATAGGTTGTTTGGTCATGGATGTTGGAAAGTTCAAAGATTTTAATCACTATGTAATATATGTGTGTTTCCTATACACACACACATGCACACACACACATATATATATATATAATTAAATCATATTAATGATGTATGACGTAGAAAATAAAAATACAATAGTCAGTTTTCAGATAATTCTGAGTTTCACCGATAAATGAAGTAGAAATGTTCTTATTTAATTTTATGAAATTTACACTTACATTTACTTTGAGATAAGGGGTGTCTTAGAAAGAAGTCTTTTCAATGGAGTAGAGGATTGAATTCCTAAATTACCTCTAACTTGTTGGGGATATTGTTTAATATATGAAGGTTAGTTTCCTGAATTGTAATATATATGCATCTGTATCTATCTATCTATCTATCTATCTATCTATCTGTCTATCTAGATTAGGCAAAATGATTCTTTAGATCTGTTGTATCTTATTTGTTCAACAAGTGTTACTGAGCATCTTCAATAGGATGAGTGTAGAGGTCCATGATGAGACAGGGAGGTCCATGGTGAATTTATGGTACTCAGTGAATTTATGGTCTAATACTGGCATAAATATGTTGCATCAAGTGCAAGTTTCTACTCCGAATGCCATATTAAGAAGGCTTCTAAAATAGAGTCCAGAGTCAGGGAAAAAAAATTCTGTGATAAATTAGCAATACCAGCCAAAAATGAACATAGAAATGGGAGTGGCAGCAGGCATGATTTACACCTGCTGTTCTTCATCTAATCTCTAAGACTATATGCCCTCACTACACATTTCTAAAGATTGGCAACCAATTCCCTATAATACCGTATTGAGAGAAATAGAACAAACATGCTGGAAAAGCAAGACTTTTCTTATAATAATAGCCAAGTATATCAGCTATTGATAAACATATGTTAGCATTTACCCATTCATTCTGTTGGAGATAACTAAATAACTCTTAAGTGTTTTGCCCTCCAGGCTTACATTAAAAGTTAATTATCACCACGTGGGACAGGCCTCCTGAGGCCATCACAGCCTTGAACTAGTATCAGCAAAACGTGCATCTTACATTAGCCCCTGAGTTGCTAACCTCTCACAATAGAATGTGTTCTCCTTGAGTGAATGCTTACAGGTTAAAAACCACACCACTTTCTGTCTGAGTATTAAGTTGAAGAAGGACAACTTTTACCAGAAGAATAAAATCAAAGGACAAGGGCACCATAAGAGAAATCTGGCATCAGATATAAATGTAGGGCTGTCATTAGCTACACCCTGTTACCCAGAATTTATTCTGCATGAGTGTGTGTGTGTGTGTGTGTGTGTGTGTGTCTGTCTGTCTGTCTGTCTGTCTCTACCTCTCTCATGTAAATATGTTTCTTCATCTTGGCTCTTTGTGGAAATTGCCATGGACATTTGGGAGTAATATGGTCTAATACTAGCCAGCAGGAGCAAAGATAGTTTAAGGGGAGATGCAGTAAAGTATGTTTTAATCAGTCCTGGATCACTCTTGCCCCTAAATCCCTCTTTGACTGGTTTGCAAAAGACCCTCAATTTTTTTCCCATCAAATATTAATTTCTCAATCCATTAAGTAGAAGCAGGCTGCATGGACCAATAGTGAGTGTTTTTCAAGACCAATCCTAGTCTATGCATCTGAGGTCAAAAATTAACTTTAAAACAGGAAAGACTAAAGTTTGGATTTCTTTGGAGAGCACCAAAACCACAACGTTTCATACACTATTATTGTACTTACAGGTTGGTCTCATTGATTTACCATTTATGTAGGTTTCAGGTTATTTTTTCACTTATTGAGGGTTTTTTTTCCCAATTTGACTGTAAATTCCTTGAAGGCAGGAACTTTTTCTTTACATTTCTATAGTAGTGTCCAGTGCAGTGCTTTAGATTTGGAATATTGCAGAGAATGTGAGTGTCTGGTAATCCTTGGAAATTCATCCATTAATCTAGACCGTTATGGACCGTACAATTTCTCTTATCAGAGTCTATGTTTTCCTACACTGCCTACTGATTGATATGTTTTGAGATATCAGTGTCTTCTTTGTATCTATAGGCCAATGATTATAATCATTTTAAAAAAACAACTACTGAAATGCATTTATAAAAAGGTTATCTTTGTTTTGAACTAAAAGTGATGTCTACCTGGTTTGAAAATATTAGTAATAGTCTTCAGCTAGTGAAGAAAGTCTTCAGACTGAACTTTAATACTAAGCAGCCTGAATTTATATGCTCATGTACCAATGAAGCAGAATAATATGGCATGTCCTCATAATTAAGGAGAATCGGATCTAATTACCATCACTTCCACCCTATAAAAATATGTAATTTTCATATCCCTATTTTCAGCTTTTTTGAATTTACTTAAGTCTGTATTAGCATTTCACATTTAATGAATGCATTTGTTCAATGACAATTGTTAAGGCTATACAAACATTGTAAAAATGGTTCAGTATCTTTTGCATTAAATTTTATATGAGTTGTGGGATCAAGTACCATACCTGCTCAACTCACCAAGTTCATTATCAAGTGCATGGAGAGCCTTGATACATGCTTTGGATGAAAAAGAAGATGCTGCATCACCCAAAATGAGGGAAGGGGACTATTAGGGCATTTTAAAGGGAGATATTAAGTAATTATGGTGGGGAAAAGTGGTAATGTTGCTATAGATGCAGGGGGAAAATGAGATATGAGGAGACAAAAAGGATAAGAAAATACCTCACACAAGGAATTGAATTGGACCAGGAAAACATCTGAAAATCTACTCCTTGCATCAATGTCAAAAAATACGAAGTGAACAGGTGATCTGAGCATGCTGCTGACAGCCATCCTCACACCCTCTTGGTCTAGAAAATACTTCTTTAGCTTCCTTGAACAAAGACACCACAGTGGGCTACACAAGGTGTAGCAAAGGAAAGGAAAGCTGTTCCATCTCCTCAGCATGCATTAGTCATTTTTCTTCCTCTGAGTCTGTGTCTTAATTGCTTTGCCTGTCTTATTAGATTGGAAACCCACTGGGTTGGGACCATCACTACTAAGGTGTGCAGCACGGAGCTTGGCAGGTGATCAGCACTCAATAAATGTCTATTGCTACCATAAACCAATGTATAAATCTCAGAAATAGGCATAATAATGGACCTGACAGATTAATGCCCAGGGCTATTTTTGTACAGCAGCATGGGCTAGCCAAATCAAAATCAGACATCTCAGATTCAATTCTTCTCAGTTTTGCATGTAATTCTCAGCCTCTCACATTTTTGTCCTGTGACAGACAGGAAGAAATGAGTCAACTTTTCAACATAATTGAATTAAAGAGCATCTCTCTTTTTTTTTTTTTGGTCTGTTTCTCAAATGCTATTGACCCATTATGTAGATGGCATTGCTTTTTTTTATTATTGATAGGGTGGTTTCAAATGCTGCAGGAGATGTGATACATCGTATTTATACTCAACACTTCAAGTCCTCTTCTTTGTGGGAGATTTTCTCTAGCAGCAAGAAACTATTTAAAGAAACTATCTACTTCATATTTTAATGCTTCCTCTGAGGTAACTAAGGAAGACCTTTATCAGTTTTTCTATTTGGGTAACAAAATTAACATGTGGAGAAACTGAGTGACTTAAGCAAGATCCCCCAGAGAAGCAGTAGTGAAGCCCTAGGTAGAATTCCCCTGAAATAAGAGCTCTTCACAGATACAGGGTTGTTTCTGGGGGTCATTGAAGCTTTGTGCAGTCATCGTAAAATACAATAAGCTTCACATTCCATTTTCTTTCTTATATGAAATGTCAGCTTTGTCGACCTGTTAAAAGACGATTTTTTCCCCAATCTTTACAAAGCTTCCTGTAGGTACAATCTGCTATTAGTTTCCTTTTTTTAGTTAGACATTTTTATATTTCTTTTCTTGGTTTATGTGTAAAAAGTCACCCAAATTAGATCACCCAAATACATAACATGATCATGAAATTATTTGAAAATTTCAATAAATTCTTTAATAACTCTAATTTTTTCTGACAGGAGGATTATAAATTTTTTAAAAAATCAACTAAATAATCTGTTTTCAGATCCAGTCTTTTTGAATATGAGTCCAAGGATAAAGACAGAGCTGGCCCTATGACCAACCAAGGTTAATGAGAGGAAACTGGATATTGAGAGTATGGAATGAATGCAAAATTTGATCCTGTGCCTACAGAAAAGGAAGAATCAAGGGTTCAAATTTACACTACATAAATCAAGAGGGCTAAAAGAGGCAATTGTTTATGTAATTCAAGGACAAAAATGCCTTTGTATCTATCATTAAGATATTTCAGGTGTTTTCCAGATATTGCCAGCAAATATATGCATTCATACAGAACTATCCACTAGGCACTTGAAACCCTTGGGTGGAATGAAAACGCAAAGGAAATATTTTCATGTAAATATTACTTTCCTAAATATATTTACATGAAAGTAAATAGAGAAAATTTTGATTAATCAATTAATTTTTTCAAAAATATTTTGAGTGCTGTAAACTAGGCATTATGTATTTTTTCTTATTCCTTCTAGCCTCCCTTCCCCCAAAAATAGATTTATGTATGCTCCATGTCTTTTGTTTGAAATAGAGATGGATAATAAACAAAGTCTGTAAAGGAAATGTGACAGCTACACAGAGGAAAAAAAAAAAAAACGTGTCCAAAAAGATTCTGAAGTTTATGAGCTTGGGTGGCTGCGAGAATGGTGGTAACATTTATAGAAGTAACCAAGTCCCAAGTCAGGAGAATAAATAACTTGTGAAGGGGGTACTTAATGACTTTAGTTTTGACTATGATGTGAATATGAAACCATCGTAGAACATTCAGACAGCGGTTACCTGCCATGTATTGTATAGAATAGAACCAGAATTTGAAGCAATTTGAACTAATTAGTCCTGAATGCCCAAATTCAGTCATTATCTGCCAAAATATGTTAATTTAATTCAATATTTGTCTATTTTGTTTTGTCTATAGAACCGTAGTAGGTAAAAAATAGAAGTCAAAGTACTCAGTACATCTGGAAGAAAGAAAGAGGACTTTTTCCTTCTAGAGGAAAAATTGAAAGTGCTTCTCTATGTGTGTTTGTTTTTTTTGTTGTTATTTTTAAATTTTTAAATTTTTTGGCCATGCCATGTGGCATGTGAGATCTTAGTTCCCCGACCAGGGATCTAACCTGCGCCCCCTGCATTGGAAGCTGGGGTCTTAACCACTGGACTGCCAGGGAAGTCCTCTATGTGTATTTGATTAGCTGACATTCTACTCCTCTCTTAGATCTGGAATATCTTTTCCCCCAAGATAGGTTAAAGCAGGAGAAATATTAAAAGAAAATTAGAGAAATATCTATTTTTGAAATTATTTATAATGTTTCTGAAGTTGGTAAAATCCATGCAGGGCCTTATTTGAAGTTTTAGAAGCCCTGTGTTCATAAAAGAATGATTAAATCTTTGTCATTTGGCTTGCTAAAAGAGGTACTAAGCATGAGGAAAACCAAACCAAACCAAACAACCCTGCAAAATGTTTAGACCATGGTGCTACCATATTTTCAGCATCTTCTTCCATTGCCTCTGACTAATTTCCCATCATGAATATCCTGTTTCTACTCTTTCCAACCCTTATTCAGGCATCTCTGGACCTAAGGAATCATGGGTCAGTTGGCATGACTTAGAGGTTATGAGACACATGGATACCTAATGAGAGGTACAATTTTGTCCTTTGTTCATTCAGATGTTTCATTCGTCCGATTTAATTAGAGAGGTTTTCACCTACCCTTAAGGCTCACTTTCTACAAAGGCTTCATGGACTTTCCAAGATCAGAAGTCTTAACCTAAGAGCATCTTTCAATGCGAGTGTACAACATATAGTTCACAAGCTGTGCTGGAATCAGAAACACTTGAGTTCTCATTCCAAATTATGTCACCCATTAACTATGTGGCTTGGACAAATCACTCAGCCCTTTATAAGCTTCAGTGACCTCCTATCTAAAATCAAGATAACAAAGGTACCATGAGGTTTGTTATGGGCAGTAAATGAGATATGCAGAAACTATATGGTTGCACATAATAAATGGCCTATACATAGGGTATTTCATTGTTGTAACTAACCTCTGCTGTGTAAGCAAACTATAAAGCCAAATTAGAAAATTGGCACAAAAGAGGTCAGGTAACAAGAAGAAGAGAAGTAAAGGGTGAGAAATACAATGATTCTTTTAGTAGTAAGTAGTAAGTCAGAGTTCCTGCATGAAATTACTTCTTGCTTTCATCACTCTTTTCTACTTTGCTGATCAGGTTCTGGTCTGTCAATAGCTGAACTCCCTGCCCCTGTTTTTGCCTGTGACCTTCAACAGGTCACTTTAGGCACATTTTTATTTTTGAAATTATGTAAATTAACCCAGTGTTGTTTCTGGAATTTGAATTGGTGTATCTTGTTCTCTTTGTAATCTTTCTAAAATTCAGTTTTGAGATTATCTGCTGCTCCATAACCCCAGCAGACTCTCTGTGGTCTACATTGAGCTTAAAAGATCCTCCAGCCTCTTTATTTTTGGCATCCCTCCCCCTCTCCCCCAACTGCTTCCACGTATTCTATAGTCCGGGCATACCATTACATCGTGATGTTTTTACCTTAGATCTTTGCATGTGTTTCTTCTTGATCAATCCGGTTATCTCTTGGGTTTGTCAAAAATTCTACTTTTCTGCTAATGCCTTACCTAATCCAATAAAATGAAATAAATTGCTACTGCTCACTTTGTATCACGACTGTGCCTTCTACAGAGCCCTATTATTGCATTAATCATATCATATTGCAATTCTGTGTCAGTTTACTCATTTACTAAGTTATGACCTGCTTGAAGAACCTTAGTTGCAGGGTCAAGAAGAAAAGAATGTTAAGCAAAACATGTCCACAAATCAACTGATATCTGCTTGCCATTAATTTGTACTCAATGAGTGGTGAATTAATTATATATCCTCAAATGCTTTGAAAGCTCCTGGGTATTACTAATATCACAGATTCCCTATGATAATCTCAAATGATCTGCTTAATAACCACTTGTTAAATGTTTGGAATAACTTTTGAATTTTAAAAAGGATTTGCTATTTTAAAATTAATTTTTTCAGAAGTATAGACCGTTATTTGCAGTGAAAATGATGTCTAACGAGATGTCCTTTAGCCATCCCTGTTGTGACCAAATAACAATAGCTAACAGAGATTGAGCATTTAGTATCTTCCAAGTACTTGGTCAAGGTTTATATTTTCATTTAATCCTCTCAACAAACCTTCAGTGTGGCTACCATGTTTATTCCCATTGAATAGTAGTGGAAGCACATAGAGTTTAACTTGCTCAAAGTCGCACACACAGTTAGTAATTGTTGGAGCTAAGATCTAAACGTAGAAAATCTGTTGATGAAGACTGCACCCTTCTTAACTACTGTGTTACATTATCACTAAGGCAAACCAGACTGTAGTAACCCAGATAAGGAGCACTCTCAACAGCTTTGTAGCCAGTTACCATTAACAGCACACTTTTTCCTCCCCTAACACAACCAGGAAATCCCTCCCCATATTTTATAGATTATCATCTCCCACATTCTTAAATATGTTTATCTGAGAAAAGAGACTCCCAGAATATAAGCTGTGTGTTTTGCATATGCAAATTGTCCAATATTCTAGCCAGCATTCTTTAAATTATTTTCTTCAATGTTTGTTGCTGTCTTCAAAAATTAGCACAGAAAAGATGATTATATTCATTGCCACCAGCTAAAAAGTATTGGACTCCTACAGTGAAGCTTGAGGGATTTTGTAGGTTTTCTTTTTTCCATTAATATTTAAGCTTAAGTTAAGGCAAACAAAACTGAATACATAACAAATAACCATCAAGGTTATTCTTTATGGGTCAAACATAATGAGTCTCAATTATTAAAATTCACTGCAACTCAAGGCAGTGATTTTTACGATGAATATTTTGTAAGTTCTTCCTCAAACTTGCTGGCTTTCCAGTTTTAATAAACTAAACTTGGGATATTATCCAGCCATTGGGTAGAGTTGGACTTTAGCTTTTATTTTTCTTAAAGGTCTCTAATCCCCTATGTTAATAGTAAATAACCTTTAGGCTGTACTATGCTCATTTGTGTGTCAAAATGAGTTGGAAGCAGCAAGTCCTGAGATTTAAGGAGTGTGGTCAGAGTCTCTGACCCCGAGGGGGAAGACCAAGGACCCTTGGGACCACTTGAGCCTAATCTAGGTTGAACTAAAATGATACCTGTTCCTAGGGTGTCCCAAATCCCCAGCATTCTTTGAGAACCCCAGAGTGGAAGATCCTGGCTCTGAAACATGCTGGAATTCCCTAATATGTGGTACAGACCCTACCATCGCCTTACCAGCCCCACCTACTTTCCTTTTTTATTCTCACATTCTTGTTCTTTCTTATATCTAATAACTCCCACAGGCTCTCTGTCATATTCTGATTTATTTGAGACAGATATGTCCTCTCCCTGAGGACAAAGGCTGGTTAGTATTTTCTACCAGTCGGCTCTCCCACACAAGCCTGTCTACCCTTCTTAATGAATCTTATTCCCGTTGATACCATGGGTCTGAACTCTGAACACTGAGGCTCTTTCTCAATCTCTCCCAACCTCAGAGCTCTTATTTCTTCATGTGGAACTTTATTCCCTGATGCCCTGCCCCACAGCCAGCACCCCTGCATACATTTTCAGCCTGCCAAAATGATGACAGATATTAAGCATGGAAAGATTGACTTGTCGACCAATGGCTAGGATGCAGGGTCAGCTGAACATGGGCTTTTCCGCTAGGTCAACTGTCACTAGTTGAGGTTCCTGAGGGAACTACACAGAGAAGAAATGGCTAGCAAACCGAACGGTTGGACTGGAATCTTGAAGCAGTCCTTTGGTGAGCCAGTCTGTTCCTGTGGAACATTCCCTGTACCTGGATCAGAAACAGGCCTATGGTCTGAAGCACAGCAGACTTACTTTTACTTATGCTCACATTCCAATTTCAGAAATTACTTCAGTGATGGTGTAAAGGGCTAGTCCAGGAGAAGCAAAGGCAAGAGCACGAGAATCAATGCAAGGGAGTTGCCTCTTGTTGCCTGTTTTGGGATTTCTTGACATTTCAGAAGGATAAGTATACCATCTTTTCTCAGGAAAAGCATCCCGAGAGAGAGAATGAGAGGTGACACAAACACTCTGTCTGTCTGTCTCTCTCTCTGTTTCAAGGTTATGTCACTTAATTCTCACAACAAAGCTGTAATGTAGCTACCATTATCATTCCCATTGAAAAGGTGAGGCACATGGGTTTTAACTTGTCTTACAACGGGAGAGAGAGAGAGAGAGAGAGAAAGAGAGAGAGATTCTTCTTACACTGGGGCATGCAGGTAGTAGTCAAGGAACCAGGAACCCCACCAAAGTCAGACTCAGAAGCTCACAAGCTTGTCTCAGGTGAGTTTGGCGGATGTATAATATCCATGCTGTCTTTGGGTAATCAGTGAGGAGCATAGGGGAGTGCCAAGGATAAGCTTTTGAAGGAGTTGCCCTAGCTCAGACAGGTCACCCCTGGAGGACTAGGAAGGAGGAAGCAGAGTGGGCTTCTCACCCTCTGCATTCAGGGATGCAGCGAAAACCATGTAGGAAGAACATATTCTTAGGATGTTAAAAAGGAGTGGTCCCCCACCCACTAAGGGAACTTGATGGTTTCTGGGGCTTTTTATTTCAGTTTGAAATGGTTCCCACCTGGGGCTGTGTAGTGTTTCAATTCACTTACAGTTTTGGGTAGAATTGCTAGAAGCATGTCTGCAGGATAAAATTCATCTAATGTCAGAACATGAGACAGATGGAAGATTAAGTTCAAGAAAAGAAAAAAAAAAACAACACACACACATCCAGATTCCCAGGTCTCTGCAGAGTGAGCCAGTGCTGATGGTGATGGGGTTCGCAGCCCCACCTTGAGCTTTGGTAAGAATGCCTTTTCTTTGGTAAATTCTCTCTAAATGGCTAGGGAAACATGACAGCTTTTGGATTTGTATCAACCTTAAGAGCTTCCTGTTACCTAATCTTTTCAAACTCTGTTTTTCACAAACCTAAAAACAATATAAAATGGTGATGATAAAGCTCTGTGTGTCTGTCTGTCTGTCTCCCTACTTATTCACTTAGAAAAAGCAAATGCTAAGTAACCTCCTGTGTGCAGGATATTTACTGCTTTAGGGCACAATCTGTTGCAGAACAGTTAAAACTGTTGCTGAGGCATCTATTGTCATCATATATGCCTCGGCAGCCCTGTGTTCTGTCTCGCTCTGCATCTGTGAGTACAGTGATTTATTGGTAATACTAATCTTCTTTGGAAGTCGAAGTGCTGCTAAGTCAAACATGTTTGAAGAGGGGAAAAACAGTTTCATTTTCTGTTGTTTGTTTCCATGGAACGTCCTATGACTGCTTGAGAAAACATTCTATTTGGAAAGAGAATACATATTTATGTAGTTGAGTAAAAAATAAGGAGCAGCATCTTCTTTAGGCTTCTATTATTCCTATGAGATCTGCCCTGCTACTTTCATTTTCTTAGGACAATAGTATCCTAAGGATTGCATCATCATCACCATCATCGTCCTTGCCGTCATCATCACTTAGCCTTACTGAACAGTCCTTATGTGCAGAGCGTTTAAGAAAAAAGAGGAAAATTGGAAAACAGAGACCCTAAGCACAAACACAATCTGACTCTTCCCTTCAAGAGAAGTTCTTGGAAGAGCGTTCCTACCCAACTTCTACCTTCTTTTTCTGTCCTTCCACGCAGTATTAGTAAAACCAGGAGAGCTTGACATTGATTGTATCCCAAAAAGCAGTGGGCTGAACCATTGCATTGAAACTCAGATACTGTGAAGGACAGTTGGGAGGAAGGTGAGCGTCTTCCGGGCAAAGGTACATAGGGTTTGCACACTCAGCTATCTTCCAGATTGACCCCAAGGTGATGATCGGGTCATGGGCAAAGATGAATAGGAAACTTTACTCTTGTTTCAGGCCTATATCACATCCTCTATCCCAGGACACCAAAAATTTTTTTTCTTTTTCTTTTTCTTTGAGCTCAACTCCTTCACTGTACCAAAGGCCTTCACCTCCCCATTCACACTAAAGTAAAAGTTAGTGATAAAAGCTCCAAGAGGTAATTGCTCTCAATCAGATATAAAGTCTCTGTCAAACACTATACAGTTGAGCCTTGCACAAAGAGGGGGTTAGGGGAACTGAACCCCGAGCAGTCAGAACTTTGAGTATAACTAACAGTTGGTGCTCCATATACACGGTTTCTCATCTGTGGTTTCAACCAACCTTGGATTGCGTAGTACTGTAGTACATATTTATTGTAAAAGTGGACCCGTGCGGTTCAGATCTGTGTTGTTCAAGGGTCAACTGTAGTTCTAAATTGAGGACATTAGTCACCCCATGGAAGACGGCTTGGTCTGTGGGAAGAAAGTCAGCAAAGATAAGGTGGGGCCTTCTGACTATAGTTTGGAAAGGTTAGCATAATTATTAACATTGTGAATTCTGAAGATTGGTTGACCTGAATTTCACTTTAGCCTCATCACTTACTTGCTGTGTTAACACTGGGTGAATTTCTCAATCTTTCTAAAAGCCAGTTTCTGTTAAAATAGAGATAAAAGTAGTGCATACATGTTCAGGGCTGTAATGCAGATTAGATAACATAATGCTGGCACTCAGCTAGTGCTTGTTGTTATTTATGTGAGATAGATGACAGCACGCCTGTGTGTAAAGATAGTAACGAATGATTCTACTAACTGAATCTGCAGACTCCATTGATTTGAGTTCTTCCCATTAAGATAAAATATTTATTTCTTTTTCTTCTGGTTTAGTCTTGGATATTGGGCAACAAACACAAAAGGAAGCATGAAATATAAATGTATACAGAAATTAATATGAGAGATAATCTATAAATAAGCTAGTCTAATGTGCACTTAAAACAGCAATTATCACAAGTGTGCAGTAATTTGATTCTTATTAAATAACATCACATCAAACCTCATCAAGTCAAAATTCAAGAAACTAAAAAAAAAATAAGTTGTTGGATTTTAATAATCTGATTTTTAAAAATCCAAGACTACATACCATATAGTCATATATGAGGAATAGTTATTTTGATTAAACTCCACATACTTTTCCAGTATATTAAGGCAATAGAACATTCTGCAGACTCGGGAGTCTTTATAGTATTTTGGAATCATGGTTTTACTAATTTTGTAGCTGAGGGAACATGTCTGACTGCTTAGAGCCTAAGTTTCCTCATCTACCGCTTTTATAAGATTGATTTTAGGATTAACAAGAACATATTCATAAAGTGCTACATACAGAGAAACACTCAACACCTGGTGGGTGTTATGATTGGAACTGGGCACTTACTATGTGTAGAGGGCAACCTTTTCAAACTTCCCATTCTTGGCAACAATCTGCTTAGCAACACTTTCCCCATTTAAAGCACCTCTTTAATTTTATCTTTATTGTTAAGAGACCAGAGTAAATAAAAGTTTGAGTATGTTTTCACTTGCCCAGAAAACAACCAACAAACCAAAGCAGGCAACACACTTGGCAGTACCCAAGCAATGAGGAACAGTCTTTGCCTGCCTGTTTTTTCTGTCAACGTTTAAGAGCAAGGCATTAATTCTCTACAATCTGTAAATGCTTTGTTTGAGGGCTTTGCACCTTTGGATGAATAATGAATATTAATTAATGATGGCAATGACAATAGATTCCATGCTTTTACCTTATTGCTCTTTATCAGTCTCTAAGCCTTTTCCTTCTCAAGTGGGTTCCTTATTATTTTATCCATTATTTTACTCCTGGAAACTTGTGCTTTGTTAAAATACAGCAGATATCTTCTTGTGTGTTACCATAGCAAATTGCATAAGAATTTACACCATAAATTATTCATTACAGCCAATTTAGTATAATTATTAATTCCCGCACACACTGGTGCCTGATTACATCTCAGTGCTCACTGCAGGATCTTGACCATGTTCTACTGAAAATAATGATCTGTCATGGCTAATCAGGATCTAACAAGTCCCACTAAAAGGTGAAAACGTTTAATTAATATTGGTTTAATGAAACAATGATTGATCCAGTTGCTACAGTCTGTCAGAGATTCTTCCAAAGGTAATCCAAAATCTAACTGGTAATGAATTTAAGAGCTAGCCGTGCTGTACAAGTGATCAACGTGCTTTCCAATTCAAGGGCAAATTGGGATGTCCTCTTCCTTTGGTATCTCTCTGCAAAAGTAAATCAGCTCTACTTTCACTGGGAAGCTTTGCTCCCAACATCAGTTCTGGTATTTCAAGCTTTCATGCCTTATGCTCCCAATGAGCCCTTTTTTTTGCATTAAAGATGCATCCTGTATTGTATGTGAATGTTCCAAGCTGCACTGCCTCTCATGCAGATCTCATTTTAACTCTAAGTTGAGCTGAGCAAAGTTTGCAGTTGCATTTCCCACTGGGATTAACTGTGTAGAATATGGCTTAGAATTCAGTTCAAAAGCCCTTGGGCTGCAAAACCATGTAGTCTAAATATCCACAGAGCATCACTGAATAGATATGGCCTTAAGTTTGATTTAAATTTGGATGGGGAGGGTCTCTTGAAATGTAGAGCAGAAATCGGTCCTATGTGCAATATGATCAATTTTATTACATTAATTTATTTTATATATTTTGAACAATTTCTTTGTTTTTATGTTGAGATAGCTCAGGATCAAGAGTGAGACAATATTAATTAATTAATTTTAAATCTAAAGAATAAATTTTACGGCTTATCTTTTTACTCTTATAGGAGAAAATAAATTAAGACGGTAACATCTCTCTTACTGAGGGCCAATGATGTACCAGAAACTTTGTATATATTTGCTTTCAGACTCACAATGGCCTTTTAAAGTAGATAATGTATTTCTCATTTTCAAGATAAGAAAACTGAAGCTGGAGGTCTTCATCTAGTAAATTGATGAGTAAAGTTGTAAACTCAGATCTGCCTGATCTACTCCAGTGCAGTTTATTGGATCATCTCTAAACCAGGGACATAAGACAGGGACTGTTTGAAGAGCTAAAGTGATTACCTTTTTGATCCTTTTTCTGTTAGACCATGGGTGAATTTTAATATATTGTTTAGAAACACACACGTGGATGAGACAAATGAGGGGAACGAGGCAGAATTTATATACTTGCTACCAATTCAATATCAGGTTTTGATTGACTTGGCTGTGTATTTGGCTCTGTTTCAAGGGACATAAACTTGTAGATATCAGACCCATGTACTGTAGAAATAAGTCCTATTACAAAACTATACATCCATCCCATTTCAACTTTCACACCTCCCCTACTGATGCTCTGTGTGTTTTCCTAGGAAATCACTTCTAAGGCTAGGTTTTTTGTGTGAATTTTGTTTAAAGTACCTTACCAGAGCTTGTTAGGACTGGGATTCTCAGGAACTGTCATTGTCTGCCTTGAAGGCTCAGGGGTAGTGGATACCTCAGTAGCACTTTGAGCGGCCACCTTAGAAAGCCATTGATGGACAAATGCTATCATCTTCGCCCTGCAGTTCAGTGCACACAAGCTTGAAGGTGTTCTGTACCACTTGAGAATTCATTAATGTCTTCAAGGCTAACCCCCTGTGTTCCACATCAGTTCACCCTAGAGTTCTTCAACACCAAACATAACTTACATGTAAGAGGAGAGGCCACATAGCCATAGATGGGTTTATATATAACCAACTATTCTATTTGCTTCTGGGACTTCATTATACCTAGTGTCACATCATGCAATTTTAGAGGTCTTTGCTTGCACACTCGGTATAGTCCTCTGGCATTGCTAAAGCTTGTTACAGTTTTCTCTTATTTTCACAAGTTTATTGGGTCGCTGTAAAGCTGAGAGAAAAACTCCCGGGAGAAAGAACGTGGGAACAAAGACTAGAAGAAGCAGGCGGAATGAGGAAAGAGAAGCCATAGGAATAGACAGTCAAAACTGCAAAAAGACAGTTAACCCCACTAACCTTTCTCCTTATAAACATATATTTATATCAATATTTTCACCAAAGAATCAAGTAAACTGCCTATTTATTTACTGACCAGTCAATTGCATAATTCATATCCTTATATTCTAGGAGCAGACAATCAAATCATACAAAACAATTATTATCTCTTTTTCAATTTATTTAACTTCGGTTTGTTGGAAAGTTTCAGGAAATGTCCATTTGAAGGTTTTACACCTATAGATGGGTAAGAGGAGGAAAATATTTATTCCTAATCTTGGCATATTTCAGTCCTCATGAGAATCCATTAAACATGTGGAAACAGGAACATGATTTAAGATTACTCAATATAACATGATTGTCATATTTCTGCACCTTGTAAATGCTGTTCATTTTTGGAAGATGACTTTGGAGATACAGGAAATGATTCTCACCTTCCCCTTCAAATAGGAACTCTCTCCACCCTTATCCTATCTAGTCATCAGAAAAGGACATAAAAGTGTTGGGGAAGCTAATATTTTGACAAAATATGAATGTGTTTTTCTCTTTCGCAAGTTTGCACATAACACATTTATAGTCAGGTCAAGACAACCCTCTGTCTCAGGAGTAAGGTTCAGTATGTTAGAGCAGGAATGGAAGGACAAAGATTTCATCTTAATTTTCTGACATTTAGTGTAGGATTTGGCATAAAATCTCCTTCAGCACATCAAGAGCCAGCTTGGATTCTATACAAGAGGTTTTCTCTCATGGTCCATGGGTAGAATTTAGGAAAAAAAGACAGAGAGGAAGTAATTGAAAGAACTTCAACCCTCTCAAACAGAGGATTGAGGGGTCAAGAGAAGGGGCAGAAGAAGACATTAAGTGGTCAAACACGTGGTCGATTCTCACCTGGAATGAGAAGATGTGTTATGATACAATGGCGTGAAGGACTCTAGCCTTCTCTCACATTGAGACTCTGAAGGAAGATAACTGCACAGTCGTCCAGCACCAACAGTGGACAGTCTTACTCGTTGAAGAGTGTGGAATTGCATTGCCAAAAGTAGAGTGTTCAAGTTTGAAATTCCAAGATTGCTACCAATTCTTGTGGGGGTAATGAGTGTGTTTTCTGTGAGGAAAGTTGTAGTGAAGGTGAGATGATGCCTAAGCAGAGGCTGGAGTAGGCTATTTTAGGACAGAAGTCAAGATAGAACACAAGGCTGAAATCTTTAACACTGGCAAATGCCAAAGCCCAGATAGAGGCCAGACTATGAATTTTGTTATTTGCTAACAATGGCCACCCACACTGGAAGATGTCCAGAAATGGGACCAGTTACCCTCAAAGGTCACCAGCTTATGCACGTGAAGTAACCACCTTTTTTCCCCCAGTGCCATGAAAAAGCTTCCTTTTTCCTATACCTGGACCTCATCATGAAGAGGAATCAGGGAAACATGGAGGAAAAAAGGCACTGAAGCTGAAAAAACAATCTCAAAAGTCCAAATAATGCCTAAACACCTTCATTTAATTATAACTTTTTGTGTCAGACTTCTGAAAAATAGGATGCAATAAAAGTCAATAGAAGCAATATGCAAACAAATTTCAAAGTTTCCAGAAAATCTATTTTGTATTGTGGGAAAATTTGTAAACTTGTTTGAGGAAAAGAAAAATTTAGGTCATAGCAGCGATGCATATCTTAATATGTGTAATTCTATTGGATCTTTTGCTAAGAGCAAGTTTAACGGGATAAACGGGTGAAAATTGGTATAGGAGAAAGGACAAAGACCATTGACCAAAGTAGTCAACATTTTCTGTTCTCTTTCTCTCCCTGGAGACACTTTCCCTACTCCCAGTGTTTATTATACTTAATGCTATGTTAGGAAGATGATAACAAAAATTATGATAGTTACTATTGATAATTTATAGTCACAATTAATAAAGAAGATATTTTACTAGCAGAACCTAACATCAGATCTTAATAGTGGTTTGGTGAAAGCGCCTGACAATCACACGTGTGCTTTTTACCAGTCAAGGAAATGAGGGGAACAAAGGCTCAAACTGCTGAAAAGTAGTAACATTAAAAATATTGAACTAACCAGATGAACACAGGCTGTAAACCACCAGTGTGGGCATGCAGGTGCACAGTAGCAAATGCAGCTCTTTTTATAAGGCTTCTGTCTGAAAACTCAAATTGCATTTGTTTCCTAGAAAACAAATCCAGATAAAAGAAGTGAAAATAGTGAGTGCATCTAGATAGGAAATCCACCAGATTATAAAGCTGTTGAGATATTGATTGATGTCACACAACAATAAAAATAGTTTAAAATGGGCATTGTTTCATGATTGGAGCATCTAACACATTAGAATACATGAAGAAAAGTTATCTGTAGTTCTGCCTTCCAAAGATGATGACCAACAACTAATATTTGCGTCTTGCATTTCTTTTCTAAACAGATATTTTTACATTTTCTTTGCTTTTATGTTAGAGACATTGTTTACTCATGACTACACAATAAAAAAGAAATATGTAGATCTTTTTTGTTTGTTTTAAAAACACATTTTGAAGTTATCAAAATGGTGACCAAAGTATCATTCTGCCTCACTGTGACCAGATAGGCACTTTGAAAAAATTATTGTCACAAAAATACTTTTGTGAATAAAGCAAGGGTGCTTGCATATGCATGTATCTGTGTTTGTAGTGTGTGTATGTGAAGAGGTTGGACTTATTGGAACTTAGAAGCTTAAAGAAGTGACTCTGAGACGCTGACACTCAGACCTCTATGGAGGGGTGCTACCCCCCGTTGAGGGGTACAATAAAGCTTTTCCTGGGAGAGCTGGAAGACGCTGGAATAAACTGCCACTTCTGGAGCGGAGACCTGTTGCTGGGACAATGCTGGCAGCAACAGCAGCCAAAAAAGGAAAGAATAGCTTCTTCTTCCTCCTCCAGCCTTGCATTCTCCATTTAGTGTCTCCTATTAGAAAGCCAGCTGGTAACGCTGGAATGTAGTTTACAGAACACTAGCCCTAGCACCAGACAGTAGAGTGTAGAGAGGAAGATTTGGAACTGAGGGATTAAAAAAAAAAATCATATTATCTCTTTGTGCCATGCAGAGGCTCACTTTCTCTGGCATACAGGTCAGAGAGCTGTATCATGTATAAACAACCAAATCATTTATAGACAGATCAGTCTTGCCTCTTGTAGAAAAAGAAGACTCCATACTCATAGTTCCCTCTCTAGTGCTAGGGTGAGTTTGGCATCTCTTACTTTTCCTCTTTTTAGGTTTTCTAGTTTTTGCTCTCTACCTTCTCTAGAGTTTCAGAGTTTCCATTTGACAAGTATTTATTATGCCCATGTATATTCCAGGTACTCTGCTAGGAGCCAGGGACCCAAGTAATACATTTTCTAGGTTTTTCTAAAATACTTGGTGTATGTCTCATTTTCGAATATAATTTACAAGTGAAACACATTCTTTTTGTCTTTTTTCTTTTTTCTGTTGTGTTTCAGTATAGATGTTTTCTTTTGGGCAGTCTTTCAATTTTCTAATTTTGGTGAGTCCAATCTGCTGTTGTAGATTTTTCGTTTCAGATCAGATATTATATTTTATGACTTTAGCATTTGATTCTTTTTATAGGTTACAATTCTAAGTGAAATTTTTGTTTTGTCTTTTTGTCCATAATCTTCTTGATTTTAGTGAACAAATTAATCATCTTTTAAAAAGTTCCTTGTTTGTTAATTTTAATAACGATGTCAATTTAGGGATCTGTATTTAATATCTATTATTTTATCTATTATTAGCTATTATTTATTTTTATTACCTTGGTTATCTACCATATAGTCTTGTCTTTCTGTATGCCTAGAGGTTTTATTGAACACAGACATTGTGTTTAAAAAGTTGCAGATAATGTTATCTTTCATGCGAGATGGTTTTTCCTTCCCTTTGCTAGGCAGAGAGATCCAGCTGGCCTGGGCTGAGGTTGAGTTACAGGTTTGTAGAATTTAGCGGCTGATTCATTCAGGTTCCTAGGGTGTGGCTGTCAAGGACCCACAACAGAGGTCCTCTGGGAATTTTCCCCTGCTCTTTAGAGACTTTTGTCTTAGTTCTTTATTATCCTACCATGAACACCTCTACAATTTGTCAGATGTCTAACTGGATAAACCAACTTGATGACCAAGTCCCCTCAAGTGTACAATTTTGTCCCTCCAGACCTGGACACTTCCCCAAAATACAGCTGGAAGTTTAACCTCCCTCTTCCTGGGGACAAGAATGGATGCTTGGCCTCTATTTGTTCTCAGATGGTCAAATGTTCCCAGGTAGAAAGTCTTGAAGGTAGCCCTGTGTCAGCAGGCGCACATTTCACTTGCCCAGGGGCAAAGAAAAAGTGTTCTTTTTAACCTCACACTTTTTCAGAAGATTTGGATTTTTAAAAAATAACCTTTTAACTTGCTATTGTTTTGATTTCTGAGAAAGAAAGAAGAGGTAAGTTGGAGTGCTGTTGCACATTGTTTTACTGTCTCCCGCATACCCTTGTCTGGAAAGTCTAAACTGTAAGTGAGGAGACGTAGCTCATGGTATCCTTGTTATTCTCTTTCTTTTAATGCAAATTGTATACTGGTCATCCAGAGAATTGAGGATTCTGGAGCTACAGGCTATCTTTCTTTACAGGACAGTTTTTGGGCCAAGCAAATAAATATTTAGCTGTTGTGGTAGGGAGGCTTCTCATAGCAACTTTGCTATTAAAAAAGGGGCATTATGTGATAAAGTATAGGGAACACTAAGGAGGGGCCCAAATGTCCAATTAGGTATTTCCCAGTCCAAAAAAACGAGGTAATGTGAACTTACTATAAAATTTTATATATTTTTTGTGACAAGTTAAATATACCCTTTTCCATTTTTCCTTACTAATTATATAGCCTTGTTCACATTAGGTAACTTTGCAATTTGGCGTTATGCTAACTTTATAAATACATTTTCCCCATTTTGATACTATATATCAGCTTTGGTAATTTTCTGCCTCTTGCTAGTCCTCTTGAGAAGGGATAAGAATCATTAAACATCCTGGTTTCTGAGGAAGATTTTTCTGGGCTTATATCAAACAAAGATCTCTGTTTGGGAGAGGAGTTCAAATGCTCCCTACTATGAGTTCAGTTTTGCCTATGGTGACTATACCTGTGTATACAAACACACACACACACACACACACACACAAACACACACACACGATAACCATGAACGTTCAGATTGTTACACAGACACATATAGTTAGAATTTTACCCATTGGGAGATTCTACCCTGTCAGGGGTAGTAAATGAGATTACAAAATCTGACAACATTCATTTGAGACATATGATAAGTGACCAAAGTAATGCGGAAAGTTGAACCTGTTAAGGGGTAGAAATGACTCATGTCCAAGCTGAAACAACTGAAATTTAAGAATCAGGAGATCTGATTTTCAAGATCCATCTTTACCTAACTGAGTTTCAGCAAATCAGTTAAACTACCCGGTCCTCAGGTGTGAAGTGAGGAGACTGGGTGAGATCTTTTAATTGATAGTCATCCAATAATCACTTCTTTTTTTTTTGAACCTCATATCTTTTTTTTTTTTTTAACATCTTTATTGGAGAATAATTGCTTTACAATGGTGTGTTAGTTTCTGCTTTACAACAAAGTGAATCAGCTATACATATACATATATCCCCATATCTCCTCCCTCTTGTGTCTCCCTCCCACCCTCCCTATCCCACCCCTCTAGGTGGTCACAAAGCACCGAGCTGCTCTCCTTGTGCTATGCGACTGCTTCCCGCTAGCTATCTATTTTACATTTGGTAGTGTATATATGTCCATGCCACTCTCTCACTTCGTCCCAGATTACCCTTCCCCTTCCCCGTGTCCTCAAGTCCATTCTCTATGTCTGCATCTTTATTCCTGTCCTGCCCCTAGGTTCGTCAGAACCAGTTTTTTTTTTTTAATTCCATATATATGTGTTAGCATATGGAATTTGTTTTTCTCTTTCTGACTTACTTCACTCTGTATGACAGACTCTAGGTCCATCCACCTCACTACAAATAGTTCAATTTCGTTTCTTTTTATGGCTGAGTAATATTCCATTGTATATATGTGCCACATCTTCTTTACCCATTCATCTGTCGATGGACACTTAGGTTGCTTCCATGTCCTGGCTATTGTAAATAGAACTGCAATGAACACTGTTGTACATGGCTCTTTTTGAATTATGGTTTTCTCAGGGTATATGCCCAGTAGTGGGATTGCTGGGTCGTATGGTACTTCATTTTTAGTTTTTTTTTTTTTTTTTTTTTTTTTTTTAACACGACAACTCTGCTTTTATAGACAGATTAGATGTGGAAAAGGAGCTTATCTGACATCAGAAGGAAATGCTTTAAATGCATCACATCTGCTGGTTTGACTGTCAAATCTTGACAGCTGGAGAGGTAGGAAGGTAGACAGGAGAGAACACACCAAAGTTACGGGCCTGCTGAGTCCTCGGCTCTAACCATAATACACTTTGTACTGCCCTGGGTCCAGGGATATGTTCTAACACCCTCTCAGTCACTTACGGTCCAGAGACAGACCAAGTGTAAATGCACAATTACCAGCAAGTGTACCAAAACAAGGCAGAGCTAAGAAATTGAAACGTGAGCCCTACCTGCTCTTTTTCTTCTTCATCGACAGAATCACCTGATTTTGCTTTTTCAGGGTCTTCCTCAGGTTTCTGTTTGGCAGGGCTGTCACACACAGTAAGGCCAACTGGTAGCTCAGCCAGACCCTACACTTGCAGTGGGCACAAAACAACTTATATTCCTCCCTACCAAGAGTACCCTCTGTTTGGAAAGATTCAGGGCATGGACACCCTCTTCCCTCCAAGGAGAAGCCCTTTTTGCCAGGACACTAAAACAAGCTTCGAGCTTAATGTTGCTTTGGATGACAGGTTTAGAATACCACCGTTTTACAAACCCTAAGAAATAATGGATCTAGACTTTGATCAACGGCTGCTAGAATCACCAAGGAGACATTACATGCCTCTGATGGACAGCCCCATACCGTCAATGAAGTCGCACAAAATAAAGCTGGAATCTGATCAGGACTCTAGACCTAACTACCAGTTGACAGAAAACTGGAGACAAGGGAACACATTCACCACCGAAACGATGCAGTCAGCCAGACCTAGAAGCTATTAGACACATTTTTAGTTTTTTAAGGAACCTCCATACTGTTCTCCATAGTGGCTGTATCAATTTACATTCCCACTGACAGTGCAAGAGGGTTCCCTTTTCTCCACACCCTCTCCAGCAGTTATTATTTGTAGACTTTTTAATGATGGCCATTCTGACTGGAGTGAGGTGATACCTCACTGTAGTTTTGATTTGCATTTCTCTAATGATTAGTGATGTTGAGCATCTTTTCATGTGTTTGTTGGCAATGTGTATATCTTCTTTGGAGAAATGTCTATTTAGATCTTCTGCCCATTTTTGGATTGGGTTGTTTGTTTTTTTGATATTGAGCTGTTGAGCTGCCTGTATATTTTGGAGATTAATCCTTTACCAGTTGTTTTGTTTGCAAATATTTTCTCCCATTCTGAGGGTTGTCTTTTTGTCTTGTTTACGGTTTCCTTTGCTGTGCAAAAGCTTTTAAGTTTCATTAGGTTCCATTTCTTTATTTTTGTTTTCATTTCCATTTCTCTAGGAGGTGGGTCAAAAAGGATCTCGCTGTGATTTATGTCATAGAGTGTTCTGCTTATGTTTTCCTCTAAGAGTTTTATAGTGTCTGGCCTTATATTTAGGTGTTTAATCCATTTTGAATTTATTTTTGTGTATGGTGTTAGGGAGTGTTCTAATTTCATTCTTTTACATGTAGTTGTCCAGTTTTCCCACCACCACTTATTGAAGAGACTGTCTTTTCTCCATTGTACATTCTTGTCTCCTTTATCAAAAATAAGGTGACCATAGGTGCGTGGGTTTATCTCTGGGCTTTCTATCCTGTTCCATTGATCTATATTTCTGTTGTGCCAGTACCATACTGTCTTGACTACTGTAACTTTGTAGTATAGTCTAAAGTCCGGGAGCCTGATTCCTCCAGCTCCGTTTTTCTTTCTCAAGATTGCTTTGGCCATTCGGGGTCTTTTGTGTTTCCATACAAATTGTGAAATTTTTTGTTCTAGTTCTGTGAAAAATGCCATTGGTAGTTTGATAGGGATTGCACTGAATTGGTAGATCGCTTTGGGTAGTATAGTCATTTTCACAATGTGGATTCTTCCAGTCCAAGAGCATGGTATATCTCTCCATCTGTTTGTATCATCTTTAACTTCTTTCATCAGTGTCTTACAGTTTTCTGCATACAGGTCTTTTGTCTCCCTAGGTAGGTTTATTCCTAGGTATTTATTCTTTTTGTTGCAATGGTAAATGGGTTTTTACCTTGTTCCTTCATGTGCTGTGTATTTTTCTGTCTTCTCATTTTTCTTAACTTACTGTGTTTGGGGTCTCCTTTTCAGAGGTTGCAGGTTCATAGTTCCCATTGTTTTTGGTATCTGCCCCCAGTGGGTAATGTTGGCTCAGTGGGTAGTGTAGGCTTCCTGGTGGAGGGGACTGGTTCCTGTGTTCTGGTGGATGAGGCTGGATCTTGTCTTTCTGGTGGGCAGGACCATGTCCAGTGGTGTGTTTTGGGGTGTCTGTGACTTTATTATGATTTTAGGCAGTCTCTCTGCTAATGGGTGGGTTTGTGTACCTTTCTTGCTATTTGTTTGGTGTAGGGTGTCCAGCACTGCAGCTTGCTGGTCATTGGGTGGAACTGGGTCTTAGCCTTGAGATGGAGATCTCTCGGAGAGCTTTTGCTGTTTGATATTGCGTGGAGCCAGGAGGTCTCTGGTGGACCAATGTGCTGATCTCAATTCTCCCACCTCAGAGGCTCAGACCTGACACCTGGCTGGAGCACCAAGACCCTGTCAGCCACACGGCTCAGAAGAAAAGGGAGAAGAAAGAAAGAAAGAAGGAAAGAAGGAAAGAAGGAAAGAAGGAAAGAAGGAAAGAAGGAAAGAAGAAAAGAAAGAAAGAAAGGAAGAAAGGAAGGAAGGAAGGAAGAAAGGAAGAAAGGAAGAAAGGAAGAAAGGAAGAAAGTTATTAAAATAAAAAATAAAAAATATTATTAAAAATTTTTAAAAAGTAATTAAAAAAAAACAAAGGAAAGAAAGAAGAGAGCAACCAAACCAAAAAAACAAGTCCACCAATGATAACAAGCCAGAAAAACTATACTAGAAACAAACAAACAAACAAACAAAAAAATACGGACAGACAGAACCCTAGGACAAATGGTAAAAGCAAGGCTATATAGACAAAATCACACAAAGAAGCATATACATACACACTCACAAAAAGTGAAAAAGGAAAAATATATATATAAAAAAAAGGAAGAGAGCAACCAAATCAATAAACAAATCTACCAATGATAATAAGCTCTAAATACTAAATTAAGATAAATATAAAACCAGAAACAAATTAGATGAAGAAAGCAAACCCGAAGTCTACAGTTGCTCCCAAAGTCCACCACCTCAATTTTGGGATGATTTGTTGTCTATTCAGGTATTCCAGAGATACAGGGTACATCAAGTTGATTGTGGAGATTTACTCCGCTGCTCCTGAGGCTGCTGGGAGAGATTTCCCTTTCTCTCTTGTGTTCGCACAGCTCCTGGGGTTCAGCTTTGGATTTGGTTCTGCCTCTGCGTGTAGGTCGCCTGAGGGCGTCTGTTCCCCTCCAGACAGGAGAGGTTTAAAGGAGAGTCTGATTAGGGGGCTCTGGCTCACTCAGGCCGGGGGGAGGGAGGGGTACGGATGCAGGGCGAGCCTGCGGCGGCAGAGGCCAGTGTGACGTTACACAGCCTGAGGCGCACTGTGTGTTCTCCCGGGGAAGTTGTTCCTGGATCATGGGACCCTGGCAGTGGTGGGCTGCACAGGCTCCTGGGAGGGGAAGTGTGGATAGTGCCCTGTGCTTGCACACAGGCTTCTTGGTGGCGGCAGCAGCAGCCTTAGCTTTTCATGCCTATCTCTGGTGTCCGCACTGATAGCCGCAGCTTGCACCCGTCTGTGGAGCTTGTTTAGGTGGTGCTCTGAATCCCCTCTCCTCGCGCACCCAGAAACAATGGTCTCTTGTCTCTTCGGCAGCTCCAGACTTTTCCTGGACTCCCTCCCGGCCAGCTGTGACGCATTAGTCCCCTTTAGGCTGTGTTCACGCAGCCAACCCCAGTCCTCTCCCTGGGATCCGACCTCCGGAAGCCCGAGCCTCAGCTCCCAGCCCCCGCCCGCCCCGCCGGGTGAGCAGACAAGCCTCTCAGGCTGCTGAGTGCTGGTCGTCACGGATCCTCTGTGCGGGAATCTCTCTGCTTTGCCCTCCACACCCCTGTTGCTGCACTCTCCTCCGTGGCTCCGAAGCTTCCCCCCCTCTGCCCACCCCCCGTCTCCACCAGTGAAGGGGCTCCCTAGTGTGTGGAAACTTTTCCTCCTTCACAGCTCCCTCCCAGAGGTGCAGGTCCTGTCCCTATTCTTTTGTCTCTGTTTTCTCTTTTTTCTTTTGCCCTACTCAAGTACATGGGGGAGTTTCTTGCCTTTTGGGAAGTCTGGGGTCTTCTGCCAGCATTCAGTAGGTGTTCTGTAGGAGTTGTTCCACGTGTTGATGTATTTCTGATGTATTTTTGGGAGGAAGGTGATCTCCATGTCTTACTCCTCTGCCATCTTGAAGGTCCCTCATCAATAATTACTTATTGAGTGCTGCTCTATGACAGGCATTTTGTTAAGTTCTAATCATCTTGGTTTCTCCCAGCTCTAAAATGTGAATGGACTGTGGATTCAGAAGAGTGAACAATATTTGTGGGCTTAGATCTGTCAGCTAAGGAATGCTTCTTAGAGCAAGAGGAAAAGGGAAACTGAAGCTGGTCCTTGAAGGAGGGGTGTAACATATAAATAGGAGAAGATGGGGCTGTGCATCTCCAAGCTACCTCCCATGCACGATCCAAGGAATTGGCTTTTTAAAGGAGACTAGAGCACAGCTTTTGGACAAAGCTTTGATGGCTCACACAGCCTATGCCTACTGGCACCTGGTGAGGGATGTGGTCTTGTGTGACCCCCTACGGGCATATACTTTCCAAGTCAAATATAGAGCAAAGTGACACTGTGCCCTTTATGATTATTTTTAATAGACATAAATTCAAACATTATACATATATATTTACGACTAACAAGTTATTTGAATGTTTGAACCTTCCAAACTACATAAGGATATAGTCAGTGACAGAGTTCTGACAACTTTGTTCTGTTTGTGGAGTTTGACATCAGTACACGTGAGCAAAATTAGACTTCTACTGGAAATATTTGCACAAGTTTGGGTAAAGCCTACACTTAAAAAAAAAAAAAGCATTTGGTTACAGGATTTATTTCAAATGACTTTTAGAATATTTCTTCTAAAGAAAAATAAAATAGGTTTACCATTCTTTTCCAGGCCAAAGAGTTGCTGCCTGTGCCCATTTATTTGGTAAATAAATCGAGGCTATCTATCATCATCATCTACCTATCTATATCATCTATTAACTACTTAACCATCAGCTTCTTACCTATGTCTAATATTTATTTACATGGTTATGCTTTTGGCTATTAGTCATATTGGGTGACTATAAAAATTATCAAGTGCATCCTAGGAGGACAGTACACCAAGGAGACAAAATGTAAAGAAATAAATAGTGTATCCTTGTCATTAGAGGGGACATTTCAATTGTTACATTGCTACTACTTAAGTAAAAAAAATACATATTGGTAGAATGAAGCTTGATGCTAAAAAGAGAAGGAAAAATAGTCATAATTCAATAGCATTTACAATCAAATTTCAAATATCTGTCAAAAGCTTCCTTCAAATGCTAATAAATAAGTTATTCTTTTCTCATATCAAGGGACCATGGTCTATGACACATAGTAAATGCTCTGTAAAAGAGAGTTCACATACCTTTAGGATATGCCCGACTGTACGCAACACGGGAAAAGAGGAGTAAGAGATGAAGAAGTTGTCATTCACTTGAAGCTTCTTTGTGTCCTGGGCTCTGAGAATTTTATCAATGGAGTGAGTGAAAACAGAGCCCACCAGAGCCCCAGAGAATATGCCTTGGGGAGCTGCCTGACCTGGGGCATTAGGGACTGATTGCGTAGGCCCTGGTGCAATTTTTACAGCTCATGCTTCTGGAATCTACAGATTCTGGTTGGGAAAAAAACAAAACAGCCACCCCTACCAACACTGCCATGTCTGTCTAAACACTTTGTAATCTTTGAATGCATTCCTCTCCCTCTTCTAGCGGCTCATAATTGGACCCAACTCATAGTCAACCTTCTTAGTGGTATACTTCAAAACCAGGTTACTGCAGAGTAATATAGACACAGAAGAGTCAAATATCATAAAAGTGTAGGTCAATGGATTTCCATAAACTGAACTCTTCCCTTATAACCATCATTCAGATCAAGCAACACAACATTACCAGGACCCATATGTCTCCCTTGTGCCCCCTTCATGTCACTACCACCAAAGGTACCCCTATCCTCAATTTTAACACCACTGATTAATCCTGCCTTTTTTTTTGTTTAATATAGAATTACACATTCTGTGCTCTTTTGTACCTGGCTTCTTTTATTCAACATTGCATTGGTATGTTCATCCATTTCGCTGCCTGTAGCCATAGATTTATTTCTTCATTTTTATTGCTGTATTCCATAATGTGCATATGCCACAATTTACTTATTCTTGCAACTCTCGATGGACATTTAGGAATTTGAAATGGTCATTTTTGAAGGGCTATAAAGGAACCCTGCTGCTCAAATATACCTTTTCTCATAACTCTCTATACTGACCGGCATTCCTTGCTGAAATACGTCCTTCAGCTCAACACATTAACTGCAAGCTCGTTAATGGGGCTTACTTGTTCCTGTATGAGCTGGTTTCTACTCCTTCCCCAACTGTCCTCTATTGCTACTTCTGCCTCTGCTATAGTTACACTAAACTACTTTCTACTATTTTTTCTCTGTGTGTTTCATTTTGGATATTTTCTATTGCTAGGTCTTCAAGTTCACTTTTTTTTTTCTGTAGTGCCTAATTGGCGGCTATTCTCATCCATTGTATTTTTTATCTAAGTAGTGTATTTTTCATCTCTAGGAGTTCATTTAAAAAAAGAATCTTTCATTTCTCCCCTCATCCTACTTAGACTGTCCTGTACCTTCTAGAATAGCTACCTTCTAGCTATTTATCATAGCTCTTTCAAAGTCTTTGTTTAATTTTATAATCTGTGTTATTTTTCTTGTATTTCTATTACCTGGTTGTCTCTGTTTATGGGTCATATTTTTCTGCTTTCCGCCATGCTTATTGATGTCTGATTTTTGACAGGACATTGTGAATTTTACATTGTTGGGTGGTGGATTTTTCTTTTAATGCTTTTAATGTATAGGATTTTGTTCTGGGATACAGCTAAGTATGATCCTTTTTGTTGGCTTTGCTAGGAAGGACAAGAATGCCTGTAGTCTAGAATTTCTTTAGCCCTGCTGCTGAGGCAATCTCCTTCTGAGGACTGTACATCATGCCCTGTGTGAGGAAGTCTCACCACTCTGCTGGTGGATACATGGATTCCCTCCTCTGTATGAACTCCAGTGACTGTTGGTTTCACTTGCTTCTGTCTGGTGATTCTTTCTCTCATCTCAGTAGTTTGCTCATACATATGTGCAGTTAAGTACTCAGGGGACCCAAAGAAAGTCTCCAGAGTTCTGTTTGTCTGTGCAGCTTTCTGCTCTACAGTACTCTGTTTTGCAATTTCTAGTCACATATGCCAGAAGTCCATATTTTGCCTCCTCAACTCAGGGAGACGGCCATGATCAGTTTGGCTTGCCCTACCAGATGTGTGGTGTGGAAAGTCTCTCCAGGCAGTGACAAGTTGGGTCACTTGTAGGGCTGACGCCACCTCATTTGTTTCCCTTCTCTTGGGGTCACTGTCCAGTGCTGTTTATTGTCTAAAAACTAAAAATAGTTATTTTGTATATTTTTCTAGTATTTAATTGTTTAAGGTGGAAAGTAAGTCCTTATTATTTCATTATGGCTAGAAGCAGAAGTCACCACCCTGACCTACTTTAATGTATCAGCAAATCTTGCTTCCTGTTTCTAAGATTGAGACATACTGTTCTTTGTTCCTCTCTCTCACCTCATTTTCCTTGGCTCACCTAACTCCCACTCATTTTAATGGCCTTAATTTAATAATAATAGCTTACATTTGTTGAGAACTGTCAATATGCCAGCTATTCTTCTAAGCAGTTGTGTGCATTGTTTCATTTAACCTTCACAACAATTGTATGATTTTAGTGCTGCTATTATTATCTGCATTTTACAGCAAGAGAATGAAGCTCAAAGACACTGAGTCACTTGTTGGAGGTCCCATAACTAATAGGTGGCAGGTTGGATTTGAACTCAGGTGGTCTGGCTTCAGCCTTTGATGCTACAGCCTAATTATCATGCTGTACCTTCTCTCTAGTTATTGGTTATTCTGGAATGATTTTGCTGATACTCAAATTGTGTTGTTATTTTGTTTTGATTAAATATGTTTCCATAACACCTAAAGTTTCCCCAAATTAAACTTGTCCTTCCATATTAAAACCACCTGCTTACTTGTCTGCATTCTTTGTTCAACTCCATGCTCTGGGAGGGCAGAGACTATATTGTCTTGGTAATCATCACTTCAGTAGCATCCAGAACATAAAAGGCAATCAATAAATGTTTATTGAATGAATGAATAAAAGGATAATATCTTGATGAGATGACAGAATGATTTTTATCAAGGTCTTTATTAGAAATAGATTTTACATTTATTTCCTATATTCCCAAGAGAAGGAGTCACAGAAAAAAATATATTTTGGACATATATGGGAGGTTAGGAAAGGTCTGTATCTTGAAGCCTTGGCCCTTGATGGTGAGCCTATTTGTGTACCAGAGCAGGGGCTCAAAAATTCAAGAGGAAGAAAATGGGGAGGGGCTTAAGAAGAGGACAGATAGAAACAAAAGGGAATAGGGAGTTGTTGAATAGACAACACTTAGTCATTTTGCTTAGGGCTGGCTTGCTTACTAAAAAGAGTCATTTATCACATCCTATTCAAAAATCTATGATCTCTGAAGGTTGGAAGTCATTTTGCTTATTGGGCACAGATAGGTAGCTATTCTATCAGTCCAAATAAATTACTTAGTCAATAAAGTTGCATTTTAGTGACAGAAAATTGGTATTCTTTTGAGAGTGCTTGATCTTCTTTCTTATGATGTAAAAGAGCACAGAATGAGTGAACATAGTCAAATCTGAAAGTGGCTGTATTTCATATTTATATTAGGCTGTTTAGATGATGGTTGTTGATTATCATTTCTTTCTCCTTCTTACCCAGACTACACCAGAGTGAGGGGATCACTATGAATATTACTTTTTCCAATCTGAGTGTCCTTTGTATATGTGGTTCTCCCCTTCAGTTTGCAAAAAAACACCTTTCTTATGTATTATTCTATCTGGTCAAAGCAGCAACGATACAGTGGGAATTAAGAGGTTTTTACAACCTAACTTTATATTTCTGAGCCTCAAATATCCCTATATATAAAATGACTGTATTCTTTATAAATATTGTAATTCCATCCTGGTTTTCATATTGTGCTCCATGAAAACTTAGGATTTTACAGAGGCACCATAGAGTGAAATATTGAAGGAAGGGAAGGGGAGACCAAGCAGGAAGAGGTCCAGCACTCTCACCTTTATACCAACTAGGGATGCTTTGCTTCTTCTCTTTTATCTGTGAGGGAGGATTTGCATTAAACCATCCTCACTCCCTCCCCTGGTACCATTATAATGAACTGACCTGAAAATAAGTGCATTAAGTGGCCATAGAATGTAAAGACACTAATTAGTTCACTTGGGGATCAAATCCATGATAACAGACTTATTCATGCTTCTCTCTATCCCCGAAACTATACAGATGAAAGCAAAGGGGGAAAACAAATCTATCACATATATGACAATCCTCAAGAACAAACACTTTAAATTTCAAATATGATGTGGGTGATTCTGTCACTGGGAAAGAATCTTATCAGTAGTTAAGAATAAGTAATAATTGAGTCTGGACCCATAGCAAATAATATTTCATAGCCAAAGAATGCAAATAGCCAATAAACATTAAAAAGGTTTAGCCTCTCTGATGATCAGAGGAATTTATATTTGTATTATGAGACGCTATTTTAGACTTTTAAATTGCCAAATGTTTTAAAAATTATATATCATGATGATGCAGGGAGGTGGAAACCCTTTCTTCAGTACACATCAGTAAATTATTTCTGGAGAGCAATTTGGCATTAGGCGAAAGCCTTAATCATATTCTTGTACTTTGACTAATAGGTTCTATTTCCAGAATCATCCTAAGGATATAATCACAGGTGTGGCAAGGGTACATACCCAAGTTTTATTTTTGTGGTGTATAGAACTTAGGCTCCCTTACTTTATAAGGAAGAGATGCAGGTTTTCCCCCAGATGTTATGGATTTGTTGTAAAAGCTACAAGGAAGGGTAAGGAAGGAAGACAGAAATTTGCCCAGCCAGGCTAAGTGAGAGTGGCCTGCATGTGATTTGGAGCGAAGAGGGTAAGCGAGTCCTTCGTGATATGTTGGCGTTCCTCCAAGATCATCCTCTTGTCCCATCCTTAGCAGTGGGCCCATTGCTCTCTCCTCTCACAACCTACCACTTTGGTTAAGTTGCGCTGTCTTTGTTTACTGCAGATTATGTCTCTTGCCTGAATCTTTATTTCCTCACTACCTCATGACTGCTGCTCCTAGATACTGCTTGTTGCTTTCTCTTGATATTTTGGTTTCTGCCTTCACAAGGAGACTCTGAACTCTTAAATACCTTTGATATATCTTCTTAAAAAAAAGATTCTTCCAGAAACCTCACTAACTATTGTCCAGCCCATAGGCTGGTTGTCTTTTGTCTGGTACCCGATACTATTCCAAGTAAGTCACATTTCCAGAGAGGATCATACAGTTTTGTTTCTATAGAATGGGTTGTGAGTGTGTCTGGTACTTGGAGGAGAACCTATTCTTACCCCAAATGCAGTATCACTGGTAAAAGCCCAAATGGGAACCAACATAGTTATTCAAAACTAGGGGTATTAGCACATATATTATACTATACACATAAATTATAATATTATGCAACTATTACACATGTTTTGATAACATTGTGATACAGGGAACATGTATATCATAACATTTAAAGTGAAAAAGTGTTTGAAACTATACTGAATAGTGTCAACTTCAGAAAATCTATATGTAGAATACACATATTGGGACAAAATACACTAAACTGTTGAGCAATTACCGAATGGTTAAGATACGGTGATCTCTATTTTCCTTTTTATATGTTCGTCTTCCAGATTGCGTCTTAGTCTATTGTACTTTTTAAATCATGATGCTATTTAATAGAAGTAAAGAGGCTGATCTGAAAAATCAAAAATCTAAAATCCAATGAAATAAATGTATGTGGTTTGCCCATGAGACAAATTTTCCTGTGATGCTTATATTTATGCAAGCAGGAGCTGAGAGTCATTAACTTACCCAGAAGATTGAATACCTTAGGAAAATGACTACACATTCCAAGTTTTTCTATGTTACTGTAGGGTCCTTTTCTCTAAAATGTTGCAAGGAACTTGTCTCTTGTTTCTCATCCACTCCCAGACAACCCGCCTTATCATTTTCCAACAAAATGATCAATGAATTACCATTGTGATAACAAATGTTTATATATTTGTCCCTTAGAGAAGTAGTACATTTGCCATTTTCCACAGACCTTCTCCGTGCTTTTCAAAAGGGCAAAAAATAACCAACAGAATAAACATAGAGCTAGCCATGGCTCCAGGTGACTACTCATATTTAAAGATCCACAATAAAAAGATGTTCTATTTATTTATGTATTGATATATTGGACACATCTCCCTTGTAGATGGTGAGCTTCTGGGACCTACAAACAGCATTTGACATTTCTTTACATAGTCTCAGCAACTAGTACATAATTTAAAAAATGAATTTCAGAGCTGCAAAGACTTTAGAAATCATATAATCCCCTTCTTTGGCAATTGAGGAAGCTGAAGCCTGTAGTGAATAAGTGGTTTTCTCAAGATCAAACAAGTTAATGGGAAAACTGACACTGGAACCAAGGTTTCCTGATGTTCACTCATATAGGGAAGAAGAAAAAATTCAAACTTTCTGATTTAGAGAAGACATCTTTTCTAAAATGAAACTACACAGAATCAAAATATGATGAAAATGAACAGTAATACAATAGTTAATAGTGCCAGGTTAGGTTCTGGGAGAAGCAGCGGTTAAGATAGGATGAAATGTGCAAGATATTTACTGGGAGAAATACCTGTGATGGTAAGGAGGAAGGAGTAGAGAGGAGAGTCTTCAGATCACAACGCAGGTCAGACCTGTGAAGGAGAAAGAGCAGGAACAGTCTCAGACTGCAGTACAGTTCCAGGAAATTTTCAACTAGACTGTTGGAGAGTACTCAAACCCAGTTTATCCAATAAAGGCGCCCCATGTTTTGTGGGAATGGCTTTCATTGGTATCCTTGTTGTGTTTAGTCACTGGAGCAGGTTTCCGGAAGCCTGACATTGGCGCAAACTCAGTAGATCTGGAAATTAGCAGCTGGGGTTGTCAGCCAATTATACATCCTGTAGGAGAAAATCTGGGTGGGACATTTTCATGGCTACCACACTTATTGGGGACTTACTATGTGCCAGACACTGTGATTAAGTATTTATATGCATTATATTATTTCATCATCAAAACAAATTTATGGCATGGATATTATTATTTCCACTTTACAAATGAAGAAATTGGGACGGAGAAAAGGTTAATAACTTGAGCAAGATTACATATTTGGTAAATGACAGAGTTGGTATTCAAGTGTATGTAGTTTAACACGTGAGCTTACACCTTTGTGCCACATATAACCCATGGCTATGAAAGTTTGCATAAAGATAAGGACCCCCAGTGCTGAGTATTCCACATCTACTAGCACTAACTCACACCCAATTAATTTGAAAACAAAAAGTATACTAGCCTTAGGAGTCAAGAATTTCCCAGTTTATACTAACCAAATATGTTACACTCTAAACACTATGAGAGAAAGATAAATAATTGAAAAATCATAACAAAAATATTAAATTTGATGACTAGAATTAAATGCTAGAGATCCTACAAAATTCTTAATTTTCTCGAATGTCTTAGTGTGCTACACTCTATATGTCAATGTGAAGGTAGAGGAAAACCTTGCTGTCTCAGAGACTAGAAGCCTCTATTGTCAATGACATCTAGCTAGTGAGCATCCTCTACATTAATCCCTAGATAAAAATGATTAAGTGTCTTGGGATTCCAGTAAGAATCATTGTCTACTTTCTTCCCTTCAGTTCTCTGTTTCCTGCCCCTCTGTGTATTTAGGGAGTAAAAAGATGGGTTGTAAAATTGATTCTAAAATACATAACAATATTCAAATTCAAATAGTATTTCAAATAGACAGCCATCTGAAGAAATACAGAATTATGTGAAAAACCAATTGGAAAATTAAAAGGAAACAAAACTAACCAACCCAATTAAAAACAGCAAAAAACTACAAACAACAAATTTTCAAAACCAAAATACCCACATAGATCCTTGTAATATCAAGTGGTTTATAAAGTACAGGGAAACGTATGCTTTCACTTACACGTGGAATCTGGAAAACAAAACAAATGAACAAACATAACAAAACAGAAATAGAGTCATAGATGCAGAGAATAAACAGATGGTTGCCAGAGGAGAGAGGGGTAGGAGGGATGAGAGAAATAGGTGAGGAAGACTAAAAGGTACAAACTTCAGTTACAAAATAAATGAGTCATCAGTATGAAATGTACAGTGTTGGGAATATAGTCAATAATAATTTAATGTCTTTGTATGATATCTAGACTTATTGTGGTGACCATTTTGTAATGTATAAAAATATCAAGTCACTATTTTGTGCACCAGGAACTAATCTTATACTTATAATTGAGTATAAGATTAATTATACTTCAAAAATAAACAAACAAGCAAACAAACTCATAGAAAAAGAGGTCACCTTTGTGGTTACTAGAAACAGGGAGGGGAAGGGAAATTGGATGAATATAATCTAAAGTTAGAAACTTCCAATTATAAGAAAATAAGTACTAGGAATGTATTGTACAACATGATAAATATAGTTAACACTGCTGTACGTTTTATATGAAAGTTGTTAACAGAGTGGATCCTGGGAGTTCTCAACACAGGGAAAAAAATTTTTTTTTCTTTAATGTTCTATCTATATGAGATGACAGATGTTCACTGAACTTATCGTGGTCATCATTTCATGATGTATGTAAGTCAGATCATGCTGTACACCTTAAATTTACACAGTGCTGTATATCCATTATATTCCATTAAAACTGGAATGAAAAAAGATACAAAGAAAAATAAATGTGTGATTTGTTTCAAATTTTGTACAGAAGCAAAATAACGTTTGCAAAATGTAACAGAGCAACACGAATAAAGCAGCTCAGCCAATAAGCAAGGTAGTCTAGGACTCCAAACCACTTCACGTGTCATAAATTCCAGGTTTTTTTAAGGAAGTGGTTCACCAAACAGAATTTAGTCTCTGAAGCAGGCAGCTCTGCAGGACTGCAGGATGGGGTCGTGTGACTGGGCGGGGAGGAAGCAGCCGGGCTGGGGTGGGGCACAGACAACTGCAATAATATGAAAGGACAGAATTTTGTTTTTTAAAAATATGTGAATTTAGACTTGTGTATTTGTGCACCACAAATAAACAAAATAAGGGATTTGTGAGTGGAATTGGATTTTCCAAAGGCAATGAAATGTTCAAGAGTTAAAGCCACTGTTAGACATTTCTCCAAATAGAGGCCAAGGAGAGTAATTGTGGAACTAATAATCTACATGTGAGGGTAAAAGGAAGAGGGACGAATTGTCCGTTTCAAAGGCTCAAGAGCAAAGAATTTTATGCTTTTTTTTCTCTTCCTTCAGACCTCTCTTTTCAACTGAAAATAGGAATATCTTGAATTGCAATAATATTTAAGATTTCAGAATGATGGCTTCCAGAGTAGAAAATTTCCATTTCTAATTTTCCCTAAATCTTCATCTTGATAAAAAAAAAAAAATTGGTCTTGGTTAAGAAGGGTAATTGTAATGGTTAATATATTACAGATTTTCTAAAATACTAAAGTTGTGATTATCAAAAAAAAAAAATTTAAAAAGTTAAAAAATAAACTGTGTATTTGACAACTTGTGGGATCCTGCAGATTTCTTAATTTTCCTGCTGGTCAGTGTTTTTGTATTGTTTTATTTTTTTAAAAATAAGCATTGTTGGGCTTCCCTGGTGGCGCAGTGGTTGAGAGTCTGCCTGCCAATGCAGGGGACACGGGTTCGAGCCCTGGTCTGGGAAGATCCCACATGCCGCGGAGCAATTAAGCCCGTGAACCACAATTGCTGAGCCCGCGCGTCTGGAGCCTGTGCTCCGCAACGAGAGGCTGCGACAGTGAGAGGCCCGCGCACCGCGATGAAGAGTGGCCCCCGCTTGCCGCAACTAGAGAAAGCCCTCGCACAGAAACGAAGACCCAGCACAGCCAAAAATAAATAAATTAATTAAATTTAAAAAAAAAAAAAAAGCATTGTTAACCAATTCAAGTCTCTTTGTCTTTTTTACTTTTAAGCATTGCTCACAAAGAACAACCATTGTAAGTTGAATTGGGCTGGTAGTGACTTTAGCAACCTACTGATGTAAACAGTTTCCCTTGTTCCTTTTGCTGCCGAAGAGTGGTAAGGCTAGTTGGTGTAAGGGGTAGAAAAGGAATTGTTAGCAACATTCTTACCTACATCTCCATTCATCCCACCACTCCCAGAAACAGGTGGTTCATACTATTTCTTTTTAGCAGAGCTCTAAGTTGGAAAATTTGGTTCATAGTCCCCCTAGCCTCAATCCTAAAGAAGTTCTCATGACCATAGTAGGTTGCAGGTTCACATGAAAAGACGAAATGAGATAAAAAGCATATGAAACATTATTTTGATGTAAAATTGCACAAATCATATCAAAATTTTTGTCAGCTCTCAAATGCTATGATTGTCTTCTTTATTCTTAGCTTTGTGGCATGTGGTTGGCACGTGAACAAACATTAACCCAAAACTTTCCTATAAAGACTAGTACTGATGTCTGCATTTGAGGACACATGAGCAGCAACTAACACTTTTGATTCAGAGGATTGAGAAGGACCGTTTTAATGAAAGCTCCTTTTAAATACAAGTCCTATTTTAAATAGATGAGTCATGTGAATCTATATGTTAATGTTGATGTCAGGATTGGATGTTTGCTGCCTTTCAGTTTAAAAAACTCTATAATATTGCTTTGTGATAAATTAGATTCAAACTTAAATGATTAGAGGGGGTGACTTTCTATATAATTAACATAATATAATCAGGTCCCATCTCCTGATATTTTTATGAGATTACCATTATTATAATCATTTACAGACCTCATGCACCATTGATAGTATATTTGCAATGTGCATTCAGTATTTGAGAACTTATTTTGAAAAGAGGGTTATTTCTACTTTATGCAGAAATCCGACAGAGTTTTACTAATGACCTGATCAAGCATCCCAAGAAACTCTAACAATAGGGCACATATTCCCAATGATGAAAACTGTACTCAATTTAAATACAAGATGAATATTAATAGGATGCTTTGTTCCCTTTCAAATGCCTTCCCTGTTTTACTCTCTTTCCTGGGTCAGTGGTCTTTAAGCTGTGTTGTGATTGGCTTGTACAACCTTATCTTTTATAGAATTATGCATAAAATCCATAAACATCCTATGAGACTCTCTAGAATAAACTGTATTAATTCTGATTAATTCTTGTATTTGCTGAAATGTTCTTCCTCTTGCTATGCTGCATGCATTCAATTATGGGAAACGGGAATGCTTTAAAATACCACATTCTGGCGTGAAGTGTTTTGAAAATCTTTGGGGACATTAGTTTGCCTTTAATAAGTCCAAAATCGTGCCTACTGGGCCTTTCCACTGGAAACAAAGATTGTATATTGCTATAAAAAAACAGTATTGTCATCTGGCTGATGTCTGTCTAATGGAGAATAGCTCCATAGCACAGGAGAGAGAGCAGGAGAAGCAGGAGAAAACAGGCATTCAAAGGTGAGAACTATCTTTTTTCCCTGGAAGATAATTTTGTTAAGACAAGAAGAAGAAAGCATTTTATTTTTCAGTCCCTCTCTCCCCAGGCTTTACAAAACCTAGATGCTCTGTTTTCCAGTTGGAAAATTAGAGCTATGGTTACCTTAAAAAAGTTTTACTTGTCAGAATTTCTTCTCAGCATGTAAAACACCGCTTTGTAGTGTCTCACGCCACTATTTCACTTCTGTAAGACATACCGTGGAGAACAACTTGTCCAAAAGAGTCAGTATCAGTGCTTTTCCTACCAGGTCAATTGATTCTAGGAACTTTCTACTTTCTTTTCCACTGGGCAAATCTTTGCTACTTTTTGGAGGATGACAAGTGTAATTTAATTCTGAAATATCCAAAAAGAAACAGAGAACTATATGGATTTGGGATTGGTTCTACAAAATAAATTGAAATTCAGTGGGTACAAGTGCCTGGTAATATGTTTAAGGGCATGCCAATAAAATACAGTTTATAAAAGTTCCGGGCACAAAGAAATAGATAGAAACGTATTTCAAGATGAATAGCTGATAATGAATTAAAAATGACTATCAATATGGTAGTTTTTTTTTTTTAATATATATGCTAGGTTTTTTTTTTTAATTTTTTATTTATTTATGGCTGTGTTGGGTCTTCGTTTCTATGCGAGGGCTTTCTCTAGTTGCGACAAGCGGGGGCCACTCCTCATCGCGGTGCGCGGGCGTCTCACTATCGCGGCCTCTCTTGTTGCGGAGCACAGGCTCCAGACGCGCAGGCTCAGTAATTGTGGCTCAAGGGCCTAGTTGCTCCGCGGCATGTGGGATCTTCCCAGACCAGGGCTCGAACCCGTGTCCCCTGCATTGGCAGGCAGATTCTCAACCACTGTGCCACCAGGGAAGCCCCAATATGGTAGTTTTAATAGAAAAAAAAAAAGAGCAAAATATGAAATAGGTAAAGTTTCTATCCAGCAGTTCCCCGTATCTCTATAACTTCAAAGTTTCCCCTTTTAGTAGTGCCACAACAAATCCATCTTCCCATAAAATTCATTGTCTATGCCCTTTACTCACTATTAAAATCTGATTTCAGAAATATAGACTATTAGAAAGACTCTGAAAACTGGGATATGAAGTAAGGCATTAGTTCAAGACATGGTTTTGCTTCTTATTGACTGTGTGTCCTTGGACCAGTGGTGTCCTGTTAAATGTCTAACAACAGATTTTCAGGGAAAAAAATGTTTGAAGTGTCTGATTTCCTTGGTGTATATAGTCCTACCATGGCCAGTGTCCTGAATGTAGAGATGAGAATTGTGGACAGTTGGCTCCCATGACCTGAGAGGAATTGACTTTATCGTATTACTGCCTTGAACAGATATATCACTATTCTGACTCTTTTCTCTTCTGTAAAGTTGAAATAATAATGTTTATCTCACACAAATAGTTGAGAGGATTAAATGAACAAAAATATTAATGCCCTAGTTTATCAGAAAAGTGTATTAAGATTAGAGACCAATGTTGAAAGCCCATGTAAATTCCTACTCAACATTTCAGTAATGCCCAGATAGAGAAGGGATATCCATCACACTTATGAGTATATAAAACTAGGAAGAATAGTTGACAGGATGGAAGACAGATTGTGAGTAAAAAAATATTTTGAAATATTTGAGTATTGGCTATATAACAGTAGAAAATTTACTGGTAACATCTACATCTACATGTACAACTAAAAAAAATAAAACACATAAGCGTTAAACAGGTGAGGAAGAACACATTTTAAAGGCAGGCTTAGGTGTTTTGTAAGACAATTATCTTTGTTTCTGGAATTGATATGGTGTCACCAAAGTTTACAAACTCAGACTAAATTGAGGCAAGTTAATTCAATTAAGAAAGTAAGAATTTCTCTCCAATTAATGGTGGCCAGTCCACATATAGAAAATCTGCCTTTTGATTCCAAGTGCTAAACATTAAGAATAAAACAGAAACATACAGCCCACGAGAAGTAGATTGACTAGATCCAGACAGGACTTAAAATATATGTATTAATTGAAGGAATTACAAATGTCTAGCTTGGATAAATGAAGATGCAATGAAAATGTGATTGCTAACATTAAATATGTGAAAGTTCATCTTACATATAGTTTCAAAGATAAAAACCAGCATTGAATAGTTTCAGGAAAACAAATTTTTACCTCAGCCTAAGAATTTTCTAAAGATGAAGTTATCTTCATTGGGAAACTACGTTCTCTAAAATGATTGCTGGTCAGATGGCAAATAGATGACCAGATGTGAGAAGAATGGGATTTGAAGATGAGAAGCCTGATTGTACTTTATGCCATCAAGCATTCTTTCAGTTTTAAGTTGTTATATTTTTGAGTTTCTGTTTTTAGAAATAAGTGGGAAAAATAAGAATATTTTCTGAAGTCTAGGGGTGGAGGAGAATCTTGAAAACTTTCAAAGTTAATTTGTCCCCTTAATTTCAAAATATGTTAAAAAACATCAGCATGAAAAATCAAGGGGGCTAAAAAAAAAAAAAATCAAGGGGCTAAGAATGTGACCAAAAGTCAACTACCTGAGAATACCAAAGGGAAGAGCTTGGTTTCTGGAGATGGTAACAGCAAGGGAAGCATTACCATGAGTGGAATTTTATTCCACTATTGAAGATACTATTATCTTCATTCAGCCAGTGACAGTTATGACATTGGATGTTATTATAAAAGGAGTCATTTTTATCCACACAAACTGTGGGCTAAGACTGAGTCATTTCAACACACACATTCAGATCTCTGAAGAACAGTGCATGTTTATTGATCATTTCCTGGTCCCTCATTATGAGGGTTATTTTTAAAATGCCCAGTGTATGCTTGTAGTTTGAACAATACTTGATCTGGGGAAATATTTGACTTTTCATTATCCATTACATATTTCAAATAAACTTACATTTTCTGTTACTGTTGCTCTACTTTACATCCATACAAATCCTTGGCTTCTTTCCTTCCCTAAATAGACACTGTCACCAGCTGGGTTTCTCAGAATGAAACCTTAGTACTCATGGAGCAAGGATAGTTTTTTTCTGTTACCTTTCAATATCATATAAATTCTCTTTTGCTTAGGTTAATCTTAAATTCAATTATTGGTTTCCTGAGGAAGAGGCTTTGGAAAACCACAACTAGAGGTGTTAAGATTTTTTAATTTGCTAATCCCTTAACCTTGGTGTCTGCCCATTGTGCTTTGCCCAAGTTCTCAACAACTACCGTGCGGTGATGTGAAGATTTGTCGAAAACCACTGCAGGCATGATCTTCTGAGGACTGCCACTAGTTTTTGTTATTAAAGCCCTGTGTCCTAAATTCTGGAAGTTCTAAATGTCTCTGAGTGCTTAATCAGGATGTGTTTCAGGCCCTGTGTTTGAGGGTATTGGAAAAGGTCATCAGCATCCTTGGTGCCTGCTTATCTTGGATGTGTAGTCAGCCTGAAAATTAAGATAAAAGTTATGCAACCATTAATCATTGGCTGCTTGTTACCCCCAATTTGGTGCTGAGCCTGTAGGTGAGGGGATTTTTGTCAGTCCAAATATATATTACTGGAATGTCTCTCTGATTGCCCTATTTACATTGAGAAGTGGTAAACTTCCGAGCAGACAGCTTTGAGCAAAAGCTTAAGATTTCTTCCCTACATCTTTCTGTTAGACTAGAGCTTCTAATCCCTGTTATCAATGTTTAATGTGAAGGATTTGAAGAATCACCAAATGGGAGCACACAGACCTGAACCAAGTGAAGTACCAAAATCTTGAACTTAAATTCTACTCTTTAAAGACTTGTTGGAGGCTGCCAGATTCCTTTATCTGACAAGCCAATTTTTTACCTGATGGGTTAAGCTCCCAACTCTCCGAGTTTCAAAAGTCTTAGTGGGTGTTTTTCCAATTGCTCTGAATCTCTGTTCCTTGCCAAATTTGAAAGCCGCTTCCTTTTCCTCACTGATAATGGGTTTCACTAATTGGAATAGGTTGGGGAGTTGTGACTTATCTGACAGTAATAACTTCAGCAGGGCTCTTTAGTCCCCTTTTCCATTGCTTTTCTCTAAGGCCTTCTGTGTCAGTGGCTGTACTTTCTGATGACCAGCAGCCCTATCATCTGCAATATTCATAAATACTTGCTTGAAAGTCTTCGATATTTCAGGCAGTTACCAAATCATTACTTACCTTGAGAAGAATGCTTCAGAGGTACCAGTGGGAGTTTATATCAACCTCAGTGTCTTTCCCCCACTCTATTCATGCCTTTGACAGAATCTCAGGGATCGGTTCAGCCAGATTTTAAAGACTTTTTTTTTTCAGGGATAAACAACGTTCCCTATGATAAATCTCAGAAAATGACATATATTTGTTGAGTGAATGGATGGATGAATAAATTGTGTACTTTTTAAAAGCTAGCATGCTTTATAGAAATTCTTTTAACTATGGTCTACAGACCACATGCAAATGAATCCTCATAGGTGCTTAATAAAGTATATTCTAGTGCCCCATGGAAGGCAGCCCCAAAGATGGCCCTCAATGATCTCTGCCTCCTGGTATTTACACTCTTATGTAGTTCTCCCCCATATTCTATCAGGACTGATCAAATTCAGTAGCATGTAGCAGAAGTGATGATAAATCACTTCTGAGAACATAGAGAACAGATTTGTGGTTGTCAAGGGGGAGTGGGGATAGAGGAGGGATGGATTGGGAGTTTGGGGTTAGCAGATGCGAACTGGTATATAGATAAACAACAAAGCCCTACTGTATAGCACAGAGAACTATATACAATATCCTGTGATAAATCATAATGGAAAAGAATGTATATATAGAATATATATATACACACACATGTATATATCTGAATCACTTTGCTGTATAGCAGCAATTAACACAACATTGTAAATCGACTATACTTCAGTAAAATAAATTTACCAAAAAAAAGACTGAAAAAGACACTGTGGCTCCCAGCTTGGTCACTTAGCCTCTCTCTTGGATGACTCACTTTGGGAAAAGCCGGCTGCCAAGTGGAAGAGCCCTATGGAAAAGCCCACATGGCGAGGAACTGAAGCTTTCTGGAAAAGATGAAAGAGAATGGAGGCCATCTGACAACAGCCACATGAGTAAGATACCTTGGAAACAGCACTTCCAGCTCCACTCAATTCTTCCAGTGATAAAACCCCAGCTGATAGCTTTACCGTAAGTTCAGGAGTGACCTTAAGCCAGAAACACTCTGCCGAGTCACTTCTAGATTTCTGACCTCAGAAACTGTGGGAGATAATACATGTTTGTTGCTTTATACTGCTAGGTTTGGAGGTGGTTTGTTATGCAGCAATAGATAACTAATACTAATACATCATGTATCTACTGAATCAATATCCAGACAGAAGGGCCCAGGAAACTTTACTGTTAGCAAACATCCATCACAAGGTGACGAGACCTTTGCATATTGGCGTTGGAGAACCAGGCTATTATTAGTGTTTTTTAAGCTCTAAATAGCTGAAGACTTCCATTTTTTACTAATTCACTGCTAAATATCCCTGATCTTTTAACCTGTGAATGGCTTTAGTTTCTTCTCAATGCTATTACAGTGCCTAAGGACTTCTTAAATTTTGTTTGTTGTAGTGGTTCTGCGTTTCTCGAGCTCACTTTTGAGAATGGAATTCTATGAGTTGGTCAGATTTAGGTGTTTGTAGCTTAATGTGGTTTTCAGAATGACTCCTGAAAGGATGATTACAACTACTTGCTCTGTATCTTTAAATCTAACCACCAAAATCAAAGAAAACTCACTTTACCATAATTACTTGGACGAATAGGAAATGCTCAGACTTCTTTCTCTCCAGTCCACTTTTCTTTACCAAAGCATGGGGCCCAACTCTCTAAGATCAAAGAAAATCTTTTCTCTTTTTTTTCAAAGCTAGCAAGCCATTAATATCCATCTCTGTAAAGTAATCCAAATGAATATTTCAAAAGTGACTTCTATAATTAGCAGAATTTCACAACAGTGTCAGCATTCATCTGAGGACTGTAGGGGAGTCAGAGGAGCCTGGGGTAGGAGCCGTAGGCAGCAGTGACTCGGTAGAGTTGCCTTCGTCTCTCTGAATTGAGGCTGCTTTATTTTGGAGTCGAACATGCCTTTTTTTCTTTATAAAACAGGAATTAATTAGAAACGCTGAAGAGTCACTTTGTAATTCTGAGCATTTTGAGAATGAATATTATTACCATCACCTTGGGTTTCTAACCCCAAAAGTCCTACTTTATTACTTCCCCTAGTTTATGACTTCTTTCTACTTTATTGCTACTTCCCCTCATATCAGTCAGGGTTCAATCACAAAAGCAAAACCAATAGGAGTATAATAAAATAGGAGATTTATTATAGGGTGCTACACTTTTGTGGAAGGCACTAGAGACATGAGGGTCCATGAATAATGTTGAAAGATCTAAAAAATTGTCGCTAACGAGAACTCCTGGAACCCTGGCCAGTGTTGACAAGTCAGAGCTTGCAGCCAGAGTGAGACCACGAGGGAGACCCATGGGAAGCCCCACAGATGGCTGGTGGCTCCTCGTACCTCCTGCCTCTGTGAGTTCAGAGCTAAGTGTCTGGTGATGGGTCTGTGATTGAAGTTGGTCAACAGGGACAGAAGTTAGGAAGAAAGGTGGATATGAAGTGAGGAGAGGGATGATTAGGTAGACTGTTCCAGTATTTATGTTACAGTATTTATCTGTTTGTCACTGCATCTGACCCCCAAATCGTCAGACTAATGTTAGCAGCTTCACACCAGCCTACTTGCCTCGCACAACTTCCCTTTTGCCCACCTTTAAGCTAGACCCACATAGGGAAAGAGATTCTGGGAAACATAGTTCCCAATGTAACCAAAATGACAATAGATCAATCCAGTGCCACCACCTTCTCACCAAAATATGAAACCTTCATGTTTATTTTGAAATTTGTGATTTACAGTGTAAAAGTTGGAGTAAGATCACTGGCTTTATGTCATGAGACTTGGACTGTAGTCTTATCTTTTTCTTTTTTCTTTTTTACTGAAGTATCACTAGTGTACAATATTATATAAGTTACAGGTGCACAATATAGTGAGTCACAATTTTTAAAGGTTATTGTGATTTAGAGTTATTATAAAATATTGGCTATATTCCTCGTGGTGTACAATATATCCTTGCAGCTTATTTTATACCTGTTTGCATCTCCTAATCTCCTACCCCTACCTTGCCCCTCCCCACTTCCCTTTCCCCATTGGTAACCACTAGCTTGTTCTCTATATATGTGAGTCTGCTTCTTAACTAACTTCATGAGTTTAGTCTCCTTACTTTCCTTCACTGGGCCTCAGTTTTCTCATTTTTATAATAGGTAGTGTTAGGTAGGGGTGTAGTGAACCAAGGAACTTTAAAATAACTTCTATCCATGATACTCTGGTAATTCTAGACATTTCTTTTTTTTAACTAGACACTCTTTTTCAGTTCTAGCTCTTAAATTCTATGGTTCAAAGAAGCAGTTCATATCTAATAGAGTTCTCCTTATTTCTAAAGTACTTACCTTCCATTAAATTTGCTCTATTAACCCCTGTAAAAATCATCTGCATCCAGTTATACGCGTAGAAGCAAAGATACACTGAAGGCTGCTCTCTTATGCCTTAAACATACTGTGGGTCCAGAACTAGATGCCTCAAAGAAATGTGTGTGTGACTCAAAAGTTTGGAAGGGCATTCAGCTTGGCTATACATTGTAATCATATGAGGACATCTAAAAAAATACTGATTTCTGAATTCTACCACTAGAGATTTTGATTTAATTGATCTGCAGGGAAACTCTGGCATCATTACTTTGTTTTTTTGAGCTCCCCAGGCAGAGTTAATGTCCAGTTAGCATTGACAATCACTAAATTAGATGCTCTGAAAGGAATAAAATATGACTCATTTTATCTGTCAATAGCTATTTGTAAAAACAACCTCTTCAGACTCAAGTTCTATGATTTGTATCAGTGTAAGGCTGAGAGGTCTGAGATTCTTAGGAAAGACTCTTCTTTCCAGCCAGCTAAATCAGTGGGTCTGCTTGTGCCTGCTTTCCATATTGTAACACACCTGGGTATAATTCTTTAACGATAGGTTTCATACACAATGGAATTGAAAGGACCCAAATCAACACCATGAGAAAATCATGGATTCATTATTTAAATAGTAGAAATACGATCATCAGATTCTTACCCCTGCCTTCTGTTGGTTCTGCTGCTGTTATTCTTTTGTCTTCAGTTTATTTTTGTGTCGTTGTATTTGTACACTCATGCTTTGGATAACACTACTGAGTGGGAAACTCTTACCTCTTTTGCACCCTGTCCTAAATATATACATTGTTAATCTACAGATGGTTCAGTGTCAAGATGCTGTACTAACCTGGGCACCATTTTCTGCACTTTCTCTTTAGCCTCCAGTGTCCATAAAGATAGACCTCATGCCTCACAATACCTTAGTTTATTTTAGTCAATCATAGCCACAAGGATCTTGGCTTTAATAGCAATATTTGTTCCTGGCTGCACTGGCCTTCTTGGTTCAAGTGACTGTACCTTCAGTAACTAGTCTAGCCTTAGCTCAGGTTTTAATAATTCTTCTAGTCTTGACTCCCTTCATGCATATGAGGTGGATATTAATCTTGACAACATAAGCTTGAAGAGGAAGAAGTAGTTTTTTGGCGTATAGTTAGATGTTCTCTGAGAAATAATAAGCTCATTTTTATTCTCAATCTCTTATTTTTCTCTTGGCTTTATTTTTTTAAATTCTGTCTTCTCTCACAATGGTGTAGCAAAAATAAAATATGCAAAAGCTTATGGTATTCAGATTGATGCTGTTCATGTATTGAAAGCTTTTCAGTCCTTTCAAGTATATTTCTATATAACTAAATATACTAGATAAAGGCCTTAAAATTTAGAACTTGAATTATGAGAAGATAACCAAATATAATGCATCCCCAAAGTGTCACAACTTTGCTGGCAACAGTGAAGATGGGTATCACAATAAAAGTTCCCTTTCGGAACTCACACCCAGCAGACTCATCTGGTCAATACCTCTGATTCTGTTTTAAATCTGACTCTATGCTGGGCCAATAGGCCAGCCCATCAGAAGCATTTGACAAAGTGAAACAGAGCAAGTAATTAAAATAACTAATGATTAGCGGAGACTTATGATCTGTCAAGCATGGCTCCAAGAACTTTACGTGTATTAATGAATTTAATCTTTAAAACAATCCTATGATGTAAATGCTCTCATTATTCTCTTTTTACAGATTGAGGAACCAATCCAAAACACATTACAAAGAGGGGTAGCTACAGTGTAAATCTGGAAAGACTACACACAATGTCCAAGTTCTTAATTCACACCACCATTATTTCATCCATCCTTTATTCCTTCCATCCATTCATCTATTCATCCATCCATAAAAAGATGTACTGCCCTGGAAGTAATGGTATACTGTCTACTAAAGTGTGCCGGTTATTCTGTTTGCTCTTCTACATCCATTGTTTATATCACCTGGGTTCTGTCACTGGATAATCTTCTTAGAATTAGCCAATGAAAACTTCCAGCAGGAGATAAGATGATGGAAGAGAGGGAAGTCCAGTATTTCTTCCCCACTGGTCCCCACTTTGGTGCTTTGTCTCTGGGCATAGCTGTATTCTTCCATGACTACTGGTTTTGCCTCATGGCCTCCTCCTCCACATTTCCAATTCCTAACTTATGTCTGTTGTCTCATTGGACTTGTGTAGTTTAGTCTGAACTGTGTTCTTTCAAAATTGCCAACATTGTAAAATCGGGTGACTTGAAACATACAAAAAATTAGAATTCTGGCTTCTCTTGAAGAATAAAAGTTCTGACAGGACAGAGTCCTATATTGCCATAAGATGAAAAGCAGCTGGTGCTAATTTGAAGCCATGTTCTCTTCCTCTGCCCCACCTACTTTGTCAGCTGCCTGATACCTGTAGTCATTTGAGATTGCCACCCCTGCTGTTGTCAGTTGGATTGCTACTGGCTATTGTACAACCAGAGCAGCCATTGTTCTGTTCTGACATTGGGAAGCAGAATGAAGTTGGCAGAAAAGATTGTGTTCCCTAGAGATGGAGAAGAAAGCCTTCCTTTTTGCCTTCTGGTTCCCAGTTGCAGGTCATCCAGTTAACAATGGAAAATATAAGGTTTCAGAACCATCAGGGATTCAGCATTTCAGAGCCATCAGAGGAGAGTTTGCCTCTAATTGTTTGAGTAAAGTGTTGAGTTTGTAGAGTAAAAATTTAGGACAAAGTCATGAATGCAGAATAATGATTTTCTACATTATATAAACAAAAGCCTAAAATTTAAACATTAAATATATTCTTTCACAGATAAGAATTCTTTCTGGGTACTGGAAGTTTGTTAGATTGGGTACTTACAACAGCACTTCAAATTCTAACACTTTAATAGATTCTTAAGTGCACAAGCTATGTAGTTTCCTCTTCGTTTTTTCATTAACCCATACTTTCTATTTTTTCTTGCTAAGTGAATGGCAGGAATATTCATCTTCTTTATAAGGTTATGGCGTGCATTTCAATTGTGTTAAAAAAAAGCAAAACAAAATCTGGAAAATGTTACTTTGCAATCAGAAATGAGATACCAATTACTGCAAGATGAACTTACTCATATTTTTGCTTTTAATATTTTCCTGAAATAATGTATTTCAAGATTCTTACCAATATGTTCATTTTAAATATGTTCTCTATGGGACAAAAGAAAAGAAAACTAGGCCACAGGGAGAGAGTATAAAAGTTGCTTCACTTTTAGCTTTACTTTTAATTGTTTCCTTCCAAAGACTGTAGAATTTGAAGATATTTGAGATTCCGATAATCCTTTAAAATGCAAATTTATTTTACATTTTTCTTCTTGGGAGTTCTTTCCTAATCTAGCAGCTTTTAATAAAATAAGCATCAAACAGCAGACTTAGGTGTTGATTTGTTTTGATTAACGTATTCTCCCCACTACAACTTCTCACTGCTTTTCATTTCATGGAAACCTTTGCTAATGACACAAATGACTCCTGTCTAACATTTGAAATCTCAGAACTGATAGGCAAGGGAAGGAAAGTGAATGACACGCTGAGTAAGCCAGAGTAGGCTAAATAATTTGCCATAAGTACGATAAAGAAAAACAACTTTGCTTTCCTCTTAGCTGCCTCTGAATTCTTAAGAGCAGAGCAAATATTATGTGAACAACACCATGAAATGGAATGAGGTGTGATGGCTAGATTGCCAGCAGAAGAATTGTGTGAAATAAACTCTATGACCAGCGATCTTAAAAATAAGAGTGAAACTGACATAGCCATTTGGTAGCTCTTCACTGGTGAACGTGTCTCTTTATTACATTTGTCTTTTATCATCATTGTTATTATTATTTTTGTAATATAATCATTTATCTATTAGCATAATTTCTTGGTTGGAGAAAATTAATGTCAGAAACCAGAATGCTTTGCTTAATTTTTACCCGACCCAGTGCCAGTCAATATTCACAGAATTCCCAGTGCCCTGTCAGTGCTCTTCAACCCTTGCTCTCGTTGAGTCTTTCTTAATTGACTCCACGGAAGTAAATCCAATTTCTGCTCTCAGCCCTTGTACACATATGTGAAGACTGCTAAATTTAAACTATTTCTGCTCAATTTTGTGCTGTCAACTCTTGACACACCAGACAGAATGAGATCACCGGAATTTGCTTTATGTCTTATTTTAAGATCATGTAATTGGAATGATTTTGTGCCATTGTTTCAGGATAGTCTTAAAGTGATATCCTAGAGGTGAAAAACAAATACATTATTCGACTCCATCATCCAATCTCTCTGAAACCACCTTCTTTGCTTTGTCTGCCTGACTTGATTTATATATGAGATATAAGTGTCAATAACTTGTTTTTGATGGGTGCAATACTGCCAGGAAAATGGATATAGTTGAACATTACGCTATAAAGAGGGGCATAAAATATAATTCAGATGGGGTTCATGACACTCGTCCCTCATCTGACACACATTCTTTTCATTTCCAATTTCACTGGAACAGGCAAAAAGAATGGTTTCCAATCTGTCCCACCTCATAAAAATAGACCTGTGTTTAATTCTTCAGGACCTGAAATTATCCTTTGGATATTGTCAACCAGTCATCCTAGGAAAATGTTCCTGGCCAAAGTAATAGAAATATTCTAGGTATTGAGATGGCTAAAATATTACTGTTACCTTGCTTTTAATGATTGCACAAAATATTGCAGAAAAGCAAATGTGATGATGATAGTAACATAGCTTGCCACTTCTATTTTTTTTTTTTTTATTAAATTGTGCCATTTTCTCAGTAGTATATGGCGGTTTGCGAATATAACATTTTTTTAATAGGAAGAGACCTAATCACAGACCCTGATATATATGTTTTAATATAGTAAAGGAACTGTGTTTGTCAAAGCCGAAAGCCTCATTTAGTTGTAACCAAAGATCTTACATAAAAGATGTTAGTTTTATTTATGATTATAGTTCATGATGGATCATCGAAGTTTCAATTAAAATCTTATTTTGGCTTTCTTGATCAGCAAGTTGGATTATAAATATTATATCTCTAGAGCACAGCAGCCTGATAGAAAGTTAGCTGCCTAAATTTCAGACATTTGGACATTTTCTAGCAGAGGCCATTAATTATGTTGCATCAAGCTTGTTATGAATAAACTGAATGTCCTTACAGAAATTAGAGAATACTCTTCAAAAACTTGGGCATTGAGTGAAGAATGATTTTTAATTCAAGGTTACTGGGGGAAAAAATTGCAGGTCATCTATTTCCTTAAAAAGCTTATTGAAGAGATAATAAAATTTATAATTTCTCTGCCCTAGGCTTTGGAAAAGCTGAATCTGCATCATCTCATGCATGTTCTACATACACTAGCTAATAAATGCATAATTCCAAATTTGGCAAAAAACAATAAAATCTAATATGAAGCTTATTCTTTGGGGCTTACTCAGAGAGGTTAGTTATTTTACATTTATATGAAATTTTTTATGCTTTCTTTCTTCTGTTCATAAGTGACTCCTTGGAAGCTACACACTATGGTTAAGGCTCTGTGGACCATATGTGTGACTCTGTGTGATCAAAGAGCCCCATTTGGTGGTGAAATCATTGGACTGAAAGTCAACCACCATCAACATTAAGAGGATTGTCAACTAGTAATTAATGTCAATTAAACTACTGTGATTGTTGATGGATTTTTAAAAATACTATATCTTAATTAGGAAAAAATATTTGAATCACACCTCTCTCTCTTTAAGCTGTTCAGCCATCAGTAGGGGAAACACAGGGCAAGGATAAATACTTACATAAATTGTGTTCTTGCATAAACATAGTAGCTACTGAGAGCAGGAATGTTCTAGAATAGAGTATTTTCTAACAGGTATTTTGGCTGATTCCCTCTAGCGATAGGTTAAAGATCAACTCTGGCTATTGAACATGACCAGTTGTAACAGGTAAAAGGTGAATTTGTGTCTCCCTAAGGGAGACACTTCATAGTTAATTTTTTCCCCTGCATCCCTCCTCCCCTAATGGCAGCTTGACTGACGCAAAACATAGTTTCTTTACGTGTATTCTCAGAAACTCCTTGAGCAAATGAGTAACACCATGGTGAGGAATCCTCCTAGGCTTGAAGCCTAATGCAGACAAGGAGAATTTCTTAGCAGACAGTAAAGAATTGAAATAAAGAGAAGTGGAGGGAGTAGAGGCTATCGATATTTCTCAAGCATCTACAACATCACAGACACTGTGTTAGAAGATTTATGCATACTGCTTTAGTTAATTTTCAGCAGAATCGTGAGTTAAGTTTTCCTAGTTCATTTTGCGAACGGGTGAAATGAAACTCAGAGAGGCCAAACAATTTTCTTAAGGCAATACAGTGAGGAGCCAAAATGTATTTGACTCCAGTTACAAGAAGAGTGTCCATGAATTTTTTCCATTATACGATGCTATCTTAAAATTTATAAAAATATGTATGTTTCTCAAACTGTAGCATGAGGAAAATGCAAACTAGTACATTTTATAAATATGTAAGATAATCTGCTTTATAAGACCAGTGTGAATATTTATCTGCTGAAAACCTCCACACTCTACCCATATCCTTCATTTGTCTTAGAGTTGGGCATCTTTCTCACTTGGATACATTGCTTTGGAAGCACTTGTGTTAATGTTCACTAATTTTTTTTTCTACTTTCTGTCTTTTGTTTACCTACTTTTTGACTCTTGTTAACAACCCCTACAGGACACTAAAAAAAAAAAAAAAAAAAGGAATTAGTGTTATTTAATGCTATGAAAAAGGTATTGGGGATTGAAAACAATACCCTCATTAATGGATTGATTTTGCCTGTAGATTCCTATCTCTCTGACAAATTTGAATTGGAAGTTGGATTCCTTTGGGACCCATCACCATAGATGCCATCTGTATGTTCTAAAACTTAGCCTGTGTACTTAGGTTTATAAGCTTCCAAGTTTTTGTAAGTCTAATTGCAGGTTGTCTTAGTCTCCAAGGCACATTAAAATTGAAATGGAACTTTTCTCAAAGTGCTTTTTTGGATATTGACAAAGGAAATCAACAATGGTTGCCTAACGGTTCCTCAAGTTGCAGCGTGAGTTTGCTGTCACCTGCACCAAAAGAAAAAAAAAGAAACGTAGGTAATTGGTTCCTGACCTACTTGTGCCTCTGTCAGATGAAGCACTATTATATAAGTGAGAATGCTTCACTGTCTGATTTCTTCTGTTGAAAGTGCAACTAGATAACCATCCTTTGTGATTCAAGTATTTGAATAATCACTATGAGATGAAAAAGTACCATGTGTTACATAAAAGCAAGTGTAGATATAGTATATAAGTAGCTACAAAAATTTTAATATCAGTAATGTGATGTTGGAAGAGTTTGCTGTCAATACCATTTATATGTTAAATGTATTATTAGTAGATAGATCTACTAGAATCTTGATATGAATTTCATGTGGATGCTGAGACTCTCAAAGGCCAAATTAGGCTCTATGGAATTGCAAATCTCTCTTTTCTATTGCCTCATTAACTTCATGGTAAAGAGCGACATTTATTATCTGGAAATATATTTTTTTAAAGTGTGTGTGTGTGTGTGTGTATGTGTATGTGTGTATGTGTGTGAGAGAGAGAGAGAGAAAACTCAGTTTCCCTCTTCCTCCTTTCTCTTATTTTTCCAGCAATCACCTTTCAAAAAGGAGGAAGAAAGTAAGAGGAGGAGGAGGAACAAGGGAACACGTTTGGCCTCTATAATTTATAAAGGTACACAACTCATCCAGGATTTGCAGAATTACATAAGACTAGGAATCAATCATTTTGAAAGTCTTTGTTATAGAAGTTCTTTACTCAGTCTTTAAGTCTTGTGACTGAAGGGGACCTTTCTTTCCCATTACTCATCTAGAGAATGTTTCAGAGTCCAGCCCCCCAACCCAAAAAATGAACACATGTCTTTCATGAGCCTTCTAAATCATCTTCTAGATATGAAGTCACCCATTTGCACTTATTGTGAGATATGGGCCTTAAATCACGATTGGGACAAGGAGAGAGAAGGAAAGCACAGTGAGGTAGTGGCCCATTATTTATCATGTTATCAAGCCGTGTAATCGAAAGAAGTCATGAAGACTGAGGATAGAGAAGTAATGCATTTTTAATAAATAAGAACATTTCTTCCATGTGGCACAGGAGGTGAGGACCAACTATGGCTTTTTTGATCTAGAATAGGTGGGCAAAATGTTCAGTTTTATGTTCTAGATGCAATCATACTTCAAGAATAGGAATTAAACTCAGCATTTATTTTGTCCAAAGTCAATAGACGGATACATTTCAGAGTATCACAACGATTTCTGGGTAAAAAATTCTGCCTCTATAAGCAAATGAACTAAATTAGACAACCTTTCACTTTTAGATGGCTTTGATTGTTTTAAGTTCTTTGTATGATGAGCTGAACTTTTGCCTTTCTATAATTTTTGTACATTTCCTATTGGCTAAAGATACATGGAACAAACTTAGTTCCTAGCTGCAGTCTACCAGTGTCTGAAAATATATGACATTCCTCTTACATTGTACCTAAGGTTCAAGTATGCAGGTGCCACTGGGGCTCATTTGTAGTATATTAGCTGACAAGCTAGAAATATACTTATATCTGCTGCTATTATAGGCTATTCCACATTTCTACTCTGAGATGTTTTTGAAGTTGATAATATCAAGTGTCCTGGCAATTTTCATGTTGCTGTAAAACTAGGGACATGGTTTAACTGATTTGTGGTACAGGAAGTTAAACAATTGTGTTTCAGGAAAAGATTGTCCCTTTTAGGGACAGAGAATAACCTTTATCTAGAGATTCAGTTGTTATGTTCATACTAATGTATGCAAATAAAATCAGAGTTTCAGTAACTACTGTGCCTCTAAAAGGTCATATTCTTTTAATTAGAATCAAGCAATTAATTCTAAATGTTTCCCTATATTTTTCCGGAAGCATTTCCTTTCATTACCAAAAGCCTCAGATTTCTTCCCATTCTATTCTTTTAGCATATGAAATATAAAAATTTGTGCTTTGGTTCATCCTGGAATTAATTGCCCCTCCCTTTAGCGCATATCAATTCAATGTGGTTCTTTGGGATTTTATGGCTTTTAGTGCATGTAATACTTGTTGATATGTAATGTTAGAACAAATTGAGTGTTCGTTATGATTTTGACACCTTGAATCCCATGCCTCTGACTTAAGTGACTAGGAAATTACCAATAATAAAGCCTTACTCTAGCATAAATTTATTATTTTTAATTAGTTAAGTGTAAAGAGGATAAAACCTAAAAATGTTACCAAAAACTTCCCTGCACTAAGAAATATAATTAAGCTAAAATTCAAATTCAAATTTCTTTAGCACTGGAATGCGCTCAGCTTGTACGTTGTTTTTTGTTTTTTTTTAAATTTGATTGACAATAGCCAAAGTATTATTTAAAAATGACTGACTTAACATGCTGGATTACCTTTCTTTTGTTACTACTTTACTATCTCCTCCCTCTCCACTTTCATGCTCAAAAAATATTAAGAATATTACTCATTAATGCTTTTATTCATTCCTTTAGTTATCCACTCATGTTTTCAGTCAACACACATTTATTGAGTACCTACTGCATGTTAAGCATTAGATGAATGAGCTTCTTCCCTCCCCACAAGGAGTTTCCAGCTCACTCTCCTGTAGCCTGTGTAGATAGGAGCCAGGTCTGAGCCACTGCTTCTGTGAGCCAAGCTTTGCTTTAGAACAGTGCTTGTCAAATTGTAATATGTTCATGAATCACCTGGGGGATTTAGTTAACACTCTGATTCTGATTTGGTAGGTCTGGGTGGGGCCTGAGATTTTGTAGTTCTAATAAACTCTTGGCCCAGGGAACGTACTTCAAGGATCAGGGCATTAGATCAGAAAATAGATCTGATTCTGTTGAATTGATTTTTCTGTCCATCACAAAATCAAGACATTTGCTTTTGTAAATAGAGATCATTTTGAAAGGACATACTCATATTATTTTAGTTATTATGAATTCATCCTCTTTGCTTTTATGGCACTTATCACACTGCAGTATCTTTAATTGCTGGTGTCTCTTTTGCTGAATTTAATTTCCTTGAGAATTGACATTAAATTCGATTTAGTTAGTGTTTGTACCAACTATCATGGTGTTTATGGCTCAGTCATTATGTGATGAATGAATGTAGTAATGCTTAACACTGTCAGAGTAACATCTATTCTTACTTGCTAAGGGTCAGAAAGAGGCTTTTTCCTCTTTTCTTTTTCCCACTCTGGTCTTAATTCAGCTAGCCTTCCCAAGAAGTGAAATGTTCAAAATTGAGCTAGTGTTGGTTTTGATGTGAGGTGGAGGGACTGTCAGGATTTTGAGAAAGGAACAAAAGCAAACAGGAAGTCTTATGTTCCAGACGAGATAATATTGGAAATGAAAGAATTATTAGGTGTCTCGAGTGGGGTGACTGAAAGCAAAGACCAGAGTTAATGGAGACTGGGCCAGGTAAGAAGGTGTGTTAGAGAATAGTGTTCAGAGATAGTCCCCTGGGGAAACCATACAACGAGGAAGCCACCAGCTATGCTGGAGGGATCTGACCCATACCTTATTTTCTAGTCCTGAATTGTAGTGTCACCAGTGATATGGAGGTCAGCATGGTAGGAGCTGTGGGAAGTATGTGGGTGAGGGTATAGGTTTCTACCTGACCCCTGAATGGTCAGAGTCCCAGACAGATCCTCTCACCAACCAGCCAATGGCCTTATAATTTTCTTATGAGTTTACAAAAGCAGTCACACAATTATTTCAACGTAATAATAATAGCAAACTCTCTTATAGTCTACTTTAGTGAGTGGATAGACGTATTGGACTGTAGAAGTATATATAAATGCATTCTTCGTAAGGCACAGAACTAAATAATTTAAGAAACATAGCATGTCAGAATTATTGCTTTACAGTTAATATAGCACCATATTTTTCCTTTGAAATGTCATAATAATATTCATAGTTACACTTACTTAGAGCTTACTAGGTACCTGGGGTTTTTCTTAACGTTTTAGATGTATTAACTCATTTAATCCCTCTGAGAGTGATACTATTATCACTATTTCATAGATAAGGCAATCAAGGCACAGCATGTTTGTGTAATTCGCTCAAGGTTACATAACAGTAAGTGGTGGGGTGGATTTTGAACCTGGGCAGCTTTTGTTCTAGTGTCTTTGCTTTTAACTACTACATGCCACTGTCCATCACATAAATAATTGTTTCTCATAAACTTTGAATGTGAGAGACATACAACTAAAATGGATCCATTTAAATAGAATTAAGAAGACAATACAGTTCTCATTGAAACTGGTTAAATAAACAGGATATGGGAAGTTCAGATCCACAGAGTCAAGGATTTATATCCCTAGAAGTCAGACCAAGTGGTGCCATATTCTGTTCCTTTGTGTCAACAGTATATCATGTATGCTTCGTAAAATGGTTGCTGAGAAACGCATATCTATACGTATACAACACATTTCATGATGATTCTCTTAATATTCTTAAGGACAAAATGGGAAAATATGAGCAATCCTCTAATCTATAACTAATTGAACAACTATCCAAAGAGTATCTAGCAATGGATTGATGCCAAGCTCTATGGAGATGTCTGGAATGGGGATTCTCCACTTGGCTGTCTTTTGTTCAGCAGTTTGTTCAGTAGTTAGAATGATGAAAGAAGAAATGCTACCACTTTTGCAGGTAATGCAAAGCTAGAAAGGGTGGCTATTAGTTTAGATGATAGCCACATGCCTGAAAAAAGATCTCTCCAGGTTGGAACTATGGGCTAAAACTAATAAAATGAAAATTTACTGAGTTATTATAAAGTCTTGTTTATTGCACATTTACAGGATAAGGAAATTTATGTCAAAATTCCTGTGGTTTTATTTGCCTACCTGCTCAATATGAGCCAATATGGTGTTAACAGATGCTTTAAAAAGTTAATGCATTCTTCAACTGCATTAATAGAGGTAGAGAGTCAAGTTCAGGGTGATAATAGTTTCACTATAATCTGAACTGCTCAGACAGTGTCTTGAATATTATATTCAGTTCTGTAGGCTGTGTTTTAAGAGTTGCTGAAAAGGTGGATTACACCTAGAGGGTGACTAGAATGTTGAAGAGATTGGAAACCATAGCGTTTAAGAAATTGAGCTCATCTAACCTAAAGAAGAAACTGATAAGGCATTATGAAAGTGCACATTGTAAAATGCTTTATTTTTCTTGAAGAGAGATGATAATTTGGTGTAATTCTACAGAGAAGTAGATACGATAGATTAGAAAGTAAAGGATTAGGTATATTGTTACAGTTATGGGTAAGAAAAGGTAGAATAAGGCACCTTGAAAATAACGTGGGGTGGAGCAAAGCAAATATCATTCCTCCTTTTTGTTATAATAAAAACTCTTTTAAAATAGGAGATTTTTATTATAAAGGTAAGTTGCTCAACCCAAAACTGTCAAACGATTTGGAGGGTATAACTAAAAATTAAAATTCTCTTCCCCGTCGGAATCCGTATCACACTGACCACCATATGGCTATCATAATCATCAGTAACACTTTCTTGCTCATTTTTTAGAAAATGTCTATGTATAGAAAACATCACACAGGCACATAGACAAAAATGAATATACATGTATAAATATACAAGTCCTTTTATAACACTAATGGGATCATACTATACATGGTTTTCTCGAGCGTATATTTTGGATATATCTTTTCATATCAGTGAAATGAGACCTAGCTTAATCTTTTAAGCTGCTTAGAATTTCTTTCCTAAATACCCGTAAATATTTAGGTGTTTTTATTGTACATCACAGTGATTATAAGTTTGACTATAATAGCCAACCTTGTACATAGATCATTCATTTCTTTAGTCCTAATGGTTAGAAGCAGAGCTGTTAGGTATGAAAGTTTTAAGAATTTTGAGATATTTTATGAAATTAATCTCAACAAAGATTGTAAAATTAAACTTCTACCAACAAGGTGTAGATAATTCCATATATCTCCACCTGACCAACATTAAGTTTTCTCATTATTTTTATGGTTTCCAATCTTATGAATGAAATAGGGCATTTTGTTTTGATTTCTATTAATAATGAAGTTAAAATGTTATTTAGTGTGTTTATTACTCATTTATGTATATTCCTTTGTGAATTCCTGTTCATGTCCCTTGGCCATTTTTCTAATGGATTGCTCTATTTTCAAAATATTGAATAGAATTCTTTAAATATTTAGAATTCTGACACTTATAAATGATGAAAATAGTTTTTCTTGTCTACTATTTGCCCTTTAATTTATTTGTCATATTAGTGACCTCCATTCTCTATTATATGATAGTTTTGATTACCAACAAAAAAGGAAGAAAAGCCAAAAATAATACTCCATTAAGGAAGCCATAGTCCTCCTTGGTTTTTCAGTAATACCTACTCTTTCCTGGATATCAGAATATATGAATATAATAACATATAAGATTTCACAAAAACTAGTGATTCCAATTTTTAAATAATAAAAGGAAATTTTAAAAAATCATTGGAAACTGTTCTAGATATTGAGGAGAACTTTACAGAAGGAAATTCTGTAAGTTGTTTTTAAAAATTAAAAATAATTAGCATTCCACATTCATCAAAAGTCAACTTGAGATTTATTTTAGAATCATAGCTTTAACCATATAAACAAAAATGTGAGTTGATATTTTTAAATTTAAAATTTATGCCAGTAATTTTACATTAATGATGTGTGTGCATGAATGTGTGTGTGTGCATGTGCATGTATATGTATGTGTTTTAAGTGTGTGAATTTTAATTTATTTTGGCTGTTTTATCATGTGCCTCTCCACTGATATGTTTTTGGTTAGAACATCAAGGCACAAGTGTAATTGTCAGCTTTTGTGTGCTGCCTAATTGATGTGTGATGGCTAATTTTTGTACCTGAAGTTTCTGGTGGAGTGTGGCCAAAGAATGATGTATAAACTAAAAGAATCTCATTAAACTGCTAAGGAAAGACAGTGCCAATGGGAGCATCTGTTCTCCATTCTCCATACTAATGTTGTAATAAAGAAAGAAATCAAGCATCTCACTGTATAATATTTCCTTGTGACTTTTTATAAGCAAGATTTCATTGAAGTTGAATTTTCTCTAATTGGCTATGTCATTATCAGCTTATATTTTAGTAATTGAATTGTTAGTATGAAAATCATGTACCTATCATTAAAAAGTACATAAATGTAAAAAAAAAGTTTGGACAAGAACAACAAAATGTCTGTCAAGTTACCAAACTATAAACACTACATAGACAAGGCTGACAAGTGCTCAAACTGGATCCTGGATTTGGGATTGGTAATTAAGAGGACGTTAAATCTCTTTCTATGGAGAAATATAGATAAAACCAACCTTTTTTTTCTTTTGAAGCATTTATATAGAAGTTAAAATGACCTAAACATGACCAAACACTCATTTTCTCAAAAACTTTTACTGGACTCCTATTACGGGTCCAGTAACAAAGCTATCTTGCCTAACTTTTCTGACAGTGAAAAACTATTTTCTACCTTCATTTACAATAAGTAAATGAAAATTAAAAGAGCTAGAAAACAACATTCTTTCATTATCAGCTCAGCAACTATTAAAATATCTGATGACACCCAATGCTGACCAGGGTATAGGGAAGCTACACCTTGTACAATTTTAGTAGAACTGTAAGTTGATACAATACTTTGGAAAGGCATCTGTCAAAATTTAAAATATGCATATTCTTGGACCAGCAGTAATAATAATGATAATAATAATAATTTATTTCCCAGAAATAATTTATATAATTGTGTGACAATAGATATGTAAGAATATTGATTGCAGTGTTGCTTAATAGTGATTAGTTATCTCAAATAATGGTTACTAAGAGAATTAATAATAGTTACTATTGTATGGATGATTTTCAGTTTCTTCTTATATATTCTGTATTGTCTGAAAGTTTTATAATAGAAGTCTATGTAAACTTTAACCTGGAATCATTATCATGATATTTCATTTAAATATTTTAAAACCAAGAATGATATAGAGTCCATGTTATTCAATTTAAAAACTAAAAATCAAAACAATAATATAATACAGAAAACCATAAGCTGGGAATTTAAGTATTTTTTGTATACAGGAATTGAGTCACTTCAAAGCTAAAGACCTGGAAACTTGACACCTGATTGGCTAATGTTATTTTGTAAAATTGAGTTACAGTTTAAGGGTAGGTGAGATTCTTGGACTGCCACCACTTGAAATGAAAACAGTATACCACTTAGTAGGAAAAGTGATGTAAGTAATGTCTCTATATGTTGTGCCATAATTTATACCAGCGGTCCCCAACCTTTTTTTTTTTTTTTTAACATCTTTATTGAAGTATAATTGCCTTACAATGGTGTGTTAGCTTCTGCTTTATAACAAAGTGAATCAGTTATACACATACAATATGTTCCCATATCTCTTCCCTCTTGCATCTCCCTCCCTCCCACCCTCCCCATCCCACCCCTCTAGGTGGTCACAAAGCACCAAGCTGATCTCCCTGTGCTATGTGGCTGCTTCCCACTAGCTATCTATTTTACATTTGGTAGTGTATATATGTCCATGACACTCTCTTACCCTGTCACATCTCACCCCACCCCCTCCCCATATCCTCAGGTCCCCAACCTTTTTGACACCAGGCACCGGTTTCGTGGAAAACAATTTTTCCAAGGGTCGGAGGAGGGGGATGGTTTCGGGATGATTCAAGCACATTGTATTTATTGTGCACTTATAATAAAATAAGTATACAACTCACCATAATGCAGAATCAATGACAGCCCTGTTTACCTGCAACTAGATGGTTTCATCTGGGGGTGATGGGAGACAGAGACACCCCAAATGTGTTGCTTATGTCCAGTCTACTCCGTGATCTCGTTTTGGATGCTTTCGCTGCAGAAAACCCTGCTTCACAAAGATAGGATGTTGGAAATGGAAGCAGGCTTTTGAGTGCTTTTGTGGCAATCTCAGGATATGCGGCCTTGAATTTGATCCAGAATGTATGGAGACTTGAGGTTGTCTCAAACATACTTTGAAGGCCACCGTCATTTGCCATCTCAAGCAGTTGATCCTGTCCTAGCACGGACAAAGTCGATTCTGCTTATTCACAAATGGGTCACGGATCCATTCCTTCCCAGTCTGGGGGTCTTTTGTGGTTGGGAAGTAATGCTCAAACTCTTTTGAAAGCTGAGATAGCTGATCATGGACCAGCTGGGAGAAAGAAGGCCCTGGCTCAGTCTCTTTCAAAATCTCTGCTAATGTTTGAAAGATGTCAAAAATCCCAGTGTTCACTCATCCCCATAAGTCCTGTTTGGCTTTGAAGGCAGCCAGTTTATCTGCTGACGTGAACACGGTTGTTGTTCTCCCCTGAAGTGACAGATGGGTCGCAAGTTTTGCGACCCATTCTGTGTCACTGAAATATGTTGCCAATGGTGACTGTTCTTCTAAGAGAAATCTCTGGATTGGCTCTCATAACTCAAAAACTCTGGCCCGTGATCTACCTCTAGAAAGCCATCTCACTTCTGTGTATAAGAGAAGACGTGTATGCTCTACGTCCATCTCCTCACAGAGCTGCGCCAGCAGACATGAGTTAAGGGCATGTACTTTAATGTGGTTGATCATTTTAATCACATCCTGCAAAACGGTGTTAAGTTCAGGTGACATTTTTCGGCTAGCCAGCATTTCTCTATGGATGACACGGTGTGTAGACTCACATTCAGAAGGGACCTCTTTGACCCGAGTAGTGAAACCAGAAAGCTGTCCAGTCATGGCAGCCGCCCCGTCCGTGCGTATACCAACACAAAATGACCAATTCAGTTTTCCTGGTATGTAATCATTCAAAGACTTGAATAGTTCTGCAGCTGTGGTGTTGGTTGGCAAGAAAAGTGCACATATCCTCATGCACATCCTCCTGAAAAGCATATCACACATAAACAAGCATTGTGGCCTTGTTGTCAACATCAGTAGACTCGTCAACGGGGATTGCGTACCCGGTGACTCATTACTCCTCTCTAACAATTGTGCCTCAGTGTCTTCTGCCATTTCATCAATTTGTCTACTTACGGTGCTAGCCAAAAGAGGAACATGTGCCACCTTTTTAACTGCAGCCTCGCCTAAAAATTCACGACAAATGTCCTTAGCAGCAGGCAGGATCAACTCTTCACCAGTAGTAAAGGGCTTCGTAGCTTTAGCAATGCGGTCAGCCACTAAGAATGATGCTCTCAGTGCAGACACATGTGATGAAGTGGTGGCCTTCAAATAATTGCTTCTGTCCTTCCTGTTCACATTTTTTTCTTTTGAAGAACTCCAAAGGCTTGTCTTGAATGCAGGGTGCTTGGTCTCCACGTGGCAAAGCAGTTTTGAAGGTTTCATGGCTTCATTGAATAGCCAGTCGCCACATATCATACAAAGCGGGCTTGGAGAATGTGACTCACCTGTTGCAATGAACCCATAATTTCAGTAGGACTCTTGGTATTTCCTTTTAAATGCAGCTTTCTTTTTGTTGGCAGTCTTAGAGTGTTCTGCTGTCTCATCATTGGGTCTTTCCCCCCGTTCAGAGAAACTCTCCAGCGACGTTTGTCTTTTACTCGTTTTGGCGAGGGTTAGCTGGTGGGCTTACCAAAACTGGGACTGAGACAAGTGCACAGTACGGGAAAGAGGCGCAGCTGGAAGTGGTAAATAAAATAATGGGTGGGCCATGTGCAGACTAAAATAAGTGTTGGATTCTGACTTAAAGCCTGCCACCAGATGCAGCTGTACAATTGAAGTACATCAACTCACTTGCCACTATAAAGCCTGCCACCAGATGCAGCTTAATTGTCACCTGCCACTCACCAATAGGGTTTTGCTATGAGTCTGCAAGCAATTGATTTATTACGGTCTCTGTGCAGTCAAACCTCTCTGCTAATGATGATCTGTATTTGCAGCCACTCCCCAGAGCTAGCATCACCACCTCAGCTCCACATCAGATCATCAGGCATTAGATTCTCTAAGGAGCACGCAACCTAGATCCCTCACATGTGCAGTTCACAGTAGGGTTCACCCTCCTATGAGAATCTAATGCCGCCACTGATCTGACAGGAGGCAGAGCTCAGGCGGTAATGCGAGTGATGGGGAGCGGCCGTAAATACAGATGAAGCTTCACTCACTCGCCTGCTGCTCACCTCCTGCTGTGCGGTCCGGTTCCTAACAGGCCATGGACCACTACTGTTCCGTGGCCCAGAGGTTGGGGACCCCTGATTTATACAACCAAGAAATCCCCCAGATTAATTTGGAGAGTGGTAAGTCTTCAAGGAAACATATACACAATAAAATTAAGAGAAGGAACCTCTGCAATGCCATTGACTATTGAAGAGTGTGTAAAATTCAGACCTGAAAAATAAATGAATGCTGGTAAATAAATAATTTATGCTAAAAATATCTAAGTCCAAAAATATCTCAATAAAATGACTATTTACATACTTTTAGAAAGTTTGTCATACAAATGAATTTTTCTAAAGTATGTTATTTTTCCTTCACAGTGACTTTCATTATAAAATTTAAACTGGCTGTAAAATTTAATTTAGTATACTAATTTAAGCACCTTATGACACATGAGCTTTTAGTCATATAGGAGAAGCCATATTTATCTATAGTAAGATTAGTAACTGTATCAATGATTTATTTAAATCCCCCTTGAAAATATTATTCTGTTACCAAGAGGATTTCCTTTTATAAATTTTAAAAAAAGGTGAGAAAAAATTCATTAAAATTGTCTAGGGTAAGCACAAATTCTTTCTGTTAAATTTCTACAGAATACTAGCAGAATAGCCGTGTACTCCAGAAGAGGGACCACAGCTCACGATCTTCAAACCCAGGGTTTCCTCAGGGCTTTACAAATCACATGGAGCACAAAAAGGAATATATTCCCAGCCTCACTAAGCCCCTCTTGCCCCACACCCACGGAACTGAATCTCCTGCCCTGTCTTTGTTCGAGGACAGGTGGATCTGGACAAGCACAGAGGAGGTGACCATAGGCTGCACAAGAACACTGCCCCATCTTCCTCTTCCTTATAGACATAAATTATTTCCACTTACCTCTACATAGTGAGTTTAGATAATATTTCCCTTGGGAGGGAAAATGTAAATTGCTAACACCAGGGCACATCCCTCCAAGAAAGATATAGATGAGATATTTGGTAGCTTTTCTGTAGTTTCATAAAGTTGCTTAGCAGCCCAATAGGGGAGGAAACCTTTCTGACATGCTTGAGTGGATGAAGCTGAGAACTGAGTAACGTGGAAAATGCATGGGATGGCAAAACTGCTCTGATTATGTGAATGAACCAGAAGCTTAAGGTATAGGCTTTATCGGGCCAGCTGGGAACAGCTTCTATAACCAAGAGCCTCATGGTAAGAACTTATTTATAGAAGAAAAAGAGACATATCTAGGGTGTAGACATATGGGCGCTGACTCTACCGCTCCAGAAGTGCCATCATGGATCTATTGAAAGGAGATAACTTCTGCCTGATTTGGGTATCTTATTTTCCAAAGAAAGGCCAGTTCCACTTCCTCCCTTCAGGAGAAAAGGCTCAGAGTAACACCCTCCGCCCCATGACTAATAGGGAGAGGCTAAGCAAAGAAGCCCGACCCCTGAGACTAAAGAAAGAATGAAACAGTCCTGACCCAGGAATGCAGGAGGGTAGAGATGTTCTTCCAAAATCTGGAGCATTATCTAATCTCAGCATCTCAGATGATCACAGTTAGCGACAGAAGCCACATTAGATAAAATCTTTAAACATAGAGTCTCACCTTTAAGGCATTTACTAATTTTTACTTTACTAAGTCTGTAGTATTGATTATAATTATGGAAACATTTGGAAAAATAATAATAGATTTTTCTGATTTAGAAAGTTGGATTTTTGTCAAATTAGTATATTCTTAAGTCAATTATGGAATTATTAGGCTAACATATTCCATTTTCCCTTCTTCACAATAGAACCTTTGTTACTTAGTTAATTTATGTTGGGTTGAATTTTCTAGTATTTTCCAAAGTGGTGCTTCCTGCTCTTCTCCAATAAAAAAGAGTGATGCAGAATTCAAACCTTACTTTCTTTTTTAAAAACTTTGATATTATTTAATTAAAATGACTAATACACTTCATATATATATCATCTCTCTCTCTCTCTCTCTCTCTATATATATATATATATATGTTTATATGTGCCTGTATGTGTGTGTATATAGTCAATCCTCATTACTTGCAGATTCTGTATTTCTGAATTATCCAACTAACTAAAGTTTATCTGTTACCCCAAAATCCATACTTGTGTGCTTTAATGGTCCTTTGCGCATACTTTGTGTAGGGAGAAAAATATTTGGGTTGCTGGAAGCACTCATTCCCAGCTGAGGTAGAACAGGGCTATGCTCTGCCTTCTTGTTCCAGCTCTCCTACTGTAAACAAGTACCCTCTTGAAGGTCCACTTAGTGCCACATTTCCACATTTTTGTGCTTTTTGTTAGTGATTTAGCTGTTTAAAATGGCACCCAAGTGTAGCACTGAAGAGCTCTCTAACATTCTAAGTGCAAGAAGGCTGTGATGTGCTTTACTGAGAATATACAGTCACCCCCTCTTATCCTTGGAGGATACACTCCAAGATCCCCAGTGTGGTTTCAGACTACAGATAATACTGAACCCCATACATACTGTGTTTTTTTCCTCTATATACACACACCTATGATAAAGTTTAATTTTTAAGTTAGTCATAGTAAACGATTAATAATGAATCTATAATAATAAATGAATAGAACAATTTTAACCACATATTGTAATAAAAGTTACATGAATGTGGTCTCTCTTTCTAAATATCTTATTGGACAAATTTAATGCCTTTTCCATCTTAACTAAGCACTTATGCACTGTGGCCATAGTTTTTGCAGTTTGAGGTGTGACAGCAAAACTCGTGTGAAATTCTTTTTCCTTCTTTTAAAATTTCACAGATAGAAGATTTATTCTTAGAGTAGATCTTAGCAACCTCAGCATATAATTTTTTTCTTTCCTTATTAAGTGGAGAACTTTCACCTTTTCACTTAAAGGAAGCATTTTCCAGTTTCTCTGGCATATCCGAATTGCCAGCATCACTACTCTTGAACTTCTGGGTCATTATGAAATAAAATAAGGGTTACTTAAATACAAGCACTGGGATACCTCGACAGTCGATCTGATAATCAAGAAGGCTACTAAGTGACCCACAAGGGGATACGCTGGGTGGAGGGATGATTCACATCCCTGGTAGGATGGAACAGGGTGGCATGAGATTTCATCAAGCTATTTAGAATGAGACACAATTTTTAAATTTGGATTTTTTTTTCTGGAATTTTCCATGTAATATTTTCAGACCATGGTTGACTGCAGGTAAGAAACCTTGAAAAGCAAAAACATGGATGGGGGGACTACTGTATGTGTGCTAGGTCAGGGGTCCCCACCTGGGCCATGGACCAGTACCAGTCCGTGGCCTGTTAGGAACCAGACCGCACAGCAGGAGGTGAATGGTGGGCAAGCAAGTGAAGCTTCATCTGTATTTACAGCCGCTCCCCATCACTCGCATTACCACCTGAGCTCTGCCTCCTGTCAGATCAGTGGGGGCACTAGATTCTCATAGGAGGGCGAACCCTGCTGTGAACTGCCCATGTGAGGGATCTAGGTTGCGCGCTCCTTATGAGAACCTAATGCCTGATGATCTGACGTGGAGCTGAGGCCGTGATGCTAGCTCTGGGGAGTGGCTGCGAATACAGATCATCATTAGCAGAGAGGTTTGACTGCACAGAGACCGTAATAAATCAACTGCTTGCAGACTCATAGCAAAACCCTATCAGCGAGTGGAAAGTGACAATTAAGCTGCATCTGGTGGCAGGCTTTATAGTGGCAAGTGAGTTGATGTACTTCAATTGTACAGCTGCATCTGGTGGCAGGCTTTAAGTCAGAATCCAACACTTATTTTAGTCTGCACATGGCCCACCCATTATTTTATTTACCACTTCCAGCTGCGCCTCTTTCCCCGCACTGTACACTTGTCTCAGTCCCAGTTTTGGTAAGCCCACCAGCTAACCCTCGCCAAAACGAGTAAAAGACAAACGTCGCTGGAGAGCTTCTTTGAAAAGGGGGAAAGATGCAATGATGAGACAGCAGAAGATTCTAAGACTGCCAACAAAAAGAAAGCTGCATTTAAAAGGAAATACCAAGAGTCCTACTGAAATTATGGGTTCATTGCAACAGGTGAGTCACATTCTCCAAGCCCGCTTTGTATGATATGTGGCGACTGGCTATTCAATGAAGCCATGAAACCTTCAAAACTGCTTTGCCACGTGGAGACCAAGCACCCTGCATTCAAGACAAGCCTTTGGAGTTTTTCAAAAGAAAAAAATGTGAACAGGAAGGACAGAAGCAATTATTTGAAGGCCACCACTTCATCACATGTGTCTGCACTGAGAGCATCATTCTTAGTGGCTGACCGCATTGCTAAAGCTACGAAGCCCTTTACTACTGGTGAAGAGTTGATCCTGCCTGCTGCTAAGGACATTTGTCGTGAATTTTTAGGCGAGGCTGCAGTTAAAAAGGTGGCACATGTTCCTCTTTTGGCTAGCACCGTAAGTAGACAAATTGATGAAATGGCAGAAGATACTGAGGCACAATTGTTAGAGAGGAGTAATGAGTCACTGGGTACGCAATCCCCGTTGACGAGTCTACTGATGTTGACAACAAGGCCACAATGCTTGTTTATGTGTGATATGCTTTTCAGGAGGATGTGCATGAGGATATGTCATGTGCACTTTTCTTGCCAACCAACACCACAGCTGCAGAACTATTCAAGTCTTTGAATGATTACATATCAGGAAAACTGAACTGGTCATTTTGTGTCGGTGTACGCACAGACGGAGCGGCTGCCATGACTGGACAGCTTTCTGGTTTCACTACTCGGGTCAAAGAGGTCGCTTCTGAATGTGAGTCTACGCACCGTGTCATCCATAGAGAAATGCTGGCTAGCCGAAACATGTCACCTGAACTTAACACCGTTTTGCAGGATGTGATTAAAATGATCAACCACATTAAAGCACATGCCCTTAACTCATGTCTGCTGGCGCAGCTCTGTGAGGAGATGTACGCAGAGCACACACGTCTTCTCTTATACACAGAAGTGAGATGGCTTTCTAGAGGTAGATCACGGGCCAGAGTTTTTGAGTTATGAGAGCCAATCCAGAGATTTCTTTTAGAAGAACAGTCACCACTGGCAACATATTTCAGTGACACAGAGTGGGTCGCAAGTTTTGCGACCCATCTGTCACTTCAGGGGAGAACAACAACCGTGTTCACGTCAGCAGATAAACTGGCTGCCTTCAAAGCCAAACAGGACTTATGGGGACGATGAGTGAACACTGGGATTTTTGACACGTTCCCAACATTAGCAGAGATTTTGAAAGAGACTGAGCCAGGGCCTTCTTTCTCCCAGCTGGTGCATGATCACCTATCTCAGCTATCAAAAGAGTTTCAGCATTACTTCCCAACCACAAAAGACCCCCAGACTGGGAAGGAATGGATCCGTGACCCATTTGTGAAAAAGCCAGCTGAGTCGACTTTGTCCGTGCTAGTACAGGATCAACTGCTTGAGATCGCAAATGACGGTGGCCTTCAAAGTATGTTTGAGACAACCTCAAATCTCCGTACGTTCTGGATTAAAGTCAAGGCTGCATATCCTGAGATTGCCACAAAAGCACTGAAAAGCCTGCTTCCATTTCCAACATCCTATCTTTGTGAAGCAGGGTTTTCTGCAGTGATAGCGACCAAAACGAGATCACAGAGTAGACTGGACATAAGCAACACATTTGGGGTGTCTCTGTCTCCCATCACCCCTAGTTAGGACCATCTCTTTGCAGGAAAACAAGCTCAGGGCTCCCATTGATTCTGCATTATGGTGAGTTGTGTACTTATTTCATTATGTATTACAATGTAATAATAATATAAATAAAGTGCACAATAAATGTAATGTGCTTGAATCATCCTGAAACCATCCCCCCACCCCCTCACCCCCGGTCTGTGGAAAAATCGTTTTCCATGAAACTGGTCCCTGGTGCCAAAAAGGTTGGGGACCACTGTGGTATGTAAGCTTTATTCAGGCATAAGTTATAGTGTGTTGGCTGACAAAGACTCTCTCCTTGACTAAACTGTAGTCAGCCCCCTTTGAGCCCTCTTTTCGACTAGGCTTTGACGTTGGCCCTTGTCCTGTCTTTGGCCTGCCCAGTGAAGTCTTAGCAAAGAATTCTCTTAAGTCAGTTTAGGGAAAAATCCTTCCACCCTGATATCTGATTACCTTTGAGGTCTAATCAAGTTCCTCATCCCCCACTCTTGATGTATAAATCCTTAGCCTGCCAGTAAGAAGAATCCTGTTAGGTCAGTAAGAATCTCCCTACTCTTGAAGTCTCCTCTTAATAACGTTCTATCCTCTGACCCCCTCACTCTGTTTGTTGGCTATAAATCCCCACTTGTTCATGTTGTATTCAGTGTTGAGCCCTATCTCTTCCCTATTATAGTACCCCTACTGCAATAGTTTTGAATAAAGTCTTCCATATCATTTTAGTAAGTACCAGAATCATTTTTTTCTTTAACACGGCCAGGAGTTCAACGTTAATAAATCAATAACATATATTAAATAAGGTTTCTTCAAATAGAAACACATAAGACAAGGTTATACATTGGTTAGGTGATGAAAATGTTGTGACCAGAGGTTCATAGGAACCCAATCCTGTATTTTTTCTAGGAGCAATGGTTCAGTGTTTTCCAATTCAGTATTCACAGTGACTTTATAGAATATTAACTCCTCTGAAAAATAAGAATTGACTGTATATATTTTATATACACACATATGCACAATGAGATCAAAATAAATACTTTCCTTTTTTATGGCTGCACATCTTAAAAAAATTATTTGGAAAAAGCAAGTGATAATTTTGAGAAGTAAAATAGTTTCTTCTCTTTTTTGATGTCCTACCTCTCTGTCTGGTAACTTTTCTTCCAAAATATTGGGAATATTTTTGTTTCTCAACCCAGGTCAAGGAGGAGAGGGAGTGAGAGCAAAAAAGAAAGAGAACAAGAAAGAGAGATTAGATGCTTGACAGTTGAGAACAATGTCTCATGTGCCTATGACACAAACCATCTCAGTGGTTTGCCTTGCAGAACACAGGGAGAAAATGTGACAAATAGAAAGAAAGTAGAACACCCTTCAACAGCAAAGGGAAGCTTGGAGGGAGGGAGGGGGCCAGGAGTTAGTTGGCTCATTGAAGCAACGAAGATCTGTCTTCCAGTGATACTTAAAGCAGCAGAACTGTTCTGTTTTATATTCTGCTTTGACAGCAAGTCTGCTCTGCAGAGAGAGAGCGAGAGAGATGGGTTGGGGGGTGGGGAGAGAGAGAGATCATTTCTAGATGCTGAATAGAGCAGAGCAGCCCTTAAAATGATGAATAATTCTAATGGGGGGCATCCTTGACAAGTAGTGAAAATAAAAGTGAACCACATTTCAGCATTCTGTTCTCATTTCAGTTTATTTTGCTGCTTGAGGTAAATTAAGTAATTTGTTTTGATAGAGAAAGTAGTTTCAGAAGCTATTCATCAACCTCATAGTAAATAATAATGACTTCCAATTTTCAATCCTAAATCTTATAAAATGGAGCTCCATCAAGTGCATTTAACATCATACCGACCTGTGATAATACAACCTGTAAAAATACAGTATAGGGATTGGCCCCAAGTTACCAGTCACTGATTAAACATATTTCCCCTTCCTGGTTCTGGGGCTACACCAGAGTAAATGTGGTAAACAAACTTTGTTTCATAGCTTTGAAGTCTTCTTGCTAGTTTCCCCCAACTTAGAAAAATTATACTATTTATAAAAGTGCATAAATTGTAATTTAAGTTAAAAAAGGCCTTGAAATTTTTATCAAAAGCATTCAAATTACTCTCTCCCCAGGTCAGCTAATGAGTTGTCAGGAGCTGGCCCCTGACTGTAGTGCACCTCCTGCAGACTAAGACAGTTAACCATGTTTTCATCAAAGGAAATGCTCATTAGTAGAGCTTTCAGAAACTGATTTGATTATGGTTTCACTTGTTAAAGTGAAATATTTTGAGCTCATTAGGATGATTATGATTCAAGGTCATCGTTTGAAGCTAGTCCTGTCAATATAAGATAAATGGTCCCTCATCTTTTTCCTTCTTTACCGTCTGTGCTTTTTAAATTCTTCTGTGTGAAAAGTTCCATAGCCATAATTAATTTTTAGTTCTTCTGTTACAAAGCAGCTTAAAAAAAAAAGAACAAAGATTTTGGCTACCAAAAGGGCCTTGAAGAACTATTAAGAGGAGGAGGAGGCTATCTTGTTTTAGAAAAATCAGAGAAAAACCTTGAAAAGTTCAGCTTTTGAAATCCAGCTATTTTCTCCTTGACCTTTCCAAAGTTTCTAAAAGGTACTTTGTACATAATTTTGCATGTACCCTTTCATCTCAAAAGTATAAAACTAAGCTGAAAACCACCCAAGAACTACCAGTGGCTTAATTAAACATCTCCTCTTTCATGGCACAAGATGAAGTTAACACCTTTTAAAGTTCTTTCCTTTCTTTTTCTAAATCTAGCACTTAAATCTCTGAGTGTTGAAGAGACAGACATTAAAGGGAGTGGTGTTAACTTCTATCAGTCAGGCATTCTAACATGAGTTTGCCCCTTTAACTTCCTTGGTCAAATATTACCTTTTCCTTTAACATTAAGGAGGGGTTACAATAAAAGTACTTAGAGTGTTTTTTTTAAAAACTGTATATTATATTTTGGCAAAACATTTTGAACTTTAATATGATTGAATCTCCAAAACCCTTCCCTTTAATTCAAATCTACACTGAACTTGAGCAGTGGATGATAGTTAAAAGGTTACAATAGACTATTAACCTCTTTAGTTCATAACATTAGGTTTTCTTCCCCTTACTTCTGTGGACAACAGATGATTAAAATTTACCTCTGCTTCTTAAAATAATAAATCTTTAAAGGACTTATTCTAAACCCATGAGTTTAGCATCTAAGATATCGCTTATTAATCAAAACAGCTAGTGCCCAAACATGCAATTCTGTGACACTGGATCAAAGGTTGGTCAGTAGATAATTATTTGAGGACAGATATATACACTGTACCTTGAAGCAATTAATTTTTATTCTCACATGTACCTAAGGGTTCCTTTGACCATGAAATTTAGAATATAATTATGAAGCTAAGTTTGAGTATTGGGATGCTTGCATGAAAGTCCCTTACATGCTAAATTAATCTAAGTTTATTTTTAAACAAAACAAAATGAAACTAAAGCACATGGTAGGGAGACTGTGGTGGAGGAAGGGTATCTACTTCAGTGGTGTGATGGTGCCAGGATGTACATGCAGTTGGATATGTGAAAGACAGAATGAACTCATTGAACTCCCTCAAAATGTGATGGGAAAATAATGTATAAGAACTGCAGGGTCCAGAGACACCTACAGTGAAGAGGAGAATGCTTAATTCAAATTACTTGCCAAAATTGCTTGTGAAGACTACTCTTTACCTTTACTTTGCACCCCACTTTCAGTTGTTACATTGGATTGTTTCCTAATGAGCCCTTATCACAATGTGTAATAATTTTATTCGTTTATCATGGATCTCTCTCAAATAGGATTACAACTTCCTAAGGGCAAGAAATTGTCTTTTGGTCACTGGTGAATTCCCATTGCTCAGCACCATGTCTATTCAAAGTAGGCACTCAAATGCATTTGTTAAATGAATGAATAAATGAAACCACAGATCAATTATATATTGATGTGTATTCATTCTTTGCATCTTGGGTATTCTTTGCATCTCGCATTAAAGTGAATCTCTTTGAGCTGATGTACTCAATTGACTTCTGATTTAAATACTCCAGACAAGACATGATGAAAGCTTGTCCCAGGGTAGGAATAGTGGGACTGCAAAAGAGAGGGAGATACAGGGTTAATTAGGAAGGAGTATCAACAAATCTTGAGGAATATTGACTGGCAGCTTGAAGGAGAGAGAAGAGAAAAGGATGAACCCCAGTTTTCTACCTGGGACTATTGGATGGAAAGTAATCCACTGCCAAAAATCCTAAAGGAAAAGCCAAAAGTTCATTGGTAGAGGTGGATGATCCCAAGAGAGAATTTGTTCTATTTTAGACATAGACGATTGAGTTGAGGTGTTTCTAGAATTCCAAAGAGAGGCTTTATTTTGTAAGACAGTGCTGGAACTCTCATATGTGCCTTAAAAGTCAAGTATTAAAAGCAAAATACAGAATATTTACTATTGGGAAGATGTGGTAAAGGGGAAAGGAAATAAAAGAGGAGAAAGAGCTAATGGAAAATATGGAAAAATAGCTCAATATTTATTTGTTAGTATAAGGGTTACTTCTGGGCACCATTTTGAAGTAGCTGAAATTGTTTTTGAAGCTGTCCCACCTCAGTTTCTACATTTTAATTTCATGTTTTGTACCCCTTACTCAGGACAACTGGTTTCTTCAATAAGAATAATAAGTCCCCTCACAAGTACACTCCTTCTCACCTGGATGTTTTATCAGAACTTCGTGCCTCCCAAGCATTCTCTGCTTCATCCCTTATGCAACTAAACATCTTGTTACCCAACTTCTCTCAATTAATTAATAATGTAGCAGTCCTGTTCAGTAACCCATCCTAATATGTGCATTACCATTTTCTATACATATAAATAAAAAAATAATAATAAAAGCACCCAACACATGTCAAATTGAGGATGTCACCAGGAAAAGTCCCTGGGCTGTGAAGAAACTTCCTTCACTGGGCAGTTAACTTTGTGAATTTGCCACAAGCCAAAGCCAGCTTTGCAATCCAGTGGGTAAATATTTAAGTATGGACTTCCATCCATACATGTTTTTAACATGAGAAAGTAGACAGACACTCTCTTAGTATAATAACATACAGAAGGGACACTGGAGAGAGGATAGCTTTCTAATACAATATGAACATGTGGATTAGTTTCTTTATACTACACCCTGAGATTAGATCAAAAAGAGCCCTTCCTCCCTCCTTCTGCCCACCCTAGAGAACCAGGAGACATAACTAATGGACAGAGGATGAGTGATGACTCGTGTTGGAAGTTAGGCAAAAGAGAAAGCAGGACTTAGGGCAAGAAACAAAACAAAACAAAACACACAAAAAAAATGGGTTGAGGGATTTGCAGGATGAGAACAAAGAGAGAAAGAGAGGGATCAGATACAAGATAAACACTTTAGGTTTCGGTAGACTCTGGGTTGGCAAGTGGTCCTGCTGTCTCATGCCCCAGACATGTTTCTCCACATGAGTGGTCTACAGACAGAAGGATAAGCACTGGTAGAAAGACCCAAATCAGGTCAGGATGGACAGTGAATTCCTGTCATTCCCTGGGTTGTCTAACGAAGGTTAGGTCTCTGCAGCTTCAGTGCAGACAGCAGAGTATCGATCATGAAACCATCCCAAGAGGCAGAAGCCAGGTGTGTTTAGAACAGGTATGCTCTTTGTGACCCACTCTAACATCTTACATGTATTAAGCTGCTATTGATTACTGATACCTGCAGGCTACAGAGCAGTATTGTTTTTAACGATGTTTCCTGTACTGCTTTTTCAGTGTTTGCCCCATTAGCAACAAGCTGGAATATTATGACTCATCTTTACAGGAAGGCCCTGGAAACTAATCTTCCCTTAGCATTAACTTCAGCTTTTCTCCAGAACATAAAGAGCACAAGGGGAGCATAAAAGAAGTTTCAAACTAGTGTAATTTGCTCTCCCTTGATGAATAGGACAAGAGCTATGAAAAGGGGAAGATGTATCCAATGGATCATAAGTCTGGCAGCCTTTATGGTGTATTTTATGTGAACACTTGTGTTGGAGGTCACATTAGGGTCTGTGTTAACAGACTCTAATGGATTTTTACCTGAGTCTTGAAGGCCTGCACATCCTTAAAGAATATAAGAAGGGAAACATAAAAGAAGGAAAACCAGAATGTGAACAAATTGTTGTATTCTGAACAACATAATTATTACCATTTCACCAGGCCCCAAATTCCAAGTATTCTGAGGTGGTTCATTGGCTTTCAAAGTCGTATTTATGATATGAATATCTTTATATGTTTGCCTGTTCCGTTGCATCAGATTCTTCTTGGCATGAGCCATTGAGTTATAGTAACTGCTATGGAGCCACAAGTGGTGAATTTAGATAACAAAATTACATTCAGAGGGATCTTGTGTGAGTTTAAGCAGACTCCTGAAGGTGGTAAGCTGCTTGAGGAAGTGATTTTAAAAAGAGTTCCTTGACAAAGTTTAATTATTCCACATGTTTCTAAAATATCAGTGTCATATATTATATTGACACAGAGCAAGCAAGTATTGAGGTGAAATCTTATTGACCAGTTCTGAGCAATCAGCTTCAGGAAGTGAAGACACTTTGATGCACAACAGGGATTGCAACCATGTCATCAACACCTGTTCCCAGGTTGTGCAGCCTCTGACTAGCAGGTCAGTGATAGGACCTCCTGCTAAAGAAGGATGATACAGAAGCCCAGGCGCTATGGAGAGCTGGGGGTGGGGTGGGGGGAAGGTCCCCATTCTTATCCACTGTCTCTAGTGCCTTAACTCCCAGGTGAGAAGCTGGTGATAACCACTGACCACCATGGCTAAGAGCACACATCCCTTCGTCTGAATTCTTCTTCCTGGAGATTCTGCCAATCTTCTTATGTAATTTGACCCACGTGATTTTGTATTGGTTGTCACGTAATCATTTTGTAGCATTTGTGGCTATCAGTCTTTGCAGATGAACTTACTTTGCATGTGAAAAGTCACTTAACCAGTATCCATTCCACTCTTTAATTTTTAAAAAATGTGTTCTGCTGAGTTCTGGTTGCGTTTCACTTGATAATCATATTTGGTGTTTAACATTGTCGCTGTTTGTCTCTCTTTAACTTGGGCATCCAGACTTGTTTTCATGTTCTTATTACTAGCTCTCTATTCCTCTCCAAAACCAACAGATATTCAAAATATCTGCTTTGATAAAAGGAAGAGGCGTTTTAAACTACCTTTAAAGTCACATCCTGTTTGGCATATGGCCTGAAAATATTTCTCTTGGAACTGCACCTTGAAAATTCCTATGTTACATTATTAAACATCCCTCTCTTCTTCCCTCTTCTTAAGTCACTAGTAGAGGAATCAGAGTTATTATTTATGATTACATTCTGACAATTATGTCACTTAATTGGATAGATCATTGATGTGATCCAAGTATGTTTATCTTAACTGCTTATGCTTCCCTTCCGCTCTTTGTAGTGAGTTTTTAGACATGTACCTCTTTAAAGACAGGGACGTGAATCTCCTGAATGTGTCCAAGCTTCCATCCAGATCTGACTCTATTTTAATTCTGCAATGCACAGTGTATTTCACAGGGTTCTCCAGAGAAACAGAATCAATAGGATAGACAGATTCCATATAAAAGGAGATTTAATATAAGAATTGGCTCCCGTGGTTAATGGAGGCCAAGAAGTCACACAATCTTCCGTCTGCAAGTTGGAGAACCAGAAAAGCTGGGATGTAATTTAGCCCAAGTTCAAAGCCCTGTGAACTGGGAATAAGGGATGGGCTGGGGGCGAGGGGTGTAGTGGTGTAAGTCTTGTTCTGAGTCCGAAAGCCCTGGAACCAGAAGCAGCTTCCCAAGGACAGGAAAAGATAGATCCTTTAGCTCAAGCAGAGAGTGGATTCACCCTTTCTCCACTTTTTGTTCTCTTCAGGCCCTCATTGGATTAGAGGATGCTCCCCTGCATTAATGAGGGACTACTTTACTCAGTCCACTGATTCAGTGCTAATCTTTCCTGGAGACACCCTCACAGACACATCCAGAAATAACGTTTTACCAGCTATCTGGGCAACCCTTAGCCCAGTCAAGTTGACATAAAATTAGCCATCACACACAATAACTTCAGTAATTCTTAGCAAAAAAATTGTCTTCTGAATTATCCATGATATTTACTTAAATGGCCCAAAATGAAATAATAGCAACTGTAGATATTTTTTCTTCAATAGTTTAAAATTGCTCTTGGAATCTTCAATTATTTAATAAGTAGAAGCCAACGAAGCTAGTTAATGTTAAGACTAAGTGTACCTGGTCACATAACTTTGAGGAAAATTTTTAGAATAAAAAACCAAAACAATACATGTCTGACATCATGGGGTCAAAAATTCCATTTGCCAGTTGGAAATCTAGCATTGAGTAGAAAATAAAACCATTATTTTTTTAGTGCTAAATCCTTCAGTTGGCTGAGGCCTTAGACAAGTTAATGTTTCACAAATTTCAAAATGCTAAATACCTCTTGGAATAAACCCAAAATGAACTTGTGATGCAGTTTCAAAATATGAAATTATTACTAGCTTTTGAATCCCTACTGCCCACTGTCATGTGAAAGCATGTATGACTCACCAAGAAACCAATGAAACGAAGCCTCAGCAAATATAAACATGATTTATGCTTTTTTTTTTTTTCCCCACATAAAATGAACATCCACGTCTTTTGCCTTCTGCTTATCGACACGATGTCAGCACTAGAATGCGTTATACATCCAGTATCCAGGAGAGGTTTCTAATTCTCCACTTCTGTTTGTTAAGACCTGGGGAAGAGAATATCTTCTTGCTCTAATTCTCCACCGTTGACAGGAGCTATGTTAGAAAGTCAAGATTCTGTAAATGTACATTGTTCCTCATTAGCCTCAACTTGAAGACAGTATCTCATTTTTTTGAGAAGGGTTCTCAAAGACCCATTCAGGGAATCTGGGCTAATGAGGCCACAGTCTTGAATGAGAGCCGGCCTCCGATGTCGGGATTCTTGCTCTCTTGCCATCAGAGCCATGGCAGATGCCCTCTGAAGGCTGAGAGTAATTATTTTAATGACTAACCTGTGGATTCCATTTTTAAATGCCCTTCCTGAGAAAAATATATTTGCAAGTCATTTTCACTCTTTTATTTCTTCTTTCCCCCAAGTTTAATCCTACCTAAATTTTATTTATTTTTTTTTAAGATTTTTTTTTTGATGTGGACCATTTTTAAAGGCTTTATTAAATTTGTTACAATATTGCTTCTGTTTTTATGTTTTGGTTTTTTGGCTGCGAGGCATGTGGGATCTTAGCTCCCCGACCAGGGATCGAACCCGCACCCCCTGCATAGGAAGGCGAAGTCTTAACCACTGGACCGCCAGGGAAGTCCCTACCCAAATTTTAAAGAGAGAATCTTTTTTAGGAGTTTACTACCTTAGGATTCTAAACTGAAAGAATTGCTAAATAAAAGCGAGTTAACAGTAGGTGTAATGAGAATGACAGTAGTTAATTTATTCAGATTCTTTGTTTTAGATATGGTGCATCTAAGGATAGTGGCAGGGAAAAAGATTTATATAAATGCCAGTGAAAGCAGACATGTTTCTCCCCCCTTATCTTAAAAACTTAGTGAGAAAAGTCCTTTCCTATACTGTCAAATCTAGAATTTAGCAACTCAGATACAAGAGCAAGTCTTTAAGGTTAGAACCTCAAATAGCAAAGAAATGTAACACGCTTTAAATTTTTATCCCGTTTTATTGAGATGTACTTGACATATAACATTGTGTTTATTTTAGGTCTACAACATAGGGATTTGATACTCATATATATTGTGAAATGAGTAACACAATAAGTTTAGTTAACCTCTACCACCTCATATAGTTCTAATTTTTTTCTTATGATGAAAAAAATTTTAAGATCTACTCTCTTAAAAACTTTCAAATGTTCGATACAGTATTGTTAACCATACTGTAGTCACCATGCTGCACGTTACAACCCCAGTACTTATTTATCTCATAACTGCAATTTTGTAACTTTTGACACCTTCACCCATTTTTGCCCTCCTCCTCCCACCTTAGGCAACAACCAGCTGTTCCCTGTGTCTATGTTTGTTTGTTTATTTATTTTTGTATTGCACATATAAGTGAGCTCATACAATATTTGTCTTTCTCTTCCTGACATTGTACTTAGTACTTAACTTCAAATTCCATCCATATTGTTGCAGATGGATGGATTTCCTTCTTTTTTATGGCTGAATAATATTTAATTCAATAATATTCAATTGTGTATATATATATATATATATATATATATACACACACACACACATATACACTACTTTTTTGTATCCATTCATCTGTCTATGGACACTTAGATTGTTTCCATAGCTTGGCTGTTATAAATAATGCTGTAATGAACATGAGGGTACAAATATCTTTCCAAAATAGTGATTTTGTTTCCTTTGGATATATACCCAGAAGTGGAATTGCTGGGTCATATGGTAGTTCTATATTTAATTTTTTGAGGAACCTCCATACTGTTTTCCATAGTTGCTGCTACAATTTACATTCCCACCAACAGTGCACAAGGGTTCCCATTTCTCCACATCCTCCCCAGCACTTGTTATTTCTTGTCTTTTTGATAACAGCCATTCTAACAGGTATATAGTGACATCTCATTATGGTTTTGATTTGCCATTTCTTGATAATTAGGGATGTTGAATAGCTTCTCATGTGCCTGCTGACCATCTGTATGTTTTCTTTGGAAAAATGTCTATTCAGCTTTTCTGCCCAGTTTTTAATTCGATTGTTTTCTTGCTGTTGAGTTGTATGAATTCTGTATATACTTTGGATATTAACTCTTTATTAGCTGTATGATTTGCAAATCTTTTCTCCTGTTCTATAGCTTACCTTTTCATTTTGTTGATGGTTTCTTTTGCTGTACAGAAGCCTTTTAGTTTAATCTAGTCCTACTTATTTATTTTTCATTTTGTTGCCTTTTATTTTGGTGTCAAATCCAAAAAAAATCATTGTTTATGGCTTCAGGTTTTATATTCAAGTCTTTAATCCATTTTGAGTTGATTTGTATGTATGATGTAATATAGGGGTCCAGTTTCATTCTTTTGCGTAACTGTCCAGTTTTTCAATCACCATCTATTGAAGAGACTATCTTTTCCCCATTGTGTATTCTTGACTTCTTTGTCATAAATTAATTGACCATATATGCTGGCCAGTATGGTTATTTCTGGTCTCTGTATTCCAGTGTATTGTTCTGTGTGTCTGTTTACAATTGCATTAAAAAGAATAAAATACCTAGGAATAAATTTAACCAAGGAGATTAAAGAACTGTACACTAAAAACTACAAGACACTGATGAAAGAAATGGAAGATTACACAAATAAATGGAAAGATATTTCGTGCTCATGTGGTTTCCTCCTGGAATGTTCTTCCCCAGATATTGACATGATTTGTTCCATGCTCCCTTCCACTCACTTTCTTTCACTCTCCACTTCCTTTTCATCTTATAAAATAGGAATTCATTGATATTTTAGGAAATACCATTCCTCATTGTTTTCCACCCTTTTTTCTGCTTCAATTTTCTTTGAGCACTTATGGCCCTTATGACATATTATACATGGATTTAGTGATTTGCTGAACTATTTCTTGCTCTTTGTTTCTGGAATGTGAGCTTGTTGAAAAGGAAGGACTGTCTTAGCCTTAGGCTACTAAAAAAAATAAAGTAGGTAACTTAAACAACAGAAATTTATTGTTACACTGTTCCAGAGGCTGGAAGACCAAGATTAGGGGGCCAGCACGGTCAGGTTTTGGTGAGGACTCTCTTCCTGTTTTCAGACAACCACCCCTTGCTGTGTACTCGCATGGTCTTTCCAGTGCGTGTTGGATAGAGAGAGAGCAGGAGAAGGAGAGAAAGAGGGAGAAGGATTGTTCTCTTTCTCTTCTTATAAGGCCACCAATCCAATCAGATTAGGACCCCACTCTTGTGACTTCATTTAACTTTAATTACCTCCTAAAAGCCCTATCTCCAAATACAGTCTTATTGTGGGTTAGAACTTCAACATATGAATTTGGTGGTTGGGGAGAATGATTCTGTACACAACAAGCAGGGACTTTACTGAATTGTGGAATGAATTAATGGAATAATTTTTCCTTTGGACCTCTTGGCTCATATGTAAATCAGAGAATATGGTTGGACACCTATATAATATATGCAAGCATTCTGGACAGTTAGGCGCTCTTTGAACTTTCTGTAACATTTAAGTAACTGCGTGTTTCAATTTTTCTAAGAGCTTTCTCTTAACATTTAAGCATGCTTGGCTCATTTTGCATATGAACTTACACATATACATACACATACGACTCTGTGGGTGGGGAGTGTTGCCTGCTCCATATGCTAGCATCTCTAAATCCTAGCTCCAGCCCAGCCAATACACTTTCTTCTGTTCCTCTCATGTGGAAACTTTACAGTCCCTTCCAAAGTTCTACGCCATTTAAGTAGTTCTAAGGAAAGGAAAATACATCCTTTCATTTGGAATACCTGATATTTTTGCAGGGCTGGAGATTTTATTTTCACAGGTTAAATAGTATCAAAGCATGCCAGAAACAGTATAAAGAGCATATATTTGCATGCTTTTACTTTCACGGTGCCAATTCAGCTTCCAAAGTGGCTTCTACCTTACCACTCATCTGTTCAATGCTACTATAACAGAGTTCCTCCCAGTTCTGGAACAAGTTTTTCAGGGATTCATGTGACCCATGGGCAGGCAGATGCCTTTCATTTAAAAGCAGTCCTGAGATGGTAACAATTCATTTGTATGAGTGGGCTAGTATCTGTGTCCTCAGGTTCGGGTCCCAAATCAGGATTAGAAGAGCTGGTCCACACCTACTCTTTAGGGAAACTTTTACCTTGGTCTTTACTGGGACCTGAGGTCAGGGACGTTTAATTATTACACTATTTTCTGATGACTAAGTAGAAATTTTCCATATTGAGGTAGACTGCCCTTTCCACTGCTCTATCCTTGCATCTTAGGTTCTGGCCTCACATCCACCACCTGTATCAGTATATATAGTAATTCCGGAGTCCTACCTGTTCTGAAAACAAGAGTTTACTGAAGGTAGGGATTAATCATCTGTTGTGTTTTCCAAGCAAGTTTTCAGGCTACTTTTAGCTTTCAAAGCTTTTAAACTTTCAAACCTAAAAGTGTGTTCAACCATAACAAGGTGGTAGGATTCACTGATTTTCGAAGGATTGCAGCAGACCTATGCTCCCCCAAATTGGGAGGTGCTCTCTCTAGTCTTGATATTCCTTGGAGTTCCCTGTAAACTCTGAGGTTGAGAGGAATTTGTTGCATCAATGTCTGGAGTTCTTTCACTGCTGTTTTGTTTCTCTTTTTTATTTTCAAAAGTAGCTTTTCCCCTGCCTCCTCTCAAATTAGGTTCTGTCACTGGAATAATGTCAACCACCCTTTTTTTTTTTTGCTTTCTAAAAATAAATGAAAGTATTTAATGAGGGTGAGCCTAGCCTGACTCCTTTTTGGCTGTGACACTTTTCTCTAGGGCTTTCTGGGCAGGATTTTTTTTTTTTTTTTTTTTTTTCTGACAGGTCTTAGGAAATTTAACCTCTGTGGTTCTGAATTCATTGTTTTTTTAACTCCTGTTTTAATATTCTCATAAATCTGCCACAGTGAAGGAGACCCTGTTTTCCCAGGGCTCACGGATGACTTCTAGAACAGTCACACAGGCTTTGCATCAACCCTTTCATATATATTTAACCTTTTCAGCATCTCATTGGCATGATTTAGCTAGAGGGCAAAGTCTCCTCCAGCTGTGGGGCTGACAGAGCTTTCTACAAATTATTTCTCTATTTTTAGGGCCACATGGTTGCCATTAGGGGTTGTATAGCCTTCCCCAAATAGAAGATCCTATGTGAACCACCTGGCCCAGCGTACAGGCTCCTAGAGAACCCAACAGCATCCTCATACTTAGGGCTGGAGAGATGCTTTCGTATTAAATCTTTTGTTACATCTGACATAATCTGACATAGTCTACCTCTTTCTTTTTGTGAATGCTTTAGAAATTCGGTGTTCGTGGTAGAAGAATTAAATATCCTTTTCTAGAGGAGTCTCTTATCACATAATAATGTTGATGAAGAGATACTGATTACCACATTCAGCCAGGTTGGCATTTATTTTCTGGTTTTATCTCCATTGGGCTTTAAAAAAGCCTATCAGAGGACATTAATTTCAGTATCACTTGAGTTCACCGCTTGAGTCTAGCACTAACGGTGCTTGCTCTGAACTCACATCTGTTGGTGGTACAAAGGTTGTTGTGTTTTTTTTTTTCTTCAAGCTTTATTGAAATATTTATAATTTACATATAACATTGTATAAGCTTAATGTGTACAATGTGATGATTTGATACATGAATATATTGTGAAATGTTTGCCACAGTAGGAATACGTAACACATCTTTTACCTCACTTAATTACCATTTTGTTGTTGTTATGGTGAGAACATTAGAGCTTAGAATAGAGCAGTTTTCAAGTATACAATAGAGTATTGTTAGCTATAGTCACCAGGCTCTGCATGAGATCACCAGGACTTATTCATGTTATAACTGAACATTTTTACCCATTTACCAACATCTCATTTCCCCCAGTCATCAGTCTCTGGCAACATACCCTCTGTTTCTGTGACTTCAGCTTTTTCAGAATCCACGTATAAGTGAGATCATACAGTATTTGTTTTTCTCTAAGTTGTTTCACTTAGCAAAATGTCCTCAAGGTACACCCATGTCGTTGCAAATGGAAAAATTTCTTTCTTTTTATGGCTGAATAATATCTATCTATATATCTATCTATATCAATCTATCATATATAGAGAGAGAGATAGATGGATAGAATCACATTTTCTTTACCCATTCACTGGTTAATGAATACTTAGGTTGTTCCCATATCTTGGCTAATGTTGCAATGAATATGAGAGTGCAGATATCTCTTTGAGACAGTGATTCTATCTTTTTCAAAAATATACCCAGAAGTAGGATTGCTGGATCATATAGCAGTACTGTTTTTAATTTTTCAAGAATCTCTATACCATTTTCCATAGTGGCTGCATCAATTTACATTCCCACCAACAGTGCACCAGCATTCCCTTTTCTCCACATCCTCACCTACACTGGTTATTTGTTGTCTTTTTGATGACAACCATTCTAACAGTGTGAAATGACCTCTCATTGTGGTTTTTATTTGCACTTCCCTGATGATTAGTGATGTTGAGCATCTTTTCGTGTATTTATCCACTGCAAAGCTTTTTTTTTTTGCACCGTGTCTCAGCTATCATTCCAAGATCAACTTGCTCAAGCTCTAGAGTAACTAAACAATTAGCAATACAAATATGTAGCATACTTTGTCTGTTACTTTAACATTTCCCTGTAAGTCCTGCTGCTTTTACTAATGGGCATTTCTGTTGGCACCAGGATCTCTGCTCATCCTGGGCCCCTGCCTCATTTGCTGTTCTCCTTTCAGGGCTGGTCTTTGCATGGCCCATGACACAGACTTTGCACCATTACTGATCATGTCTTACAGTTCTGGGGCTGCTAATGCTTTATTCATATTTCCTATGAGTGGTGCGCACCTGTGCTTGACCTCTGACCTCCCAAGGGTTATCTCCTCTCTCCACTGCCTGGACATCCTTGCCCCTGCTCACTTCTCTCTCTTTCTGGTCAGTACTAAATAATCTTTCTTTTTCCTTGCCAAAATATTTTCAAAAGTTCTCTATAACACTGTTGCTTAGGCCCTACATAGTATAGTTTTGACATTCCCACCGAACCTCTCCTTTCTTGGGTGTACAGAGGCTCAGGAAGGATAATGTTAAGGCAAGAGATTGTCAAATACAGCTTCATAGTGTACCTGGAACGTGGCTGTCTCTGACATTTAGGACCTTTTCCTGCGTCAGCCCACCATGTCAAGAAGACTCCTTACTCATTTAGGAGTGGGTGTTTTATCTCCTTAATATTTGATTCTAAGCCTCCAATTTCCCCACTCCCTACTCACCCAGTGTGTCAGCCTTGTCTACATCTATCTCAATAACAAATACAATAGGTTGGCATCAGTTATTTACCACAGAACTCCTACACATCATGTAGATTAAGAATATGGAGTTTCAAAAATCCTAAGTAAAGAGACTTAAGAGCCCAGAGCTCAGAGGGCAACTCTTTGGAAGGTAGGAAAGTAGAGGTGTAAAAGATGGTTTGCTTAACAATACATACCTGAATCTGAGCCCCAACCTCACCAAAATTCCAGGTCATGAGTAAATCAACTTTCTAAATCACCTAATATTGGATTTAATTCCAAGTAAGAACTCAACAGGAACCAAAATCAACGATGAACATCATCTTCAAATGTTCAGTTCCTTTTATCTAACCCTGTCTCTGTGTTGTCCAAATAGTCCAGGCTTTTGTACTACAGATTCTTAAAGTGTTTCCATTATTGTTTACTATGGCTTGCTTTGGAAGCAGATCCTGACCACTTTCCCCTTATCATAAGGAGCATAAGGAATGTACAAGTGTGCTATTTATTAGAAAAATAAGTTGCTTAAAGGAGGCTCTTGATAGATGTTGATTGGTGTCTTGTGGGATGTGTAGCTTTGAGCATGACTAGGTCTTCCATCAACTAGATGAAAAGATGAGGGGAAGCCTTTCTCATCTCCATTTCTGGGAGCTTGTGTCATTTTAATAATAGAAATTAGAGTCTGATATTTTTTGTTGGCTCATATAGCACTTTGAACACATCTGCTCAAAAAATAGAAGAGTGATTTGGGATTGTTCTGGTCTCTTAAGTCATAAACAATTCAGATCAGCTCTCTGGGACATTAAAGAAGAGTAGAACCTAGTATTTCCATGTTGGTTTTTTGTTTTTGTTTTGTTTTTGTTTTTGGTGGTCTAGCGAAAATCCAAATTCTCTACCAAATGAAGTATTGAGACTTGTTTGCTGTAACACTAGAGTGTTTGCAAATGATCGTCTTGGCTTATGGAACCAATAAAACATTTCCTCATGCAACAATACCATCTGGAAGAAAGTATCAGCACTGTAGATAAGCCATGTGTGTTGCTTTGTGCTGTGCCAACTTGGTTAAGCTGGGAACTGTGTTTCTCAGAATCTCTTTTCCTGTATGGTCCTGTGTTAGCACTGGCCAAAAGAGGAACATGCCTTCTAAACTGAAGTAGTGCCTTTTATTCTCTGGAGGTCTTTGCAAGGTCAGGTGCAATGATAGATATATGCAAAAGAGGCCTGTGGGTTCCAGTTTGTTCTCACCCTCCTCCACTCTACATCTGTGTCTTCTCTCCACTCTGGATTATGCCTACCACCTGTGGCCCTAAGTCTACTACTAGCTGCTACCATAGAAGAGGTAGATACACAGAGGAAAAACCCTTGAACTTCTCCATGTGCTCTGCCTTTATAGTTACTCCTTCTCTGGTCCTACAGACCTTAGTTCCCAACTCCTTCCACAGTTATGTAAGGTCTAATTCCTATTAGCAGTAAGTTATTCCATAAACTCATAGTTAACCTGCTCGCCTTACTAAACCTGCCTGATATATGGCATTTCTCTCATGAGACTCTTTCATGTAGATTGTGATCTTTAAATATTTTACCAACACACATATTTCAAAGAAGATATATAAAATTTCACTTCCTAGACATGTTAATATTTCACCTCCAGGACATTTTAGAGACATATGGCTTTTATCATTTCCTACATAAATAGTAGGTAATATGATTTGTGCTTTTCAGTTGAATATGTTTTTACCCCCCTCCCCCGCAAAGGAACGAGTAAATACGCCAGAATGGTTACTTCAGACTCATATTTACACTAGGTGATTATAGTCCTCTGAATAGCATTATATGTAAGAAGGGGAAAAGATATGATAGAAGATGAGAAAAAAAAAAGAAATATATCAAAGAGACAAGAAATAACAAGTGTTGATGAAGATCTGGAGAAAGGGAACCCTTGTGCACTATTGGTGGGAATGTAAATTGGTGCAGCTGCTATGGAAAACAGTATGGAGGTTCCTAAAAAATTTAGAAGTAGAACTACCATATGACCCAGCAGTCCCACTCCTGAGTATATATTCAAAGAAAATGAAAGCAGTAACTCAAAAAGATATATGCATCCTCATGTTCATTGCAGCCTTGTTTATAATAGCCAAGATATGGAAACAACCTAAGTGTTCAACAGTGGATGAATGGATAAAGAAAATGTGATATATATATAAGTATATATGTGTATATATAAAATATATTAATATACACACACATATATATAAAACATATACAACGGGATTTTATTCAGCCATTAAGAAAAGAGTAAAATCTTGTGATTTGTGACAATATAGATGGATCTTGAGGGTATTATGCTAAGTGAAATACGTCAGACAGAGAAAGACAAGTACCATATGATCTCACTTATATGTGAAATTAAAACAAAAAAACCCACAAAAAACAAAAAAGCAACATCATACAGAGGAGAGATTGGTGGTTCCCAGGGGCAGGGAGTAGGGAGTGGGTAAAATAGGTAAAGGGGGTCAAATAGTACAAAGTTCCAGTTATAATATAACTAAGTCATGGGGGTGTGATGTACAGCATAGTGACTATAGTTAATGATACTGTATTGCATATTTGAAAGTTGCTAAGTGAGTAGATCTTGGAACTTCTCATCACAAGAAAAAAATTGTAACTATGTATGGTGATGGATATTAAGTAGACTTAATATCTGTCACCATACAGATACATAGTTTTGCAATATATACAAATATTGGGTCATTATGTTGTACACCTGAAACTAATATAATGTTATATGTAAATTATACCTCAATTAAAAAAGAAATAAAATCAAGGAAGAATTAGGTGACTCTGATGATAGACTATGACTGTGTCAAAATCAAATACCAACCGTATTATGCCATAATAAGCCAATTATTGGACATAAAAATCAATCAAAATAGATCGATGTTCTTCTGTTAGGAAGAGATTTTTAAGGTAGGTTTTCCATGTAGTTTTTTTTTAAATTTAATTTTATTTATTTTTTTATACAGCAGGTTCTTATTAGTTATCCATTTTATACAAATGTCAATCCCATGTAGATTTTAATGTAGGTTCCCTGTGTCTGCCTTTTCTTTTACCTAGGGTTGAAGCTTTACTATGATTTCCTAGTCCAAAGCAAATCAGAAGTAATCTTTTGCAGCAGTGTCTTCTCCACAACCAATATGTAACTGGATGAGAGGAGTATATGACTTAAATGTGCACATAGAGATGAGCAAGTAGGAAACTATGGGAGCCTTATATCACGGTTCAGAACTAAAGATAAAATAAAGACAGATCCAAGAACTAAAACAACTCAGTCTGGGGCCATTTAGTGTGGGGGCAAATTGTTCATTAAACATTAATATCCCTTAGGTTCTTCAATAATGTATTCATAATGCTCATTCTGGGCTACTCATCGCATATATTGTTTTGATGTCAGAATACTAATTTAGAAAAAAATGAAAGTAAATCTTTAAGAGATTTCCATGTATAACAATTAAAAATTTTAAATAAAGAATGCTTAAGTTTCAGTTATCTAGAAAATGCATTTCTGTAGAATACCTAATTTCCTAATGCTATTAAATAAACGAGATATTATTAGCTAATTTTCATGTGTCACTCATAACATAGAATATGATAGATGCTGGTTCATGAGAATAATTGTGATATCAATGATGAAAAGTAAAGCTAACTTTACTGAGAACATCAGAGTGGAGACACAGAGACATGTGAGGGCCTGGTTGGGATTCTCCCTGAGACCCAGCCCTAGCTCTGTACTTCCTACCATTTATAATAAGAAAAATGTTTTATATATTTTCCCATGTTATACTTACCATATCTGTTGCTTTTTCTTCCTTCTTGTTGGTCCATATTTTCATTTGGTATCATTTTCTTTCTGCCTAATTGACTTCCTTTAATACTTTTTGTAGTGATGTTTTTCTAGTGATACATACTTTCAGCTTTCATGTATCTTCATTTTTTAAAATATATTTTTACCTTTATTTTAAAAAGTATTGAGGTAGAATTAATAAAAAAATTATTATTTTATTTTAAAAGGAACAATTCAGTGCATTTTGTACATTCACAGTGTGCAACCACCACCTTTATCTAGTTCCAAAATACTTCCATCACTCCAAGGCAAAATTCCTTATGCATTAAGTAGTAATGCTCCATTCCCTACTCTTCCTATGTTCTGGCAACCACTAATCTACTTTCTGTCTCTATGGACTTGCCCATCCTAGATATTTTATTTGAGTAGAATCATGCAGTATTTGTCCTTTTATGTCTGGCTTCTTCCACTTAGAATAATGTTTTGGAAGTTTATCTGTGTATCAGTATTTCATTCCTTTGTACATGTGATTAATATTCCTTTACATGTACATACCAAATTTGTTTATCTGTTCATCCATTGATGGACATTTGGGCTATTTCCACCTAGGTATTGCTAACAATGTTGCTGTGAACATGTGTGTACCTGAAAATTGGTACTCAAGTACGTGTACATGTATATTCATAGAAGCAATTTCTTCAATAGCCAAAAGGTAGAAATAATTTCTTCATATTTTCTTGTGTATGGAATTTATTGAACATCTTGGATTTCTGTGTTTGTAATTTTCATCAAATCAGAAAATTTTGAAAGCTGCTTTTTCTCTTCCTCTTCCGCTCCTTCAAGCGATCCAGTTTCATATTTACTTGGTTGTTTGATGTTACCCTACAACTCACTGATATTTCTTTTCATTTTTTTAAACTACTTTTTTCTCTGTGTTTCATTTTGTATAATGGATATTTCTGTGTCTTCAATTTCTCTAGTCTCTTCTCTTCCAGTGTCTAATTTGCCATGAATCCTAACAGTGTATTTTTCATCACAGACATTGTAGTGATTTGCATCTTTTATATGACTTATATGTTTCTATTTAACTTTTGAACAAATAGAATACAATTATAGTAAATATTTTAATAGTCTTGCCTGCCAATTCTAATATCTGTGTCAGTTCTAGTTTGTTTTTGATTGATTATTTTTTGCCCTCATTATGGGTCATATTTTCCTGCTTCTTTGCAAGCCTGATGATCTTTAATCAGATCCGAGAAGTTGTGAATTTTTCTTTATTGGGGTTGGATATTTTTGTATCTCTCTGTGTGTTCTTGAAATTTGGTTCTTTATTAAGTTACTTGGAAATAGGTTGATCCTTTTGGGTCTTGCATTTAAGATTTGTTAGGTGCACCAGACCAGCATTTAAATGTAGGTCTAAACATTCCTTGTTATTGAGGCAAGACTCTTCTGAGTATTCTCAATGCCCCATGATTCATTCACTTTGGCTGATGGGAACAGGCACTGTTCCTGGCCACGTGTGAGTGACAGGCGCTGTTTGGTCTAATCATCTCGGATGATGTTTGCCCAACTTTGCATGGTTTTCTTACAGACATGTACCCATCAGTACTCTGCTGAATATGGAAGACATGATCCACAAGCCTCCAGTTTCCTCTCTCTTTGCAGTTTCTTCCTTTCCAGTGGTCTGTCCTGCACACCCTAACAGCTTGATTCTTCCCAGACTCTCAGTTCCTTACATTAGGGAGATTTCTGTCCCTGCCTCAGCTCCCTCTGCCTGCACTGAAGCCTAGAAACCCTGTCAAGGTAGATATCTGGGACAACCATGGGGCTTACCTCATTTGTTTCCCATCTCTCAGAAATTGTTATCCTTATTTCCCTGATATCCGTTTCCTTGAAAAGTGTTATTATCTATATATATCTGGTATGATTTTGTCGCTTGTTTGATTTCAGGCAGGGGATTACATCATCTTGGCCGGAACTGGATGTCCTTCCTCACCAGTCAGTTACTGATATCATTCCTTGAGTCTCTGAACCATTCTAGTTTCCTGCCAAGACATTTCCTTTTTACTAAGCTGATTTAATTTGGGTTTCTCCAGCTTATGCCTAAAAAATACGACTAATATCAGGCAATAATCAAGTAACATACATGAATTTATAAGCCAGATTGACATAGACAGATTCCATTTAACCTGATTAATGAGTAATTGTTTAAAATCTTTATTGAACGTTTTTTAGCGGTAGGCCAAGTTTGGTTAAAAACCTGATGCAAGGCATCAGAAAGCAAAATTATACCCTCCTTAAACTTACATGAGCTCTGGAGGAAAATCTGATAATGGTACTATAAAATCCACACAAAACAGAGAAACTTCTCTGTTGGTTCCTGTGCTATAATTGACAAAATCCTTTGCTGTTTCTAACAAATATAACTGTGACCTAAATGCTTCACAAAAGACAGAAACAATGTAAGATTTAGGTTCATTAAGGCTTCAGATACTATTAATATGACTACTGTTCACCTGCTTGGACCCCTAAGACTTTTCAGACTTGAAAGTAAGCTTTGCTATATTGTAGACAGCGGTTTAAAATATCTCAGTATTAATCATTGCAGGTTCCATTTATTCCCTATTGTCTATTCATGAATCATCAGCTCTTTTTGGAAGCGTTTTGTGGTGCAAATGCTACAGACTTTTCTGGGCTGTTTGGCATTACTATATGAAAAATCATAACTCTGACCTCATAGACTAAAGCATCAGTAACATAGCAGACAGATTGACAGGCCTGGGACCAAGTGCACAGAAATCCTTGAGATGTAAGCTGTTTAGGTAGCTTTCAGGCTGCTTGACAGTCTTTTGACCCATGTCACTATTTATTTTCTATAATGATTTGGTCATAGAACTATATGTTACTAGGAAATTCCCCTGGGTAGTTTAAGCATAAAAAAATGTTGATTTTACTACCTTGTCTTTTCACAGACTCTTTCTGCCACCTGGCATTTAAAAGGTAGACTAAAAGCTAAGGTTGGATAGGAAAATGACAAACAGTGGTCTATGTCATGGCTGAAAACAATGTTTACAGTTCACTGAAATGTTCCTCCATCTAAAAATTGGAACTTGGTCTATAGGAATAGAGAAATCTCTCAATTTTTGAGAACAGGAAAAGTAAAAAACAATAAAAGAAGTAACATGAATCCAAAAATGTATTTATGGAATCAAAAACTCTAATTCCTATTAACAATATCTTTTTGCTAATAAAATTGAACAATTTATATTTGGAAAATGCAGTATATGGGAAAAGAAATGACCATAGACCTGCTTACTAAATAATCATTCATTCCCTCAGGAATCAAGAGGACACATTTATCAAATTTAGGTTTGACATGAAGTTGGGAGAAATTGTGAGCTTGTTAGGTGGCAGAATGTGGAGTCAAAAAGATCTTGACAGGTTGAAGTAACGGGCCTAATAACATCATTTCACCAGATAAAATTTATGTCACAAAGTGCAAAATTGTTTATTGGGATTTATAGTAGGGGAAACATGTTGTGTGTGTGTGTGTGTGTCTGTTTATATGTTTATATGTGTGTGTGCATATATATAGTGATATGATCATTTTATAATTTATATAAATGACATATATTTATAAAATGATAATATGATCATTAAGTGTCAAGTGCTCTGTGAAGCAACTTATATGTACTCTCTCATTTCATTTCATCCTTACAGTCACTTGAGAGTGTAATTACTCTTATTAACTCAATTCTACAAATGAAGGAACTGAACTTCAGCGCGGTAAGTGACAGGATCTAGACATGAACGTGGTCCTGGGTCTGTCTGATTGCAAAGACCATACTCTTACCCATATTCCTGTAGCTTCCCTATAGCTAAATGAGTCAGACATTTTACATGACTGCCAAAGAAACACAAATTACATGAGTGACAGTGACTATCTAATAAGACTGAGTGAAAATCTTCTTTCTGACAAACAAAATCTCCAGCTTTTTTCCCCTCTATAAGCTGCTGTACAGGGTCCTCTGTACGGACACGGGTGTGAGTTAAAGGAAAGCCATTGTTAAATAGTAGTGGACGACACGTGGTTCTGGACTCTCTGCTCTCAGCTTTACCTACACCCTCTGTTCATGCGGTATTACTTTGCTAGAGCTGAGATAAGAAAATAACATAGACTGTGAGGCTTAAACAACAGAATTTTATTCCCCCATAGTTACAGAGGCTAGAAGTCCAAAATCAAGGTGTCAGCAGGGTTGGTTTCTTCTGAGGGCCTCTCTCCTTGGCTTGACATGTAGATGGCCATCCTTTTCTGCGTATCTTCACATTGTCTTCCCTCTCTGTATGTCTGGGTCTTAATTTCCTCTTCTTATAAGGACAGCAGTCATATTGGATTAGGGCCCACACATAAAACCTCATTTTACCTTAATTACCTCTTTAAAGACCTTATCTCCATAGTCACATGAGGTACTAGGGATTACAACTTCAACATATGAATTCATATATAACACATGCAAAGCCTTGATCTGGGTTACCACTTCATTTAAGCGCTGGTAGCTCTGCCTAGTTTTATGACAGGTCAGGGCTGAGAGAGCTCAGCTCAAGAAGGGACATTTCAAATGGGTGTTCAATTGGTGTCTCATGATCAGATGCTCCATTTCAACCAGGGCCAATAATGTGATAGATGCTGTTTTTCAAATACGTCTTAATCCCCACTGCAGATGACAAAGCCTTTCTTTGGAATCCCAGGGTGCTGCATTGTGATACTATGAACATGTTCACATAACTGATACCATAGGATCTTCTGGATCTTAATATATAGGATCTGCTGGGTCATATAGCCTAAGTGGTAGCACTACTAGCCCTAAAACCTGAAATTGATAGAGTACCCAGTTTTGTTCTAGGTCCCACTCAAAGCCGGCAGTCTAATGTGTGCTGTGCTTTCTTCATCATAGTACAAGGTGAAAAATTCAATCATTTGTTTTTTACTTTAGGAGGGCTGTGACTGCTGGACCTCTAAAACTTTTACGGATACGGCAAGCTCCTAAGACTTCATAGTTTATTCTCTGAAGCACATGTGTCTCTCTCAATGCTAGCAACTTCTTGTTTACCCAGCTTAATGAACATATAATCAAAGTGATGGGTCAATATGTTGTTTATGAAAAGTACAAAGACAGACCAGCTCTCTTTAGACTAATTTTGTCAGAGGACTATAGTTAACATAGCTCTTGGGAAAAATGGTAAATGTATCTTATTGCCCCTTCCATGTGAATACACATATTTCTAATTCTCCTGAATGGAATAGAAAGGTACTCATTTACCAAATCCACAGCCTTATAGCATACAAAGAACCTAGGGCTATATTAGTCTACTCTGTTAAAAAAAAAAAAAAATCCACATCGGGCACAGAGGCTGCAATTGAGGCTACTGCTTGGTAGAGTTCTTGATACTTTGGCATTTCAGCCTTGCATAGCATGAGCTGTTGTTTCTTCCATGCTTGTAGGAGCCGTCCAATAGTGAACTATTAGCAACATTTATTGGAGTCTTTGACAGGTGCTAAATCTTTTATCTTTGGAATGTGTTTCCAAAACCCTTCACTCATATCTATTCAATTTTATCTACTAGACTTTCTGATCAAGCACTCTTGAAATCTAGTCCTTTCTTACTCCTCTGTTTCCTGTTGGCCAATGCTGACCATGTCTTGCTGCTCTTTTAATTCTTTCCTGTCTTACCAGTCCCAGAATGGCTTGGCTAGGTCATGTCATAAGCCTAAGGATTAGGTGGGGAGATGGAGTAGATCATAAAAGGGGGGCACATGCATGTTATTTTGTGGCAGAGAGGCTGCTGCATTTTCTTTAATCAAGAAGGGGATGTTAACCCTTAAGATCGAGGGTGTGGGTCACTTCTGTAGGTTAACAGGGCTCAAAGGATTCCAAATACACAGAAGTTTCAGGGACACACACCCAGATGTGTGACTATCCTAAGTGTCAAAGTACCATTTATGTTTCATCCAGGGCCAAGAATTTGGCATAGCGGAACTGCCTTGGTGGGGATTTAACCTCAGAGAGCTAAGCCACTCTATTAAGTCCTGGTCCTAGCCCTCAATTTCTTTTCTGTCCTCCTGCTGTAAGAGATGAAAGTCCTTTGTAAGCTGCCAGAGAGGCCCATTGGCTTTCAATATTTGTTTTTAAATTACCTGTGGATTGTCTACAATTTTTCACTATCTTTTTCTGGGGTATCCATGGTACTTAACAATTGTGTTCCCATCCCCCATCCTTTTTAAACATGTGGGATGTTGCAGCAGCCAGAGCTTTCCCTTCCACTGGTAGATCATCCGAACTTACCACCAGTGAGCATTTTAACAACTGGACCACCACCTTGAGCCAGGGGCTTTCTATGTTCTACCTGTCACCAGTAATGGTGTCTTCACTGACAGATGGGTGGTGAGTTATTTAGCTGCAAAAACCACATCATATCACTTTCTTTTTTTGAACATTCCTGGTACCAAATATTATAGTGTAGTTCCCTGGAAACAGATGCTTAGATGGAGTTCTTGTACAAGATAATTATTAGATAATAGTAACTGTGGGAGAAAATAGCAAATGTGGGAACAAAAGGTGGGGTAGGAAATGAGATTGGGCAAAAGGAGAAGTCAAATTGCCATGCAAGCCCAACAAAGCCTGGGCCAACCCCCTGGGAAGGTTTGAAGCATCCCTATGAAGGTCTGATAGAGCTGGCTTCTGGTTGTCCAAAATGACCAGACTCTATACAACACTTCTAAAGTATTGAGCAAGGAATTTCTTTGAAAAAAGATAATTAGAAATACACTTACACACGTACACACACATACACTCCACATACCCATACACACATGCCTACTTTAAAATAGGATTTCTGGTTATTTCAAATTCTTACTTAGAATGGAAGAGCAGGTAATATTATATAGCTCCTCTTTTGAAAGATCTTGAACTTTCAGACCAGATACTTGGGATTTAAATTTAATTTTGTCTCTTTCTAGATATCTGCTATGGGAAGATTCCTTCACATGATCTGATCTCCCATATTCTATCTCCAACTCAGATCTATTCTTTAAAATCAGTCTTAATTTATCCAACTATCTGCTGCATATATCCAATTTGATGTTTCACAAGCACCTTAAATCCAACATATCCACAAACTAACCCAATAATTATCTTAAACCATCCCACCAGCCTTACTTCACCTACTTACCTAATCCCTACTCCTCCTCCCATGTTTTATGTATTAGTTAATGGTACCACCATCTAGTCATCAAGTCATTCTTGATATTCATCCATCTCAACCACTCTGAAATTATTTTATAAGACTCAACTCAGGAATTGTTCTCTTCCTGAAGATTTCCCTGAGCCTCCAGGTTAAATTGAGTTGCCATTTCTGTGTCTTGTATATATCAGTGCCATGGCGCTTACCACATATTTTAGTTTTATTTTTATGTATCTCCTATGACATCTTTGCTCTCTGTTGGCAGGCAAAAGATTCTTTTCTTCTTTGTCTTCCTAAAACCAGAGTCTGACATATTTAGGCGTTCAGAGAACTGTTCCGTTTAGTTCAACAAATAATAAGTTTCGCATTTTTTCATCTGTATATTAGAAATAATGATATATATATAAATTATATATACATATATGTATGTATATATTAGATATACACACACACACTTGTGTACACACACACACATATCCAGGTTGTAAATATTTGAAAGCAGTCAGTGTAGTGCCAAGCAAATAGTGGATCCTGAAAACTACTTTTGAAAATAAATATGAATTAAGGAAATTCTGTTGCAGAAATTTAGGAACAAAAAGCTGGCAGTGTGGGAGATTGCCCTGATCTGCCAGAAGTGAGATGTATGACCACAAACCAGATCATTCCAAGATTTTTAGTTTTGTAAGGAAGACAGGACTCTGTAAGTCCCTTTTATCTATAAAATCCTGGGCCTGTATCTGAGTGTGTCTATATATACGCACATAAATTTGGATTCCCATGGTCTTATCTGCTTTTTTAAAAAATATACTATGCCTAGTCACATGTTACTATTACTGGTTTCTAGCATGATATCTACAACATAGTAAGGAGTTAGTAAATGTATATTAGGTGAATACAATAGTCACATATATTTTACATAATCACATCATTCTGTTTCTTAATGAGTGTTTACTGGTATCATTTTGTTCTATGTTCACTCAACTCTGGTAAATTGACTCTTGCAACTGAACTTCAGTTTACATGGAAGGATCAGTTTTAAAAGATATATGTCAATCTTTATAATCCTTGTTTCAGTGGATTCAATGCTCCCTTTAGCTCCTTAATGTGTTTATGTGCATTCTTGCTGGAAAATAAACGATACCTAAGCTACACTTCATAGCACTCAGCAGTTGTCTTGTAATGAAAACGCCATGGGAGGGATTTATGTAGATATTAGGTTTAGTAGCTAAACAGACATTAGAATTTCAACTAAACCAATCCTTTCTTTTGTCCTTTGATATAATATAGGTAAAGCACAGAAATATATTAAATGATGCCTTTCTTTCCTATTAGCTTCATTTTCTGGTAAGGAGTTCTAGATGGCAAAGAGTCCACAGTGAGTCAAAATCTAGAATATTTCAGGAATGAATGTGTAGTGTTCCTCCCATAGAAGAGTTCCAATTGATGGGGAATATCTACCTTGATGGTTAAACTTGGGAAATTTCTGAGGCTCAATGGGAAAAGGGCTGTGATGATTGAGACCTGCCTTATTGTGGAAGTGAGGAGTGGCTACTAGTAAACCAGCCTTTGTCTTTCCTGGACATTTACTCTTGCCACCTAGCCAAGAGGGAGAGGTAGATGAGAATGGTATGAATCCACAGTGCTGATATTAACGTTCAGAACTATCCAATATGTAATTGCATAGCAAGGAGCAGGGCTTCTGAGTATAGGTAGAAATACATCTTGGGATATAAGAAAGAGGATAGTGGACAAAAAAGGCTTCTGTTTTCTGTTACCAACAAATATAAATAAATGTCTTATAAAGAAAATCATGTTAGATAGGACTTTTCATTGGAAAGTGTAAGTGACAGGAAAAGCCTTCTCACCAATATTAGAAAAACTTTTATAATTTAAAAAATGAAAACCCACATTTTCTCTTGTGAGCCTAGCACGAGTGTCCAAAATATTAACTGAATGAGTATTTTTCACCATTATTCTGGAATCTAGATCACTTAGTGACTCAGTATGCAGACCCATGGATAGACTTATAGGATAACTTGATTTTATTTTTCCCTAATAAGCTGGGAAGTGCACACCTAAAGTTGTCCAAAATAAAAAGTAGATTTGACACTTAATAGTCACCAAAGATGGTTTCTTTTCCTTTGACTAATAATCTGTTTCACTATTTAATTCATCTTACAGCCCAGAAAGTATGTCTTATATGAAGTTCTAAAGTCTCTAACTTTATTTATTTATTTGTTTGTTTGTTTGTTTATTTATTTATTTATGTGGGCAGAACTCTAGGAAGACAGAGGCATTTGATTTTCAAATCCTTTTGCTGAATGAGGACGAGAACCAGACTCCAGAGAGAGGGGATTTCAAAGGCTAGCCATATCTTCAGACCCCCAGAAAGTGAGCTGTGTCACAGAGCTAGGCTTCAATTCCAACAGGGCATCTGAAATGCTGTAAAGCAGAAAGCATACAGAGCACCAGAGAGGGGTAGGGTTATGGAGAGTGGGGGGAACTGTGGATCACTGGAAACTCACTAACCACACATTTCTTGCATTAAAAATTACGGCAAGAAGATTAATTTCAGCCTAATCAGTGTTGGGAAAAACATTAGCAGTGTAAACCCTGGATTGACTCAGAAACTGGTTGGATCTGAGCCTGCGGAAAAAGTAGCTCAGTCCCTCACCCTGCGTAGGGCTGGGGAAGACAGTGCTGACAGGATTAATTCCTGCACATATTTACTGAGTGCTTACTATGTGCCAAATACTGATATTATGGCACTAAGCAGAACAGAGAAGACTCTTTCTCAGGAAGTTTACACTCCTGTGAGGATGACAAACAATAAGTAAGGAAAAAAATGGGCATCGGAATTATAGATTGTGATAGGTACTTTGAAGGTAATAGACCAGGTGATGAGAAACAGTTTAAAGGATGTTCGGGCAACCTAAGTAGTTTGCAAAGGTGACAATAGAAAATGGGTGAGATAAAGTAAGTTTTCCATTCATGGAGGACACTGTGCTCAGCCTCAGATTCAGAGAAGCACAAACATGTAATATGCTCAAGGAACTAGAATACTGTGTAGGCTCTATTTCAGCCAGGCAATAAGATGTTAGAGAATTTGGCAGAGAAAATGTTTCATAAAAACGTTCCTGCAATTAAAATACAAAGAGTTTTTAAATCAGACTATTAAATATTTCAATAATACAACAAAAATAGTTTTGTTAATGTCAACATATGCTGGAACTGAACTCGTGTTTTGTTTGTTTTGTTTTTTTACTTTTTCAATTATACATAATCACACATAGGTTTTTCTCCCCCAGGGAAGCCTATGCTAGAGTGATTTGTTTTCATTGAAAACAAGAAAATAATGATAATACTTTGTATTTCGAGTTTCATTTTTTAAGCAAAACTCAAATGATCACACTTCAAAATCCTAACGTAAACAGTGTGTTTCGGACTAACTAGTCCATGTAATTGAAACAGTAGCTTGTGGCTTGAAATTTTCATCAAGTTTATAATGTCTGTGGGAAACTACCCTTCCTACCTAGAGCAGCAGTAGCCTCTCAGGTTCCTGGGGCAAGTGTAGAGAATAGAGAGGCTGGTATATCTCAAGCAGTCTCATCTGATTATGCTAGTGTGTGTGTGTGTGTGTGTGTGTGTGTGTGTGTGCACGCACACACACGCACGTGTGTATTTTCAGCATCTTACTGCACACAGGACCCACACTAAAGACTAATAATTTCATAAATGGAATCATATCCCTTAGAAAATCGACACCAAGTATATCACTTGCATCAACTTCATGCCTATCATTTACCATCAAGGAAAAATTTTAAAAATCATAAATGCAAGATGATGCAAGTGATATACTTGGTGTCGACTTTCCAAAGCATATGATTCCTTTTACAAAATTATTAGTACTTAGTATGGGTCCTGTGTGCAGTAAGGTGTTAAAATACATACACATGCACACATACACAACCAATAACATAATTGAATGCAGTTGTTTGAGACATACCAGCCTATGATGTTAAAGAAGGAAAAAGATGATATGTTTTGTGATAAGAAGGAATGCAAGGTTTTTCTTCCATCTACATCTATTTAATAGACAAGACACCATCAGGATGTCATAATAGTTCCTAACCATGACCTCAACAATATATAAGTTATGTTAACTACCAAGCCCTGCAGCTTAAGAAAGGAGCCCAAAAAAGCCCTACAGGAAGAATTACATATTTTTACAAAAGATTCCCTCAAAAAATTGGCCAGCGTGTGGAAGTCTGGTAATATGGACCTTATTCTATCATGCCTAGAACAAAGCATTCTTTACAAGGTATTGTACTCAGTGCCTTGCATCACCCTTTATCCTAACCATATTTAAGTGCTTTCACATACTACTACTAGGTGCCCAATAGTCCTCTAGTGACTTCTCTCATCATCCAGCAAAATTTAGGTAAATGTGTCTCTTCTATCCTTCTTTGAAAATGCATTGACTCATGAAATACCACTGAATTGTTGAATAGTCTCATGATCCAAATCTCACTTTAGTTTTTATTTCTTAAGTTCTTTTCCACTGATTTCTTAGAGGATTCCTTTTTTTTCTAGTTAACTAAATTAGGATAACATGAACTTTTAGTACTCATTCAGATGTAGCTCTTCCTATAAGATTTACATTTGTGAAGATTCTTTTAAAAACATGGTAACTTGATTCAAAGAAATGGATGTGAGATGTTGGCATTTATGTCAAGCTGGGACACTACTAAAATCATGCCAGTAGGCAATCAACATAAATTGCTACCCTAAGAACTGGCCTTTAGCTCTTGTAAATTATGATAGGACATCTTACTGGAGTTACAGAAAAATTCACTCCTTGTTCTGAATGAGCAATAGGAAAATTAAAAAAAAGAATAGTCAAAAGTGAAACGCAGGAGAAGTCACTGATATTTTCCTGAAAAATGTCTTGGAAAATAAACACTGCTTATTATTCTTCCTAAATTTAATGGTTAACAGAACAATAGAGAAAAAAAGAGAAGAAATATTTTAAAACGATGTATCTAAGTACCTAGTTGCAAACGAAAAGTACCATGTTTAACTAACTTAAACAGAAATGTAATTTATTGAATCAACATCAAATAGATCTCAGAACTGATGCAGCAGCTGGAGGACATGTCAAAGGGAAAGGATGACAGGATCTAAGGGAAAGGAAGGAAAAACCAAGATTATGCCACCCTGTACCCTCTGCCACCCTACTGGACTATCGGCTCTGCCAAAGTCTCTATGAATACTTTCTGACAAACCTTTCCATTACTACCCCGAGATTCAAAGAATTGATGGGAACTTTCAACTGGCTGGGTCTAGTCACCCCCTATGTTTGTTGTCTGGGAGTTGGAGAAGGCATATCTGCCCGCCCTTGAGCTTTTGTGATGGGAAGTGTGGCATGGACCTCACTTATATTGGCTTTTTCATGATAAAGGAAGGCTGTTTGTGTCCTGAGCAACCTCAGGTGACCATCATCCAGTTCATTCTGCTCCATTGGTTTTTCATCCAATTTACATAGTAACAGAGAAGTGCTCCTACATATCATAATACAAATCTGTAATCTTTTATACACACGATAAATGCACTTATCATCTCCCCCAAATGAGGTGTACAAAATCTCAACAGTTATTGCGTTTAGCTTTGGATCTCATTTATTTCTTTGGTGTTGTAAATATATCTTGGTATTGTGCAAACTATGGACAAAATTGTAGTTAACTCTACCAGCACAGCCTATGTAAAACTGCAGAAGATAGAAAATTGCAGAAGGTAGAAGAAGAAATAAAATGGAAACTAGTTAAGATATGCATATATATGCATAACCTTCTTCCTCTCTCAGTCTCTATCAAAACTTGTATGTGTTATGTCCTTATTTCTCTTCTTAACTGTCACAAATTGACAACAGGGTGCTATTGACCCATATTGAGTTAATGCATTGCCCTTTATAAAATTTATGATCCATAATAATATGAAACACTTGGTGGCAGTCTTCATGATAACGAATCAGTCATGAATAGTGTAAAGTTAGTCACCGTGCAAGCTAGTATGGATGAGATAGTTTTTGTGAGGGGAACTTTCTATACTCCCATATAACATCATGTGAATGGCATACCACTTTAAAACTGGTCTTTAGAGAGCAAAGTGGATGGATACATGTAGATGAGAAAGTAAGAGTGGAAGATAAAATAATAAAGTGAAAATATCCTGTTTTATACAATATTATTTAATGACTTGGAAGACTTCACTTGGCAGTAGATTAAAGTAGTTTGGAAGAGATCATTAAACCTTTAAAATAAAAATAGTATAATAAATAACAACTAGCTTTCTTATGCTCTTAATTAATATGGCTTTCTTGGATTTCACCAACCGAAAATAAAAGGACATCGCCCTACTGCCTCATCCTTCCTCCACACCCTCATTTACCCTTCTTTGTCTAGTGTTAATCTGGGTTAAGTTTTTTTTTCCCTGTATTGTTTTAAGTTGATGCAGGTAGTTGAATATAGTCACTACTAAAAAACAGAGTCTGAATATGTCTCTTATGCACATTTCTTGACATATTTTGGAAGCACTGGACAGAAATTGAAACCAATACCCTTCTCACATTTGTTTTCTATTATTAATGTCAAAAGTCATCCATCCATTCCATCTATATCCATCCATCTCGCCACCTATCTATCATTATCTATGACTATTTTCCCTCTCCTCTTGTTCTTATCTCTTCCTTATCTAAATATGTCAAAGATGGTAAGTGTTTCGTAAGAGAGTGGTTTATAAAAATACAACCAAACCACAGTCCTGTCTCAAATGGTGAGGCTGGCCAGCATATGCAACTAATTCTCACAGAGGCATTCTAGGAAACCAGTGACAAGATTGGGACTCTGGGCTAGCCCCGGGGCAGTCAGCAGTGGTAGACTGCTACACACAGTCTCATGTGTAAAGTTTCTGAACTGACACAAGGCTTAATGGAAATGAACCTTGACGATGTGGCCAATGGAGTGTAAGTGACATCCTGCTTGGCATACCACAGTGATTTTTTCTTTCCTCTCTTGAAGGCATAATGCTTCCTGTGGGAAACCCTGACTTAAAATGCCAATGTGTGCTTAGATAGGGGATTCATCAACCCTGAAGAGGACATAAGGACCCCAGAAACAGGTTCTTCCTTATCCTCAGACTCCATTACTCTTGCCCACCCAATGGAAAGGGAGCGTGACTACACTAGTTTCAACTGACACAAGGTTGGAATAATAGCATATCTTATAAAAATGAAAATATAGGAAGACTGTGGAAAATGAGAAGAGGCACCCAGTTATTCCTTACTTATTGGTTATCTACTATAATGAATCACATATTGTTCTAAATTTGTGGAGAATCAAAGAAAAATAAGATATGCTGTCCCTGCTCTCCAGGAATTGCCACTTAGATAGAAAGATAAGATATATATATATCTCTCTATATATAAATATATATAGAGAGATATATAGAGAGATATAATGATAGGTGGCGAGATGGATGGATATAGATGGAATGGATGGATGACTTTTGACATTAATAATAGAAAACGAATGTGAGAAGGGTATTGCTTTCAATTTTTGTCCAGTGCTTCCAAAAGGTGTCATGAAATGTGCATAAGAGAGATATTTAGACTCTGTTTTTTAATATATATATGTAAAACACAATAGTTAGCATAGTTACCGAAGTCAAGGAGTGATATGGATAGAAAATGCTCTTCAAATAAATAGTTTTCACAGAGAAACAAACAAGCAAATAAACTAAGTTAAAAAAATTTTTTTTACTTTCAATAAAATATTGCTATTCCAAGTGAAGATGATAAGGTTGATACACAATCCAAATCACCTGCAGTTCTTGTATTTGGGTTATTTTTTTAAATAGTAGAACTGGGTTTATTAAACCTCTGTTACTGACTTTTTAAATGAAATCTCAACTATGAGAGTCTGAGGCTCTATGAAATGGAACAAGTCAAAGCTAAATAGGTTATATTCAGGCCATAGATGAAATTTGCAGTGAATGCCACTTGACCTTAATTCACATTAAAAATCCTTTTTAAAGGAAGACTATCCCATGCACTTCTTAGCCAGTGAACCAGACCAATGTGCTATTTGTTGGGAGAGACATACAATTAAACTAGTCATTAAACTATAGTATAATAAGTGTTATTAGAGGCAAACTATAGGGCATTAAAAGAGTTTATAGGGTAGATAACAAAACCACAAATGGCCATAAAGTCCTCATGGACAAATGAGGATCTAGGATGGAGGTCAGCAAACTACAGTCTGTGGCTGAATCTGGCCATTGCTTGTTTTAAATAAAGTTTAATTGGAACATAGCCACACCTGTTCATTTATGCATTAGTTGCTTTTGCCCTTCAACTGCAGACTAGAGTAGTTGCAACAGAGACCATCTGGTCTTCAAAGTCTAAAATATTTACCATCTTGCTCTTTACAAAAAATGTTTGCTGACACCTAGTCTAGGGCAAACCCAAGTGCCTAATGGGCCAGATAGGAGACCTAAACAAGTAAAGTAGGGCAGGTATAAAAGGGAGTGGTGGGATCTGTGGCAAACTAGAAGGTAATTACCCCGTCCTAGACAGGAGCTCAGCCTGGCCAAGTGGTGACCTGCAGAAATGTTGCCAGATCTTTCCATTTTTCAACGAAAAGTAGAAATCTGGATTTTTATGTGAAATCTTACTGGAGGAGGGGAAACCTCAGATTTTAAAAATGTAACTAATTTTTAAAAATCACTTGGAATCAAGGGAATGCCCCAGGAAAGGCTTTACAAAATAAGTGACACCTAATGGATGAGTAGAAAATACCTGAATTTTTGTTGCCTTGATTGGCATTTAGCTAACGATTACTGCTTTCTCAGTATGAATCTGGCTCCATACCAAGCCCAGTTAATCCATAAAACAACTCTCGGAGCAGGTACTATTATTATTTGTATTAATGAAGGTATACAGAGGATGAAAACATGCTCCAAGACATGGAGTTAGAGACCAGTGAGACTTGATTCACTCCAAAGCCTGATGCTGTACCAGGTCACTCTAGTGCGAGGTAAAATTTGGAAATGCAAGTGATGGAGAAATGGAGAACCAGGGGCTAGAAAGAGTGTCCCAGTCAGTGGGACAGGTGTGAAGTTTTAGACGTGAGGTGATGTAACTGAAAGATGCATTAGAGTAAGAGATGGAAACAGCAAGAAAAGAGACTAAAGAGGTATACAGATGCCAATCTGCAGAATTCTATGCATGGTGTATTAGCTTTTTACCCTATGAGCAATGGGTTCATTAAAGGTCCAGGAGCAGGGACAGGGTGAATTTAGGAATATTTGTCTGGTTGTGATGTGGAGGATGGGTTGTGTGAGGAGTGGGATAGTTGGTGACTGAGATACCATTGGGAATTTATTACTAGGAATCCAGGTGGACCTGGGTTGTAGGGCTGGGATATTAAGAAAGCTGTCTGACTTTCAGAGTCATTGAAATGGTACAATCAAAAGAAAGTTGTGTTATGTGTGGTAGGGAAAAGTTTATGCCTACTTTTACATACTTTTGTAATGATTTAGTAAACAGTAAAATAGAAGTAGTTCAAGTAACACTGGTAGTTCTGAAAACTAACTTTTCAAATTACAAGTGTTCTGTGTGTGATTCAAGTTTATGAGGTGCTGCTTATTATGGCTAAGCTATTCCCATAGTATGAAGACTTCGGAGATATTCATTTAAGCATTCATATATTAGCCAAGATTCTGCAATAACAAATCTTAAACTGTTCCCAAGGTAAACCCAAAGAATGAATTACCCATCTTTGATAACTTGTAGCCTCTTTTAGAGGGACTACATTGGTATTTAGATAGATAGATAGATATCTAAATAGATAGATATCTATTTAGATAGATATTGGAGAAAAATTAATTCTTAAAAACAAAATATGACAGGAAAACATTTAATCAGATTGTTACTGGGGGAGGTAGTATGTATAGTGGTTAACAGTAGGGTCTTTGGAATTGAGACAGATTTGAGTCCTTGCACTGCCATTTAATCTCTCTATCACTGTGGTGTAGTAGATAATTTGTGAGTTATATGCTCTGTTCAAAGAGCAATTGTCAGAGAAAAGCTGACTCCTAGGGGATTCTTATTATCGGACAATTGATGTTCTCTGTCAAGAGGTGGTTCTGGGCAGCCATATTTGTACTAAATGGGTCTACTTCGGCCCTGGTCACAATCGATTAAACCAGACCTATGCACATGACTCAAACTGGGCTGATTGTATTCTTCCTCCTGGGAATGTGGATTTGAGACTGAGATGATGGATTATTATGAGCTCTTTGCTTGAGCTAATTCATACTTGGGCTGAGGAACTTTCATCTTACATCAGATGTACTCCAGAAACGAGGAAGCTGATCTTTAGGTAGAAAAAAGTAAAGCGCACATGCAGAAAAAAGAAAGAAGAAAAGAGAGTCTGTGGTAGAGAGAAAATGAGTGGTTAAGTGAGTTCTCATTCTCTCTACCTGTTATATATTCATCTGATTTATTTAGTCACCAAACCAACACTGATTTTCTCCTGAGTCCCAAGCACAATGCTAAGTTCTATATAACTCTCTGTATTCAAGTGCTATGTCATGTTTTACATCTTTCTTATGTAATAAGGTCTTTAGCATTTTTAGACTAAAATAGGTCTGTATAAAGCACCTGCTATGTGTACAATCAATGTGAATTTCCTGCTACTTCTTTCTAGGTGGTTTTCCCGTTACTACGTCTAATTGTTTTCTCTTCTTGTAATATATTTTTTCTAGACGGTTCAAACATTTCTTTCAAACTGCTCAAACATTTAGAAATTTTTCTTTGCAGTCCTAATTATTATTTGTCTCATTATCTGCATATGCTGTTCTCTCCAGCATGATTTATTATGCATTGGGCAGAAATCATGACTTGTTCTTTTTATTTCTCAAGCTCATACCATAACCGCTTGTGTAGAATGGGCCTTCCATCTATATTTATTGATCGATGACTTTGGGGTATAAATGAGGACAAAACTGCAATGGTATGCAAAGTTTTCCAGGTTGAATAACTGCTCTTAACAGGTTTTGCCACCTTTCCAAGTATTTTTCATCTTTCTTTAATTCTCCATTCATCCTCTGCAAGTCTTTCTCTCTGAGTTTATCATCCAGAAAAGTTTATACATTTAAACTAATAATGTAACCACAGCTACAGGATACAGAGAAATGTAGGTTCACATAGCCATTCATTTTCTTCCTGACTTCGACCTTCATGGCCCTGTATATAGGAGCTGAGAGTATATGATTTGGGCAAATATTTTGTACTTAATATATGATAAGACCCAGAGTAACTGGTCAACAAATTCCCTATTAACTCATTTCAGAAATGAGTATACATCCTCATATGATATATCAACCAGTAATTATATAATTTAATAGAAAAAGTACTCATTTGGAAGAGAAGAGATTTGAACCATGAGCTTTGCTGCTAAGTAGCTGTGTGACTACATGCAAGTCTTTTAGCTTCTCTGAGCCTCAATTTCTTTACATGTGGAAATGGGCTAGATGAGATGACCTCTAGTTTTCTTCTAGCTTTAATATCTGGTAACTTTACTTTAAGCTCTGGCAGTCTGCAAGGTAATATTCTGGCACCTTATTTAATTGTGAGTGGTGATGTTGTAGGAGTCATTTCTTTATCCATTACTAAGTTCAATTACAATATAAATATGTTTAAGATTGAGATATGCAAGAGCTCATCCATAACCCATATTCAAATTAATGTCGTTTAATTGCTTACTGAATGACAAACACAGCTTAAGAGAGCAGTAGGGATTTCAGTGTTCTGCGATGTCAAATACCAACCCCAGGAAACCAAATTTGTTCCTTTTTATAATTACTTTTCGGGTGTTAAATGATTCCATTAAATGAAGTGCCACAAATTAAGTATTGAAATGAACTGACCTGAACAACACACTGAATATGCCTGAGGCATCAAACAGGTTTCTACTTTATTTGGATTCCCTTTTATTTGGGAGAATGATGTGACAGAAGAATCTTTACTGATTTTTGAATCCTAAATAAATTAGTCATGGCTTGAAAACCACTTCAATCATTTTCCACCGAGCAGGCTCTGCCCTCTAAGTTCACCCGTTCATGACTTTACTCAGAACTGGAGCAAGCTGGGAATGAGTGTTTCCGACTGCCTAGGAATTCAGGACTGCGTGGTAGTTAGAGTACAAATGATGGGGGTGTGCCATGCAAGACATGGGGTGTCCTCAAGGATCTCTGACTTGGATGCTCCCACGTTCATCCACCTTAATGAAGCAAGTGGGAAGGATAAAAGGGAAAGAGAAGGAAAGAAAGCAAAACAGTAACATATAGTGAGTAGCTGTACTAATTGTCCTTATACTTATTATTCCATTTAAAGCATTACACAAACCTTGGAGAATGAGTCTTTTTGCTCATGGAAGAAGTGATGTAGGAACCTGGACTAAATTATATAAGGACGATGGTACCACTAAATTACAGAACTTTAGGAGATATTACTGAGTCTGTGGTTCTAAGGTGGGCAAATCGTAAACAGGATATACTTGTCTCCAACCTTGTTTCTGAATAGACATTTGAAATAAGCCTTAGATATGAAAGAGGAAAACCTCTTTTCCCAACTTGTCATCAGAAGCCTCACGTTTAACTTGAATACATTTGAACAGGGGCATGTTCTTATTTATTCATTTTGTGAACTATGGGCATCTTTAACATTCAGTTCAATACCTCTCTCTTTGGTCCATGCCCCACATCAACATATTTAGAAAGATTAGATGAATACTGGAATTGCATAGCTCAACCAGGGAAACCTGACAGCAAAATAGTCTAAAACAAGTGGACTCAGAACATCGACAAGTGATTCCCTTCTTTAGATAAAGAAACGCCAGATATGAGAGAGGACTACAAAATAGCTTAATCCAGAATAAAAAAAAATACTAATTGGAGTTTTGGGGTTCCCGACCAGGGATTACAAAATAGACCATCGGTACCAAGTGAACTCAATAGAAAGTTATCCTAATTTTGCAGATGAGGGAAGAGGAGGTTATATAAATTTCTGAGAGGCACATAGCTAGTGAGTGAATAAGTTGTTCAGATCCAAGTTATTCTAATTCCAAAGCTCAGCCACTTTCTACTGCCCAAACCATCATCCAACTGTCCCATCAGCTGTGCAGAATTTCTTGGCATTCAAGACAAACTTGTGCTGTCACTTCTCCAGGCATAAAATAATGAAGAAAAATAAAAGTACAGATTATGTTATGGACCTTTTATACATTTCAGGTAGTTCAAGGAAGAATTTTAATGGGTGACCTTATAAACTATGGCAAAATAGTCCCTTGCTTTGCCACGACACCACCCACCTTTAGTGGTTTTAGTTCTCCTTTGCAAGGTCTCTAGGATGGTGCCTCAGCCCTCCATCACCACTGGAATCATTGACTTAAAGTAGTTTAAATTCTCTTTTGAAATCTGTGGTGTGGGGAAGCCACTGAACTTCTATAAATTTCTATCACCTCATTTGAGATGCCTGGTGGATAACGCTGGCCTCCTTCGTTTGTTGTGGAGATGAAATAATCTATACCATGAGATGCGCCTAGCACAGGGATTGACACACAGCTGCCATTATTAACTAGTTATTATCGTGAGAGTGCCTCGGGGGCAGGAAGGCAGACCAGGTCCCAGGATGCATATAGCAGTGTATGGAGTGACAGGCTCCATTTGGTCACCAAAGGTGAAGAGAGGGAAATGGAATAAGAGGAACATTGTTCTGGGGACACACAGCCTCCTTTACAATTTTCTTCAGACTTATCTCTGGGTAGAACCTCGAGTTTCAACTACATGGTCTAAATTGGGATAAAGGATTTCAAGGCACTGGAGATCCCGACTTAAAAGGATTGAGGTGGCACTGGACAGATCTTGTGGAGGGGAAAAAACTCAGTGCCAGAGTCAGGTCTGTCCCAGCTACCATCCATGTTGTAAGCAGGAGGGGAGGGTGCTGCATATTTTTGACAAAAGACCTCAAATGAGAGTGTGGACAGAAAATGTCACCTGCCATATCAATAAACAAAGGATCTTGGGGTCATCAAGCCATCAGCCACTGCAGCGCCCCCATCCCCACCCCACGGGGTGCCCTCAGAGGATTCAGGATGAAGAAAACAGGATCCTGGCCCTCGATAGTTAAGGTGCATATCAAAGGAATGATTTCACTGAGCCCAGACTCTTGCATCTTCCCATACAAAAATCATAGAAAAGTACTAAAATCATTAACTTGAGGTGTCTGTTTTTTCTGTAAATGACAGTAGTCTTTTGATGTTCCAACTACCTGGGGGTTTTTTTGCAAAACAAAAAACAAAAAGAAAACTCCTATATATCCTGGCTCCTCCCTTACCTCTTTGGAGCAGTCCCTCAGAGCCATCTGAGAGGCTGTGTCCTGGGCTTAAGTCCTCAGTATGTCTGCTGAATAAAACATAATTTTCAACTTTTAGGTTGCGCATTTTTTTTTCAGTCAACAAAAGCTTTGATGCAGCTGCAAATATTTGGGCACAAAATTAGTGTGAAAATGTAACTGCTTAATTGTCAGTTTAAATTTCTACAGCCACCTTAATTTTTTGGAAACAAAGTGTGTTATAAACAAATACTACTATAATTAGTATATTTCTCCTACAGAGTACATGCAGCTTATTGAAACAATGGACAGTGGTAAATGAGTCAACAATATGTCTCTTTCATGAAAAGGAGTGTTTAAAGAAGAATTATATTTAACTTGTTGACCAATTGAAATTAAGCAGGACCCTGCAGGGCCCTCCTGGGTACAAAAACCCCTCTGTGTTCCCTGTTTCTTGTTTGAAGAGAAAGGCTTTGGTCTCCTAGGCTTTCCCTGAGTTCCAAAGAGCAGACCTAAGCAGTTACTAATTAGGGAAGTAAGGGAATGCAGAAACAGCAGGCCCAAATGGTCTTTAGAAAAACAAAACAAAACACAGTGACTATGAACATTTTTGTCTATCTTACTTTATTTTTTTCTTTAAACCATGACCTTTTTCCTCTCTCCTTTTTTTTTTAAATTGAACTATAGTTGATTTACAATATTGTGTTAGTTTCAGGTGTACAGCAAAGTGATTTTATTATGGGCTTATATTACTTCCAAGTAAATTACTTTGAGGAATTTAAAAAAACAACAAAACACACACACACACACAACACACAGCCAAGGCCAACCGGGAATTGAAATTCTTATTCTTAACTGGTCACCTAGGCTCTAAATAAATAATAAAATGGCTCAACCATTGCTTTGGCTGTCTCCTAGAAAAAAGTTAAGGGATCGCAAGACCATGATTTACTAGTTTGCTTTGCAGGAACACTTCAATCAATCACAGTCACCAATAACACTTTGAGTCATAAGAGAGTGCCGGGAAGTCTACAACTGAGATCTTTCTGGGCAGCTGAAATCACAAAGACATCCTCCCATTTACTCTTTTTGCCTTTAAAAAACCTTGCACCCCTGGCCAGCCAGTAAGATGGATCTGAGACAAACCTAAGTCTCCCATCTTCCAGGCTGGCACCTCTCCATCAATAAACATATTTCTGGTCCAAACTCCCACACTTCGGTTTGTGTGGCCTCACTGTGCAATGGGCACACAAAGTTGGGTTAGACAACACAATTTCTGAGGCTTTGGGTAATAGATTAATGTAAAGACAAAGGCTGTAAGGAAAGTCAGGAGATCCCCTCACTCTGACAATAGTTAAAAATGAAAAGTGTGAGAAGAGAGGCAACTCTCTGAGTTCGTCCTCTGGTTCTTTCCTTCCTGTTCTCCATGTTTTAAAAGCTTGGGAGCAGTTAAAGGAATCCTCAGGCACTGGTTTAGATATCTGAGCAAGAATGCAAATTAGAACGTGCTATATATTTTTTCTTGATGTTTAATTCCCCAAACTAAAATCACTGAAATAGTTTAATAAGTGTGTTTAAGCACTTTTTGCATTCTGATTCAATTAAATGTTTATTTCTTCAACCAAATATACTCATTATAAAAGTACCCCAGAAGAGTAATTTGATGGAATTAAGTCCTTTGGCAGAGCTTTTTAAAAAATTTTTTCTCAATAGAGAGAAGCTAAAATTCTAAAATAAAGTGCTTTGGCTAGCCCTGTTTGAAATTTATACTCCCTAAAGACAAACTTCAGCTCCTGTGATATTCTAAGAGTCCTTAGCTAACTATGTGTTTTATAAACCTCAATTTGTCAAAACACTACCTAGTTATTTTATCAGCTTCTCCCAGTGAAAGACATGGCTAAGAGAAGTAAGAAAAATAAGAAACAGAAAAAATAGGCTGGTTCCGTTCTTCTGTGACCTTGGCAGGTTGTTCTGTGGGTCTAGAGACACGCTGTTTTTAAGAAAATGGTTCATCCATAAGATTGGCAACAAGGCATCGCGTTTCATTGAACCATCATTCATTCAATCTTTGCCTGTATACACATAGGCTCATTTCTATAGAAAACCAATTTAATAAGCATTTTACGTGCATATTTGTGAATATAATTTGACCAGAATTACAAAGAAATTAATATAGAATCCAGGTTTTCAAGGGGTTAAAAAGCTAGCTGACAATACTCAATATTAATACTGAGTCCTAAATTGTGCAGCAAATTTTTACATGGTTTGAGAATGCCAAAAATCATTCTGATTATTATAATAGATAAAAGAATTTATTTTTAGCAAACATAGGCATGCATCTTTGTGCCTAAATAAATTATCCTGGCATTTCAGATATATTTTAAGTACTTACAGGATAAATCATAAAAGAGACAACATGGTCTAAAAACTATGTATGTGTGTGTATGTATGAACGTATATACAGAAAAATTGTATATATGTATTTTTATTTACATATGCATATGTAGATACAGAGTTGATATATCTGAATGCATTATCTATAAAATATCAAGTAACTCATTGGACTAAACTCCTCACATAATTGGTTGCATATTCTACGTTCTGGCAGATGAATTTTTCCTATTCAGCTGAAGTTTCCTCATTTTGGATATCAGACCTGAAGTACACAAAGTTGAGATTAGATTTGCCAAATTATAAAGTCTGTAGGACAAAATCTCCATATTATGCAGCCCTGCCCCACTGTCCCCTACTCCTGTGAGGCTCTGAGGCCATTTCCTTCATCTGCAAAATCAAAATGCAGCTCTGAGGCCTGTGGTGGGCTGTGCTCCTGACAGCTGCCCCAAGACCCCAAGGAGTAAAGGGGTCTAATCGCCAATCCCCACAAAGAGAATGCACAGGCAAAGGTGCTCCACCCCCCCACCAAGAAAATAAAAAAACAAGGGAACCATCTCGCACACCCTTTGCTTCCCAGGCTGGGCCAAGTCTCTCCCACAAAGATGGATAAAGCTCTTTCATAAAGAAATCGGAAAATCTGACAGTCTTTGGGGAAAAGAGGGCCTCTTGGATCGTGAATCTGCCCTTGGGCAAAGCTACTTTACATAGTCATGGTGATTATTTTATATGATTATTTCTCTTTAATTATCATTAGTATTAACACATTGTCATATAGAAAAACTTTTTTTTTTCTAAAACAACTATAAAGTACTTTTAATAACCATTCAAAAAACAATAGGAAATGTAAAGTTTATAACTAAAGTTCCCTAATTTAATTTTTATTATGTGTAGTTTGCTTTATCTCTCTTAAAGGAAAACAAGCAAACAAACCTTTATTTCCCCATTTGTTACCTGGCTCCACATTCTAATGTGTCAGTTTTCTGGGTTGCTCATAGAATTAAACTCATAAAAAGATAAATACTTCTGTATGACATGAAGGAATTCAAGCTTTCTTTATTCAACAATATCTACTATTGGATTGCTCCTTTTAATACATTCCTGTTCAAAAATTAGTCTGGAAAATGTTGCAAGGGCAGTACCTCTGGCAAAACATTTACTAGCACTGCTGCTTTCTGAAATCCATGGTCAGGCCACAGGGAAGTCAAGGTCAAGCACCTGCCACCTACCTTTTGTGGGAAAGTTTGAATCATGCTTTTTGACATCAAAGAAGCTCATGTTGGAGACTTTGTGTTAGAGATGTCTGCATCTACTAGAGTTACATCATTTTAGTTTTTACACTTTCAGAAGATTTCCTTAGAATCTAAGACACTCCTTCCATTGGATGTTTTCATCATCCCCTGCACTTGCTGGGACAACAGTAAGTGCAATTGGATTGAAAGGCAGCAGGAGAGATTTTCTAGTCCTTTGCTACTTCTAAACTGTAGTGACTTAGATCCTGTTTTATGATCTGGTTGGAGTGTTTCCCCATCAACCAACAGATTGACTGGGGTTTTGATTGTATTATAGCAAAATGATTTCTTAGGAAGAAGTTACATTTCCATCGTCTTCCTCCTTAAAGGGCTCTACTGATTGAATTCATCCTTATAGCCTTCATTATAATGTTATGCTTATTTCCTATTTAACATTTTATTTCTGCTCAACCCATTTCTGTATGTATGCATGTACATGTATAAACACACGTATTTTTTAAGTGGGGAAAAAAAAAAGAAAAAAAAAGAAAGGCAGCAGGAGAGTGAAAGGCACGTGAACAAGTAGCCCTGCACACCATGCAAACAGGAGGAGCAGGGGTCCAGCATTTCACCCTGAGCTGCCTCTGAGCCCCAGATCTTTAACTTCTTCCATTGCGTCGCTCCCTTTGGGCCGATTCGGCGCTGGGCTGCTGGGTACAGAATTTCTCCCTCCTGCTAGGGGAAGTCCCTGTGGGTACTGACAGGATTCCCCACTTCTTGCCTCTGTTGGCTTCACACCTGCTCCCCCCTGTCTGGAGTCCATCTGTCCACAGCACTATCTAGAAAAGTCTCCCATGGGTGTATCTTATGGATGTGCAGAGCTTCATAAGTGAAACAAGGCAATTAAAGAAGGCCAAGAATTCTTACCTGATGCAGCCAGGAGTCCATATTCTCAGAGAGAAGCCTCCATGTTTGCTCTAAGATACTGGAACAAAAAGCTTCTCTTCACAAGGCTGCCCTACTTGCTTGCACCCTCATTTTCCCTGGTGTTCTGGAGAGCAGTGAGCTCTGATTAGTTAGAGGGTAACAGATGCTTGCGCTTAAATTTATTATAATTTCAGCATCCTTAGGATCGTGCTAGGTGGCACCAAAAGACAATTCTCTTCTTCGCCAGGGATTTCTGTATCATTTCGACCACTGTCCAGGTAAATAAGCAGAGGCAGTGGTGGCACAAAGACAGCCGCCTGGACCACCAGTGGCAATGTCAGGACTCCAGAAGGCCATCATTTCTCATTCTCCTTGGAGCTATAACCAAGGACAGCATGAGTCAAATTCCTACAGACTGGAGTGACACACACTTTTGGGGAAGATGATTTATACAGTGTAAGCTAGCTTACACTGGCAATTTTGCAAAAGAGGATATTCAGCTCTTCTCTATAGCCTGTTAGCATTAGTAAGTAAATTGGTCGTATCACTTACAATAAATAAACCAGTAGGTTAAGTAGGGCTAACTTGCTCTAGATTAAGAAGACTGTTAATTACCAACTTTACTAACTACTAGTTATGTTACCTAGAGCTGGTTATTCACCTCTTTAAACTCCATTTTTTGTATCTATAAAATGATTTTTTTTAAAGTCTTACTTCTTAAGAGTAATTGTGATAATTAAGTAAGAAATTGTTTAATAAATACATTGACTAAAATTGTTTGGAGAATTGTAAAACAATACAAATATTCCTTGCTTTTATTGCTTCTGATTAAACAATTTGCAAGATTCCATTAACCATTTCTTTTTGAATTTCTGTCCTTATAATTTGTTTCTCACATGTTTAATTTTTATGATTATTTGTATTGTCCTCAAGGATCAGGACTTTCTCAGCTGTTGCATCAGGCAGTTCAGAGGCAGGGTGATTCCAAATTGCACATTAATAAACCAGGTCGTGTGTCAGAGCACAAAACAAATCACCACATAAAACTTTTATATTTAGCATTAGGAAAATGAGAGCATTTTATCGTAAGATGTTTAAAAAAACAGCATCTTCTTTTCTTCCTTGGAGATATTCTGACCTCCTTCACAGGCTTATTGTGATGAATATCTAATAAAATATTATTGTAAAGCACTTTGCAAAAATAAAGTGCTATATAATTGCTTAAAATAATTATTAGATTTGAGTCCATTATTGCACAGAGCAATTGCCACCAAGATAGCAAATAACTTAATTGTCCTGCATTCCTTTCTTAAGGACTTTTTATACTTTGTCTTGGGACATTTACCTTGCCTGTTTCTATGGGGCTTTAATTGCACTGGTATCACGAACTCCCTGGAGGATTACAAAACTGCTGATGATCTTCTTTCTCCCTATAGCAGTTTCTCAGCAGTTTCCACAGGCTGAATCTGAAACCACAATAGACCTGACTGCCTAAGTTCTCTAGGCTGAACTGTAAAGTGGAAAAAATAGCTTTACTTTATGGCATAGTCATTTCCTATTGTTCCAGTTAGATGGTTGGTTTTCAGTGAAGAATCTCTCTTGTAAATTTACCCATGTACTGGTATAAATAATTTTTCAATTTTCCTTCTGAATAAGCATAGAGGTCCCTATTTTTTATGGATCTGTTCACAATGGGCTTAGGAAGAGGAGCAATTTGAGTTAAAACTAGTTAGCATGCTATAAATAATAATACCATCCCGACCACTGATAGTAGCAACTGATATTTATTGAGCACTTACAAATATTCCAGGTTCTGTGATAAGTGCTTTATAAATCATTACCTATTTAATATTTACAAAAATCTACCCAGTAGGTACAATAAAAGTCTTAGTTACTTATCCAAGATCGTACAGGTGGAATTAACTTTGAACCCTGAGAGTCTGTTTCAGACCTGTATTATTGTGTTGTGAAAGTGGCCTTTCTACAAATGAAATCAGTACATTTTTCTTTGTGAAGATAAAAGCCATAGATTAAAAATTAGATACTTATAAGGACTTTTTTACTTTGAGTTGCCATTATCTTTTAAATACCCATTCAACCACATTTATCTGGATGTACTAATATTACACAGGAATTTTCACAAGATCAGGAGGCATCTTCTGTAAATTGAAGTTTGTAAACCATTGTCTATTTTCAATAATTCCCTGAAAATATTTGCAGATTATTGGGTAGGTTATATCTTCCACTAGTGTTCATAAGTACAACTGTTTTTTAGATCTGTTGAAGTTTAAAACTAACTAAAGGATGAATACCAGAGACTATTACAGTGAAAAGTTGTAGTTTTTAAAGTTATTGTTTGTCCTCATGTGAAATAATGAGTGATATTGCTAAGAGGCTATGCAAAATTGTGATTAAACACAAAATACATGGTGTTTGATAAGCCAGTATTCAAATATCACATAACCTTGAGAAAGTTAATTAACTTTAGGTTCATCCTCTGCAAAATAGATAAAATAATAGTAAAAATAACAATAATGATTAACACTTAATAAGTGCTTTTATGCCAGGTACTGCTCTAAGGGATTTATATGTATTAACTGATTTCTTCTTCACAACAGTCCTAAGAGGCCGGCATTTTAACAGAGAGGAAGGTAAGGCACATACAGGTTAAGTAACTTGCCCAAAGTCCACAGCAGATAAATGGGGAAGCTGGGATTCAAGCCCCCGCGTCTGACTCAAGAGCCCAGAATCTTAACTGCTCTATGAAAATACATGGTTGAGTGTCTGGCATGTGTCATGCTGTAAGTAGTAAGTCCTCTATTGGCAGTGGGTAATAATAGCAATGACCATTTATTGACTGGTAACCGAGGAACAAAGGAGGAACATTTTAGGTACTGTTAAATTTTCAGATACAATCACAGTCCTAAAAAAGCATGGATGGGAAATATCTTTGTTTCCAAGAAGGGTTGTTCTAAATGTGGTTTTTTTTTTTTTTTTTTAGAAATTCGCGTTCTTTTATTTATTTATTTATTTATTTATGACTGTGTTGGGTCTTCGTTTCTGTGCGAGGGTTTTCTCTAGTTGTGGCAAGTGGGGACCACTCTTCATCGCGGTGCGCGGGCCTCTCACCATCGCGGCCTCTCTTGCTGCGGAGCACAGGCTCCAGACGCGCAGGCTCAGTAATTGTGGCTCACGGGCCCAGTTGCTCCGCGGCATGTGGGATCTTCCCAGACCAGGGCTCGAACCCGTGTCCCCTGCATTGGCAGGCGGATTCTCAACCACTGCGCCACCAGGGAAGCCCTAAATGTGGTTTTAATGTATGAATTAGATGTGTCCTTATGTCCTCAGGTTAAAATATCTCACCCTCCATCTTGTAGAAATTTGTCTATAGAGGGTGATTTATAAATCATTCAGTTAACAGATGATGTTATAACTAAAGCAGTGGGAGTTTGGAAATACCTACATCAGATTAAGCTTGCGTTTATTTCAAAAAAGGCTCTGATCTAGCTTGGATTTTTGGCAGGCTCAACAGGAGACCAACATGAACTATTGTAAATCAAAGCTTTTTTTTTTGAATGTCAAACTTGGAATATTTCCAGTCCCAATTAAATATCATTTGATGTGTTTTGGCCTTCTATCTTTTTAAGGCAAAAACTTTCCTTTCCCTTCTCATATTTATGGTCATGAACTCTGCTTGGATTTAATGCTTTTTAAAAGTTGCTCCAGAAAGTTATAAAACCTCAGGGCTTTTACAAATTTTGTGCCAAGAAATACAGACCAAGATAGAGCTGCAACTCATGGATAAACTTAAATGTAAATATAGACATCAAATCTACAATTACCATTTCATTTTCTTCATCAAATTGTTTCAAGCTTTTGAAAATTCTGAATTCCGATATTGCTTTGCACCTCCTCTGCAGATTGCTTCAGTATTTTTCAGATTAGACTTATAATTATAAAGTAATAAATAGCTCATTCTTGATTTAACCAATGGAAAAAAAAAATCAGACAGCAGTCACACCAAAGGAAGTTACTCAAGGGAAAGCTCTTTAAAAAGTCTCTCAAGAGATTTTGTTAACAAAATAATTTATGATTATCTCATACTGTGCATGAATAACCCTCATAAATATGGCACAGTACAATCCAATTAATTATGCATCCTAAATGGCTTGATAATTTATGAAATTATGGAATTCTGTTAAGCCCGACTTTTAATAATGAACACAGATTGTAGAGAAAGGAAAACTTTGTAACTGCAAATCAAAAACGTTATATAGATCATACAACAACATTCACCTTGCCGTGTAGATTTCTGTATTATTGGAGAGATGGATTTACAAAGATTTTAGTTCAGCTTTTATTCTTGCAGAGTGTTTGAGGCTCAAGTTACTTTTGTCTAATTTTTTTTTTTTTTGAGCTGACTTGACTTGCCTTCTAAATGACTTATTTTATAAAATTAAAAATATTAAATAAGAAAGGGTGAATATGTTGTCACCCAATCTCTGTTTTAAAAAAAGATTCTGAATAAAATTTATCAGCAAAATCTTTAAAAATATCATATTTTATATATGAAAGATGACTAGAGAGATATGAGGACTATGGAAAGTCATGATATTATCTTATTTATTTATTTTTAAAAAAATAAGCGTTGTGAACATGTTTTCAGCTTGTGGCTGAAGCTAAACGTGACCCTGCAAGAATTAAAACAAGCTCTGTTTCTTTCATGGGATCTGAAAGTTGCACTCTGATGCCAACTCTATCTAAAGACAGAAGCTCAGCTGGATTTGATGATTTCCATGACATAGTATCTGTAAGGTGGCCTTATTTGACTTAATAATAATTTTTAATTATTATTATTTACATTAGAAATTTTTAATTGTCAACAGATCAGTATTTCATGAATGTCTTCACTAGAAGAAAGAAGTGGAAAATATCTTTCTAAAAGATATTTGGATAAATGATAAAAATTTACTGTTAGAACTTCTTGATCTCGGTGTTATGTGAATATTTGAATAATTCTTCAGTTTTCCATCGATGGGAGATTTTGGAGGGAAAGACTAAGGAGAATTCCACATCCCTCAATTTTCTTTCAGTGAATAAGTTATTGTGAATGTAACCTGGAGAGACAACGAATTGAATTTGGATCCTGGTACCACGCTGCACATATTCCTTAACTAACGTTTCTTTCTGTCTTTAAAATTTTTGTTTTAATCTCAAAATAATTATAGGTTTATAGGAAGTTTCAAAGAAATGTATAGGTAAGTTCCATGAACGCTTCACCTAGATGCCACCACTGCTAATATCTTGCACAATTATCAGTATCAATGCCTAGAAATTGACATTGGTACAATTTATAAGGCTTCTTTAGACTTTTATAGCCAGTTATTCATTCACTGTTGTGTTTGTGTGTGTGGGAGGGTGTAGCTTTATGCATTTTTCAAAGGTTTTTTTTTAATTGAAGTATAGTTGATTTACAATGTTGTTAGTTTCAGGTGTACAGCAAAGTGATTCAGTTATATATATTTCTGTTTTGTAAATAAGTTCACTTGTATCATTTTTTTAGAATCCACATATAAGTGATATGTGATATTTGTCTTTCTCTGACTTACTTCACTCAGTATCGTAATCTCTAGGTCCCTCCATGTTGCTGCAAATGGCATTAATTTTACTGCATGTGTAATTTGCATGACTATCACCACAGTCAAGTTACAGAGATATATCATCACTTCAAGTCTTTCTTATACTCAGTTAGATTCTATTGGTTGATACTGTTGTTCAATTCTATATCATTGTTTATTTACTCTCTGTTAGTTCTATCATTTGCTAAGAGTGGGGTATTAAACCCCGTTACTACAACAGATTTGCCTACTTGTTTCAGACTGTCAGATTTGCTCCATGCATTTTGAAACTCTGTTGTTTGGTGCATACACATTCAGGATGGCTATATCTTCTTCATGACTTGATATTTTCATTATTATGTAATATCACAAAGTAGTTTTCTTTGCCCTGTAGTCTACTTCGTATGATATTAATATAGTCACTTTTTTTTAAACCAGCTTCATTCACTTTTTTTTAAAATATAGTCACTCTTGCTTTTATTAAATTAATACTTGCATGATATATCTTTTCCCCATCCTTTTAAATTCAACCTACAAATGTCACTATATTTGTGAACTTCTTTTAGATAGCATATAGTTGGATCGTAAGTTTTTTAAATCAAATCTGCCAGTCTGTATTTTAGTTTGAGTAATAAGTTGTTTGCTTTAAAATTCTTGTCAGATAATTCCAACATCTTCATTTCGATAATTGTCAATTGACTGTTTATTCTTCTTCAAGTTGTGTATATCCTGGTTCTGAGTGTGATTAGTCATTTTTCATTCTATTATGGACTCTTGATTCTATTTAAATATTCTGTTTTAGAAGGCAATCATGTTATTTAGGAGTAGTGTGTAGGTACTGGACTACTTTTTAAAGCTGTAATTCCAATGACAGTTGAGTTTTCAGATCCCTTGAAATGCCATACTGATCTGTTTTGTTCTTCTGTTGCCTCTGAGATTGCCACTAAGCTTTTTCAGGTACCACCTGAGCTGCCTGGTGCCCGTGGATGGGAAGTTCAGGAAAGACTGGGTCTGAGTAACTTTCTGCCACTGACAAAAAGGCTGTCAGATACCAGGTGCCCTACAGGTGCTAGCATAACAAGCTTGCAGATGCTACTGGGTGATGGGCTGGAGTTGGAGGCTTCTCACAAGGTCCCTGCTTGTTTGTCCCTTTCCCAGTGCTTTGGCTAAAGAAAGCAGGCTTTTCTTATACTTCTTTCTTTTTTCTTTTTTCTTTTTTTTTTTTTTTTGTGGTTATGTCTATGCCTGTTGGGTTAGACAGTGTAGTTCTGGGCTCCTGGCTTTTTGGTGGATACACGGAAGATAAGAAGAAAACCCAGGAACCTCACTGCGGTGTCAGTCCTTAAATTTGGCGTTCTCTATCCAGTCTGCTTCTCCTTTTCATCTCTTTGAGTCTTTTTATGATTTTTGTTGAATTATTTCCAGGGTATTTAGTTGTATTTAGAGGAAAGTAGCAGAGAAAAGTGGTTCTAGATCATCTTTTCCTGGAGCTGGAAGCCTTCTTAATTTCTTTGTGCTTCTATTTTCTCACATATAAAATAGATATAATATTACCGACTAGTCAAGGTTGTTGTAAAACTTGACATGTGTGAAATATTTAGTGTAATGACTAGCAGGTTGAGAGACCCAACAAATGTCAGTTTTCTTTTCCCTTTCCTTCTTTTCCTTTAATCATGTTATAAAGATGTGTAGGAAAATTCCTCTAATATTTTCAGAGTTTTTGGAATAATGAGTTAAGGCCAAAACCATACCCCTTTCTTCCTGCTAAAAAAAACTTACAGTCTGCAGTTACTTTCCACTAAGTTTATTCTGAAGTTTCAATTCATGGCAGAGAACTGTGGAGTCTCAGTTTGAGAAGCAACTAGGGAAACCTTTTCTCTCCAAGTTGCTCAATCACAAAATAGTCACTTATAAGGTATGAAGGAGACATTTACATTGGGAAAGAAATTAAAGTGTTTCTCCTTTACTCTATGCTCGTAAATGAGAGAACTGGGCTATGTTATCTCACTATCGGTAGTAGAAATTTCCTCTGAACCAAATCCAAGACAAGCGTTATTTTCTTCCCAGTCTCACCTTTGATGCACGTTTATGCCTGCTTACTCGATGAATCAAAATCATCTTACACAAGAAGAGACAAATTCACAATGGAAGAAATTCAGCAGTCCCGTAAGAGAACCATTCAAATTCAGTCACTTAGTTTATGACATACATGACACTGCAGTGCAATCAGGGAAGGTTACTTTTTTCCTGTAAAAAGGTTCTACATCAAATATATATTCACATGGAACAAAAAATAAGAAGTTAAGATTAAAACTTTTGTACAAAGAAACATATCTATAATTGATGGATAGAGAGATGATAGATGATAGACAGATAGATAGATAGATAGATAGATAGATAGATAGATAGATAGATAGATAGATAGGTTTAGAGAGCATGCATTTCAAAAAAAGTTAGTGCATGATAGCATATAGTAAATGACAGGTAAGTATAAATAATATTCACAACTCTGGAAGAGTTGTAACCTCATAAAGGAGGCGGGGATCAAAACAAGCCTTGAAGGAAGAATAGGACCTAGATATGTCTGTATCCAAACATACACTGAAGTGAGTTGGTAGAGGAGAGGGAGAGTGGGGAGAAGCAGAAAGTCACTAGCTTATAAGGCATCTCAGTGTTGATCAAATATAGGCAACTTCCTCCAAAATGGACTCTGCCTCCAAGAGGACCCAGGGTTTGCAAGAAGTGGGTGATATGGATGTGTGAAATGAGCGCACTTTTGGTAAAGGCCAAATTTCTTTGAACAAAGGAGGTGAATTTTCTTTATATATTTTAGCTATTTTTCCCCCCATTTGGACATACTAAGACTCATATATTTTACTGGGATCCAGATCTCTCTAATACTTTGGTCATGTCCTAGTACAATGATGTCTAAATCTACTACAGAAACTTTTCTTTTGGGTCTTCATGGAAGGAAACTATTAAATAGATCAAGTTATGCTTGAGGTTATTCTTGTAATGCCTTTTCCTAAATAACACTATATTACCTAGTCCAAAAGAAGGCAAATAAGTCAGTCCATCCAGAATCCCAGGTTAACTCTGTGTAGATATTAAAATACCCATTCTTTTTTTTTTTTTAATTTTATTGGAGTATAGTTGATTTACACTGTTGTGTTAGTTTCTGCTGCACAGCAAAGTGAACCAGTTATACATATACATATATCCACTCTTTATTCTTGACTTTGAGAAAAAGAAGGTTTTGGAGTGTTTAACTAAGATGAATAAGTTAACGTTTGGAAATAAAATTCAGTTTCAAACTCAGGTATGTCTGAAAACAAAGTTTTCACTTACAATGAGTTACTTTACACTTAGCTCCTTTTCTGCTTTTCCTCATCAAAATTTACCTAAAATCTGTAAAGTTTAGGGCTCACAGCTGGGAAGCATAATGGTACCTACCTCCTAAGATTTTTGGGGAGATTTAATGAGGAATGCCTGGAAAGCTCTTAGCATGGTACATGATACAAAGTATGTGTGAAAAATTATAACTACCATACTTATTTCTATTTTGCTGTTTTCCTTTCCTGCATTCCTCATTGACCCTGACTAATCTAGTAAGCATATTTCTGCTTAGGATTTAAAATAAAATTAAGAATAAAACTAAAGAAATGATTCTGTTTCTGGAATTTAGGACCCATAAGATATATTTTAAGTTAGCAGCATTTTGTCTATTAATTGCTTTGATTTTGTATTTGCATCTCTTTCTACTTACTCTGAAAACTTTAGCTCTCAATCTTATTAACATAAAACTGAGATCAATACAACAACTCAGTGACTGCATTTCAGGATTACTATATACGTGTGGGTATGCATGTGTATTTTCTTTGGGAGAGACAAACTACTGTCTTTTAAAATCGATTGAAATAATTTTTATGTGTAGATTTACCTCCAACTTGAAATATAATTAGGTTCAATTGTTTCAGTGTGTTTTTAATTCTTGGAGATACATTTTTTTTCTGCTTGACTCAATGTATTTAAAAATATGTTAAATATTTGCATAATTTGAAAATGAAAACTATAAATCAAGATTCATTCAAAAAAACTCTATCTTCCATTTTTGTTAGCCTTTGGTTTACTTCTATCATTTCCTTTTGAAAATGTAAGCAAATATGTATATGGATACCCTCCTCCTTACAAAATGATAGCATACTACACATTCTCTTGCACCTTGCTTTTTTGATTTCGTAATATATCTTGGACAGTGTGCTATAGCCATGTATAGTGATCTTCTTCGATATTTCTTTTACTTCATTATGTGGATACACCGTAGTTTATTTAACCAGTCTAGGACTTTTCTTTATTATCCTTGAACCTCACAGGAATATGATGCCTGCTCTGTGAATGTATGTTTCTTCTTTCAGTTCAGTCAATGTCCCCATTCCCAGGGCCTAACATCTGCTGAAAAATCAGCACAATCATGCTAGAAGAAAAGAGCCAGATGTGGATAAGACAGAAAGCCAAGCATTCCTGGCTTAGAAAACCATCAGATTATTGAATTTTAGGAGGCTGGTTTTGGAAGGTCCTTGGAGGTCAAATTCCACAGAATTTTTTATTTTTATTTTTTCATAGATGAGGACACAGAAGTCCCAAGCAAGAAAAATGTTACTCCCAGGGACATATTTTGTTACTAATAGAACATATTTTGTTACTAATAGAACCAGTAATAAAACTCAGGATGGCCAACTTCTAGCCCAAGGCTTCTTTACTATTCTCAGGTTTTATGTTTTGTTGTTTTGTTGTGTCGTTTTCCTCCTACCACCTACCTCATTGCCCCCAGCTCAGTTCCCTAAATATTCAGAAGACTTTGTTTATCTTCTACTTATAAAAAGCAAGAGCAATACCTTTCCAGGTCAGGCCTTCTTTTCCTAGCTTCATCTACTGCCTCCCAAGCCCTACTTGCCCAGGGTCCAGTTTAACCAGATGTGTCCACACCTTTCCTCTGCATTCCTTGGCTGAACTTTCTAGCAAAACAGAGCATTCAGAAGGAATAATGGGGCTCTTTCTAGTGAGGATTCCCAATCTCATGTTTTTAAAGGAGGAAACCTTCTACTGAAAATAGGCCATAGGAAGCATAAATTTTACAGTTCTAATTTTCAGTTCCTAAGGTGATACTTCTCTGGAACTTGGGAATGCTATCTGGGCTAGAAGTCAATTACTAATTTAGGACTCACCTCTGTGTTTAGATAACACTATGGACAAAATTATATTGATGGGAAAACTGCCAAGAGAGATGACTTTCAAGGCTTGAGAACATCTTCTTCAGAAAATAGAAGGGGAGGGAGCAGAGAAAGAGGAAGAGGGAAAGGAGCAGAGACATCAATTAGGGTATCACAGTTCTGGTTCATGGCCATAACTAGGAGTAAAAAAGGGAGAGACGCTGCCGGCAGAGGGACTATTGCTTGAACTTGTCCTATGAACCTGATTTTATCTGTCTGTGCAATCTTCATCAAACCATGGTCTACACCTGGTTCTTTTCTACAGTGAAATAGTTTTATAAAGTCCATGCTTATCTGTGTGAGACTTGACTATGATTTCCTCTTAATATCACTTACCAAATACTTAATGGAAATAATATTTCTCTTCTGAATAGCTGATGAGTGTTTCCAACACTCAGTGGAAAACATTATTAAAAAGCTAAAAATAAAAATTCCCATTTGTAGATACAACAACTTAAAATGCCATTATATATTTTGATGATCTTATAGCTCTGGGCAATATGATTATCGCTTACAATGTATAAGATTTAATAAGGCAATTATAAGTATAACATATGTTGTAAAACACTACAACAACAGCAAGTAAATGGAGTCTTTTTAATCTTAGCCTCAGAAAGGAGTTAATGTACCATTTTTCTAATTTATAATCAAAATACTAAATAAAATTCAGTTTAACAGTTATTGTATCATATAAGGTGTTTCATATGATAAATTTCATAAAGCTGAAGGCAACCTTGTCTTTTTAATTGAAAGAGATTAGAGACGAAATGCATTTTAATATGTATATGCACTGCTACAAGATGACAGTAAACTAGGGCTTTACATAATGCTAATCCTTGGTTGATATCAGGTCCTTTTCTTCTAGGTCTCCGCACAAAATTACAAATAAAACTACTAAGAAATCTAAAGGAAAAGAAAGAAAGGTAGAACCAGATGAAAAATCATATGCAATTTTTAAAGAAATCAAAGAAGAGACATTTTGTGTGTGTGTGTGTTTCTGAAAAGGACAAGATCACTCACCATCTTACCTTTAATAACTAAAAGCTGTATGGCATGAATCACAGATAGGGTAATCAACTTTTTTAGAAAATGTAAAATGAGTACCTAAAAGTCATCAAGTTAAACTCACTGATACTTGCCCTCATCCCTCTATTTCCCAATTTTCATTGCACTGTCTCTTGAGGTTGAGGGTAGGAAATCACACAGTCTCACGTATAATCAGAGAACCAGGAGCTCCTTTAAATAGTGATAGAGGGAGGGAATACTAGAGACAACTAAAGTCCATATCTATCCTGCACACTTTTGCTAAGTGCTGCATGAAAGTAGCTCCCAGTTGGTTCAAGAAGAATGGGGGGGGGCATGCTGCTTCTGAGCCCACCACCAGCCTTAATTTCCCAAGAGCACAAACAATAGTAACTGCCAGAGATGCCAAAAGCACACAGCAAGCCATGCCCATTGAAAAACATTAGTTAAGATTCCCATTACTCAGTCCCAAATAAAATTTGCTATTTTTTCATGGTACTATAAATGTAAAGTGCAAAAAACCAATGAGTGCTAGCTTCTGAGGAGTTCATCTGCATACCCAAGTAGTGTGTTTTATCCCAGGTCATTTTTATCTATGCTGCGCTTATGGAGTTAGAAATAGAAGGCAAACCACTTAGAATACCCTACACCCCTGTTGTCTTGTGGGTAGGAAGAGGTCGTGTTGTCACAAGGAGGGCAGTCAGCACGCATCTGAGGAAACACATGACCACTAGGATCTGATTGAGACTTCCCAAAGGTGCAGGAACATTTCCTTTACTAGAAATAGTGAAGTCAACAATTCTGTAATCCCACCAAAAACAAACAAACAAAAAAAACCCTCTCATTTATACTCCTGTAATATACATGAAAGCTGGGTATTTCCTTAGGCAACATAAATTGGTCATTTAGATATAACTAATTTGACCTTCTTAGTGAGAAATAGAGCTACTTGGTCTTTTCACTTTTCCAAGAAAGAATGAACATCACTGTCACTTTACCTAAGAGGAAAAAATAAACTCTTATGTAAAATTTACCTCAGATTCCATCTATGACCAAAGTAGGGAAACAATATGGAACAAAATAGCATAACATACATCTTTTTAGGGACATGCGTGGGACCAAAATGAAATGTTCTTCTCCTGTTGGAGGCTCTGCAGCTAGTCTTTAACTCTACATAGTTGAACCATAGACAGGTAAGGGGAGAGTCTGAGAGTTTTGGTGGAGAGTGGGGGGAAGCAGGGAAGAAAGACTCTTCTTAGACCAACTCTGTTTCTATCCATTCTATTATTTAGGCTTCCATGTAAGACTTAATATTCTTTAATGGAAAATCATTTTTGCATTTTCACACACAGCTGCTCCAGCCCTTTGTTGGCGTCTTTGTTGGTATAACTATGGTCTAGTTTTACCCTCTTCCTTTTCTTTTTTTCCTTACTATCAACTTCAAAGTCAAATTAATACTACTTGACTATTGATGATTAAGTATCACAAGTACTGGAGTTCAAAAAACAAAACTTATATATATGTATATATATATTCACATGATAATCGAATAATTCCTGCTGCATATCTCCCCAAATGCCAGAGTGTACTTTCTCCTGGATTTCCACAGGTATTCAGTCAATAAATCTTCCCTGAGCTTTTAAAACACTGAAATGACCAGGATGGGGAATTCCCTGGTGGTACAGTGGTTAGGACTCTACACTTCCACTGCAGGGGCCTGGGTTCCATCCCTGGTCGGGGAACTAAGATCCCACAAGCCATGTGGCAAAAAAAAAAAAAAAAAAAAAAGAGAAGAGAAGGAATGAAATGACCAGGATGTATAAGTCCCACTCCCTGCCTTTAGGATTTAGTGTAAATGCAAAAAATAAATCAAAAATAACTATGATATAAAGTAGAATATGACAAAAAAAATTAGCAAGTAGGTATGAATAAGATTTCATGAGAGTGCAATTAGCATACATACATTGCTTGGATGTGGAAGGAAAGAAATGAAGTGGCCAAGCCTTGAGAAGGCTTGGCAGTTACACAACTGTAGATCATTTCAAGAAAATAAAAAAATATCAAAAATGGTTTTAAAGGAAAGTAAACTAGATGCAAATTCAGGATAATAGTATGATATAAATACAGAAATAAGGAAATTGTGAAATATAAAGGTGGTTGGTATCATATCATTTTGCTGTTTAAAAACCTTAAATGATTTTCCATTATTTTGTACTCTGAAATCTAAACTTCTTAGGATGACGCAGAATTTCCTCTGTGGCCCCAATTTTTGTTTCTAATTTCACCTTTCACCCATTTAGCCTTCCATTCTAGTCACCTGGTGGATTGCTCCCCATCATACCTGAGGATATGTCTACATGTCAGTCTTGTTGGCCCCAAACCTTGCTTTTCCCTTGTCAAAGTCTTACGTTTTCATTAAGACCCCACCAGGGCAAGCCTCTCCGGGTCCCCATTCCTCCTTCACAGCTCTGTCCTCTGTAACATAGTCATTTAGATCACTAAACTGATACTCTCTCTAGATGTTACCTTTCATAATCCTGTGTTTACTTTGTTACTGTGTTTCCACCTAGAATGTTTTAGCTCTTTGAGAGGAAAAGAAAAATCTATATTACTTTGTGTCACCTACGTGTAGGATAGGGTTTCCCAACAGAGGAACTATTGACATTTTGAACTGGATCATTCTTTGCTCCGGTGGGGAGCTTCCCGTGCATTGTAGGATGTTTATTTAGCAGCGTCTCTGGCCTCTGCCCAATAGAAGTCAGTAGCACCCCCTGCCCCGTGATGGGCAAAGTGTCTCTAGTCATTGCCCGCATCTCCAGAACCACCGTTATAGAACAGGGCTTTGCACATGTGGGTTGACAGTATATGTGATGGTGATGGTTTGATGGATTTAGTGGATTAACATATACAGACAAAAAGTTGGGTCTAAACTCCATATATGGCTAGCATTTAGTAATATGTTATACAACTGCCATATTATAATTTTTAATATGACTTTTTATAAATAAGTTCAGGTTATAACTTGCACCATTACCTGAGATATGAGGTTGTATTCTCTCTCTCTTTTTACTACAGCTGGTATGAAAGATATATAGAGGTAGTACATTTGCAGTTGGATTCATCCTTGCATAGCAACCATGATCAGCGACAGGGACATGGGGAAAGAAAAAAAAATGGTAAAATAATTGTCCTACCATAGGACTATTCCAGCAGTGCCCACTTCAATACAGATTTAAGCTGTTAAAGCTAATGATAATATTGCTTAACTTTATTAACTTATCTGCAGTCATAAAGTTATGTATTAGGAGCAAGATGCAGCTCTGGTTATTTTAAATTTCATATGAGCCTCTATGTAGGCGAATTTGTTCTCCTTTTCTTGAAATAGCTTAAAATACATTCACTGTAGAATTGAACTGATAATTTTCAGAGGGCCCAATTATTCCTAGACCCACACTCTCTGAGTGTCAGGGGCTGAGGAAGGATCTTAACTCTTTCAGTTAACTGAAGAACATTTTAATGAGTTACTACTATAAGAAGTTTTTATCTCAAAGCCTAAGGCAGAACTGTTACAGGGCATTCTGTGGTACCTTCGTGGCCAACAGATGACTATGTCTAGATGAACAATTATCTCCTAACCAAGGAATGACAGGCGCTCAGGGGATTCTAACTTGTTTACTTACAGTCTTATTCCACAAAAAAAAGAAATATACTGGAGCTTATGTGCCTAAAATTGAATCATGTGCTTTCCTTTTTAATCTTTTTTTTCTTCGTCACATGGGTTTATTGAACTTTCTCCCTGCCTCAGAAAAACTCTGCTCATTGTGCCAGCTTCCGTTACTGTACCCCAATTTCACATCTAAAATTACCTTGACGGTGTTTGCAGGGGAACACATAGTTACTCCATGATATAACAGACTGCAATTTAAAAATTCTCAGAATTGGAGCACAAAATAGACAATTCTATCAGAATCTACATTACTTCCTACTTGTAAGTTACTAGAAGTGTTTGTGAATGATACAGTTCTGTCTGTCCTCAAGTCTCAGCCCAGTAATGTTTTTTTTTAATATAACACATAGATTATTTAAAAATCAGGAAGTTATTCTATTGTAGGTTTGTCCTTATTTAAACACTTGCTACCTTTTCTTTGACAAGCAGTTAGGGAGATGAGAGAAAGTGGCAAGAAAGTAAGTAAGTAAAACAAAGAATGAGACACCATCATTGCTGTCTTATGACTATAAAGTTTTTCTATAAATATGGTAGTAAGTTGGTGTAGATTTTGACTTGCACTGGCATAGGCTGACTGCCATCCCTCTACTCACTCAAACTTTCTCAGAGAAAAGTTGACTCATAGGCATTATTTTTCTTGGTGGTACATAGTTTAACTAAGGTTCCCCAACTATTCCTGGAAATATATGAATATGAGGTAGCTATTCTAGAGGGTGGCCTTAACTCTAAAGATAGAAGCTATCCTTATTGAATTCTCCTTCAAGTCCAAGGATGTCCACATCCCAGAGGATGATGGAGAAAGATAAAAGTGGACCAGAATTAGTGTGTAGGGTGAGATAGTCTTTCTTTGACTCTGTGAGTACTTCTCTGACTAACACTAGACTTTCAGGATTACAAGACTAGGGGTTATAACAGAATCAAGAAACTCCGCCTCACAAATGATATGACTCCCAGAATCCTTAAACAAATTATTTAGGCTCTGAGTCACCTGGACCCTGAACTTGGTGCCAACTCATCACTGCAGAGGAAACTGAAATCACCAAGGAAATACTCCCACTAAAGACATGGAAAACACAATGTTCTCTGCAGTTACTTCTAATGATTCTTTTCTGAAAGAAATAAATCCAGGAAAACTTTCCATTTCACAAAGAAATGGGAAATACTGGAAACTATGATGCAATAACACGCATAAGCAGTTCTGACTTCTACAAATAAAACAATTCAATTTCACATTCACTCCAAATAATTTTCCTGTTGTGTATTAACGACCTGAATGCATGCACACCAACAGATACATACAAAAGCACCCACACATGTCTATAGGCTCTTGGAGAGCTGGTTTTGAATCTTTATCATTTTAGCCCCCAACTAGTATAATCCTGACTTTAGCATAATAAATTCTTGTTACAATGAAAGAAAGAATGAATGGATAAAATGCCCATAGCCACCGCTATCATGCCAATCATTTATGAGAGTCAGCATTATTTCCTCTCCTCTTTTATCCCTGTGCCAGGACTCAGGTGTCTCTTGTTGCACAGACTCTAGGTCTATCCAGATTGGACCCACAGAGGGTATGGTTCCTTCCTACCTCTTCTGAGCTCATACGAAGCAGGGTCTATGGGGCTACCTGGAGGAAAGCCAACCTATAAGTGGAGGAATTAATGCCCCACTGGGTTAATTTCAACCAATGGGTCTGGAGGAGATGGGAAAGGTCAACAAGATAAATCCCTCTATTTTCCTTTCTCTGATGGATTACTCTGAGACATGATGTTTCCACAAATCTTGTCTGAAAGATCTCCCATAAGACCAAACAACTGCCTGTTATATATACACATATTTTTTCTTTTTCTGAAGATGTGGGCAAATCGATACTGTAGCATCTTGCCCTTGCTTTTGTTCTTTCACTGAATCACTTTTCTTCTCTTTTCTTTTCACTCTCACTTCCCTTGGATTGCACCACCTAGTAAAGCTTTAGCAAGTCAGCTTTGCGCTGATCTCTGTTTTCTGGACAACCCAAGTTACGGCTGTTGAAAACTAAGGGTAAGAGAGTTTAAATAAGCGATCCGGGTCATAAAGTCTTTAATTCATAAAACTAAGTTTCAAACCAAGAGTATCTGACTCCAGAACATGTATTTTTTCTTTACAAACAATTGGTTTCTATCCACTATGAAGGAGAAAATTGTCCTATAACTGAATATTATTTAATTTTACTTTAATAGAAAATACACTATAGCATCGTTTATGGTCTTTCTAATGACAGTATTTATCATTATACTGTACATGAAGAAAATGTCAAATGAGAATAAAAATTGTTGCCTAAGTATCAGATAACTGAGAGTATATTTTAATTCTGGCATGCCCAATAAAATTAGCGACATTGTTGTTGTTTTAATAATATTTATCATTATTATTATCAGGGAGTCATGAAGAAATATGGTGGCCATGAATCATAAAGATATCTAATCTCTAAATTTGTATTCTGAATACAGCCAAATTTAACATGGATATAGTTATCGAGTTTTCTACGTTGTTATTTTAAGTAGTGTAGAAAGAACTTGATGAGAAAGAAGAAAACAATAGTAAGCCCTCAGTAGAGCACAGCGATGGTCATCAAGCTTGAGAATAAAAGTTTATAGATTCTGGTTAGAATTATTGTGTCTCTGAATCTCCAAGAATAATTATATTTTTTAAATTGTTTTCTTTTGTCTGAGACATAACATTATGTCAAATTTTCACCTAGAAACTACAAACCTCTTGCTGCAATTCCCTTACAAACAAAACCTTGATGTCTAAATTCAAATTACAGCAACATGAATAGAATTGCACAAGTTGCCTTTGTATCTGAGATCCATAGGCTTTAACTCTTTGTTAACCAAAGAATGACTTATAGCAAAACAGTGTTTACTTAATAGGCTTTAACTCTAGAATAGTCATTAACCCAGGAAACCCTTACCTGGATCATAACATAGTGCTTAGCAAATACTTGGCACACAGTATTTGTTGAAGCATATTTCTTCTTATCATATCATAAATGTGATAAGTACTGTGCTATGATCAGAAAATACAGTATTGAACATGCAGGCATTATTTGTGTCTTCATCGAGATTAGAATCTACTGACAAGATCGATGTAAAATAACTAAACACATGAAATTCCAATCACAGTTGTGAAGATTGCTATGAAAGAAAAGAACAGAATGTCTTTCTGTATGAGAGAATAAGAAGAAGAATTAATTTAAATTGCGGAAGGATAGGACAAAGCTTAGGACTTGGCCTTCAGACTTAGACCTAAACAATGAATAAGAGTTCATTAAGTATAGAGCGAACTAAATATTTCTAGGCAAGGAAACTACATGTGCCACACCTGCATCAGGAAGCCTCCCATCACTTTGAATGTCTTATATGAGTTTAATGTTACTATAGTCTAGGGAGAGAGAGACTAGGTAAATGAGACAATATGAAGTTTGATTGATATACAGAGTCAGTATCGTGGCAAACTTTGCAGGCAAGATTAAGGAGTTTGGTTTTTATCGTAAGGTCAGTGGAAAGTTTCTGAAGGTATCATTCATTCTTTCACTCATTTTTTTTTTTTTTGGAGGGGAGTGACATGATCTGACTTATGATTAAATATGTTAACTGTGGCTGCCCCATGAAGAATAGATTGGAATGGAACCAGGAAAGGCAATTAAAGTAGAGGCAGAAGATGATTATGATTTGGACTTGGGTATCAGCAACAGGGAAGAAGGAGAGTTACCACATTTTAGATCCATAAGGCTGCATTGATAGAGATTGGTTATGGGTCAGAAAAGGGCAATTCAAGGAGGGAAAAGTGTAAAAAATGTGTGAAATTCCTCAGGCTCAAAATCTCTGTGCTCAAAAATTTTGTTGTCTAAACAGGGACACTTTTGAGAGTGACAGAGGTAATATTAATATCTGTGTTGGGATAACAGGCATAAATTGGGCCAATTCTGAGCAAACTGAGAGAGTCGTCACTGTTCCCAAGCTAGACTTTTTTGGATCCACTCCAGTTTGCCGTCTAAGGCTCCCACTGATCCAGCCATGATCACAAAACAATGGGCTCCATGCTGCCTGAGTCCACGGATGTTTGTTAACCTAACACTTTGTCAAAGATGTCTTTGCACTTGACATCTCTACGGAACTGCTGAGCACTTTGTCTGTTTTGAAAAACTTTCTTTCTTGACATTACTCGTTCCTGAGGGTTTCTCTTCCTCTCTGGCTACTCCTCAGTTTCCTTTGTGGTTCCTTTTCTTTTAGCCACCTAACAAATGCTGGTATTCCTAGCTCTTCCCCTTTTCCTTTACATCAATGTTACCAATTTTGCTTGGCATCCACTACACCAATGCACAGAAATCCACACATATCTCCAGGCTAGATCCCTTCTCTGAGCCCTGGACTGTATCAACAGTTACTCAACACCTCCATACGTGACACCTAGCAAGTTAAAATTTCAGTGGCATCTCATACAGCATGTCCAGAACCAAATTCAAGAGCTGCTTCCTCCAGAATTGGCTTGCTTCCACTTCTCTGTCTTAGTCAATGGGGCCACCGTTCATTCATTTTGCAAGTCTGAAACCTAGAAATTACCTTTGACATTGCACTCTCCCTCTCTCACTATTGGTAACATCTTCCAGCTTATCTAGCACACATCCTCAGCATTATCCATGTCTCTCCATCCAAATTCCTTGTCATCACCCAAGTTCAACCTACCATTGTCTCTCCCTGGACTTCTGCAAAAATCCCTTAGATAGCTTTGTGTCTTTCCTCTTGCACCCTTTCAATTTAGTCTCCCTACTGAGAAAGTGGCCCGTTACTAATAAAAATTGGGTGATACCACACCACCCTCCCTCCCCAAAGCCCACAGTTTTAAAGCTTTCAATGGCATAACACTTTTCAGTGCTTTTGGGATAAAGACCTCCTAGGCTCTTTGAGCTCTGAACCTGACCTCTGCAGGAGCACTTTGAAATACCTGCCTACTTGATATCTGTGCTTTTGTCACACATTGTTTCCTTAAAAGCATGATTGAGCTCCTGCCAGAGGGCCTCCATGCATGTATATTCTAACATCCCCACCCCAGCCATACACACATGGCTTCACCTAGTTAACTTCTACTAATCCTTTAGATCTCAGATCTGCCACCACTTCCTCAGGGAAACCTAATTTAGTTCTCCAAGATGCCTCATATCCTCCTGATATAGGGTCTCATTAAATTGTACCACTTCCTTTCAGCAGATAGAGTTTTGATTGCTTCACCAGTGCCTGTCTCCTCCTCTGAACTGGGAGTTCCATGAGAATGGATATAATGGCAATTTTTGCTTTCCATTTTTTACCTTGAGCCCAACACATGGGATAGTACATAGAAGGTGCAAAATAGGGGACTCAAAAAGCATTTGTTGAGTGAGTGAATGACTTCTAAGTGAAGCATTCCTGCTACACCAGGTTATTGGGCAAGTCAATCAAAGGAAATGGAATGCAATGGTTTCCTCAGTATCTGATACTAAACTGTTATGTTATCTTGAGTTAATTGCGTCTTCTTATTATGCTGTTAGGTTTCCCACCCACAAAATGGGGCATGGCAAGTTTTCCCTGTCTTATCCCTCATAAATTATTCCTTAAATATCCTGAGCACTTAGTAGGTCTGTTCTACAGAAGCATTAATTTTTCGCTACCAATTAGATGTCACCATTGACACCACAGCCTACTACTACTACTGCTGAGCTGCATTTAATTTATCCTTGCTGTGAAAATAGCAGGTAATTAAGAATGGGCTGTTTTGTTACAAACACTCTCCCCATCCTGCAAATATACCTCAAACATGCACACTTCCCTACATGCACACGTGCACACACACAGAGATGCATAAACCCGCCATCTTTATCACCGCCGCCGCTACCTTGTTAATTTCCGTTCTGTGGTCAACTCTCCCTCTTCAGAAGGTAGAAAAAAAAAAAATATATATATATATATACACAATTCAGAGCATTCATTAAAATATATAAGTGCTGATTTTCTCTTGTAACAAATATGTAGTTAATCGAATAGCATAATTTCCAAACTGTCTTGCAATGCGTATACAATGAACATTATGTATTGTAGGTAATTATACAAAGCTTTGTATACAGACTTTCCCAAATGAAGGTTTCACGTAAATGAGTAATGTAAATGCACTTCCAAAATGGGTATGTTGATACTGAATGTGAATCTTCCTAATAGAATGGAAGCCTGCCCCAGTGGCATTGACTTAGTCCTCCTTTTTTGCCTCCCCCACTCCCTTTAAATCCCCAGTTAAGTAGCACAGTGGCTTTTCACCTCTCTGCCTGCTTCGTCTGGCCCAGTATGACTCCTTCTCCCAATTTGCCCACACTGAGCCATGAGCACTAAATGAAACGAATAATTTGGTGCATTGTTGGGGGGGGGGCGGTGGCAGTGGGGCTGGGAAGGGGAGGGGACAGCTGACAGTGAATGGTGTCAGCTGCAGAGGCAGCAGAAAAAGCCCACATCTTAATAAAACAGCCTCAGGCAAAATCCCATTAAAGCCTTCAGAAGCTTGTTTCCCTGCAGTTGAGCAGGTAGCGTTGAGCAGGACGAGGCAGCCCTGAGTGCTCTCAGGGAGCCCAGTTCAAAAAAAAAAAAAAATTGAGTGTTTTTTTTTCTTAATATAAATCATCCACCAGCCTAGCTCCTCAGAGTCATTTGCAAGGCAGAGAAAGAAAGAGCTAGCACGGGAGAGAGGAAAGGAGGGAGGAAGGAGAGAGTTGGGGAAAGAGAGAGATGTAAAGGGACCGAGTTCCTCCCCACAGCAGGAGCGGTGGGCAGGCTGCCTGCACCCATTAGCGGTGGAGTGCAGACCTCCGGCTGACCTTTGGAGAGAGGCGAGGGAACAGGCAGAGCTCCGGCAGAATTACAATGAGGATGGGGCATCTAAGAGGTGCATTGTCTGGCTGGCTCCTAGGCCAAAGTGGTGATGGCACATCCCTTGCAAGTAGTACTGTTTTGTGACTAAGATGCCCTACTCACAACAGAACATTGATGAATAGCATCATGATTGTGTGTTGAAAAGCATGGCGAGGCATGCCACTGACCCAACAGTGAAAGGGAAAACCGTACATGTGCACGTACATCTCCTGTCTACTCACACATATAGTGCGTGCAAAAAAGGTGTCAGAATGAGCCACACTTAGAGCGTATTTGTGGATGGGAGTCTATTCAACTTTTTAAAGCTTCCTGGAAAGAGAGTGCAGTGTCCCAGAAACCACTCCTGGGTTTAAAGACCCCTTTTGTCAGGAAGTTCACTGTCACATCTAGCAAATATCCCTCTTACTACAGATCATTTCCAGTAAGAGCGAGTGCATTTTGTTGATGGGCACTAAAAACCGACAGTGAACAGAAGACTTTAATGCCATGCAATTGGACACCCTTTAGTTGATAAAAGCCATGTTCCTCCTAAATAATGACCATTTGTGCAATATGCACAGACATGAAAGCATGAACTTCACAACATTTCTAGTTCTTCTGCTTTTTAAGGGCAGGTTTTTTTCACTAAGTGCAAGTGATGTGAGGATGAAAAGTTGTGTGAATTTTAAGTTGCTATAAATTGAATCGCATTTGAAGCATGTCGAGTCTTGACATTTAACTAGCACATACAGTGAGATGAATCCTTAGCACGGTCAATAATCTGTGGTGCTTTTTTGGTTATTTTCATGCAGATTTTGCTTACCAGGTTTTCTGGTGCTTTGCTAAGTTAAACATTTTCGTACTTCGGTTTCGCAAATCTGGCCTTTCACACTGGGGAGCCACACACAACAAGTCTCAAATCACTTGCTAGGAAAAGTGGTCATAGTGGTAGAAGTTTTAAGAGAGAAGGCAAAATTTAAGTTAAATTTAAGTATTTTCTTATTAGTCAAGCTCTATATTCCATCTTTGGGCAAACCATAAACAGACAGAAAATAAAGGTTCAGATGTTTAGTTGCGATTGTTGGTTTCTAGGTGAGACTGTTGGTTTCTAGGTGAAATTCCAGGCTGCTTTCCAGCCCAGCCCTGCTTGAGGCCTCTCTTCCATCCCCCACTTCCAACATGCCTTCAACTCTGAAAGGATGGATCAAGTCCAAGAGGATTTAAAGGGCAAGGAGTTAATGTTAACTCTGCATGGGAGCTACCTGGCTTCTCTAACTCAGGAATTCTTTCTCTCTCTCTCTCTTTTTTAACATACCTTGGCATTTCTTTAGGTTTGATGCATGTCTCTCTTTCTAGTGCCCAACGAAGACCCCTGTCAAATAGGCTTGCAGTAGATGGATTAGGCCTAATGCTCTAGTCTGGCCTTAAGTAAAATCTCTTTCCCCCTTTATTTCCTTGGGTTTGTCTTCCACTCTATCAGAATATAAAGCCTATAAGGCAGTGATCTGGGTGGGCCCAGTGAATGCACATCTCTGTGGGTTGCTCACGGCATACCTCAAGGGGGTGCTATAATACCTAAGACACAAGGCATTAAGGTGTTCACTCAGTGTGCTGTTGTTAGTCTAGATATATGGACCCGAGGTAAAAGTGGCTTTTGTTACCCACTGGATCCAGCCAGGCTCACTAGCTCTTTTTCAATTGGGGGTGGTGTTAGGAGAGAGAAGCACTATATCAATACAGTTTTTTGTTTTTTGGGTTTTTTTGGTCAGTTGTACTTTTTGCATCTCTATCATGGAATGTGGTGTGGCTCTAGGAAGCAGATCAAGGATTTGAGGTTTCAAGATTCTATATCTTGGACATTTTCTAATCTTAGCACAATTAACATTTGGTATAGATACTGCAGACTAGGGTAAAAAGCACAGCAGGCTGGGTGTGAGGCCAAGCCCTGTCTGCAGGGACAAAGGCTCATGAGTAGGGAGAGACCTCTAGTGTTAATACCTTGAACTGCAAGTGTACCTGCAAACCAGCCGAGCAGGATCCCTGGTTTGGGCGGAGGGGGGCAGGTGCAGGAAGATAGTACTGGGGGCTTTATGGATTCATATCTTGGCTCTGGGAAGGCTTACGTCTCAGGTGATTTGCCAGTGTGGTTTTTGGTCCTATGAGAAATACCTTTTGTGGAAGATATTGACCCTGGTCTTCATAAAGAATGAATCAAGTCAGATTCAGCTCAAAACCCCCAGAGCTTCCCGGGCTCTTGAATGGTAGTGGCTGGAATCGGTAGGTCTTCACCATCCCGAGTTACATTCTCCTTTTAAACAATTTCTCATCCAGATTGAATGATTATAGTTATGTCTTTCAAGGACCCAGAGTATGAGTTGAACTACTGTGAGATTACAGAGTTCATAATATCAGCTTTTTAACTGCTAGAGAGAAAGGAATCTTCCCTATATTTCCACAGTGGAAATTCCATGGCAAACTTGAATGGTTCAGCTGGTAGCACATGCCCACTCCAGACCAGGCTTGGTGGTTAAAGGCAGTTCCATTACTGGCCTCAGGGAAGTCACTTATAATGGTTCACAGCCCCTCTGGAAACTACACTGTTGGAATGAGAGAGTATCAGTTCCTAAAAAGAAGTGGAATGCTACCGAAGATTGTCACAATAATAAATTTTCCCTGTAACTGCTTTCTTCCTACCAAATTTTTTCTAGGCTCATCTTTTCCTTTCATATGAACATTACATTTAATATGAGGTTGCCTATTTGTTCAATTATAATAATAGCCAACACTTTACATCATCCTAAATGCCAAGAATTTTTATAATCCCTCTCTCTCTCTTTCAACTAAGCCACAACAATCTTATGAGATAGCATGGTAGATGCTCTAATGTGCCACCCAGATCCCCTTACAAGTCAGGACTTGTTGCCCAGGCTTAAGGAGTGCAGTAGGCAGAGTCTTCAGCTATCAGCTTCTAACAGGAATTGCCTCAGTTGCAGACAGCTGCCTCATCCATGGTCATGCCCCTTCCAAGGTCGTTCACATCTAATGACTGATTCATGCCTGCATAAAAAGTACTGGTCATCTTAGCCCAACTCTGGACACTTCTGAAAGACCATACTGGCTCCAGAGCTCCCCATGAGGTTGTCCAAATCTGCCCTTGGGTCTGCGTCACCTGACTTCTTTCTCTGTCTATTTCTGTTCCCTCCCCACTTTTACAAGTGTTGATTACAAGGGCACTGCTTAATAAATCTCCTTCATGGTACACTCCTTCTCTGTTTCCTTGGGAAACAATTCATAATATATAGGTGCTATTATTATTTCTAATTTGGAGATGAGGAAATAGTAGAGGTACAGAGAACGTAAGCTCTTTGCTCCAGATCACAAATCTGTAAGTTTTGTGGCAGGGCTGGTAGTGTGACTCTTGACCCTGTATACTCATAATCACCATGCTCTACGGCAAGAAGATGCTTACACAGGTAGGCTCTGGTTTACCATATGAATCCACACATGGCTGCTAGAGGTGTAACCAAAGACCTAAACACAGATAACTGATCCTAAGGGATGAAATATAAACTTTTGGGCTTTCCATCTTTCCATGTAGGTGAAGAGCCACAGACGCTATAAAGCCACAACAGTTCTTTTTCCTACATAAGTGTATATAACAAGTTTGTTACTAAAAATTGTCAAAAATAAGAAAGTTTGGGAATGATTCCCCCACTTAAAGAGGATTTAAGGTAGTTCTCATAATGCATTGCTTTCATTACAGTGCATCTGAATATGTCTTTGTTAATGGAAAATGGCAAAATTATAATCATTAAACTAGAAATTGTATATGCCCTGGAGGTTTTTTTCACATATGGCAGCCTTCTATTTCCTACAAATGAACTTCATCCAAGTGAATATCATTTGTCACGTGACTGTGTAGTATCATGAGAGTGCCCAGGATTGTAGGCAGATCTGTCGAACTCTTGGTTCTCTCCAATGTGTATGTGTATGTGTGATTCACTATATTATCTATAGTACTAAGTCGACACCAGCACAGAGTAGGTGCTCAGTAAATATTGAATAAATAGTTAAATGTATAAATGAATGAGATGTGGGAGACTTCTTTAACTACATCCCAACCTTTAATTAGAATATTTAATCTGACTTCCTTTTTTAAAATTTCCACTGGCTTTTCCTTGTGTTCTGAAAGAGCATTTTACATGGTACATTGTTGTACATTTATTAATGAAATGTGTTCCTGATCGTCTTCTGGGATAATAATTGGAGTTTGTTTTAACATTGCAATTGGGATTATTTTTGTTTGCTTAGACTCAATTTTTATGTTTTTTATTCCTGGTTTTTATTTGACATGTGACAATTTTTCTGAATGTCTGATGATTCTTGATTGTTTGTTCCATTACTTACCTGTTTTTTTCTCTATTCAGGATCCCTATTAAGTTGGGTACAACTTTCTTGGAATGGCAGTACAGACCAAGGCAAGAAATAAAGCCAGAATATTTCCACACATTTAGGAACTCAAAATAATTCTAAAAGCCACCACAAGAATAGGTTTGATCTTCTCCCTGTCCTGTAGCTTCAGGAAACTACAGGACAGGGAGAAGATGAGTTTCAGGTAGAAGAGGTGAGGCAGCAGAGTTTCACTTAGTGTACTTGTGCTGACTTTGGTCACATTGAGCTGTATATCAAAGGAGTTAATCAAGTGTGCAAGTGCATTGTGATGGTTGCTGTTGTTCTTGCTACTTGATTGACCTCCTGACTTTTTAATTAAAATTTATTGAGGTAGGCATATACAAAAATGAAATGTACCATTTAAAATGTATATGTTTATCAGTTTAGACCAATGATAGGATATTTCAGTCACCATCAAAATTTCCTCATACTTTATTACCATTGGTCCCCTAGTTTCTGGCCCCAGATAACCAGAGTTCTGCTTTCTGTCACCACTAATTCATTTTTCCTGTTTTTTAAACCCATTCAGCTAGTGTTTTTTTTTTTTTTTTTTTTTTTTTTTTAACATCTTTATTGAAGTATAATTGCCTTACAATGGTGTGTTAGCTTCTGCTTTATAACAAAGTGAATCAGTTATACATATACAATATGTTCCCATTTCTCTTCCCTCTTGCATCTCCCTCCCTCCCACCCTCCCCATCCCATCCCTCTAGGTGGTCACAAAGCACCGAGCTGATCTCCCTGTGCTATGCGGCTGCTTCCCACTAGTTATCTATTTTACATTTGGTAGTGTATATATGTCCATGACACTCTCTTACCCTGTCACATCTCACCCCACCCCCTCCCCATAGTGTGTTTTTTGATTGGAGAATTTAGTCCATTTACATTTAAAGGTATTATTGACATGAATGTATGTATTGCCATTTTGTTAAGTGTTTTCTGGCTGTTTTTATAGCTCCTCACTGCTCTTTTCTTCTCTTTCTCTCTTGCCTTATGGTTTGATGGTTTTCTTTCATGTTGTGTTTAGGTTCCTTTCTCATTTTCTTTTGTGTATTTACTATAAGTTTTTGCTTTGTGGGCACTGTGAGGTTCACATATGTCATCCTATGTATATAATGGTCTGTTTTAAGTTGATAGCAACTTAAATTTCAGAACTTTACATTTTTTCTCCCCCCTCACATTTTATATTTTTGGTATCACCTTTTATATCTTTTTATTTTATGTATTTCTTAACGAATTACTTTAGTTTTAGTTAATCTTACTGCTTTTGTCTTTTAACCTTCATACATGTTTTATGAGTGATTGATCCATTACCTTTACTATATATTTACCTTTTCCAGTGAGATTTTTACTTTGATTTTTTGCCATTAACTAGTATCATTTCTTTTCAGTTTAAAGAAGTCCCTTTAATAGTTCTTGTAAGGCTGATTTAGTCGTGATGAACTCCTTTAGCTTTTTTGGTCTGGAAAACTCTTAATCTCCCCTTCAGTACTGAAGGACAACCTTCCTGGGCCGAGAATTCTTGGTCGGAAGTTTCTTCCTTTCAGCACTTTAAATATGTCATGCCACTCCCTTGTGGCCTGCAAAGTTTCTACTGAAAAATCTGCTGATAGCCTTGGGGGGCTTCCTTATATGTAACAAGTTGTTTTTCTCTTGCTGCTTTTAAGATTTTCTCTTCATCTTTAACTTTTACCATTTTAATTATAATGTGTCTTAATGGATCTCTTTTGGTTTATCTTATTTGGAACTCTCTGGACTTCCTAGACCTGGATGTCTATTTCCTTCTCCAGATTAGGGAAGTTTTCAGCCAGTATTTCTTCAAGTATGTTGTCTGGATCTTTCTCTCTGCTCTCCTTCTGGTACTCCTATAATGTGAATGCTTTTCTGCATGATGTTGCCTCAAAGCTCCCTTAAGGAATCTTCACTTTTTTTAATTCTTTTTTTTTCCTTCCTGCTGCCCTGTTTGGGTGAGTTCCATTGCTTTGTCTTCCAGCTTGCTGATTTGTTCTTCTGCTTCACCTAATATGCTGATGAGCCCCTTTAGTATATTTTTCAGTTTAGTTATTGTATTCTTCAGCTCTATAACCTCTGTTTGGTACTTTTTAATATTTTCTATCTCTTTGTTGATGTTCTCACTGTGTACATCCATTCTTCTCCTGAGTTTGGTAAGCATTTTTAATGACCATAACTTTGAACTGTTTATGAGGTAGATTGCTTATCTCCATATCTTTAAGATCTTTTTCTGAAGTTTTGTCTTATTCTTTTGTTTGGAACATATTCCTCTGTTTCCTCATTTTGCCTGACTCTGGGTGTTTGTATTAGGCAAATCAGCTACCTCTCACAGCCTTGAAGGAGTGGCCTTGTATAGGAGATGTAATGTGGGGTCAAGAGGTGCAGTCCCCCAACCACCAGAGCCAGGCACTCAAGAGGTGCCCCCTGTGTGGGCTGCGTGCACCTGCCTGCTGTGGTGCAGGGGTGGGTGGGGCTCTCACGCAGCCCACTGCATGCCGTGTGGCTTCTCCTTCTTGTGTTGATCTTTATTATTAGTGTCTTTTAAGAAATAGTCTCATTTTATTTAAGTTGGTGAATATTGGTTTATAGTTACTTATTTGTTTACTGTATTTTCAATTGCAAAATAAAACATTTAGAAAAACACATCAAATAAAAATATAATCTAATAAATTGTTCTAAGATAAACATTCTGTAAACATCACCAGATCAAGTAATAGAACTTTGTAATACGCCCCAGAAGACCAATTCCTCTGCACCATTCCAATCACAGCCCCCACCTTCCCTTGTAGGTAACCATTATCCTACTTTTATAGTATTTACTTTGCATTTTTAAAGGAAGCCTGTCATCCAAATGTGCCTCCTTGGGCATTGTAATCTTGTGCATTTCTTTTTAAATTCAGTGTCTTTTAATTCTAGTTTAATCTTAGGTTTCCTCTCCAACCCTTTCTTTTACTTGTTGAAACACGCATGCTGTTTGTCCTGTAGCGTTTCCCATAATCTGGATTTTGCTGATTATATACTCATAGTGTGGTTTAACGAGTTTCTTTGTCTCTGCATTATTACGAAATTGGCTGTTGGATCCTGGAACTGGATCACCCTCAGGTTTATTGTTTTTGCACAACTATCAATGGCATTTGGCAAATATATAGGGGTGACCTAGGGTCTGTTTTTCTATCATTTTATGATGTCAGGAACTACTGATGCCTAATGCCTATATCTATTCATTAGGGATTTAAAATGGTGATGTTCAAGTTATATCATTTATTTTTCCCTTATCAGTGGGAATACTTTTACAAAGACTTCTCAGTTATTATTTGGTCATCCCGTATTATAGTTTAGAAAGGAAAGGCAAAATTGAAACATGATTATTTCTCTTTATTTTCTAGATTTCAAGTGAATAAACTGCTTCCCTATGAGTCTCCAACAGTGACCAATTTTTAAAATTAGAGCATGTATTTAAACATTTTAATGGAGTCCAATCCATTGAAAATTTTATTATTGAAGCTCAAAATTTCCCATATTTGGTTAGTGGGAGACTTTTCAAGTTAACGCCTGAGTTCTCTAAGAGTTAGCAAATATCCTTACTATTTGGTAGAATAAAATGGTTCAGGCTCAACTTGTACATTTGTTTCCCATACCAGAGATCAAATTTTTCTCTAAGTCCTTTCATTTTATGTTGATACTTTCAATTCAAATTCAGGACCATGGGTCTTTATTCTCAACCTCTTTCCTACTACATCTCTCTCTCTGTCTCCTTTTCTAATTTTTATCTTCTCTCTTCTACACTAAAAATCTTGGTTTTCAAAGATAAGGAGATGATAGGATTTGAATATTCCATAATTACTCATTTGTTCTACCTCATGTTATACAAGCAAATATCTCAGAATAACAAATATAATACTATCATAATATGGTTACTGAAAACATTGTTTTTTTAGTATATGTTCTCCTCATTCTGCCCCATATTTTTCAGTTGTTCTATATGTGAACTCTCAAAGTATGTAGTCACTGCACACTATACTCTTACTCTCTTAGCCCTTATGTATTCCTCCTTCTGCAGGTAACTATATACTTAATCCTCATGACCAGTCCTATGTTGATGTCTCTCTAATCATTTTGGATGTATGAAGTTCATCCTGTAGTATATTAATCAGGCCCCCATTTTACTTAAAAAAAAAAATCTATTTTGCTGAATACAAAATCCTTTTCCACACATATATTTTAATATGTTAATCTACTTTCTTCTGAGGTAAAACATTGTTTTTGAGAAGTCTGATGATAATTTAGTTTTCATGTGCCTTTTTATCAAAATGAGCAAAAAATTTTATATAGTTTGCTAGAATATATCTAAGTATTGTTTTTTTGGGGGGGTCAATATTATCAGGTATGCAATGTAATCTTTCAATATGTAGTTTTAAATATTTTATTATTTCGGAGAAGATACCTTGAATAATAGTTTTTGTACTTTTTGTTTATTTGTTTTATTGTTTTGTTTTTCTTCTTCATATATATGTTCATTTTTTTTTTTTTGCCTATACTCTATATTGTCACTTTCTCTTAAATTCTGTTTGTCATCTATCTTTTTTCATTTGTTTTTGAACTTAATTTTTTCCACTTTCTATTTCCTTTAATGTGTTATCTGTTGTATTTATTAGTTCACATGCTCTTTACAGTTTGTTTTTCATTTCTGAAATGACTTTTTGTTTCTTTTTTCTTACTTTAGTTCTATCTTCTCATTTTTTAATTTTTCTAATTTCAATTTATGTTACTCTTTAATGTTCATTATCATTTTCTTAAGCTCTTTTGTTTTAAAATGGTCTTAGTTCTCTTTTGCAAGCAAATCTTCCTTGTATACTTTTATTGTCTATGGGAGTGTTGTTTTGCTTCTTCCTCTTATTTTATTTTTTAAAAAATTCACATGGAATTTGATCTTAATCATTTTCTGTCTCTCATTTTTCTATGGAATTGTTTGTTTGTTTTTAAATGAGGCATAGTTTAGGAAAACTTCCAACTTCACAGAACTCCATCTTCCTGACTTTGGTCCCCTCCACCATTTTGATTTTGACTTTCCCTTTCCTTCTCTCTTGCACAATTTTGATTCCAATTCCAGAAGTTCCTCCTCATTGTGGGGATCTGTTCTAGAAGAGAGCCCTCACTTTCCACTTCAACCCCCTAAAAATCTTCCTCTGATATATTCTGGGTTGGAGCTAGTTGGACTGTGTGTCATTCATCCCTAATTATTCCATATGCTTTTGCACGTTACTTACCTTTTTATAAATCATCAACATAAGGAATATTTGAATAAAGGAATGATCAGGAAGGTATTGGTGCAGTTGAGATTCAGGTAGATTTCCTATGTTTGCTAGAACTCCAACTAAACTAGTCACCTCTTTCTTTTAGTCACAATGTAAACACTCTCTAATCTTGTAGGTTTCACCCAATGCCTTTTCTGACTTCACTGACCTAACACATTTTAGACCAACCAAATAAACATAATTATTTGTTTCTTTCATTTAATATTCTTTTCTTTCTAATCTATTTTATGGGGTGTTTAGAAGGTAGAGAGCATAAACGTGACAGCCCAAATCACCATCTTGCCATCTTATGTTGAAAGCAGCTAATTTGTTTTTTGTATTGTGTAAAAATATTTGCAGCCATTTAGTAAAATATGAATAATAATATACTGGTATTTTACTTCACTAACAATTTAGAAGTTTTTTTTAAAGTGTAGTGAACAGTTTTAACATAGCATTTTACAGTTTTTCGCAGAAGACTCGTTATTTAACTGAACTAACCAAATTGGCAGATCTGCAACCTGCTTATATTGCAGTATAACCAAAGATAGTCTCCGTGTTCATGTCCTTTCTTCTTTCTGCTCTTGGCCTTAGATTTATGTTGGTGTTTTTGGTTTCCACTGCTGTTTATAGTGCACTGTGAGGTAAACTGAAGTGTAATCCATATATAATTATAAATTCTTAGAAAGTCAGAGTTGGACAGAGCACAAGAAATTATCTAAACCGTTATTTTAAAAAAACAAAACAAAACTGAAGCTGATGAATGGGAAAATAAAATGACTAGTTCAGGTCCACCTGCCCTATTGATAGTCAGGTAGAGAGTAAGAGCAGTCTCATTCTTTATTTTAGCCCCATTATAGACCACAATCTCTGTTTCCCTATGTGAGGTGCATAATGTGGGCTGTGAAGTTTTGTCTCTACAGATGAAAATTCCATGCACCAACACTTATTAACACTGTTCTCACATATTTAGTTTTATATTACTACACACATATACTACAAGTTTTTTTTTCCGTTGAATTATTTGGATTTTTATACTGTGTTTAACAGGGCAAATATTTCATTGGATCTACCTTTAAGTTTTATAAACGTTACATATGACATATTGCTATGTATCCATCTTAGTATATAAAAAGAAGTGCATCTTATAGATAGTGTACTTTTCACAGAAGGCATTGTGTTAAGGATACATTTTTTGAAATTAAAAAATGCATAGATGAGTATCTTATTAGCAAATATGGCAGATTAGGGAATTTGGGGATTATCAGGTAAGCAACAAATGAACTAGAACATGCTGTAAAATCTCTTTCTTCCACTTTACTTCTTTTCTATTGTTTTTTGCTCGAATTCCTTTTTGATTTTCTGTTTCTCCATGACTTTGCCTTAGCATTCCCATTACCTTTGTATTCTAAGCTGCAAAGACTGACAGAATACACTGGCATCCCTGCTGTTGTGACTGACATAACCTTGAATCTCTGTCGACATACCTGGCAGTTTGGCAGCGTGAGGGTCACTGGTAGAATGTTTGTGTCTAAGTGAGACAACCATGTTTTAAGTTGCATGATATGTGTGCTCCAATTAAATGTACATATTGGACAGTTGTGTGTTACAGCACAAAAACTAGTATTGTATAAGCATCTGTTTCTCTTATTGTTTCCATGCCACAAAATACATTCACTTCTCCAAAGTGGATTAGCCAGTCTAGACACCCTATAAAATGTCAGTGCAAGTATGAATCTTCTGTACATTGGTCTCAGGAGATCAGAGCTTGTCTGCAATGCTGCTTTTTCACGGTCAGATCACTACAGTCACACAATTTTGTGTTTTTTTGCACTTTGCCAACAGAAGATATCAGAACACAGAATTTCTTTTTGTTTCCTAAGCAGGAAGTAACATATGACCAGAGCTCAAGAGGGAAAAAGTTAGCTGATAAATAAATACCCAAGAACTTGGGAAGAAAGTTATTTTTTTTTTATTACCCACTAAGCCACGATAAGTGTTATTATCATGAGATTATCATTCCTCTGGAGCAATACAAGACAGGGGACACAGCTGAGTGCTATCATGCCCATGGGATGTGATTAGCTTATGATAACAGCATCCCCTGGACTCATTGCTATTATGAAATGTCTATTCCCCCCCCATTTTCTATATATAAATAAATGATTTTTGTGGACAGATTCAATTCCCACAAACTGCAAATTTGCATTAAAATGCTTCAGCTGTGAGATTCACAGATATTAATCTACCCTTTTGGAATGTTGAACAGTCAATCAGAATCCTTCTTCGTCTCAAGCTGTTTTATGATATTATTACAATGTATTTTGTGACGGAATGGCGGGTAAAGCAAGTTTCAGAAAAATAGGCTTGTTTGGGCTCAATTTAGTTGCTTGAGGGAAACTTCTACATAAAATGACTCTGCCTGCTCACTAAGGCATCCTAACTTTCTCATTATTTTTTTTCCTGCCTGACTCAATTTCTTTGCTGCATTTTAGAAGTCTGAATTTCATTCCTCTAGCTAGATTAATAAAAGCAGATTTCTCATTTCATATTTCAGAATTGACAAGGGAAAATACTGCCCTGGTAGTCAGAGTGAAGTCAGAAAATACTAGTTCAGAATTTTGGATTTTAAAATTAACATGAAATAAGATTGATTTTGGATTTAAGAATAAATGGAAAGCTTTTGGTATAATAATAGACCGATGGGTATGCTTTATTATGAGTTCAAGTGAAGGTTGTGAAAATTACACTGTAAATTGATAAAAATTTAAAAGTCAATGTCATTTTATTAAGCTGAAAAATTTTGGATAATAATATTGCTAGGGTGGAGCCATCTGCAGGATGGTACTTAGGAAAAGTAGAAACAAAATTGTCATAGAATCCTAAAACAAAGTTTTCTCTCTATATTATAAAAAGGTTTGTTGTACAAATACCAATAATATTAGGCTGAATTACTTGATAAAAATGGCATAAGTATATAATTTTTAAAAAAGAAAGAAAAAGAGAGAATGTAGCATCTTCTTTGTCCCCAAATATATTTTACTGTTTTGGGCAGGCAGTCTTGTTCTTTTTCTATATTTTCACTGCTCTGAATTGTTGAGAGCATACAAGCATTCATCATTTAATTAGATAGTATCTTTAATTAAGAAATGCAAAAAAAAAAAAAAAAAAAAAAAAAAAAAAAAAAAAAAAAAAAAAAAAAAAAAAAAGAAATGCAAAATTTGCCACTTACTCTCCTTCTTCCTCTCTACCAATGTTCACTTTGGGTTATTAATGATGCAAGAAGCTTGCCTTACAATGCCTCGGACCAGAAGAGGGAGGGAGTCACACACTAGCTTATACAGATCATCTGATGATAAATAAAGTTAATAAAGATTGTTCTAAGAAAGCTTAAAAAAGTACTTCCGATGAAAATGCAAATTCAGTGATCAACTCTGGAATTATAAAGTGTATATAAATAGTATTATCATGTGATTTTAAAGTAAGTATTACTAATGTATAATGAGTTATTATATTTATATTTGTCTTTTTGTTTAAAAGTCTTGGAATGAAATTCTGGCATTTTTAGATATGAACTTGAGTAGGCTATAGTATCCAGTTATTCAGTCAAACACTAATCTAGCTGTTGCAATAAAAGTGTTTTGTAGATGTGATTAACATTTATAATCAGCTGACTTTATGTAAAGAAGATTATTCTTGATAATCTGAAGTGGGCCTGATCCAATCAGTTGAAAAGCTTTGGGAGTAGAAATGAGGAAGAAGAAATTCTGTGTGTGGACTATAGAGTCAGCTTAGGCCCAAGAGTTTCCAGCCCACACTTTCTGACAGCCTGCCCTATGAATTTTGAATTTGCCTAATTTGTTCCACAATTGGATAGGCCAATTCCTTGCAAAAAAATCCCTATATAGAGATATATATTACTGGTTCTGTTTGTCTGCTGGAACCCTGGCTGATACACCTATAAAAATAGAACTGATGGGTCTTATCTAATCCAATTTATTCTTTCATTTTGATTGATTAAGGAGCTTGGGGAAAGAATGAATGTGATTTGAGGTTAGAAAGAAAAGGTATAAGGTTACCTCAAATCTCAGTAAAACTGGGTAAAATTCCAAATGACTATCATATAAAAATGACTTTTAAGGGAGTCCAGTACCAGGATGCATTTTTGTTAGAAGAAATTAGAGGGAAAAAATCCCCTGTACATATAGAGGGAACTATTAAGACCCAAACTTTTTAAACCAAACAAGTTTTCTTTTCATACTTCATCTACATGGCACTGTGTTTCCTTTCTATGTGTCAGGTATTGAACTAGACTCTGTGGACATATCTTTTAACAGAGGATTCAAGAAAAAGCAAACATAAAACATATCATTTTTAAATGATGTGATAATCACTATAATAAATGTATTTATGAAGTTCAGCATTCGCACAAGGGGCAGATTATTTAACTTTCTCTGGATTACAAGAGAGAGAATGAAATTGAAGATGTGATTGATGGCTTGGTAAAGAAGGGGAAAATTAAGCTGGGACATGAAATATAAAGAATGATCAGGGGAAGTTGAGGTATTCTTTGACAAAAAATAATAATAATAATTACAATGTTTAAATGAATGAACAGTATAGCATGTTGCAGAGATTATAAGTGGCATTGTTGCAACATGGTAGCAAAGAAATCTTGTAGCTAGAGTTGGATCATAAAAAGCCTCATTTGATGGGCTGCAGTTTGTGTTTTTACTTTGTAGTTAATAAGGAGCCACAAAAGTTTGGAGGTGGGAATCAGCTAAGAGTTTTAAACATATCCCTGAAGCAGCAGGTTGTCCTGGAAGGAGCTAAAACAGAAGATTGGGGAAATAATCTGGGTACCATTGTGAAATCCAGGGGAAAAATCATGAGGGGCTGCAGTAGCAATAGAAATGGAAAGGAGAGAAAGCAGTCTAGTTATATGTAGGTTGTAGGATGAACCAGGCTTCCTGACAGATTGGATTTAGAAGATAAAGAGAAAACAATAGTTTCCTAAGTTTTGGGATCAAGTGGTTGGGTATATCATGTAGTTATTAACCAGTATAAGGACCTTAAAAGAAGGAACAGGTTTTAAGGAGAAATTCGTGAAAATAACAACAGCAACAAAAAGCTGTATTAAATGTAAGAATATGTCAGGCACAGCCTTCTAGATGCTTTACATGAACTTTCACATTTAAGACTTCCAAGTAATCTATGAGAGAAGGAAAATTGTTTCTTCTACTTTACAGATGTGGAAACTGAGATTTCAAGAGATACTTTGTAGAGTATCTTTTACATATATATTATATAGAGAGTGTCATACTTTATAGAGTTCAAACAGCTGGTAAGCAGGGAGTTAGGATGGTAAATTTGAGGTGACTGAGTTGGACATACGAGTTTAGAAGAAAAGTTCTCCAATGGGGACATAATTATAGCCTCTTACCATTGAAGCTATTCTAGTTAAGAATTAAGAATTTGAATTATTGCCAGTGACAAAGTCACTTTTAATTTGTGAATACTTTTAAAAATTGAAAATGTGAAATCCAGAAATCATTTATCTAGGTCTTTGATGAAAGCCCCAAAACACAATGTTGTTATTATTTAAGGAAAACATTAAATCTGAAGTTTACATAATGCTATATATTAATCATTTCCAGAGCTATTTGGGTTCTGAGCATGCAGTGTCACAGTAGGGTGGAGGGAAGGTTCTCTCCACACCACCAAGCAATGCTCAGGACACCAACTGGATATCCTACAATTCAATTCAATTTTGACACCAGAGATGGCATCAAATTCCACAGGTAAAGGGCTCAGTCCCACAAGACCACCTTCCTCTTCAGAGGCCAATTGCCTCTATATAAAGGATATAACTCAGGAACAGCCAGATGGAAGAGATGCCTAGGGCAATCTCTTGTGGGAAGGGCTACAGAGCTTGCGTACCCTCACCAGGCTCTCCGATTTCCCAGCATCTCCATGTGTTCATCAACAGAAAAGCTCTCCAAATCCCATTTTTAGGGGGAGTTTTATGGAGGCTTCATTACATAAGCACGATAGATTACATAAGCACGATAGATTAAATCATTGGCCAGTGGCGATTGAACTCAATCTCTAACCCCTCTTCCCTCCCCAGAGTTCAGGGGGTGGGACTGAAAGCCTCAATCTTCTAATCACATGCTTGGCTCCACTGGCAATCAACCCCCATACTTAGGGTCCAAAGGTCACCTCGTTGACATAAAAAAAGACACCTTTATTGCTTTCATCGCCCAGGAAATTCCAAGGGTTTTAGGAACTCTGCACCAGAAATGGGGAAAAGACTAAATATACATCTATTGTAAATCACAATATCATAAGAGTTTTGAGCCAGTGTTTTGTAGCATCAGGTGGAGTGTTACAGAGGATGTTAAAACAATTTAGTTTTATTTTTCAATGACACAACTGATAAATTGGTGGATGTACTCAAGGATAATTTTGATTATTCAATTTTCTTTTCCACTTTTCATTTTTCTCTTTCAAATGTTGAGAAGGAGAAATTTTCCTCTACCCTTCTAGGTTCTTCTGGTTGGTCTAAGAATTAAATTGGCATGAGACAGATTAACAGGAGGAAATCGAATAAAAGTTTAATAACATATAAATATAAATACAAACATAAATATAAATGTAAATGGGAGACACTCAGGAAAGTTGATTAACTTGCCAAAATGGCTGAAGCCCTCACCTTTAATGTCATCTTTAAGCTAAAGACAAAAGAAGGTGCTTGGGGCAGTGATTTGGGACTTAAGAGGGAGGAAGACTTTCACATGGGGATGGAAAAGCAATGTTCAATAAATAAATGTTTGCTGGGCCAGGCAGAGACAATGGGAAACCGATTAGCAGACTTTACTAGGTTCAGCCCTAGCTACACACCTAGTTCATACTGTAGTTACCTGTGGTGCTAGCTCCCTTCCTGGAACAAATTCTCTATCTACATTGTTTTAGGCAGATAGCAGGAAGGTCAAAGTTTCTTCCTGAATCTTTTGGTCCTTGATTGTTTTCAGTTCAAATTACTCCACATACCAAAGAGCTATTTTGAGGTGGCAAATTTTGTCCCCTTATTTTGTTGTACAAAATAATTTTTGTGCCCTGTGATTGAAAATATCTGAGTCCACATCAAAATAGTGAGGTTGAAAGTGCTAGTTAAAATAGTTGGGCAATAAAAAAGATGTTAAGTACCATCTCCTTACCCTATAAAATAGGAATTGGTTTTTTTTTTAAAAAAGAAAAACTTGGATTTGGAGAGCTTTTAAGAGTGTGTGAAGGTTTGTGAAAGTAGAGAAATATATGGAAGGCCTAGGTTAAAAGTAAAAGTATTTGATTCTATATGTAACCGAGGCAGTGAGACTGTAACTAGGGACTCTCAGCTCCTCAGCATTATTCCAACTCTATTTCTTAGTTATGATATGGCTGTGATGTTGTGCTTTCTATGCCTGACTTTACCCTAGTTCACCATTAAGTTAGCTTGGCTTGCTGCAGATGGAGAAAGCTGTTGATGCATATCAAGACTGAAGATTAGTTTTTCTATAGGCTTCACCCTTGATCCTTATTCTCCAGGAATAGCTAACCAGAGATTTATGGCTCATATAATGTTCCAACCACAAGCTAATGGCTACGTGGAACCACATTATGGTGACAGTCATCTCTGAAAATAGATTACCCCCTCCTCAGCACGTAGCCTGTTCCTCTTTTCCCTATAAAATCTCTGAGCAAAACCTGGGGAGTTGAGAGTTGGCTCTTTGGGACATGAGTCCACCTTCACCCCAGGATTGCCAGCTTCCTCAATAATGCTGTCTTTCCTTTTACCCAACACCTGTCTCTCAGTATTGGATTCTTGAGTGACAGGCAGCTGAACCTCAGTTCAGTAAATTATACATCAGGTACCAAGAGCATCCTATAATCATAATTCCAAGATAAATTCTAGAAATCATCTGGTCCAACTCTCTGACTTGAAGAATATTAAATATTAACAATTCAATAGTTAATGGGCACAGAGTCTATTTTTAAAAATCTGTAAGAGAAGTTATTGAAAACTCTACCATGTTGTTTTTGTATGCACTTTATCCACAAGTTTTTACAGTTTACCTAAAATGTTCTGATGTTGTGTATGTCAAGGGTGGGAAAAAATGTGAACATGCACACATCAATATTTATGTCTAGCTAGACAAATGTAACATGTGGTGATCAGAGCAGCCCTGTACTCAAGAGTGCAATTGTAGGTTTAGTCTTTGAAGGTCAATAATTTGTAAACAAAGCTGGTAAATAGACAACATTCATTCAAAATGCAGATGCAGAGCAGACATAGCTGAGAACTAGAAAAGGTAACACTTCATCAGCCACCATCTTCTATATGTAGTTAAATTTTCTATGTTGTTGGATGTAGTCCTTCCTCTCATGGAGCTACTAGTGGCAGATAGAACTAGGCAGAGTAAATGTTGCATCTAACAGTCTATAAACACTGACTCACAATAAAAAGAGCAAGTACTTACTTTCATAATTCAACATAAATACATTTCTGCTCTTCCATCCCTACTGTCCTCTATAGTAGAGAGTTGAGTTTCAAAGAAACATGACCCTGGAAAATCTAAGTAAATTCTGAATTAGGCATTTTATTTTTTATGTGTAGATATAGCTGTTATCTTGGGAATATGTTAATCCTGAAAAACAATAGGATGGATATACTTAGAATGCATCAGTGTGCTAAAAACAGATTTATCATACCCTCCTTTTACTTTTGATATTATTTTCTCCTCATTTCAAAGACTCTGTCTACGCAAATTTTCATAGAACACCATCTCTATATTACAAAACATCCATACTAGTAAGACTGAGAAATAATGCACTTTGCTTCATAGTCTTGCCACTTTTGGAGATTCAAAATGCATATTAGCACATTAATATGCTAAGACACTCAACAATAAGAAAATAGGATAACTTTGTTTAATTTAGGGTTTTCTAAACTCATTGGACTACAGAATGACACACCCATTTCCTTCTCTTTCCAACACTATCATCATCATCACAACTAACATCAGTAAAATGATATCTCTAAGAATCCCTCTGGAAAATCTAGCATTAGCCTAGACTGTTGTGGGAGAAGAGCAGGGGTCAGCACTCTTTTTCTGTAAAGGGCCAAATAGTAAATATTTTTGGACTTGTAGCCCACAAATGGTCTGTGTTGCATATTCTTTATTTCTTTTATAATTCTTTGAACATGTAAAAAACGATTTTTTTAGCTTGAGGGTCATATGAAAAACAGAACGTAGGTTGAATTTGGCCTGTGAACCATAGTTTATTGAGTTTTGAATTAGAGGATACAATTTAAGAAAAAAAAAAGATAACTAAGAAGAGAAAAGTAGATTAATTAGTAAAGAATAAAAGCACACGTGGGTGGGTGTGAAATTTTGGCCAAATGGTCATAAATATTGATACATGAAACAGTAGGCATAAGCAACAAATGTTTTTATTCTATAATTATGTAATTAGGGACTAGGTTTAGATATACACTGAACTAAAAATTATGAAAAGATATGTTGGTTAGAAATATCTGAATATCAAACATCAACTTTTAGGAAGAGTTTATTAGGGTGTCCTATGGTCCTTAGATTTTGTAGTATTTCCTTAACCTCTTTGAGTGAAGAAAAGGCTATTCACAAGTTCTTCCCACTATTAAGGTTCATCTACAAGAAAAATATGAGTTAGTGTACAATTTGGTATAAACTCCTTAAAGCAAATCTGGAACAAGGAAAATTTTTCTTTTTAAGTCGAAATTAAAAATTCCCAGCTGTTAGTCGAACATCACCTAAGAAAACAAATATTTTAACTATGTTTAAAGGGAAAATTGGCTCTGAGAAAAGAAATATGTAGTAAAGGATGCTCATTTTCATGTGTGAGGAGGGGAAAATTTTCCTCTCCACTCCTCTTGAGTACTTGTTCCTGGATTTTTTTTAAAATTATTTATTTATTTATTTATTTTTAGCTGTGCTGGGTCTTCGTTGCTGCCCGTGGGCTTTCTCTAGTTGCAGCTAGCGGGGGCTACTCTTCGTTGTGGTGCGCGGGCTTCTTATTGCAGTGGCTTCTCTTGTTGTGGAGCATGGGCTCTAGGTGCGCGGGCTTCAGTAGTTGTGGCACGCGGGCTCAGTAGTCGTGGCTCACGGGCTCTAGAGCGCAGGCTCATTAGTTGTGGTGCATGGGCTTAGTTGCTCCACAGCATGTGGGATCTTCCCGGACCAGGGCTCGAACCCGTGTCCTTTGCATTGGCAGGCAGATTCTTAACCACTGTACCATCAGGGAAGTTCCAAAAAACAAATTTAATTCATGCGTGCAGAAGTCTCATAGACATGGAACCTAAGCAGTGACCAAAGCAGGAAGCTTTTTTACTGGGTAGGCAAGAAACAACAAATTAGTGAGGAATTGACAGAACAAAGAAATCTAGTTTTTGTATGCTTAGTTAGTGAAGAATCTAAATGGAGTTTGGGCTTGAGGTAGTCAATTAAAGGAGTAACAAGTTTTGTTTCTACCGGCTTCTCCTCCCCAAATTTTCTGTCTCTGATAATAAGGGTGCCCTGCTACCTCCAGAAGCAAGGAGGGCAACGTTCACATGGGAGACTTATTTCCTACTTTCAGGGAGACAGAGCGGAGCATCAAAGTGTCTCCCTTGCATTGGCATTTTCTTAAGTAACTTTAATGCAAAATAATCAGTGTGCAATTGAGGTGTATTCTGGGGTGGCCCAACCCAGACACATGCATTCACTAGTTCAGAAAGTAAGTATTTATATCTACTATATTTAAGATCTCTTGCACATTTTTACAATAATAAAGTTTGGAGAAAAATTTAAACTTTCAATTATTGAGAATCTTTTGCCTTAAAATAAAGGTGTAAATTAATTTTTTTTACATGAAATATATTCACAATAAAAGGTAAGTGAGAAAAGAAAATTACAAAACAGAACATATACCCTGTGTTTGTAAATATATATGTTTATACATAGTGTATGTATGTATATATATATTTATGTATCTATATGTTGAAATATTCCTGTGTAAACGACATAAAACATTTGGAAGGAAATGCAAAGTGGTTAACTTTAGCTGGTGGTATCTTTGTTGTTTGTAAATTTTTTTATTATTTACATATTTTATACGATATATGTATTTATTCCTTTAACAAAAGCAATACCTGTTAGTGTTATTAGATTGTCTGCTTGTTTTTATGATCTGTTTCCTGTCCTGAAAGAGATGACTTTCATTGCATTGCTTGCACCTAGAGAGTCCCAAAATAGACTGGATATAAAGTGGAAATTGCAATCCATTATTTGGAAAATGCATTGCAAAATATTCAGGTGAAAGTGAAGCATCTCTGGCAACACTGAAGAGTAAGCTGCTCTTTCTTCAGATGATGGTGTGGTCCTATGCATTTCATATGTGTTGCGATCATGAAGTCAGCAGACTGAGGTGTTTCACATGCCCTCATTTTATGACTACAGTAATTCACACCTCCCTGGGCTTGGCCAGATGGGGATGCCGCTATTGATTTAACCAAATCTCTCTATTACATTAACGTTTCCTCTTTTTGTGGCTTCACCAGATAGCTTCATTGAGCTGCCTGGATCCTCACGCTCCAGCACACTGAGAGATGTCAGCCAGTTAGGCGTGGATAAGCCTGTGGAAGATGCTCTGTCATTCCTTCTGATGTGCTTGCTTTAGGGCTGGCACTGCCTGGGCTGCATCTCATCTGCCATCTGACTGCCTCATTGCCTTCAGCTTCTCCATCCCAGGTACAGTTCACTTCCTTATGAAGGTGTGTCAACATCACTGTTGAACAAAACCCAGTTTTGTTTTGTTTTCAAACACAGTTTATTTTTTCTTCTAAGGGTTTATAACCCCGCAATCCAGTAGAGCAGAATGTGGCCCTCTGTGGGTAGCCCGGGTCTTTGTGCCTGAAGGACTTCCCCATTGTACACCTGTCTTGACAGATTGGTGCCCTAGAACAATATCACTTAGTCAAATACTAACCAGCAGGGGAAAGTCTGTCCCTTTTATTAAAGCCTACCTACTGGCTTAGTGTTTGGAATTCAGTTCTACCTATAAATCAACATCAGAGCATACAACCCAGCGTGTTCAAGAGCTTTGTTTAAACATCAAAGGAAGAACACAGACAAGCACTATGATAGAAATATAACTAATCACTTGCAAATACATCTTTCCTGTCAGTAGGAGCTTAACCTTTCTGTTTAATGTGACTGGGAGAAAGTGCATTTATTTCCATCCTATCTGTTTTCTTTAAAGAGATATAGAATTTTGCTATGAAAAAGAGATAATATTTTTTCTTAATGTAGCACATAGTGTAAGCATTTCAGAAGTGTTTAGTTCAAGGAAGCCACAAGAAATTGAATTCTGTGGAAATCTAAAAGCTGTTTATCATATAATGAAGGATGAATTACCCCATGAATCTAAACTTACTAGAAAAAAAAACAACTTGTGATCAAGCAGCACTAGGAAAAAAAGTAAAACATAATGAAAGCAAGATTTATTTTAAAAATGGGGAGGAACAGATCTTTATTTGTTTGTTGACTGGCAGTGAATGCAATTTGATGCTTTGTGGTACATTGATTGGGATCAATTTAACTTCATCCTCGGCTCCTGGCTTTATGTGCTCATGAGGGGCCTAGGAAGGATTTATTTGAGGTACTCAGAAAATCCTAGAATCTATAAACCATTCCTTTAATTTTAATGCTACAGATTATGGATGAGAGTTTGGTCACCTGCGTGGATGAGTAGGATTAGAGACATCAAAGCAAGTAAAAATAAGAAAGACAAGCAAAGAAACAACAAACAGAAAGAACTCCATCATTGAAACCAACCGTAGTGTCAAGGGGGTTGGAAGTTTCGGCTAGCAATATAGAATTCCAAAGTGGATGAGCTTTGCTACAGCTCTGCCAGGGTTTCTAAATCTGGGATAAACCACAGAGGTATGAAGCCTCAAAGTCAGCATCTCTGAAAAGGGCGTCTTCTACTCCTTCTGACTTGATATATCTGTACAGTATTGGTAATCTTGATGTGTAAATGTTTTTGTGTAATAAAACGCTTTTTAGGTAGGTTGTAGCAGTGAGAGCTTTCTATACTTTATTGTCATTTTTGTTTGTGAGGTTCTTATAGGTATGTATATACTTGTGGCTCTGTTCCTGTATATGAGAGACTGTCTATTCTAGTGATGTTAGGACTGGTGTTAATCTCAGAGGAAAGTGAAGGGAGCAGAAATGTTGAGTTTGACAAGCTAAGCAAGAATTTCGGACACACTGGTACACATTGTGAAATCCTGGGCAATATGAATAGTCTAAACTGTAGAGCTGTTGTGAGAATTAAATGGACTCTCCTATAGAAGATGCCAAATGCACTTTTAACAGCCTTATAGGTCCTGACCATTATTAGTCGTACTAGCATTATTATCATTACCAAAAAACAACATGGGGTGGGCTTCCCTGGTGGCACAGTGGTTGAGAATCTGCCTGCCAATGCAGGGGACGCGGGTTCGAGCCCTGGTCTGGGAGGATCCCACATGCCGCGGAGCAACTGGGCCCGTGAGCCACAACTACTGAGCCTGCGTGTCTGGAGCCTGTGCTCCACAACAAGAGAGGCCATGACAGTGAGAGGCCCACGCACAGCAATGAAGAGTGGCCCCCGCCCGCAGCAACTAGGGAAAGCCCTCGCACAGAAATGAAGACCCAACACAGCCAAAAATAAAAATTAATTAATTAATTAATTTTAAAAAAAGAACAGTTTAAAAACAAACAAACAAACAAACAAAAAACATGGGGGTTAATGCTTTTATGCTATACATCTGGATGATTTTGTAAAAATACCAGATAGTAACTAAGTCTCAGTAAGTCGAAAATTAAAGAACAGGACTATTTTCTTTTTTTCTGGTATTGAAAGACAGAGGTTTTAGAAGAGTTGTTGCTGATCAGACATGTTTGTTCTTTCACCTGTGCCTGGGGTCTAGACCCACCTCTCTACTCTCCTCTGCTCTCAAACATTCTGACTATGGTAAATAGAGCATGGTCTCTCACTCCCTCCCTCCCTCCACCCCCTTGTTATACCTTAGAAAATGTACTCTGTGCAGAGACTTGGCCACCATATGTGGATGTATTCACATATATCACGGTTAATAGCTACTTCCCACTGGCAAATGCTAATCCATATTGTCAGTGAGTCTTCATGAGAATAAATGTAGCTGTTGTGCCCATTTAAATAAAACATTTCCAACAGCATCACAGAATTATTGCACTATTAAAATGCTAATGCACTGTGTTTTGAGAGAGACTGTAAGATCCTTGAGGGCAAGAATTTGTTCTATCCTTAGGTTATGTACTGCAAAGAGGAGAGTGGAACACTGAATGATTTTGTTCTTAACACAAAGCTAATTCTTTTTGTCCCAAGAAAAATTTAAGAGTTTAAATAACTTCCTGAGGCATCCTTCTCAGAAGGAGAAAATGGATTGGCAATTTTCAGAAATCATGTCTGCAGGATCTTAAGACCGTTACAGAGTTCTGTGACATTCAGTTTAGAGTTTCTCAAGACAACAGAAAATGGCCAACACTCAGAGAATTCTTTGTTGTACATGTGCTCTGGAGAGGAGGGGAGATAAGCCCCTTGCTAAGTACTCTGGTCCAGAGCAAACTTTCCTCTAGTTTCTGATTTCCAGAGAGCTTCCCTTCTCCTTCCGTATTACCTTCCTTTAGGTAACGATCCACGACTTCAGTATCAGACTTGTACCATGCTTAGCTGTAGCACAGATAGAGTAAAGGCACTACTCTGGATCTCACAAACTGGTCAGAAGAATAACAGTAGAGTGTTTGAAATGTGGAGTGGTGGGTATAATCAAATCTCTGTTGACAGCATCTATTCTACTCAAGTACTAAGTATTGGTGTCTTGAAGGTAAGGGCCAAAGTAGGGTGGGAGGTTGGAGGTTAGGAAGAAAGTTTGAGAAGAATGGGTGAGCATTACCAATGTCCTAAAAAGCAATAGCTAAGGGTTCCTTTATCTCTACTCAACTTATAACAAGATGAGAGAAAGAAGATTCACTCTGACTCTAAGAAGAAAGCAAAACCAATTTCGTAATATTTATTATAGAAAAGTTAAATATTCATAAAAACTTCGTTAATATTTTTTTAACATCTTTATTGGAGTATAATTGCTTTACATGGTGTGTTAGTTTCTGCTGTATAACAAAGTGAAACAGCTATATGTATACATATATCCTCATATCCCCTCCCTCTTGCGTCTCCCTCCCACCCTCCCTATCCCACCCCTCTAGGTGGTCACAAAGCACCAAGCTGATCTCCCTGTGCTATGCGGCTGCTTCCCCCCAGCTATCTATTTTACATTTGGTAGTGTATATATGTCCATGCCACTCTCTCACTTCGTCCCAGCTTACCATTCCCCCTCCCCGTATCTTCAAGTCCATTCTCTACGTCTGTGACTTTATTCCTGTCCTGCCCCTAGGTTCTTCAGAACCATTTTTTTTTTTAGATTCCATATATTTTCTTAGCATACGGTATTTGTTTTTTTTTCTGACTTCACTCTGTATGAAACTCTCTAGGTCCATCTACCTCACTACAAATAACTCAATTTTGTTTCTTTTATGGCTGAGTAATATTCCATTGTGTATATGTGCCACATCTTCTTTATCCATTTATCTGTCGATGGGCACTTAGGTTGCTTCCATGTCCTGGCTATTGTAAATAGTGCTGCAATGAACATTGTGGTACATGACTCTTTTTGAATTATGGTTTTCTCAGGGTATATGCCCAGTAGTAGAATTGCTGGGTCATATGGTAGTTCTATTTTTAGTTTTTTAAGGAACCTCCATACTGTTCTCCATAGTGGCTGTATCAATTTACATTCCCACCAACAGTGCAAGAGAGTTCCCTTTTCTCCACACCCTCTCCAGCATTTATTGTTTGTAGACTTTTTTTTTTTTAACATCTTTATTACAGTATAATTGCTTTACAATGGTGTGTCAGTTTCTGCTTTATAACAAAGTAAATCAGTTATACATGTACATATGTTCCCATATCTCTTCTCTCTTGCGTCTCCCTCCCTCCCACCCTCTCTATCCCACCCTTCTAGGTGGTCACAAAGCACCGAGCTGATCTCCCTGTGCTATGCGGCTGCTTCTCACTAGCTATCTATTTTACATTTGGTAGTGTATATATGTCCATGACACTCTCTCACCCTGTCACATCTCACCCCTCCCCCTCCCCATATCCTCAAGTCCATTCTCTAGTAGGTCTGTGTCTTTATTCCCGTCTTGCCACTAGGTTCTTCATGACCTTTTTTTTTTTCCTTAGATTCCATATATATGTGTTAGCATACTGTATTTGTTTTTCTCTTTCTGACTTACTTCACTCTGTATGACAGACTCTAACTCCATCCACCTCATTACAAATACCTCCATTTCATTTCTTTTTATGTCTGAGTAATATTCCATTGTATATATGTGCCACATCTTCTTTATCCATTCATCTGATGATGGGCACTTAGGTTGCTTCCATGTCCTGGCTATTGTAAATAGAGCTGCGATGAACATTTTGGTACATGACTCTTTTTGAATTATGGTTTTCTCAGGGTATATGCCCAGTAGTGGGATTGCTGGGTCGTATGGTAGTTCTATTTTTAGTTTTTTAAGGAACCTCCATACTGTTCTCCATAGTGGCTGTATCAATTTACATTCCCACCAACAGTGCAAGAGAGTTCCCTTTTCTCCACACCCCCTCCAGCATTTATTGTTTGTAGAGTTTTTGATGATGGCCATTCTGACCGGTGTGAGATGATATCTCATTGTAGTTTTGATTTGCATTTCTCTAATGATTAATGCTGTTGAGCATTCTTTCATGTGTTTGTTGGCAATGTGTATATCTTCTTTGGAGAAATGTCTATTTAGGTCTTCTGCCCATTTTTGGATTGGCTTGTTTGTTTTTTGGATGTTGAGCTGCATGAGTTGCTTGCATGTTTTGGAGATTAATCCTTTGTCAGTTGCTTCATTTGCAAATATTTTCTCCCATTCTGAGGGTTGTCTTTTTGTCTTGTTTCTGGTTTTCTTTGCTGTGCAAAAGCTTTTAGGTTTCATTAGGTCCCATTTGTTTATTTTTGTTTTTATTTCCATTTCTCTAGGAGGTGGGTCAAAAAGGATCTTGCTGTGATTGATGTCATAGAGTGTTCTGCCTATGTTTTCCTCTAAGAGTTTGATGGTGTCTGGCCTTACATTTAGGTCTTTAATCCATTTTGAGTTTATTTTTGTGTATGGTGTTAGGGAGTGTTCTAATTTCATTCTTTTACATGTAGCTGTCCAGTTTTCCCAGCACCACTTATTGAAGAGGCTGCCTTTTCTCCACTGTATATTCTTTCCGCCTTTATCAAAGATAAGTTGACCATATGTGTGTGGGTTTATCTCTGGGCTTTCTATCCTGTTCCATTGATCTATATTTCTGTTTTTGTGCCAGTACCATACTGCCTTGATTACTGTAACCTTGTAGTATAGTCTGAAGTCAGGGAGACTGATTCCTCCAGCTCCATTTTTCTTTCTCAAGATTGCTTTGGCTATTCGGGGTCTTTTGTGTTTCCATACAAATTGTGAAATTTTTTGTTCTAGTTCTGTGAAAAATGCCAGTGGTAGTTTGATAGGGATTGCACTGAATCTGTAGATTGCTTTGGGTAGTAGAGTCATTTTCACAATGTTGATTCTTCCAATCCAAGAACATGGTATATCTCTCCAATTGTTTGTATCGTCTTTAATTTCTTTCATCAGTGTCTTATAATTTTCTGCATACAGGTCTTTTATCTCCTTAGGTAGGTTTATTCCTAGTTATTTTATTCTTTTTGTTGCAGTGATAAATGGGAGTGTTTTCTTAATTTCACTTTCAGATTTTTCATCATTAGTGTACAGGAATGCAAGAGATTTCTGTGCATTAATTTTGTATCCTGCTACTTTACCAAATTCATTGATTAGCTCTAGTAGTATTCTCGTAGCATCTTTAGGATTCTCTATGTATAGTATCATGCCATCTGCAAACAGTGACAGCTTTACTTCTTCTTTTCCAATTTGGATTCCTTTTATTTCTTTTTCTTCTCCAATTACTGTGGCTAAAACTTCCAAAACTATGTTGAATAATAGTGGTGAGAGTGGGCAACCTTGTCTTGTTCCTAATCTTAGTGGAAATGGTTTCAGCTTTTCACCATTGAGGATGATGTTGGATGTGGGTTTGTCATATATGGCCTTTATTATGTTGAGGAAAGTTCCCTCTATGCCTACTTTCTGGATGGTTTTTATCATAAATGGGTGTTGAATTTTATCAAAAGCTTTCTCTGCATCTATTGAGATGATCATACGGTTTTTCTCCAATTTGTAAATATGGTGTATCACGTTGATTGATTTACGTATATTGAAGAATCCTTGCATTCCTTGGATAAACCTCACTTGGTCATGGTGTATCATACTTTTAATGTGCCATTGGATTCTGTTTGCTAGTATTTTGTTGAGGATTTTTGCATGTATGTTCATCAGTGATACTGGCCTGTAGTTTTCTTTTTTTGTGACATCTTTGTCTGGTTTTGGTATCAGGGTGATGGTGGCCTCGTAGAATGAGTTTGAGAGTGTTCCCCCCTCTGCTATATTATGGAAGAGTTTGAGAAGGATAGGTGTTAGCTCTTCCCTAAATGTTTGTTAGAATTCGTTTATGAAGCCATCTGGTCCTGGGCTTTTGTTTTTCGGAAGATTTTTAATCACAGTTTCAATTTTAGTGCTTGTGATTGGTTTGTTTATATTTTCTATTTCTTCCTGGTTCAGTATCAGAAGGTTGGGTTTTTCTAAGAATTTGTCCATTTCTTCCAGGTTGTCCATTTTATTGGCATATAGTTGCTTGTAGTAATCTCTCATGATCCTTTGTATTTCTTTATTGTCAGTTGTTACTTCTCTTTTTTCATTTCTAAATCTGTTCATTTGAGTCTTCTCCCTTTTTCTCTTGATCAATCTGCCTAATCGTTTATCAGTTTTGTTTATCTTCTCAAAGAATCAGCTTTTAGTTTTGTTGATCTTTGCTATTGTTTCCTTCATTTCTTTTCCATTTACTTCTGATCTGACATTGATGATTTCTTTCTTTTGCTAACTTTGGGTTTTTTTGTTCTTCTTTCTCTAATTGCTTTAGGTGTAAGGTTTGTTTATTTGAGATGTTTCTTGTTTCTTGAGGTAGGATTGTGTTGCTATAAACTTCCCTCTTAGAACTGCTTTTGCTGCATCCCATAGGTTTTGGGTCATCATGTTTTCATTGTCATTTGTTTCTAGGTATTTTTTGTTTTCCTCTTTGATTTCTTCCATGATCTCTTGGTTACTTAGTAGTGTATTGTTTAGCCTCCATGTGTTTGTATTTTTTACAGATTTTTTCCTGTAATTGATATCCAGTCTCATAGCGTTGTGGTCAGAAAAGTTACTTAATATGATTTCAATTTTCTTAAATTTACCAAGGCTTGATTTGTGGCTCATGATATATTCTATCCTGGAGAATGCTCCATGAGCACCTGAGAAGAAACTGTATTCTGTTGTTTTTGGATGGAATGTCCCATAACTATCAATTAAGTCCATCTTGTTTAATGTGTCATTTAAAGCTTATGTTGCCTTATTTATTTTCATTTTGGATGATCTGTCCATTGGTGAAAGTGGGGTGTTAAAGTCCCCTACTATGATTGTGTTACTGTTGATTTCCCCTTTTATGGCTGTTAGTATTTGCCTTATATATTCAGGTGGTCCTATGTTGGATGCATAAATATTTACAATTGTTATATCTTCTTCTTGGGTTGATCCTTTGATCATTATGTAGTGTCCTTCTTTGTCTCTTGTAATAGTCTTTATTTTAAAATCTATTTTGTCTGATATGAGCATTGCTACTCCAGCTTTCTTTTGATTTCTATTTACATGGAATATCTTTTTCCATCCCCTCACTTTCAGTCTGTATGTGTCCCTAGGTCTGAAGTGGGTCTCTTGTAGACAGCATATATATGGGTCTTGTTTTTGTTTCCATTCTGCCAGTCTATGTCTTTTGGTTGGAGCATTTAATTCATTTACATTTAAGGTAGTTTTCTATGTGTATGTTCCTATTACCATTTTCTTAACTGTTTTGGGTTTGTTTTTGTAGGTCTTTTTCTTCCCTTGTGTTTCCTGCCTAGAGAAGTTGCTTTAGCATTTGTTGTAAAGCTGGTTTGGTGGTGCTGAATTCTCTTAGCTTTTGCTTGTCTGTAAAGGTTTTAATTTCTCCATTGAATCTGAATGAGATACTTGCTGGGAAGAGTAATCTTGGTGGTAGGTTTTTCCCTTTCATCACTTTAAATATGTCCTGCCACACCCTTCTGGCTTGCAGAGTTTCTGCTGAAGGATCAGCTGTTAACCTTATGGGGATTCCCTTGTATGTTATTTGTTGCTTTCCCGTTGCTGCTTTTAATATTTTTTCTTTGTATTTAATATTTGATAGTTTGATTAAGGTGTGTCTTGGCAAGTCTCTCCTTGGATTTATTGTGTATGGGATTCTCTGTTCTTCCTGGACTTGATTGACTATTTCCTTTCCCATATAAGGGAAGTTTTCAACTATAATCTCTTCAAATATTTTCTCAGTCCCTTTTTTTTTCTCTTCTTCTTCTGGGACCCCTATAATTCAAATGTTGGTGAGTTTAATATTGTCCCAGAGGTCTCTGAGACTGTCCTCCATTCTTTTCATTCTTTTGTCTTTATTCTGCTCTGCAGTAGTTATTTCCACTATTTTATCTTCCAGATCACTTATCCATTCTTCTGCCTCAGTTATTCTGCTGTTGATTCCTTCTGGAGAATTTTTAATTTCATTTATTGTGTTGTTCGTCATTGTTTGTTTGCTCATTCGTTCTTCTAGGTCCTTGTTAAATGTTTCTTGTATTTTCTTCATTCTATTTTCAAGATTTTGGATCATCGTTACTATCATTACTCTGAATTCTTTTTCAGGTAGACTGCCTATTTCCTCTTCATTTGTTTGGTCTGGTGGGTTTTTACCTTGCTCCTTCATCTGCTGCATATTTCGCTGTCTTCTCATTTTTCTTAACTTACTGTGTTTGGGGTCTCCTTTTCACAGGCTGCAGGTTCGTAGTTCTCATTGTTTTTGGTGTCTTCCCCCGGTTGGGTAAGGTTGGTTCAGTGGGTTGTGTAGGCTTCCTTGTGGAAGGGACTGGTGCCTGTGTTCTGGTGGATGAGGCTGGATCTTGTCTTTCTGGTGGGTAGGACAGTGTCTGGTGGTGTGTTTTGGGGTGTCTGTGAACTTATTATGATTTTAGGTAGCCTCTCTGCTAATGGGTGGTGTTGTGTTCATGTCTTCCTAGTTGTTTGGCATGGGGTGTCCCACACTTTAGCTTGCTGGTCTTTGAGTGGAGGTGGGTATAGTGTTGAGTTGGAGATCTCTGGAAGAGCTCTCGCCTATTGATATTTTAGCGGGCCGGGAGGTCTCTGGTGGACCAATGTCCTGAACTCAGCTCTCCCACCTCAGAGGCTCAGGCCTGACACCTAGCTGGAGCACAAAGATCCTGTCAGCCACATGACTCAGAAGAAAAGGGAGAAAAGAAAAAAAAGTTATTAAATAAAAAATTTTAAAAATATTATTAAAATAAAATCAAAAAGTAATTTTAAAAAAAGGAAGAAGAGAGAAGCCAAACCAACAAACAAATCCACCAATGATAGCAAGCACTAAAACCTATACTAAAAAAAACCAGACAGACAGAATCCTAGGACAAATGGTAAAAGCAAACCTATACAGACAATATCACACAAAGAAGTATACACATACACACTCACAAAAAGAGAAAAAGGAAAAAATATATATATATTTATATATATATATATAAAGGAAGAGAGCAACCAAATCAATAAACAAATCTACCAATGATAATAAGCTCTAAATACTAAACTAAGATAAACATGAAAGTAGAAACAAATTAGATGCAGAAAGCAAACCCCAAGTCTACAGTTGCTCCCAAAGGCCACTGCCTCAGTTTTGGGTTGATTTGTTGTCTATTCAGGTATTCCACAGATGCAGGGTACATCAGGTTGAATGTGGAGATTTAATGCTCTGCTCCTGAGTCTGCATGGAGAGATTTCCCTTTCTCTTCTTTGTTTGCACAGCTCCTGGGGTTCAGCTTTGGATTTGGCCCCGCCTCTTCATGTAGGTCACCCTCTGGCATCTGTTCTTCACCCAGACAGACAGGAGGGGGTTAAAGGAGCAGCTGATTCAGGGGCTCTGGCTCACTCAGGCCTGGAGGAGGGAGGGGTACGGTAATTATAATGGAATGTGGGACAAGCCTGCGGCAGCAGAGGCCAGTGTGATGTTGCAACAGCCTGAGGCACGCCATGTGTTCTCCCGGGGAAGTTGTCCCTGGATCACGGGATCCTGGCAGTGGTGTGCTGCACAGGCTCTCAGGAGGGGAGGTGTGGATAGTGACCTGTGCTTGCACACAGGATTCTTGGTCGCTGCAGCAGCAGTGTTAGAGTTTCATGCCCATCTCTGGTGTCCGCGCTGATAGCCGTGGCTTGCACCCATCTCTGGAGCTTGTTTAAGCAGTTCATTAATATTTTTATAACATCCTCCTATGCATTTCCCTAGGTATTCTTCTTCTGCTCAGGGTCTATGTTTTAGTTAAATGTTTGTATATTTTTAAGTATATATTAAAATATTTTGTTAAAAAATGTCCTAGTAGATCTTTTAATGGTATTTGATAGGCACAAAAACACCATTTTTTGTTGTTATTGTTCAAACATCAGTTTCCCAAGTTGGTATTTATTTCACCCTTGGTTGTAATTGCAATGATCATTATTAAATCACTTTATATAAAATAGAGACCATGTGTTAACTACTAGAGCAGCAGCTCTTCCTGAGCATTACTGTGTCACAGGAATAAGTTGAAGCAAAGCAGTAGTGAACCAAAATGCTCCAATCACACTTGCATGTCGAATCTAATCTTCCTCTTGACAAGGTTGTTTCACTTGAGTAATAGATGTTTGGAAACCATGTTCTGCCTCTTCGTTTATCAGCTCCACACATGTGTTCATCCAGACATGGGTCAAGTTACTATTTCAGGTCCACATTACTTTGGCAAAAGCTAAATTACTTGCGAGAGACAGGGAAAAAGACTGCCCTGATGTCTGCTTTGCCCAGGCAGAAGAATGTACAAATAAATACACTCAAGTATAGTAAAGGACCCTATATATTGTTCTCAAGCTGGTGTCCATCACTGTCCTGAGAGGGAGAAAACTTATGGAAAACTGTCTTTAAGAACCTTGTGCTTGAGGGGTTGTCTGTTTATGTTCCTCTTAACTGAGTGGTTCACAGTGGGATTGTCAATATCTCCTCAGCCTGGTAATCAGGTGTGGGGACTCTCTGAGGTATTTCCCAACCTCTCAATAATGCACAGGGAACTCTGTTGGAGGTTGTAGCAGTTCTTATATAAGTGGATACTCCTTCACTTCCATTTTTCTCTTTGTTCAGTTCCCACATTCTACTTCCTTTAGCCTATCTTAAAGTTACCAATATCTGGGTTCCGTGGTGGCGCAGTGGTTGAGAATCTGCCTGCCAATGCAGGGGACACAGGTTCGAGCCCTGGTCTGGGAAGATCCCACATGCCACAGAGCAGCTAGGCCCGTGAGCCACAATTACTGAGCCTGTGCGTCTGGAGCCTGTGCTCCACAACAAGAGAGGCCGCTACAGTGAGAGGCCCGCACACCGCGATGAAGAGTGGCCCCCACTTGCCACAACTAGAGAAAGCCCTCACACAGAAACGAAGACCCAACACAGCCATAAATAAATAAATAAATAAATAAATTAATTAATTAATTAATTTTAAAAAAATTTACCAATATCTGATATCTCCAGTCCTCTCCCTAATGGAACTCCAGACATCCCAATATGAGAAAGTGGTCCTAGCCCTTGGCCCGTCTTCTGGTGGTGTAAAACTTGATGCCTTGGAAAGCTTTTCTGCCTTCCAATGCTGTTTGATAAAGAACTATTTTCTTTAGGTTTTTTAAGTCTTCTTTATTAATTCTACTTAACCTTTTCATCACCAGAAAAAGCCCAGCCCCCCTCCCGTTAGCATTAGGTGCTGCTTATACCTCGTTACACTAAGGATGTTCAAGTTTGCAGACCGTCACATTTTTAAACATATTCTTTTCTTCTTCTTCCTCTTCTTTTCAAAAAAAAGTATTAAACAAAATGCATCTCCTCCTAGTGGTAGCACAAGGGAAATCACAAGCCCACTGTATTATACCACTGTGACAGAATGTCATTTCAATTGCCTTATTAACCATATGAAAAAATATATCACAACAGTGAGAAAACTTCTCAGTTATCTATATCTTCCCCCTTAGGCTATTGTCATGAGCCACTGGCATACTAAGGAGAGTGTACTAATTCAGTTGTCAGCTGCCTCACCTATTAAAAAGGGGGAAAAATACCAGCAACAAAATTGAAACCCATAATAAGGGTGGTGAAGAGGTCTGAATAGCTCTGTCCACTTGTAGTCCTGAATTAAACACTCTCTCAGAAATGTGCCATTTGAACTGTCAGAGAGAATGCTGCTGTCACCCACATCTCGGTTGGTAATGAAGCATTAACAGTGTTGTGAGAGCAGCTTTCCCCGGCTGCATTTGGGGAACATGAGACTGGACGCTCATGCTTGAAGTTTTCAAGTGGAGTGTAAGTATCATTTACCTCATGTTCTTTTTATAAGAAGGAGGAAGTCATGATAAAGCTATGAAAGTATACAGGTCTGGAAGTCAGATCAGGGGTTTTGGGGAAGCCAGAAAACAGCAGATTTTATGAGACCTGAACCAGCGTGCCAAGTGGACAATTTAAATTTGCTAGTTTTTGGCCAGATTTTGGAGATATACTGAATTTATAAACCTGATTTCTGAAAGCCCTTGCTGTGTCTCCCTAGGAAAATACTAAGAGTTTATTAAATGATGTCCACTCTAAGTATGCATTGGATTTATAGATCACTGAATATGGGAGGAAGAGGTATAACTGATGACCTAAGTGTATATCGGACCTACTTTTCCATAAACTATTAAAGACACACTCTGTACAGTAAAAATGACTTTTAAGCTTTAGGTGATGTATATTGGAGCAATATTTTATATGATAAAACATGAGCCTACTGAAAGAAGAACACTATACTAGTCATAGTACTCCTTTAACTCACACAAGGATAATGAGGTTGAGTATGAATTAATATAGCTTATCTTTTACAGAGAAGCAAAATATTACCCAGAGTAAATGTTTCTCATCCGCAGTCATATACCTAATGATTATCAACAGATGATTTGAACCCAGGACTGACTCCAGAATCCTTGGGTTTTCCTCTGTACCACATTGGAGAGGAAATCAGTATAATGGGTTTTGCCCTTGAATCCTTTTTCTTTTTCTTACTTTTCTTACTTTGAGGAATTTTCCATCACTTAAGTGTAAATATTATTAATTCTTTGTATTTGTTACCATTAAATTTTTAAAAATTTAATACAGATTCCATTTAAAGGATTCTGGCTGAGAAAACATGCCAAAGCTGTTTAACAGCTCTGATATGGTCTTTAAAACTCATTTTAAAAATAAATCTGGGGAGAATATCATTGAGTGAAAGAATGCAGTGAAGAACATAAAATATGCAATGTTTCATACCTCCAGTTTTTATGTCTTTCCTGTCAAGGGTTTTACCCTAGAATTTGTCTCTAAGGTGCTGCCCTTGCTACCACTTCATAAGTTATTCTGTCTCTGTCCCATTGCTATTTTGCATCTTCCCTCTGTCCCTCAGTTTAAATTAAAAAAAAAAAAAAATGAATGTGATTGGCCCAGCATGTCTAGGAGACCCTAGAAAGCCTATGGATTGGTTGCCCTTGGGTCAGATAAACACCCTTAATTCAATTGGCTTAGCAAGGGGTGAGGCCTGTGGGTGGGCAGATTCAGAATGGGGCCTGGGCTGACCGGCATGTGAAAAACTATGAAGGGCCTTAAAAGCTATGAAAAGTATCTTCATTTTAATTCCTTGGTAGAAAAAAGACATTGAACCCTTTAGTATGTCAACATATCACAATTATGTTTCGGGAATACTCACTACAGTGAGTAAGTCTTGGCATAAAATACAGTCCTTGGTCCTCATAGAGTAAGTTATTTTTGCTGGATCCTGACCTCTAGGGATATCAATAGATAAAAATCCTATATGAGAAGTTGAAGAGTGGAGTGGAGAAAATCTTGGTCTCTGAAGTCATGATATAGATCGGGATTTGAATACTTTACCTACTACTTAGATGGATGTCTTTCCTAAGTGCTTGATGCCTGTTTCCTCATTCTTAAAATCATAAAACACAGCCTTTCATAAGATTTTTGTGAGGGCATGTAAAAATATTTAAAGTAATGCTTGTGAAGAACCTAATACTATCGAGAAAGGTAAGAGAAGATAAGGTTTCTGGGGCATTCTGATTCTTCTACCTTGGAAAAATAAGAACAATAATAATAATTATACATTTCAATTACATTCTTGATTTCAATTTTAAATATTCATAATAATTCTCTAAGGAAACCAGATTTCATATGGTTTAATTCCAGCTTTGCCATTACTTGCTGACCAAGAGCAAGTCCCCTCTGATTCTTAGTTTCTTCATCTGTAAAATGGTGATAAAAGAAATTACCTTTAAAGAATACCGTGAAAGTAAAGATAGAAAACATCTAATATTCTAATAAGCTCAGAGCACTTAACATGTCCCTCACAGCACATAGGCTAGCTAGTCTTGGGTATCTCTGGAATTTTCTTAATTCCATCTCCCAAATCCATTACCAACACTTTATTTTGCATTCTTTTTTTGCTTTCCCAACAGGTTCATAATGGCTCTCTCTAGAGCCCTGGATATAGAGAGAAGGGGTGTGTGTGTGTGTGTATGTGTGTGTGTGTAGGAGATGGTCAGTCCTCACATATACTTCAGTCTCCTGAGTGAGTATCCTCAATATCACTCCCTGCTTGCAACCTTGGAGATTGTGACAAGAATCACTGTTTAGCTTCCCTTTCAAGCAGAGAGCAGGGGACATGGCCTAGTCAAGAATGTGTACTCCCTTGGGCGCCTGATTTAGAGTTTAATGTGGTGAGGTTTGAAAGGGTTAATAATCAAGGGATTGGGGTGATTATAAGATAAAGTAGTAGAGTTCTGGGAAGTGCAAACTTGGAGCCTGATACTAAGGTGGAGGTCAAAAAAAAAAACAAGAAAGGAGATAGCAACTCCAGATATGGGGCTGTAGAGTAAGGTTGCTTCTCTTGTACTTACTCTGTGGTACTGGGGTGTAGGCATGTTGCCTCTTCATGTTCTGTTCTTTAATAGCTCAGGTCATAGTGTCGTGTACCGTTTGTATTTCTGTTTACTCAATTTTTTTTGCTTTACCCAGTGTTGGAACAACTGTTCTATTTTCCACGCCTTACGTACATCTTTAATTCTGATCCCTGTTGTTCTCCGACTTGATGCTTTGCTCCTACAATCCATTTGAATTGGGAAATTTTATAGGTACCATGCCCACCAGCCACCTTCCCACTATTGTAGTCTTAAAGGTCTAATCTCAAAAAGGTCATACTTTCTTATATTTTATCGGTGGTGCACAGTTGCCCAAGAAAGTAATGCTAACATCATCTAAACGGTCATATAATCATTTGAATAGTGGCCAGTCTAAGCCCGAGTTTCTCCATGTGACCCACTGACTGACCAGCAGCTTTAGCATCACATGAGAATGTTGAGTATGAAACCTGGAGTGGGACATAGCCTTCTGTAGTTTAATAAGCCCTCCAGGTGATTCTTGATACCCACTAACGTTGGAGAACTGTTGGTTTGGATTATGGATTGAGGAGGCCCATAGCATGGGTTGAAAGATTTATCTGTTGGCCTTGATTACCTTCCTTTCTAGAACTCAAACATTATAGTTCTCTTCTGTTTGTTAAAGGCTTGCTTTTGCCTAGTAAAATTTAGCTATCTTTGGAAAGGATAATAGATTAAGCTGACAGTAATTTATAATTTTATATGAATTTGTTTATATTATCTTGTCCTCATAACAGCTTTGGTAGTAGCTAATTTGAAAAACATCATTTAAAAGAGTGGATAGCTGTACAGCAGAAATTAACACAACATTGTAAATCAACTATACTTCAATGAAAAAGAAAATAAGAGTAGATAATCCAAAACAGCCACATGTCTTTTATTTCAATGAAATTTATCCTATCTTTGACAAAAGCCCAATATCTTAAAAATTAGAAACATAACTCATGGAATATTATATTATAATAACTTTAAATTTATTTGTATTTATATAAATTTTTGTGTGAAGACACTATGTAATTGTACTTACTAAAATCTCCAGTTCAGAGAAGTACTAGTTATAGTTTAGGAAAACTGAAACCACTGGTATTATTTCTGAGAGATTTTTTTCAGATAGAAATAATCAAGGGGTACAACTAAGTTTAGCTAAAGTCTTACTGATATTTGAGGCCCTCAGTTTAGGATGACTAACAGCCCATGTTGTGGAAATGTTTTGGAGGAAAACATACAGAAAAATTAAGTATCGGGTAAGTTTTAACATAAATGTTTCAGAAATTGTACTGAGAGTTCTAATTGCTAAATTATTAGAAGGCAGAATGCTGGAGTAGAAAGCAGGATGTATGGCGACTGGGGAAACATAGGCTGTGCCACCAGCTCTGCTGATAATGCTATGTTTGACCTTGGTAAAATCAGTTAAATCTCTGGACCTTACACCTATCACGTGTAAAAGGAAGAGTTGGACTAGGAAGAGTTGGACTAGATGATCTCAAAATGTTTTTCTAGGTCAATAATTCTGTTAATAACTACCATTTAATCTTTAGAAGAAGTTGAAAACAACTTATATAGAGAAAAGCTAAGGCTCCAAGAAGGTATAAAGCTTTTCCAAGGTTATGCCATTAGAAAGTAGCAGAACTGGGATTCAAGCCAGGTGTTTGATAACATTGGCAGCCTATTTAACCCATTTGTGACCTAGACTTGTGTTTTTCCTCTTACCTTTGAAAGAAAGCGTCATTGACTATACAAAAATCATATAATACTTATACCTCACAAGACAGTCATACATTGTGGACCTGACTTGAGAATATGAGAGAATTCCACATTCTATCAATTTATTTTAATATTTGTTTATTGAGAATACTTAAATAAGTATACATGATTCATTTCAATTTCACAGAAACTATTTTGAGTTATTATTGTTTATATTTTATATTGCCTTTGCATTGATATATAATCAAGAATTGATTGTTTCACTGTCCTATAATTAAATATTTCTATTGCTATATTTTAAAATGGCTTGTTGGGTAACTCTTTAGATAATTTATTATGGCAAGAACTTACTAATGTTGGAGAATGATTCATTTAGCCAACCCTCTGCAAAGCCCAACTGGGTTTTCTCTCCAAGATTTAATAATATTATACATTGGCCACTGAATTTTGTGTCAGAAATCTGGACTTTAAATAAAAGAATCAGCCCTTTAAACTAGGTCTATCTACAGGTAGCTGTTTGGGAGACAAAAAGAGTATTAGAAGATGATTTTTCCTTATCTAATCATCTTCGGTACTTTTATTTCCTCATTTTTCTGTATAACTTTCTCACATGGGTTGTTTGAAAATGACATCCCTTTTTTAGACTGTGAACTGGCCTCATCAAACTCAACGGTTTTGCATGATTGGGAAATTTTTGCATAAGCAGCCTGTATCAACTCCTTCGTTCCTGCTGATGATCTGGAAGCAGAAGGAAGCTGCTTTGGGACACACCCACATTAGTTCACACACACACACACACACACACACACACACACACACTGTCTCCCTTTGCTCCCTTTCATCTAGTGAAGTACATTATGGCCTCTTAAAGAGCATTATAAAGCACTAAAACTTAAAGGCAACATTTCCTTTGACTGAATGACTGCTCTAAGCTGGGTCTGCATGTAATCCAAGAAGAACTTATTTTTCTGATAGATACAAACAAGGCTAAGACTTCCTGTCACATTAATGAAAGTGGAGAGAATTCAGGAAATGCATGCTACCCTCTTAATTGGAAAACTTGGGCCTAAGAATAAAAGTCATTTATATTTTCTTTCTTCTAATGTCCCTGTTGTGTAACTCCATTTTGGGGAGGTAAGAACTTTCAAACTTTTTCTTTTCTCTCGACACACAACTTAAAATAATGAGGTGATTCCATCAAAAACAAAAAAGTCACTATTGCTCTTTAGAAATGAGAAGAATCTTAAGACAAGGTGATAGAAGGAAATTTTCCGAGTTTTGAAAACTATGTGAAGTTTTACAAATTTATAAATATTATATTCTTATCATTATATTAAAAGTGAATTATATTAACATGTCTTTGTGTTGCATGTGCATATCCTAGTTGGTTTTCTCTTGGAGCTGGGTGAAGTTAGGATGGAGCTGACACAGGTGGGAGAGTAGGTAGAATGTTGAGGAGAATAGCATGAAATTCACCAGTTCATCAATATCATTAGCCCTTTTTTAATTTCAAATTTTGTAAATTTTTAAATTTTATTATTTTTTTTAATTTCAATTTTAGGAGAAGAAGTAGTGGTCTATTGTCTCCTGGAATATAAGTCCAGGGACATTTTCCATAACTCTATTCAGTGTGTGATGGTGGTGAGGCCCAGGAACAATGACTGTTCCTTATTAGTACCAGATCCCCTTGCTCTAGTCTGTTGCTGACTGTGTACCTGACTCTACCTGGGGCCTTTTCTCTTATAGCTCGTAAGGGGCACAGCCAAGACTTCAGTCCAGCATGAGAGCTCACATTCTTCCTCACTGATTAACTCCCATCAAGGTTAAGTACTCTGCCCAGGTTATACAGCCAAGTGCAGGGAAAAATAAAGACTATCAATAGGGTGACCATATCATCCGGTTTGGGGAAAAAAAAATCTCAATTTAAGTTATTGTCCGTGAATAATTATCAATACTGTCCCTTCACACTCAAAATTGAGCCAGTTTCAACAAAATTATATCGTCAATTTAGCATTACAATTTAAATAGCGAATTCTCCCGTGCCCATAATTTTTTCCCTCAACAAATTTATTTATTCATTTATTTTTAAACTTTTTATTTTATAGTGGGGTATAGTTGATTAACAATGTTGTGTTAGTTTCAGGTGTACAACAAAGTGATTCAGTTATACATATACATGTATCTATTCTTTTTCAAATTCTTTGCCCATAATTTTTTTAACCCCAATTTGTTTGATGCAAGCCAATTTACTTATTTAGCTAGTTATGATTTTCCTGTGCTCAGCCCATATACAAAAGAATTTGATCTACAGATCAGTTAACCTCCCTCTATGGCATCTCACTCGAATCAAATAAAAAGCTATTTCCCGTATGAGAAATAAAGAACAGGCCCTAGCAAGGAAGATAATCATGCATTCTTTGAAAGTACATGGTCAAATTACAAAGAAAAAGAGTTCGGGGTGAGATGAAACAGGGGAGAGGCAGACACATTTTTAGACATGTCACAACATTTACAGTGATTTTAGGTGAAAAGAGCAGTAAATTCCAATAGACTGAGAAAATTTGCAGCACAGCCGGCCTAGGGAAAAAAAAAAATCTGTCTTCCACCAAGATCTTGAAAACGACTGTTGTAAAAGGCCTCCTGAAATGTGAAGATGCTGTATATTTTCTTCAGAGTCCTGCATTTGGCCTATGGTTACTTTAGGATTTTCAAATAAGTATTTAATCTCCTGGGGGAACCCCAATAGTAGCGTAGGTTTATGAAGGTGTCTTCAGTAACCCCGGTGCCCTCACTAATTAATACTTGGACTGAATCTGCCATGGGTCAGTGTCAAGGCTGCTTAATGGAAGTCCAATTAATGATGAGCAGCGCCAAAGGGAGAAGCTCCCTACCCTCTGCTGTCACCTTCCTTCTCCCAACTTTCTCAATGCCTTTCTTTATAAGTCTCTACCTCTAGCCAGTTCTGCCACTTCATGCTTCTTCCATTTTATTTAACTTTTTATAAAGTGGTCTATGCTTCACTCCTCTTCTTCAAAACTTGCTCACGTTCATCTTCAGGAATGACTATCGTGTCTTCTTGTGGTGCTGGAGAACCTTCGATGTAGTCATGCTAGAGGCAGGTTCAAAAAACAGGACTGGCTAAAGACACAAGGGGACAAAGGTTATACTTACTGAGATGCTTCTCCCCCATTTCATAACTCCAATGCACATGAACACACACACACACACACACACACACACACACACACCCAGGAAATTGTAGCGGATGTATACACCCATACACACCAAAGGATAACTCACATACACAGACTTTTTTAGCCATTATATATATCCAAGTACCATCATATATATCCTGTACCAGTGCCAACTAAGATGAAATCCATCTATCATTCTTCTTAATCTCAGGGCCTAAGGGGGGCAACAGAATTCTGATGACAGAAAGAAAGAATTAGTTTTCCATATTCTCCAATTATTTACTTTGTTAGCTAACACTCCTGTCCTCCTAGTGAGTTTCAAGTTGGGCAAATACAAGCCTGATTCTTTGGAGGAGTGGTGGGGACCTGGAGTGGCCAAAGGTCCCAGAGCAGTTGCACTCTGAGCTCTCCTGTTCGTAAAGCCCACGGTGCTTTACAAACAGTATTATTTTCTCTACCTGCTATTTCTTAAGGAAAGTTGGCAAGCTTTTCTTGGACTAACCCATTAGTCACCCTAATAATGATTTCAAAGGCACAGGGCTTGGTGAAGAAATCTGGGACTCTTGGAGTCAAAAGCATTCAAGACTAGCTCTGGGCAGAAGGAATCTCCTCTAAGGTGTCATGGAATATTCTTTCCACTTCGAGGTACTCATGCACAGAGTGGATCTCTTGCACTTAAAACCGTACCCACAAGTGGCATGTGGGTTTAGACTTCTACCTATTAATAAAACAATAGCAGTTCCTTATATTTATAGATTTTTATCCAGTTTATAAAGAAATATCCATGTCCCTTAACTCATTTAAGCACTTCCAGGAATCATCTCCAAAACCTGGTCATGCACTATATTCTCTAATAAAACACAGACCTGCATTTAAAGCAAAGGCAGGGAAGGCAGCTTCTAAGAATGGCTTAGAAGGATACCCTGTTTCCACAGCTGTGGAGTCAGATTATACCGGTGACGTTTTGAGCTTTTCCCAGTGCAAAGCCAACAGCCTATCAACCTATGCAGTCACAGAGGGGGCCCTTGACAAATAAATATTAACTAAATAAATTCACTTTGGGTAAGAAAGAGCAGAACTGTGACCTTTCTCTTCAACAAGTTTCTCATCCATGGAATAAAGAAAATTTGCTCAGTTGGACTTTGTACAAGATGTTCTCTGCTGCCTGGTATAAACTGGAACAGGAAGAGAATTCAGGAGAAGAATAATAGGGTCTGGACTCCGATTGAATTATTTTCACCTCTGCCCAGAGAGAACAACATCCTAGGAGAAAAAGGGATTAATCAGACCAAGTGCTTTGAACATACCAACAGCTTAATGAATGTGAACTAATAGATTCTTAGCTATGGGAGAGAGCATGAGGTCACCTGTCTTTATCCCTGCTTCCCTGCAGGACCGCACTGAAACCTCTTCCTAAAAACCAGGGTTGATGCTGAATTCTAAGCCAAAATGTAGAATGAACAGTACAGAATTGCTGAACCCAGATTCGTATTAAACTCATTTTTGTTCTTTTGTTAAAACCCAAACTTAAAAAAAAGATAAGACCACTTGAATACATTTAAATGTGGAGATCTTCTTTTCTTGAATATGAACAAAATAGGAATATGCTTTCTGAAAGATGCCTGAGTTGATCCAGTATTTATTTGTTTCAAGAAGAATTATAGTCTTTGAGATAAAAGAATTTCATAGCCTCCAACAGTAATATTTACTAGGGCTTCATGCACACAATAATTCTGTGTATTTAAATTAAATAGCCCTGATGCATTTCGAACACATTTTCTTTCCTTCAAAAGGAGTGATCCTTTTCTATGTCATTCTTTTCCATGAGAATTTCCACAAAGTATCCCCTTTTATGCTATAAAATTATAATTTTTTACACTTTATTTTCTATCTGTCAAGTCACAGAATTATTGTCAATTACATTTGTAGGTTTTAACAATCTACTTAAAATTAAAAAAATTTTTGTGTGTGTAGCAGAGGAGTATCAGGTAGGTCCATAATTCAGAATAAAGCTTCCCCTGATACCTGCACCCCAACTACTAATACCCTGATTCCTCCTTGTCCTGTTGAAGATGAGGAAACACAGGTTTATGGAGGGAAAAGTCACTCATGACATTGACCATGGAGACAGAAACAGAAGATTTATTCCTGAGTTCTACCACTATTAATCTCATTAAGTAGTACTGCCTTTAAATGCTCCATGCATTGCTGTACTTTTAAAATTTTAACAATGTGACTTTATCTCATCAAAATTAAATTAAAGAAAAACTTCATATTTAGTTATAAGATGTCAAAATGAAAATCAGTTTCAAAAGTCTGGGAAAAAAACACAACAATAAAACCACAGTGCACTTTGGATCTCTTTATGTTATAAGTGATTGTCATGCCAAACATTTCTTTCCTCTTAGTCACATAGGACATTTATATAATTTCTGCAGCGTTACAATAGAATTACTCCTCGGAGAAACCCCATACTATGAGAACGTATTCCAGTTAACTGAGCTGGCAGATGACCTTAATATACGAAATATATTGATACAACAACCACTTACTTTCCTGACCGATGAAGCTGATAAAAGAAGAAGTAGAACAGAGAATATATGAGGGGAAAACATCCAGGCGGCTTAGACCCATGCTGTGGGAGTTGGAGTCAAAATAATCTAACCTACCTCATTCACTTTGATTAATTTTTTCCTCTGATGGCATTATTTTATTCTCATCGCATTGTTCAAGACTTTATTTCACTAGGTCTAGTTGTTTTCCATTCTTGTTGATGTGAAGTACCGAGACCCAAATATTCATTCTTACAGAGAAAAGACCACCTGTAAGCATCGTTTTCACAAGGTCACAAGTCTGTGGTTTCTCGTCCATCTTCAATCTCCACCTCTCCGGAGCCTATCTCACTTGCTTTATTTCCTATAAGTCCCTCACATGACGCCTGGCACATGGTAGGTGTTTAATAAATATACGTTAAGCGAACCAATGCTGCTCATTAGAGTAACCCCTCATTTACAAGCTTTGTGAACATGAGTTACTGTCTCACTTAAGCAGGTCAGCTAAATATCTTATTTCTCTCAGAAGTTGTCCTTTATTTACTAAATTAGCCAGACCATCCAAAGTTGGTATGCCAAATATATATATAACCTTAGTTACCTTAAGTAATGGATCTCCTAAGGAGAAATCGTGACTTTCAGCAGATACTTGTAGTGGTAAATGAAATGTTGAGCAAAGTGCAGATTTCGACATCAGAAATACCTTGATTTAAATTCCAGCTCCCAGATTACTTAGCCATCTGACCATGAAAGCGTTACTTAACTTCTCTGAACCTGATTCCTCATTTGTAGTAATAACTGGCTTTCAGAATTTATGAAGCATTGCATAAATATCAGGAGGTCCAGCATAGTGCCTGAAGCATGGGAGGCCTTACTCATAGGCAACTATTACTGTTTCTAAATTTCACATTGCACACAATACTACAAACCTGCCTCTCGAGGGGAAAGTATAAAATTTTATAATAACTACTATTTATTTAAACTGAAAATGTACGAAAATAAATTTCTGCTAGACTAAAATACAGTCTACAACATTCAGTTTAAATATACAAATCACAACAGCAGAAGTTAGCAGTAAGTTGAAATATAAAATAGAATGTTTCCATCTCCCTGCTGCCTCTCTTAATTCTTTTGGGACAATTTGGTATTATTTAGTAAGTCCTGAAGTTCCATAGAGTAAGAAATTTGGGGACTTCTGGGGAATGGGGAGGCAGCACAAGTAGATATGAATCTGGCCAGCTTCTCCTTGGCCCATTTACACTCTCTGGATGTCAGCAGTTGAAGGTCCACAAGTCATAGTGATGCCAGTAAGACTTGAAGAGAAGTAGTTTCAACCACAAAAGCCGGAAAGAAATTTTTAAAAATTGGTCCCTATGATTTGATTGACAGATAGTTGCTTTTGTGTGTTTTTCACTCACTCATTTTTCGTCCTTAAAAAAGATTACTCAGTGCCTAATACATCAAGATGTTGAAATCAATGCTGGAACAAGAAACTAATTTTACCATTATGCAGTTTATAATATAATGAGGGGAGGGGAGATTTATAATCAGGAATGTTTAAGATAGTATGGATGCATTCATTTAATAAATGCAGGTTAGGTTCTCTTTGGCATTCATGTTTTGTGAAAGAGGAGATTTCAGTTTGGTCAAAATATAGCCTTTGCTGCTTGTAAAGTGAGGTCAGCAAATTACAGTGACATATTATGTCTTGGATTTGCAATTCACAATGTGCCTACATTGAAAATCTCTGGTTTTTATGGTTGTGCTGAGATGGCTATAATTTTTTCAAAATTCCTTTGATATTGGTAAATTGTTTTCTCCCCGGATGAGTGGAGAGGTCAGTATAGAAGTAAACTGTTCGGAATCTTTAAATGCTTTCCCAAGTAGAAGGAAATGAAAAAGTAGAAAAGCTTTCACAGACTGAGAAATCACAAGCGGATCGTCTGTGGTGGTGGTAGTGACCATTGTTGTAACTAACATTCACTGAGCTCTTATTACGTTAATTACAACAATCAGTATATACGGGTGTCCTCGCATTACCCCTGTGAGGTGAGGCTTCCTAATTTTATTTCTGCTTTGCATGTGGAGTTACTGAGGTTTAGAGAGGTTATGTCATTTTCCCACAGCCCTGCCGTTGGTGGCCGTGGCTGTCAGACTGTAGATCTGTTCTTGAACCCCTGGCTCTGCCTCACAGTAAGGGGCCCCAGGGCCTCTGGGTGGAGGGGAGTGGGGCACAATGCAGCCCCCTCCATCCCCAGTGTGCATCAGCCTGCTGCTGTCTGCAGGGAAGGGGGACCACCTCTGCAGCTCCGTGACTGTGTTAATAACAGCAAGATAACACTCCCATCCCAGCACCACTCCTCCAGCTAACGGCCTCACAGTGTGGCTGGCTTTATGCATTGCATGGCTTTTCCAATCTGATTCTCAATTCAACTCCAAAGAATATCATCGCCCTCAATTTATAGATGAGAAAAAGTAGGTTTAGAGGTTTAATAAATCCTGCCTGTGTGCCAGGATTCAAATACAGGCACATTTGCTGTGTTCTTACCTCTGGAACTAAACTGCCACCTTCCTTCCACAAAGTGTTAAAAACTATGGTCTCCTACAGCCATGAGTGGCCCCAGAGGTCAGTAAACTCACCCAAGTAATCTAAACTCAGAGTAAGCAAAGAGAAGCTCATCTTCACTGTGATACTTGGTAAACCTGCTGCGGCGTCCTTCTGGTCCTAGAAGAACTGTGTTCTATTTCCAATTCTCTTTCTTATAACTTTACCTGAAATTTTTGAATTCCTTTTAGAATCAAGTATTTTTCCTTACACTGATAGTTTGTTTTTCCCCTTTTCCATCTATCTCCATTTCCCTGTGTACACTCAAAACAACACAGAAGTATGAACTGATGTTTTTGAGATCCAATTCGTTACTCTTTTTTATTTTCATCGCATATTAAACAATATTTCCTAGAATATTTTCTTCTATTCCTAAAAAACTTGATCTGTGATTTTTCAGGCATTCCATAAAACTTCGGGCAATATTTTCCAGAAAGGAATTTTTTAAAACCATTTTGATACAGTATTTCTACATTAATGCAATAGGGACTTTTGAACAAAGAAAATATAACATTTAATTATAATAGCTATTTCATCTTTATGCAAATATCCTTTAAATGCTAGAATTCAAAGGACACTCCCTTAAAAAGTTATCATGGTTCACACCTCTTAGTGAATAGCAGATGTTGACAATGAATTTTAATCTTTTTTATGTTTATTACAGATATATTTTAATCACACTAGAAAAGTGAAAATAATCCAGAGTGAGGTCTTAAATTTAATTTTAAGAATTTTAAAAAAAGATTCTTCTAGATGGTGAAGAAAAGTGGGTGAATGCCACAGTTTTTCATTGTGACAACAGTGCCACCTAATGTTTGATCGTGGACTCTGAAATAAACTAAAAACCAAATGTAAACTTTGGCTATGAATCCTAAACCTCTATTTGTACTTAGGATAAAATTTGACAGTTTAAATGTGAGTTAAACTGAATAATTTACATTGTTTTTAAAAGTCAGAAGTATGTAATTCTACTTCTTCTAATCATTTCAGTATAGAAAAATATTAATTTTCCACTTAGCCTAATAAAGAACTATTTGGATTATTTATTCCAAATAGAAGTACAAAACTGCACCCCTGTGATTATTATCTATTAAAGATAAGCTTCTGGTCAAATTAATTTATTATAGTAAAATTATATCATTATTAATTGAAATTTAAGGGGATGCTACCTCTGTGAATTAGTAAAACATGAGTTGTAATTTTGTATTTTATTTTAAATATATAATAATATTTAAATATAAATAAATAAATAAATATAAATATAAAATAAAATATTTAAATAATATTTAAATATATAAATATATTTAAATATATTAAAAATATAATAATATAATACACGCTTCACTGCGTGTAGCCTTCTATTTCATTTATCAGAGATTTCATTCCCCAGGTTTTCTAGATAATTCATAGGATGTTATTTTATCTTGAGCTCAAACACTTCACAACCTCAGCCTCCTGTGACATAATTTATTGTTAGTTTTATGCCTAGTTTATGACCAGAGAAACTGAGGTACACAGAGCATATTCATGCTGGCAGATTCTGTTAATTAATTAACCCCTCCAATGCATCAGCGACCTCTCTTCCCCACTCCTCCAGGGGCTGGTGAGAAGTGTGCAGAAACATGCCAGGTGTAGGAGTGCTTCCTGGAAAGCCCTGGCTTCCTTTTAAAAGGGACTGAATTACTGGCTTCACCCTTCCTTTTTCTTTATCTTCTTCCCTTGAACAGGAATGTGATGCCATAGTTTCAGCAGCCATCTTATATCTGTTGCAGAAAGACCAAGGCACTTTTCAAAATACTGGCCCTGGTATCATTGAGTTAGTGAATCAAATCCAGCAGCCACTTATTCCACACTTCTTATTAGGTGAAAGAAAAACAAAAACTATTTAGATCATTATTCACTGGGTTTTCCAATATTTGGAGCTGAAAACCATCCCAAATGGTCTAGAAGTAGAAATGCAGATTATAGTAATTGAGCCTCTAGGCACAGTGCCCTGCATAAGTGCCAGGAATGAAATCAGTGACCGTCCATGTTGTAATGAACTGGTGTCGTGGAAGACACAAGATCACCCAAAATTAGTCAGTTTTAAACAACAAACACTTGAGTGACGATTTCGCAGTGGATCATGACCTATACTGTAGGACACAACTGATGTAAGATATAGCCGTTGCACAAAAGACCTAAAAATCATTTGAAAAAATAATTGGCTAATGTGACAAAACATCGGTGATGTGTCAACTAGATGGATAGACAAGAGTTACTTAAATTAAAGCCATGCTTATAGACTTTGGTCACTGTGTAGACACTGGAGAGAGAGAAAGAGAAAAGGCATTCCAGGTAGAGGAACAGTATGAGAGAGGGTGAAGAAGCTGACCGTACAAGGTATGGTTTGTACCAGTTGTCAAGGGGTCATTAAGGATCTAGGTTCACATAAAAGCCGTAGACCCTGTCTCAATTTTGTGCTTACTTGGTTCTGTGGGCAGGTGGTTGGACTCCTTTTATCTAGGGACGTGATGAGCAATAGAAAGAAGTGAGTAGTTAGAGAAAAAGTTGACAGTGGTAAATTGAGCAGAGACAATTAAACCCATGGGGCAAAACACAAGAAATTCTTCAGGGCTAGAGACTTAAGAAAATAAAACCAAACTCATAGATAAAGAGAAGAGAATGGCAGTTGCCAAAGGTGGAGGGGTGGGGGATGAGCAAAATGGGTGAAGAGGGTCAAAAGATAAAAACTTCCAGTTATAAAATAAATCATGGGGATGCAATGTACAGCATGGCGACTATACTTAATAATACTGTAGTGCATATCTGAAAGTTGCTAAGAGAGTTGATGCTCTATTAAAAGTCAAGGGTCCCCAACCTCCAGGCCACAGACAGGTACCGGTCCATGGCCTGTTAGGAACCAGGCTGTACAGCAGGAGGTAAGCGGCGGGCGAGCGAGCGAGCGAGCGAAGCTTCATCAGTATGTTCAGCCGCTCCCCATCGCTCACGTTACCGCCTGAGCGCCACCTCCTGTCAGGTAGGCGGCGGCACTAGATTCTCATAGGAGGGCGAACCCTACTGTGAACTGCACATGTGAGGGATCTAGGTTGCGTGCTCTTTAGAGAATCTAATGCCTGATGATCTGACGTGGAGCTGAGGCGGAGATGCTAGCTCTGGGGTGTGGCTGCGATTACAGATCATCATTAGCAGAGAGGTTTGACTGCACAGAGACCATAATAAATCAATTGCTTGCAGACTCATAGCAAAACCCTATCAGCGAGTGGCAAGTGACAATGAAGCTGCATCTTACGAAGTAGACTGGACATAAGCAACACACTTCGGGTGTCACTGTCTCCCATCACCCCGGATGGGACCATCTAGTTGCAGGAAAACAAGCTCAGGACTCGCACTGATTCTGCATTATGGTGAGTTGTATAATTATTTCATTACATATTACAATGTAACAATAATAGAAATAAAGTGTAATGAATAAATGTAATGCGCTTGAATCATCCTGAAACCATCCCCACCCTCTTCTGTGGAAAAATTGTCTTCCATGAAACCGATCCCTGGTGCCAAAAAGTTTGGGGACCGCTGTGAAAAGTCCTCATCACAAACAAAAACGACTGTAAATCTGTATGGTGATGGATGTTAACTAGACTTACTGTGGTGATCATTTTGCAATTTACACAAATATTTGATCGTTGTGTTGTACAACTGGAACTAACATAATGTCGTACATCAATTAGACCTCATAAAAAAGCCTTCAGAAAATATAATCAGTACTAGTTTGAAAGCATATAGAAAATCATGTGACTGATTCCATAAGCTGTAACTCACATCCTGCCTATGACCAGACACCTGTCATTAGGACATGGATGACTCAAAGCATCAAGTGGTGGAAAATGATGGATTATAGAGGGGCTCAGTGGTGTCCAGGTCCATGTGTGAGTGCTCTGTTTGCCTTTCACTTAAATGATGAACATACAATTCAGGCTTGGCCGCATCTGGAATACACCTTGATATTTGGAGATTTTTGTCTGAACTGCTACATATTTGAATTTCTGTATTTATTCATTCTCTTATTCTTTCAACAAATATTTATCAAGTGATTATTCTGTACCAGGAACTGTAGAGACCATGCAGGTACCAGGAGTTTATACTCCTCTTTATCTTTGCCATCTGATCACCCACTTACACAGAAGGACTGGATTATAAATAAAAATTTAGGTATCTTATCCACATGCAATTTTATCTTAAAATATTTCACTTATGTAACCCTCAAATAGCCTTTGCTTATCTTTTCATTTTCTTTTCCCAGTTTCATTGCATGTGTACTTCAACATCTTTCTTTTATCCAGTCTTAGTCTGATTTGTATTTTAAATTATACTTTCCTCTAGGTCTGTTTAAAAAAATGTTATAATTTCTTGCATCCTAAAAACGTATGTGTATGTTCATGTGTGTGATGGAATAGGCCTGGTTATTTTCTATCCAGGAGCACTGACGGAACAGAGTAGGGTACCGGATACATAAGATATAAACAATAGTTACAAAAGAGAGAGAAAAGGATTTTGGAAAAGAGAAAATTAGATTTAGGAGATCAAGGAAGACATATGAGGAAACAAGAGAATCTAGAGTTGGCTCTAGAGGTCTAGAAGTGCACTTAATTTCTTTAACAGTAGCTTAAACATAAACCAGGTATCAATGAGACTGAATTTTTCCATATTTGTGTCAGCTTGACTTCCTCTTCTTGGACAGCAGAATAATGGTCCTTGTGTGGAGATGTGGAGGAAAGAAACTCCTCTTGGCCAAATTATCTTCCCATTTCATTCATTCTGTGCTTGGTTTCTGCATAGAAACACTGGACCATAATGAGCAGCCTCGTTTAGTTTCTTAATGAAATACTTTTCTGGTTTAAATAAATAGTGAAGACATTTCAAGGTGAGTTCTCAGTCCCATAGGAGGCCTCCACACCCCTAGCTCTATCCAACCATCCACAGTGAGAATATAAAAGTAAATGTTAGCACATCATATGCAGTGGTTCTGAAGAGTGGGCTGAAGTTGTTGGAGCATTTATAATCCTTTTCCCTTCCTTTTCCATAAATATGCCCTCCTTTACATAAATCTTTGATGGTTTAAGTCTTTAAGAGCATATATTGAAGAGGTGATGTCAAAAGTTAGAAGGATGGAAAATAATTAGATTATGGAGCATTTTTTAAGTGGGTTTACTTTTGCTGCCTTCTCTTTTAAATAAGTATGTTTACAGTATGAATGTGATAAAACGATGATTCCCATAACCATCATTTTATAGTGTGCCTTTTAAATGATTATAAAACAAGAGGAGGTTGCAGCATGTGTTTTTAATTCTTTTTTTTTTAAGTATAGTTTATTTACAATGTTGTGTTAGTTTCATATGTAAAGCAAAGTGATTCAGTTATACATACACATATATCTGTTTTTTCAGATTCTTTTCCCTTATAGGTATTACAAAATATTGAGTATAGTTGCCTGTACTATAGAGTAGGTCCTTGTTGGTTATCTTTTTTTTTTTTAATTATTAGCACCTTTTAATTATTTATTTATTTATTTATTTATTTATTTATTTGGCTGTGTTGGGTCTTCGTTTCTGTGCGAGGACTTTCTCTAGTTGCGGCGAGCGGGGGCCACTCTTCATCGCGGTGCGCACGGGCCTCTCACTATCGCGGCCTCTCTTGTTGCGGAGCACAGGCTCCAGACGCGCAGGCTCAGTAGTTGTGGCTCACGGGCCTAGTTGCTCCGCGGCATGTGGGATCTTCCCAGACCAGGGCTCGAACCCGTGTCCCCTGCATTAGCAGGCAGATTCTCAACCACTGCGCCACCAGGGAAGCCCGGTTATCTATTTTATATATAGTAGTGTGTATATGTTAATTCCTAACTCCTAATTTATCACTCTCCCCCTTTCCCATTTGGTAATCATAAGTTCATCTTCTTTGTCCGAAGGTATATTTCTGTTTTGTATATAAGTTCATTTGTATCATTTATTTTAGATTCCACATATAAGTGATATCATACTTGTCTTTCTCTGTCTGACTTACTTCACTTAGTATGATAATCTCTAGGTCCACCCATGCTGCTGCAAATGGCATTATTTCATTCTTTTTATGGCTGAGTAATATTCCATTGTATAAATATACCACATATTTATCCATTCATCTGTTGATGGACATTTAGGTTGCTTCCATGTCTTGGCTATTGTAAATAGTGCTGCAGTGAACATGGGGGTGCATGTATCTTTTTGCATTATGGCTTTCTTAGGATATATGCCCAGGAGTGGGATTGCAGGATCATATGATTCTTTCAATAGATATTTTTGAGTGCCTTCTGTGTACCAGACATTGTTGGAACTACTGCACATAAAAACAAACACAACAAACAGAAACGCTGACCTAAAGGACCTAATCTTTTTGGAGTAAGAGAGATGATATATGAAATAAATAACTAAATAGGTGGTATTTTGTGTAGTGATAAACACTAAGAAGGAAAAGAAATCATGAGGGGTATAGGGAGTGTGTAGGGGATTGCAATTTTAAGGAGAATTTGAGTAAATACCTGGAGAAGATGAGGGTTTGAGCCCTCTGGATTTTAGGGGAAACAGACACCCAAGAAGATACAAAATTTGATGTCAGAATCTTGTAGGGCATTGGAGGGTATGGGGCAGAGGAGAAACTTGATAAAACTGATATGCTGGCTGCTGATTTGAGAATAGACTGAAGTGAGGCAAGGGAAGAAGCAGGGAACCAGTAAGGAGGTTCCCGCACTATTGCTGGTGAGAGATGGTGGGGTCATGGAGCAGGGTCGCAGGAGTGGAGGTGGTGATGTGTGGTAGGATTCTAGCTACGCTGAGAGTACAGAGCCAGGAGGATGTACTGATGGATTGGATGACATAGGTGTGAAAGAAATGATTCTAAGTATTTGGTCTGAGCAACTGGGAGAATGGAGTTGGTGACGCCGTTAACAGTGATGGGGGAGACTTTGCAAAGAATGCTAAGGAAAGGGATCTGGAGCTCATTTAGAGCATCTTAAGTCTAAGTCTGGGCATATTAAGTTATCAGTCTAAGTGGAGACGGTGAGTACCAGATGTAAATAGGAGTCACAGTGCAGGGAAAGTTCAGAGGTATTTATATAAATTGTGGAATATAAAGGAAGTATTTAAAGTTCCTTAGGCTGCAAGAAATCACCAGGGCAGTAAGTGAGGATAGAGAAAAGGGCCAAGAACCGAGCCCATAGTTAAGAGGTCAGGGAGATGAGGAAGAAGAGTCATACGTGTCTGCTAGAATGGGCTGAGCCCATTCCATACCACCAGTCTGCCTGGAGTGGGACCACCATGGGGCTCATTTGATGAATCACATTTTAGGACAATAAGTAAAATTCTGTCCCATGGTAAGTTTCCAGTCTGATAATGTTGGGTTTTTATTGTCCAGTCAAGTGAAAGAAATAATAGAACATTTGTTGCAACTTGGCCAAAACACTAATTTTATTTATTTATTTAGTCATTCATTCATTCATTTATTTATTGAAATATACTAGTTGATTGACAATATTGTGTTAGTTTCAGGTGTACAGCAAAGTGATTCAGTTATAGATATATATATATTTTTTTTCCCCAAAAAAACACTAATTTTAAATTGTGGTGTCCTGAAATCCTTAAAGTCTTCAATTGACAATATATTGGCTTTCAGAACATGGGAATTAAATTTGATGCATATTGAAAAAATTCTCTTGAAACATTTAATTATTTTAAGGGAGGCAAATCCATTAGGATTTGGCTTTCAGTGAGTTTTCTTTTTTTTCATATTCCAGCAGTATAACAACCACGCCTATAGAATCTTACTGATTAGGTATATTGGAAATTAACACAGCATACCATTTTATGATTTCCCAAGAACATGAGCTATATACTACAGTTTGTCCCTCACCATATAAACATTTAGAAAAATAGCTATTTCTACTCATGAGCCTTGTTGCTTATGAACAAGCAAAATATTGTTTTGTGCTCTGGCTGTCATTAAATGGTTGACAGATTTGGGAATGGGATATAACAAGATGTCCAGAGTTATCCTAGGCAAGTTCTTCCTCTCGTACAAAATATAAATCAGTCATCCTGTGGATACTTATCAAACTGTGTACCTGGTAAAACAAACTGGTGAGTAAATGGCATGAGACTCTTACTTCTATAATTGACCAGATTTGCTACATGCATTTAAAAAAGTCAAGTCATTTTATAAAACATGGCACCATTTTTTCCCACACATAGGAAAAAAAGAAAAAATATATATACTTGAAAACTATTTCTTCTAAGCTCTGGAAAGCTCACCCTGATGCAAGCAGGTAACCTACTAAAGTGTTGAGAGCAACTTATTACTTTCTCCATCAGATGTCATTTTAAGTAGGAGCTGAACATGACACAATGAGATTCCATCTGGAGAAAGAGCTAACTTGCACATTCGGCGTGTAGACAGTCAAGAAGAAGAAAATGCAGAAAGTGATACTGTCAAAGAACTTTGTAACAGGAAGGTGGACAGTTTATGAGATGACACTGCAATCAGCTAGACATGTGATATTGAGTCTGAAAAGGCCAATGTTATTTGGAGATGCAGAAATAGAGCCATCGGGCTGGGGAGCAGGAAGATGCTGGCTCCCCCTCTAATGATGGAGAAATTACACTTTCAGAATCCCGTTTGCATAGAGACATCTCATTTCGAAAACAATGTAGACAAATTGGGCAGCAGTCAGAAGAAATGTGATGCCATGATTAAGAGACTGATGAACAAGGATCCCGGAGTAGTCAAGCAATTAAGCCTGCATGTGAAAATCTGACAAAGCACCAGCACTGTATGCATGTAATTGCTGTAAAAGCTGAAGAACAATTGTTATTGGAAGTGGGACAAGTGAGACAATTAGAAAATCAATTTCTTTTTCTTCTAAATGAAAATGCTGTTATGCTATTGCCTTTCCAGAGACATGGCACAACATGTAGAGTTGGAATCAATTGAGGACCCTCCTGACCAGAAAACACACTCTGGCCCCAACAGGAGTAAAGAAGACCATTAACAGTTCGGAGATCTGTCAAAATTCCTGGGAAGTGGATGGTCGTGCCCAGCCAAATCTGGCAACCAAGAGAGTGAAAATAATAATAATAACAATAATAATAATAATAATGCCCTATGTATGTACCAGATACCATTTTAAACACATTGCATATATTTAACCCTCACACAATTTTATGTACCACACATTAATATTACCCTTATCTTAGAGATGAGGGAACTGAGAGCCAGAGAGCTAGGAAGTGTTAGAGCCGGGGTTCAGGCCCGTGGGCTACTTCTGCAGCCAGAGTGCCTCACCTTTAAGCTATGATGCTGCTTCATAAACTCACAATTTCTTCACTTGAAGAAATGGATCCCCTCCTCTACTCCACACAAAGAGTTAAGCCCTGAAGTTCTTGGAGGGCTATTCGGTTCCCTTTCCATGGCATTAATTCCACCTAAGACAGAACTGACAGGTGCGACATCAGGACTTGACACAGATTCACAGGAAGTCTCCCCAGTGGAGCTGCAACTAACTTAAGTCAGGTGGGCATGAACTGGTTTTGAATAGTTAAGAGCTATTACACTTAAACATAGAATGATTATTTTAGTTTACCCCAGCACCATTAAGGTAAGTATTTCATTTCAGAGTTCTTTCTCCAGCTCTCCGTGGTCTCTCTTTCTCTATTTCTTTCAAAGCTCCAGGGTAGAGAGTGCGTTTATGCACTCCTAATGGAGGGAAGAGAGATCTAGGTTCTTCTGCTATCTTTGAAGTTTGCTCAGGTCTCCAAAAAAATATGGCTGCTCTGGACTGATCCCCAAGTATTTAGGGGTCCGGCTCAACCTAGCTTGTTGTTGCCTACTCAATGATACAGATCAATTCATTTCCTCTCTTTTTCCTGCATTGTGAATTTTCTCTTTACTTCATAAGTCCCATCAGTAATTTCTCCTTTCTTAAACAAACACATGACTCTTTTGATCTCATTATCTTCACCTGGCTACCACCCCATTTTTCTTCTCCCTTTTACAGCAAAACATCTGCCAAAATTTATCTCTAATTTTTCTCTTCAACTCCCTCCAACTAGACTTTGTTCCCCAAAATTCCACTAGCATTGCTCTTATCAAGGTCACCAGTGACCTCTGTGTAGTTAGATCTAATGGCCAGTCTTAAGGCTTATCTTACTGGACCCCTCAACATTATTTGACAAAAGTGGTCACCCCTCATCCCTGAAATACTCTTTTCAGGGGGCTTCCAGAGCACCTCAGCCTCCTGATTTTTCTCCATCTTCATGGAACACTCCTCTCATCTTGGTTCCTCTTCATCATCCCACCTTTCAACTATCAAATTACATTTGGCTTATTCATTGGCCCTCTTCTTTATTCTGTCCTAATCCGTTGGTTATTTCATCCAACTTTATGGCTTTAAATGCTGCGTATATATTGGTGACTCACAAATGTATAACTTCAACCCAGACCTCATCCCTGAAGAAGAGCCTCATAGGTGTAACTGTGTCCTTGGCAGCTCTTCCTCGGGGTCTAATTAGCATCTCCAGCTTAACAGGTTTGAAATGAATTACTGTTCTTCTCTCCATTCCCAACTATTTCTCTGGCAGTTTTCTCCTCAACAAACGGCAATTCTCTTTTTCTTGTTTTTCAAGCCAAAGACTTTGGAGTCAATTTTCCCTCTTCTCCTTCTGTTAAATGTCATATTCTAATCCATCAGCCAATCACGTCAGTTTTACCTTCAACATATCCACATCGAATCACTTACCAGAATCGGATCACTTACCATCATGTTTACCTGGTTCAAGTGACCATCATTTCTTGCCTAAGTTATTATACTACCTGTCTATTTAGTCTTTCTGCTTTTACCTTTATTCCCTTTGGCCTGTTCACAACACAGCAGCTAGAATGATCCCTTTAAAAGGTGAGTGAAATTAAGCCAGTCTTCTATCAAAATTCTCTTAATGGCTTCCTGTTTCACTCAGAGTAAAAGCAAAGTCCTCACATTAGCCTTCAAAGCCCTGACAGATCTGACCTCTTACCTTTTCCTCTCCCTCTGTCATTCTGTCCTATCCCCAGTGGCCTTCTTGAAATGCCAGCCATACGTCCATCTCAGAGCCTTTGCTGACACTGCTGTTCCCACTGCCTGGAACATTCTTCCTTCAAATATCTGCACTGTATACTTTTTTCTGTCTTTTAGAAATGCTGTATGTTCACCTGTGTTTTACCAGAATATTCTTCCTAAAATTATTTGCAGAACACCCTTAACCTCTCTCTGTTTTATTCCAGGGTGCTTACCACTCTCTGACATTAAATTTCATATTTATTTGTTTGTTTTTTCACTTGCTATTATTATTTTATTGATTGATTTTAGTTTTTGGTCTCCATGCACTAAGATGTAAGTCCCATAAGAATGAGGATATGTTTATCATTTTTGTTTTGCTTGCTTATAAATCCCCAGTACATAGAACAGTGCCTGACACCTAGTAATTGCTCAGTACGTATTTCTTCAGTGAATCAAATGAATAAATGACGAATACTCTATTACTTGAACTTTTCCTCCTACATGGAATACTTTTCTGCTTATCTACAATTTTGAATACCCAGTTCGAGTTGCACCTCTTTCATGAAGCCCTTGATGGCCTCTCTGTTTTCTCTGTCCATTGAAATATAATGACATTTTTAAACATAATCTGCTTACGTATTAAACTGTCTCTCTTCTTTATCTATTTTTGTCTATTAATAATTACATGCATATATTTTATGTGGCGTGGTTTTCTCTTCCAACCAGATTATGTATGGAATCTATGTCATATTCCTTTCTTATCTGATTTCTTGCTATTCTGTCTCCCACTATCCCCTACACAATTCTACCAGGATTCAGTAGAACTCAGTAAGCTCATAATGAAGAATAAATAAATGAATAACTCAAATTTCTGCCCCAATCACTCAGGAAAAAATATAAGTAAATTGATTATGAGGAGGTTGACATACATACTTTTTGAATCCTTTATGTAGAAAAATAAAGATTTCATGTTTAGCACTTGAGATGTTCTGATTAAAAGGGAGAAAGTAAAGTTTTCATTTTAAAGGTAAAGTTGTAACTATGGAAGCACTTCAAACTCTTTTGGCATAATACTTGGAAAATAAGCCTCAGGGACAGAACAAATGTGTAAGATTTTCATAAACAGAGATAACCACTTCCATTTTTAGAAAAATATACAATTCTACATTTTTATGTGTTATAAATGATGGGGAAAATCTTTTGCCTCACATGCATTATATAATCCATTTTAAACAAACAGAAAATGAGCTACTATTACTAAAGCAGTCATTCATTAGAATGTGCATTTAACTTCACCTTTCTAGCGATGTTTTGTCCACTCAGGTAAAAAGCAGACAGAAATGAAGTAAGATGCACTTGAAGAACTCACAGAGTTCAGAAACCACACATTTGACAACTGTGTTTTTCTGTGGCAAACAGACTGGAAAAAGCAAAAAAGGAGACTAGTTCCAACTCTACTACAGCATTGTAGCATTAGATGGTTATGGCTTAGGCTGGAGTGAGATAGTGCAGGGACAGGAGGGGATGTATTGGAAGCCTTTGAGGACATGCACTTTTCAGGGCCTGGAAGGGGAGGGTGAAAGGGCTTCTCAGAGTGACTCTTTGGCATTTGGTGGTATCATCACTGAGATAGGGTCAGTGGAAGAGGTTGTAGTTGGAGGAGAGCATTATCTTTGTATTTGACATTGAGTTGGAGGTACTTTAACAACATCCCAGTGGAGCTGTCAAGCAGGAAGGCAATCATATTTTACAGGCCTGATTTGATGTTCATTATCATGTGGCTTGTACTTAAGGCTGAGTATATGGATGAAGTTGCCTAAGAAGAGAGCTCAGATTGGGAAGGGAGAAGGGCTAGGCCTCACCCCTGAGGGATTCCAGCGTTTTATGGACAAGTTGAAAGGTGAGAAGTCGAATAAGATAAGGACTAAAAATGTCCATTGAACTTGAAGCCATAGAGATTATTGGTAACTTTAGTGAAATACGTTTTGTGGAATAAGGGGAATTGAGATGGGATTTTGTTGGTGAATGAGTGGAAGAAGAGGAACTATAGAAAATATAGAAGCCTTTCAAAATGTGAAGAGGTGAGTAAGTAGTGAAAAAGTACCAAGTAAAAAGACATTAAGGACAACAGGCCTTTTCCCTCCCTTCCTTCCCTCCTTCCTTCCTTCCTTCCTTTCTTCCCTTCTTCCTTCCTTCCTTCCCTCCCTCCTTCCTTCCTTCCCTCCCTCCTTCCTTCCTTCCCTCCCTCCTTCCTTCCTTCCTTCCTTCCTTCCCTCCCTCCCTCCCTCCTTCCTTCCTTCCTTCCTTCCTTCCTTCCTTCCTTCCTTCCTTCTAATATAGGAGTGCTTGAACTATGTTAATGTCAACAGAAGAGTACAGCTTTTGGGGGAAATTGAATTGTGAATGAATCTTTTTTTTAAATGGAAATATAGATTTACAATATTGTGTTAGTTTCAGGTGTATAACAAAGTGATTCAGATACATATATATACACATACATATATATGAAAATATCTATTTTTTTATTCTTTTCCACTATAGGTTATTACAAGATATTGAATATAGTTCCCTGTGCTATACAGTAAATCCTTGTTGCTTATCTATTTTATATATGGTAGTGCGCATCCGTTAATCCCATACTCCTAATTTATCCCTCCCCCCCTTCCCCTTCGGTAACCATAAATTTGTTTTCTATTCTGTTTCTGTTTTGTAAATAAGTTCATTTGTAATATTTTTTGGATTCCACATTTAAGTGATATCCTATTGGTGCACTGCATCTTTAAGTAAGGCCTTACCAGGTGAATCTAAAGCCTATTTTTATTTTGGTTAAAGAAAAAAAGAATCTATCAATAACCCATTTTGTGAGTTTTCTCAATTTATTACCAAGCAAACACAAGACATTAATGTATTATTTTGGTTTACTTCCTAATTATAAAAGCTGCTTCTTTGCAAAACATTCCTTGAAAAGTAAGGTTTCGTAAAGACATAATTTCACTTGAACTTTTTGTGGAGTGGAGTACAGGTTGATCTTTAACTTTACTGGTTGATAAAAAGTCTTATTTTGTAAATAAGTTCATTTGTAGATTTTGTTCATTTTTTAGATTCCACATATAAGTGATATCATATAATATGTGTCTTTCTCTGACTTACATCACATAGTATGATAATCTCTAGGTCCATCCATGTTGCTGCGGATTGTGAATGAATCCTGAAGAGGTTCGAGGGCATAGGACCCGAAGCACAGGTAGTGGGCTGAGGTCTAGTGAGGACCGTTATCCACCACACAAGGAGATGGGAGGGGAGGGCAGAAGTAGGCGTAGGAGGCTAATGGCTTCTATCCACGCTATGAGATGGTAGGATTTCCCAAGTTATCTAATCCATACAAAAACTGTCATCACATTCAGAATTGCTGCTGCAATTTTTCGAGCTCTACCATGGTAAAGAGGAATATGAAAAAGGGATGGAGAAAAAAATAAGAGGAAATGTAGCTAGAGCTATTGGTTCTGTCCAGAAATTGGACCACGGAATTTCAACTGTTAAAATGAAAATTACGTGACTTCCTTCTTTCCTTCTCATTCAGCTCTTCTATCTATCAGTCTTCTACACACTGCTTATCATTTCACAAGGTACCTATCATGCCTAGGCAGGGTATAAATATTTTAAATCCAGTAAAGAAGAAAAAGTGCTCCCTTGCAATGAACATAAAACACTTGAGACTAACCTAGGGTAGGAAATGATGTTCTTTTAATGTCACGGTGGGTAAGTTTGGTTTTCCCTCATCTTTTCTTACGGATGTGTGAAGCTTTGGGGTAATGCCTCACAGCCTGCTTGGTGCATTTACATGTTGGTTTTCTCTCAGATCCATTTTGCTGTTTTCTATGGGAATAAAATTGCAGTCCACATTCATCCAATATGGAACAGAACCAGCATACCTTAATCTACTGGCTACCCTGCCTTTCTCACCTGAGGTAATGCACAGGGAATGCTAATTACAACAGCCTAGGATTACTGGATGCTATGACTTTCCTGCTTTCAGTAGGGGTCTAAAGGGAAGACATTTCTGAAAGGGACATTGAAGTATCAGCCACGTAGAGAGAAGGCTCTTTTATAGCAACTCACACTGGATGCCCTGCTTACTATTAAAAAAGTCATTAACATCAGCACAGTTTTCAAAACAAGCTATTGACTTAATGTCATGTTGTCTAAAACCATCAGCTTGACTTCTGTCAACAGAGTCCACGCAAAGGATATTTCTTAGTTCAAGCTTTGAATTATGATTCCTTTAAGGTTCTTGAGATTTGAATCACTTAGGATCTGGGAAAAAAAACTGGTCTCCCAAAGCCTTTCCTCAAATTATAATATAGTCACAAACATCTGTTTTTGTTTGGTTGCTATTCTTTCCTTCTGTAAAAACTGAAGAAAGCATTCTTTAGATCTCAGGGGTAGCTGTCCTTTTAGAGAAAGAGACATAGAAAATTTGACACTTTGTGGATTAAGGTTGGAAACTCTGTAAAATAGTTTAAAAACAGAGTTCATTTTTCTCTGAGAAGCACCTATATGTCAACAGAATTCTTCATTCAGCTTTTGTGTGTGGTAGCTGAAGTTCTGAGCTACACCCATTGAAAACTTCCTAAAATAGTTTTAACTAAATTCCGAAGATCATTACCAACTGTTGAGTGAATGACAACTCTAATCTCTACACAGACATATCCTCCTATTTATTATAGTATTTCATTCAATAAATATTTACTTAACACCTACTATGTGCCACACATAGACGGCATGCATACATATGTACATAGATGTAAAAAGGAATAAATACTACCCCAATGTACAGGATTTCACATCTAGTAGAGGAGACCAACAAATAACAGGGCAATCTCAGGCTGCCTGAGGTTTGACACCTAATCTGGTGAAGAATGGCAGGGTGATGAGGGTAAGAGAGGGATCAAAGGACAACTTTGCTAAGTAGATGAGGTCAATCTAAGTTTTAAATGATGAAGGAGTTAGACAGGCATTAAAGGTTGAAAGGACCTTCCAAATAAAGATAATATCAAATTTAAAAGCACAACTTAAGGTTAAAAGGATGGACTCTGAAACTATATTACCTCTATTTGAATTTTGGTCTGTTACTTACCAATTGTGTGACTTTGCCCAAGTTACATACCCTTCTGTGACCCCATTTTTCTCATCCATAAAATAGGGGTAATAATAATACCTAGTGCAAAGTGTGATTGTGAGCATAAAATACTCTATGTCAAGCACATAGAGCAATGCCAGGAAGTCCTAAGCACCATATAATCATATGCTTGTATTATGTAGATGTGTGTGATCAATTAGGTGCATTCAGGTTACTGCAAAAAGTTGTGTATGGTGTGGAGAAGTGAGTACTATGAGGCTGAAAAGGGTAGGCAGGAGTCAATCTAATCTAGAAAGATAAATGAAAAACCAGAGGTTTGCATTTGTTTATTCATTTAGTGTTGTCTTTTTTTTTTCTTTTAATAAGTCTTCATAAAATTGATCATATGAAAAAATATTGCAAACTAGAGCATGCAGTTATCCCCCCTAGCGAGCTCCATGACTTTATTTCCTACAGAGACACTGCTATTTAGAGCCAACTGTGGTTCACTGACACCTTTATTGTTATGCTACATTCCTAGGGCTACACACATCATTTAGGGTGCAAAGCCATGCCTTTCTAGTTAAAAATGGTTTCTACCCAGGAACGCAGAGTCCAGGTCATGCTTTTGCTGTTTCTATAAGGCATAATAATTCTTGCCTCAAGTGTGGCTTCCCAAAGTGAGCTGAGATCCTGGGTAATTCCTGGGAAGCATTGCATTTGAGGAATTATCACTGTTTCTTCCTATTCCTTTTTAACCCAATCCAAAATGACAGGCATTCTCTCCAACCCTCTAACATTAGAACAACTTTGTCAAACTGTTCTCAAATGGCACTGCTGCATTCACTGCCCTGACAGTCCATCCATGATTCCTTCCAATCCATGTGCTTTTCTAGAGCAGAGGGTCCCCCTGGAGGGGCAGATGAGGATTCTGGTACCCAATAGAACGAGCAACAATAAGCAAACATTTTCAGTATGCCTCACTCCCCTTTTATGGTTGAGGACCCAAGATCAAATTTCACGTTGGGAATGAAAACCAGGATAATGTATGAAGCAATTTACTGAACTTAAAATTGAACACAACCCAAAATAGACAACATAAACTCCTATAATGAAAGTAGAAAAAACATTTACCTTCTTACCATATAAAATCAAGAAGGAAATTTAAGATTTTATTAAATCTCTAGGTAAAGGCTTACTTTTCTCTCAGGCTACTTCATGTCTATGTGTACTTCTTACAGAGACATAAGAGTCTAATATATGGTTCATATAGAATATCTTTTTGAAGCCATGTTGTGGCATAATATAAAGATGATTACAGTGCAAGGGACCTTTAAGATGGTGGAGGAGTAAGACGTGGAGATCACCTTCCTCCCCAGAAATACATCTACATGTGAAACAACTCCTACAGAACACCTACTGAATGCTGGCAGAAGAACTCAGACTTCCCAAAAGGCAAGAAACTCCCCCACATACCTGGGTAGGGCAAAAGATAAAAGAAAAAACAGAGACAAAAGAATAGGGACAGGACCTGCACCTCTGGGAGGGAACTGTGAAGGAAGAAAAGTTTCCACACGCTAGGAAGCCCCTTCATTGGTGGAGACGGTGGGTGGGCGGGGGGAAGCTTCAGAGCCACAGAGGAGAGCTCAGCAACAGTGGTGCAGAGGGCAAAGCAGAGAGATTCCCGCACAGAGGATCGGTGCCGACTGGCACTCAGCAGCCTGAGAGGCTCGTCTGCTCACCTGCCAGGACGGGCTGGGGCTGGGAGCTGAGGCTTGGGCTTCAGAGGTCAGATCCCAGGGAAAGGACTGGGGTTGGCTGCGTGAACACAGCCAGAAGGGGGCCAGTGCACCACAGCTAAATGGGAGGGATTCTGGGGAAAAGTCTGGAACTGCCTAAAAGTCAAGAGACCATTGTTTCGGGGTGCACGAGGAGAAGGGATTCAGAGCACCACCTAAGTGAGCTCCAGAGATGGGCGTGAGCCCCGGCTATCAGCGTGGACACCAGAGACGGGCCTGAAACACTAAGGCTGCTGCTGCAGCCACCAAGAAGCCTGTGTGCGAGCACAGGTCACTCTCCACACCTCCCCTCCCGGGAGCCTGTGCAGCCCGCCACTGCCAGGGTCCCATGATCCAGGGACAACTTCCCTGGGAGGACACACGGCGTACCTCAGGCTGTTCCAACATCATGCTGGCCTCTGCCGCTGCAGGCTTGCCCTGCACTCCATACCCCGCCCTCCCTAACGCCTGAGTGAGCCAGAACCCCCCAATCAGCTGCTACTTTAACCCTGTCTTGTCTGAGCAAAGAATAGACGCCCTCAGGTGACCTACATGCAAAGGCAGGGCCAAATCCAAAGCTGAATCCCAGGAGCTGTGCAAACAAAGAAGAGAAAGGGAAATTTCTCCCAGCAGCCTCAGGAGCAGTGGATTAAATCTCCACAATCAACGTGATGTACCATGCATCTATGGAATACCTGAATAGACAAGAAAACATCCCAAAATTGAGGCGGTGGATTTTGGGAGCAACTGTAGACTTAGGGTTTGCTTTCTGCATCTAATTTGTTTCTGGTTTTATGTTTATATTAGTTTAGTATTTAGAGCTTATTATCATTGGTAGATTTGTTTATTGATTTGGTTGCTGTCTTCCTTTTTTTTAAATCTATATATATATTTTTTCTTTTTTTGTGAGTGTGTGCGTATGCATCTTTGTGTGATTTTGTCTGTATAGCTTTACTTTTACCATTTGTCTTAGAGTTCTGTCTGTCTGTTATTTTTGTTTTTCTTTTTGTTTTTTAGTATAGCTTTTAGTGCTTGTTATCATTGGTGGATTTGTTTTTTGCTTTGGTTGCTCTCTTCTTTCCTTTTTTTTATTACTTTTTATTTTTTTATTTTTAATAATATTTATTTTTTATTTTAATAACTTTATTTTATTTATTTATTTATTTATTTATTTTCCTCCCTTTTCTTCTGAGCTGTGTGGCTGACATAGTCTTGGTGCTCTGGCTGGGTGTCAGGCCTGAGCCTCTGAGGTGGGAGAGCCAAGTTTAGGATATTGGTCCACGAGAGACCTCCCAGCCCCACATAATATCAAACAAAAGCTCTCCCAGAGATCTCCCTCTCACCGCTAAGACCCAGCTCCAATCAATGACCAGCAAGCTACAGTGCTGGACACCCTATGCCAAACAACTAGCAAGACAGGAACACAACCCCACCCATTAGCAGAGAGGCTGCCTAAAATCATAATAAGGTCACAGACACCCCAAAACACACCACCAGACATGGTCCTGCCCACCAGAAAGACAAGATCCAGCCTCATCCACCAGAACACAGGCACCAGTCCCCTCCACCAGGAGGCCTACACAACCCACTGAACCAACATTAGCCACTGGGGGCAGATACCAAAAACAATGGGAACTACGAACCTGCGGCCTGCAAAAAGGAGACCCCAAACACAGTAAGTTAAGCAAAATGGGAAGACAGAGAAGTACATAGCAGATGAAAGAGCAAGGTAAAAATCCACCAGACCAAACAAATGAAGTGGAAATAGGCAGTCTACCTGAAAAACAATTCAGAGTAATGATAGTAAAGATGATCCAAAATCTTGTAAATAGAATGGAGAAAATACAAGAAATATTTAACAAGGACTTAGAACAACTAAAGAGCAAACAACAATGATGAACAACACAGTAAATGAAATTAAAAATTCTCTAGAAGGAATCAACAGCAGAATAACTGAGACAGAAGAACAGATAAGTGACCTGGAAGACAAAATAGTGGAAATAACTACCGCAGAGCAGAATAAAGAAAAAAGAATGAAAAAGATCGAGGACAGTCTCAGAAACCTCTGGGACAACATTAAACGCACCAACATTCGAATTATTGGGGTCCCAGAAGAATAGAAAAAGAAAGGGACTGAGAAAATATTTGAAGAGATTATAGTTGAAAACTTCCCTAATATGGGAAAGGAAATAGTCAAGTCCAGGAAGCACAGAGAGTCCCATACAGGATGAATCCAAGAAGAAACACACCAAGACACATAATAATCAAACTATCAAAAACTAAATACAAAGAAAAAACATTAAAAGCAGCAAGGGAGAAGCAACAAATAATATACAAGGGACTCCCCATAAGGTTAACAGCTGATTATTCAGCAGAAACTCTGCAAGGCAGAAGGGAGTGGCAGGACATATTCAAAGTGATGAAAGGGAAAAACCTACAACCAAGATTACACTTCCCAGCAAGGATCTCATTCAGATTTGTCGGAGAAATTAAAACCCTTACAGACAAACAAAAGCTAAGAGAATTCAGCACCACCAAACCAGCTTTACAACAAATGCTAAAGGAACTTCTCTAGGCAGGAAACACAAGAGAACGACAAAAACAAACCCAAAATAATTAAGAAAATGGTAATAGGAACATACACATTGATAACTACCTAAAATGGAAATGGATTAAATGCTCCAACCAAAAGACATAGACTGGCAGAATGGAAACAAAAACAAGACTGGTACATATGCTGTTTACAAGAGACCCATTCCAGACCTAGGGAGACATAAAGACTGAAAGTGACGGGATTGAAAAAGATATTCCCTGCAAATGGAAATCAAAAGAAAGCTGGAGTAGCAATTCTCATATCAGGCAAAATAGACTTTAAAATAAAGACTATTACAAGGGACAAAGTAGGACACTACATAATGATCAAGGAATCAATCCAAGAAGAAGACACAACAATTGTAAATATTTATGCACCCAACAGAGGAGCACCTCAATACATAAGGCAAATGCTAACAGCTAGAAAAGGGGAAATCAACAGTAACACAATAATAGTAGGGGACTTGAACACCCCACTTTCACCAATAGACAGATCATCCAAAATGAAAGTAAATAAGGAAACACAAGCTTTAAATGACACATTAAACAAGATGGACTTAATTGATATTTATAGGACATTCCATCCAAACAACAGAATACATTTTCTTCTCAAATGCTCATGGAACATTCTCCAGGATAGATCATATCTTGGGTCACAAATCAAGCCTTGGTAAATTTAAGAAAATTGAAATTATATCAAGTATCTTTTCCAACCACAATGCTATAAGACTAGATATGAATTACAGGGGAAAAAAATCTGTAAAAAATACAAACACATGGAGGCTAAACAATGCACTACTAAATAACCAAGAGATCACTGAGGAAATCAAAAAATACCTAGAAACAAATGACAATGAAAACACCATGACCCAAAACCTATGGGGTGCAGCAAAAGCAGTTCTAAGAGGGAAGTTTATAGCAATACAATCCTACCTCAAGAAACAAAAAAAAATCACAAATAAACAACCTAACCTTATACCTAAAGCAATTCTAGAAAGAAGAAGAAAAAAACCCCAAAGTTAGCAGAAGGAAAGAAATCATAAAGATCAGATCAGAAATAAAAAGAAATGAAGGAAACAATAACAAAGATCAATAAAGCTAAAAGCTGATTCTTTGAAGAGATAAACAAAATTGATAAACCATTAGCCAGATTCATCAAGAAAAAAAGGGAGAAGACTCAAATCAACAGAATTAGAAATGAAAAAGAAGTAACAAATGACACTGCAGAAATACAAAGGAGAGATTACTTCAGGCAACTATATGCCAGTAACATGGACAACCTGGTAGATTTGGACAAATTCTTAGAAAAATCCAACCTTCTGAGACTGAACCAGGAAGAAATAGAAAATATAAACAGACCAATCACAAGCACCGAAATTGAAACTGTGATTAAAAATCTTCCAACAAACAAAAGCCCAGGACCAGATGGCTTCACAGGCGAATTCTATCAAACATTTAGAGAAGAGCTAACACCTATCCTTCTCAAACTCTTCCAAAATATGGCAGGGGGGGAACACTCCCAAACTCATTCTACAAGGCCACCATCACCCTGATACCAAAACCACACAAAGATGTCACAAAGAACGAAAATTATAGGCCAAAATCACTGATGAACATAGATGCAAAAATCCTCAACAGAATACTAGCAAACAGAATTCAACAGCACATTAAAAGGATCATACACCATGATCAAGTGGGGTTTATCCCAGGAATGCAAGAATTCTTCAATATACACAAATCAATCAATATGAAAAACCATATTAACAAATTGAAGGAGAAAAACCATATGATCATCTCAATAGATGCAGAAAAAGCTTTTGACAAAATTCAACACCTATTTATGATAAAAACCCTCCAGAATGTAGGGTTAGAGAGAAACTACTTCAACATAATAAAGGCCATATATGACAAACCCACAGCCAACATCATTCTCAATGGTGAAAAACTGAAACCATTTCCACTAAAATCAGGAGCAAGACAAGGTTGCCCACTCTCACCACTATTATTCAACATAGTTTTGGAAGTTTTAGCCACAGCAATCAGAGAAGTAAAAGAAATAAAAGAATCCAAATCGGAAAAGAAGAAGTAAAACTGTCACTATTTGCAGATGACATGATACTATACATAGAGAATCCTTAAGGTGCCACCAGAAAACTACTAGAGGTAATCAATGAATATGGTAAAGTAGCAGGATACAAAATTAAAGCACAGAAATCTTTTGCATTCCTATATACTAATGATGAAAAATCTGAAAGAAAAATTAAGGAAACACTCCCATTTACCATTGCAACAAAAAGAGTAAAATACCTAGGAATAAACCTACCTAAGGAGAAAAAAGACCTGTATGCAGAGAACTATGACACTGATGAAAGAAATTAAAGACGATGCAAACAATTGGAGAGATATACCATGTTCTTGGATTGGAAGAATCAACATTGTGAAAATGACTATACTAGCCAAAGCAATCTACAGATTCAGTGCAATCCCTATCAAACTACCAATGCCATTTTTCAAAGAACTAGAACAAAAAATTTCACAATTTGTATGGAAACACAAAGGACCCCGAATAGCCAAAGCAATCTTGAGAAAGGAAAATGGAGCTGGAAGAATCAGGCTCCCTGACTTCAGACAATACTACAAAGCTACAGTAATCAAGACAGTATGGTACTGGCCCAAAAACAGAAATATAAATCAATGGAACAGGATAGAAAGCCCATAGATAAACCCATGAACATATGGTCACCTTATCTTTGATAAAGGAGGAAAGAATATACAATAGAGAAAAGGCAGCCTCTTCAATAAGTGGTGCTGGGAAAACTGGACAGCTACATGTAAAAGAATGAAATTAGAACACTCCCTAACACCATACACAAAAATAAACTCAAAATGGATTAAAGACCTAAATGGAAGACCAGACACTATCAAACTCTTAGAGGATAACATAGGCAGAACACTCTATGACATCAATCACAGCAAGATCCTTTATGACCCACCTCCTAGAGAAATGGAAATAAAAACAAAAACAAATGGGACCTAATGAAACTTAAAAGCTTTTGCACAGCAAAGGAAAACATAAACAAGATGAAAAGACAACCCTCAGAATGGGAGAAAATATTTGCAAACAAAGCAACTGACAAAGGATTAATCTCCAAAATATACAAGCAGCTTATGCAGCTTAATATCAAAAAAACAAACAACCCAATCCAAAAACAGGCAGAAGACCTAAATAGGCATTTCTCCAAAGAAGATATACAGATTGCCAACAAACACATGAAAGGATGCTCAACATCACTAATCATTAGAGAAATGCAAATCAAAACCACAATGAGGTATCACCTCACACCGGTCAGAGTGGCCATCATCAAAAAATCTACAAACAATAAATGCTGGAGAGGGTACGGAGAAAAGGGAACCCTCTTGCACTGTTGGTGGGAATGTAAATTGATACAGCCACTATGGAGAACAGTATGGAGGTTCCTTAAAAAACTAAAAATAGAACTACCTTATGACCCAGCAATCCCACTACTGGGCATATGCCCTGAGAAAACCATAATTCAAAAAGAGTCATGTACCACAATGTTCATTGCAGCACTATTTACAATAGCCAGGACATGGAAGCAACCTAAGTGTCCATCGACAGATGAATGGATAAAGAAGATGTGGCACATATATACAATGGAATATTACTCAGCCATAAAAAGAAACGAAATTGAGTTCTTTGTAATGAGGTGGATGGACCTAGAGTCTGTCATACAGAGTGAAGTAAGAAAGAGAAAAGCAAATACCGTATGCTAACACATATATATGGAATCTAAAAAAAAAAATGGTTCTGATGAATCTAGGGGCAGGACAGGAATAAAGACGCAGACATAGAGAATGGACTTGAGGACTTGGGGAGTGGGAAAGGTAAGCTGGGACGAAGTGAGAGGTTGGCATGGACATTTATACACTACCAAATATAAAATAGATAGCTAGTGGGAAGCAGCCCCATAGCACAGGGAGATTAGCTCTGTGCTTTGTGACTACCTACAGGGGTGGGATAGGGAGAGTGGGAGTGAGACGCAAGAGGGAGGGGATATGGGGATATATGTATACATATAGCTGATTCACTTTGTTATAAAGCAGAAACTAACACACCACTGTAAAGCAATTATACTCCAATAAAGATGTAAATAAATAAACAAATAAATAAATATTATTACATAGAGTCAGGTAGATTTGAATCCAAAATCTGGCTCCGTACTTATTTGCTGTGTCACTGGGTAAATTATGTAATTTCTCCAGTGTTGCTTCTTCATCTGTGAAAATGGGTTAAAAGTACTTTCCTTTTAGGGTTGTTAGATTTATGTGTAAAGTCATGTGAAACCAACTAGGGTATTTTCTGATACCTAACAAATGTTCAAGTGATGTTATTTAGTCTGCAACTAAATGTTGCATTGATGAGAATGAAGGACATAAATATAGCCTTTTTTGGTCCAAGTCTTTCTTTCACATAGGAATATCTCATTCTAATAAATAGATCATAATAAGTATCTTGAAGAATTAATTTAGCATGATGCTACCCCCACCACCGCTACTACTACTACTATAATAAAATAATGGTAGGTGTTAATATTGTTCTCCAGTTACAGAGTTTCTCCTTCTAGGCACATAAAAGGTTTGCATTTCCTAGTACCCTTGTTATTTAATGGGACCAAGTGTCTTGTTTGTGGCCAATGAGTTTTGAGAAAGGTGACGTGTGTTTCTTCTGGGTTGGGATATTTGAATGTTGACTCCAGACCCTTCAAAGTTCTCTTCCCTCTGCTACATCAACCATCGATATCCAGGATGGTAGCTGTTCCATTAGTTAGGGTCCATGAATAACTGATGAGGAACTCTTCTCTGCCAATGGAAGTATAGTATGAGTGAGAAATAAACTTTCCTTGTTTTAGTGCTTCAGATATTGGGGATGATTATTACATAGATTAATAGAGCCTATCCCAAGTGATAAGATTAAAATAACAACAACAATAATAATATTTATGGAATGTTTCTTATGTCAGACACTTTGTATTGATGCTTCTAATCCTCTCTATAATACCATGATGTCCGCAGATTATTACCATCATTCCATTTTTACAGATGAGTCAATAGATACAGAGAGAAGCTAAGTAGCTTGTCCAGGGTGACAAAAACTTATGAGTGGCAGAGCCAGGATTTGAATTCAGACACTTCAGGTCTGCAACTGTGCCCTTAACCACTGAGTTTTACTTCCTCTTGTGCAACTTCCAAAGATGATTTCGTTAGTATCATGGACTGATTTGGCAAAGAGTTTGATAAATGTCTATATTCCCATCTCTGGTAAGGTTTGACTACAAGGCCAATGCACTTTGTACTTTATTAAGAGGAAAAGAGTCAAGAGCTTCCAAGGAACTGAGTTGTTTTTTCAGATCCAAGAGTTATAGATGTAAATCTTTTAATTTCCATAGTTTTATAAATTCCATAAGTAAAAAAAAAAAAATGAATGTTCTGCTTGGAGATTTTATTGGCTTGGTTACATGTATGACTCTCCAACCTTTTTTAAAGATGTAGTTGCCCCATTTGGTACCATCTGCATCACTAATTGTGTGTCATTCCTGAGTTTCATTATATTCTCTGAAGAACCAGTTTAGACTGATGTTCAGCTGTCATGTTTTTACCTGGTATCTGCTTTTTGTTATTGGTGGTGGGTTCCTTTTTGTTTTCTGTTGTTGAGGGAGGGGAGGGGGAGTCCTCTCACCTGAACCATGTCCTTAGGAGGCCACCCGGAGCTTCCTCTTTCCCCACAGCCTCAAGGTTGCACTCACATGATAATAGACAGTGCTGGTAGTCGCCACAAGACAGGGGAAAGCATTCCAATTCTCTTGTCTACTGTGTCTGAATTTCTTTTTTAAAACAAATCTCTGACAGATCTCACCATGGACCTCTGATTAGCCAGATGACATGTAGATAAGATTTTGGGACCTGCTATAGGGAATGAAATTGTGGGGTCTGTCACCAATCTTCTTTCAGTGCTGTAACTTTTTCGTTTGGATGTGTCAAGAGGGCAAATCTCTGACAAAGAAACTGCAGCCAGAGCAGTTGCAGAGCCCACCACCAGGCAGGAGAGACAGAATCAGAAATAGATGCAATAATGTCAAGAGCAGAGGTGAAGCTGCAGTCTGAAAGCCCACCAGAACCCACCAAGACATCACAGAGTCAGAGCTCCCTATGGTGGAAGCTTCTCTCCACTCCCAACCTCCAGTGGCTCCCTGGTCCAGATTCTTATTGCCACATTGGCAAAAACATCTGATTTTACACAGAGAGCCAAGAAAGGAAATCCACAGTCTCTTTCCACATGCCTTTTAAAAGTATTCGTTAAAAGCTTATTACTTATATATTACTTAAATCTCTCTAGATGTCATTTAGATATTCACACTTATTATACCTGAGAGATGAGAAAAATAAAACATTATTATTTTTCTTCTATGACTTGCTGAGGTTATTTCGGAGGAGATGAAGCCGCAGAATTTCTTACTAGGTGTTCCTTCAAGAGCTTCCTTCATTCCTCCCTACTTGCTTTTGCTTCTGTCATCATAACATAAAATTATTGTGCAAGATTGTGACAAACTAGCTGTTTTACACCTCTGCAAAGGACAGATTGAGAGGAGATGGATTTTAATTATTACTAAATTTAGACGAGGCACAAGGAAATCGAGATGGATTTCCCAAGTTATATGACATGGGAATGAGATAACAAGGGAGATTATAATGTTTCCTTACTTGGCCTCATAGAATCCAAGACTTTGGGGGTTGCAAGATCCTCTAGTCAGACATCATATTTGCCCAGATAAGGAAACTGAGGCCAGACAGTTTACTTTGCTACTGATTTGTAGCAGGAGCATAATATCCTTGAGCTTGTTTTCTCATCTAAAAAAATGTGCACGACAGTGTTTCCCTTCCAGGGCTTTTGTGAGAATTGAATACCATTGGGTATGAAAAACCTCTAAAATTAGTGACTTCAATAGGTACTTTTTTAAATAGAGTCCCTCTGTCAAAGTCTGACATGTTTGTATGATGTGATATTGCCTCTTTTTCTTGTAGAAAGAAATGCCTGACTTCTGGGCAATGACTTCTTTTAACTCAAAGATGGCATTCTTTCTAATCAAAGAATCGATTTTTCATTGCAAAAATGAGCCCAGTATTGGCCTGGGCATGAACATACTCTGCCTGTAAAATGTTGATGAGAGATAAGAAATCCATTCACATAGTTCATTCCAAAATTAAGGCTCTTCTTTATCCTTTTAACTTCTGTCCATTAACAATGGAGGGTGAAGTAAGAAAAGGAAATTAATATGCCTTCCATTCACCTACTACTCTCTAGCGAGAAGAGAGGCAGACGCAGGTTTTGTAAGACCTGAATCTTTAACAACTTTGGAGTCTGTTTTAAGAGAAAGAATATAAAGTTGGAATACAGTTTAGGAATAAAACCATTTATTTAGAATGAGAAAAAGAAATTGCAACAAATTATATATTTTTTTTAAAAACTGACTAATATCACAAACATAAATACTGGGATTTTGACAAATTCAGTTTGTATCATTCTCATCAAAAAAGGAAAAGTGTGCGTGCTTTGTATTGCTGAGACTATTCCTTTTGTTTTGGCTAGGTTCCACTGGGAACCAAAGTCTCTACATAGCGTGTGTACCTTCTTCAGAACCTATATATACTTCCAGTACCTGTTGCTATCAGACATCTTCACATAGTGATCTGACTTTGGATCCTACCCCTTCATATCATCATGATAACTCAGCACAGTAGAGTATTCTTGGAAGCTATTCCTCCACTAGGACAGGGAGCAATAATTTATGTAGAAATTGAAGAGTACGAACCAACAAATATCCCCCTAAACAAACCTGCTATATTCTCAACTTAGTTTCACTGTAGCTGGATCCCAAAAATGGCTGCAGTCACACAGCAACGCCAGATATATGAGAAGATATTTGACCAACAGGAAAAAGACAAATCTTGTCTACTTGTGGTCAAAATCTCTTACTTTGATGCTTTTGTAGACAGATGTCTAGGGACCCTACTAGAGCCTTGGGAAGTGCTTGCGCAAGGGAATCCCTTAAAGCTGAAACTTCATTAGCTTCCTGGTACTTTGCAAGAGTAGAAAGAAGAGGTGAGTGAGAGAAAGGTAAGAGAGGAAGGAGGAAAGAAAAAAATCAAATACCATTTTGAGATAATATTCATGTAGTTCTGCCCTGACAAAAGGAGATGGGTAAGTGATATTTCATAATCCCCTCTAGCTCCATATTTCCACAATAATTAATGAATGCAATTTTAAGCACAATGATTTTTAAAATACACTGGAAATCATTTAAATATTTTCCCTTAAAATTAGTTACTAAGGCATATTATAATTTTAGTTGAACAGTGGTGCTATTATTCATACTTTGCAAATATTTGCAAAGTTCCTTTGAAATTATTACTAATTTTATAGTGAAATATACCAAAATATCAGAGTCATTAGTTTTTTAATGAGTCACTACTTTTTAATCTCAAAATATTTAACACACCTTTATTTAAGCCCTCTATAACACATAACACCTTTTAAAAGTCTTTGTATTATGAAGTAAATATAGATATAGAAAACCACAATGAGCAAATCTATGGCTAATAATTATTATGTATTATAAATATAATATATATTATATTATAAAAATAAATATATGTAATCGATTTAAAGATGAATACTCTTGCAACCAACACTTGGATTGAGAACTAAAAATTTTCCAGCCACCTCATAAGACCCTCTCTGCCCCAATCATAATTACAGTCTACCCCCTCTTCCCATAATTACTTTTCTGACTTTTATGGTTATTTCCTGTGTCTCCTTATATATTTATTATTCAATAAATAATACTGTTGATACTATCCCTAGGCACTATGGTTTATTCATGCCCATTTTTAAAATGTGATGTGTCTTTTAATCTTCTTGAAGCTGCATGTTGTCCCTCCATCCTTTTTTTTTGCTTACAACTTATTTGTTGTAGAATCCAGGACATTTGATCCATAGAATTTCCCATAATTGGCATTTTACCGATTGCCAATACTTATGGTGCATATCAGCATATCCTCTGTCCTTCATATTTTCTGTCAATTGGAATCCAGAGTTTTGATCAGATTCAGCTTCCATCCCTTTGGCAAGACCATACATGTAGTTTATTCTCTTATCAGGAAGGATATACTGCCTGATTTTATCTTTTTGCAATGCTTGAAGCTATTGATGTTCATTACCTACATCTATTAATCACTGGAGTTCCAAAATGGTGTTATTTTGATTCTGTCATTTCCTTTCTTTTTCATTTATTAGGTTAGCCTTTTAAATAAATGCTTCCCTTCATTTATTATTTGGTTATCCAATAGTACAATTGCTATTGGAAAGACAGAATAAAATGCTTGATTCCTTAACTTGATTTACCAGTTCTCAAGAAAATGAATGTTTTCATAACAATTTCTGAGGGTGACCATTTTAAAAATATAATTATTAATTCATAAACCTATACCTATCTTATAGGTTACAATCTATTGTAATGATTATTCTTATTAAGTTTCAAATTACTCCATATTTGACCAGTGGAAGCCTCTTCAAATTGGCTCTTGAGTTCTTTTGATGTGAAGTTACAGTCTTTGAAGGTTCCTTATTATCTGTATGGCAGTTTTGCCAGGCACATCTTATATTTCCCACATCGAATCTGGAATCAGCCATTTAACTATGGAGCCCTTGTTTCTTTTAGTGGAAATGGTATTTCAAGACCACTATCTAGCTGCTAGTAATGCTCAATGCCCTCTGCTCTTGGGTTGACCATTATTTCTCGACCTTTTCAGTAGAAAGAACTAGGACCTGTTTAAAGATAAAATATGTCATATGTTCATACTAACATTTTCAATTCAAAGTCAGAATCTATGTTATATGTCTTCTATTTCATACCAAGAATAACGGTTTTCAAGGGCAAAGGAGATGATTCAATATTGCATAATTATTAATTTTCTTTATTTGATGTTATGTATGCTACAACATAAGAATAGCAACAGTAATATTATCATCCCAATACAGTTACTGAAAAGTGTGTGTGATTTTTGCATATGACCTCTCACTCTCTCTTACGTTTATGGTTATACCATTTTTTATTATCAGAGAATATGGCCATTATGTAATAGTCTCTATCATTTTTAAACTCTCATTTGGTCTTAGTTTTATATGATACATATTGAATTTTCACTCCCAGTTCTTATATCAGTGTCTCTGCATATGCTGGTTGTCTAACCTCTGTTCTCTAGTACAGCCTAGGGACGTGGGTACAATTCTCTGAGTCCTTACATAGTAATAGTTTGTTAATCTATCTGTTAATATGCCCTTTAAGTTTCAAAGTCAGATCTATTGGATATAAAATTCTTGGTGCATTTTCTTTCCTTTAGTAATTCACATATATTGCTCCATTTTCTTCTGGCATAAAACACTGCTGTCCAAAAATCTGATCATCTAAGTTGTACTTCTTCATTAATCCCTTGGTGACTTGGTGTTGATCATCCTGGCATGACATTTTGGGGAATGTAGTGTTGTCTTTCAATGTGTAGTTTCTTTGAAGTTTCTTTTCTTTTTTTTCTTCAGTAAATGGCTCTTAGATTGTATGTTCTAGTATTGATTCTGTTCTGTGCTTTAGTTTTCTTCTTGAGCACTTCTCATTACCTATTATGTTTGATGTTATTTGCCTATGTTCAACATGCATCTCTTTTTTTTTTAATTGTCTTTTTATTCATTTCTTTATGATTTAGAATTTTTCTTCCTTTTTATTATCTGTTATGTTTAGTCATTCTTATGATCCTTCTAGTTGAGTCTTTATTAAATGATTTTTCTTTTATTCCTAGTTTTCTAAGTTCATTCAACTCATTATTGAATGTTTCTAACTCTGATTTATTTTGTCCTTCTATGTAATTATGAGAATGTATTTCTTATGTACTCTTCTTGTTTATAGAAATGCTATCCTGCTCTTTATTAGTATTTTTAATGTCTTGAAACAACTAAGAAACTTGATCTCAAGACTTTTTTGTTGCTCACTTTTTTTTTTAAATTAGAAGAAGATGGTTTTCAGGAAAGCTTTTCTAACCTCAGAGCTCTCATTTCTGTTGTTTTAATACAATGTTCAAAAATATGGCTAAATGTTTTTTTGTGGGTTTTTTTTTTTAGATTTTCTGGCTCTATTTCCCTCCCTCACTCTTATCTGGACCTTCTTAATCTTTATGTATCAAGTCAATTTTGATGACACTCAGGAGTTCTTCTTCCACGCAGTGCGGGGGGCAGGGGGGTGGCGCTTTGTTCTGGATGCTTTATTTCTAGAGCTCACAAGAGGGTACTCTGCTCCATTTACCTTCAGATCTTCCTATCACAGGCTCCATGCGTTCACCCCCTATTGGAGAAGGCAAAACCTCTTCCAAGTTCACACGCTATTCTTACAGTGGCTCACCATACTCTCCAGAAAATACCTGTTGTCCATTTTGAGGTTCCCCTTGCTTAGCATTATCAGATACCTGTTGCTTCCCTCTGCTTCTTCCAGCACAGATGTTGATATCATACTGGTCTCGTGGCTGTTGGTGATTTCTCTCCATGTCCTTGTATTTGGGGCTTCCTGAAGATACTTCATCACCTTTGTTTTGTTGCAAAGGTCATCTTGTGTTTTTGACTTTGCTACCTAGTTTTTCTGTTTTGATGTGGTGATCTGTTGACTTAAAAAAATTTACACTCCTGCTACCATTATCTAGGACTTCCAACACTTAAAATTTTATTTTAAATAACTTTTGCTTGTTATCAAACTTAAAATGTCCTCTTTGGAAAATATTGGCAATTTGGGGATATACAAAAATAACCAGCAATTATAAATTGTCTATGTCAGTAATCTGTCCCTATTGATATGTATGTTTTCCCTGGACTTCTAAATACATCACCTCTGCTTAAATAAGGAAGGAACAATAAAAAGACTATAGCATTTTTTAAGCAGGTGGTTTCCTAATATTCTGTTCATGTGATCAAACCTGATTCTCAGTAATACTGCTTTGAGTTTTATATATATATATATTCTGTATTACCTTCTGTATGACCAAGAAATTGTGTGTGTGTATGTGTGCATGAGTAATTTTCTAAGCTTCTTCTCTAAGTGCTTTATTCATGTCTGATGTGTCAGAGGGTAGGACACCTATCCTTGGTTTTCTATAAATACATCTAACCATGACAGACTAACTCTTAGGGGCTCTGTCCCTTTGCAGATACCCTGGGCATTTGAGAGGCAATAATCTCTTACATTGAAGTATAGCCCGAGACAATGCTGTGATCATCAAGCTTGTGGTAATTGTATGAGCAAGTTACTTTGGCCGATTGAAAGATGACGTTTTATTGGGTTATGAGTCTAAAATCAAGCACCAGTCTCTACTTTCACAAATACACAGACACAATTATCCACCCATCTTCTGGCTATGTACCTGAGTTCATATTTAACTTAAGATTTGCCTATGAAACTGTTTTCCTAACAAGGAGTCACTTATTACCGTGGCATCTTTTCACTTGATTATTAAGATTCTTCCTCGCCGTTCTCCCTGGAGCTTTAATTACAGCATAGCAGCTTGTTCAAAACACGCTGCCAGATTTCTCCCTTGTACAGGAGACAGAACACGTATTTCACATCCCCTGCACATCCTTTATTCCTCTTATTGATTTCCTAGGCAATTCTGTATCGATTTTATCTTCATATTTCAATGCCTCCTCGGTCTTTTTCTTTCTTGTTTTTCTGAGCTCTTAGAACCCTGGATTTCTCCTTGTTCACTCAGGTCATCCAATTAGGATTTGTGTGTGATCCTCCTTTGTCACTCTGAGGACTCTCTGTGATCCAGGTTGGAGCCCAAATATTCTTATCAGCGTGGCTTTTATCTCAAACCCACACCATCTAACTAAGCTCTGGTACCCTCACCATTGTTTGTCTAAAAGTGTGAAAAGAAATTGTAGCAAGAGCCTTCCTGCCCAAAAGTATCATTCTCTGGCCTACTGCATTCAGACCATTCCCTGCCATCAGTGTTACTCCTCTGCTCGCTGTTGGTGCCATAGCTTTGTCTTTGGGGATTAGTTTCAACAAAGCACCTGCTGTGGTGCTAGCAGCCAGGAAGGAACACAGGGCCTCTTGTAACTCTGAATCCTCTTCTCATAGCACGTTACTGTGGTTTGGAAGTTGTGAGTAGCCTGACTCCTCATGGTGGAATGAAAACACCAGGCTACCATTGTGGCATTAGACACCATGACAGCTTCTATCAGTTTCTATCTAATTTGAGTCCCTTAGTGAGTAAAACACTTTGAAACAAGGGAGAATAGCCAATACTACCTGTTTTGTAATTTAAACCAGGGTGTGCCCTTCTGAGGGAATTTTACAAGACAGAGGTGAATCACCAAATGTTATAATTCAAGGTTTATAGGAACTCGAAATTGGGGGAGAAAAATAAATATGCTCTTGCCTTCCATGCCAAAATATGTGGCATCATACACTCTGAAATATCTAGCTCCTTTCATTTCCTACAGATTTTTTTTTTATTATGCTCTGAAATCCATAAAGGGAAATAAATGAATCTTAGGTTGATCCTGCCTTTAATTAAATCTTTTTTCAGCTCTTATTTAAATCTACCATGCTCCTTCTCTACCTACCTGCATACAGATATTCATTTCTGAATGAGCCCCGTTTGCAGAGATGTCAAGTTCATTAGCATGACTACAGAAACATTGAGATTGACAAGAGGAAGTGATTTTAATCAGTGAAATGCTGTGTTCATCTATTTACTTATTCCACAGATATCCATAAAATATCATCTCTGTCCTTCCCTAGTCCTAGCTGCTGGAGATAGAAAGATTGTTATGTAACTCCCCAATTTTGTTCCAGGCAATGTTCTTTGTTTTAAACGATAGAAACCTGAAACATTAGCTCCATTAGCTTAATTAAGAAGGATGAGTTACTATAACTGACATGGTTATTACAAAAATGGTACTAGTTGATGTAGTTAGGATACAGCTTTACCTTTTTCCTTATTCAAATCCATTCTGCGAGATAAATTCTGCCCCCATCCCTATCCCTCTTTAGTGGGTTCTATCAGTGCCCTACCCAGATCTCCTAAACTGTGCCTTGCTGTGGCAGCGGAGCCAGTGAATGAAGGCAGAACTGACGCTGTGAGGCAGCTTGGGCCCCAGAGCATCCCTGTAGTGCTGAAATTACTCTCCAGCTGAGATCACTCTCTTGTTTAACTTTCTTCTCCCCTGTCCTGCTTCCCCCATCAGTTTCTCCTGAGAGCACTCATCCCAAAAAATCACTTAGACAAGAATCCCATCTTAGGTTCTGCTTCTAGGGAACCTGACCAAAGACATACTACATAAAATTCTTGCAGAATCCATAGCTTATTTACTCACTTGTAGAAAAAAAAAAAATCTGTGTTAACTTTTCTTTCCAAGAATAGTTTCACTTCAGTAACTAAAAAGTCCAGTCCTAACCAAAAGCCAAAATGTTAAACTCCTTTCATCCAACTTAGGGGTAGATGAGTCGTCTGCCTTTGTTCTTTAATTTGTGTGTCTGTGCCTCTGGCTCCTCCCTGCAAACTGTTGGTCCCACTTAGGTCTTCTGATTCCTCCAGGGTTGAAAGTGGGAAGAGAGTCGACATTACTTGATAGGAAAAATCGTACTCAGCTGACTTCAGGTGGCATTTCTTATGGCATCTCTGACTATCATAGGTGTTTAGAGTTGATTATTTGTCTCTTGGATGCTTTTTGTTAACTCCTTAGAGGTTCATCCATAAGAACTTTCGGAGAACTGGTAAGAGCTCTCTCACTACCTACTTATGACCCCTCCTTTAGTCCCTGGGAATTCACTCCATTCAGCCTCTTTCTTTGGGGGCTTCAACACCACCTCAGGCAGGCTTCTCGGGCAGGATCTCTCTTCAAGTGACCCTACACTTACACCTGAGGGTTACATCTCATCCCAGTTTCCACATTGGGCCCTTGAAGACATGTGCCTTGGACCAGCCTTGGGTAGAAGAACAGCTACTCGCCACTTGAGGCCTCTTTATTCATCAACTGGAAGGCCGCTCCACTTACCACCTTCCATCTGTAGAATTTTCAGATATGATTCCAGTCAGCTGTGTTTATCAGACTCCAGGAGGACACAGATCAAGCTGTTCTGGTAAAGGCCTTAAAAATCATTTTTTTCTTTTTTCCTTTGAGGTGAGGAGGAGGCACATCCTATCTGCACTCCATAGAGAGAGCCCTTCCAGTACATTGTAACTGTCTCAAAAAAATTCTCTCTTCAACTTCTACACACTCAATGTGTGTGAGGTGCTAAGTACTGAAAAAACAGTCGTTGAATCCCTCTCTGAAAATCCAGTGTCTTTGCCCAGCTTTGGATTGTGGAGCTGGTTTGCACCTATTGACTTTGGGTCCAATAAAAACTGTGACAAAAGAAGTTCCACTGATGTGACATTTGCAAAGGATAACTGATAGTCGAACTATTATCCATGGTCAAGAAGAAAAAGTCAGCTGGAACTGAAGAGACTAGATATGAGAAATTAGAAATTGAGAATTGATGTTTCTCTCTTACTTTTTCTCTCTCTGCTTTTTTCTTGTCTCCTTATGACTGCTTCCTACTCCCATAATTGTCTCGTAAGTTATGCCCTCTGTGATTTCAGCTTGTATGTGGCATTGGCTTAACATCACCTCCACTCAAACCCTTCCACTAAATGACTTTTCACCTCTCTGTAGGTCTTGTAGCTTGAATTACTGAGTGTGAAAATCTGATTGGTCAATGAAAATCCAATAAAATAGTTTCCTAGTGTCATTTGTCCCGATTCAGTCAGCTCTTTCTAGCTAATTCTGGGGACAGGAAGGCTATATGGTAATTTTAAAATATTTCCTGAAAAATGCCCCTTTTGCAGGGGCAATAGATTTGGACAATCACTAAGGAGGGGAACAAATCCATACATATATCCTAAAGCATATCTACAAGTATCTCCCAACTTACCCTACCTTCCAATTTTGTGATTTGCCACTCTGTATAGTTTCCTCAGGCTGTATCATGAATCTGTTCCTTTGCTCGTGATATTCACTCTGACTTTAAACCTTATCTTACTTTAGTCCTTTGACTAAATGAGCCATTCTTTCTGATCCAGAGCCATTTCTTTCTTATCTCTCTTAGAAAATCTGTTTTAAACCTTCGCAAAGTGTTCTTGCTATGAGTTCTTAAAATATTGTGAAGATGCCTCTATCTTACCAATATAGAGTATTGCCACTCTACTGACTTTACACAGTTAAGAAATTGTTTTTCCCCAGTAGACACTTTGAGAATGTTTTTGTTGTTGTTGTTGTTATCTCAATAGCTTCAACCTCTGAGTGACTAAAGAGGGCAAGTAATAGAGGCAGTGTTGTTTTACACAGTGAATTCAGGGAAGACAGCTCTGAGAAGCTGATAAGTGAGAACACAACATTGTAGGAGGTGAGCTATGTGGATATTTGGAGGAAAAGCATTCCGGGCCAAGGGAAGAGCTAGTGCAAAGACCTCAAAGCAAGAACAGCAAGGAGGCCTGTATGGTCAGAATGGGGATTTGCCATATCTAGCAGAGCATTAAGGGCTCCTGGTAACACATTTATAAGCTGCATCACAACATTAATTCAAAGGAAGCTCACCTTGTGCTGGAGGCGGCAGTGCCCTAGTGCTCATTTAGAAGCTGAATTCTTATTGTCCTGTCTTAAGACATTGACAGAATAGATTTAGGAAATACAACTGAACTCATATTTCCTCTGGGCGTCCTAATACTGACTAATAGCAGAATTACAAAGATCTGGGGAAAATCACAGTTTTTGCATTTAGCATTTTAACCCCTAAATTAAAATTTTGGTTAAGTTTCTGGTTTGGTTATTTATCAAATTACTGTCTCATCTCATAAGCATTTTGAAGAAGAATATGAATATTTAAAAGATTACATTGTATAACTCTCTTCCTGCAGCTGGCCCACCAAACCTACTTCAGCATTTTTCAAATAAGAGTGAATACCTCTCTAAAGTTTGATTGATGTGTCTTAGCAGTTGCAAGTAATTTATATAAATTTTTATATTTTGTGAGTTTTTTGAATGATAATCTCGAAACTGTTTGTATATGTATATTTTGGATCATTTCAATGGCCCCTTCATAATTTTCTCCATTTCATTGTCTATATAGGCATTTGTGTTTATGATCACAAAGGGGAGAAGAGTACTTTTTCAATGACCTTGGGCTAATAAGTAAAGGACAGGATTAAACGTGCTTAATAAGCAAACAATACATTTATGACAAGTTGAAAGTGAAATACATTACGACAAGTCAAGGTACAAAATAAGAGCTATTTTTTTAAGTAATTGAGCTAGAAAGAGTGGTGGGAGAACTGAGTTATCACATGGAGTTCAGTGTATAATCTTGTGTGATAGTGTATTCAGGTAGCTGGCAGCAGTTTATTTACAGGAAAATGACTTCTTCAATCACGTAAAATAAATTATCTTATTTCATTTTTTTATTTCTAAATTCATTTGTATTTAACATATGAATTTGTTTGGCTTTTAGAGTTGTACTATAAGGTCTTGACCACAAAGAATTCATTTTAGTCTTATTTTATACATATTTAATTAATAAAATGGTTTGGGTTACAATTGGACATTTGTGAGAATTGTTATTTTTGAAAAAATGGGTAAGGATTTTATTCAGGCTGGATAAATGCTGCAGTATTATAATGTACTTATTATATGGAAAATAAAGAGATTCATTTTTTACAAAAAGATATTTTAGCCATCCTGAACAGAAATGACTCTGTGCAGGAATCATGAAAAAAAGTTCAATGTCTCTATGTTAACATAGCCAGTCAACATTGCAGAGTCACCTGAAAGTGATTTCAAACAACACTAAAAATGTTGAGTGGACTAATGACTCTGAGACATCATATAGTGGAGGCAATTGCTCATACTTTCAAATTAAAGAATTGCAGAAAAAGAATGAACTATTCCATTCTCCTTTTGTAGTCCATGCTTTTTATATGTGGCTTATTCATTTGAAATATTAAGATTATCTAATAATTTCACTTTGATTTAAAGGTACAATATCGTATTATGCCTCTTATGCAGTAGATTTTGTCTGCTCTGACCCAGGACTGTGGGAGAGAAAAGGAACTAAAGCATATATCTGGGGATGCGCGGATCTAGGGAGGGAATGTCAAGGTATTTTGAAAAGAATCCTCCAAGGTTAATACGTATTTCCATGGAATGTTATCTTTTCTAGTAATTGCTGATAGTAAGTTATTGAACGTTGAGGCCATGTGCTAGTGACAGTTGAAAAAAAAAAATGGTCCAGAAACCAGCTAGAATGTGACGTGAAAACAAAATCAAATTATATGATTAAAATATAGAGTAAAAACACAAGGTCAGAAACACACTCAAAAATATGGAGGAAAACCAAGAAATATGAATTCATAGGCACAATCCAAGAGAAATAAAGTAAAATGGTTCAGATATCTAGGATATATATGAGTTTAAATCACTGTTTTTTTTACTGTCAAGAAGTCAAGACAAGCATGTATTTATGACCAAAACTTCTTTAAATTAGCCATCAAATAAATGATTATTAAATACTTATGTTTTCAAATATTAAGAAAAACTTAAAATTTTTTAGGTAAATTACACTATCATTATGTCCCTAATAAGCTCCAAAATTGCAATCTAAGTTCCAGTGTTTATAACTAGAATTTTGGTCCATCATCTATTTTCTTTGTAATCACTGGACCATTAACTGACATTTATAGTTTATTTTTTGGTTCATACATAGATTTTTCTTTAGTGCAATTTTCTATAAGAGGATTAGTTTATATATTCAGGCAGACTTAGTAGACATTCCCAGCTTTTAAGAATTTCTATTTCAGCATATTTGCAAGAAAAATAGAGATGGGGTATGACTCCCCCAAACCCTTCCCTCCCGCCAAAGTTTATTATAATGTGTTGGCATTTCAAGGAAAAAAACACGATATAGCAGGTGTTTGAGTAAGCAAATCTTTATTTCTAATATCCTCCTTCTCTTCTTTCCTGGAATGTGCTCTTTATTTTATACTCCAATTTGAATAACAGTCACGTTTTAATTCCCCATCTTCCACGGAACAGCCCAGGTGCCCTAACCTCAGTCGTGCTAACTGGCTTTCACCCTGCATTGATTAAGAGTTCCCAGAGATAACAGTGTGTGTGGGTGCATGAATAATCTTCTGGCTTCTCAAGTCACTTCTTCTGCATCTCCGCAGTCTGGCAATAACACCCACAATTTGAGTAGTGAGTGGCTAGCTGTGAACTCTGAAATAGCATATGTATGACCTTCTGTTGAAAAAATCAAAATAGAAAAATTAACATGAATATAATAAAATTTTTCCCGAAGAGAAAAAAATTACTGAAACATTTTCCTCTTATGCTCTGACTCTTCCCTGGTGACAGAGAACTATGCTCAACAATCAAATTGGGCAATTACCAACAGATTTAGAGCCAAAATCTAAGAAAAGTAAAGCCATTAGCGTTGTTAGAAAACTAGAGGAAATTGCACAAAAATGAGGTGTTTTTGATACACTGCAAACCAGGGCTGGCTGTAACTAAACCTTCATCACTGTAATCCACTGTCACTGTCTTAGCTCAGTTATTCATCACCCCTGTCACTGAAGCAGTCCCCATGCTGGTCCCTCTGTTACCAAACTCTTTACTTTTCAACACTGATCCATTTTGCTGTTAGAGGTATCGTCCTAATTCACCAATTCAATCACATCGTAGTGATAATCATAGATGACTTGCCATTACCTATAGAAGAAAGTGTAAGCTTCTGAGCCTGGCAAGGAAGTGTCTCCTTTATTTTGTCCCAGCCTGATTTTCCAAGATTATTTCCCAACATACTCAACCCTGCACAAGCTTCCCACACAATCTCGCCCTTCCAGGATTCACGCTACGCTCTAGATACATGTGATAATTTGGTACCCTCATTCTTACAGATCCCGGTTCCTGCTGTTCCTCTTACCTTAAATGCTCTCTGCTATCTCAGTCAGTGTATTTGTATAATCACTTGACAAGACCTAACACAAATGAAGACTTCTCTTAATATCTCAGGGAGATCACTGAATCATTTCTTCAGGACAGTACACTGTGCGTAGCAACTGTTGTAATAGAGTTATTTGTGTCTTTTTCCAATAGATTTTGAGGTCCAAGAGGACAAATACTATATTATGTTCCCTACTGTTTCTCCTTCTATCTCCCTAAATTTATCTTATAAACAGGATTAGTATCCATGTTTTTTTCCTATCTATCAACTTGAGCCTCTACAGATTATAAGAAACATTCTGTTGTGCATTGATGACATGAGGATTAACACAGTTAAAATAAATAATGTCGGTGTCCTTTTACTAAGGGACACAACACTACTAATGCTTTGTAAGTTTTTTTTCTCCAGAAATGCTTTCATTAAAATTAGCACCTATTGTTATGCTAATATTTATTTATTTATTAGAAAGTCAGGCACTGAAGAGAGGCTTTGAAATCAGATACATCTCAGTTCAAATTTTATTTTACCACATAGATATTACATCTAGGGAGAGCTACTTAACTTCTTGGATGTCACATATGCAAAATGAGGATGAAAATATTTACCTTTTAAGGTGTTTTGAATGATTGAATAGGAAAAATTGGGTTGAATGATAAGAAATTGCCAATATTCTAGCATCTTTACCCACAGACACAGAATAGTTTTGCTATGGAAGGCAGTCACTACAGAACAGATAAACAGTCAATGGTCGGTCTTAGGCAGATGATGGATTATGATGATAGTTATTACCATTACTGTGATGATCATGATGTGATGAGGAGGAGGAGGACATGCATTGCTCTGGCCATCATTTCTCATCCAGTCTTCTCACAGCCAAAGCACATATAAAAATTTGACTCAGTTGTGTTTGAAAAATATAATAAAACTGCCTGGCCCAGTCACAGCTTGGGCACAAGGAAGTAGCCAATGGAACACTGAACCTGTGAGAGGTAAAAGAACGAATGACTGCAAAGCCAGGCACACATCGGCATTAAATTCAATCACTGCTAATTGAACCTGTACCGCGAGCCTGTATTGCTGGAGCAGGAGTAAAAAGACAAGTGAGATGCAGCTCCTGTCTTTAAAGAGCTTGCAGTTTGCTGTTACACAACACAGAGATGTGCTTGCAAAGACATTAAAGAGAAAGACTATCAGAATGCAGGGAGAGAGAGGAAGATTTGTCTTACTGTTGGGATCTACATACTCTTCTAGTCTTTAGGAAGGCTCTGGTTTTACTATATGTGTCTCAGTGTTGGTGGACTTTCTTACATAATTCAAGCCATTCATTTTAACGGGATTCTGAACAATTTATGAGCAAGGTATAACAAAGAATTGTTGCTGATTTGCTTTTCTCTCAGTATCTCTGCCCCTTCAGTGCCCTCTCTCTTTTTTTTTTCTCTCTCTCTCAATTATATATATATATATATATATATATATATATATATATATATATATAACCAGACTCTATTCCAAATCAGGGAAGATGAACAGATTTTGAGTAATATCTTCACTTCTAGAAAGTATTCCGAACCAGATTAGGAAAGGAGGCACATACCTCACCCCCGTGTTGTCACTCCGTGACGGTTCACAGGGCCATTGGATGTTTAGGGAGTTAGAAAAGTATATGAGGTGCTGAGGATCCATTCAACATAAATAACATTGTTCCTTAATGACAGTGTTTAAAGATGTTCAAGGTCAATTGTTATTGTACTTCTAGAAATTGTTTACACATATTGAACCACAAAAAATCCAGTTTCGTATAGGATTACAAAGATTTATTCTAAAGAGATCAACGAAGCTCTATTTCTATAAATCATCTGGAAGAAGAAAACAGGAAATAACTTTCACATTCACATCTTAAATGGTTTTTGCCTAAGTTTTTCTTTCCTTTACTTTTCTGTTACGGTAAAATGCACTGAAAAGAAAATTGGTTATTTTCAAAATGTGTCCCAAATCACTATTTACATATATCTACCTGAGAGGCAGAGCTACAATAGTTATATGCTATCAAAATATTCTACTTTAAATCTGACAGAGCACTTCTATAGCCAAATACTCAATTAGTAATACAGATACACTGAAGAAAGACAATTTTTTAAAAACTTGTCTATATTCTCTTTGCTGTTATGTTCAAATTCCATCCACTTAAATTGCAAATGAGTTTAATATGAACACGATGACAGCAATAAGCTCCACTGAGTTTCAGTACATTTTCCAGGCACAGCTACACAGGTCTTGTGGTGAGGTGTCTTTTTGTTTTGATGATACCACACTTCATTTTTTATCTAGAAATATATCTCTTTACCCTACAGTGACACAAAGGTCCCCTTTAAAACTAGTATTTTCAGAACTCATTTCAATTTAATAAGCACCATTCTTCAGATTTTCCCTTAAACAGAAATTTTCTCTTAATATGTAGTTTAGGGAAAAAAAGAAGTTTTACATAATATGTGTAGTTGTTATTTCAAAAATCGTCCATTATATACTGTTACTCACATTTCAATTCTAATTATTTTTTAAAAGATGTATAACTTCCCCCAGAGCTTGAGAAAATATAATGCATTGACATTGTACCATAAGTAAGAGAAGACAAAAGTGAAAGAAATTTTAACAAAAAGTATGAGTGGCTGGTGCAAGCTGAGGACGTGGAAAAAAAAGACCCAACCAGACTTTGCGCAGGAATATCCATCCACATAAGTAAATGCTTCAAAGCTTTTCACTTTTCTTATTTCAAGAATTACTTTATCGGGGCACAGAATTTCTCTCTTTAAAATGGCAAATTCAGAGGAAACTAAAATGTTGAATAATGAAAGTATATTTTTCTTATATAAGGGCTTCAATTACTGAAATGAAACATAGTTCTTAAAAAATTATAAAAACTCTCTAGAAGATTTTTATTTCTAATGGTATTGTACTATGTCAGTAGGAAAAAAATGTTTCTAATGAAAAACCAACGCGCATTTATTCCTCTCTCATTTGGGAGGCAGTTTATGGAACTGTCATTAGTCCCCTGAACTTCTGTTTAAACTCTCCAAGTATGTACAGGTAGAATATTTTTTAGAACGATTATAGGTATAATAAGGTTATTTTATTCCAACAACATGATATAAAGCAAAAGCAAAAAAGACAAATACCAATATGGTTGAAAAAGAAAATAAAAAGGGAGGGTATTTAATACATATGGTGAGACATTCTCAGTCATGCTTTATGTGTACTGTGGATTTTGACATCAAATGTACATTCACTGATAAACATGGACCTTTGAAATCTACATTGTTTTATTTTAAGCTACTGAAAGCATTCAGACCCACTATTGGTTTAACATTCATTCTAGGCTTGAAGATCCATTACCCGCAGAAATAAAACACACTTTACAATTTTGACTTGGGTTAATGTTCCTTACGAAAACCTCAATTTATATTGAAATAATTGCCTTCCCTTAGTATTTCAAAATCCAAAACAAGTCAGAGGTATCATTATAATTTGAAAGAAAATTCTCTCGTTTCAAACTACAGATGGAGATATGTCGCTCTAATAACAAATGGTTGGCTTCTGAAAAAGAGTGTCTTTGTGTGTGAGTGTGTGTGTCTGTGTATGTATATAGACAACATACACATACACAGCAGGCAGTACACAGGAAACATTGGGTAAGGTTCCAAATTGGACAATATTATGGAGAGTTAACTCCTATTGGCTAGAAGCTATAGAATATCACGACCAAACTGGAAGCTTGAGTCTAACAGTTTATTTTTTTTTACATCAAAATTAGTTGAAGTAGCAGACGTGCAAGCATATATTAGACCTTGTACAGGGATAATAAGCAAATATATGTGTGTAGAATGTAAAGATGGAAAGGAAATTTAGGGTTTATGCTTCTAGTTGCTTAGAACCAAACAATGTACATTTCAAAGTTCCAAAGGCACATTTGCACAGACATTCTAATTATTAGTTCACTTTATCTCTGCTGGCGCAACGTGGTTCTCAGCTTTTTAATCACTTCTCTACTGGCACAGCTAATGTGCCTACAAGTTGTCTGGAATTTTAATACTGCTAAATTTAGTGACACAAGTTGTGATTAAATTGTGAAAACTTGTTTAATGCAAACCTGATTGAAAAGAATACATGCTTATTTAAGGAAAATGTACAACTTTGCAAAAATTATATAGCGCTATATATAGCCCCACATTTAACAGCTTTACTAACCTGCAAAAAAGTTGGTTTTTGTAGAAAACTGCCAGGCTATGTAGTCTGAAATCTGGAGTCATAATACCAGAGAGCTGTCAGTCAGCCATCCATCCATCTAATTGGCTTCTTACCATCTTTCCATCATGTTTTTTTTATAACTGGTCGCCTCTGGCTAAAATGCAAATCATGAGGAAGAGCCGTCTAGAAAAAGCTGCTGCTTTCTTAATTATCTGTCAGAGTATGGACCAGTGGACCTAGGGCCGCGCTGTAGAGTTATGCTAAGCAGCAAGGCATCATGGGAATTGGAGTGACAGCTCATTTTCCTCCTGTGTTTTCTGTGTTCGAATGACAATGCAGAAATGTGGGTTTTCCCACACTTTCTCTGAACACTTGGGCTATTGCTCAGGGGAGCACAAAGCCAAAACTGTCACATTTCCAGACATGGTCTTATTGCTGTCACTATGACAGGATTGTTGACAAATGCCAGCAGTCATCTCGGCATCTTGGGAAATGTCTGCCATGATTGTGTCAACAGCCTGACAGAAATTGTTAATGTTTAAACTTCTTCCACTGACAGAATCCTGTCTTGCTGACAATATTTGTCATATGAAACTCAATCTTTGTCAAACTTGCTTAAAAATTAACACTTTCTCAATTTCTTTTTTTTTTTTCTAGTTTACTGCCTAGCAGTGCAAAATTTTAGCAATAAGATTTCAGCAAGGTAATGTAACACAGTAATTTAGGTCCACATTCCATCTGAATCCTCTAACCTATTATTAATTTATGTGACCACCTTGTCCTTTTGACCTTTGCTACCAGAATAATTAGCCATATATATGTATATATATATATTTACATATATATGATACACACATAATATATACTTATGCATCTAGATTTGTGTGTGTGTATGCTCCATAGGATTCAGACTTGTGAATTATTCAGAAGGTACAAAACACTATTCCTCAGTATACAATGTGGAAAATCAATTAAATCTTGCAGATTTTTAACTTATATGAAAATCAGTTGCAGATTTGGAGCTATCCATTAACTAATTTCTTAACTTTAAGTTCTGAATTTTTTTTTTTTAACTTTTATTTAAAAAAATCAATCTGACAGGTTAAACAATATCTATTTCAGGAACTCAACAAGAAGTTGTTCTGGAGTTTTTTTTTTTTTTTAAACATGTGGTTTTGTTAAATCTGCAATATAGGGATAGCCTGCATTTCCTAATTCTGATAATCTATTGGGAAGTATTTATGTGAGCAGTATAAAAGATATTCATTTTTTAAAAAGGAGCATCCTGTTTAAAATGCACAGTGGTTGATTTTTTAAAATATTTTTGGTGAGACACAATGCTCTGATTACTAGAAGGCAGTTAAATCATCTCTGGCTGTACTAGAAATACACAGTCATCCACAGGATGCTACATTTCTTAGACATGGTGTAGAAAAGAGCAATTGGTTAGCAGAATATAGTGTCCATCTGTCCCTGACAAAACAATCTTTGTCAAACTAAGAGTGACAACTTGTTAATAATGACATAACTATTATTAGTTGTATTGTTATTAGATAGCATGTTATAACACACAAATATGGTATATTCATATCAGTAGGGCCATATTAAAATAATTATTAGAATAGCAATCTCTTAGAAAAATAGAATGTGGCTAGAAGTACTATTTACCTGAATTGTTGCCAAATACGATTTCTAGTTACTCCATAGACAGAGAATGGACCAGGTGCTACCTCATTTGCTGAAATAAGGAGACTTCTTAATATGCTTTTTAGTTTCAATTTTTCTTTGTTATATGTATATATATATTTTTATAAACTAATAATACAAATAATATAAATAATACAATAATATGAATAAATAATATTAGTTAATTGACTAATTAATAAAATTTATTTTTTACAGCAGTTTTAGGTTCATAACAAAATTGAGCAGAAAGTACAGGGAATTCTCATATGCCCTGTGTCCCCACCCAGGCACAACCTCCCCACTATCAGTATCCCACACCAGAATGGTACATTTGTTACAACTGATCAACCCACATTGATACAACATTATTATATTATTTTTCCTATCTTTTAAATTCAAACATTATCATAAATACCTCCAACAGTATAATGCGACGTCTGGGACCAGAAGTTGGCAAACTTGTTATGCAATGAAACAAATAGTAAATATTTTAAGTTTTTGTCTGTATCATAACTCTTCAACTGTGCCTGCAAAAGCATAAGTAATACATTTTACAATATGGGCGTAGCTCTGTTCCAATAAAACTTTATTTGTCAAAGCAGACAGCGGGCTGGATTTGACTTACAGTCTGTAGTTTGTTGACCCCTGTTTTAGACCAGGGGCTAAGTAGTTAGATAAACCCTGATTTCAAATTTCAGCTCTACTGCACACTAGCTGTGTGACGCTGAGCATATTTTCAGCATATCACTTTATTATCTCAGTTATTCCTCAAAATAACCCTGTAGGAATGTATTAATTTCCTGATATTATGAGTGAGAGTTATAGCTCATAGAGGTCAAGCCATGCCGCCAGAGCTCCCAGGTAATGAGAAACAAATCTGGGATTCTAATATGAGTCTGTCTGAATTCTTAGCTTTCTGCTTTTCTAAATTATGATATGTTGTCTGTAGTTCTCATTTACTTCTGAAATAAAATTATCAGTCAAGTTTGAAGACTTAGAGGACAGTGAGAGAGTAAAAAGAATATGGGTGGGGGCAGTATTGATGATTTAGGGAAGAATGTGCTGCTTCACCACCAGAATTGCTTCCTGTGTTGATAACACAGGGTTTTGCCTTCACCTCCTCTAACACTGATCACTTCCTATAGTTGGCCTAGGAGATCAGGTATAGGATCCAAAAAAGGAAGAGGAAGTATGCCTCCTAAGTAACTGATAAATATTTAGGGATGATTCTCTCAAAGATTCAAGAACAGTACCTATGATTGTTAATTTTATGTGTCAATTTGACTAGGCCACGAGGTGCCCAGATATTTGGTTAAACATTATTCCTCAGTGTGTCTGTCAGGGTGTTTCTGGATGAAATTAATATTTGAATCAGTAGATTGGGTAAAGTAGATTGCAACCCTCCCCCCCAAGTATGAGTGGGTCTCATCTAATCTGTTGAGGGCTTGAATAAAACAAAAAGGAGGAAGGGAGAATTTGTTCTCTTTCTGCCTGAGAGTTTCTGAGCTGGGACATAGGTCATCTGCACTTGGACTAGAGCTTCTACCATTGGCTTTCCTGGTGCTCGGGCCTTTGACCTTGGACTGAAACTATGCCATCAGCCTTCCTGGATCTCCAACTTACTGCCAGCAGATTGGGGTACTTTTCTGCCTCCATAATCATGTAAGCCACTTCCTTATAATCAATTTATATATAGGAATAAATAACAATAAAATGTATATATAAAATCTCCTATTGGTTCTCTGGAGAAACCTGACTAATACAGCATTATCTTAGCCTCCTTTCTAAGTAAATCATACTAAAGATTCCTCCAGGCTGGGCCATGTGGACTGTCTTAATTTTATGGGACTGTATACTCAGCATCCTTTTCTGGCTCAGTGTGGAAAGTGCAGCATCACTTCCTGTTGAACATGACTCAACCAGACTCTGTAAGAAGTGTTGAATCAAGAACCTACAGCCAAGGGACTCACCTGCAGAAGTGGAAGGGGCATCCCTAGATAATGCTCTGCTGCTCTACCTTGCTCCTCTTTGACAATTCTATGTAATGCAGTTCAATTCAAGTTCATAAGTATGAACAGAGCATCTATTTTGTTTTAGGTTATGTTGCATAGAGGAGTCAAAGAAATATAAATCCTGACCACTTACTACTTGGACAGCATGATACTTTAGAAACAACCCAGGAATAATACGATAGAGCGCTTAAAAATCAAGCAAAGAAACATTTTGTTTAGCATCAGGCAGGCATGTGTTTAGTACTTACAAAATATTACAAATCCTCCAGATATAGTCATAAGCTAGACGAACTTGAGTGAAATATATCTTTTAATCTCTTTCTTTCTCTCTCTCAAACTCAAACTCCCCTGGAGGCAAGAAGGGCTTTTGGCAGACTCAGATTAGTTTTGAAGATGTTGCATTAGTATGTGGGAGGCGTTACAGGTTTCATTGTGTCCTCAAAAAAGATAATGTTGAAGTCCTAACCCCTAGTACCTCACAATTGTGACTTACTTGGGCATAGCGTCATTGCAGATAGAATTAATTAAGTTGAGGTCATCTTGGAGTAAAGTGAACCCTTAATCCAACATGACTGGTGTCCTTGTAAGAAGAGACACAAGGGAAAGACACAGAGATTTGAGTGATGCATCTGTAAACCAAGGAAGTGTAAGGATTGCTGATAAAAACCAAAAGCTAGAAGAGGCAAGGAAGGATTCTCCCCTCTAGGTTTTCAGAGAAAGAATGACCCAGCCAATACCTTGATTCCAGATTTTAGCTTCCAGAATTGTAAGACAATATTTTTGGTGTCATTGTTTTAAGATACACAGTTTTAAGTACTTTGTCAAGCAGCCCTAGGAAACTAATACAGGTGCATTAAGGTATAGGAGTAATAGGCTTTATTTTAGAACCCCGTAAATCTGGATTAAAATCTCAACTCCATCATGTCCTCTCATAATGTGCATTTCCTCATCTGCATAATGAGAATTCCTCCCAACTGGAATTTTCCTCGGACATCCACCAGAGGATGGTACCAACACACAGCCAATGCTAACATGCTCACTACATGCCCTGGTGTCTTGACTAGACCTAGATTGGCAGCCAAAGCTACAGCGGGGTTTTAACAGAGTTCCAGCCTCTTTTAAGGTGTGTCCACAGGTATCCAAAAAACAGTAGCCAAAGTGAAGGTGGAGATGCTTGTGATTTTCCATTTGCTTGTGATTTTCCAAGACAGTGAGGTATGATATATTTCTGCCTAGGAATCTCATTCTTTAAAGATTGTGAGTTTGGAGTCACTTACATTGTGACTATATTATCTTTCAACTCCAAACCAAAACACCTGTTTGTGAAGTATCAGTGAACCTTTGGAGACATTGGGGCTGAATACCTGGAATCAGGACTGCTAGGTAATTTTAAAGTGCATGGCACTGCGTACATAAATGGACATGTGACCTGGACATCAGCAGACCACCCAGAAGCTCAAGAAAGACATCTCTTCTCTATATAGACTTTAAATGTTGAAATGCCAAAGAGTCCACTTTATGTAGGCCAGGCGGGCTTTTATTCCAGGAGATCAATGAGATTATGTTCCCATAGGTTGGCTGCAGACAGGGGAGAATAACTACTATATTCACATTTTCTTTTGTCAATGAGTTTTATTCCTCTCCCACTTTTCAGTTACTATACAATGTACTAAACAGAAAACCATTTATTTTCAAAATGAGTCATTATTTTAATATGTCTACTTGAGGCACAGACCTACAATAGGTCTGTAAGGAGAATTAAACACTTTATTTAATAGCAGACTTTGAAAAGAAGATATTTTAGGAACACAGAATACTGTTTTATGTAGACAAAGCCAAACTGTAGGGGAAATAGCAGAAATAAGGCCAAGAGGGTTCTACGCAAAGTAAGACCCTGACCTGTGTACCAAAACTCATAGAAAAACCACCTGCTTCCATAAAATAATCCATTATTAGTGCAAAGCAGAGGAGAAAGATGTCTACTGCCCCTAGAGGCCAAAAAGAGGACAGAAAACAAAGTTACATTTAAAGGATCTGCAGAAGACAAAATTGGATTCAGATTTTACTTCAGTAATGGGCACTGATAGATACTTTCACAGTCTATAATTATTTTATAATTAAAAGTATTGCTGAATGTGAGATAACTGTGCGATGCACGGTTTGCAAAGGGAATGGAAGAACTGAGTTAATAAGGTGACAAGTGAAGGTTAATAAATTATTATTCAGGATTTTAGATAATTGGCATCATTTGGGAGGAGGAAAAAAGAGAATGAAGCTGAAGAAAGATGAACTAGTATAGTAGAACACTTTAACAAATGATCCATTTAACACCAATTATCATGCTATTTTACCGTCACTCCTAGCTTTTATTAAGTGTCTTGATATCCTTTGGGAAAATGTGTCATACGAATGACAAAATGAGATTAATTATAATAAATTCAAAACAAAACACTTTTTGAAACCAAGCCTCCACTTCCAGAGCTTATTTTAAATGGACCTAGAGATTTGTGGTCCGTGGTTAGACAAACTTTGGCAAAGCATCACATTTCTGTAAAAGCCCTGCTTCCTCTTTGCTCTTTTAATGTATACTTAACCAACAGTTAGACATTTACTTATTTTTAACATGCAACCCTCCTTATTCCAAAAAAGATTTGATTTGGCTTCATTAGAATGCTACCGGCGGTGATCCCTTTAACCATGAATAGTGATAACATAAATTTTGTTCCAATATTTTGCTCATAGCTACATACACATTTAAATACATAGTGAAAATCCTAGCTCTTGAGTTACTCCCTTCCCCAAAAGACAGGAGAATTTAAAATATTTAAAATATAGGACACCGTTATTGAATCTTTCCTTTTTTTTTTTTTAACATCTTTATTGGAGTATAATTGCTTTACAATGGTGTGTTAGTTTCTGCTGTATAACAAAGTGAATCAGCTATACATATACATATATCCCCATATACACTCCCTCTTGCGTCTCCCTTCCACCCTCCCTATCCCACCCCTCTAGGTGGTCACAAAGCACCAGCTGATCTCCTTGTGCTGTGCAGCTGCTTCCCACTAGCTATCTATTTGATGTTTGGTAGTGTATATATGTCCATGCCACTCTCTCACTTCATCCCAGCTTACCCTTCCCCCTCCCTGTGTCCTCAAGTCCATTCTCTACATCTGCTTCATTATTCCTGTCCTGCCCCTAGGTTCATCAGAATCATTTTTGTTTGTTTGTTTAGATTCTATATATATGTGTTAGCATATGGTATTTGTTTTTCTTTCTGACTTACTTCACACTGTATGACAGACTCTAGGTCCATCCACCTCATTACAAATAGTTCAATTTCATATCTTTTTATGGCTGAGTAATATTCCATTGTATATATGTGCCACATCTTCTTTATCCATTCCTCTGTCGATGGACACTTAGGTTGCTTCCATGTCCTGGCTATTGTAAATAGAGCTGCAATGAACATTGTGGTACATGACTCTTTTTGAATTATGGTTTTCTCACGGTATATGCCCAGTAGTGGGATTGCTGGGTCGTATGGTAGTTCTATTTTTAGTTTTTTAAGGAACCTCCATACTGTTCTCCATAGTGGCTGTATCAATTTACATTCCCACCAGCAGTGCAAGAGGGTTCCCTTTTCTCCGTACCCTCTCCAGCACTTATTGTTTGTAGATTTTTTGATGATAGCCATTCTGACTGGTGTGAGGTGATACCTCATTGTAGCTTTGATTTGCATTTCTCTAATAATTAGTGATGTTGAGCATCTTTTCATGTGCTTCATTGCCGTCTGTATGTCTTCTCTGGAGAAGAGTCTATTTAGGTCTTCTGCCCGGTTTTTGATTGGGTTGTTTGTTTTTTTAATATTGAGCTGCATGAGCTGTTTATATATTTTGGAGATTAATCCTTTGTCGGTTGATTCGTTTGCAAATATTTTCTCCCATTCTGAGGGTTGTCTTTTCGTCTTGTTTATGGTTTCCTTTGCTGTGCAAAAGCTTTTAAGTTTCATTAGGTCCCATTTGTTTATTTTTGTTTTTATTTCCATTACTCTAGGAGGTGAGTCAAAAAAGATCTTGCTGTGATTTATGTCAAAGAGTCTTCTTCCTATGTCTTCCTCTAAGAGTTTTATAGTGTCTGGCCTTACATTTAGGTCTTTAATCCATTTTGAGTTTATTTTTGTGTGTGGTGTTAGGGAGTGCTCTAATTTCATTCTTCTACATGTAGCTGCCCAGTTTTCCCAGCACCACTTAATGAAGAGGCTGTCTTTCTCCATTGTATATTCTTGCCTCCTTTATTGAAGATAAGGTGACCATATGTGCGTGGGTTTATCTCTGGGCTTTCTATCCTGTTCCATTGATTGAACCTTTCCTTTTACTATCAACTAAATTAAGCTAAATTTTCCTCTTACTTTCAACTGAATTAACCGACACTTTTTCGGTGAATTGGACCTCCACTTTCCATCCTGGTAGAGAAGAACAACTGGAAAGTTTGTGACACAATATTATCAGCAGGCACAAGGCCGCAGGGTTTGGGCACAGGCCAACTATCTGTTTCTCCACTTCAAGTAAGAGTTGAGCCAGCAAATCAACATTATTGTTTTTCAGTAACAATGGAAGTTCTAAATTGTCAGTTTATCCCTTGAACACACAACTCCTGCTTTTAAGACTTGAAGAGACATCAGGAAAGGAAATTGGAAATCCTGTCAACAGAAGAGGTTTGTAAAAATTGCATTCTATCCCTGCCCTCACTAAATTCTAGGCTTACAGAATGGGAGTATCTGCTGAAATTAAGGAGGGAGTTATTATTTGAGGTAAACTGTTCTTGGAGCTTTGGAATTCATGGAAAATGAGAGTCCTTGACAGCCCCTATTGGCCACTTCTCCTCCCCACTCATTGTATAAATATCACCTGGAGTGGTCTCTTCATTACAGAGTGTGAATTATGTTAATTTTCACTTCATTAGATGAATTCAGCCTGCCCAAGGCTCTGAGTGACTCCATACCCAAGGAAGTGTCAGTCAGAGGTGGGAAGGTCTGGAACTGTGCACAGTCTGGCATATAATAGATATTAAATCAGTATATATGAATTATGAAGAGAATGAAAGACCCAAGAAGAAAAATCTTCAAAGTCCATTACAATGAGTTGCTAGAGAAGGTTCCCTGTTCCATAAAGATGTTTTCTGTTTGAATATTCATTAGGCAGCTTTGGTTGTTGTTGGTATTGATTTGTTTGATCTGATTCCTTCCTTTAAACTAGAATTAGAAATTCATTAAGGACAGAGATTATTGTATATACTTCTATATGATCCCCTGGACTTATAACAATGCTCCATAAATAGCAGTATCTAAATAAAACTTAGAGGATGATTGCTATGGCTGAATGTGTATGTCCCCCAAAAGTCATACGTTGATATCCTACTGCCCCATGTGATGTTATTAGGAAGTGGGGTTTTGGGGAGGTCTTAGGTCATGAGGATGGAGCCCTCATGAATGGGATTAGTGGTCTGATGGAAGAGACCTCACAGAGCTCCCTCGCCCCTTCTGCCAAGTGAGGTACGAAAGAAGAGTGTGACCCTGAAGAGGGCCCTCCCCTGACCAAGCAGCACCTTGATCTTGGACTTTCAGCCTCCACATCTGTGAGAAATAGACTTCTGTTGTTTATAAGCTACCCAGTCTGTGGTATTTTGTAAGAGTAGACCAAACAGACTAAGACAATGATCACAAGAGCTAAGGTTTGCCTGCTTTATGTTTACCCCAGGCTGATGCTGATGAGGATGGTAATGACCAAGATGATAGAGACTGGGACAAACTGCATAAATAACTGTGATAACAATTCGTTGTTTTACCATAGATATACTAACCCTTCAAGCTGTGAGAAGTGTTTAAGATGAGAATAATTTGGATGGAAAATGGATCTCCTCCACCTGACCCAGTGCAATATGAACTAACTGCTAATTAAATGACTATGGGCTTCTTTTTGTTTTTAGGAAGATATAGGTAAATCCAAAAAGTCTCAATATTTTCTTCAAACATCCAGATTCCCTCCCTTTCAAGCTATATTGCCATAATGTTTCAGCAGCTTCCCAGGGGTAACAGAGCACCATGTATTCTGTCTCTGTAGATCTTCTTTCTCTCTAGAAATTTTATTTAGAAAAAACAAAAACAAAAACATGACTGACTTAAGAGTTTTCAGAAGGAATAAAAACTAATAAAAACAACAAAGAGAGAAACTAATTAAAATGATGTATGTATGTAGCCAAGGGTAATTTCCCTTTAAAAGAATGCCTCTCAATTAAGTTTATCCAAACTAGCTTCTCCACTCTAACATGAAGGTTTGGGTATAACACATGTCAGTCTGGCCACTCCATTACAGGAATGACTTTCAAAGGTGCAGCAGATGGTAATCAAAATTGACTGGAGGCTCTTCAAGATATATGTTATGATTAACCAGACGTGGACTGCACAACTCAGAAATGAAGGAATGTTGGGGACTCTTGAAGAGGAATCTGACGATAAGTTGTAATGTTAAGATCAGGTGGCAACATAAGTCACTTCCAGAACAGCATGGAAAGTGACAAGACGTGTGGTTGGGGTGATAGAAGTTGTTACCAAAGTCAGGAATGAATGACACTTGCTGACTTCTTACGTTAACCCTGTGACATATTAACATAAATCTAAAATACTGTAGCATCTGAGTGTGTACTTACGACAACTCCCAAACATTCACATACACAAAGGGCATTTGCAGCTTTGAGTGTGTGTGTGGGGAAAGGATACATTGAACTCCACCCACATTCCAGATGGCTGCCGAAACGTCCTCGCGGGGATCAGGGTGTGAACTAATGACAGGCGTCAATCACTCAGTTCTTACAGAGCTTGGTAACAATGGTTCCTTGGTAGTTTTCTATGTAATTATTCTCCCTACACTGAATGTCCTGCAGGATTCAGAGGAGTAAATAGGGTGGACGCTGGAGAAAGGAAAACAAGGGAAACATCTTCACTAGCACTAGTCATGCCTCCAACTCCTGAAATTTCTACTAGAAACGTATGAAACAAAAATATATTTGGTGGTATTATTATTATTATTTATTTTTAATTATACACTCTCCCTGAAAATCAAGGAGAAAATGTTTGGCAATTTGCTTCCATGCTGTTATTAGCGATGTCAGAACTTTCTCAATTCTAATCCCTCCATTAGTTCTTTCATTTCTTTTCTCCCAGAAAACGTGGCTGGGGTCCAACCTTAGGCTTCATGAATAAACTTTAGACTAGTAATCAATGACATTTACAGGTGCACTAAGTATTATGCGCTGTTCTAAATGCTTTGCAGTTTTTATCTCATTTAGTCCTCACGCCAGTCCTATGAATTAAGTATGGATGTTTTTATCCCCGTTTCACAGATTATTAAACCAAAGCACAAAGAGGCTTGAGAACATGTAGGACTAAGCTGCAGAGCTGGATTTAACCAGGTCAAAATGTCTCCTAGGCTGAAGTCGTTTAACTACTATGCTTTCCTGCAGCTCCTTTATCAGCCTGCTCTTGCCCCAAGAGAAACACTACAAAGTCCCTGAAATCAATGTTCTTTACTGTTGTGGCTGGATGTATTGAACTCACAAGTGGGTGACAAAGGCTTTTGCAGAATTGTGTTTGAGAACAAAGGGAAAGAGGGCACTGTGGTGTAAAGGCACATACTGAACTAGGCCAGGTCCCAAGTCATTCCCAACTACTGAGGAAATTATTTGAGCACATAAATGTAAATTTAATTGAGCAAATTATTTCTCCTGTCTAGGTACCAAATGTTTTTCATCTATAAAAGTGTTGATTAGATCATTTCTATAAATATCTATAACTCTAATATTCAAATGAACATAGTATTTTAAAGTGGAATTAATTATAATATTCTTAATCCTATCCAAGCCTTGGCTACCATGTGATTTCCTCAGAGATGGCATCTGGAATACTACATATAAAGCAGGTATCATCCCCTTCCTTTCATTTTCTACACGAAAACCACATTGTTTTCATCATACCAGTCTTCAGTGATGTAGATATGTGTTTCTTTCTTGAATTTATCATCTGTCTCACCCACTAGACTCTATGCTCCATGAGGATGGAGACTTGGAATGGTATATTAACCATTTTAGACTTGACATCAAGCACAGAATATCACATATGCTGGACATGCACAAAATATTTACCTCACTTATTTAGTATTGCCATGGAAGGAATTGTGCCACTTTACTGGAGTTTTTTAGATGATAATAATACTAGCTTATTGTCAGTGAATACTGTATCACTTATTAAGAATTGTTATACACATCAGCTTCATAAGAGCCATAATAATAACTAAGCTATCCTTTAAGCTTCAAAATTATCTGCTATTATAAATCTTTTAAAATTTTGTAAATAGCCTTAATAAACAAGACATTTTTTTCCCTTTTCTTTTTGATTCTAGGATACCATTTCAAGCATCTATGATTTTACTCTTCTCTGGGTGGTAGGTTGCAAAGCAATGGCTTTCACAGTACTTTATAGCTCTTCCAAAAAGAGGCAGAATCTGCTTCCTCACCCCTTGAATCTAGGGGAGCCTTAAGATTTGTTTTAAAAAACAGAAACTGGCAATAGTGAGATTGTGCTTGTTCTAAACTCAAACCATAAGAGGCTTTGCAGCTTCCTTTCCTTGCTGCTCTCAGAAAAAATGCCACCATGTGAATAAGTCCATGTTAGCCGAGCACACGATGTAAGACGTGTGGCCCGATCACCCTTGTTGCCCCAGGTGATGGCCAGCCATCTACCACGCCTGTGAGTGAAGCCTGAGACTCACCAGGTACCTGCAGTTGCACAAGCTAACCCAGTCAATTTCAGGAAAGTTTGGCCAGACCAGAAGAACCGCCCAGTAGAACTTCAAGCTCAATAAGTGATTAGGTGGTTGTTTTAAACGACTATATTTTGGGGTGTTTTTTTAATGCAACAAAAACTAGTAGATAAACTTGAATACAATGATATTCTGAAAACTTATGATGATATTTTGGTCATTTATCTCAACTGAAAAGAGGCAAGGACTCTATTTTTAATTCTTGGAACTGTGTTCTGTAAGTTATCTTTTCTTTGTCTTTGTCAGAGCTGATGTGAGGACAGAGGACTTTCTCCAGAAGCCAGATCTTTCCCACACTTCTAAATTATGTTTTTAATGTGTAACATAATCCAGCTTTGTGGTAACTATATATTTTATAAAATAAAAATATCTTTTAAGAATCTTCGAAAAATCCCTTTAAGTTTCAGGTTACCCGGATAGCTTTTGTGGCATCCCTTTTGTGTGACTGCAGTTGTTTATTTGTTTACTTGTATTTGCTTTCTTCCAGGCCCTTGTTTTGATTCAGAATACTTGAGGTTACATGAAAATAACACCCAGGTAAATAAGTTATTACCTTAATTGGTATCAGATTCTCTGAGCCCAGATTTCAGCAGACTGTTTCTTTTATATCATTCACTTCAACCTCCCATGCATAAAAGGGTGGCATAAATTTAATTTTGTTCATCCTTTGGACAGAGAGCCTTACTAAATGGTTTTCCTCCAGCTTGGGAGAAATACTTTACAAAGCATTAACTCTAAGACTCTTGTAGATAAAAGAAAAAGATTAGAAGACCTAGAGCAACAATAACCAAAATAAATAAGTTAAAAATGAATGAGTAAATGAATGAATGAATGAATAGTTCTTCAAGAATAAATACTCTTAACTCTGAAGACTTTCTATTCTAGTCCCTGGTACTTCTCCTGAAGTGGACATTTTGTCCACATTAGAGCCTGACTCGGGTGCACCTGCACCCGTAATGTCATCTGCATTACATAACATTTTAAATGCAGGTCTCAGCAGGCTCACAGCTTTTCACATTCTCTGACAGATACTCAGGTTGACACTAGACTGCGTGATAAACCCAAGAAAGTGACAGGAATTCTATTAATACCTGGATACAGAATTCATAAGGGAACACAGTAGGTCAGGAAGAGATTCCTAAAGTAAGAAACTTTGCCTAAGAATAGACTCAATCAGTTTGATTTGGTCAAAACAGAGGGAAGAGTTTGAAAGAAGAAGCAAAAAGGCTGGGTAAGAAAGACTAGCACAGGCATTTTTGAGAAGTTGGCTGAAGAAGGAATAAACTAAAATAAAGAAGTAAATAGTGGTTCTATTTGTAAGTCTTAAGAGAGGAACATCATTAAAGAAGGAGAAAGGGGGAGATAGATGAAGCCCAGAGACAGTGAGAGAAGGGGTGAGCAGCAGTCGAGAGAGAAGTAAATAACTGTTGGCTGAATATGATTTGGCCAGAACTGTGTTTAGAACCTGAAAGTTTTTCACTTCCTGCTAATGATATACAACATTTATTTATGTTTCTCTCAATTTGGACGTGTTTGTTCGCAGTCAATGTAGTGGATAGCTCCTTTATATCATAAGGCTGTCATGGCATAAGGTAATAAATGTAATTGAATATGGAAAATATAAACTGCTAAAGGAATATTGTAATAAACGTGGCGAAAACAAGTGGGTATATGGATACTTTGACTCTAGAAACCAAGAGCCAGAGCAGATAGCTTCCGTATAAATGAAAGGGAAAACAAACAAACAACTAATGCAGCAAGTCACCATCACAGTGACCACTCTGTCCAAGTGACCCGTGGCCAAATTTCTGAGCAATATTCTCTGCTCTCACTGAGGAAGGCCCTGCCAAGGCAATGTGCTTGTGTACTGAATGTCACATTTTTATATTGTTGGATTTTGTGAGGTCTTCTCTTAAGCCATCCACCACAGACACTGGAGAGATGGATGCTATTTTAAAAAGAATTAAAATCTACTTATTGCTCTAGCCATCTTTTACTTTGCTGTTTTGCCTCTCTCGTTTTGGTGGTTCATATTTAGTGGTTTCTCAGTTAAGGCTATGACTAAAAATAATGAGGAACCTGGAAAAAGGAAAAACTATACTGCTATGACTGTAGTTTATGTTTTTGATGCTATACTAGATAACAACTTATTTTTCTTATTGTAAACTCCTGGGAGTGCAGAAACATATCATGGAGCTTGGTGATAACTGTAGTATTCCTTAGTGTCTTTGACATTGCTTTGAAGTTTGTTGTAAGTATTATTCTGATTTTAAAGAAAAACAGATTAGACATAGGCAAACTTCATGAAGGCCACACGATAGGTGAGTTGAGATGCATGACCTACTCTAATTTCAACATTGTGTCTGGGCCAGGTTGTGAGATGGGAAATTTACACCCTCTTAAGAGTTCTTTAGTATGAAGTCATTAAGTGGTGACATGGCCAGATTTTAGGTTGTGGTGCCCTTACTTTCTTAAGGATTGCTTCCTGAGTCCAGAAATTTTCCACATTGTAAGATAATTCATTGTTGACCTTGAAGTTTACTGGTGAGCTTTATGGAAGAACCAATAATGATCTAAAAATCGAGTACAGATGCCATTATATCTAGATGCATAAGCAGTTCAAATATACATATATTCGATATCATTTATATAAAATTAAAAACTCTCATTGTGTTCTTCATCTTCATATGGTACAGAACCAGGTACACTACTTTAGGTAACCTTTATTCCTTTGAGCATTACTGTGTCTGTTTTTCTTCATGTTGTACATATGCTTCAAATTACTTATTTTTCCCAACATTCTCCACCACTCCCATAGCACATGCTTCCAATCAACCTATACCGTCATAGGTATTTTTTCCCTTCAAAATAGATACAGACTTTTTTGGATTCTACATATAAGTGAGATCATACACTATTTGTTTTTTTGTGCATGACTTCATAGAACTAGAGAATAGAATGGTGGTTGCCAGGGGCTAGGGGTTGGGGGAAGGGGAGATATTGGTCAAAGCATACAAACTGTCAGTTATAAGATGATTCTTGTAAGTTCTGGGGCTCTACAGTACAGCACGGTGATTATAGTTACTAATACTATATTGGGTACTTGAAATTTGGTAAGGGAGTAAATCTTAAGTGTTCTTACCACAGGGAAAAAAAATGGTAACTACTGAGGTGATGGATGTGTTAATTAGCTTGACTGTGGTAATCATTTCACAAGGTATACATGTATTAAATCACCATGTACTTCTTAAAACTCCAGATTGTACAACATAAATATGTCTAATTTGTGTCAATCATTCCTCAATAAAGCTGGAAAAAATTTAAAAAACCAAGTTCCCCCAAATAGATACAGAATTTCATTTCTTAAAAGAAAACTTCCATATGTTCCACCTATCTTTAGCCTTCTTACATATCCCCTTAGTGCTCTGTGCATATATGATTTCTACACACGTTGTACTTGTTTCATGCATGGTAAACCAGCAAGTTTGTATAGTAAGAAAACTGTGCCTTCTAAGCACTTACTACCCCTTTTCTCTGCCCCTTTCCAAGACCTCCCTTCCTTTCCTATGTCCCCTCATCCCTTCTAGCTTTCTTAAAATAGTAGGAAAACTATTCAATTCAGCAAATATTATTTAAAGCCCATCATATTTTCAAATAAATCGCAAACACTTCAAGGTCAGTTAATCTAATTCATTGCTTCCAGTAGGATGGAAACTTTAAAAGAGGGTGAAATGACTCTATAATCCAGAATTTCACATTACAACAAACAAACAAAAAAACACTTTTATTCAGTCTTCTTAACCTCACAAGACTAGTTATCATTCTTAAACATCTCATGTGCCAGTCCCAAATCTTCTAGTGTTTTCTCATGTTATTTTCTCTTCCTAGAATAACCTTACCTTTCATTCTTACTTGTTGAAAGCCCGATAAAACTTTACAAAAATAGTTGGTCAGCCCATGGACCATAGTTTGCCAACTTGATTTTTAAAATTATTTTGTTAGAGCATTATTTGTCTTGATTACTGAATTATTTGGCATCACCCTACATTTTGCATTCAAGGAAAATGCCTCAATCGTTTCACCCTAGTTCTGGCCTTCCTATTTATCTTTCAGAATCTCCTATATTAAATTTTTTCCTCCTAAAATCACAAACTGTTGGCCATACTTTTATAAAATGTTTATCACATTACAGAATGATTATTTGGTGGTTTATCTACATTCCCTGCTATACAGAAAGAAAAAAAAAAACAATTTTTGAATATTTCTGTGCTCCCAAATATATCACATCCTTTAGACCGTAGTTTGAACTTAATATATTTTTTGAATGAATGAATGATTACATCAAAATGGGAGAAACTCTATAAGGTGAGGCATTTTTCCTGGCGCCCATAACACACAGTTGTAGTAACTCCTTAATTTACTTTTCAGTAAGGCTTTTCTCAGAGGCTTTCATCCACAAATTAAAGATATTTTAAGCAATTTTAGGGCAGGAATCATGTCTTTTATTATTTGTTTTGTTTTTACACAATATATACCAAAGAAACTTTGGGGTTTGGATTAGGCATAAAGCTGTGAAACAGTGACACCTAATGGGACAGAGATCAACCATTTTGAATCCCAATTATTTCAGGAAATTTGGTGGTGAGAGTAAAGGGGTCCTTACATATTCACCTTCATCTCTCTTGTACCAAAAATATGGTATACGGGCAACCAAGTTTTGATAAATAAATTAATGTACGATGGATACGTGAATGAACTACAAACAAGAAATTAAACTTTCTGAAAAATAGGAGTTTCTTATAAATATCGCTCATCCAGGAAGTTACTTTTTCTTGTTTTTATGTTTGTTTCACATACCAATATAGAGATGGTCTAAAATCCCTTGCCGCCATATTTGTAAAACACACATTTTAATAAAGATAATTTGTTTCTTTTAAATCTAAGGAGATTTAAATCCTCCTGTTGCTAAATTTTAAAAATAGTCAAAGGACAATATGCAGGTATATTACTGAGTATTTTTACAGGCACTTTCGCATTTGAAAGAGAAGCATAGAATACCATAATTCCAACATGTCATCTCCCCATCTGATGTGTGCAGACTCCACAAGAATCAACAGAGCTGGTGCAAGGCATGAATCCATATCACAAAGATGTTCAGAGGTTAACATCCAGCCTTTTCTTATAAGGGTGTTATTGAAAACTTAAGAAACATGAGACTCCAAAGATTGGTTGTATAACCTAGTACCTTATTGTGATCGTTGATATCTTTCTGAATAGGCTCAAACATATTTTAAGAATCTTTTTATATATGCTAATGCTTAATATCAGATGCCTTGCATAAAAATATCATTAGATGTGAATATTATCATCGTTTGCAACTGAAAATTCAACAAATGCATTAAAGTCCTGAATTAAAAGACTGCCTTTTAAGTGGTAGTAATAAGTTTTTGAAACTAGGGAACCCAACCATTATTTTAGTTTATATTGTCATTGCCAAATTGAGTAGACCAGTCTAACTGTAGCCCTCACAGACGGTACCCGGCTTACTGCTAAGTGTTCACCATCTAATTTGCATAGACTCTCAATGTATGCAGAATGAGCTGATGTGTGGTACAGATCCACTATGAAATGATCCTGTAGATGTAAGTTTATATTTATTTATGTAGTTCTGAATATGTAGGAGTGAGATAATGAGGTTAGGGAACCAGTTAGGGATGGAAAGTGACAGAAAATAGAGACATGATAGAGTATGGTGACAGGAAGGGCATTACACATGAACTTTACCTAATTCACAATGTTTCCTAGGTCCAATAGTATCATTAATCTGCTGTTTTGAAGCAAAAGCAAGGTATAGAGTGGTTGAAACAGATGGGTTTTTTTTCTTTTACCATCTTCGTACCATCTCAAGAACAAACCTGCTTAGTATTTTCTGAAGACCATTCTCTGCTATGTCATCTTTGCTGACAAAAATCAGATATAAATGAAATGGAGAAAAAAATCTGTTGGCTTACTTAAATCATTTTTAAAGAGGGAAATATAAATACACAAAAGAAGAAAAATTGCAAGTTATAATTAACTTCTAATGACTGGACACCTACTTTATGCCAAATACATTATTTTTTCCTTACACATACACAAGTTAGGTATTATTTGCTTGCTTTTCAATTTTTTTAATATATGTGCTGCGGAAGTGAGTTCAATTCTTTCTTTTCAAATAAAGAAATTGAGGTCAAAGAGGTGAATACAGTATCATAAGTTACTACAGAATTTCCCAGGAACTCAAATTCAACTCCACTTCTAAAGTCTTTACGTTCCAACATCTTCATCCATAATAATTATATACTCTTATTTCCGTTCTGCACAAGAGGAAACTTAGAGATAAAGAAAGTAACTGATTTTCTGAAAATCGTTTTGCAAGAAAGAAGCAGAGTCTGGATTTGAGACCAGGAAGTCTCACTCTGTTGTCCACACAGGGAACCACTATCCATTTTGCCCCAGTTGTGCCTCAACTCATTACCTGTTTATATTTTAAAATCTGTTTCCACCTTACACATATTAGCTATTTTAATCTCCCGTCAAATTGTGCGATGAACGGAGTACTGGGAGGCAGACCTTGGCCTCATTCATGTGTTTTTATAAAAACCTGCTTCGCCTGTAGCTGTCCAAGCCAAAAACACTGGGCTCTCCTTGACCCCAAAACCTCTCACGTTCCACATTCAGTCTGACAGTAAATCCTGTTGACGCTATCTTCAAAATATATATTAGAATTCAACTACTCCTACTCTGGCCTGAATCAAAATCATGTCTCACCCAGATTATTTTAGTAGGCTCCTAGCTGGTCTCTCAGTTTCCACCCTTATCCTCCTGCAGGCTATTCTCAATGCAGCAGCTAAAGGAATCTTTTAAAAGACAAATCAGATTATGTTACTCCTTTGCTCAGAACTCTCTCACGGCTCCCCATTTTACTCGGTAATTTCTCACAATGATCTGTAAGGTTTTTCATAATCTGTCTCCCTTTTCCCCTGTGATTTAATCTCCTTTTGCTCCTCCTCCCCTGGCTCACATCCCTCCTTCACACCTGCCTCCTTGCTGTTTCTCAGACACTCCAGCAGGTATCCTGCTTCCTTAGGGTCCTTGCACTGGCTGCTCCTGCCACCTGCGTGGTTCTTCCTTAGATTCTGCTGGACTAACAATTTCATCTGCTTTATTTGTTGCAATTTCCCCTTCTCAGTGAGAACTATCCTGACCCTCCTATTTTAAGTTCTACCTCTGCCCCCACCCTCCTGCACCCCTCATCCTCCTTCCTCTAATCTACTCTCTTTTTTTTCCAGAAGGTTCATTGGAATCTAACATCCTATTTGTTTTACTCACGTATGATCTCTGCTGTGCATGTTCTGTCTTCCCTAAATAGAATGAAAGTTCAATGATACTAGGCATTGTTCTCTGTTTTGTCTACTGACATACCCTAAGTGCCTCTAATCGTGTCTGACACACAGAATGTGCTTAAAATAGGTGATCTGACTCTGTTTTTGGATGTTGGACTCCTGGCAGCTTGCAGACCTCACCCTCCTCCCTTTACCATGTGCCCCATATATGGGGAAACTAAGAAAACCCCAGGGTGTTCCCTCTTGGACACTGGTTAAAGATTCAAACCACACAAGCTCCTTTGTGAGTGAAACCTCACCCTAACACCACACCCTAATTGCAAATAAAATCCTGAGTCTCTCCTTTCCTTGGTCTCTTAAGCCATTCTTGATCTGCTTGAGAGGCCTGCCCTGCCCCCACCAGAGAGCCCAGTCCTATAATAAACATTGACTCTTAGCTTGGGGGGAGGGGGAATTGTGACATCAGTCCGGACATTCAAACCAGATTTTGGAGAGTGGTCCTTCCTGCCTTTGCAGAGTAGCAGCAACAGTGCTATTATATATACACACATATATACATACATACATAGGTATGTGTGTGTGTGTATATATATATATTTGTTAAAGATTTTTAAAATGCAAACAAAAACGAATGCACAGAATCTCAATTGATAAATACCAAGGGAAGGTTCAGGCCAATAGAAAGACTTTGGTCTTTCTGCACATGAGGGAGACCAGCAAAAATTTCCATAAAAGGGGAGTAAAAACTTTGAGCCTCCTGTATCATAACCAGAGGGGGAACATCCAGATGACAAGAGGTCCATCAGCCCCCAGCCCGACCTTTTATAGAAAAGGTGGTAGCAATTCTGCCCAGATGCCTCCCTGTGGTTACATGTGGAAGATCAGCTCTTCTGGGTCAGGAAAAAGTCCTGAACTTCAGATTAAACAATGAGACCTCGGAGGATACATTGTACCATACCCTCAGACACACAGTAGTCATTCATCCCCTCCATCCTCCTCAGATGAAGACTGGTTGAGAGCTCAAGAACTAGGGTCCCTGGGTAAGGGTGTTACACCAATGGTAGTAGGGGGAGAATATAATGATGATTCATAATTCATTAATAAACTAGTATAAAAAATATTTGGTAGTTTCCATTAGGAATAGGGATTTACTACTATGGTAACAATAAATATAAAGACCTTGGAGTATAAGATTTAAAGATATTTTATTACATGAAATTTCTAAAAATCTTATATGTTCTGGTATAATGTTATAAGTAATAATCCTAGTTATTACTTTAAAATGTATATCTCAGAAATAACTAATTTTCTTGTCAACTGCATTATTATGAACTTTCAAAAAAAAAATAATAAAGATATTTTGACTGATTTAGTTAATGCTTATATTTGCTGGGAGCTAAAGAAGCTAAGCATTGGCTGCTGAACTAGGAGATAGGCTTTTGTTGACAGATGTTCTTGTATGCATGCCATATTGTTGAATTAACACATGTAGAGCAGAGCCTAACATATTCCTATTGGTAAAAAAGAAAAATATTATAGGAAGAATCAATATAAACTCTTAGGCATTGTACTCCAGTTAATCCAGGTAATCTATGCTATGGGGCCCATGGGAATGCTGTCATCACTGTATTTGTTTGGTAATTTCTTTAGCCATACATAGTGTAGGCATTCTGGTGTCTAGATAAGTTATAATCTTATCATGTGTCAGAGATGCAGTACCGTCTATCTGGGAGCGAATCCTAACTATTATATTGGTAGGACTTGTTCTACTGAGAATACAAAATTTTCTTCGGATAATGACCTCAAAATATGGGTTAGAGGTTGATACGTAGGTATTTTTAGTTCTTGGGTGGTTTGATTAAACTTAGGTAAAGTTTATTTCCCCTCAAGCCTTTTATGACTTGCTGTATATCCTCAAATTTGTCTTTTATTATCTTTCTTTTACAATCTGACCTCACCAGTCATCTCTACTTTACTATAAAATTCCTTTCTCCTTTCGTTTTTAATCTTAAAAGTCGATTTTTCTTTCCTTTTTTTTTTTTTTTTTTTTTTTTTGCTTTTTAGACAATTAAAATTTTTTTTCTCTGAAGTATCTGGTATTCTACAGTAGTGGGATTATATGTATATATAGGGATATTCATAAGAATAATAAAGCTATGTTATTGTCCATCTACAATTATAAACAATTCTTCTAGAGAGACTAGAGGAAGGACAGAGAAGTTTGGAGTGCTAATATGTCCCTTGGAGCAGAATCGTTACATTTGTAATAGTTATCCTTTTTAATTTTGCCAATGTGGAGTATTGGTTCTTTTAAAGGCCCTTTTACCTGCAATACCTATACATTTGCTTATCTCTAGACTCCTAAATTGTAGAGATTATTGATCCTTTTGGCTGTTGTATTTAAAGAGCCATAAACTGTATTAATTTCTAGCCTATTTACTTTCTAAGATGATTTGGAAATGTCTAACCACACATTGAATATTTTCTAAATTGACAATTTCACATCTTAACTTTTTTCTGGTTAAATGAGCTTGAATTCATTTACAAAAATAAAGGATAAGTTTCTCCATGTGTTAGCGGTCGCATCTACCCCAGAATCCTACTGGAATGTTCCCTGCAATCTATGTTTTATCTTAATTTAATTTACAATTTGGAACTGTATTCAATCTTCTCTTTGAGAGAGGCTTCTGAAATTGCCTTATATACTGTACTTTCAATATTTTACTTTAAAAAATTTCATAGCTGTGATATTTAAATTTTCTCTTTTCTACTCTGTTGCTTTTGAGTATTTTCTCCATCAATGAGCTAACGATTAACTGAACTACATGGTGCAGATCTATAATCCAGAATATGTGTTTCACAAAATTCTTAGAGTGACATATTGTTTTGATTTCTGAGTAGAGCATTTAAAGAAAGTTACTGTTTGTTGTTTGATCTCTTAATTTTCCTCAAACTACCCTTAAACATGTTGACTTATTGATTTTGACATGTCAGAAATCCCACTTAAGGACCATTTTTATACTAAGTAAAAACTACTTTTTGCCCCTATTCAAGGAAAGTACAAGAATTTGGAAAACAGTGCAACTTAATTGAGGAACTCAAAGTGTTTCCAGGAAGAGTTTGAGATTTTGACATAAACAAATTCATGACAAACAAAGATGAGAGGCAGTTAGGTACAAAGTGTGGGTTTATGAACAGTGTCTTGAATTTCCCAGCCAAACAGAGGTCTAAGAACAATCAGTATTTTCTTAAGTTTGTGGAAATTATTTTTTATATATAAGTACCTAACAAAATTCACATATGTTGACCAAAAATGACATACACAATTTTCATAGCAGCCATACACTGGAAATAAGTCAATGTTTGTAACAATAAAATGGATAAATAAATGGTGGTCTAGTCATACATATGAGAAGGGGAATGAATGACCTATTACTATTCACACCAACATGGTTGAATCTCACGCACAGGATGAAAGATACTGGACTCCAAAAATTATAGATTGATTTTTCTGATATAAAATACAAAACCACAAAGAGAATGCATGGAAATTGAAGTCAACTAGTGGTTGCCTTTTTTTTTTAGGGGACGGAAGGGAATGGCTGGGATGCTGGCAATTTTCTGTTTTTGATCTGGTTATTAGTTATATGGGTGCATTTATCACGGTGTACACTTAGGATTTTTGAAGTCGTTCTATATTTAATACTTCAGAGGGATTAACAACAACAACAAAAAAAAAACCCTGGAAATTCAATTCTGATAAATTAACTGTGAAATAAAATAGCGCTTTCAGATACCTCCCACATACATACCTTCCTTTGACCCCTCTACCTTTTATATATTTTGTTGTATTTAAATAAGCACAAGCTCATGTTATATTTCTCACAGGAGACAATCATGTCTCACAGCAAATTTGTGCTACTATTATAAATAGATGGGTCTGAATGGCTAACCACCAAAAATTCTATCTCCCTCCACTCTCTCTCTTACAAACAAATGCACAAACTGAATATAACATTGTAACATTCTTAGATATTTGAATTTGAAAGAAGAAAATTTTCTTAATTCCCCTTACCATTTTTAGCCATTACATTTATTCTATACATCAGCATGAACTACTCGATACATCATTTCTGAATAATTAAAATTTGTAACCAATTTCAGAATAATATTTTTTGCTGATGCTATGAAGTGATCTTAATGTCAATCCAATATATCCTTTCTTAACTCCCAGGTAAAGCCAGAAAGGGGCAAAGGCAAGTACTGTGTTAAAAATGTGGTAGCAGGAGGGGAAGCAGGGAAAGGGTGGAAGGAGGGTTTAGTATTGACGGAACATTTTGTGCCTCCAAAATTATTCTAATGGCATTCAATTTTAATTCAGGGTGAAGATTCGGGTCAGTTGCTCATTAATCCAATCTGGCTTTTGCTTCTAGGCTACTATTATTAACTCCCTTATTCAGATGTTATTCAAATGAGTCTCTCTACGAGAGACTGAGAACTGATGCAGGCAAAACATATTGTTAGTAAATCTTCCCCAGTTTGGCAACACATTAATGATGGATCTGGCATTCTCAGTGTCAAAAACTCTATCGGCATCTATTACAACAAAATCAAGATAAAATGAACGAGAAGAAAACAAATGGAGACAGGGAGGGGAAAAGTGCTATCAAATATTTGAAATGCTCTACAGATTCTTTGTCCCCAAAGACTCTCTCACTTTTCAACAATTGGATCAAGGATTTGGTACCACATCATGCAGATAACTTTCCTGTGGAAATATACAAATTGGTAAACGCATAATTATGTGGAAAAACTGGGGGCAGACAGGTGCTGTCAATATAAAGTACCTGAATGTGTCTTTGATGGATTCCTCCTTCTTTGTGACTCTCTTGCCCCTATTTATACCCCTTCCACTAGGCATGTCCTCTTCTACACCCAAATGTCCAGGAGGTCGAGCACTGTGCCTGGCCCAGCATTCAACAAGACAGCATCTTTACTTCTCCCCACTAAAGTTCATCAGCCCTGAATCTCATTCTGCCAAAACCTCATTCTATAAGTTAATCACACTTACCAGGCATTCTGACCTGACCAACGTAATTCTTCATTAACAATTTATCCTACTAAAGAAATAAATAGTAGTATAGATTAGTCATCAGGAGCACAGATTCTGGAGCTAGACTGTGTGGGTTCAGATCCTACCACTAGCTGTGAGACCTGGAGCAAGTTTCTTGACTTTTCTTTCCCCAGTTTTTTCATCTGAAAAATGGGTAATAAAAATAGTACCTACCAAAAAAAAAAAAAATAGTACCTACCTACTGGGCTTTTAAGAGATTGGATGACTTAAAATATGCATGTTATTTAGGACGGTGTCTGGCACATAATAAACACAATTTAATAGCTGTTATCCTTATTTATTAATAACATGTCAAGGAAATTTTATCTTAAATAGGAATTCTTGGAGATGCCAAAAATCTAAATCCAAAGAAAGACTTTCTAACTGGGAAGATACTAGAACAGCTTATGAGGCAGTTAGGAAAAAAAAATATAGACAAATATTTTAAGAACTCTCAAAATGTGTCCTCCCCCTAATGTATGATAACTGCTAGGTTACAGATTATTGAGGCCCAGTGAAATGAAATAGCCTGACTAAGGACATAGAGTTAGTAAAGGATGGTGATAGAGTTTGCCGTGGTAGAGATAAGAGGTGCAGCACCAGGGATCTGGGTCACAGGACTTCTAATGAGAGTATACGGCCCAAAGAGCTTCAACTAGCCAAACATCTCTCTCCCCAGATTCTCAAATCTGTATCTCTTTCTAGGTCTGCCTTCAGCTTCTGGGTAATATATTCAGGTGCCTCCAAGACACTTCTGTTTCTGTATCCCAATGGAAAAGCATGCAACCTGTGACCAAAATGACCCTTTCTCCTGAACCTCCTACTCCAGCGCTCTCCTTAGCTCTGTGACTGGCACTGCCACCCACTCCGTTACCCAAGCCAAAATCCTAGCAGTACCAGGACACCCCTCTTTCCACTTGTGTTTTTCTCTAGTAGTAGACCTACTACCTTAATTCAGAGCATCCTGTTCTCTCACTGAAATGACAGCAGTCACATAACTGATCTTCCGCTCAGTGCCACCCCCATGACTTTTTCTTACGATGTAGTCATAATTATCTCTAGAAAGTACAAATGATCATGCTAATCCCACACTTGGGACTCTTCAATGGCTCCCAGTTACCCATCAGTTCAAGTTCAAATTTCAAAACATAGCTCCCAGCCTTCTTCCTGATTTTGCAAGGGTCTAACTCTTCAGTATCCACTCCCTGTAATCTCTCAGCGGCAATCTCTGAGCTCTTTAAGTTCACATATGCTGTTCCTTCTGCCCAGGCTACGTCTTTCCTCTGGTGGTGTTCCTGTATATTTGAAGCCTGGGTCAGGTAATTCAGGAAAATATTTCACATTTTATGCATAATTTCATCATATATATGCATATATATATATGCATATACATATTTATTTATGTATAAAACACCTTAGAGTTTACACTGTTTTACTGTTTTCAATCTTAAATTCAAATTAAAACTTCAAATGGTCTCGTAGAATTACAGAATTACAGTAACTCAAGTTCTGTTTCTTCATCTTTACAATTACTGTGCTAACATTGCTTTTTCAAATCTGCTGTTTACGCACAGGAATATTTTGCACCCCTGGGGTTGGAGACAATGACCGGGTTTGAAATCAAAGGGGTTTTTGCTTGGGGTGGCAAATGAATGAAGAAGTAACAACGTGTGTTTATACAGCTTTGTCGGCCTCGGATTCCCTATCTCCTGAGATAAGGATGCCTTCGCATAGGAGTTTTTTTCCTGATTTCAGGGGAACAAAAGTGGGTCAGAGTGTTCTTCTTGTACAGACTGTTTCTCAAGTAACTTTAATTCAGAATAATCAACATGGTACCTTGGCACATTTGGGGGCTGCCTGCCCCGAGCCCTGTCACTACTATAGCTAACTCCTACCAATTCTGCTATCACTACCACTTCTTCTAGAATTTCTCACTAGACTTGAGTCCTTGAATTATTCTGAATTAGATGCCTGATGTTATAAACTCCTGGAATTTCTGGGCATGTGTTATGTTTACATTACAGATGACCCTGCCCCTTTTTAATGGTCAGTTTGCTAGTGTATCTTTTTCATTACACTGCAAACTCTACAGAAGCAGAGACTACACACTGTTTCAGGAGTAGTCAATCACTACAAACAAATTTCCTCTTTACTGCTCTGTCAAAAAGTAGCCCAAATCCTAACAAGTGTGGACTGACTTGATAGTCTCACTCCGACACAGTATCAGGATCTACCTTTTAAACTGTGTTTGACAAAGTCTAGTGAGGTCACATTATGCTCACCTTTTGTGACCCGGCCATTCAGCGTGAGGATGGATCATGGAGAGTAAATACTAATCACATCCATGTGTCTGTGCCTGAGACCCAGCCCAGCACGCTGCAGAGAGAGAAGCTTGAGGGGACAAAGTGGGGCTGGAGTGTGGGTGTGGCGGAGGGAATGAGGGGGTGGAGGGCAGGGGAGCAGGCCAACAAAAAACATTTGCTCGTGTTTGTTTTCAATACTTGGTCGGTAACATGTTGCCTCCTTTCTTCAACTGATGAAAAATTGTTCTCACTAAACCTTCAGGTAAACTGTCTCCTTCAGAAAATATTTTCAGACTTCCGGTCAACACCCCCTGTCCCTCTTAGGTATTCTCAAAGTATTATTTGCCCACATTCTGTGAAAGTACTTACCAGATTTTATTAAAATCTTCAGATTTTTTTTGTCAGTTTCTTCCACCAAACCATAATCTCTTTGAGAACATGGATCTATTTTTAATTTATGTTTGAATTCCAATCACCTAATTTAGCAACTGTCCATAACATATATTGAATGTATATGCTTGTTGAATTTTATAAAGCAGAACTGAAGACCATCCACCTACAATGTTAATTGAGGTGAACCACAGAGGTGAACACTGGACTATTAGGTAGGTGGTCCTCAAACCATCCCTTTCTCTCTCTCTCTCTCTCTCTCTCATCTTTCTCAATAACTCTTCTTTTGTTTGTATAACCTTCTTTTCCATGCATCCCTATTCCATACCAGGTAACTATGTGGAACTTGGTCTTTGAGAACTTGAGTCCTTCCAAGTGAGAGACAAACAACATCCCAGAATGGATAAGCCATTTTCTAGATAATATTCCCATTTATTATGCCCCTTCCCTGAATCTAGGATTGATGTTCTTGACTCAGGGAAGACAATGTATTCTAATTCTCTAGCGTCTGTCTTGTAGAATGGCATCTTTCCTAAATTATAGCATCTCTTGTTTTCTTTCTAACAAAACTGTCTCACATAGAGAATTCACTCAAGTTTTGACCTCAGAACTTACCCCTTGCATAAACAGATCACTAGGAAAAAGTCCACCTTTCTTCAGATTTTACAAAAAATAATCCCCCTTCCTCTCGAGCCATAAAATACTTCTTCTCAGCAAATTTAACATATCTGAGAGTTCAACTGTGTATGTGATCCTTTCTGTTCTGATTGTGAGAAGACCAGGAAAGTTGAGATATCATTGAGAAGTGGAAAAATTTTGGGTCTCCTGTACATTTTGGAGGTTACAAGTTATTTGAGTCTAGATTTTCCTACCCCCAGCAAATGAAAATCATAATTCCTCATTCGCTGACTATCATGGATAGGATTCTGTCTGCCATGGAAACATTCTAATGAGGTGGGCTTCTTAGACGTTTCATTACCCAGTTTGCAAACACTAAAAACACTAAAACACTAAAAAGTATAGTTAAACAGCATTGTTTAACATCTACTGAGCATTTGGAATGTTCCAGTTACTATACCACACACTTTATGGACGTTCCTCTGCATGATGTAGATAAGGAAACTGAGGCACAGAAACGTTCAGAAACTTTCCAAAGTTTACACAGCAAGTGAATTGAAATCCAGTTCCTGCCAGAGCTCACCTTCTATGCCTCCAACTCTAAAGTGCCCGCATGGTATGTCATATTTCTCCCAGATGAGTGTAAATTTCTGAATAGTAAAGACCATGTCTTTACTCTGTTCAGTGCTAAGCCCAGGGCCTTAATGATTCTTAATTACATCTCTATATCATAAGTGAAAGAATTATAAGTGTGTTGAAGGTAAGAGCTGACATATATTCTATTCCTTACATAGTAAAAGAAACATTCGCCTTTTTTTCAATTTTAGATTTCTTTAAGCTTGTTTAAATAAAATATTCAAAGAAAAACACATGAAAGAGGATACTCTTCATGAATGACAATTTTGGAAAGAATATTATGCTCAGAATGGAATAGCAGAAAGAACAACATAATGAAAGAACATTTTTCTTATACTTAATAGAAGCCAAGGTTTTCACGGATTATCCCCTATAATTATTATGATAACCTTCAGATGTAATTGCTACCATTAGCCTCAATTTTATAGATGGGAAATTGGGTCTCAGAGTTACTAGGTATCTCGCCAATGTATAAAGCTAGCAAACAGTAGAGTCAAGATTGACCCTAAGGAGTCTGTCATCAGAGCCTGTGTTCTTCATCACTTGCATTAATACAGCACTGAGAAATGCCTTCCCTCTTTCGTATCGAGTATTTTAGATTTTTAAGGACTTATGATTTGTTCTATATGCTCTATAAATTATAAAAAGTAAATTCCCATGGATCTGTCTCATAAAAACAGATTCTGGCCTTTCCACGGTGCATCATGTGCACATTTTCTTTTGATCACTAGAGGGCAATCGTCACGTTTTTAGGGTGGATTAATTCTGACTAGAAACACGGACTCCATGCAAAATAAAGTCAGGCAACCACTTTCAGTTGTGAAAGGAGAGTGTAAAACCAATTTAATTCTCCATGAATTCAACAAATAATTTTATGTGACACATTGGAGACAAAAACAGAGATTCGCTACTCCGCGAGTTTACAATATATTTGGGGGAGAGCTATTCACGTGTAATAAATCTAAACAAGCAGTGTGGACAATAACACCTGGCAGTTTAGAAGAAGGAACGATTGTCAGCCAAAGAAATAATATTGCATACTTATAAACTGCTTTTACAATTTTAAAGTCTTTGTTTCTACTGGATTCTCACACCTCTATAGAAGTGTAATTCTCTGCCTCACATATAAGGGATCCGATCCTTGGAGGTGAAGTGACTTGCCCCAATCATTGGTTTGCTATTAGCATTGGTGAGATTTTCATTTGCATCTTCAAACCTCCTTTCAAACCATTGTTCTTCTTAACCTCACAGGAACTTAATGTGTAACTGATAGAAATTGACCATTTCTACACCTTGGTGTTTTAGGTAATTGTTCTTTTCTCTAATTCTTTCCATCTGTCTAGATATAGTTGGTGTATTTTTGTTGTTACTTTCAGACTTAGTGCCTAAAATGGCTGAATAGATCAAATGTGTATTTTTTTTTTTAATTTCATTTAGAAAACTGAGTTCTATGTCTCAGATCTTGTTTGCCAAGTTTCAAGGGAGAATTTTTATGGTCAAATTATAAAACCCTGAAAATAGGACTTTATAATGGAAATGCTGATACAACCATAACTATAGCATTGCAATTGCATCACTATAAGATAATTGGTTTAGATAATATACCCTTCTGGAATGAATGCCATTCTAAATGATTGTGCATATCCATAAATCTAAGCTAACTCAGTAATTCAAAATTACAAAGATTTAAGTTTAGTACCAATAAGCAATAAATTTATGGCTACTGCTATAATAACTGTTGGTTGCTACACCCTTATTTCACAGCAGGTGGTCTGCTCCATGCTGGTTGCAGACTGAATGAAAGCAGGCAACACTTGGAAACTAATTTCTTAAGTTGATGGAAGACTCCAGAGCCATTTCAACTGGTGAAATAGTGTTGTGTTTTGTGCACTTTTTTTTTCTTTTTAAATTAAATGCTCTGAGACACTTGACCTTTCTGACAAACGAAGGGCAAACACAGCTTTGCTCTCATTTCACGTCACAAATATGTCTCTAGATATTTAAAAGTGTCTTCAGCAGATTGTTTTTTGTTCATGTCATTATTAACACAATACCCCTGTTAAAAAGGGAGAATAACTTACTTGTCATTGAGTGGATTTCTTTGAGTCAAAAAACGGAAAGAGGGCTTTGTTTAGTCCATCCATGTTTGACTCTAGACAAGCAGTCCAAGAAATCTTGCTCCCTTATTCCTAATCTCTTCGTTAAGAGCATCATATACTTTGTTTAACATGTATGTTCAGGTTTCACAACTTAAAATGTTCATTTTTAAATGATGAGGTAGACATTTGGAAAAGCCTTCCTTCCCAGGAAGAAATAGTTTCACGCAACGATTGATGGGATTCAGTCCTCCTGGTTTTAGAGTCTGACGCTTTTCTTGAATATTGATGAAGTGTTTTTCTGAATTATTATAAAATATATTAAAAATCTTTGTTAATATCAGCGGTTTAGGTGACTTAAGAGTTTGGTCTAGGTTTGTATGAATGCTACCTTTTTTTTCTTTCTTTTTTTTTTTTAATACTTCCTTATCTAGAACCGAACCTTACACAGAATAGTCACCAAATAAATTCTTCTCTCTTTTTCTTACTTTGAAGAAAATGGGGTACATTTAAAGGAGAAAGTGGTATTCAAGATAAAAGAAATAGAGAGATGATTGTTGAAGCCAAAATCTGATGACAATGATTGAAACTAGTAAAGAATATAGGTAAAAACACTAAATGAACAATAATATTGAATTTGAAATAAAAATAAATGATTTAAGCATCATGGATTCCTATGAAACAATACGTATAGTGTGAAATGGTTTCACAGAAACTTCAGTTGAAAAAGATGTTTTCTTTAGCTAGGGTTTTTCACTTCAAAAATAAACTATTATGTATTTTAATCAATTTGAATATTAAAAAGTATCAAATTATATAATACCTATATTCTTGGATAGGGAAGCATATTTTATTTCATTTTTTAATTTATTGAAGTATAGTTGACTTATTTTATTTTCTTTCTTTTTTATTCACTGAAATATGGTTGACATGGCATTTTTTAAAAATTTGTTACCAGTGCTTTGAATACAGTAAGCATAGTAAAGTCTAACAAATGGAACCTTACAGACTTCTGTGCAACATATGTTTAAAAAACACTCTTCAGGAAGTTTCCAAACTGCTGAGCTTTGACAGTTCATTGATTTTCTTGTTGTTATCTTATGAAGTCACACATTTACTCACATTACACTGAGATGTACAAAAATAATATATTTTCTTTCTATTTCACATAATAAATCTCATGATAGCCATTCCCCTGGATAATGTGGAACTCCATTCCCTATCAATCCCTTGGGGCATTGGGCCTCAGACAATAACTTAGAATGTCCCTCTAAGTAAATGTGTAGTGTTTCAGAGTGGCACTCATTTCCCCACCTCAACTCCAAGATCACATCTGAATGTATGGAGGGAGGGGCCTCATGTGACCATATTTTGCATTTTAATTTTACTGCTGGTGAACTTGTGGTTTATTCTTTCTCAGCTCATTTGGGGGCCAAGTCCTCCCACTTATGAGGACCAACCTCAAGTCTCACTGGCATTGTAGACCCTCTGAGATATAACTGCAACTTCCATTTAATTAGGCTCTGGCAAGTCACTGAATTCAAAATCGATTTGCTCCTATGAGTACCATCTTTTCTGCCAACATCACTCAAGTCTCTCAGCTAACTTCTGTGTGTCCCTTCCCACATTTCCAAGTGCAAATGGAAAGTTCTGAGTCTCATGCCAGCTGAGATTAACATGGAAGCTGAGATGCTTGGGGAGATCTATGTCAAGTTTCTCCTTTGCCTAACTAGTGTATATGCCATTATTTTTCTCTGATTATGGTTGACCCCAGGTTAGTACAAGACTAGCCTTAGGGGGGCTTCCCTGGTGGCACAGTGGTTGAGAATCTGCCTGCCAATGCAGGGGACACGGGTTCGAACCCTGGTCTGGGAAGATCCCACATGCCGCGGAGCAACTAGGCCCGTGAGCCACAATTGCTGAGCCTGCGCGTCTGGAGCCTGTGCTCCGCAACAAGAGAGGCCGCGATAGTGAGAGGCCCGCGCATCGCGATGAAGAGTGGCCCCCGCTTGTTGCAACTAGAGAAAGCCCTCGCACAGAAACGAAGACCCAACACAGCCAAAAATAAAATAAATAAATAAGTAAATAAAATTAAAAAAAAAAAAAGACTAGCCTTAGTGGAATCTCTTTGTTAAGTGTGTAAGTGGGGGTGAAGCTTCTATGCTACTGATCATCTCATCAGTCCATCTTTCCCATGTTCTCTCTGCTCATGTTGGAAGCTCTGAAGAGAAGCTTGTGCTACAGGCACTTCTCCCCTAACTTCCCTTCTATTGTTCAACTTCTTTCCACATTTTTCTGAGGCTGGAGGGAATTGGCTTGTCTCTTTTTCCTTTTTCCTGGGTGTGATACTTCTGTATATTACATTCTTCTCCTTCCTTATGTGGAAGACACTGTACCCATTCCCAGGTGCTATAATGGTAAATTGATTGCATAGGGCTTACTATTAAGGAAAGAGAATAAAAGTTTGTTTGTTTGTTTTTAACTTGTTTATTTTCAGCCTCTCACCTGTAATTTTGTGTAATATCAGAGTACCTAGTGCTTATTCCCTAGTACACTTGGGTATGATCATACTAATTGTTCAAATATTGAAATGCTTTTTTACTTGTTGGTAAATAGCCACAGAAGGTGTCTAGTATAATACTCAGCATAGTGATGCACAATAATTTTTTTTAATTTTAAGAGGTTTTTGAGCATGGAAGAGACATTAGACTTCTTTCTAGCTAATTCCTTCACTTTCAAGGGGAACACTGAGATGTATAGAGAACTAACTTTTTTTTTAATGTTTTGTGTTCTGGGGATCCCGTTTTTCAATAGGACTGTGAACATAAAATTATGCTATAACTAAAAAGAAAATATAAGTTTCACCAAGGCTTTTCGTTCGTCCCGTGAAAGCACTAAAGATTAAGTGAAAAAATAAAAGGTTTTGATGACCATCCTCCTTGTACAAACATGGAGAAGCCATTTACTTAACCCCAAGTGACACAGTTAAGGGAAAGAAAAAAGAAGGTGATCATGTCCTGGTTCTTCTTCTTCTACCCTGAACATTCTGGGGCCTTACATTGGTGAACAGCTCCACTCCACATGCTTTTGTGACCATGGACCAAGAGGAGTTACATCAGTGACTGAAGGAACTGGAGGATTCTCAGATAAACATTAGCTGCACACAAAAATGTTCCAACACTGCTGTATTCTACAGCCAATTTTTTTCACTCCTGGCATAAATATTAATGGATTTTGTAAGTCAGGAAATGTTTAATGACCAAGAGTTTCAAGCCAAGTCATATTTTCTATCGTCCTCCGTGTTTTTGTGACCTCATTGCTTTGATCTTCTTTCCCCCCCTTTTGTCTCACACAAAGACATAACTTTCATTATTCTCACTATGTAATAAAATTTTATCACTAATCTAATGACTGTCACTACTTAGAATATCAATGGAGCATAGATTTGGATCAAAGGGCATGTGGCATTTTAGTGAACAATTTATTCTGAAATAGCTTTGTGGTTGGGTTGAAATGTTAAGTTGTTCAGTAAGAACTTTCCCTCTTTAATTAGTTTTCTTATGTGTGCTTGATATTACAGGGTATTCTTGCGGGTAGAGCCTTGGAGATTTCACTTTATACTTGGCATGAGCATAGTTTCCAATTTGGAGATCACAGAAAAGCATGGTCACTTCAAAGTCACCTAAATTATACTTCTTTCTGCTGTATCAATTCTATGCAATTTCCTTCACCTTGAGTTTATTTCTCATTTGGTTACTTTCCTCTGACTTATCTTACCATTGCAAAATCTCCCTTTCTTTTCTCCAGATGACACTATTATCTGTTCAAGCATTTATCCAAAAAGAGTTCTTTCTTCCCCATTTGCACATTCCATGAAGTTTTATAGAAGTCATGGGTATCTTCTCATCATTTGAAATTTGTTCTTGCCATCACTTAATACACACATTGTCTTCTTTATTGTCTGTTTCCTTGAACACACTCTCATCTCCATCCAAATCTCAAAATCTGGGTCATACTTATTTTTCTACTTTTTTTTCTGCCATCAACGTAAGAGGCTAGCAAACCTTGGCTATCATCTATTCCTTGAGAAGGTCCTTGAGAAAGACATTCTTGGATTGTAAAACTAGGAAGAGACTGAGAGAATATTTACATCTCAAAAAAACCCCAATTTATATTGCAAGTTTTCTCAAGCAAGTGCTTTAAGAAAAAGGAGGTCAGGGGCCTGTTGACAGGGAATAAAACCTATCCACAGTTTAGCCAAGATGAGGAGAACAGAAAGATTATCTTGATCAAGAGCCTTTGTGCAGGAATAACATGACCTCTTTGTTTGCTATGCCAAAAGTAAATCTGATATCATATGCTTTTTGTCTCTTGGGGGAGGAGGTGTCTAAATAATGTCCTCAGATAAGGAGTGTTTACAGTGTCTGAACAGTATGGTGAGTTACTGGAAAGGAAAGGACCCTTACCCCATCGTTTTCTCTCAGCAGCCTAATAGTGCTCATATATGAAATCGTTCACTATGAAATCCTTTACTAAGTTCATCAATATCTTTGGTAAAAATAGGAATGCAAGAGATTTCTGTGTATTAATTTTGTATCCTGCAACGTTACCAAATTCATTGATGAGCTCTAGTAGTTTTCTGGTAACATATTTAGGATTTTCTACCTGTAGTGTCATGTCATCTGCAAACAGTGACAGTTTTCCTTCTTCTTTTCCAATTTGGATTCCTTTTATTTCCTTTTCTTCTCTGATTGCCATGGCTAGGACTTCCAAAACTATGTTGAATAAAAGTGGCGAGAGTGGACATCCTTGTCTTGTTCCTGATCTTAGAGGAAATGCTTTCAGTTTTTCACCATTGAGAATGTGTTTCCTGTGGGCTTGTTGTATGTGGCCTTTATTGTGTTGAGGTAGGTTCCTCTATGCCCACTTTCTGGAGAGTTTTTATCATAAATGAGTGTTGAATTTTGTCAAAAACTTTTTCTGCATCTATTGAGATGATCATATGGTTTTTTTTCTTCAGTTTGTTCATGTGATTTGTGGAAGGGATGTGGATGGTCCCCGAAAGGTCCTGTAGTCTAGTAATTTTCAAAATAGGTTTTCTATAGGAGCCAAGATTACTGCAAAACTGTTTCCAGACAACCACAGGGATGGGAAGATTGAGAGACCTATTTTTTTCTTCTCCTCCTGAAGCTTGATTTTTATAAATCAAGGTTATATACACAATTTCATTTCAAAAAAATTCAATTTCATTTCAAAAAAATTTACAAAGTTTGAAAATTGCCCCAAAATTTTCAACTCCATGCCTTATAGCTGAGAAAAGAGAAATCCAAAAAAATGATATGACTTGACCAAAGTCTAGTGGTTATGATTATATATTTTGGGTTAAACATACTGGGGTAAAAATTCTAGTCCTTTGACTTACTATTTGATTTTGGGCAAGTTATTTACCCTCTCTTAATCTATAAAATGTAAAAAATAATATCTACCTTATAAGGTTGTTGTAGATACCAAATTGTAACATCTCAAAGCACAGTCCCTGATTCATAGTAAGCTTTCAAGAAATGGTAGTGAATATGAGGATTTGGACAATAATTACCTTTTATGTCACAGAACCTAAATTATGGATTGTGCTTACCATCTTGAGCAGGGAAAAAAGACTGAGTGTTACAGAGTTTAAAATAATAAGCTCAAATTTACTTCTGGGGTCAACCTTAAATGCACAATCAGGTTAGAAGGAAATTTCCATGTTTTTCATGGAGTAAGACCTAGCTCATAAAGCCTTCTACTGAATCAGAACTAACATTTCCTTTTTGCCATTGTTCCCTTTCCAATTTGGAAACTGTGGGTTCAAAAACAGTCATTCTAATTGGCTTCAGTCCTTGAATAAAGGAATAATCTCATATTTGTTATTTCTTTGTAATGGAACAGGAGGATAAAATCAATGAAATGTTCTTCTCTGTTCTTAGTATCAGGAGTTCTGGTAACAAAAGGATGTTTTAACTGATTTGCTTATGGGTTTGGTGACCCACATTAATAATCATTGTTATTCATAGCAAAATTAAATTATTTATATTGTTTACTGTGTGATTTGAGCAGGACCAGATACATGAATTTTACTTAGCGACAGGCTGAAATATTACCCTCATGTCAACTGATAGGGAAATTTTTGAATCTTTCTTTCCCAGCAAGAGCATGAGTGAGTCCCTGGGACAGGCCGCCAAGTGAGGGTTCTTGGCAGGAAATTTTTTCATAGATGGTATCTCGGTTTTGGACAAAAGTAGTGGAATAGTTTGGGCCCCACATTTCAACAAGAAGCAATTTGTTAAAATTTGAAATTTTCCATGTCTCTTTTTATTGGTATCCTTTTACAGTTGATTTCTTAGTTTGGATTTGCTAATTTCCTCTTACTTCTTTCCCATAAACTTTTTGGAAAAATTGAAAATTCATTTTTATGGTGATTAAAAATAATAAAGTAATTTAGGAATAAGGGCAAACTTAATTGGGGAAATTTTTCTCCTGAAGAGGATATTCTCAGGATCCAAAGGGAAGTAATTCCCCATGTTTCTCAACTAGTAGAGAGCAAATACATTTTGTGCATTTTTATATCCAAGGTGGTATGGTTTTTGATAAACGGAAATATTGTGGATCCCAAATCACTAATTGTAGTAATAATTTACTTCTCTATAATTTAATAAGGAGAATTAGAAAGTTTAGAGAAAATGAAGCATAATAAAATAACCTTATTAATGTACTCAGTATACTAGTTTTTGCCTTAATTTCCACCATCTGAGCTTTTCTTATTAGATCCACAAAATCCCTAGTCCAGAAATGTTGTGATATAAAATCTTCAATGTTGAACTTTGTGCTACAGGGAAAATATATTCAGAAGACATATAAGAACTGTTTTCATATAACTGTAATGGCATTTATCCTATTGATTGTTATATATTTCTTTTCATGTATTTTAAAAAATAATTTGAGTTTCTCAAGTCAGTAATAAGGTCTTCTTATCTATTTTCCTAAATATCTGGAATTTCTACAAGATGATCATAGATTTGTGGTCAATGGATCCAAACATTCCTAAATTATCCAGTTGTCTATGATTTTAAATTCTTTATATTTGTAAAACAAAAACAATTTAAATGATATGTATTATCATGTCCAAATAATAAATGTTGAAAGGAATCATCTAATTCTGCTTTGTGACATAGATTCTGTAGAATGTGTTTAACATGTTGGACTTTCAGAGTGAAAGATTGAAATGATGCTTACCTGGTCAAAAAAAGGAGTAGTTTCCATATTCTCCATGGGACTAGACCTGGGTTACAAAGTATCCTAAGTGAATCAGTAGTTATGTTATTATTTTGCTCTTTTGTTCCCTCCAGATTTAATAAATAAATATCCAAGATAAATTTCTAATTGGCTTCAGTCCTTGAAGGAAGGTAACGATATTACACATTTGTCACATCTTTGGAAAGGAATAAAATAGAAAGTCAATGAGAGACCTTTCTTCTCTGCTCTTATACTTATTCGCAGGAGTTCTGATAACAGAGAAGGTACCCAATAAGTGATTTTAATAGAGTTTTAATTTTAGTTTCAGTGACTCAGCTAGTACTTATCCACAACAATCAAATACTCTATCTTCTCACAGTTACACTACAGCAACTAGAGCAGTAATAGGCCGGTGGTAGTGTTTGATTAAATTTTGTTGAAGTTATCTTACATAACTTAAGCCTAAATGATCTCACTCTATGTCAGATGTTGTGGAAATTCTCAATCATGTGCTTCCCAGCAAGTTCCTAGCTTTCAATAGAAGTTCTTCATTTTTAATTCATGTTTCACAGAGTGAAGAAATTGGTTGCAGAAGGAAACAGTTCTTAGACATATCTCATTATTACTTTTTTCAGGAAGTTTTGCCAAGATTCTGAATATCTACACATGTTTTAATAGCAAAAACCTCTGTTGCTGTAAAATAAGGATGACTAATGCTGACCAGAACTCTTTTATACACTGATTCTTAGTGCCCTTTTCGGTATAGTAAGAGAGAATCAATGGACCATTGCTCCTAACGTTTGCTTATGGGATCTAGGGAGAAATTTCAGCTGCTTTTCTCCAATATCTACTATAATAGACCATGGAAAACTTGTGGATGAGTTCAGAAATAACTCCAACCTACATAGAAAAAAAGAGAGAGAAAGAGAAATGCAATCTGACTTTTTAACCTAGTATGTTTGTGCACTGAAATTTATAAATCCTACTTGAGGAGATTGGCTTTTCTTCAAGGTACAAATAATTTCCAAACACATTATTATACTGTCATGATTTATGTTCATATGTATTTTAAATAAAATGACATGGATCATAAAGTCATCTGACCACTCTGGAACTCAGTACGTTTATGTGTAAAAAATTAAATATTCTCAAGGGTAACTTCAGTCTAAAATTCTATTTTGAATTTCTCATTACATTGAAACTCATTTTTTTATATTGCAGACATTAAAATAGTATATGTGATTATATAAAACACATACTACTGTAATATCATGTGATTACTGCCATATTATTTCCAACCTTGGTCACTTAGCAATTTATACCCATAATCTTGTAACCGTTAAAGTTTCTTAAAGAAAGTGACGTCAAGAGGAATCAGTAGATTGCATTTTTGTGTGACAAAGCATCAGCTTTTTCAAGCGATAATATCTTTGACCATGGTACTATTCAACCAAGCATAGAAATGTTCTTACTCTTCATAAGCCTCAGTAATCAAGGATTCTTTTCTTTCTTATTTCAACAACACCTGAGTTAAGACAGAAGATCTGTGGACTATTCTCTCCTAAGAAATCATTTACAGTGAAGATCCTTCTCTTTTTCTCTATTTCGTTCTTCTTTCAGAATGTCTTCATTCCACCAGGTAAAATGAATATTATTGCCAGGGAGGGTCAGCTCTAAATAAGGGGGGTGTCAGGATTTTTTTAAGTGAATATCATTAATGTTACAGAATCATATTAATACCATCGCAGGACCACATTATATTTACTTACAGTCACTAGATGAGAAAATATTTGAATAATTTTTTAAGGACATGCACTAATAAAGACTTTAATTCACTAAGTTAGTAAATTATTGGAAGAAAATACTGTTACTGTGATTTCATCAATCGCTGAAAAGTGTGTTTATTCAATATTCAAATTCTACTAAATTTAATATACTAATATACTTTTAAAAATTGAAGTGGAATGAATTTAGGTTTGGAAATTATTCACCCCACATGTATAGTATAGATAGCAGAGTTTAAGTGAAGTTCAATGGCATATTAAAGTCCAAATTTTATTATATCCATAAATGAGACTAGATGCACAGCTACTCACTTTCAGTTGAATTCTTCTTCCTTATTTTGCTGCTTTCCCTGAAACACAAAGACATCTGTCGTTAATGAGATCAGAGAAGATCACCAAAAAATAAATCTGTAGTATACTATTCTCTCACTGCTACTCTGTTCTAATGCCCAAACATAAATAACTTTTAGCTTACAATTTCTTACCAAAAGTGGAAAAGTAAATAAACTTTACTTGAAAATATAACCCATGTAACTCAAGGATTGCAGTTAATTTAAATAAGGCTAATTTTTTCTTTCATCATCTTCATAAAAATTTATTAGAATATGCTCACTAAAATTCCCTCTATTTCTAGAAATTTTCTAAGATATTATGTTATATAAATTTCAATATGCACTGATGTTTTTTCTTCTTAATAATAATGATTGTAATAGCTACCATCTGTTCTGCCTTTTGCCCACATTAATTTATTACTCCTTACAATAGCCATGGGAGGTAATCTTAGGAATAAACAAATCATTCATTTACTTATTCAACCCAATTTTAAAGAAATGTGTACTACTTGTTTATCATTTTCTAAAACCTCTTATAGTATATAGGACCATGAAATAAAGATAAGTACATTAATGTCTTCACGTTGGAAAACATTTTTTTAAACTTCTGAAGTAATTTTTTTCTTTTACAGTGGGCTCTGACTTTGTTGGAAATTCTATGTCATCATCAAAAATCCTATGTAGGCATTTTGGTCGAAGAAGATGGCGGAAGAGTAAGACGCGGAGATCACCTTCCTTCCCACAGATACATTAGAAATACATCTACACGTGGAACTGCTCCTACAGAACACCCACTGAACGCTGGCAAAAAACGTCAGACCTCCCAAAAGGCGAGAAACTCCCCACGTACCTGGGTAGGGCAAAAGAAAAAAGAAACAACAGAGACAAAAGAACAGGGACGGGACCTGCACCAGTGGGAGGGAGCCGTGAAAGAGGAAAGGTTTCCACACACTAGGAAGCCCCTTCGCGGGCAGAGACTGCGGGTGGCGGAGGGGGGAAGCTTCGGAGCCACGGAGGAGAGCGCAGCCACAGGGGTGCAGAGGGCAAAGCGGAGAGACTCCCGCACAGAGGCTCGGCGCCGAGCAGCACTCACCAGCCCGAGAGGCTTGTCTGCTCACCCGCCGGGGCGGGCGGGGCTGGGAGCTGAGGCTCGGGCTTCAGTCGGATCCCAGGGAGAGGACTGGGGTTGGCGGCGTGAACACAGCCTGAAGGGGTTAGCTCACCATGGCTGAACGGGAGGGAGTCCGGGAGAAAGTCTGCAGCTGCCGAAGAGGCAGGAGACTTTCTCTTGCCTCTTAGTTTCGCGGTGCGCAAGGAGAGGGGATTCAGAGCGCCGCTTAAACGAGCTCCAGGGACGGGCACGAGCCGCGGCTATCAGCGCGGACCCCAGAGACGGGCATGAGACGCTAAGGCTGCTGCTGCCACCACCAAAAAGCCTGTGTGCGAGCACAAGTCACTCTCCACACCGCCCCTCCCGGGAGCCGGTGCAGCCCGCCACGGCCAGGCTCCCGTGATCCGGGGACAACTTCCCGGGGAGAACGCACGGCGTGCCTCGGGCCGGTGCAACGTCACGCCGGCCTCTGCCGCCGCAGGCTCGCCCCGCCTCCTCCGTACCGCTCCCTCCCCCCGGCCTGAGTGAGCCAGAGCCCCCGAAGCAGCTGCTCCTTTAACCCCGTCCTGTCTGGGCGGGGAACAGACGCCCTCAGGCGACCTACACGCAGAGGCGGGTCCAAATCCAAAGCTGAACCCCGGGAGCTGTGCGAACAAAGAAGAGAAGGGGAAATCTCTCCCAGCAGCCACAGAAGCAGCGGATTAAAACTCCACAAACAACTTGATGTGCCTGCATCTGTTGAATACCGGAATAGACAACGAATCATCCCAAATTCAGGAGGTGGACTTTGGGAGCAGGATATATTAATTTTTCCCCTGTTCCTTTTTTTGTGAGTGTATATGTATATGCTTCTGGGTGAGATTTTGTCTGTATAGCTTTGCTTTATAATAGCTTTATTTTACTTCACTATATTATAGCCTCTTTCTTTCTTTCTTTCTATTTTTTCTCCCTTTTACTCTGAGCCATGTGGATGGATGAAAGGCTCTTGGTGCTCCAGCCAGGCATCAGGGCTGTGCCTCTGAGGTGGGAGAGCCAACTTCAGGACACTGGTCCACAAGAGACCTCCCAGCTCCACGTAATACCAAACGGCGAAAATCTCTCAGAGATCTCCATCTCAACATCAAGACCCAGCTTTACTCAACGACCAGCAAGCTACAGTGCTGGACACCCTATGCCAAACAACTAGCGAGACAGGAACACAGCCCCATCCATTAGCAGAGAGGCTGCCTAAAATCATAATAAGGCCACAGACACCCCAAAACACACCACCAGACGTGGACGTGCCCACCAGAAAGACAAGATCCAGCCTCACCCACCAGAACACAGGCACTAGTTCCCTCCACCAGGAAGCCTACACAACCCACTGAACCAACCTTAGCCACTGGGGACAGATACCAAAAACAACGGGAACTACGAACCTGCAGCCAGCGAAAAGGAGACCCCAAACACAGTAAGATAAGCAAAATGAGATGACAGAAAAACATACAGCAGATGAAGGAGCAGGGTCAAAACACACCAGACCTAACAAATGAAGAGGAAATAGGTAGTCTACCTGAAAAAGAATTCAGAATAATGATAGTAAGGATGATCCAAAATCTTGGAAATAGAATAGACAAAATGCAAGAAACATTTAACAAGGACATAGAAGAACTAAAGAGGAACCAAGCAACGATGAAAAACACAATAAATGGAATTAAAAATACTCTAGATGGGATCAATAGCAGAATAACTGAGGCAGAAGAACAGATAAGTGACCTGGAAGATAAAATGGTGGAAATAACTACTGCAGAGCAGGATAAAGAAAAAAGAATGAAAAGAACTGAGGACAGTCTCAGAGACCTCTGGGACAACATTAAATGCACCAACATTCGAATTATAGGAGTCCCAGAAGAAGAAGAGAAAAAGAAAGGGACTGAGAAAATATTTGAAGAGATTATAGTTGAAAACTTCCCTAATATGGGAAAGGAAGTAGTTAATCAAGTCCTGGAAGCACAGAGAGTCCCATACAGGATAAATCCAAGGAGAAACACGCCAAGACACATATTAATTAAACTGTCAAAAATTAAATATAAAGAAAACATATTAAAAGCAGCAAGGGAAAAACAACAAATAACACACAAGGGAATCCCCATAAGGTTAACAGCTGATCTTTCAGCAGAAACTCTGCAAGCCAGAAGGGAGTGGCAGGATATACTTAAAGTGATGAAGGAGAAAAACCTGCAACCAAGATTAATCTACCCAGCAAGGATCTCATTCAGATTTGATGGAGAAATTAAAATCTTTACAGACAAGCAAAAGCTGAGAGAGTTCAGCACCACCAAACCAGCTTTACAACAAATGCTAAAGGAACTTCTCTAGGCAAGAAACATGAGAAGGAAAACACCTACAATAACAAACCCAAAACATTTAAGAAAATGGGAATAGGAATATACATATCGATAATTACCTTAAGTGTAAATGGATTAAATGCTCCCACCAAAAGACATAGACTGGCTGAATGGATACAAAAACAGGACCCATATATATGCTGTCTACAAGAGACCCACTTCAGACCTAGAGACACATACAGACTGAAAGTGAGGGGATGGAAAAAGATATTCCATGCAAATGGAAATCAAAAGAAAGCTGGAGTAGCAATTCTCATATCAGACAAAATAGACTTTAAAATAAAGACTATTACAAGAGACAAAAAAGGACACTATATAATGATCAAGGGATCGATCCAAGATGAAGGTATAACAATTGTAAATATTTTTGCACCCAACATAGGAGCACCTCAATACATAAGGCAAATACTAACAGCCATAAAAGGGGAAATCGACAGCAACAAAATCATAGTAGGGGGCTTTAACACCCCACTTTCACCAATGGACAGATCATCCAAAATGAAAATAAATAAGGAAACACAAGCTTTAAATGATACATTAAACAAGATGGACTTAATTAATATTTATAGGACATTCCACCCAAAAACAACAGAATACACATTTTTCTCAAGTGCTCATGGAACATTCTCCAGGATAGATCATATCTTGGGTCACAAATCAAGCCTTGGTAAATTTAAGAAAATTGAAATCATATCAAGTATCTTTTCCGACCACAACGCTATGAGACTAGATATCAATTACAGGAAAATATCTGTAAAAAATACGAACATATGGAGGCTACACAATACACTACTTAATAACGAAGTGATCACTGAAGAAATCAAAGGGGAAATCAAAAAATACCTAGAAACAAATGACAATGGAGACACGACGACCCAAAACCTATGGGACGCAGCAAAAGCAGTGCTAAGAGGGAAGTTTATAGCAATACAAGCCTACCTCAAGAAACAGGAAACATCTCGAATAAACAACCTAACCTTGCACCTGAAGCAATTAGAGAAAGAAGAACCAAAAAACCCCAAAGCTAGCAGAAGGAAAGAAATCATAAAGATCAGTTCAGAAATAAATGAAAAAGAAATGAAGGAAACAATAGCAAAAATCAATGAAACTAAAAGCTGGTTCTTTGAGAAGATAAACAAAATTGATAAACCATTAGCCAGACTCATCAAGAGAAAAAGGGAGAAGACTCAAATCAATAGAATTAGAAATGAAAAAGAAGAAGTAACCACTGACACTGCAGAAATACAAACGATCATGAGAGATTACTACAAGCAACTCTATGCCAATAAAATGGACAACGTGGAAGAAATGGACAGATTCTTAGAAATGCACAACCTGCTGAGACTGAACCAGGAAGAAATAGAAAATATAAACAGACCAATCACAAGCACTGAAATTGAAACTGTGATTAAAAATCTTCCAACAAACAAAAGCCCAGGACCAGATGGCTTCACAGGCGAATTCTATCAAACATTTAGAGAAGAGCTAACACCTATCCTTCTCAAACTCTTCCAAAATATTGCAGAGGGAGGAACACTCCCAAACTCATTCTACGAGGCCACCATCACCCTGATACCAAAACTAGACAAAGATGTCACAAAGAAAGAAAACTACAGGCCAATATCACTGATGAACATAGATGCAAAAATCCTCAACAAAATACTAGCAAACAGAATCCAACAGCACATTAAAAGGATCATACACCATGATCAAGTGGGGTTTATCCCAGGAATGCAAGGATTCTTCAATATATACAAATCAATCAACGTGATACACCATATTAACAAATTGAAGGAGAAAAACCATATGATCATCTCAATAGATGCAGAGAAAGCTTTCAACAAAATTCAACACCCATTTATGATAAAAGCCCTGCAGAAAGTAGGCATAGAGGGAACTTTCCTCAATATAATAAAGGCCATATGACAAACCCACAGCCAACATTGTCCTCAATGGTGAAAAACTGAAACCATTTCCACTAAGATCAGGAACAAGACAAGGTTGCCCACTCTCACCACTATTATTCAACATAGTTTTGGAAGTGTTAGCCACAGCAATCAGAGAAGAAAAAGAAATAAAAGGAATCCAAATCGGAAAAGAAGAAGTAAAGCTGTCACTGTTTGCAGATGACACGCTACTATACATAGAGAATCCTAAAGATGCTACCAGAAAACTACTAGAGCTAATCAATGAATTTGGTAAAGTAGCAGGATACAAAATTAATGCACAGAAAACTCTTGCATTTCTATACACTAATGACGAAAAATCTGAAAGTGAAATTAAGAAAACACTCCCGTTTACCATTGCAACACAAAGAATAAAATATCTAGGAATAAACCTACCTAAGGAGACAAAAGACCTATATGCAGAAAATTATAAGACACTGATGAAAGAAATTAAGGATGATACAAATAGATGGAGAGATATACCATGTTCTTGGATTGGAAGAATCAACACTGTGAAAATGACTCTACTACCTAAAGCAATCTACAGGTCAATGCAATCCCTATCAAACTACCACTGGCATTTTTCACAGAACTAGAACAAAAAATTTCACAATTTGTATGGAAACACAAAAGACCCCGAATAGCCAAAGCAATCTTGAGAACGAAAAATGGAGCTGGAGGAATCAGGCTCCCTGACTTCAGACTATATTACAAAGCTACAGTAATCAAGACAGTTTGGTACTGGCACAAAAACAGAAATATAGATCAATGGAACAGGATAGAAAGCCCCGAGATAAACCCACGCACATATGGTCACCTTATCTTTGATAAAGGAGGCAAGCATATACAGTGGAGAGAAGACAGCCTCTTCAATAAGTGGTGCTGGGAAAATTGGACAGATACATGTAAAAGTATGAAATTAGAACACTCCCTGGCACCATACACAAAAATAAACTCAAAATGGATTAAAGACCTAAGTGTAAGGGCAGACACTATCAAACTCTTAGAGGAAAACAGAGGCAGAACACTCTATGACATAAATCACAGCAAGATTCTTTTTGACCCAGCTCCTAGAGAAATGGAAATAAAAACACAAATACACAAATGGGACCTAATGAAAATTAAAAGCTTTTGCACAGCAAAGAAAACCATAAACAAGACGAAAAGACAACCCTCAGAATGGGAGAAAATATTTGCAAATGAAGCAACTGACAAAGGATTAATCTCCAAGATTTACAAGCAGCTCATGCAGCTCAATAACAAAAAAACGAACAACCCAATCCAAAAATGGGCAGAAGACCTAAATAGACATTTCTCCAAAGAAGATATACAGATTGCCAACAGACACATGAAAGAATGCTCAACATCATTAATCATTAGAGAAATGCAAATCAAAACTACAATGAGATATCATCTCACACCGGTCAGAATGGCCATCATCAAAAAATCTAGAAACAATAAATGCTGGAGAGGGTGTGGAGAAAAGGGAACACTCTTGCACTGTTGGTGGGAATGTAAATTGATACAGCCACTATGGAGAACAGTATGGAGGTTCCTTAAAAAACTACAAATAGAACTACCATATGACCCAGCAATCCCACTACTGGGCATATACCCTGAGAAAACCATAGGTCAAAAAGAGTCATGTACCAAAATGTTCATTGCAGCTCTATTTACAATAGCCAGGACATGGAAGCAACCTAAGTGTCCATCATCGGATGAATGGATAAAGAAGATGTGGCACATATATACAATGGAATATTACTCAGCCATAAAAAGAAATGAAATGGAGGTATTTGTAATGAGGTGGATAGAGTTAGAGTCTGTCATACAGAGTGAAGTAAGTCCGAAAGAGAAAAACAAATACAGTATGCTAACACATATATATGGAATCTAAGGGGGGAAAAAAAGGCCATGAAGAACCTAGTGGCAAGACGGGAATAAAGACACAGACCTACTAGAGAATGGACTTGAGGATATGGGGAGGGGGAGGGGTGAGCTGTGACAGGGTGAGAGAGTGTCATGGACATATATACACTACCAAATGTAAAAGAGATAGCTAGTGGGAAGCAGCCGCATAGCACAGGGAGATCAGCTCGGTGCTTTGTGACCACCTAGAGGGGTGGGATAGGGAGGGTGGGAGGGAGGGAGATGCAAGAGGGAAGAGATATGGGAACATATGTATATGTATAACTGATTCACTTTGTTATAAAGCAGAAACTAACACACCATTGTAAAGCAATTATACTTCAATAAAGATGTTTAAAAAAAAAAATCCTATGTAGACGGAAATTTGAGAAGCTATACTCAGAGACACGTAATTCTTCCAGAATATTTGAAAACGCACAATATGGTACAGAGGAAAACTACAGAGGTGAAATAAAACAAATAGAATTATGTCTTGTACATTTTAATTACTATCTGTCAAATGAAATGAAGGAAGTATCCCAAGGATGTTCTCTATCCCGGTCCCATTTACTTAGCTCTTCTTGTCTTTTACCTTCCAGGCTTATGAAGGCTGAGTTTCATGTTTAAAGCGAAAGTAAGTTTTATTTTAAAGTTATAGGGTCTTATTTTTGATGAAACTCTGTCTAGACAAATGTCCTCAATATTTCCAGGAGGGAAAATTCTCCAACCATTGCTTCCAAATTTCTTATTATTTTTTAAGTATTGTTAGTGCCTTTATGCTTAAGAGTGAGACTGTTGTCTCAGTTTTCCTCTTAGCTGACAACTGGCAGATTTTATTTTTGTTAATCACCACTGTCCATCGTTCATAACCCTGATAACTTTGGATATCATACAAAAAAGATATAGTTATACAGAAAGAGTAGTTAAGGTGTTCTTATGAATTCCAAGGATGATGTAATTAAGATAACTTGAAGAGGCAGTTGAGCAACAAAAGTCTAGACTGGGTGCGGGGGACATTTAAAAAAATATTTTTTTTCTGTTTTAGTCTTTATCTCAATCATGATTTAGGATATTATTTAGCAAAATATCTTCTCAAGTTAGATTGTTATAAACACCATGTGAGTGATACAAATAAATTTCTATGGGAGGGTAAGGAAAGAGAGTTACTTTGTGACATTATTCAGAAAAGGATTTAGTGATGAGGTCTTTGCTCAAGTTTACTTATACAGGGCCCACTTTTTTTTTGCCACAATGTCATTGCTAAAGCCTACCACAGTGCTTGATATATAGTAGGAGCTAAATAAAGGTTTATTTTTTGAGTCAATCAATCAATAAATAGATAGATGCATGGATAGAGGGAGAGAGACAAACCAAAGAAATAGTCTTCAGAAATTCAGGGATCAAGATGGTAGAGTAAGAGGATGGGGAAATTACCTCCCCCATGAACACAACAAAAATACATTTACATGTGGAACAATCCTCACTGAAAAATAACTGGAAACTGGCAGAAGGACTCTTGTATAACCAAGGCTGTAAGAACGATATACTTGGAATTGGGTGGGAAGGGAAGAGAAGTGATGAGTGCCCCTGGGAGGGGGCTCAGAGGAAAAGGGAGATTACACAGGTAGAGATTCACTCTGGGGAGTGAGCATTTCGAGCCACTTTTTGGGTGCCCTAGCCCAAATTTGGGTGCCCCAGCCCAAATTTGTCACCTAATTTAGTGTACTGTTGTTTTCAGAGTGTTTAGGGTTTCCTTGACCTGTCTGGGGAGTGATTAGGATACGGACACTTGACCCACGGTATCTTTCCCCACTGCCTATAATTCATCAATGGAATCTTGTATGTTTTTCACATCTCATATTACTTTATTCATCTCAACCCTCACTAACAGCAGACTGACAGGGCAAAGGTGAGAAAAGTTTAAATAACTTGAGAGTTATTTTGGAAAATACATCAGGCCCTTTGAAAGTGTCTCTGAATTTTTCACATTTGGTCTCTCCTGTTGTCTTTGGACTTCCCTAGAGACTCATTCTTAAATATTCTAAGCCTTGCCATTCTTTTATCTGTAATCACCTATTATAATACAGGGCCCTGTTAATGTGGTGGTGAGGTATGTGGGAGGGGAAGTATTCTATGAATCTATGATTTTCTTGCCTGTAACATGAGAGGATCTGATTTGAATCTCTAAGCAGCTTCACATTCTTTACTAAACTATGGCACAGATTCTATGACTCTCTGATTCATTTTTCTGATGTTTTATAGAGTGAATGAATCAGGTTTCCTAGAGTAATATGTGGAGCCTTTTAGCAGTATTAGCATACCAGGATCTTGTTAGAAGTGCATTTGTCAGACTCCATTCCAGACCTACTAAATCAGGAATGCTGAGGTGGGGTCTTGCAATCTGTTTTTAATAAGCCCTCTGTGGAATTGTGATGTAGCTAAAGTTTAAGAACGATTATCCTAGAAACTGTCTTGACCCTGTGGTAGGAGATAATCAATTAATTATTCTGGGTGCTGTGTAATATTTCCAGCTCTTCCTCACATATCTGAAATAATAGTCTTGGGCAGTATGCAAACTGGATCAGAAATCACCTCCAGTTCCATAAACAGAATTAAAATTATTGAACATAGAATTGTGAAGTCAGATAATTTACTATAAGAAATTCATGTCATACTTAAAACATATTGTGTAATTTCCCATACTCATTAGTGACTCCAGAATGATCATGTTAATTTAAGTAATTACACATTATTTGAATTGAAATAAATCATTCAACCCCCCACCCCTAGTTCTCATTGATTTCGCCTGTAAACAGAAAAGATATCAATGGAAAATTATAGCTGTAAAATCCTATGATTCAGGCATCCAATAATTTAATACTGCCAATAATTTAAATATAATCGTTGTTCTCTATTATCCTTATTCTAAGAGCATTAGAATATTTAGTATTACATGTAACATATAATAGAGGATTTGTATTACTGTAACATTTTCATCCTGATGTTTTAGCAATCTAAACACATATCCCTTTGAAGTTCCCTAAAGATTGCATTTTCATGAGAGTCTATTTAAGGTAACACAAGTAGGTTTTACTTTTATGAAAAAAATTTAATAATAATTTTTGTGACCCTGTTCTTTGAACATAGCACTATTCAACCAAGCGTACAAATGTTCTTGCTATTGATAAGCCTCAGTAGTTAAAACCACTTCCCAGGAGAATCTATAAATAAAAGGTTTCTCTGTTTCCTTATTTGAAAACACCTGACTTAAAAAAGAAGATCTGTTGGCACTTTTTTTTCCCCAGGAAACTCTCTACCATGAAGATTCATCTCTTTTTCTTTATTCTACTCTTTTGGGTCACAATTTTACCAGGTAACACGGAAATGTTAATGGGCATACTTGTGCTAATGAATTTGAGGAGGCATCAGTTTTTCCTTGTTAAAAGTATGGTAATAACATAGAGATTAAAAGGTTTTTATGTTAAATGCAACGTGCTACTCTGGATTGAACCCTGGAACAGAAAAATTTAAAAAAGACAATAGTGAGAAAACTGGTGAAATGTGAATAAAGTCTGTAGTTTAGTTAACAGTATTATAGCAATATTAATTTTTTATTTTTGACAAATGTACCATGGGTAAATGAGATGTTACCATAAGGGGAAGTTGGTCTCTATTATCTTTGCAACTCTGCCATAAATCTAAAATGATTTCAAAATAAAAAGTGTAAAACACCTGAAAGATCAATTCATTAGTCTCATCACCTTCATCTGGTAACATTAGTTAGAATTGATTCTTGATGGAAAAAAGTATTCTTTAAGCATAACCAACTGGTAAGTGGTAGATGGTTCGGTATAAGAGAGAGAACTATTTACCTTTTCCTTCTTTTTAACCTATGCCAATATACTACTTCCAGTCTAGGAAGACTTTCTTCATATTCTGTCCTTGGTACTATAGGTAAATCATGTCCCTTGTTGGCCTTTCTTAAGATCACATGAATGTTGAGTGTAATAACTTGTACATGAGCTGTATTTTTCATGAGATTTTTCCCCCTCAAGGATTATCTCTTCACATAAGGTATGTAACAAAATTCTCTTCTCCTGAACTAATGTGTAAGTATGAATTGTACAGAAATAAAATAATAAGTTTTGGAAGTAGAGAACTCGAGTTTACTCCCTTCTCCTTAAAGAGTTTAGTTTAAAGTGAAAGGCTGATCTCAAGTCTGCCTAATTTATAATATTGGCACTGAAATTAGGTTCAGTTCACTAACTCTAGGAAAATACTCCTTTGTAGAACCTGGCTGACATTTTTAGGACAAATGAAAATCATAATAGAGGCCTAGGAGAATGAATTAACTTACTCTTTCACTGTGAATATTATAAAGTCTACCATGACAACCTAAAAATTTTCACATAATAAACTGATAAATTATCATTAAAAGGTTGCAAATGGAGAAACTTCTATATAGGGGCCAAACATCAATGAAGTAACAAAGTAATACAGTTAATTGTTAATTTAACTAAGAAAATAACTTCCTCTACCTCCATTCAAAAATTGTTAGAAAAGGATCTCTGTATTTTTTTCCAGACCTAGAAAGGGCCAAAAGGAAATTCTACACAGATTCATATTGCTTTTAACATTATGATAAATCTTTTAAAATTTCTTTTCATTTTAACAATAGCTAAAATTAATAGATTACTATGCCAAGGGTTTTTATGTTTTATTAGCTTATTTTTTCCTTATAACAGCTACATCAAGTATCCTTAATAATGACTAATGTTATTCACACATTGATCAACAAATTTTAAAATGATGTGTTCTGTAGAATTAGAAATTATAAGCTACTTGGGGGAATACAGTGACATAGATTACAACATCAGTGGTATTAACTTTTTGTATATTTTTTCTTATATTTTCAAAGTGAGGCCATTGTTCTTGTTAATCACACATGTACCAGACTTTTAGAGAATTCCTACCATTAGTGATAAAAATATATATGTAAAAGTACAGAAATATTCAACATACATATTTTCTTCACAAAATTAGTAAAGGTGTATGTGAAATATGGACACTTTGAGACAATAATAAAGCAATAAGAATGTTGTCTTTCACCTCATAATTCACCAACATATGGCGGTTGAACTAAACTGGATAAAATTGAATCTCATATATGACTCTTAGAGTTCCTCAGTTGTTTTTTGTATCTCACCTTCAGATGGTAAAAGTTCTTACTCAAAATTGAGGTACAAAAACTCATTTTCCACTCAGACAGTTACAGTTGAAAAAGTGTTTAGACAAAAGTCCTTACATTTTCTATGCATGGAAATTTCCACTGAAGTCATTTAGCTTTATTCTTCATTTTCTAGAAGTTATAAAGGCACCAAATGTCTACAAATGAAGCATTGTTTCACTCAAACCTATTGTTTTATTCTGTCAAATTCAAAACTCTGTTATTGCTAACAATCACTTTTCAAGTCTGCCATGTACTTTGGATGTAGGATGGTACAGTTTTGTACTGAAAGGGTAATCATGATTTTTTCCCATTTCCAAGAAGGTTAACGATAGTCTACCACAGGGGTCCCCAACCCCCAGGCCACAGAACACCACACAACGAAGGTTCATCTGCTGCTCCCCATCGCTTCCCATCGCTCACATTACCACTGAACTATCCCCCCACCCCCATCTCTCCCCCACCTCACCCCCCCCCGGTCCGTGGAAAAATTGTCTCCCACAAAACCGGTCCCTGGTGCCAAAAAGGTTGGGGACTGCTCTTCTACAGAATAAAATAGCAAGTCAGTGAAATCAAAAACAAATTATGGGTTGAAGAGATATTTTAAGAGATGTCATGCCCATTTTTAGCTTATATCTTAAGTAGAGTTTTATGTATTGTTTAAATAAATTCCTTAACATGTGAAAATGTTATAGATGCCATATGAATGATGCTATGAAGTGCTTTGTGAGAACAATGGAGAGATGACTTTCTTGAAAATGATCAACAGAGATTTCAGAGAGAAGATAGTATTTGAGCAGTGTATCTGAGGACAGAGAAAATATATGTTTGGCTTATCACAGCATCGCTAGAACAGTGGTTTTCAGTGAGGGGCAACTTTGCCCCCAAGGAGACATTAGGCAGTGTCTGGAGACCTTTTAGGTTGTCACAACTGGTACTACTGGCATATAATGGGTAGAGGCCAGGGATGCTGCTAAATTCCCTTCACTGAATAGGATCGCATCTCACAGCAAAGGACTGTCCAAAAAGTCCATAGTACTTAGGATGAGAAACCCTGCCCTTGGGACTGTCAGAGTTTGACAAGAAGTGGACTTAATAGTTGAATGAGTGGATGGATGCTTGCAAAGACGAGTATTAGTGATCCAAAGACACAAGCTTCAGGAATACTCATATTTAGAGGTCAGAATGAGGAGAAAGAAGACAATAATTTCACTTTTAGAAAAGTGAAATAAGATAAGGAATAAGAAAGGGGTGAGGTCAGTTTAGGGTGAAATATTGGACAATAGTGTTGAATGTGACAGAACTCTTGTCAAAATGAGTATAATTCAGGTTTCTATCACTGGCAAATCATTTATGGGCTTGATAATAGTAACTCCTCAGAAACTGTAGAATAAATAATGATATTAAGAAGTTAGCATTTAAACTGTGCTGAGTAACTATTCTTTTGGCTGTAAATTGCATCATATTCTGCATTACTTCACTTATAGTGAGAAAACAGCTAATTTTAATAGAACAGTTAGGTTTTATACCAGCTATTTATACCAACAATATGGATAAAGTAGTTCCTAGTCTAGGGATCCACTAATAAGTATCACTACTCACCACCAACTGGTTGAAATGTAGACAGAATATCTAGGCAGAAAGGCCTGTCCTTTAAAGGAACTACTGGATACCAAACCTTAATGGCAGAAACTAGTGGCAAGATTTATTTGATTTCATACCATGAATATATAAAAACTATTTGAGTCTGACCTTTGGCCAGCTATCCACAAAACTTAGAATTCTCCTACACCAGTTCTCCTTATTCTCATCATATTGTAAGGTGAATACTTATCAAAAGTGATGTTTATGTTTTAAGAGACTCCAAAATAAAGGGCTTCTGAAAGTACATACATCAGTGCATAAGGTGAAATATGAAATTAAAATAGATTGGTTTAGAGTGGATCTTTTATTTTCATTTTTTTAAAAATTTTTATTGGAGTATAGTTGCTTTACAATGTTGTGTTAGTTTCTACTGTACAGCAAAGTGAATTAGCTATACGTATACGTATATCCCCTCTTTTTTGGATTTCCTTCCCATTTAGGTCACCATAGAGCACTGAGTAGAGTTCCCTGTGCTATACAGTAGGTTCTCATTAGTTATCTATTTTATACATAGTATCAATAGTGTAGATATGTCAATCCCAGTCTCCCAATTCATCCCACCACCCCCCTTCCCCCTTGGTAGCCATACGTTTGTTCTCTACATCTGCATCTCTATTTCTGCTTTGTAAATAAGATCATCTATACCAATTTTTTCAGATTCCACATATATGCGTTGATATGCGATATTTGTTTTTCTCTTTCTGACTTACTTCACTCTGTATGACAGTCTCTAGGTCCATCCACGTCTCTACAAATGACCCAATTTCATTCCTTTTTATGGCTGAGTAATATTCCATTGTATATATGTACAACATCTTCTTTATCCATTCCTCTGTCGATGGACATTTAGGTTGTTTCCATGCCCTGGCTATTGTAAATAGTGCTGCAATGAACATTGGGGTGCATGTGTCTTTTTGAATTATGGTTTTCTCAGGGTATATGCCCAGTAGTGGGATTGCTGGGTCACATGGTAGTTCTATTTTTAGTTTTTTAAGGAACCTCCATACTGTTCTCCATAGTGGCTGTATCAATTTACATTCCCACCAACAGTGCAAGAATGGATCTTATAGTCCAATATCTCCCAATTCCCCGAGTATCCCCAGATGTCCTAAATAATCAGCTTCTAGTGACAGTCAACCTCCAAACTACAAGATGAAACACGGAACTTGGAGCACTGGTAATTTCAGAAATCATCTAATGGGCAAAAATGGACCCATCTTCTAGTCGTTCTCCTTTTTTTTTTTAAATCAATGCTGACATCAAATATATCTCTAAGTTAGTTCATTTCTTTGGGGGGAAGTAAATCTCAAGATATACAAGGGAGTTGTAGGAATTCAGACAAATTGTCTAACATTGCCACTCCTGACATTAAAGAAAAGTAAAATCAAGCTGCAGTAGAAATCTCTTGAAGGAGAACTCATAAAGCACAACATTCAGCCTAAATAATGTGCGTGAGAGCAGGAGATAAATTATGTGGACTTTTATTGTTGTCTTGGAACTATCCTTCTGTTGCTATCCATTCATTTGTAAAAAAGCAAGCTGGCACACCTAAATGAAGTCCAAGACACTCTCTAATTTCCAGGATTTACCTTGCATCAACAAAGGACAGAACATTCACTTAAACTTCCTCAGTAAGAGTTTCACAGTCATAAATTAGAAGGGGGCTTTTTCTTTTGCCCTACTCTATACTCTTTTGCTTATTGGATTTTCTCCTTTTAAAATATGAGTGTGTCATAGCTATATTGCTAATTTCAGTCATTGTTTCCTTCTTACAGCTAGAAAAAGATATCCTCACTACGGTAGCTTGGATTTGAGGAGAGAGTGCAGAAGGGGTAATGGTCGATGTAAACCTGAGTGCCATAACACTGAAGTTAGGATTGCTTACTGCATAAGACCTGGAACTCATTGCTGCTTGCAGAAGTAAAGATGACAGAAGAAAAGAAAGAGACACATGCTCCGAGAAGAAAGGACCAGTGTTACTAAGTCTCCCTTCACATCCTTCAACACATCCTTCCAGGCCTGCGTATCACAGTCATACATAAAGAATTAAATAAAATTTAATAGTGAACCATTCAGAAGTGGTTCTATGTCACACACGTTATCTGGTGCCTTTACATTGCATTTTCTCTTGATCTCTAGGTACCAGAAATAAGCACGATTTATTTTATGGAAGTTCTTCGAGAACTGTTCACATTTCTGTGGGCCCTGTGCTAGTTGACATCAGCAATGTTGGGAGAAACCATAGATCAGAGGTATTGACCCATCTTATTTCTGAGATACAAGCCTCCAATCGAGATGTGCTATTATATTATTAGTAAACGCTGCTTGTAGATTATCCCATGAAAAAAATATAAATCCACTGAATGTGTGAGGCAAGACATTGAGAGTGCAGCTCCTTCTCTTGAGCGAGACAGAGCTGGAGTGAGAGAATGACAGAGTGTAAGAACAGAAGAGCAGGGGAAAATCACAATCAGCTCCATTTTCTAGCCATATTGTTTATGTAGCGGAGAAAAATCTGCATCAGGAAATTGAAGAGGGAGTGAAAAGGGAAGAAAATAATTTCAGAAAGGAGAAGAGACAACATGTAATTAAATATTTTGACCAAGGAAGTCAGAAACTATGACTAATAGCTGAACTCAGCTCCTCCGTCCTGAGAGGCGACCCTGTCTAAGGAGATACACAGAGTAGACGGAAGGAGGGGGATCTTCCCCCTTCAGCTCCACTCTGCCCCACTTCCTCTCACTGCCTTCTCTGAAGGTCTACAGTAGTTTTCCCCACAATCCTCTCAACAGTACAACCGTATCATACATTTTCTACTCAAAAAATGCAAATTCTGCTTCTTTTATGAGTTTAGACATGCAGTTTAGTAATTTGTATCAATTCAGAATGCTTTAGAAAAAAAATCATCAATACCACAAGAGTAATAAAACAGAAATTTCCCTTCCTCCCAAAATAAAATTAAATAATCCTTTGGTCATTTAAGTAAAGAAAAAGGACATCTATTGAGTGGATACCTGTGGGCCAGACTCGGACTCAGAAGGATACAAGTATTTCCAGGCCCCAGCTGCTCTCTTGATATTTGTATTATGGTGTCTCATCCCATATTCTAAATGCAAATATGAGATCTAAGAGTCTATGTTCATACTAAGCGTTATCTCTTACAGTGAAGTGCATGGGGAAATAATTTTCCCCTATTTAGATAAAGTTTCTAGATATATTTCTACCACGAGGGACTGTTTAATTTTTAGTTTTATTTTAATAAACATGAGTTCCCATTATGAAACAATTATTTGCTAGGCATACATTGGAGGCTTACATGCATTGTATTTCACATTTTAATAACTTAAAATAGACTTTGTCCAATGTGTTGCTTTGCAGTGTAAATATCTTCAAAAGTATTTTTACAATATTCATTTAAAAAGAGTTTCTCAACCTTAGCATTACTGATATTTTAGTCCAACAAATCTTTATTGTGGCAGCTGTCCTGTGCATTGTATCTTTAGCAACAAGACGTTTCTCCACATCCCTAGACTTTACCCACCAGATGTTGATAGCACTCTTTCCCCTAATTGTGACAACCAAAAATATCTACCTACGTTGCTAAATATGCCCTTTAGGGGGCAAAATCACTCCTGGTTTAGAGCCACTGGTTTATAATTAAGCACTCTTTCTCACAGAAATTTAAAAATAAAAATGGAAACAAAAAAAAAATCAGCAATGTTTTCAGATAATCAATAAATTTTCTGTGCTTTATGAGAACAAATATCTATTTGAATTTTTCAAAAGTTATTATAAATGAGCTAGAGATGATGATATATTGGTGGTCCCAGAAAAAGATTAGCCTAACTTTTGAACAATAAATATATCAGCCACGTTGAGAAGCAGATTAGTAAAATAAATGCTCCAGAGGAAAGTTTAATTATTATTGATATTTGTCCTACCTGACCAGATACTGAGCCAGAATTACAACAAAGCCTGTAAAGTAAAATTGAGAAGCCTAATATACTAGCAGTATGGAGCAAGTAAGAATTGAATGTTTTAGTGATCACCCAGAAGTGGTAGATGGGTAGAGGTTTCTTGGAAGACACTCGAGATTCTTCTGCATGTGAACTAGTCTGTACTGGTAGACCCCCCATCTTTCAGTGCTTGACAGAGAAAACCAAAACGATCCAAATTTTTGATCTGGTCTCTCCTTGTGTAGTCCAGTGTATATTCAAGCTACCAGCTTCTGCCTTCAGCACAAGGGACAAATGTGACAGTCTTGAAGAATGCAAACCCATGAACATGAAGTATGAAATTAATATTCGTCCCTGCGGAAATCTTTTAGTTCTTTGTGATATCAACTGAAAATTCTAGAAGCCCCTTTAATGAAGTTCTGCAGCCAGCTTTCTTAAAAAGAAAGAGGTGTCACTGATTATTCATATTGCCCTCAGAATTTACTAACAAAAAAAGAAAAGAAAAGAAAAAAGGGGAAAAATACTTATAAATGCAAAGATTTCTGGCAACTTTCTTGCTCATACACTGTAATTTTCATTGCATTTATTGACCAAATGGTTAGATAATCTTAAATTAAACTAGTTTGCTCTAAAAAGCTGAAAGTTTTGCATTTTCCCCTCCTTTGGCCCAGAATCTGAATTTTGATGATAGTATGTATTTCCCTTTACTTTTAGTTTTCTGTAAGTTTTGATTGGCAGAGACCTTGATGCAATAGACACCACGAGGTATCACATATTTTTGTTGTTATTTAGTAGCTCAATATACATCTGAATCAATTAAAAGCATTATGTTGAAACCATCAAATTCCAGAACAGGACTAGGAAGAGAAGAATTAACATCCAGCCTGATATCATGCATTCAAACCCGATCTATTTCAGAATTTATTTCACCTCAATGTCCTTGGGCGAGAACAAAATCTAATTCCAATTAATAATTTATTTATTCAGACAACATTTGATTAAGGGCTTGCTTCTTCCCAGGTATGATGTCGTGGGTTTTAGATCTGAAGATTAAAAAATTACACCTTCTGTCTTAAGGCACTGTTATTAACTGATTACAAACTGAGTTTTAAGTACTATTCAACTGATAGAGTTAAAAAATGAATAAAACATGGGATCCACTCCCAAGATCAACGTCAATTCATAATACTGACAATATGTGAGTTAGATTCTGCATTCCTCACCCCCTCATTTATTTACCAATTCAATAAATACTCATCGAGAACCTACTGTGTGTCAGCCATAATGTAATAAGATTGGGACACATCAATAAACAGCACAAACAATAATCCCTATATTTCTGGAGCCATATTTTAGAGGTAGAGACAAATACAAACAGTAAACATAATAAATAAGCAAATAAATAAGCAAATTTCTCTGTTGATAAATCAAACAGAGCTAAGGAACCCCAAAACGCTGTTGGGCTGTAATAATTTAAAATAGGATTTTTCAGGGGTCCCTTATTGAGAAAGTGACCTTTGAGCAAAATAATGAGAAAGGCAAAGAATTGCTCCTGGGAACATACTTGAGATTTGTGAGGAATGCCGGTGAAGCAAGGGTAGCTGGAAAAGAGTGACTTAGGAGGAGAGTCATGGGTAAGCTGGTCAGAAGGGAAACGTATATACAGATTACCCAGAGCCTTTAGGAACTAGAAAGGATCTTGCCTTCTATTCTGAGAGAAATCCAGTGAGTTTCAGCCAGAGGAAAAACATGATTTGAATTTTGTTTTAAAAGAACATCCCTGAAGTGCTTTCATAATTAGGTGGTATTGAAATAATATGTGTAATACATGATGGTAGCAGGGTGGTAACAATAAAAACAGTGAGGAATGGTAGGATTATGGATATGTAAAGTAGAGTTAGTCAGATTTATATATTTTTTTTAATATCTTTTTTGAAGTATAATTGCTTTACAATGTGTTAGTTTCTGCTGTATAACAAAGTGAATTAGCTATACGTATACATATATCCCCATATCCCCTCCCTCTTGCATCTCCTTCCCACCCTCCCTATGTGGACACCCCTCTAGGTGGTCACAAAGCACCAAGCTGATCTCCCTGTGCTATGCGGCTGCTTCCCACTAGCTATCTGTTTTACATTTGGTAGTGTGTATATGTCAATGCCACTCTCTCACTTCATCACAGAGGGGGAAGTTAGTCAGATTTTATGAGATTTTTTTCCTTTAAGCTATTTTCTAATCTGCCTTATTCTATTCTTTACCAAACCTTCTTAAAAAGTAGCCTAGACTCATAGTCTCTGCTCTATCAAATATTATACTCTTCTCCCCCAATACATTTATCCATTTCAATTAACTGAAAATCTTCTTGCTAATACTATAAAAGTTTTCCAAAAAGCAAACCCAAAGACTTATTTTAATTCTTCATCTTGCTGGAATTCTGCACATGGCTAGAGTTGGTCACTATTTTGACAATGATTAACTTTCTCCATTTGGATAGTCTCTTGAATGCCATGGCCTCTAGTGTTTTGTCCCTGAATCTCCTTTCTTCTTGTTTGATACGCTTTCCCAAGATAATCTTGTTTACTACAATGACTTCTTCTATCAACAAGCATTTTTCTCAATATATTTCCCAAACCACAAAGCTGTATTTATTACTACTTATGGAACTTATGTATTCAGCCAGCTTCCAAATTTTTTAATCCTGATATGTCAAAAATAGAGCTTCTTACAAAGCGTAAAGTCTTTCCTCTTCCTATTATTCTCTGTTTCATTAACTGCTATTATCAACTACACAGTATTAAAAGCTAAAACACTTGATATCATTGCTGCTCTGCTTCCCAGCAGTACTCTTCTCCCAAATCCAAAAGTTACCAAGTTGGGCTGCTTCGAATTCATAAATATCTCCTAACTTCACTTTCTCCTCTTTATTTTAAATCCCATTAACTCAATTATATTTCTCATTATTTTGTATCTAGAATTCTCTAAAGACTGTCTAACTAGCTCCTCTGCTACGAAACTCCACTCCCTTAAAGAGAAAATGGTGTTTTAAATCTCTCTAGTTTCACCTCTCCATTCATGACAATGTTCAATTCCTCAGTTTTGCAGGTCTTTTGCCACCTGTACCCAGTTTGACTCTGTATTTTATGAAGTCTGTGTCCACATCACTTCAGTTATGCTAAAGTGATACCATTCTGCATGTATCATAAATTCTTTCAAAACACCAGATCTATGTTTAGGAGATATGTCTATATCTAATCTATATCTGTATCTATCTATCTATCTATCTATCTATCAGTTGGTCCTATGGGTGAAATGGGAATGGTTATCCCTATCTCATAAGGTTATTAAGTATTAAATCAGATGGTGAATATATTAGTAACTTGCTTAGTAAAGAACCTGAAATCTAAAGAACACTTAGTGAAGCATAGCTGTTAATAATGGTTATGGTAGTAGTAGCTATAGTAGTATTAGTAAAAAATAGACCTTTCTAGGAAGAGCTCTTTAGTTTATGCTGTGAACACATTTTATTTATATCTCAGAATTGCCTTTACAAGTGATATTGTATTTTTTTCATTTCTATGTCATCATCTCCCAACTATAGACACTGGCTGTCTTCTGGGGGTGGGAGCTTAATTATTTTATTTATTTTTTTCATCTGCATCCAGCACAGTATCAATACAACATAGTTGCTTACTAAATGTGTGTTGTGTGAATCAGGAGAGAAGGTATTCTCTTCATTTAATAGTGAAAATGAAGAAAAACCGATGAGTTAATAAAGCGTTTTTCTTTAACTTGCCACAAACCTATAAATCATTCATACTGACTATAAAAGCTTACTTTACTAATTTGGGGGCTACAAACTATTTCCATTTGTGTTATCTTATTCAATTGTCACACAACCCTCTGAAGTACGCAGTTATTATTAAACACATTTTACAGTTGAAGAAACTAGCATAGGAGTTAAGTCATTTCCTCAGTTGATATAGGAAATAACTGATGGAGATTGTAATAAAGTCCAGAGAGGTTTTCAGTATATAACACCAGTTAGATTTCTTTCTATGATGACATATTTGTTCACTCAGCCGTTTTATCAGTTATTTACACATTTATTGAGTATGTTGTTTCAAGCACTTTGTTACACGCTGAAATAAATCAGTAAACAAGGCAGACAGCCTGCTTGATGGAAGGCAGCTTGCACTATAGCAGGGCATAAGCACTAATAACAATGTTTCATCTGGGGTCAGTTTTAAGGGTGAATGCAAAAGGGAAGTAAAAACAATGGGTATGAGAATAACCTGATTTTGAAACCTTATTCATTTTTTAATACTATAAAAGGAGTTTACGTGTTTCATCTCATTATAACTTTTCAAATTTCACGAAACCCTCAATTTCATAAGGAAATTGAAATCCAGTGGACTAAATCATTTGTCCAATATGTCACAGCTGGTAAGTAGGGTACACAGGATTGAAACATAGTACTATCTGGTTCTGAAAGATCATACCCTTTCAAAATACAATATTGTCCAAACTTCCAAACAACCTATGGCCTTGTTTCTACCTTGATTTACACCTGGACCCAGTGAGAATAGACATCCTCCAAACCCACCTCTTCTTACTTTCAACTCTTCCTTTCTACTTGCCCAGAGTATCATGAGGTAGGCAGAGCAGTCATCTCCTCGGAGATGGGGCGATACATGCCAGACATTTCTCCTGGGAGGATGAAGACCCCCCCACAGAACTTGGGAAAACTAACATTTAATAAACTCTATGGGAACCACTGAGCTTTGAACCGTCAGTTTTCTAAGAGCTGTCCATACGCATGGGCAAGCAGGACTTGTCACGTTGCTGTCCACCATATACTGCCACCATAACTGTAGCTCTTCACTCTTGCCCAGACTCCCAGAAATCTTTCCAGAACATATACTCCTTATGGGGCCTCCAAACTAGTGCTTATATTTTTCTTATCATGAAAATTTATCATCAACTTCATTTCTCCAGTTATGTTTAAAAAGTGCAGACATATTAGAAGATGAAAGAGATGCTATGTGTCCTTCCTCCAAACAGTTACTTATTTTTGTTTATATGTGGTATATATCAGCTAGTTTCAATCACCTCACATGAATGTGTATGTGCTTATGGGTGACATTTGTATAGCACTGAACAGTTTATAACACATCACATAACCAATTTTCACGACAATGCTATGAGGATGTGTTATTCTCACTCACAGTTTTCACATGACATAGCTGTGATTCTAAACAGATATCTTATTTGCAAATAACTAAGAAGTGTGATAGAACCAGTTTTTCAATGCACCCTCTTTGTTTCCAGATCATATAGTTCTATACATTTCTTTATTATTTAAAACGTTTCTACTCTTTGAAAAAATGAGAAAGTAAAAGCAACATTATAATATTTTAATGTTACTCATGATCTCTATAAATCCACACTTCTCTTTTCTGAATTTAACATATCTTAACATAGATTTGATGGGTTGACAAGATGTTATGGTCTCAGGCATGTTGATTAGCTTAAAAAGTACTACCCTGGCAAAAGACTTTTAAAAAAAGCAAAATGCAATCATGCAGCACACCCTTTCCTCCTTTAAATTATATTAAATATGGCTCTGAAATAACTTTAGATTTCACCAAAATTCATCAATGGCCAGAGATTGTCTCATCATGAATTATCTTTCCATTCCCAAAGAAGATACATATATTCACATGTCAAAACCTTCCTGACAATCTCTTGCACTTTAAGCTTAACTTCTTTCTCTTTTCTACTGACTTTATTAATAATATAGTTAGTATATTTGAAGTCTTCTCTATGTTCTCTACATTTGAAGTTACTGGCCAGTTCTCACCCTGATGCTTGGAGAATCCTTGGTACTCAAACACCTGCCACATGGAATGAAATGAAACACCATTCTGAATTTCAGTTAGATTCTGGGCAGACAATTAGGTTCTATGAGTTGACATTATATAACTTTAATCTAAATTCAATTCAATTAATTCTCCAAATTTTAATGAAATTATTCTGCAGTATTTTTCCTGACACACACACATATGCAAAATTTAATATTCAAAATGTATGTATGGTAGCTCTATTTATTATAGTCTGTAGGGCAGATGGGTGGAATGACTTATCCAAGATAAATAAATACTATGATAAAATTTAGGGGAAAGAAATAAGCCTGACTTCAAAGTGCCTTCTATTCTAAAGCATTGGTTACAGTACAATTGAATCTTTAAGAAAAATAAAAGCTTAGCTTCTGTGTACTATAATTTAGTGCAGCGCTCCCCAACCATTTTGGTACCAGGGACCAGTTTCGTGGAAGACAACTTTTCCACAGATCGGGTAGGGGGCTGGGGGGGGATTGTTCAGGCAGTAATGGGAGCGATGGGGGGCCGCAGATGAGGCTTCGCTCCCTCGGCCACCGCTCACCTCCTGCTCTGCGGCCCAGTTCTTTACCGCCGCGGACCAGAGCTTGGGGATCCCTGATTTAGCGTATGAACAGGAAACTGTGACTTTGGAATCTCAGAACATCTTTCTTTGCATTGTCCTAGATGACTCACAGCAAACTAGAAGTTAACAGGGGGCTCCACTTTCTACTAAATACTTAATATACAACAAAACTGTGTTTCTATGTGCATATCTAAGGTAGCTTACTTTTTAATAAATTATTCTATGAATAAGTATTTTCATGCCTACTGTGTTCCAATTATCGGGGATTTACTGGGTAGGAGATAACAAAGAATCAGAAGAAACCATAACTATCACATAAGGGTGTATATTTTGGCTGCAAGAATAAACAAATGTTTTTAAAAATGCATATAATTAAGTACTAAATTATGTTATGTAGACTGTTGAAAGGAACATATCCATTTGCTCTAGTATAATGAAAAAAATTTCAATTAAGAGTAAGATCTGGAATGGAGAAGAAAGTATTGAACAAATGATACTGTGAGGAGGAAATAAGAATCGGTTTTAAAAATTGAGAAAACATGAAATGAAAAAATTAAGCAAGAAAAAAAGATAGGGGAGTAAGAGCCCCTAGAAGCCACCTGAAATTTAATACTGATGTGAGCTGTAAGATAAGGATGTACACTTTTTGTGCAAGTGAAATGTTTGTATCTTGGTCACCTTTTGAAACAACTGGTAAATTGTCCTGTAAAACAACCTGACATCCCGAACACTCCATCTCCTACACACATGATCTCATGACTAGAACAGGTTGTTTTTTCCCTTTAGCAAAAAAATTAGATTGCTGACTTTAGATGTCTTTCTTGATTGCAGCCAGAAGTGAACTTGAACCAAAGTATAGATTTGAGAGATGCCAAGAAGTGAAAGGAATATGTAAAACATTTTGTGATGACGTTGAGCATGATTACGGATACTGCATTAAATGGAGAATTCAGTGCTGCATATACACTCTGGAAACCAGAAGTACAATTGAACATCAAAGTCTTTAAAAGAGATACATCTTATTGACTCAAGAGTAGGTAAAAAGAAAATGCTTTCAGTGTTTAATGGAAATGTACACTTTTAAATCTTAAATATCACTGTTTACATAAATAAAAATAATTTACAGTCTCTAATCTGTCTATTCTTTGCACACTTTCTTTGTATTTCGGATGGATGAACACATTAAAAGAGTGGCTTTTGCATTTTCAGAAGTTGTCCTATTGGGGACCAGGAATGAGGAGATGGCATTTAGTTCAACAAGAGATTATTAATGTTACATACACCTGTGTGCTTAAAATTGCTTAGGCTACTCTATCTGAAATATTTAAGTTATATGGTTTACATGGATGTCGATACATCTTATGATTCCATTTAATCAAGGCAAGTAATGAATTTCTGGACTAGCCACTTCAAAGGAGAACATATTAGCCATCAAGCAGAACACAGAACCCACAGCAGGACCCTGCAGGGAACAAGAGAGACCTGTAGGTTGCAAGTCTGAAAGTAGAATGTGGGTCAGAGACAAATTGTTCAAGAACTTTCACCCACATAGTTTTTACTATGTTTCCACAGATAACTATGGAAGCTGGGGAGTTAGTTTAAAAACAAGGGGAATAAACTTTTCTAAATGAAAACTGGAGGTTCAGAGATCAAAAACTCAAATCCACTACCCAGGAATCATTAACAAAATTAACATCCTTGAAAACTGCTAAGCCTTGGATGACAGCATGCAGGTTTTCTTTAATTTTTCTGAGGTATGTTGGTGAAGTTCTTCAGCTATAGTCCTGTTAAATAAGCCACAGATTCAATGATCTTCTAAGATTTAGAATTAAACTATGAACAACACAGATAAGCTATAAATACAGATAGGTCCCTCATCACAAACTCTAGTGAGCTTCACCTATATAATGTCATTATTTCTTGCTTTAAGAGACCTCACCAGCAACAGGACTTTGTTATTTGTAATGTTTTCCTTCTTTTTAGCACATCTTTCTTCGATTAAAGTAACATATTTTTTTGATTTTTTTCTTGAAACCTATTGAATGCATTCTTGAAGTTCTGTCCAGATTACTACGTACGATCCAAGTAAATATAGAGCTAGTCAAATGGTGCTGATAAAGAATCCAGGATTAATTCAGCAGGACATAGCTAAACTTGTAACTAAGCACATAAACTCTGACAGGGTGAGCACCTGCTTAGCTGATGTGCTCTAGGGCATCAATACTCAAAGTGTGCTCTACAGAACAAGAGCATTTATACCACAGGACAGCTTGTGAGCAATGGAGCATCTCTGCCCTGCCCCATCACTACTGAGCCAGAATCTGAATTTTAACAAGAACCCAGGGGATTCACATGCAAATTAGAGCTCAAGAAACACTGTTTTAGCAACACATCAGAGCTGCATCCAGCTACTAATCAATCTCTGTCTTCCTCCTTCCCTGCCCTTTCCCTCTTTTCTTCTCCCCCTCTTTCCCCTCTAAAGCATTTATCCTCATCTCTCAGCTACCCTGAACTTTCCCCTGTGGGAGTTTCTGGTTTTGTCTGTGTGTTAGACATTTTTGGGGGATGTGAATGTCCCCTATAGTACACATGTATTGTGAGATAAAAGGAAGCCCCCTGCCATAAACTCCCACATGGCTCAGTGTGTCATATTATTGGATTGTTCCTTCAAAAAGTACAAAATCTAATCCAAGGCCAACAGGAAGCGGGGAGGAGAGGACAGGTACATATCAATGATCAATGTTCTGACAATGGTCAGATTGTCAAGGACAGGATCCCCTTATTTGTGGTTGGACCTGAGAGGTAGGAGTTTCTGCAGATTCAAAGGGAGGAGAACTGAATGAAATGATAGGGAGAGTCAAAAACAAGGGACACTTTCTCTAAGCTGCCATCTTTTCCCTCATAGACCACTGCAGTAATCTCCAAAATCACCTCCCTCCCTGACTCTGTTCATACTCCCTTCCAAACAGAGTGGGAGCTAGAGTGAATTCCTAAACACTTAGCCACCTTCCATCAAACATGTAATAAGATCCACCACTTCCCCATGACCTGAAAAGCCCAGTAGAGATGGAGCCCCTGCTGCACCCTGACCTCCGCCCCCGACTTGTCCATTTCTCAGTAAGTGTCAGTCTCTCACCTGCTCTTTTCTCCTTACACACATTATGCTCTCTGGAGTATTTAACTTTGGCCCTCTGCATGAGACACCCTTTGTTGGCCACCTCTTTCTCAGGATGGTGGAAGTCATCTTTGGACCATTTAATACAATGTCTTTCTTGGTAACCACTCTCTTTCCTAACACTCTATGGAATTTTATGAAGAGCAATTCATATCTGAAAATTAAACTCCAAGCGTGGCTGTCACCATGCTCTTCTTGCCTCCTGCTCAAACCTAGAGTCTTGAGTGGCACCAACGCATAGTGAGAACTCAGTAATTTTTTAAGTTATTAATGAGTGCTTTCCTTGTTAGATTCACGCATTATCTCATTTAATATGCAGTACAATTCAATAAGTTTTGATATTAAAATCACCATTTTATAGATAAGGAAATTGAACCTCCAAAAGATCACTTAGTAAAAGCAAGCCTAACATTCAACTCCAGGGCTTTCTAATGTCAAAGAATTGGCTCTTTCTATATCCTAAAATCAGTCAGCCTGATCAAGGGGTCCCAGATGGAGGTAATCTGTCAAGGGTATGAATGCTCAGAAGTAGGAAACTGCATTAAATGAACTTTGGAAATACTTTATAAATCTTGTTTCTTCATTTCCGAGAGTCTGCAGACAACTTTCAAAGGGATAGAAGCATGCACTTGACAGTTATCTACATTCTTTAGTTTGGTTTCAGTTCCTAAAATAAATTCTTACTTATCTTCAATTAGAAGCTGTTTTCTCAGATGTATTATGATTTTTGTTAATTTTTTTTAACAAAATAGGGGCTTTTCAGTAAGGTCTTTGCATAGTGGAGAAGTGGGGAAAAATTGGGCTTCACCTGTGACATCCCTGAGGGATATATTTCTATAAGAACTATGGGAAATATAAATATTCTCAGATTTTATTATTTAATTTTTTTAGTTGTTTTATTCCTACTCTTTTTTTCTTTCCATCTCTAAGTACACTCTGTGTGTCTACATATACACATACATATTTGCACACAAATATATATATATTTGTAAAATATTTTTTCCTCCACAGGTGGTCTCCTAACTCATGGTGCATGTGAAATATCAAAGGATGAAATTCCCAGTAGAGCACTGGCTTATGAATCCCAGAGCACAGTAAAATGTAGAGAACAGGGAAAAAAGCATTGGCTGGGTCAGATTAAGTACTCATCTTGCAACATTCAATCTTCACATCATCTATTTAAGGTGACTAATTTTATTACCACCACCCCTAGGAAAGCTGAGACTGGAATGGAAACACTCTTTGCCCAAGGCTCACACAGTCAGAAAGTAGTAAAGTGGCATTCAAACTCATTCAGTCTGTCCACACTATTCCATACACTGCCTTAATAGAGGGCTTGAGTATACACATCCTGGGTACTGATGCTCTCCTGGGCTTGGTGGGGAGAAAAATGTGCTTCATCCACATTTCGGGCATCACTTCATCAGAGCAAAAGAAGTGATGAGACTCATCATATGAATGGAAGAAATGGTGTAGATGAGTTCACGCCTGACAAAAACAGAGCGTATGACTAAATCAGTCGTATCAGACCTGGATAAGCGTCTGGAAGATTTAGGGGTATTTATTTAAAAGTGCAATTTTCTGAACCATACCCATGAATCACAGAATGAGACAATTCATGGGTGGTTCCCAGGAGAGTGCATTTTTTAAATCATCCCATTTGATTCTAAAAGTTATGAAGTTCAGAGAACCATTGATTCACATAATCCTTCTGCTATTTCTGAATATGAATTCACCTTTTTCTTTTAGAGTCAGCCATCTATCATTTACCAAAGCTTAAACAGCTTTAGTGCTGTGTTATGAACAGAGAGAAATTAGAGGAGCTCATTATTGCCTTTCAGAAATTTGTTCATTCACAAATTCATTGATTCTAGTGTAGTGGATAAGAAATGGGTTCAAGAATCAGACTGCTTTTGGTTAGGACTCGGTGCTTTCTCTGCAGAGGGCCTGGGTTCAAACCCTGGTCAGGGAACTAAGATCCCACCAGCCATGCAGCAGGGCCAAAAAAAACAAAAAGAATCAGACCGCTTTGGGGTGTAATGTCAGCAATGGTAATTACTAGTACAGTGACTTTGAACAGGTTATTAAATGAATGCCTCTAATCCTCATTTGCCTCTGTGTGAAATGATGACAGTAAAACATGGCATAATGTTTGACAGTAGTATCTACTTCATAAGCTTGCTGTTATGTTTAATTGAGATATTAAATATAAAGTGTTCAGGTAGTAACCAATATTTAGTAAATATTCAATAAGTACTCCCTACTACTTACTGGCCATATAGTAAGAACCAATCCTTTGGCTAAATATAAAAAATAAAAATAGGAAGTGGAGTTGTAAGGAATATTTATATGTACAATCTATATACTTTTCAGAACATTTCTCTCACCGTTATCCTTGATACAAACCATATTTAGAATGGTAAGTCATAATTACCTGTTTAAGGTTAAGAAAACAGAGCATTAGTTCCCCTTAGTCATCTTCCATAACCAAGAAAAGGGAGAGAAATGGGTAACAACTCTTTATGAATTGGTCTCTGATCCCTTAAGATTAGGATTCTGACATTCACTCTCTCAGAAGTGTCATTTTCTAAAATTTTCTGGGTAGATAAACGATAGATACTACAATTGCTACTATAACTTTATTTCAATCCCCATTCAGTAGGTCTATATTAAATACCTTTTCTGTCCTAGGCTCCACTGTAAAATTGTCAAGATCGCTACCTCATGGAGTTTACATTCTAATGAGATGTGGCAGTTAATAATAATGATAGTGGTAACAATTATATCAAACTGTGTGAATAAATAATTTTAAAAAAACAAAAGCTGACAAGGGATCCAGCTAATTTCAGATAAAGACAAACAAAGAACACCAAAAATAAATTTCAATGAAGCGAGGCTCACTATAATCATTAGAGTAGGTACCAAAAAAGCCTTTAAAATCTCCTCTGATAAGATGACATATGAGTAGCAGAGACCAAATTAAAAAAAAAAAAAAATCAATTGTGATTCTGGGTAAAAAGAGTGAGGAGACTACAACTTGAAAGAATGCTTGATAATGAGGCCTAAATATCACATATCTCTCTCTCTCACACACACACACACACACACACACACACAGAGTCAAAATCCTTCTGAAGCAAAGAGAAGATTGCAGTTGGGTGAGGGTTAAAGTAATGCATTCAGTGAAGAAATGAGTCTTCATTTGAGTAAAATTTGGATTGACACACAGAAATGGATCATATGCAAAATATGTATGAATGATTAATGACTACTGTGAATTTATAATCCATAACTTAAAATTCACTTAGACATAAGAAGAGGAGGCACATAAAAACATGTAACACAATGGATAATCAATACTCTGTTTTCAAAATTAAAATATGATGTTTTGATCACCACATTAATTTCCTTAGCTCACCGATGCATAATACCAAAAGTAATAAATGTATTTTGATAGTTATAGAATTTCATCTTTCCTCAAACCACCAACTTAAGTGATGCTCTTACAAACAAAGATATTAGGAGGAGGTGTCAGTATCAACATATATTTTCTCTAAAGTGTTACTTAAGCCTCTACTAAACAATAGTTACTGGAGATAGTTGCAGATCAATATTTCTATAGCACTGTATAAAAAGGTAAAACTAATAATGGCCTCTGCCTACTTAGCTGTGGCTTTCTTTTATATTTCTATCACTATTCATTAATCTATAGATTTAAATGTCTCTCCTTTACCTTTCTATACTCTTTCCTATCACCCACCCTTCATTTATAACCCCAAAGTGTAGCCCTGAGCTTAAGGACACTTTGAAAGTATGGGAGTAGACATCTGCCCACACACTGGAAGACGTCATTGTTGGAACTGAATAATGAAGTTAAACATACCCATTGTACTAAGATTTACCAGTAGTAGTAGTAGTAGTGATTAGGCAGAGAGTTTCACACTGCAATAACAGTGTGGTATGACTGTAAGCAAATTCTTGAGATCAATTGTTTCATGTGTAAATTTTTTAAAAAATGATTCACAAGTAATAAGATAGCACAAAATATACATTTGTTAGACTGTAACATTTGTCACCAAAATCAAGACAAAACACACAAGCCAACAGACACTGAACAACATTTTACCACCAGACTATACATTCTAATAGTTATCTTTAAGGTTAGTTTAAAATTCAAGGTTTATATTATTTCCTTTAGCACCCAATTACGGCTTAATATAGAATAAGAGCAACTAGTTGCAACAGAGTTCTGCATGAGAAATTATTTTTGACTCATCTCAGTGACAATGTATAATATACAACAGTTTCCTCTACTCCTTAGAATGCCAAGGAGGATTCATGCTGGACTGGGAAAAATATTTGTTGGGATGAAAGGAAAGAACAATTTGCACTATTTACCAAAGTGTCTCTAGATTCTTCTAAAAACAGACTTTCCCAGGAGTGGTTTTTTTCCAGAGTTCCTGCTTCCAGAAGGGTTCTTCAGCCGTAAAAATAAAGGGTGAGAGCAAATGAATTGTAATATTTCTTTTACCTTGGAAACCACAAGTTTCCATTATTACGTAATTTCCTTTGAACTCTAAAACAACCATTTCAGGTGATTTGGGTATGTAGTAATAATAATGGTTAAAAATATGAACTCTGACAATAGACCATGTTCAATTCCAGTTTCACTACTAACCAGCTAGCTGGTTGACTTTGGGTGAGTTACTTCAATCTCTATGTGTTAGTTTCCTTGTATGTGAAACTGGAGCTAAGCATTATACCTACCTCAGAGGACTTTCATGAGGCTTAATATTAGTACATATTAAGTTACATAGAACAGTGCCTTGTACATAATCCATATTTAATAGGTGTTTTTTAAAGTGCAGCAAGATTATGCATTACAGAGCACTGAGCCTCTTGGACTCATGTATTCTAAAGATATGAACCATCAATAATTATCAGAGCTTGCGTAAGATATTTTTGTAGTGGAAAGAAGTAGAAACTGTAGCAGAAATCCAGCTACCAATATTTATGCGGTCTTTTGTTTTCTTAATAATTTAATCTTCAATATCCTCATGTGTAAAAAGTTTTATGATCCTTTCCAATTTGAAACTTTCCAAAAGTGCCCATCAGTCTGTACTGGTATATAAAATTAATCCCATAATGAATTCTTAACCTTTAATTTCAAAGCTTTGCACCGCTGAATTTAAATATACAATGTTTTTAAGGGGGGTTGAAATAATGCATGGTGTCTAATAGTGAAGAGCAAAGAATGAAAATGACACCATGGTTTTGTAGTGCAAAGAGATCATGATGTTATTTTAGGCTTCTTATTTCTAACATGTATCCTTATACATTTTTGGGGATTTTCACACCCAGCTAAATGGCTTATATTTAAATATAATAGATAATATTTTTCACATATGTTACTTATTTAATCCTTAGCATAAACCTCTAGGTATGTCTGGTCCTACCAATCCAGCCTTCAAAGAGAGAATCTTGAGGCTCATCTACTGAATATTTATCCCAAATATACAGGTAGTAAACAGAAGAGCCAGATCTCAAGATTAGTTCTCTGTATCTAAATTGAGTGCTCTTTCAATTTTTAATACACTGCTTTCCCCTATGAGTGAGGTACTCTTATGGGTGAGTCATTACATGGTATATAAAGAATTATACTGATTATTCTAATAGTATAACTATGATAAGCTTTAATGTAACAGTATTAGAACTAGAAATATTTTCTGTTTGTAGAAAAAAAATTTTTGAAGTCTGTACTGAATTTGTTACAACACTGCTTCTGTTTTTTATGTTTTGGTTTTTTGGCTGCAAGGCATGTGGGATCCCAGCTCTGTGACCAGGGATCGAACCCTCACCCCACTCATTGGAAGGTGAAGTCCCAACCACAGGACCGCCAGGGAAGTCCCTAGAAAAACTGAGTTCCAGAAATAGTATCTATCTCAGGCCATATGACGTCACATGATGGACACCCATTATTCAGTTATGAGAGTGAAGAAGGTGGGGATTGAGACTATGGACTCCAGCACCTCATTACTTAAGAGTCCATTTCCACTCTACCAATCACTACGTGTCTGATTTGAGGCAATTACATAATCCCTCTGTGCCACACTTTCCTCAGCTGGAAAATAACAAGTTTGTATGTCATAGAAATTGTCATGAGGATTCAACTAATTAATCCCTATAAAGTGCTTAGAACACTGCCTAGCACATAATAAATACTTGAAAAAGCATGTGGCTGAAAATGTTGATGCTGCTGAATATGTGCTTTCAATTAAAGAATGAGGAAGACTTTAACTCCATTAGTGGCTTGTATAACTGAAAATGAGTTCACTTTTGGCTCTTTGAGGTCATAACAGAACTAAGTCCTCTATTCTGCTTGTTGTTGTTGCACAATACTTACATGAATATCTGCTCAATCTTGAAAGGCAGCATTAATCAGCATAGTAATCACCCTGAGAAAGCTATAAAAACAAGAGTTCATCTATCTTTTTTCAAAGAATAGCACATCTCTGTCATTTTGAGCTCTGCCTCAACTTTACTCAAGGAACTATATCAGCAATGAAGATACTTTGTATTTTCCTGATCTTTATCTTCACCATATCTTGTGGTCCATCAGGTAATTTTTGTTAATATGGAAAAAGAGGGAAAGGCAACTGTTTTTTTTTTGTGTGGGTGTGTGTGAATGTTTTACTCTGGAAAATAAAACAAATTATTGTTAGGAGGCCCCATATGAACTCATAATGTAATTCACTAATGGAAGAGGCAATGAGTAGAACTGATAGTTGAGAATATAATAGGAAAACAGTTACCAACGTGGTGCAATTAAACCTGTTTGTTGTTGTTTCTGATGAGACTATGACTCCTTACATGCTTCCCAATACCTTCTCTTTTTAAATGCAATTTAATGAACTGATGCTATAGCTGTTGTCAAAATTAATCTTTCTACTACTGGCCCAGTAATTTGTGGTAAGGGAGAGGGGTGTTGGAGTGGATGGGTATTTAGAACACAAAATATGTAGACTCTTTTATCCACATCCTTTTGTCTTTACTCTTGAGAAAGCATGCACGGATTAGATATTTACAAATATTCTATTTACAACAACAAAAAAGCTAATGGCAAAGGAAATACTGTTGGATAAATAAGTACTTACACTGTACCAATTTATAGGCAATAAAATCCAAACTCTTTAATATAGTTGCCTGGGCATGATTTCAGAAGCAAATGGTTTAACTCTATACTTTAAACAACTTTATTTACTTATCTATCTATCTACCTATCTATTTATCCATCTACCTATGCAAGGGGATTAAACCTGGATCATGACCATAGCCACTTTTTCCTAGTTTTGCAGAGGAAAACAAGAGAAAAAACAAGAGGAATTGAAGAAAGAAAAAGACAATGTTACCTTGTTCGTGGTGCTTGCAAGACTTCATGCAACTCCTGGGAATACGTATTTACTGACTGCGATTCGGAGCCCTGCTGTGTTGTACGGGAATACATAATGCCAGTCAAACCCAGCACCACCACTAAAGCTTCTATAACTGTAAATTATACTCCTGCTACACTACGTAATACTACAGATGCAAGTTATGTTTCTAGTACACTACGTAATACTAATGACGCAAATTATAATTCTACTACACTGTCTAATACTACAGATGTAAATTATAATTCCACTATATAACACTATATTGTAACTATATTATAAATAAAAATGAACTTTCTACTTTCTATAAATCTATTTTCACGTGTTGTTCTCTAGCCTTCTGGATTACGCAACTATATAATGACAGCTAGTGAGTTCAATGTTAGGTTAGTCCAAGAGAAATAAAGAAGAATGGCAGCCTCTTCACTAAACTGGCAGAAGTTCTCCTCCACCCACATGGCAAAAACCCTCCATCCTTAATACTTCCCTTTACCTCTGGCCTATTTATTTGCCCTGTGCAATAGCCTAGTTATTTTCACATGATCTTTTAAGTATCAGCCATCAGTCATAGTTTATGCTACGTTTCCATAGTTTCAGCAAAAATGCACTCGGGCCTTGAACACAAAGTCATATACATTTCATTCACATAATAAGACAGTATGATAATATAATTGTGAGAAAGAGCAATCAAACAAACCTCAAAAGGAGTAAAATGTGATGAAAATAAAAGTAAATTAAAAAATTTTGAAGGTATATTTTTTCTTCTGATAATAAGAACATTTGGAAGATTACAGAAATGTTTAAAGATGAAAAGAAATATCATTTCTAATTCTGTCATCCAGTGCTAACTATTTATCATAATCAATTTTGAACATAGGCAGCCAATCCAAGAGTCTTCTCTCCTGGGTCTTAAGAATGTATTTAACTACTTCACCTTATAATTCTGTATTTAGTGTTTCTGTCCTCATCCCTCTCTTCAATAAACTCATTGTGTTTCCAGTTTTCCACATTCCACATTAATTTTATCACAATATTAAATTGTTAAATTAAACTATCTTATGAATTATAAAGCTTTCCGTCAGTAAATGCTTGACATTTAGAACCTAAAGTCTCCACTGAGTGTATTTTTTACATATAGCTATAGCACGTATCTGGAAAATATAAAAATTTAGGACAGAATTCTGATTAGAGGAAATGAAAAAAGTTCAGTCAATTTGAGATTTAAGAGGAAAAGGTAAGTCTCAGCTTTCTTACTTAAAGAAATTGATGAACAACACAATCATTCATTAGGACATACAGTAAGAGGTGTAGATTTAAAGGAAACATTTATGACATTCTGAGTTTAGATTTTCCTACTGTAAACATGCGTGAAGCTCAGGAAAGAAAAAAATGCTTCAAATATAGATTTGAGGAACGATTTATTGCAGCAATGAGATAAAATCGCCCAAGGGAAGATTACAGATTGAGAAGAGAAAAAGTCTGAAATTTCAAGGAATAACATTTAAATCATGTTAAGAAAAAATTGGACACTGCAAAGGAGAATAAGAAGGAGAAGCTAGCCAATGAGAACTCACTCCCAGGCTTCATGTCTTCCCAGGTAAGGTCCCAGATGTAGAAGAAAAGAGGCAATGCATTACTACTATGCTCTGTGTTAATTTTTGATCCACAGAATTGATGAGCATAGTAAAATAGTTTTTGTTTTAAGCTGCCAAATTTCAGAGTAGTTTGTTGCACAGCGTTATTAACCAGTGTATAACTTCCAAACAACACAAGTGTAAAAAACAAAAAAGAAACAGTACAAAATGAATCATAGGCAAGACTTCTGAAATGATGAGGTAAAGAACTCCAAAAATTTGCCGCTTGATAAAAGTAACAAAACACTGGCAAAAAAATTGTCAACATCAACTTTTTAAGAGCTCTGCAAATTAACCACAGACTTGCAAAAATCCAAGGAGCATATATTCAAGAAAAAATGCTAAATCTCAGTAAGAACAGCTACCTTTGTGGCATTTTTACTGCCCTATTTCCTTCCAACTCTCCCCAGCTCTACAGTAGACTTGAAAACCAGCAATCTCCCAACCATGGTAGCTGAGAACATATAAAGAATATCTACAACTAAACAATTTTTAAAAACACAAAATGCAATTATAAAATGGACTAAGGGGTTGGATAGACAGTTCTCCAAAGAAGATACACAAATGTCCAACAAGCACATCTCAGGCATGCAAATCAATACCACAATGAGTTACCACTTTCCACCCACTAAACAGGCTATAACCAAAACAACAGACCTTAACAAATACTGGCGAGGATATGAACAGATTAGAATTCTTATACACTGTTGTTGGGTAAATTGGTGCAAACACTTTGGAAAACAGTCTGACATTTCCCAAAAAGTTTAAGCATGGAGTCTTCATTTGATTCTGCAATCCTATTCTTAGGTATATATGCAAGAAAAATAAAGCCATTTGTCAACACAAAAACTTGTACACAAATGTTCATAGCAGCATTATTCATAATAGCCAAAAAATGGAAATAACCCTAATCTCCATAAACTGATGGATGAATAAACAGTATGTGGCATATTTATACAATGGAATATTATTTGACAATAAAATGAAGTATTGATTCATGCTACAACATGGATAAACTTTGAAAATATTATGCTAAATGAAAGTAGCGAGTCACAATTGTCACATATTGTACTATCTTCTCTTTATATGAAATGATCAGACTGGGAAGACCTATAGATTCAAGAGGTAGATGAATGGCTGTCTATGGCTTAGAGGGAGGGGACCTTATCGAGGGGTGGGAGTGTGATAGCTAAAGAGTACAGAGTTTCTTTGGGGGCATAGAAAGTATTCAAATATTGATTGTGATGATGGTTACACAACTCCATGAACGAGCTGAACACCACTGAATGGTACAAATTAAATGGGTAAATTGTCTGGTAATGAATTAAATCTCAATAACATTGTTATGAAAAACAAGAATACAGGCCAACTGTCGGTCAGAAACTATACAAGCCAAAGGACAATGTATCAACATTTTTAAATACTGAAAAAAATTCTGTCAATCTAAAATTCTACTCAGTAAAAAAAAAAATAGTGTCAAAAATGGAAGTGAAATAAAGACACTTTCAAGCAAGCAAAATCTGAAATAATGCATTTCCAGCAGATCTTTCTTGAACAAATATACACAATTCTTCCAGTAGAAGGAAAAGTATACAAGATAAAAATTTGGATTTGCACACAGGAATAAATTGAATTGGAATTTGTAAATTCACAGGTAAATGTAAATATCCTTTCCCTCAACTTTTATTCTCTATAAAAGATAATTTATTGCTTAAAGCAAAACTAATAATATATTGTGCAGTTTCTAGCACTGCAGAGAGCAATGAATGACAATAATAGCCCAAATCATGGGAAAGGAAAATAGAAGTAGAGGATTTTAAGGCCCTTACATTATACGTGATAGCTAAAGACCTATATTATAAATTCTAAGGAAAGGACAAAAAATATATAGTGAATGGGGTAGATAAAATGTAATCATAAAAAATACACAGACAAGAAAGGGAAGGAAAGAAAAGTGAACAAAGGGAGGGAGAACAAATAGAAAACAAATACCAGAAGGCAGGTTTAAAAACAACTATACTGTTATTTTCTTAAATGTAAATATATTATGAATATAGCAATTAAAAGGTAAAGACTGTAAGACAAGATGTTGTATTAGTTATCTATTTCTACATAACAAATTACCCCAATAAGTAACAGGTTAAAACCTTTATTATCTCATAGATTCTATGAGTAGGATTCCAGAAATAGCTTGGCTTGGTGCTTTTGTCTCAAGATCTCTGATGAGTTTGTACTGAAATAGGTGGCCTGAGCTACAGAAATCTCAATACTCAACAGGGTTGAAGGATCTTCTAAACTCACTCATGTAGTTGTTGGCAGGCTTCATTCTTGAGAGCTACTGGACTTAGGGCTTCAGTTCTTTACATGCTGTTAAATAGAGGATCACAGATTCAAATGACATAATTTGGGCTACTTCAATATAAATGGTTATATTAAAAACTAAGAAATGTCTGAAAACTATGAGATGCTAATGAAAAAAATTGAAGAAGACACAAACAGATGGAAGGATATACTATGTTCTTGGACTGGAAGAATCAATATTGTTAAAATGACCATACTACCCAAGGCAAACTACAGATTCAATGCCATCCCTATCAAAATACCAATGACATACTTCACAGAACTAGAGCCAAAAAATTTTTAATTTGTATGGAGACACAAAAGCAAAAATAATCTTGAGAAAGAAGAACAGAGCTGGAGGAATCACGCTCCCTGACTTCAGACTATACTACAAAGCTAGTCATCAAAATAGTATGGTACTGGCTCAGAAACAGACACATAGATCAATGGAACAGGATAGAAAGCCCAGAAACAAACCCATGCACTTATGGTCAATTAATCTATGACAAAGGAGGCAAGAATATATAATGAAGAAAAGACAGTCTCTTCAATAATTGGTGCTGGGAAAACTGGACAGCTACATGCAAAAGAATAGAATTAGAATATTCTCTATACCATATATAAAAAAATAAACTCAAAATGGATTCAAGACTTATATTAAGACCTAAAACAATAAAACTCCTAGAAAAAAAACAAGGCAATAAACTCTTTGACTTTAGTCTTAGCAATATTTTTGTACATGTGTCTCCTCAGTCAAGGACAATAAAATAAATAAGTAAATAAATAAATAAATGGGATTAAATCAAACTAAAAATCTTTTGCATAGTGAAGGCAACCATCAAAAATATAAAGCAAAAAGGCAACCTACTTAATGGGAAAAGATGTTCCAAATGATATCTCTTATAAGAGGTTAATATCCAAAATATGCAAAGAACCCATACAACTTAATATCCAAAAAACAAGCAATATAAATAAAAAATGGTTAGAGAACCTGAAGAGACATTGTTCCAAAGAACACATATATATGGTCAACAGAGTCACAAAAAGATGTTCAATACCACTAATTATCAGGGAAATGCAAACTAAAAACACAATGAGACATCACCTCATACCTGTTAGAATGACTGTTTTCAAAAAGATAACAAATAACAAGTGTTGGCAAGGTTGTGGAGAAAAAGGAGCCCTTGTACACTGTTGTTGGGAAGGTAAGTTGGTGCAGTTACTATAGTAATAAGTATGGAGTTTCCTCAAAAAATTAAAAACAGAATTACCACACAATCCAACAATTCCACTCCTTGGTATCTATCTGAAGAAAATGAAAACAGTAATTCAAAAGGATATATGCACCCCTTGTTCATCCCAAAATTATGTACAATAGCCAAGATATGGAAGAAACCTAAGCGTCCATTATATATATATAATGGGATATTATATATATAATGGAATATTATATATAATGGAATATCATATATATAATGGAATATTATATATATATAATGGAATATTATATATATATATGGAATACTACTCAGCCATTAAAAGAATGAAATCCTTTCATTTGCAAAAGCATGGATGGATCTAGAGGGTATTATACTAAGCAAAATAAGTCAGACAAAGAAAGACAAATACACATGATTTTACTTGTCTGTGGAATTTAAAAAACAAAACAAATGAACAACAACATAAAAAAAGCAGAAACAGACTCATAGCTACAGAGAACAAACTGGTGGTTGCCAGAGGGGAAGTAGGTGGGGGAATGAAGGGGATTAAGAAATACAATCTTCCAGTCATAGAATAAATAAGTCATGGGGATGTATGTATAGCATCAATATTGCAATAACTTTGTGTAGACAGATGGTTACTAGACGTACTCATAATGTATATAGTATATATATAAATGTCGAACCACTATGTTGTACACCTGAAACCAACATTGTTTGTCAACTATACTTCCATTTAAAAAATGAAAAAAAGGGGAAAGAAAAGAAAGAAATAATAATAAAAGAAAATAATAATAGTAAAATAATAGTAACAATCTACTTGACTTTGAAACCAAGGACAGTTTTCTTTGACTAGCACAAGTGTTTTTATATTAAACATATTTTAAAAAGGCAATATGATGCTTACTGTATTACAAACTTTAAATATAAAGCATGAATTTTCTGTTTCAATTCTGGTTATACACACAGTTCAAATATTATTCTAGACCACATAAGAGGAGGTGTGTAACAACAACTGAATGAGTGTGTGGAAAGTGGGGAGAAATGTTGGTGCGAATGGAGAGGGGACTAATATCTTTATTTTAAATAGAGAAGAGTTAATGTTGTGACTAAAGTTGGTGGGGAAAAGATAAAGTATTTAAATGTTTAATGATACCTACAGAGATTTTAAAAAATTAATATAACTTTCAAATATTTGAGGAGAAGGACATCACAGGAGAAAGTGTAAGTGGTCTAAATCCTCTTTTTTTTTTTTTTTTTTTTTTTAGTGGAAACCAAAAGATATACTCTTGGTTGCCAAGCAAGGACAAATTCTTATGTTTATAGTAACCAGAACACATAAAAATAGGGAAATTGAGGTAAGAAATTATTTATATTCATTACAAGTTATTTTTTCAATATTTATTGTTTTACTGTGATAAAAACTTTAAAATAAGTGGACACTAGTTAGACTTTTCTAGAAAGAAACAGAGCTTCATAAATATTCAAGTTACATCTAAAAAAAGGTAATAAAAATCAGTTATAAAGCAGAAACTAACACACCATTGTAAAGCAATTATACTCCAATAAAGATGTTAAAAAAAAAAAAAATCAGTGACAAAAGTGAGGCATAATATCCGGACTTTGGTAAATAAATAATTTGGGGAAACTAATGGGATAACTGGATATAAGGTAGGATTTTGGATATAGGAACGTACTGATGAGTTTGTGTACCAGGTTAGTGATTGGAATATATTTTGAAAAATAATCAGGAGTTTAAATGACAAAGTAATGTTCAGATGTTTTACATCTAAAATGGTAAATATTTATCTCAAGCCTACTCCGTACATGCTCCTCTGTGTTGGTATTTAATTGATCACCATTGATATAAGAATGTCATGTTTACAGCTATCTTCTACATAGAGATTCCTCCCTAAAGACCAATTAATATCAAGTGTTTTCAATTCTGCCCACAACCCTAGTCAATGAAGCAGAGATAAGAACACAAAATTAAAACAGTTTCCGGAAAAAGAGTCTTTCTTCCATTAGAAAACTATAAATAGTAAATGTCTCTTGGCTTTTTGGAAAGTGTTCTAGTTGTTAACAAATCTTTCAGCAGCTTCTTTCTACAGAATGAAGATCTTTATTTATCTTCTTCATTTTCTGTGTTATGTGACCTTCATTCTACCAGGTAATAGATGCTTCTGGTGTGTTTGTATGTATCATATAGCTCCTAGCTAAAAGTAGAAATATTAAATTATGAATTAGAAAATGCAGGTTCTTAATACACTCTTTTCAATTAAAAAGTCTCTGATTATGTTGAATCTCAGTTTCCTCGTTCAGAATAGTGTTATACTAATATACTTTATCTCATTTTGAAAATTAAAATGCAAATAAAATAAGTTGATTCAGATGAGATTCTTTTTCTTTTGTGGGTCTTGATTTGTTTTGTTATTCAAGTTATTAAGAAATTCATAATTTATTAAATTTATTTATTCTTATGTCAGTGAAGACTTCATAATAAATTGGATCCCAGGGAAGATGAATGGACTAAGAAAACAGTATATATCTCTTGGGATATCAATAACAGAATCTATAAAATGATCCAGGATATAGTCTCAGAATATGCTGGGCAATAAGGTACAGTGCTAATAAAAAGGCAAGTAAAGAAATAGTACTTCAAAAATCTTTGTTGAATTAGTTAATGCATTAGTAAAGGAATACAGCAATGGTTTTATGAATCAATTACAAATAAACGATCAAAATATGTAGTACAGTGAAGCCCCTGGTGGTGATTACATGCTATTCTTAATACGTGTTGCCCCTGAAGCAATCCAGACTCTCTAACAAGAGAGATACAAATTTATGACCCAAAGTGTGCTAATTTGGCCCTAGAGAGTTAGAAGTTCAAAAGGTGCAACATGTATTAGAAATAGAACTGAATTCAAACTTAGAAAATCTAGATTTTATTACTAGCTCCCTACTCAACTGCTTGTCAACCTTGCCACTCAGAGAATTTAAGTGATTTGTCAATGTCCTTAACAAAAAACAAAGAAAATACAGAAGAATCAATAACAATTGTAAAAAAAAATGAAATATCTGATATGAAAGTTTGTACCTGTTAATTACATGCACCTCAGTTAAAATTTACTGAAATAACATATTGGAAAGTGGCTCTACAAACTGAAAATTAGTTTACCAATTTAGGTACTATTATTATTATTATTATTATAGACGTTTCTGTTATTACAGTTATTATTAATAATGAAAGGGGCCTGAGTAAGTGAGGACTTCAAATGTGATTAAGGAATGTGTTGAGGTATATGGTACTAGCATGTCAATCAATAACCATCTAACATTGAGTGCCTAGTAAACTACTGAACAAAATGCTAGACTCTGAGGAAACAGAAATAAAAGATACAGTAATTCTCTAGTCATCCTTACAAGCTAGTTGAGTAAAAGATAAATCAGAGGATTTGCTCGAATTAGAAAGTTTATGTAATTATGCTTCAAAGAGTAAGAATGGTGCAATTATGGCATTAGTGGAGGTTTGGGAGAATATCCTGAATTCCCTGATGAAGAGTTTTGAAATTGGGGGTAAGACACTTGTGTTTAGACTTTGAAAGGTGAGAGAAAGAAAGAAAGACAATAAGTATGTATGAGGGTCTAGTATATGCCAATCCCATTCCATAACTTTCCATGTCGATATCTAATCTGACCTTCCAGATAACATTATGAGATGACTGTCATTGCCTCTTTTAATAGAAGAGGAAAATGACATAAAAGATCATATTTCAAGTTCACACTTATACAAATATCAATGATAAGTGGAATGCGAATACAGACTTTTCAGATCCCAGCATATTGTTCTTTATACTTCATCATGCTTCCTATAGTAGAAGGCACTGAGGTTAAATAAAAGACTGAATAGATAACTTGGTCAAAAGCAGTGAGGTCACACAGGAGGATAGCTGCACTTTAGATGTATACGGTCTATACCATCAAATTCTACATTTACTGAGCCTTGCAGAAAACGTTAAAGAAGCCTATGAAGATGGTTGGTCTATGTCTATGACCATAATCTTTCTTTTATATTTTGATCATTCTAACAGATACTAAGTTATAATGCCAGCTGAAATGGATAGAATGCACTATATGTGGCCTTTGATAGATCAAAAAAAAAAAAAAAAACCAGGAAGAGTAATTCAAGATGTCAGAGTGGGTGGCTTTGAAGGAGTTCATAGAGTGGTACATATCCATTGCACAATGGTGTGGTTTGACTATTGGTAAAACCTTAAAGTCACAAAAGAAGCGAGGAAAAGTGTCTAATCTAAGTGAATACTTTGTGAAGATGTCAGATGAGTGTTCAGTCCAAACAGAGTGATACCATGCTGGAGAGACCAGCTGTAAAATGATAAGAGATTAATACCGATTTTGATTAAAATATGAAGGAATGGACAGTATTTTAGGGGAAGTGCAAGCCTAAAATAATCCATAGAGATAGTGAACATAACATACTATCATAGTTTATAGAGTGAGCTTGCCATTAAATGGGTCAGGGTTTATAGTAAGGACCTGGGGCTCCTTTGTAGCTGTGGCAATATCTTTAGTTCTCTTAACTATAAAATGGATGGTAATATTAATTTTAAAAGGTTTTGAAAAGATGAAAACAACAGTGTAAGCAAAGTATTTATCACATTGAAGACTGTACTGCAGTATTTCAAGAAATGAAAGAAGAGGAATAGAAGCAAAAAGAAAAAAGGAGAGGAGAGGAAGTAGAAGAGGAGAAACAACACAAGGTTGTGTTCAGGTATAGCCAGCTCTTAAGATGTCTCAGAAGAGGCCGTGGATCCCAAACAGCAGAAATATGGTGGCCTTGGCAGATTCATGATCTAGTGCATGGTGAACCAGAAGCCAAGTCTAAAATAGTGAAGGAGAGACACACATCTGTGTTGAAATTTTGGTGAGAAGACAGTATCAGTCTTGGTGCTTTAGGTTTTATTCAATTTACAAGTAAGCTGAGTCAGTCACCAAGGCAATTTGGTTACTTGAGAAACATGATAAAATGTAGAGAAAAAAGTAAAACCCATAATAATAAATAGCCTTTTCAAAGTGGCCAGGATTTTGTTGATTAGCTAAATAATTTCCCAACCAATCCAGAAGGCTGCTCTATCACAAATGAACTCCACACTCGGCCTCTCATGTGGCAATGATTAGTTTATATTAATTAATTTGCATTAGTTGAGGTAATGTACAAATTAGTCTTAATTCCTTATTAGACCTTCCTCAATTTGTAAATTCTTTAAATATTCTTGAATAAACTAAGGAACAAATAAATTAATACCTACTTTAGAATCCTTTATGACTTTTACATGATGGTACTATTAATTGATATTAAATCTCTTCAGTTGTAAAGATCCAAGTACAGCCATAAGATGAGTAAGTATAACCCTTGCCAAAATGACAATGTTTCAGGAATAGAAAAGAAATCAAAAATGTAATTCTAAGATCTAAATAAGAGCTGGGTAAGAGATGGGGAACAGACAGTGATATAAAATTCCCAATTATCATCTAACTTTGAGTTAAGACATATCAAAGTAAGGAGAACTAATAAAGAATTCCAAATAGAAGGGCCAGAACTATTTTATTTAAATTTGCCTAAGGTAAAATTTTTTTCTACATTCAGGTTGCAGCCTGGAAAACCACTTATTAAGCATATAGAGAGAGTACATTATCAAGAATTTATTACTAATGATTCTTTACAAATGTAAATGTTCATTTTAATAGAATCCCATTTATTTGTCATTAACCACTCAACTTCCAATTTTTTTAATCTTCATATTTCTCTGTAGTCATAAAATAATTAAGGCTCCTAGAGACAGCCAAATCTATCACAAGCAGTATCTAATTTGATACACTATTCAGATAGCTGTTGAATGCTTTTCATGTGTCAGTTTCCAACTTTTTCAATGTAGAAGCCATGGATTAAATATTTAAAGTGTGAATTCTGGATTTGGAGAAATTTAAGATTAAATCCTGGGTTAAGCATGGGTTTTGCATCCTTGGGCAAATTATTTGGTCACCCAAAGCCTCAAGTTTTTATCTGAACAGCATCTACTTCAAAGTTTTAGAACAGTTAAATGAGACAATGTGTACAAGATATTTAAAACAATACTTGACACATAGGTTTTTAATGAATAAAAACTATTTTCATTATTATTTGCTTTTGGACCTAAACATATCATGTCCTCTTTCAACTTTGGAATAAGAATCATACTACTTTGTCTGCTGGGTCACGTTCTTTTTACAGTCCTTCTATTCATCTGGATAACTCTTACTCATTTTTTAAGGTTTACATTTTCCTATCACTTTCCCATGACACCATGTCAAGATAATAAGCACTCATCTGTTCACACGTTTGACCCAATATATTTCTTTTATCATTGTACTTAATGAGTCTATCTGTGGATTTATCTCTTTGCCTCCACATTTTGTTTTATCTTCAGAACAAAGCCCGCTGTGTGGTCTAAAAGTCGTACTCAGTAAGAATTTAATTTCAACTATAGTCTTTTGTTTACCATTTAATAATAGTTCTTAATCTGTGAGAAGCTATTATATTCCACTGTTGTAAACATACATATTAACTCATCATGTCTCAAAATGACTGTGAATTACATGCTATTGTCCCCATTTTACAAGCGAGGCAATTAAGGCTCCTAGAACTGAAATAGCTTACCCAAAGCTACATAGCTAACAGATGACAGAATTAAAATTGAAGCTCAAAGTCTATGGCTATAAACCCATATTCACTCTGCAGTTAGAACTATCAATCTGTACCATACAAAGATTTTGAAAACTAAACGTAGTGATTTGTTTGCTCTATCAAATGTTAAAACACACTATAAAATTACAGTAGTCTGTTTCACATAGCAGTGTTAAAATGTTAAAACACACTATAAAATTATAACAGTTTTTAACTACAGCTTCCCTATTGAGAGGGATAGATGAACAAAAATAAGAGAAAAAACTCTGTTTAAAAGCATTGCGGAGTTAACAGGTCAATTAAAAATTATAGAAAAAACATCTGGTTGAGATCAATCTTTCAACCATTCTTGAAGAGGCAGGAGAGAAGTCGAAAAACAGAAATTTGATAGCCTTATGCTACTTCTGGGAAAAAAATTGCAATTCAGAGCCCGAGAAGGAAGGAGAACTATGGAAAAACTGGCAAGTTTTCATTTCAGATGCCAGAAAGCTACAAACTAGGCCTAAGTTAAAATGACATTACTCTAGTTGTCCCAGGGACTAGTGCTCATTTTCACATTACCTTAAATTCTATAAACGGTTTAAGACCATCCAAGAAGGTTGGTTGGCTGTTCAAGCCACCAGCAAAAAATACAATAATAAATCATTTCTGGAGAAAGATAATATTTCTCTAGGCCTCAAGTTATTTCCTCATTTTTTCTTTGCCAAAGTATGTAACACAAAAATAATCAGGAACAAATGAAAACAAGACTATCCTATCAAAAATCAAAAACCAACACAATAATGAACAAATTAACAAGGGATCCAGATAATGGAGTTATCAGACCAAGATTTTAAAATAACTATGTGTAATTTGTTTAAATAAATAAATAAGTAAAAACAAGGTTTAAAACGTGGCATAGAAATAAAAACTATAACAAAGAACAAAAGTAAAACTCCAGAACTGAAAAATAAACAAAGCAAAATTAAATACATAATGAGTGTGTTAAGCAGGAGTTAATGCATAATTGCTGAGATATTTAACAAAGATGAAATATCAGAAGAAATTATCTGGAATGAAACAAGGGAAAATTAATGATTGAAAAATAGAAAAAAAAGGGGGAGAGGAAGAGAGGGAAAGATGAAGGAAAGAAGAAAGGAAAGAAGGGAGCAAAAGTTGAGGAAAACAACAGATTACTTTCAAAGGATCAACTATTAAATTGGGAGCTGACTTCTCACCAACAAAAACAAAGAAGGAAGTGAGAAGACAATGCAATGATGTCTTCAGGGTTCTGAAAGAAAATAACTACAATCTAGAAGTCTGTATCAAATGAAAATACTCTGAGAATGAAAGCATAAAAATATGTACTGTCAAACAAAAACAGAATTCAACATCGGCATTCCTGTATTAATGGAAATTCTTAAAAGCATTGTCTAGACAGAAAGAAAATTATCTTCTCATATGGAAGCTCCGAGACAGAAAAAAAAGCAGTGGCTTTTGATAAGATTTTGGGAAGCTGAAACCTCTATCATAAACTAGTAAAAGAATAATAAAAGATAATATAAATACACAATAGTAAGGTGATAGAATCATAAAAAAATAACTAATATATATTTTTAAAAAAGGAGAGAGAGAAAAAATAAAAGCATGTATTTCAACCAACATATATTAATAACTGTCATAAATATAAGTGAAAAAATATATATACTGTGCAGTTGCTTTCACATCAGCTTTAAAATAAGCAAACAAAATATTGCAAGTCAAGATAACAGATTATTTTGAAAATGAAAGAGTAGAATGGGATACGATTTTGAAGCAGCACAAATGTGATGCCAGCAATGTTTTATTTCTTGACCTAGGTGGTGTTTACACCAGAGCTTAATTTTAATAATTCTTTTTGTGGAGCATTTATACTTGGGCATTCTCCTGCAAGTTTTGTTTCATTTTTAAAATTTACTTATATAAAATTAAATATAATAAATGATTTTTCAATTATATATTTTGATAATCTAGCTCATTGGTTTTGTTTCAAAAACCCATAGATATAATCACAAAGTAGAATAGATAGCTCAATATAGGTCTAGAGTTTGTGAGAATTTAGAATGTAAGATTAAGAATATAATGAAAAAAACTCTAGAATCAAACTCTTTCACAACTATCCTAAACATATATCATGTAAATATTAAAATATGTAATACAAATTTGTTTATAATAACCTGGTAAAATTTTAACTATAATGTAGTTGAGAAATTGATAAATTGTCATATATAATTTCAAGGAATATGATGCAGCTCTAAAAATCTTGAATCTTGTTGAGAAGAGCAACATGTCATAAAATCTAATCATGTATTAACTAAAAACACATTTCAATTTTATACAGATAATGGGAATATGTAATATTTGTGTCTTCTTATTTTTTGGCATTTTACAAATTTGTTACAATGTACACGTAGTATTTTTATAATCATAAATAATATGTTCTTAAATAAGAGATCAGTTATTTCAATTACTCTTCTTTTACTATAGCCTTGGTGGATCCTAATCGATGCTCAAAATTGTATGGTCAATGTAAGAAACGCTGTTCTAAACATGAAAAGCAAATTGAAATATGTTTGTCACCAAGTAAAATTTGCTGCATTGAGAGGGCGTTTGAAGAAGATTTATCTTGAAACGGAAGATTTACCTCTGACCAAAGAAGTCATGTGTGCACCAGTGCAGAGAGGTGTCAGAATGTAATTAGAAGCTCTGTAATAAATAAACACATAAGCTGATATCAATGCCTTCCTTCATAGATATTAATTATATATTCAATGGAATGAGGTAGGATCTTTCTTATTTTCTCTAAGCTAAAGTTTAGATGGAGGCATATCTGGTGCTAATTTCTTATCATGGATACTATGTTTGTGTCAATGTCAGACCACTTTTGATGTGTCAGAGGTTCACCTACACTTACACAACTGAACATTTCCCAACTTAACCATGACTTCACTAGAAAGTTGGTTCATGAAAATTAATACCCATAGGCTTATCAATTACCTAAATATCATCAACACGTTACTGACATTGAGACAGAAAACCTAAGTACGAGATGAATGCATGAGCTATAGTAGAGCACGGAAATGCTCGTTGCCCTTCCCTCTCTTCTCCCAAGGTTCTTCTCATTCAAAAAGGCATATTATTTTAATACTATCTAATGCTAATACACTTGACCTTTGAACAACACAGATTTGAACTGCGAGGTACTACACCATCCCAGTTGGTTGGATTTGGGGATGCAGAACCACCAATACCAAGAAACCAAGACACAGAGGAACTGTGTACACAAAGGGCTGACTATAAATTACACATAGATTTTCGGCTGTGGGGAGGGTGGGAACCCCTAACCCCCTCCTTGTTCAAGGGTCAACTGTACTGTTAAACTGGGTTTAAATACAATCCGAACTTTGGCTAGAGCTTACACTCATAAAATATTAGCTCTGTGTTTCTTTAAGTATGGATAGGTTGGGAAAATGCATAAAGATCTGTTATTTTAACCTCCATGTAACTACTAGATGGCACAAGTAGTCTCCGTAATGTTAAAAGCTGAGGAAGAAACATGAAGACTAGAATTTGTTTTTCAGCTAAAAGCAAAAGATAAATCAACACTTTATCAATATTCTACAAGGTCCCAAACATATTTTTAATCATCATATTCTTTAAAACTAACTTAACTACTGGCCCAAGATTATTGCTTTTTTTTTTTTAATTGAAAATCTGGTGAACCTAGTGGGAATGTCTTACCTTAAACAGATTTTACCAAGATAGGCATCATATAGCCACCGGGGGTTTAAGTGATGTGTACCTCAAAAGAAAAATGTTTAATTCAAGTAGAATGCACCCATTAGAGACAAGGAGGTTAGCCAGTGTCTGTACTTCTGTAGGCTCAAGAATCAGATATGAGGATCAAATTCAAGGATTTGAGAACAGAAGAAAGAAATATATAAAGAGCTCTAGGGATAAGGAACAAGTTGAAAATGTGGAATGCAATGTGAAATAAGGCACAATAATTCAAGATTTACATTAAAACTTTGAGGAGAGGGATTTTGAAGGATGGTGGCAGCAACACAGTTGTTTGAAATAGAGCAAATAAGAGTAAAACCAGAACTCATGAAAAAATTTACAACTAACTAGGTGACAAGATATCCCCACATACCTTATCATACAAATGGGTGGAGAAAAAAAAACACAAAAAACAAAACACCAATGGCCTAAAGGCCTTTGTGAAATCTGTATGCAGCCTTTTTATGGATGTGTCAATAGAACAGTCCCATACAATGAATGCTGTTGGAGGAGGAATAGCATGACAATTTCATTACATCAGCTATAACTGGTAGGGATTTTCCAATTTAATAGTGGGTAAATGAAGTGATAATTAGCAATATCTGAAGGGGCTGAGAAAATCTACTCCTATGAAATCCTGAAACTGACCAGACTGGGCTCATTTCAGAGAGAATATCTCTCAATATTAAGAAAAAAAACTGCTGGGAGTGGGAAGGAAAATTGGCCAGGACTTGGAAAATGAGAAAGGGGAAACTGAGTTTTTGCTCATGCCTACAGTCAGTGGCAGATCCATATCCAGAATTCCCATTTCTCAATAGCCCAATTCTGTATTTTAATTAGGAACAAAGATCAATGTACATTATACCCAGTTCTAGAGCTCAACCAAGGTATTGGCAGCACCATATACTTGCTTAATATACAGTAATATACAGTAAGTCCCCTACATAAGAACCTTCAAGTTTCGAACTTTCAAAGATGCGAACGTGCGTTCACATGTTCAATCACGTAAGTTAGTTCACACATCTGGCATACATTGTCATGTGCGTGCATCCTCTACAAGTGGTTGTACTTTTGTGTACTTTACTGTACAGTACTATATAGAATACAGTAGTACAGTATTTTTATTTCAAGCTAGACCTGCAAGAGGACAACTTCATTGAACTCCTTGCTGTGCAACACAAGGACCTTACTAATGAAGACCTGATGGAACTGGAGGCCCAGAGACAGGATGAAGAGAGACAAGAGGAAGAAGAAGTAACTGAAGAACCAAAGAGATTCACGACACAGGAAATGGCAAGGGGATTTTCTTAATTTGAGGAGGGACAGTTTTTGAAGCACAGGACCCAAACGTAGAATGGTACACAAAGGTTGCAGCAGCTGTTCAGAATGCAATCCAGTGCTACCATGTCATTTATGATAAGAAAAAAAGAGCTACTACCCAGACATCACTGGATCATTTTTTCAAGAGGGTAGATAGAACTGAATTCAGCAAGGAACCAGAACCTGTGACATCAACGTCAGGCATGAGTGAACTTGCAGCTTGCCCTCTGTCTCCTATTGCTGACGATCCTTCAGCTCTACCACCTCCCACCTCCTCTCCCTCCTCCAGTCAGTAACTCTTCTTGCCTGTTCTCTCGATGCCAGCCTCTGTATGCCAGCTGTTGTACTGTACTACTGTACTTTTCAAGGTACTGTACAGTAAAATTTAAACTGTTTTCTTTATTTTTTGCATTTGTTTTTTTATGTATTATTTGCATGAAAAGTATTATAAATGTATTATAGTACAGTACTGTATAGCTGATTGTGTTTGTTGGGTACCTAGGCTAACTTTGTTGGACTTACGAACAAACTGGACTTACGAATGCACTCTTGGAACAGAACTCGTTCATATGTAGGGGGCTTACTGTATTATATTTCACTGTGCTCTGGCTCCTAGAGATGCTTCTCTTTTGGAGCCTCAGCTAGATTTCAAGTAAATTATGAGGGTTTAGAAAGGGTTTATATCCTATTCCTTCATCTCTCCTCAAACTTAACAAGCTTGTAACCATAGTAGATGGTTTATCTACATTTATCCTAGACATCCCAGTTTCCCATCTGTTCTTTTTTTCATTTCAAAAGGTATTTATTAGGTGCCCATTTTATTGAAGTATAGTTGATGAATACAATAGTATGTTAGTTTCAGGTGTACTATTGATACAAAATGATGACATTTGCATATATTATGAAATGGTCACCACGATGTCTAGTAACCTTATGTCCCCATACAAAGTTATTACAGTATTATTGATAGGGACAGAGTAAAGGGACAGAGTAGGTGATTAAATATTTAATCCCACTAGGGAATTGTAAGTAAAGAAAAAAGGTATGGGAGACTCCTGTAAGTTAATGATTACTCAAGAAAGAAGGTTTGCTTAACCACAAAACCAAGCAGGCTTGCTTAGCAACAAAACCCACGCAGCAGAAGCATGAGACATACTCCAAAACAATAAAACAATGGTGGCATGAGACCCACATCCTGCCCAGTGAGCTCAGTAAGTTAATGACCCCTAGGACATGCTCTCTGCACACATAAAAAACTATAATTTATGGAAAGGTGACATTTCAAAGTGAAAGACCCTCATTGTACTGAGACCTGAAATCGTTTTTCCATAGTGCCATGAGAGTCCTGGCTTGACCATGTAGGGACAAGAAAACTCCCCTGCCCAACCGGAGGAGGAAATGATGATAGAAGCTTGACATCTACTCAAGAATGAGGAAGAAGGTGGTCTTCTCATCCTCCCCACTTTTCCTCTGATTATGAAACTGTAGCCCACTAAGTTCGCAGGGTGGTACTTCATCCGCCTGCTTTTAAGCCTCACAAGTGTCCTATTCTAATAAATCACTTCTTATCTATCACTTCACCTCTCGCTGAATTTTTTCTGTGCTGAGACATAAAGAACCGGAGCTCCTCGGAACCCCCCAAAATGCCACTTAGCTGTTTATTATTAACCATATTCCGTGTGCTGTGCATTACATCTCTATGCCTTATTTATTATGTAACTAACTCGAGGTTTGTACCTCTTTATCCCTTTCACCTGTTTTGCTCAGTCCCCCAACACCCTTCCTTCTGGCAACCACCCATTTGTTCTCTATATCTATAAATCTGTTTTCATTTTGTTTTGTTTAATTGTTTTGTTTTGGGGATTCTGCATATAGGTGACATCATGAGGTATTTGCACACTATCTGTAAAAGGAACATGAATTTTTGGAATTCCTGGGTCAAAGTACATTTTTAACATTTATACACAGCCAGGATGTCCTGTCTGTTTTCCCACAATAAGCTCACAACTCATAATTGTTCTTTAAAGAATAAAAAAAAATGCAACATATGATTATGGAAAAATATCATAATTGCATTCATTTATATTTTCCTAATTCCCAGTGAGTTAAATATTTTGGGTAAGTTTATTGGACTTTTGTATTTCTTCTCCCATTAATTGCTTTTTCATAAGCAACTCTTGATTTTCTTTAGAATGATTTGTATTTTTAAAATAATTTTGCACTCATTTTTTATGTACAATAACCCGTTGGCTATTACATGTTGCAAATATTTTATCCAAGCTTTGCTTGATTTTCATTCATAAATAAATTATAAATGTGTGTATCATTAAATCGTATTATCTTTTGTATAACTTCTAAGGCTTTTTTTTCTTGCTTAGAAAGCCACTCCCTGTGACAAGATTATAAAATATTTCCATATATATTTTTGATATATTTTATATACATACATACACAAACACACATACAGACACACATGTATTTCACATTTTGTTGTTTTTATTTTAAAGAATATAATTTATTTAGCATATGTTAGGAGACATGGGTTTCTGGACATTTTTTTTCTGATAGTTTGCTAATCCCAATATCATTTGTGCCATATTTATGCCATGTTTTCCACACAGATTTGACATGCTATATTCATGAGAAACTAAATTTATGAATATATATGTGGGCCTGTTGATCAATTGACCTCTATTTCTGAGAAATGCCATCTTATTTTTATTGCTATAACTTTGTAGTATATTATAATACATAGTAAGGTACATCCTTCTTTGTGCTGTTTTTTAGGTTACTTTCCCTTTAGAAGATGCCCTTGATCTTACCTGCTCAACTAACAGAAATCAATGTTACAACTCTGATATCACACAGAGTCTCACTCTCTTGGATTCTTAAAGAAGTTTCTTTTGAAGAACAAAGGGACTTTGCTATTGTACTTTTATTCAGTACATTTGACATGCTGGTAATTAAATGATTAGAGGAGTGCAGTGCTTTACCTTATGAATACCGGCTTAAATGATGTGCAATATTACTTAAAATATTTAACAAGCTCAACCAAGTTATTCCAGAAATTACAAAATTATTTTTTGAAAACCATACTAGCAGGATTAGGTATCTCAATGATTTCATAATAATAATACCAGATAATTTTCTAGTATTTTACATTTACAAACATTTTTATCTATGTCATGTCATAAGCAACGAAAGAAATCAGAGCAAAATCATGTTTTCGCTGGCAAGATTTAGATAATTTAATCACACCCTTCATTAGACAGTGTATAAGGTGGTCAAGAGATGTGACTCTGGTATCCAACACCCTGGGTTCAATTCTCATCACTACAATTTATTAACTGTACCAAACTGGGCAAATTATTTAATCTTCTTAAGTCTCAGTTTTCACATCTATAAGCAGGAAATAATCATTTTACATACCTTGTAGGATGTTGTAAGGATTAAATGAGTTAATATATATATATATAAATTGTTCAAGACAGCGCCTACACAGTAAATGATGGACATATGTTAGCTTTTATTGTTCAACGATAAGGGATGTGAAGCCCAGTTAGATGAATTGACCAAAATGTTTCTTATCAAGTTAGTAACATAAGGAAAAGAACTCAGGTACCATAACTCCTAGACAAGCATTCTTCCCAGATACAAAAGAGGTCCATGAAAGAAGCCCACAGTAAGTGGAGAAGATGAACTTTGGCTAATTTTTCCTTTTATCTGTTTTTGTAATCTCTGTAGCCACAAAGGTAGCCTTTGCAATGACTAGCGCCTTGAGAATAAGAAATATGTCCTAAAAACATCAGTCTTGGATAAGCACCAGAGCTTTGATAGCACTCTTTGGACTGAGGGTCATATCGAATCTAAAACTATCCAACTTCACTTTGAATAATTACCAAGCCTTTGAACTTACCCTAAGAATAAGGATCATTCAGAAGACCCTGTACAAATTTGTTGCAGAGACTGGTTGTAGGAATTCGGCAGCTTATATATAACAGCCACTGAATAATCTGGCAGTGTTCCAGGTTTCTTGGTTCAGCAGTTAAGCATAAGGAGGTTTATTGAATTTTTTAATCTTTAATAGAGAAACTTTCCTTGCTTTCTAAGAACAGAGGAATGGAATGCCTTTAAATTGGGAATTTCATTAATACTTCTCTTTAATGGACCATGGTAACCACATTTTCCAATAATCCTGTTACTTCTAGATCTTAAAAAAAAAAAAAAAAAGGAACAGCCAAAGCAAAGCAAAGCAAAATTTGACTTGGATCTTTAGCTAAACATCCCCTTTATATGATCATAACTCCTTCCAAACACCTTACAGACACCATTCAAATAATTCATTCTTTTATTAAAATGACAGTATTTGTTGATGGTGTCATCATTTGGCATCTTGCAAATATGACGTTACACATTATTATTTGGCTGTGTATATGTGTGTGAGAGCATGTATTCATTGTGAAATTTTCTTATGCCTATTGTGTCTCTAAGATCTACATTGCATGTGAGAGACAGCAAAGAATTATTTATTTCTGTAATGATGAACAGGGTTTTAATAATGACTATAGATCACAGGGAAAAAGGTGGTTCTAGTGGCAAAAGTAATAAATTAGTAGGCAAGAAATTTCTGCTACTTTTAAAATTCAGTAGTTTATTTTTGCATAACTTCTTAAGAAATAGAAAAAGAAAAGCAAAGATTAAATTCTGATATTTATACTCCTCAGACCTCCTGTAAGAAATTCCAGTGATATGAAATTACTTAGTCAACTAGCTATTAAAAATCATAATAATCTGCTGGCGATGTCATAAGCCCTTTAGATTACCAAGATAAAAGAAAAACAACATCCAGCACTTTTGCCCCAGGCACTGCTAAATAGGAGTGTTAACTTTTGATAAACATGAATGACTAAATTCATATCACTGCAGGGAAATATAAAAAGATACACTCTCCACCTTCTTCTCACTGAAAGACTCCACAGCTGCTGATTTGACTGACTTTCTTTAATCATGAAGATTCCTGTCCTTCTATTTGTTGTGTTTTTCTTTCTGGCCCCATTACCACCAGGTAAAATGGAAAAGTTAATTTGAGTGGTTGAAATCTTTATGGAGTCTTGGTTGATGTCAAGTGGAGATAGTGACTGAGTTGCCAAGAGAGAGGTTTGTGATGGTCCCAGGAGTAAATCATAAAGAAAGGACCTGTGATCTTACTAAAAAATAAGGTTCCTGGTGAGTTATATCATTACAGGAGACAGTTTAAGGACTTGGTCAAATTCTTTGTTCTCAGTCTAGGCTGGCTATCCAGAAAGACAAGGTAGATAGGATATTAAAGTATAATCACCTGGATCCTTGAGAAACAATGAGGTACTGTGTGTGTTGTGCAGTAACAGTGGATTTTCCACTAACTTACACTGAATGATAGATTTGGCTATAATATGTTGCATGATTTACTTTGAGAATTCTCATTTTAAAAAAAATTGATGTTTTCAACGGATTTAAAGCCTAAAAGCATTTTAACAGTTCTATTACTGCAGGTCCAATTACATAGCAATTAATATTAATCAGATAATGAAATGAATATGGCCTTTGGAGTTACTTATACCTGGGTTCAGGTTTGGTTTCTGCCACCTATTGGCTATATAAATGGATCAGTTATTTACATTCCTTCAGCATAAATTTCTGCATCTGTGAATTAAGTGTAGTAAGTCTATTTCATAGTATTATCATGAGGATTACTGATATGTAAATATGCAAAATGCCTAATATAGACTACAATATATATTATGCCCTTCTTAAATATTGTAATTACTTTTACATTGTACTGAAACATCTTAGAAAGAAAGTAACTTCTTGGTGTCTCATTTTGGAGGAAGAAACTCTTCTTTGACAACTACTGTAGGAGACAGTGGATGCAATATTTACCCTGTTGGATTTCATGTGCTTGGGTTATGTACACTCCTTTGTAAACCACTGTACTTATCACTCTTAGGTTGGATTAGCAGCCAAGGGATGTGTCTTGATGGAGATCATTGGATGTGCTCTTTTGACATATTTCAGGCTACTTGAGATAGAAAAAATATTTTTCTTGTATATGCAAGAACACTGTAAAAACACACACCCAAGAAAATAATTCCAATCACCTTAGAAACAAATAAGACAAACAGCAAACAAATAAAACTCTAGGGACTTTTGATTTAGAAGTAGTTTAGAACTTCAGTAGTTTACTAATTGAACTCAAACTCCATTCCTTAATAGCATAGGTGAAACCAAGTGCTCTAACAGTTAAGTCTATCTTTGAGTAAATTTAAAAACTCAAACACCTAAGTATTCTGGGTAAACGATTCAAATGATCTGAATTATCTTACAATTAACATAAATTTTCTCAGATGAAAATTATGAGGACTATTATTATATGACATCTTTCTAAACTCAGAACAAATCAAATTAAAACTAGTTTTAAACTTTAAAAAAAAGTTTTGTTTTTTACTAACCCCAAACAAAGGTTTCCTTAAAATAGAGAAGGCTGGTATATAGGACACCCACATTTGGGAATATAATATTACCTTCAGTCATGTTATCATGATTTATATGTGTCCCTCATGTCACCTGCTTTTGAAAAACATATGTGAAAACCTTCATGACATTTTCAGTATCTTCAGAAACCTAAGACACTTGGATATGTGCACTGTTTCATCTAAAAGTTGAAAAATTTGCAATTCCTTCTTGCACATAAATATGAATTTTTATATGATGCAATAGCTGTTATCTAGAGAAAAGATATTTGTTGTTTTTGTTACTAGTGGAAATATGCTAATTTAGAATTGACACTTGAATAATGCTATTCTTTTCCTCATACTGGTGTTTGACAGCTGTCATCTTCTGTTATTTGTATATTCCAATTAAGTCGACATACATGCTTCACACCTCTCATGTAGGACGGTGTAATTTGAGGATGCATTTTTAAGTTGGTGAGATAATGTCTTTTCCCTCCGGCATCAAAAGCAATAAATAACATCTCTCTAAATATTACAAATAAGGAGACATCATTAATCTATACAGTGGAACAGTGATATCACATGGCCTAAAATATACGGCAGAAAAATCAATGTAACATGGGTTTGACTTTTTTCCTATAAGGCCTAGTTATCCAAAGTAACAGAGATTTTATGCTAACATAAGTTTACTGAAATCAGAGGGCATCAGTATATCTTGGGTTACCAGTACCATCAACTCCATCACAGTTGGGTCCTATATAGTAAGATTCTAGGGGAAGAGGGAAGAACACTGTTCACATACCTTCTCTGTGAATGCTTGGTAATTCACCATTACATTTAATGCTTTTACTTTGTGAGTTTCCCTCCTTTAGTGACCCATTTAAAAATGCAAACATTTCTTGAAGAGGTGAAACAGCAAGTCTTCTATCCATGATATGGATGATTTTGTTAGTTGGTACATGTTGTGATAATGGAGACTTGAGTGCTTTGTAAAGGAGGGGACTCTGAGAAAACACAAAGAAATGCTAAGCAATGTCACCCTTCTTCAAAGTGTGTCTAAAGCTGGTCATGCATAGCATCACTAGTACAACAACGTCTTCTTCCCTGAGAGCCTCAGATCTGTGTGTGTGTTCAAAGAAGCCCTCTTAACCCAGTGCCTGCTAGGGTTCTATTCATTCTTCCCATCAAAGAGAGTCCTAAAGATAAAAGCAAGAGAGTAATTTAAGCAACATAAACTGATTTCCCATTTTTGAATCCTAAAGTCCAAAAATTTAACTGTTTAATTTCTTTTGAATTAGAGGAAAAAATAATCAGGTCACTAGGTAACCTTAGGAATATACGATGTCTGTTCCAAAACTACTCTGGATCAAACAATAACCATTTGTAAATTTTCATGGAAAACTAAGCTGTAGCCATTACTGGGCCCAGCCAAAAGTTGAAGAGAGACCTGACAACGAATCACAAAACCCTCATTGCCAGAAAAATAGTAAAATAAATGACTTCTTAAATCCCCATTGTGGCAGGAGCGGGGGGAATCTTAGCATGTGCAGATGCTATAATAATTTTCATGTCAACAACTGATTTATTCCAAGTTCAGGACCCTATGTCACATATAATAACTAAATGGCTTATGTGCTTTTTTCCCCTTTTAACAGTGAAATGTGCCATGAAAGACACTTATAGTTGCTTCATCAAGAGAGGCAAATGTAGACGTGTGTGCCATGATTTTGAAACACCAGTTGGTTTCTGCACAAAATTAAATGCCAACTGTTGTATGTAGAAGTCTGCAATAAAAATCAACATCCCTGAAAAGTAAATGCAGTGAGTATCAGGATTAGTAATAAATGAGCCTGAATTACTAACCACTTCTGCATAGTACGTGTTGCTTTTTTGGTCACATGGGATCATTTGGGGAACTAGTTTCTCTTCAAAGAATCTGACAATAGTGGGAGATATCCAATATATTGGGTGGTTCTGTGAAACCATTTCATTATTTTGGATATCAATTCTCTATTAACTGGCAGGAGAATGCTAAATGACACCAAAAATTTTATTATTATCAGGACCCTTCAATTCAAAGGTATCCAAACTGATAGGAGCACTTCTCCAAATGAGTGAGAAGTTGAAAGAGACCAAAGGAATGGGACAATAGGATCTTCATCAGGTCATAGATCAAGGGACTTGATTCACTTCAAGCAGGAAGTCCAAGAGTCAGTCCAACCCTTCAGTTTTATGTATTTGTTCTCTTAAACAAGGAACTTTTAAAAGACGCTATATCTGGAAATAAGACATAGCCACTAAAGTCCATCAACACTATCAATCCTGTCCAAGTAGTCAGCCAAGCTTGCTCTAGTCCAGCTCTGAAGTCAGAACTCAATCACATTATTGTAAGGCTAGAGAAAGCCATGGACACCACAGGAAGTGTGGGAACTGGAGAACTAGCCAGCTTGCTGTGGAGCCAGAAACCTGTTGTAATAGTGATTATTACTGATGCCTGATAAGGAGATCATTGATCTAACCCTAAAATAGCTGCTGAAAAACATTATCAGTGACAATTGTAGCAAAAGTGGTAATGGGTCTTCTCCTTCAGTCTGGTGGTCCCATCTCTCTCTACTCCCAATAAAATTTTATTTTCTGGGAGTCTGAGTTTTGTACCTTGTTAGTGGAAACTCCAACAGGTTTCAATAAATTTGAATCTCAAAGGAGAAGGTATTGAGATATTATTCTCTTCTTTCTCAGGAGGTCCCAATGATCCTTTTTCTACTTTTGACTATACTGTCTTAGGCAACATTCAATGTCAATTATTCTTCTCAAAAAGAAGAAAAACAAAACGACAAAATTACTGTTCTTTCACCCAGAAATTCATTTATGGGCAATAATTGTGGACATAAGATAAATAAAGGGAAAAAGGCAAGATACATTGGCTTTGCCAAACCTCCAATTTGGCCACTTATTAAATTATTAAATGACTGAGCTGGCAAGAAATAGGAATCTTATCGAAAAACAACTACTTTTCTTAGCACTTGAGAGGATCAAAATAAATTAATATTATTCACCACATTCAGAGGGAGAAGGAGCCAAAAATTATCTGAGGCTTTTTGATATGAATATTGACTCAATAATTACTGAGTTTTAGTGACTTCTAGAGAGTAAGCATATAAACCCTAATTCTTTTTCACTTTTTAAAAATGTCCACTTAATCACATTCCAACTTTCACCAAAAATGTAAAACTGCAATTGAGCATCAAAATGTAATATTAAACTTTTGGCTAGCCAAGTTAAAAAGAACTAATGATTGTATAGCTCCTATGTTCCAACTTTAAAAAATGAACTTTAAAAATTTCTGATTACTCAACCTTACATTCAATTTTATAAAGTTGAAACGTTGAAATGTTGGGTAACTACTACTGCATGAAACAGTATCTTATAAAATTCTCAGTTTGAGAGTTGGGTGCAATGATAATCAGGGACTTTTTCAAGGTATATAAGCAGACCTCATTCCACAGGCTATGGAGACAAAAAACAAGGTTAGACTTTTGAGTCCCATTCAGGTGTTCTTGCCTCCTCTCCCCAAGCTGGATTTTCTAACTGACAATACCTTTAGTCATAAAGAGCCTTATTTTGAATGTTTTCCTTCTTGGCTGCCTTGTACACGAGAGGCAGAAAAGATGGAGTTGGAAGGGGAATCCTGCCAAGCATTAAAGACTGCCCTTGGGCAAGGCGGAATCCAGCCCTCAGAACTTGAACTTGAAATACACACTGACAACTGGGACATCCTTCTTGGTAATTCCTCGGATTAATTTCAGCAGCCCAATCTTAGCTGTTATTAAATCTGAGAATCATTTTTTGTCAAATAGTAAATACATGAGCCTCTTAGCTAGTAAAAGAAATTGAGAAAGGAGATTTCATTGGTTCCCTATTGCCCACAGGATAACAAGGAAGAGTAGCATACGGGAAATCAGTAAAGCACCCCAGTGTAGGGGAGCATACCTAGAACGCGTGGACACAGGGAGATCTGATGGGAGACTATTGAAATAATCCAGGTATACAGAGATAAAGACATGATCTAGGGGGATAGTGGACCAGATTTGAGACATTCTAGCAAATGTTGTATTCCCAAATTATGCTCCACATATTGAATAAAACAAATACTAGTAAGATTTCAAGAGAAACTCACATGTTATATTATTAGATTGTGTTTGTACTTGTCCGTGTTAACTTAGAAGTATGGAGTACGAGACAGAAAAGAGCTTATTGTTCTGCTTCTATTTATCAATCCTTTCTAGCTTACAAGGGTACAGCCACAGCCTATTTTCTTAATTTTTTTTTAACATGGACTTGGCCAATTTGAGAAGTAACAGGATATAAGACACACCCTAAAATCTTACTTAAAACCTTCCACAAGTTCTCCATCACCCTCAAGATAAAGTCCAGACCTCTCAGCCAGGTTTAAAATGCTTAACTCCTCACCTTTCACTCTATATAATTCAGTAACACTCAACTTCTATCAAAGCATCATGTTCCCACTTGCTTCCAACTCTTTGCACTTGCCGTTCTCTCTCCCTAGAATTTTCTACTTCTTTCTTCACCTGATAAATAACCTTTCAAGTCTAATCTTGGAAACTATCCCATATAAGATGAATTTATGAATCTCCTCCCCCTCCCTAAGTGACCCACCTATTTATTCTGTAATAGCATTTTAACATTCAGAATTGTAGTTGCACCTTTAGGTGTCTATACGTATGTGTTTCTCATTAGACTATAAGCTCCATGAAGTTGAAGACTCAGTTCTTTTTATTTACTATGGCTTCTCAAGACCCAAGACGGTATCTCTTCTATATATAATGATTGCTTGGTAAAAATATATGGGAAAAATAAATGAAAGAAAGAGAGAGGGGAACATAAGGAGAGGGGAAAATATGGAAGGAAATATAAACAAAATATTTGCTCCAGACCCCAAAAGCCAGATAAATCTCCAAGGCCAAAGTCACTAACAATGATTCAACTCTTGTTTTTCAGCCAGTTGCTACCTGCAAAGGATATGGTTGCTTTCTTAGCCAGGATATGGACAGATTGAGGTGTCTAATAAAGATCTGAATAATATTGTCCTATACTCTGGCATATCCGCTTTACGTCCAAAATGCAACCATGTCTGGAAATGAACACACCGTTTATGAAAGTGAAATTTTTTTTTTAGTCTGTTAATAAGGGATGGCTCGTCTTGGTATTCTTCTGTTCCTGGGTCATGCACATTCTTAGCATCTTAATTAATAAAATTAAACCATGAGTGAAATTCACTGTCACTGTGCATATCTGCTGATGTCTTAAGCATTGATTGAGGAACCAATAATTTTATTTTGTTTCCAAAATGGTGGAAAATTGTGACTAAGAAGCTAGAGGTTTCTCTAGGTGTCAGAAATTTAAGTGAGTCAGGAAGGTGGGGGGTGTATATCACCATAGTGATGAAGTCCTCATGTTTTGAAGTTAGATTGCTTGAGTTTGAATCCCAGCTTAACTATGTTCTGAGCCGTGTGATTTGAACAAAAATCATTACCAGCTCTCTAGGCCTCAGTGTCCTTATCTATAAAATAAGAATAATAATAACACTCACTGAATAAGTTTGACATGAAAATTAAATGAGATAATCCAAGTAAAACTCATGCAATATCTGGTGCATAATAAACACATAAGTGATAATCATCATTATCACTGTAATCATATCACTACTACTGTAACTGTTTAATGTTCCAAACCTGCTCTTGCATAAATGGTGTATATGTGTACAGAGATCACACTGTAATCATCAGAAGCCTATCCCACACATAAAAAGATTAAAGAGCGTAAAATATCTTTAAATGTGGGTGGGTTTGAGAAGTCTCAAGAGAGAAATCCTGAGGCAAAGAGACAGCCCTGGGATATTTCAACATTTTGGTTTCTGCTTTGTTTCTTGTCTCTGCCCTGGGTGAAGAGGAAAGCTAGAACTAGTATAAGCTATTCATATGACCAAGAAATATTAGAAAACTTGACATGGTAAAAAAAATTTATGGGTTCTATAGCAAGACTAGGATAACTTAGTGATAAAGGTCAAAGACAAACAACTTAAAGCTCTACTATAAGGTACCAGGTATTTCCCAAGTCATGCGTCTCTTGGAGAATAAAGAATAGCAAGCCAAAAAGATGAACGACTATAGTAGCTGTGTTTGTATTTTCAAATCTCTAAATTCAAAATGCTTTTGCAAAGCTAAAGCTTTAGGGACATAGAGTAATAATGATGGAAGTCATTTAAAAGTTTCAAAACTAAGTCCTTTTAATTTTCTATACATTTTACCCCCAAACATAATTAAATTCTGTGGGCCTCATGTGTCACAATAGAAGAATAAACACTTCCAAGGTCCCCAGGAGCACATCTTCAGTCTACTTTTTAAAAATACTCTCCTGAGCAAACATATTTTACAAGCACTATTCCAATCACACGAAATGAATCCTAACTCTCTAATCTTCACTTATTTCTTCAGCTCAAGATGCAACTATGCCTATTGGATATCTCTTATGAAAATTCTGTAGATTCCTTAAACTCAACACCATCAGCATAATTCCTTCTTCTCTCGTTCTCACCCCCATAAACTGACTTCTCCTATATTGTTTATGATCATTGTTAGCCTCACCTAAAGGACAGGACTACTTCCTTATCATCTCCATCTATAAGTACATTTATTCCAGTTTATAAATACTTGGGATTGACGTGTATGCACTGCTATATTTAAAAATGAATAACTGACAAGGACCTGCTGTATAACGTAGGGAACTCTGCTCAATATTTTGTAACAACCTAATTGGGAAAAGAATTTGAAAAAGAATAGTGACATGTATATGTATAGCTAAAACACTTCGCTGTACACCTGAAACTAACACAACATTGTTAATCAACTATACTCCAATATAAAATTAAAAGTTCATAAAAAACCATACTACTTGAAACTGCTCTTTCAATTCTGCCAACGCAGACTTGCTCAAGCCCTCATGGTTAGCCCTTGCCTGTCCCATGTCCTTGGCACGTGCCCACAGTGATGTTTGCCTTTCAGGCTAGTCCCTACTCAAGTTACAGAAAGGATCAATAGGAGTCAAGTCAGTCACTATGGGCTAAGCACTAGGGGTGTGATGCTGAATGGAGGGGAATATAGTTTCTATAAATGTTGTAACTGTTAAACACGTATTTATTAGTGTGACATGTGCTAAAATAGAAGAAATCTAGCTTCTAAATTTACCTTGAAGTAAGGGATTCTGGAAAGACTGCATTAAGAAAATGGCATTTAAACTAGGATCCGAGGAATGAGGAAAAGATAAGTAGGATGTTACCGTATAGTTGAAAAGGGGGGCAGGTTGAGAAGGATAATTATTATGGTAAATGTCGTAGGTAAATGTGTAAAGACCTGAGGTGGAAAAGAGCAAAGACACAGTACAAGAAACAGAAAAAATTCAATGTGGTTGCCAAGGAAAGGAAGAGTAGTACAGAAAAAATATGAAGGTGGAAGCCTGGGTGAGCCAAGGCCATGAACGGTTAAGGGAAATGTATGAGAATTTACTCTAAGAGAAAAAAGTACAGGAATCTAAGCAAAAAGGATCTTTGTGACTACTGTGTGGGGAATGGAAGATCAAGGGTGTGTACTTCTAGATAAATCCAGAGGCTGTTGGAGAATTACAAATGAGAGATGATGTTACTTAGAGCAGATTCCTGCAATGGATATGAGAGGAAATGGATGGATGTTAGCTGCACATGGGTGGCAGAATCTACAGGAGTTGGGGTTGATGTTATGTGAAAATTAAGAGAAAATAGTACAGAAGTACCAATGGATAGTGCAATAGTCCCTCCTCCTTTCCACCAGGTAAAAGCCTAGCTTGCTCACACTAGGTTTCTAATGTTCCTCAGTGATCTATTTAAGATTATAGAAAGCTATTCAAGTATCATATTGGAGGTTGACTGTCAAACTCAACTTTGTATGGAAAGTTGATTTAAAGTGATTTCATAACGAAGTCATGAATACTAATCTTAACCCAAACCCAAAGGATGATCCCAAATCACAACCTCAGCCTAATTCTCTCACATAGTTCCTACCAGAGCTGTAGTTAGGTTTGGGCTTTCTTTTTTTGCTATTTCTAAAATCACCTTGCATGAGTTTTGGTAATTAACGATCAACACTTACCCGTTTTCTAAAATTACTACTGAACTGTAGTTTTCATGTCCTAGAACTTTAGAACAATTTTTCTCCCCTTACTGACAATTTTGGTTTCTGATTTCAGAATCCAGACAGACTCTGGATTTATCATACTCCTTAGTTTTCAAGTTTGAACCATGGATGTCCACATGTTCTAAATGCCAAGGTGAATTTTCTGGAGCCCCTTTTCTCTTTGTTTCGTTTGGCCAGCAGTACAGAATTTGTGGCGTTTGTCATCCCTGATTTGCTATATTGTAATTGTTGTTTGCTTCTTCTTGCCTTAATATCAATAGTTTCCTACAAAAGTGTCACTGCACAACTTCACCAGGCTTACCTTTAGAAAAGAAAATTTCTAAAGTCACTCTCATTCTTATGCATGCTGATGTCTCATTTGTAGAGGATACTTATCCTGTCCAGTTTCACAGCAGTCTAGTCTTCCTAATATTAACATCAACACCTCACATCTGGTGACATTCATAGATCCAAAACTGTGCTTGTTGAGTTATATTTTTAAAAATATTCTCTCTTATTTTTAGTCCATAAAATTCCTCATTCTTCAGACCACATGATGATTGTTATTTCTTTTATGAGGGCTTTTCTAGTTCTCCATCTTTGGATTTGTTTATTCCACAATACACAATAAAACACTGTTAAACCAATTTTTACAGTTTTCTAGATGAAATAATGCTTGGATTATAGTCTCTATCATTATAGCATGGAAAAATACTTCTGATTATGTCCTGCATCCTAAAATGGAAATTTTCTCCTTGTAGCATCAAAAATAGTACACCCACATGAGAAATCTTAAAAAAAAATACTTGATTAAAAATTCATTACATTTATGGGACCCTCAGAAAATCTTGAGTAACTAAAACTCCAGTGTACAAAACCTTAGTAAATTTCTATAGCATATATATTTATTTTGAAGCATAGCTATACACTGCCACCTATGTGCTACCCTAGCAACATGTTCATACATCATTTTGGACCAGAAAAATAATTACTTTCAGAGTTATTTCCTTATGTGTTTTTCTTTGGCACAAAACTGCACACTTCTTTGGGATAGAAATCATGTCTAAATCACTTTACTATTCCTCCATATTTGGCTATTAAGTGGTCACTGAATAAATTAATAAACTCCCTGCAATATTCAGCATAAAGCTATAATCTTAACCAAAAAAAGCATTGTATATGCATATATCTTTGCTTTATAAAATGTCTCTAGTTGGGAAACTCCTAATAAGTATGTTAAGCTATAGACTTATACCAAATTTTGAAAAATTGGCTCTGCAATGGTCTGGTGCAGATATTTGTGAGATATATCACCCTTTCTATATTTGGGTTGGGGAGAAGAATTGTAGAAGGAAGGGTGACATTTCTAGAATATATTTTTCCTTCAACCAACAAATTTCATCCATTTTGATAGAAAAGACACCATTTTTAACCTATCATTTCAGAATCTCTTCTAAAGCAATTCTATGACTCAACCTTAGGTTCCAGTACTACCAACATGGGTCAAATAGAAAGAAGTTGTAGTTACCAGCTTTCTCGTACCTCAGTATCACTCGTGGACTGTGGCTAAGTCTACAGAGAGTCATTAGAATTTCCTCTCTAGACAAAAGTTGTGAAAAATCATGATGACACAATCAAAACATAATTATTTTATCATATTATCATGTGCATTCTCATTGGGATTTCAAGAATTGCAATACCTCCTCTTTAAGATTTCCAACATTTTCATGTACTCACTTTTCATTATAAGTGAAGTATGGATTCAATAGAAATAATGAGAACTTTACCAGATTATGGGTATATTTGTGGACATATCACTAGCTCATAGTCACAACCAAGACCGCACGGAAATATGTAGGAATCTCAGAAAGATATGAGACTTACCCATGGAACCAGAACTCTCCTATTCTTCTTCCAAGTCAGGCTGTCATTTTTCCTCTTTACATCTCTGCTTCTTGTTCTGTCTCAGAAAGCTGAGCACCAGGTATAGCCATCTCCTGCAAGAGTCTTCCTTGAGCCCTCAGGGGACTGAATCTGCCATCTGTCCTGTAGGAAGTAATTGGAATCTCTCCTCACTCTTGTGCTTTCTTCCCTATATCCTTTCTTGTGCACTGGTCTGAAGCAGTGCTGATTCAGGCCCCAGGTAACATAGTTGAACATCAGTCTGTAATCAACGTATTTCCACAGCTATGTATTTCTTGCCCTCTCATAAGGTCTTAAAAAGAGCTCATCATACTGATCGGCAGATTAAAATCACCAAGCCATTTCTCCCTAGTGACATGGCTGTATTCATACTTAAACCTAAATACAAAGCTCGTAGGTATAATGTCTACATCATTGAATATTTGGGTTAACTAGAATAATATATGCTGTACCATTTATGTAAATTTCAAAAGCAGGCAAAGCTGATCTATGCTGTTAGAAATCAGAATAATGGTTACTTCTGGGGTGTTGAGGAATAATGCTTGGCAGAAAAAAAAAAAAAAAAAAAAATAATAATAATAATGCTTGGCAGAGATATGAGTAGTGTCGATAATGTTGTTTCTGGATCTGGGTAAGTGGCTATATAGGTGTGTTTAGTGCGTGAAAACTGAACTGTAGAAATCTATTATATATGTACTTTTTGTGTATACATGTTAATAAAATGTTTTAGAAAGATACAAAAATATACAGAATAAAATAGGAAAGTTCTCTTTTATCAGACATATCTTAAACCCACCCTTCTCTCCAGCGCAAACTGATAAAATAATTTTTGCATATACTTCCAGACCTTCTTTTTCTATGCATACACATAAAAATATGCATGTACCTATATGAAATATCCATATAACCCTGTCATATGCAAATGAGAACTTGCAGTGGGCTCATCAAAGACAATGTGCATATATCTTTCAACTTTGCAGTCAGCAGTTTCATGTTGGTACCTTGAAATTGGCCATGTAGGAATATTTATAATACAGAAACTAGGCAGTGCCACAAACCAGAGGGTTGTTTTTTTTTTTTTTTTCTGAAAGCAGAGTGATGACTTCTAAATTTTTGCTCTTTGAAAGGATGGTGCATTAAACATAATAACATACAGATTGAATATATTGCTCCAATGATTCCTGTTATCCAAAGTTGCCAGTGAAAATTCTGAGGTTCAAACAATTCTTAATATTTGTAGAAAAAAATTATTTTGCTCTCTCTCTTGCCCTCTCTGACATTAAATTTTTCTTATATTCTTGGGGTTTGGGGAATTTTACTACATCTCTCTTGGTGAGATCCAACTTCTTGTAGAATAAGCTCAGGAGTAAGCACCCTGATGAGGAGTTGTTTAAATTAGGCTTCCTACTGCCCAGGAACCACAAGAGGTGACAGTCTACATAGTTAATTTCTATACCCACCTCTTCTCCCAAAGACAAATACATGCTAAGTATCTTGAACATCCCTAGGAGAAGTGGACTTATTTGCCTTAGAGGACTGGGATTATATAATAGCCAAGATTGGGAAGAGTGAGCACTGCCATAAAAGCAGTCAAAGAGCATAAATTTTACATTCATAGAAACATGGGTTAAAATTGTGGCACTACCATTTATTAGTGTATTTAACTTTGGTCAAATATAATTTCTTTGAGCTTCATTGTCTCAATTAAGAAATGAAGAGAAAGTTTGTTTATATGTTTTGGTTTTGTTATTGAGGATCAGATAATGTGCTATATATAAAGAAACTATCTTAGTGCTCAGAACAGAATAGGCACTAAAAATATGTTAGTTTCTTTTAATTTATTCATTTTAATACTCAAAATATTGTCCTACGTGCCACTGAGGGCTAAAGATCAAACTATGACCTTCTTCCTTATTTTCTCCATACTCTCAATTCACTCACAACTGTTTGGAACTAGGGATACTCTATAGCAGAGGAGTACCTTACTCTGCTATTAACTTGCTCCTATCAACTAACTGGTCTGTTATCTGAAAAAGGTCAGACCTGTCTTCGTTATCCCAGGTTCCTTATCTCTAAAATGAGAGGGTCAATTGGATAAACTCTAGTATTTACCAACCTAGAATTCTATGACATTATAGATTTTCCCATCTCCCCATGTAAGGGCAAGAGTTGAGAGTAAAGGTACAGATGTGCAGGGGTTTAAACTGAAATGGGAAGCCCATCTTTTTCCAAAACAAGGTAGGATAACCACCAGAGTGGGTGGTAGCAATGAGGTAGAGAGTAGTGGTTCATTGGAGGTTCTAATGAACCCAGAATAAGAAGGGTTTAATGAGAGATGCTAAGGGTAGATGTGACAGTGAGTTTGAACGATACTATAAGAGCTAGTAGTGAATGAATGAACACTTACTATATGCTGAGAGATGTGTCCATATCTCACTGAGTCCTCACTATGAAGCTGGTTCTATTATTTTTTTTATCTTTCACAAATATGGACACTGAAACTTAAAGAGATTAGTAATTTTACCAAGATTATACAGCTAATAAATGACAAATCTTGGACTAAAATCTATGTGTCATGTGAAGTTAAAAATCAAGATGTTTGAAGTATAAAAATATGTAAAGACAGAAAAGAGAAAGGAAAGGAAAAAAGAAAAGAGAAGTAAGGTAAACAGTTTAAGCTAGCAAACTGTATCTATACATCTCTGTATACCCATAATACCCAGTAAAGCATGCTACAGATTAGGCACTCAAAAAATAGTTAATTAGCTGTTTTTAACACACACACGAGCTCAGAAAGAAGAGCATATAATATTTAAATTTATTCACAACTAATGGCTCTAATACTAACCACAGAATTCATTTTAGAGATCCAAGTGTTCCAGTATGTTTAGTTCAATGGTTGTACAAAATGCATCTTTCATGTTCTTTGGGCTTTGGCATATAAATAGACTAATCAGGCACAAACAGTTCTTTGTAGGGAGGAATAGTCCAGGTTTCATGCTGATTCATTTTGCAAACAGTATTTAAGATTAAAAGATATCATTCTCTGTTTTTAGTCCATCCTCCTTTTGATGTTTGAATTCTTTCTAAGATGTTCCCACCAAGGAGTTACCCAACTTGTTCTTGAATAATCTCAATAACAGTAAATTTGCAACTTCCAGGAGTAACTGATTCCACTTTTAGACAGCTGATCTAAGAGATCTAAAAATCGTCTTCCCCATGATCAGCCTCAATCACTTTCCCTGAAATAGTCACATCTTGGATCTATACTCTGAGATTTTATTTAACAAGTTTAATCACCTTCCCATGTCCAACTTTTAAATATCTAAAGACTTCTCCACAGTCTCTCTCTGTATTTTACGTTTCTTTTGCTAAACCTTCCATTTTCTTTCTCATACAATATGGTTTCACATCCTCATACCATTCAGGCACCGCTGCCTAGAAAACTGCTCCGGGATTTCCATTGTATTCCATTTTCTTTTCTAGAATCAAATGCAAGATTCCAGGTAGTGTTTGACTACTGATGAAACACCTCCCCTGTTTGGATTTATTTTTTATCTACTCATACAGTCTAATGTAATTATCACAATCAAAAGTATGTCTCTATCTAGGTATAACTAACCTTCATTAAGTTAGCAAAGCTAATATTTTCCTTCTCACTTTTCTTCCAGACACCATTTGACATACAGAGCAGAGTTAAGGAAAACTGAGAGTACCTTTCTCAAAATTACACCCATCTTAGAAACGTTTTGCTCATCTGTCTACTGTGAATGATTTCCCTGAAATTACATATATGTATTATGTATAATATAGATAGATAGATAGATGTTTTTATATAAATACTGTGTGTATTACTGTATTAGAGTCAGGCATATTTTGGAACTTTGCATTTTCTCTAATGTCCTGTTGTTCTGTACATTCAGTAAAGCATATTAACTCAGATCCTTGCTGCCTACCACTAACTGGCAGTTGCAACATTTTAAGAAGTTCAAAGTGTTTCCACTGATGTGAATCCTTTACTGTTAATGACTGCTTTGGCCCAGGTTACATTGTGGGAGTTTCCTTCTTCTACTAGTTTAAGCTTCCTTCCTTTATCATTTCCCACCCTCCCTCTTCCTTCTGGCTTATTGATAGCTATCAATATTGCTCAAGACAGAAAGAAGCGAAGCTGCCACGGAGCAAAGGGGCTTTGTATACATAACTGATTTACTTCAGGGAAGGCTGGAGGGCAACTCACCTCCCTCGGGTTGCACTTGGTAAAGAACTAGAATGAGTGTGTTGGGGGAAGTCATCCCCAACTTACATCAGAGGCTTCACTGTGCTAATATATCACATTGTACTACAGTAAACATGAGATTATAAATTGTGGTAATTTTAAAAGTCTTTACATTTAAAAAAATTCTATTTCAGAATAACTTAGGGATGCAACCTCTAGAGAAGTTATCATTATCTTTTTCCTCACGCATTATTCTCCATACTTATTAGTATTATATTTGTTAGCTCTATGAAGAAACAAACTTATCATAGCTTCAGGATCACACTGACACTTAATCAGATTGAAGTATAATCTCAGAAAAACTAAAACAGCATCTGGTGTAAGAAGTCACAGAAAGGATAAAAGGGAGAACTAGAAAAGTTCAAGTGCTGATTATACGGTCTCGCACATTTGTAAGAGGAAAGGTGGCAAAAGCTTTAGGGTTTCTCTAAAGTAATTTTCAGTGATCTCTCAACTTTTCTACAGAGAAGGAAAATGAAGCAGAAAAGAAAGAAAAAATAAACTTGGTTAAATTCAGAATTGGACTTTAAGAAATTCTTCTTTCTCTAAACTGTATGGGTAGCCATTGGCAAGGGGCATGTCATTTAGCTATTCTGGTTCTCAGTCTTCCCATCCATGAAACAAAGAGTTAAACTGAGTGACTTTGGATAGTTCTTTCAACTCTAAAGTGTATATAGTTCTAAGAAAGCCATTCCAGAACATAAGTCTGGAATAACTCTGACATACGGCATTTTAATCTCTGGAGATACTGACATATGTGTTTCCATGGACACTTGGGTTGAGTCAGCTCTAGATACTGGTCCATGTGCTCAGTATGAACTTGCCTCTAGCCAACTGCTGTAAGGGATTTTTTTCCCAGGGAAGAAAAAGTAATATTATGAAAGGTAAATTGAATTTGCCTTGCCTTTGACTTCTCTCTCCTCTCAGCTATAGCCATGAGAAGTGGACCAGTGAAGGAAGGTGCAGGGAGACCTGGGTTTCAGCAGTGCTTTGGAGCATTCTGGATATGTGTGTACTCTGTCAAATACTGGCACACATTGCAGGGGCAGTATGTCATTCTTGTAACCTCCTATGTCTTGGGAAAGGGAGAGTATTGCAGATTATTTTGCTGGACACCAAACTACTAAGAGTACCCAATTGTACCCTTGGGAAGTCATTATAATAGGCATTTCTTAGAGCTCAAATAAATCTTGTCTAAGCATATTAAGAGCATGAACACTAGCCCAGTATATCACAGCAATTATTAAACAACATCAAAGCTATGCAGCGGTATTGCCTTCCATACTATTACCAGTGTATAGTTAATTTTTAGTTCTTTACATTGGTAAATATAGGGCACAAAAACGACTTCAAGATATCTCAGTGAATTACCCACCTTACCTCTATCTAGTTTAATGTAAAATATAGCTAAATTCTATGAAAACTTCAAGCAAATGTTTTATACAAACTTTAGAGAAGCGTAAGAGGGCCAAATATTATAAAGAGGTTCAGATGTTAGGTAGTTAAGAAAACACAATTACCCAGTAAATCTAGAAATGTAAAGATGAAGTAACATTAGAAAACCTATTACTGTAATTTATACCAACAAGATAAAGGTGTATAACCATTCTATTCATTGTCTTCCTAAATACACATCTGATCACTGCGACTGCTCCTTTCTTCAATCTTTTCTACATAGTAGGTAGATTGATCTTCTGAAAATTCCCAATATTGTTTAGTTTCCTCTCTCTGAACTAGCATGGCATTGCATGATCCCAATTCCTTACTTTTGCCTTTTTCACTATGTCCCATGGTCCCTTGACCTCTTCCAAGGACGTTTATGATCTTTAGAATGCCAAACACCCAGTTATTTCTCCTTATTCTGTTCTTAAATTATGGACTCGTAACCATTTTCCTCAAGTTCCAGATCTATTTTCCCTGGGATGTTGTGAAGAAAAATACATAATGACTTGAGATCAGACTAGATAAAAGAGTTGAAAGAAAAGAAAGGATCAAAGTTAGCTCCATGTTTCCCAGCACGAGAGACTGAATAAGTGATGAGAAAGTACATCACTGTAGAAAATCTGAAGGAGAACCTTCTTTGGAGTGAATGTGATGACATCATCTTTAGATAAATTATTCAAATTCATAGATTCTCACATTAAAATTGTGAGCTAGTCAAGTCCTTGAGTAGTTTTGTAATAGGATATGTATATCAGGCATGAAGTTACAGATGGAAATAAAACTTGGAAGTCATCTATAAAGAGGTAATGAAGATATGAAAGAAGACATTAGAAATGAAAACTAAAAAACTAAAATCTTAATGTATTAAATGATATTTTCAAGTTATATGATTTCTGGAACAATTGAGACTAGAAATCAGAGCTGAAACAAAGTTAAGTATTCTTCTCACTCTGTTTGGATTTTATTTTTCTGAACAAGAAAATCAGGTCATACAGTTCATTAAAATATTTTTCCTGGTCTATTAAATTACTGATAGAAATTTTATACATATGGAAATCAAATTACTTGTTATAATTTCTTTGATACATTAAATGCAAAGCAGAAATTACTTTGAAGATAAAATGCATAGAAATTAGAAAAAACTGCTTTTTTTACTGTGAAGTTTGTGAATATTATTTTTACTATTGCTTTCAAAATAAAATCTCATAAAACCTAAGAAGTTTTACTAAAAAGAACCTATAAGTTAGGAGAACAGCAATGGGTTTTTATAATTCTTCATATTTAAAAAAACTGATAAATCTCAACCCTATAATTTTCTCCTGCATATTAGTCAAGTGAGTTTTAGAGAAAGAGATGTTAAAAAAATTATTTTCATTATTTTAAAAAGATTAAAACAAGTATTTTTTCTATAATGCATATAATAAGTCATTTATAAGTCCTCTCCTTTTTGATTATATGTAATATATATATATATATATATATATATATATATATATATATACGTATTGGATTCAAGCAAATTACCGAAGAAGAAATAATTCCATACTGTTTTCAATGACAGAACAGTCTTTTATGTCCAAAACAGCTACTGATTAAACAGCCTACAAAACTGAATAAGCAACCTTCTAGAGTCCAATCCGAAAGATTAGAGCCCAGAGGCATCAGCTGATACTGCAGACAAGATTCCAGCTGTGGAGCATTTTGAATGAGAAACTCCTCTTGCCTCTCAGCCACTATAGGCCAGGCAGAGATGTAACCAGAGCTCCGTCTGGTGTCACAGGGAAGGCTGGCAGCGGCAGCATTGCCTTTCCCAATCCAGCAGGCTAGGAACCTGTGACTCATGCATAAGTCATAACCAGTCTTCAGATCACAATTAATGCTATCTGCACATGGATGTGTATACACACAAGCTTACACACACATACACACACTCTCTCTCACGATAGTCAGAAGGACTGGAAGGAAAAAAACTATTTATCTACACATGTTAAAATAATATGAAAACATATTTGTAATCATAGAAAAAAGTCCTATATGATTCTTACTACATCTTGCTTCAAAATAGTTCATATTTAATAGAAAAGGGCAATGGGCAACACATGTTTGGCTCAATAGTTTTGATTTTCACCATACTGTCTATATACCATGATTACATACAACTTCTAGGCATCATGTCAAACGATGTCAATTATGTCTGCATTTATAATAGACCTCTTTCAACAAAGGGGAGCTACATCAAAAAAAAGTCTATCCCAATTTATTTTCAGTGCAATTACCTTGGGTGATAAATTTCAACCGCTTTCCTACCAGCATTTTCAACTCCTGTGCCCAACCCATCCTGAAAAACTCTAACCCTAGGTTCAATCCCCACTCTTCCATACCCTGTTGCTGCATGCTGCTGGAGAAAATGGATGGTCCCTGATTACCCTCCAGCTCTCTTCAAATCTATGTTCAGCATCTTTCTTCACTATCCAAAAGAAAAAAATAAAATGTCTACCAAGCATGAGCTATTATAACTGTACTTCTTTATGTCCATCTCTGCCTTCTTAGTACTGCCTTCCTTAGTGTTTCAGACAGTAAGGGGCTTCCCCTGTCTGAGGCTAATCAATTGCCTCTAGGAAAAGTCCATCCCCTAGTTTTCTTCTGACATCTCAACAATCATTTTCCTCTACTTTGATTTCTTCCTTTCATCCTAAGAACCCATTTTAATTACTCTTATTTTCTAAAAACTCTCCCTTGATCCTGTTTTCAACTAGCTCTTCTTTGTCTTTCTCATTATAAGAGTATCTTTAAATTTTATCCAGATGAGGAATTCACTTCCTTAACTTTCACTTACTTCCTTTCTTGGTACGACTGTCACCTGGTTCTCTTCCTGGCACTAGCATTGTTGACTCCTTTACTGAGTATTCTTCCTCCACATATTACTAAAAAATTATCATTTATAAACTTTTGTTCTAGATCCTTAAGAGGCAACGTAAGCATTCATTACTGAGCAAGACTTTGCTACACAGACACTGCTCCATCTCGTGGTACCAGCTTTTGAGCAGCCATACTAACTGTGTCTCAGGACTGTGCTTCACAGAAAAGAAAGAAGGATAAATTTATTTATAAACATTCATTTCTTATTGGTCAAAGATCTTGCCTACATTGTGTCCATTCTCCTATGTTTCTGAGTAACACATTCATGGGCAGTAAGAAGAGTTCTGTGGCATCCTACATCTTTTGTCAGAGAATTCTCTGGGATAGGAAGCAAAGGGTGCCATTCCACCCAAAAAAATGTCTAGGTGTGGGATTGTGGTACTTTCTCCTTAGAACATAACACAATTGTAATTACATGATGTTGTAATAATTCATTTCACTCCTCAATTAGCTAAGTGTGTGTAACTTAGTACCTAGAACATAGTAAGTGTCCAAGTACATATTTATTAAGTGAATGAATGAGATGGATCAAGTAGCATTTTGTACTTATTAAAAGAACTGGTTTGAAAATCTGACAGATGTAATTTTGAATTCTTATTTCAGTCATATTGTGTAATCTTGGTGAGTTATTAAACTATGAAGTTTCTCCTTTCTCACAGGAAATATGTAGAGAATATGAAAAGCTAATAAATATTCATAGTTTGCTTTCAGTTTTAGACGAGACAATACATGCAAATTTCCTTGTATTGGGCTTTGTACATAATAAGTCCTCAATTGTTTTTAATATTTATTTTTGTTTTAATTTTTGTGTTTAGTGGACTTAATTTTAATTTTGCTATTATCCAAATGATCGAGGTACATGTTCCTAAAAGATCAGATAGTAATTTAGATTTTTGATGAAAAATAGCAGCCCCTGCTCCACCGTTCCCCACTTCTAAATTCCACTCCTTAGTGCTTTTCACTGTTTGATCTCTTACTACCGCTATATTCTGTATAATATATTTACATTACCACTTTTGATTTAGTTTGAGATGTTATTTATTAACTTTCTGTAATGGATGAGGGCTTACACTCAAGAAATCACTTCACAATGCATAACTTTCACCTCTTCTTATCCCCTCAGAAAAGTTTTATCTTTATTTTTTAAATGTCACTCTCCATTGTTTACATCATTATGATTAAATAATATTCTCAGATATTTAATAGCATACTGAGATTAATAGCGTACTGAGAAAAAAATACTGTGATTATATATGCATCATTTGGGCTTAATTTGGAATAACAACCATCAATATTTGTTTAGGAATTTCTTTTTTATCTATTACAAAATTTCAGACAGAACATTCCTTCAATGTGTGTGTAGTAGTTTGTTAATCCCATACCACAAATTTGTCCCTTCCCACTTCCCACTTTCCTCTTCCCTTAGGTAATCACAAGTTTATTTTCTGAATCTGTTTCTGTTTTTCACATACATTCATTTATATATTTTTTAGATTCCACATGTAAGTTATATAGTATAGTATTTGTCTTTCTCTGACTTATTTCTGTAAGCACAGTATTCATCCATGTTGCTGCAAATGGCAGAATTTTATTATTTTCTATGGCTGAGTAATAGTCCATCATAGATATAGATATAGATATATAGATATATATTCCACTTTTTAATCTGATCATCTGTTGAGGGGCGCTTGGGTTGTTCCGTGTCTTAGAACTTGAAGGGATATTGGAAACGTTTGAAAATAATTTCTTTTTTTTCAATTAATTTGTTTATTCATTTATTTTTGGCTGTGTTGGGTCTTCGTTGCTGCACGTGGGCTTTCTCTAGTTGCGGCGAGCTTTCGTTGCGGTGTGCGGGTTTCTCGTTGCAGTGGCTTCTCTTGTTCAGGAGTACGGGCTCATGCGCGCGGGCTTCAGCAGTTGTGGTGCACGGGCTCAGTTGCTCTGCGGCATGTGGTATCTTCCCACCCCAGAGCTCGAACCCACGCCCCCTGTGTTGGCAGGCGGATTCTTAACCACTGCGCCACCAGGGAAGTCCCTGAAAATAATTTATTAGTAAGACTTCTATACCCACCCAACCTGTAATCAAGAGTGATGTTAAAATAAAAGTCTTTGGCCAACATGTAAAATTTCAAAAAATCTATTTCCCGTTCACACTTTTTATAATTGAATTTTATTTTTTATTGAAGTATAGTTGATTTACAATAATGCGTTAGTTCTAGGTGTACAGCACAGTGATTCAGTATTTTTGCAGATTATACTCCATTATAAGTTATTACAGGATAATTGCTATAATTCCCTGTGCATGCTTTTCCTCTCTTTCACATTCTCTTAATAGACACACAGTGTATACATATATATGTATTTTATTTATTTATTTATTTATTATTTGTTTATTTATTTATTGGCTAAATCATTTGAGAGTAAGTTGCAGATTTAATTTTTTCAGCATATATCTTCATAGGACAAACACATTATCTTACATAGTCACAGTACACTTATAAAATTAAGCTTAAAATTGATGTAGTACTATTGTCTAATATAAAATCCATATTCAAGTGTTACCAAATTGTCTCAATAATATATTTTATAGCCCAATGTGCCCCAACAAGAATCCAACAGGAAATCACACGTGTTAGTTTTCATATCTCTTAGGTTTCTTTCATCGGACACCATTCCTAAGCCATTCTTTTTCTTTCCTGACATTGACCCTTTTAATGATTATGTCAAAATTATTTAGGAAAAGTTATTTTATAGTATATTCTTTGATTTCTATTATTTCTTCCTGATGAGTATCTGATATTTGATTCTTTAATCTGTAGCAAAATACTGCATAAAATGTTCTTCATAAATCGTCTCATCAAGAGGCACATAATGTCAGTTTCCCCATCATTGATAATATTAACTTTAGTCACTTGGTTAAATTGATGTCTTCCAGATTTCTCCTGGATAAAAGAACTTTAAAAAAAATTAATATTCTTTTGGAAACTTGGGATAAATGAGGAAAAGCGACAGGAAAAGTGTTCTCAGAAACCTAGCTTTCAGTATAGTCAATATTTCTTGATTGATTGTGAATTCTCATACTAAATATCAAAGGCTTACGCTTAGAGTGGAAATAAGATAAGGGAAACCCATAACAGTAAATCTAATGATATATGTGTCAAATTGCTTTATTTGGGGATTTCTTAAAGAAGTTTGCTCCCTGTGTTGTTAAAATTTATGTTACAGCTTGTTTAGGCAAAGGGCCTTCATATCAGTATGGTTTCTTCTACTTGTTGCTTAAAAAACAGGTATGACTTTTTTCCTCTATAGCCCCCAGTGACACACACTGTGACTGACAGCTACTCTTAAAAGATGAGCACACATTTCTTTCTTAAGAATCTCTTTCCAAGGAACTGCCACATGATTTTAATACAATTTAATCAGAAAGGGGCTATCTGGGTTGACTTCATTATACATTCACACATTCAATCACACCAGCATCACTTTTCAAATACCATCTCTTACAAATGGATGCTGTTAACTTTCTCAACAGTAAAGGCACAGGCATGTGATTTCCACCCATCAGTGGAGAATTAATAAATCACCCAACATATTACAGTTTCACGCCAAGTTAGCACCTTCATCAGGGAATGAAATTAGCAGAGCAAATCCTGGCTAATTGTGAAAGATGCTAATTACCCGCTCACCCTGTAAAATAAGGCATGAGTGATGTGTGAGGAGCCCTGCACAGAGTCAAGAGCACTTGGAAGTGCAACACTTAAATAAAGCCTAAAACTGCTTATGCAGAGAGAAATGGAGACCAGACAGAGAGTACAATCTACAGCCGGTAAAATGAAAAAGAATTTGCAGGGATTTTTTAAGATCTCATTTCAGAACTGTAGCAAGACTAGTAGAGGCTTGGATGACTCCAGGGATTCATTATGGAGCCTTTACTTCTAGGTCTGTAATGTAAATCCCCACCTGGTCACTGCTGGGAGCAAGTCCTCACTGGTTAATAGCTGTTCACAGCCAGGACGTGGAATAGCTGTGAAAGAAGTGACCTCAGCTCAGCTACTCCTGGGTGGGGGGGTCCCCGTTACAGACTGGCAATAATTCTCTCCCCTGCTGGTGGTCTCTGCAGAGAGGCCAGGAGCTGAACAGGTCACTGGCTGTGCATCCTGAGCAGGCATTTCAGAGGCTGCCAGCTCCTGCTTGGCTGAGACCAACTGGTGGAGGTGAGATGGGAGGATGTAGCCCTGTCACTGTCAATCTGGGACCCTTCCCGGATGGGAGACTTATTTCCCCAAAGTTGTCAATTTTCACTTTTTACCAGCACGAGGCTCACATTAAGAAGGGAAGCATGTTCCTAATAGTACTGTTTAGGTGTGTGATTTTAAAAAAAAAACAAAAAACTGTGCTATAACATGTACTAACCTTTTCTACACTTTCTAGCTCCTCTAAAGATCTGAACAAGCACTTAAGACCTCAGTACATCTAAACCCAAATAAACAAAACCAATGTTTCTATTTTTCAGCTTGTCTGTTGGGTCCCACACACTAAATTTGCTTATGAAGGGCAATTATCACTTTAAATTTAATTAAAATGTCCTTGACTAATGACGTGTGCAAGCCGCTAAAACAATTTCACCATTTACAATTGCAAAGGTTACCCAGAAAATGATGTTGTATTGTGGTTAATTTGTGTAGTGATGCAAAGGTGATAAATTATTAACTCCCCAAAGAGGCAGTATGGAAATTCTTCAAAAGATGAGATCAGCTCCGTGCTTTGTGACCACCTAGAGGGGTGGGATAGGGAGGGTGGGAGGGAGGGAGACGCAAGAGGGAAGAGATATGGGAACATATGTATATGTATAACTGATTCACTTCGTTATAAAGCAGAAACTAACACACCACTGTAAAGCAATTATACTCCAATAAAGATGTTAAAAAAAAAAAAAAGATGAGCTTTGTGACACAATTTAAAACATCAAAATGACAAAAAAATAAAGGGAAAAGAAAGAAAGAAAGAAAGAAAAAGAAAGGGAAAGAATGAAAGATAGGAAGGAAGGAAAAGAAAAAAGAAAGGTAAAAGAAAAAAAGTTAAATTCCCCCAAATTTCCAAATCATCTCTTTTAACAAAAAAAAGTGAATAACACAAATATGTTTATACTATTATTATTGGAATTCAATATAATCTATTTAACTTTAAAAAAATAAAGTAGAAATCTTCTTTCATTTTTAGATTTTTCTTTTTACTAATCATAAACAACAAATTCATGACAAGATAAAGGCAACTGCTCGCCTTTCCATGACTACTACTCCCAGAATGAATTACATGTTGTGATATACTCTACCTCCAGAACACAGTAAGTTTTTGGTACATCATTATTAATATGTGATTAAACTCGTTAGAATGGCAGAGGGTTAAAAATAATTCCATCCAGAAAATCCTTTCATTTTTAATTCAACAGTTTTAATAGTCCTTAAAATTAAAAAAGGAAAACAAACTGTACTGTGGGCATGCCATATTGCCAGTTATTCCTCTCAGTATGCCAAATACTCCCCTTAGTAATCCAGAATTCGTACTTTCACAGAAGGTAGAGCTGCTATTTTATATATATATATATATATATATATATATATATATATATATATATATATATATATATATATACACACACACACACACATATACATATATATTTTATATATCATTATATATTATTTAAATCTTCCTGGGACATATTAAGAGGTCACACAGTAATTGCAAAAGCATAGGAATTGCTTTGATGTTAAAAATAAAATTTCAGAACCTTATTAATATCATGATTGGTGTTCCCTGTAATAGATTTTGTTGTTATCACGCAGGTGAAAAACTACTATCTGATTTACAATCTTAAAAAAGGAAGACAGGTAGCAAAATATATCCTCATAATACTATACAAGCTGTATCATATTAAAATTAAGAATATCAATTGCATTCAGTAATACATTTTGTAATTGATTGATTACTGAAATATTATTTATAACTTTCTTGCTGCTGAATGCCTGCCTTGACAGGATATTGTCAATTCTCATATAACAGATTGGGTCAGATTTGACTGTTGCCTTAATTATTCTTGACTTCTGTGTTGGAATACTTTTTTTGTTCATTGGCTATAAACAACACTAAGTTCGTGTGTAAATTCTGGTTATCTGACCTTATATTTGCTGCGGAAATAACTTAGTGGTAGAATTGGAATTATAATTTTGGGAATTAGGTAGAAGGGTGAATCTCTTCTCAAATTCTCATTAATCTTATTTGCTATTAGAAAGAAATATACCTAGAGAAGATAGAGCGTTGTGTCTACAGTTCTTAGCTGTATGCTTCAGCTTGCCTCTGATCCTCTAACAATGCTTTGTATTTGGTTCCTAGAAGATACTGACAGACTGTTTCAACTAAAGCTGCTTGTGATTTCTTGTTCTGACAAGGACCAGAACAACAGCAGGGGTGTCCTTACCATCATCAGTATCACTGTCAGGGAAAGAAGAGTGCCAGCACTGAGCAGTCTGCTCAGGCCTCTCTTGGCACCAGAAATCGTGGTGGTGACAGCTTCTTGGCTCTATGAATGTTGCTAACATACCACACAATCTAGACCCCGAGAGCCTCAATGGGCTGCACCTATGTTTTTCTTCTTATTTAGTATGAAGTAGAGTCGTGTATGCATAAAACGATTTAACAAATGTTCTGTAACCATTTAAACTATTGCAACAAATACATTTTTTATTGTAAAAATAGTACTTCAATAGCCATCTGACAGATGACTGTTTTTTCCCTAGAAATATTGTCTAAATGGAATAGTAGTGGCCCAGTGAGCATGGAGGACCCTGGAAGTAATAAATGATGATCAGAGCTCTGTAGAAGGCTAAGATTTGTGGCTGTTTCAAGTAGATGACTGTAAGATCTTAGGTGTTAGGGAATTTGAGTACATGACCAGTTTACTTACTTTAAATAAATTCTAAATTCTTAAGATATATGCTGTTCTTTTTCCCTCCTAGCTCTGATTTTCACAAGGCAACTCATAAAAATGTAGGCTCTTCAAGGCATTGTTAGGATAAGGGCTGGTAATGTCGTTTAGGGGGAAGATACTTCATTGACTCCGGAAACCTTGACGTCATATCTTAAGGCTTTATTTTTTTCTACCAGACAGAGTCAAAGCTTTATTGAGGGTGATCCAACTGGGGGTTGTTTATGGATAATAACCCTGTGAAATCCCAGATTCTTTCATGACAAAATCACTTCCATCCATTCAATCTTGAAGGAGCAAAAGACTTCTTCTGCAAGTGAGGGTTAATACATTTGAATGTTCTTTTTTCTGAGATTACGAATGCATTCTTTTTCCATATCCAACAGTTCTTGATCCATATCCAACTGTTTTTGTTTCATAGCCTTCTGTTTATTTTTAGAATGCTAGTCGTATTTTTTTAGACGCTTATTCAGTTTATGGTAATTCCTTTTTTTAGATTACTCTCTTATTTATGTGAGTTCAGGAGTGATCTCTCATTGGGATCTTTCCATTAAATTAATTTTTCTCATGGCAGCCATATCGTGGCTGGTTGGATTTTTTCTGTCCATGCTTACTCCTCCGTGTTTGAGTTCTCTGCACTGACTTTTCCAGGACCCCAGGGTTCTCAGATGAGAACCAACTCTTATATTTCTGATTCCATATTATTGTCTTAAGGAAATATAACCAATCCGTTTTGAGAATCAGGGTGTCATTTGGCCCAGCTCTTCGTCGGAGGATTGTCACTGACCTTCTTTGACATTCCGGTGATATTGCTCATTATGTATGCTATATTGCTCAGATCCTAACCAGAGTCCAAGCTATTTCCAGCCTCCATCTGCAGACCCAGTGCTCTGTTTCCTCACAGAGGGTAGAACATTGTTAGAGCTAGATCTCATGGGAGTTGAACACAAAGATGCCACGAGTCATTTCCAGTAGTGGAGCTTATGGGTTTGCCTCTTCGAGGTCTTATTTTCTGTGTTTTCATTCCATTCTGCTCCCCAGATAAAGTTAATCCACTTTTGACCATGAATATATCTTTTGAAATATGTACTAATAATGTTTCAACTGTCATGTTGTGTTTTTGTGTATGAGGATTCAGTGCATACTGTCTCTAACGTATTTGCCAGAAGACCTCCCAAAAACATATTTTAAAATATATGTTTTATATTGTCCAAACTAACCTTGGACAGTTTCATAATAGGTTATGTTTTCTACAGAATCCAAAGATCGGAAGGAATACAGAACATGTTAGTTCTCAAATAAAAGCAGGATATTTATCAGAGCATGAAGCATCTAAACACAAGAATGGAGAAACCTGGAATATAAAATTTAAGATTGGTATACAGGATATTTTACAGTTTTAATATATTTAACCTATGGATACAAAATTTAAAGGTGTCAAAACATACCTATCGGGATCTATCAATCGACTAATCAATTAATCAATAGATAGATATAATAAGCATAGTTCAGGGATTCTGAGACTTGAATATGTGATTGTCGGGTATATAACTCTCCAACAAAAGACACGTTCAGAATGCTATCAAGAATGTGCAATTGACTTTATCTTGTAAAATACCTTATTCTATAAAATATCTTACTCCATAAAATATCTTACTCTATAAAAATATTTTAAAGTGTCATCAATTCATATTTGACACAAAATGTTGAAGTTTTTAAAATCTAATATCACATTAAATCACTTTATTGATTCAGTACAAAAAAAGCTTAAATTGGCAACATGAATATTTAAAATAAGTAGCATGAATCAACTTTCTTGCTAGGTTATTCAACTTAAAATTTCAGAAACCAAATGAGGAAATATACATGCTATTCAGAAATAGGTGGGATAATTTTTTCCTCCCTTGGAAAAAATCCATTTATTTCAAGTATTTACATATTGATCTTATCAGTGCTAATAATACTAATACAATTCAAACTTTCAATTGTGCCAAACTTTCAAAATTTTTCCATGCTAGTTTTCCAATGAGAATGTGGCAATATGTATAAAAGTATATATGAACCATTCATTTTTTTAGCCAACAAGTATTTAGGGACATCTACTCTGTATAGAGCATAACTAAGTTTTAAGTAGAACTCAAATAAGTCACACTTTTTGCTATGGTAACCATCTGTTATTTTTGTCTACACAGCATCGTTTTCTTTGGGGAATTTTCTATCCCACAGAGCACCTGAACATGGTATATCAACTTTCAATATGTAGGGGCTCTATCAATATTTATTAAATTAAATAATTAAGATTCTTTCTTATAATATGATTCAAATACAATAACAAATGAAAAGAACAAAGAATTTAAGAATGTAAGATAAAGAATACAACTTTAAGCAAATGAGAGCCATGAAAATGACTACATTATATCTAATATTTTTTAAAAGTAATTTTCTTACTCATACAGAACACAAGAAACAAATTGTTTCTGTATATATAAGCCCATGGTAAGAATTTTTCCAGCATTCAATGAATACTTCTTGGATTTTAAGAGACTATCATTCTGAGATATTCCATTGTGGGGGACTCTCCAGCATTACATTTTATTACTCTCAGCCACCAGGTCCTCAGTTCTCGCTTCTTCTGTCTCCTTAAATTTCTATGTTCTACACTTAATGACACCTTTGGAATATGTAGATAAAGATATGCACTTTGTTTTTTTTTTGTTTCCATCAGATAGCATTGCCATCCCTCCACATGTGTAAAGCACTGTCTTTCCAAGACTGAATCTGACAGAAAATGTCACAGAGATTTTATGTGTCAACATTTCTCCTAGTTGCTCCCAATTTTATCCTTTCCATTGCCTGTTTATTTTAAAATGAAACACATTTTTATAAAGGGCATTTGTGTTGAGACTTCCAACCATGCTCTTTCTTAGAGGACTGTTCTTTTCTTTAAAATACCAGGATTTGCATATCCAAATTCAGTTTAACCTCCTTGCTTTCATTATCCCAAACTTTCACATATCAGGAAGCTGGTTCCCATTCTAAGTTGAAGGGGAAAGTTGGGATGGTAAGAAATAAAAGAGACCATTGAGTTGACAATAGCTTTCTGTTGGCTACTGAAGGCTACACTACTTTAAGGAGATGTTTCAAAGGAGAAAGAGGAGCACTTGAAAGTCATATTGAATTTATTTTCAATGCATTACAAGATTACAACTTTTTATAATTATTCACCTTTTTAAAACAGCACTTGCAATAAATACTTTGTATTTCTGAAGTCTTACTATTTCGTTATCTTGCCATTTCTTTCCCTTTTAGTTGCCATCCTGAAGGAAGAGTTAAAATTGCATGCAGATGTGTTACTTGTAATAACCAAATTTCAAACACTCTACTGGGAAATAATGTTACTTGAGAAATACACTGATAGCAAAACTCTCAAATCAAAGAATAACAAGAGCTTTCTGTAAAATTAGATTCACCAAATGATGTGAAATGTTGATGCTCACATAGTCAACCCAGGCACTCTTAATAACCAATGTCACTAGTTAAAGATTAAATATTTAAGTATATATTTAAGTATTAAGGTACTTTATAAACTTGCTTTAGAATAAAAGAATAAATCTTACTAGGTGGAAGAAATTCAACGTGCTTGAAATGAATAGAATTAACTATGCATCTCCAATATTATATATTTTGATTTATATGTCAATCCCTAATTTATTAATTGAAAGCATAGCTCTTTGACTTCCATCAAAATGCTGGTGTCTACACTGAAAAGTCTAATATTGAGAAAAAATGTTCATAAGATAAAATCAATGTCATGCACAGGAAAGACTATAAACAGAGAAGTGCAAAAGAATCACAGCTCAAGAATTTCATAGCTGTGTGACCTTAGGTAAGAACTTAACCTCTTTTTTCTTCTGTAAAGTAAACTCACTGCAAGCTTGTTCCAAGAGTTAAAGTGGCTAGCTGAGTATCTGGCAGTAAAACTACAAAATAATAGATTTAGATTATATCATATTCATTATTATTATCATCAAAATTACTTTAACGGTATATGCTATTTCTCTATACCTTCAGTCAAAGTTCAGGCACTGAGATATTTTGAACATATATTTTGCTCACAAAATATTTTGCAAAGCTGCTACATATTCAAGAGGGAAGAGTAAACACTTTACATCATAGGTATACTCATAAAGACAGGTACTTAACACTAAATGTAAAATAATGAGTCTCTATCTTACCATCTATTATTGGTTCAGACATGGTAAACATATTTTTTGAGTTACCTATAATAAAGAGTAAAAAGCACGCTAGAAAGTTGTTAACTAAGAAAATCCTTCAGAACAGATTTAAGCTTCGATTATAACAAGAACAATAGTCAAGTAATTTTTTTCTTATAGCTTTCTTAAAAATAAATCAACATTGTCAGTTTGGAACTGTCTACTCATTAAATATGAGCTTTTTAGTTTCAATCCTTTTACTTTATTAAAAAGAAAATATCTATAGAGTAAAGAGCAAATTAATGAATGTTTTTAAATGATGAGTTGAATTCATTTTGTATACATAGAAAAATATCATATTTTAGGAAGATTATTTTGGAATTATTTCCCCTAAAATGAGTGAGCTTCTTATAACCATGCCAGTATGTCTATAAACAGAAAAATAAGTAGAAACAAGTTCTAGGTTAACTGGTCATGATAATAGAACAAATCCTTTAAGTATAAAGGGACTAGATAAAATTACAAGTTTCATATCTTTCTGTCTAGAATAAACTTCTCTTCGTCAAGTCAGCTGTCTCCTCTTCGTCTATAAATCCTCTGAAGAGGCAGTTTACACATAACACAGGTGTTAAATATAATCTACCCCTTTGGTTATTTACCTTTAAGATTAGATATATTCATTGGTTTAAGAGGAGAGCAGAAGCCTTGACTGCTTATGTGTTAGGGAGGAAAAGAAATTTTAGGGACATATTCTAGCCTAAGCCAAAGTTAACACGTCTTGGCTTTCATTACTCAAAGGAATGCCAAGTCTAGTTGGGAATAGGACCTGCCACTGTGTCATCACCTCACAACTGTTAGATGCTGACAATAACCCACTTTGGAGCTAATATCCTGACAAACACCACTCTCCCATGATTTAGTTTTGGCATATTTGCAAGTATTCATGAACACTGCCAGAAAAATAAGTTATTCCTACGGGAATTCTTGGAATAAATTAAAAAATAATCATTTCCTTAGTTATGATTTTTATGTACTGATAAAAAGTAGTGAAGCAGGAAAATTTGTGGGCAAAATGAGCTCTTAATCATGTTGATTACGTATTTGTAAAACATTAAACACGATTTCACGATGTGCTCTTGAAATCATAAGAAAAGAGAAGCTCAGAATTACAACCTAAGAGGCAAGGGAAAAAATTCTCATGAATGACTATATGTTACGTATAATGTTTATAATTAAAATAAAAAGTGACTGCTTTGCTATTCTTCACTCAGACCCTGTATTTTTTAAAATGGGATTCCAGTGGCATTTTGCTAATTATGAGTCATGATACACCTAAAACCTAGTTCTTAAAGAGAAAAGGAGGCAGAAATTTCCAGCCTCTAATTTAGCCAGCTCAACTGTTCAGATTTTAAAACCGGGAATATAAAATCTCACTATGTTGTGTGAAGAGCCAAGTAATATATAGATAGCTATAAAAATAAGAACATATAAATATCAGAATTACTACTTTTAAAAAAATCTGTGAATTGAGGACCATTTAGAAAGTAAGAATTCTTATAAAAACTAAAAGATATTGTAAAGAATGGAACTTAAAGTAACTGGATATTAGCTTGAACTTTCCCCCTCAACTTAAATACCCCTATAACTGCATTTATATTTGAGGTAAAATTTAGATTTATATCATAACAATCCTTTCTTGAAATCAAAACATGATTCATTGACTGTCTTTGAGTGACAGTGGTGCTCACCAAATAGGTCCTCTGCTTCACCATACTTCTTCCTCCCCCACCCCCGGAAGTTAGTGGGACCACGTTAATACCTCCAGCCATTAAACTCTGAGCAAACGTGGTATGAGTTCCTCCTTGGCCTATACAGGTATATGCATGGCTGAGTCGCTTTGCTGTGCACATGAAACTATCACAACATTGTTAATCAGCTATACTCCAATATAAAATAAAAAGTTAAAAGTAAAAAAAAAAAAAACTAGTAAGCAATACTCTGTTTCTTCCAAAGCCACAGTGATTCAAGAGTTTACATGTTGCAGAGCCTAAATTATTGCCTTGTCACTTTGTGTTTCATTTAGTACTCTCAGTTGTCCTATGGAGTAGTGTTATATCTATTTGATAAATTAGGAAACTGAGAATAAAATTGGTCATCACTGACATGATGGACGTAGTAAAAATATATGTCTTGGGATCAGACAGAAAAGCGTTCAAGTCCTATCTTTGCCATTTGCTTCTTACGTGATCTTGGCCAGGTTATATTTTAAAGCCTCAGATCCTTCACCTGAAAAATGGGAATTATTGCAGTACCTCTTTGTGGGATTATAGTGAGAATTTAGTGACATATGTTAAGCTCTTAGCACATTGTAGACACTCAATAATGGAGATCCATTTTTCTTATATTGTCACAAACCCACAGGCTGTTTGACATCTTTTAATCTTTGACTTTTTTCTAACGGTTAGAATAGGACATAGGGAAAAATCAGATTTAAGATGGGGCATTTTCATATTACAGAGAATCAGGTACAATCAAGTGTGCCACCATGGCACAAAGATATAAATTCCTTACATGGAAAAGATTCTTTCTTTGGTTCTTCTTCTTTTTTTTTTTTTTTTTTTTAATGTGGGCAATATACTTTACTACACTTGTCCAAAAATTAAATATTGCAGAATTATAAATTCTGGGTTCCATAGTAAATTCTTTAGAAAACGTTTGTTTTTTTAACCTTTTGTCAATTTTAGGAGGAACACATTTTGAGTTAGGAAGATGGAACTGTAAGAGGAGATCCATTGTTAAGAGTTCTCTGTTAAGATTCCAGGGAATCTTTGAAGAATATTTGTACCTAAGAACACAAGGATGATAAAGGTGATCTTTCTAAATGATTATCTAAATTATGATTATCTATTAGCTGTCTATTGCCTGATTAAATCTTTCCATTTTTCCCCCTCAAGAATAAAGTTTAAATTTTGTAGCATTTGTGTAAACTGATCTGCTTTCTGTTGATTTTTCAGACTCACCACCATCTTTTCCTGGTAAGCATTAAATCAAGTTATATTCAATTTCTCAACTGATCCATATTCATTTATCCCCCCAGTCATTATACGTGCAAACCTATGATAACATTTCCATTGCAGACCTGGGGCTTATTGTTCTCTAGGGTGAGAATATAAACCAATTAAGAATAGAGTCATTTTTAGGGATGAGTAAAGAAGTTGTTTGGAAGATAAACCTTCCTGAAGAGACAAGCAGACCTGAGAAATGGCGAAATATCAGGAGAAAGAGCATTTGAGCATCTGGATCTAGCCATACATAAAGTCAGAACTATACCATCTGACTTCCCATGTACAGACGACAAACATATAATTTCTTTCATTTGCAACTATACTTATTCACAGATTTTCATTTTTCTAATTTTCCCCCAAATTTCCTTAAGGTGTGGACGCTAAATTTAATGTGCATAGGAATCTCTGGAGAAGCTTGTTAGTGACAGATTTATGGCTTCACTTTTAGAATTTCTGATTTAACCATTTGGAGAAAGAACCCAGGAATTTGTATTTTTTAGCCAATATCTCATGTGTTTCTTATATATCTGAGGTTTTCCTACTTTAAGAAAAATTGGCTTTAAGGATTAAGAAATTACATGTTTTGACAGTACTTGAAAAACATAGCAACATACATCAGCAACTTTGCCTGGTACAAATATTGGGTGTCCTTCTTATCCCTGCAAATATACATACAATGAATTATATTTGTTTTACTCAATCAGATAACTGAAAATATGAAATCAATGACTGTATTTTTATAGCGTCATCCCTCTGATCAATAACCATTGGCTGTCTTTACCTAACCCTCAACACCAGGGCACACTAACAAATAATCATTGAATTTAATGACTTCATATTGCCCTAGGTTCAGGACAGCTGTTCCAGAACCTTCTAATGTGAACTGATACTTCTCACTGCTGATGGCGGCCGTGGCCCATGCCATCGCACCATCTGCTCAGCTCTCACTCGCAGCAGCTGCTGCTCTTGCTTTGGCAGCCTCTGCCTGGCTCTCTGTGCCTCGCACCTGCACTACTCCTCTGCACTGCTGCTAAAATCACAATACGTTTCACCCTCCACTCCTAAACAGAGGAATTCCTTAGTCATTTCTCCTTTTAGATTCAGAGAAGCCCTTTGTGAAACATCTACAGGGCTCACTTTAAAAATCCCTTCCTTCTCAAACTTAGCAATTTCATACTATTAATGATTACTTAAATTGGAGGCGGGGGGCGGGGGGAGGGGCGGGGGGGACGGGCTTAGTCTTGTTTGCCACAGCAGAAGTACAGAGCTTCACAAATGCAATTGTAATGATACTTGTTCAGATGATGCTTGCTCTTAAAAAATAGTAATAATAATAATAATAAAATAATTTTTAAGAACTCAAAAATTTTACTAAATACAGAAGAGAATAAACTCTTAGAGCTTTTTGCAATTTATTCATATATATTTATATATATAAATATATATATAAACAAATGTGATGACTATAAGCTTACCATATGTTTGATTAACAAACAGAGAGAAAAGTAGTATGCTACTCTCAGTGAGAAATATAAAATTTTAGAAACATGAATTTATAAACCAGTTTGGGAGATATAAATACATAGAAATGATTGAAATGTTAAGATATAGAATGATCGATTAAAGTGTTTCTTTAGAAGAGCTCATCTCCAAAACACTTCTTCAGTGCCCTCCTTTATCTCTGAAGGCAGATGACTCCTCCTCTGCAGAAAATGGAGGGTTTATAAATTAGAGAAATTAAACAAGAGGAGCTTTGGATTCAGGGACGCAAAATGAAGCACGAGGCAAGGATGCAATAGAAGGAAAAATTAAGGGAGAGGCTAGTACATGATAATCTCTATATGCTGTGTCAGAATTCTAAGTTTTAATCTTCCTCCCTGCTCCTAGAATACCAGCAGTCAATTCTATAACGATCCATACTCTTTAAATTAGGAGATTATATTTTCCCTTTGGTGTGTGTATAGGGGGGGACCCTCCACATTTTTGTATTTGAGGTGTTTAAAGAATTGTTTTAAGAGAGAAAATCATGGTTCTTGTACAAGTATAACATAATCGTGTCAAACAAAAAACAAATCCGAATTAGTAAAGACAGACTTTGTTCAGAAGGCTTATTGCGAGGGAGGGAAAGAGGCTATTGCCTGGAAGAGAGACCAGAACTAAGTATGAGCTTTATTATGCTGAAGCAGAGGGCAGTCGGATTTCTAAGGGCTGGGTGAGCTAGAAGAAAAGTACTGGAGAAGATTGGGAGGAGGTCAAATGCCATCTGTGTTTGTGAATTGGTTTTATCCAAAGGAAAAATAAACTTCTCCTATCTTTAGGACAGGAGGTAGTTTCATAGCTCAGAATAAGGCACCCTACTACAATCAGGGTCCCATCTCCCACAGAAACAGAGAGTAGTGCTATCTCTTTTGAAATAATTAAAAATAATTCTGATAAGACTAGGGGTCTTTGTCTAGGCACATTATGAAGGTAAATAATAATCTTTCCTATTGTAGAGGAAGACAATCAACAAAACAAAGAAGCAAGCCCATGGGAACTCAGTAAACTTTGAAAAACATTTTTATATATATATATATATATATATATATATATATATATATATATATATATATATATATATATATATATATATATATATATATATATATATATATATATATATATGTCATGGCTTCTTTCCAGACTCAGCTATGATAGAAAAGTTTTGCCTTTCTCTGTGTGTTAATTGCTACTTATGCTTTCATATTCTAGAATAAACTGATACTTGAAGATAAAATTGTACTATTTCTCCTTGGGAAAAAAATAATATACACACATGTATTTCTCTGTCACTGCTGCTCCTCGTATAGACTTCACTAGCAATAGCAATTTTACCTCTTAATCCACATAACCTAATTTCTTTGTACAGAGAAAAACACAGAAGGCAGAAAAGTAAGAATTGACTGTCATACGCAAACATTTTAAGAAATTAACTGAATACATGTAACTGGCAACGTTGAATTGTATCTGAGTTCTATGTTCCTGGAAAGTAGTAACAAATCCAGAAATCCCCAAGCCTTGTGTGTTCCAAGAAAAGGCTAGCCATAAAGGACCTTCCAACTCTCACATATTTAGAAATAAGACACTTCTCCCTCCTTCCTCATGACTCTCATATACTTGTGTATGATTCTTTTGTTTAGTTGCCTCTATAAAACCCCAGACTCCTCCTTTTCTTTGAGACGTTCTTCATCTCTTTTTCCCTATCACAGTAGGCTGAACACAGTTAACTCCTTAATTGTTCTGTGCATTTGTCTTTCACATAGCACAACTTTCTACAGCCATGTACACCCCTTTTATAATAATTTACTAATAATTTCTGGAGGTAGGAAAACATTTCACACACAATAAAGGTCAAGGCTTTTCTTAATTATAGACACACCGACTCCCAGACATAAAACAAACACATGAGAGCTTATAGTTTCAGCTCTACAATCTCAGCCACAGGTCACAAGTAAAAATACACAAGAACTCGCACATTCCTTCCCAGCAGGCACAAATTTATTTATTTATTTGAGGTGGCAAACAGACAAATCCATGAAAATAACAAACTGGATTCTCCACCATCTCTTACCTAGTGGAGAACAGGTTAATACCATTGATCAACCAAGAACACCAAACAGTCAGACGATAAAACCAAATTATCAATTATTGCTGCCACCCACCAATGGGGAACCATTTAGTGGTTGTACATGAACCAGAGACAAAAAGGAAAACACAGAATCAGAAGAGAGGAGGAAAAACAGCAAGAGGAAAAGAGAGTCACAAGCTGTAAAATTTCATTATCATTTGGAATTCACTTTAGGAGCAAAGAAAAGCCATGCCTGGGGTTAAGCATCCCAGTAAGCACTCTTCTCCATCAGTACAGTTTACTAAACTCTGGCAGGTAAATCCACGAGGATCTCGGGGTTATCTGTAAAATGAAAGCCACATTGCTGTTTGATTCCTCTGTGGTCAAGTTTACCAGTTGCTAATCCTGCCCTCACAGATTGAGCTTCCTTGTCAGCGTCTGTAGTGTTTCCTTCTCAAATATAAGCTGACAGCCATAGATCAGCAAATATTTTGAGCATAAGAATAAAAGATATCAAAGCCAACAAACAAGGAAAGTCATTATAAAGTAAAAAGAGCCCATTCAGTTTACAGGTTTTTAAAATGGGAGAAAAAATGATTTTGCATACTATACAAATATGCTCATTGTGTTATCTTATCCACCCCTACCAGAAGCAGCTATCAAATGATTTACTCAACAAACAAGAATGCAGAGATTTCCAAATGAAGTTTAAGTGGTTAAGAAGACAAAGGAGAACCAAGAGGTAGGCAGGATCACTTTTTGAGGGAAGTGATTTGTTAATTAATACTATGAAATATATCATAAAAGCTATAAAGAACCACCGGGGAATTCTGTGTAGGATATGATAGTGTACACAGTACTTTCACAAATATTGACATTTTCTGAAACAGAGCACATTATAAATTCACTTCAGGATTTTCTAACGTCCATCCTAATAGAGAAACCAAATGCTTAAAATAAGTCACAAACAATTTGCTTCTAGGTGACTCTTTTCTAGAAGTTAGAGCCCATATTTTCATTCCTATTCTAGATTTAAGATATAGAAGTACTGATACTATGCTATATAGCCCATATAGGATAGTCTCTCCATTTCCCAGGGTTACTGGAGATTGATAAAAGAGAGGCAACCGGGGAAGTACAGGGAGTATGTCTTACACTGCCTCCAGTTAGGTGAGTTAACTTCTCTGACTACACATCCAAAGAGAAAGATTAATCTTCCTACTGACTATTCAGAAGCTGAGGAGCCCACTTCTGCATCCAAATGTGTTGTGCACCAAAAATATACAAAACTCATGGGTTACTTAGTGAAGGCTTAAGGAATTTTGTTTCTTTTTTGCATTTTTAAAATTGTTTAGCATTTTCTAATTTCTCTCTCTCTCTCTCTCTCTTTTTTCCTGATTCTCTAAGTGACCTGTATCTTTCTTCTACTGTCTTGTCTTTAAGTATTTCTTATCCACTATTTCTTGAAAATAGTTACATCCCTTTGTTCTTCTTGTTCCTTTCTTACTCTGCCATTTCAAGCCTCCCCCAAATGCTAAATATAAAGGATATCGTTCTCCACCTACAGTGCTGTTGGGTCTGAAGTCGGGAGGGATAAACTCTGCTCCCATTGGAGGATGGTGACATTTGCAATTTTAATCTAACCCCGCCTGTGCTAGATGTGGAGAGGTGCGTTCTTGAGTTCACCTTAATTCATTACTCTGATGTCTCCTCAAAATGAATGCTTCACAACATCTGACCTGGAGTATAAAAGTTGAAGAAGAACTGATGAAGAACAATAAGATAGTGGAAAAGAAAAATTTCACCTAACACTTGCTAAAAATAGCAAGGAAAACTGTATTCAAGACTATCGCAGGGACTTCCCTGGTGGCGCAGTGGTTAAGAATCCTTCTGCCAATGCAGGGGACACGGGTTTGAGCCCTAGTCCGGGAAGATCCCACATGCCGTGGAGCAACGAAGCCCGTGCGCCACAACTACTGAGCCTGCGAGCCACAACTACTGAAGCCCGCGTGCCTAGAGCCCGTGCTCTGCAACAAGAGAAGCCACCTAAATGAGAAGCCCGCGCACCGCAACGAAGAGTAGCCCCCCGCTCGCTGCAACTAGAGAAAGCCCGTGCGCAGCAACAAAGACCCAGTGCAGCCAGAAATTAACTAATTAATTAATTTGTTTAAAAAACGACTTTTGCAATAAAGCTCAAGACTATATTGCAAGAGGGAAGAAAGATTGAACTCAACTCTGTTGAAAAAATAGAGGATTTTAAATGCTGGAGTGAGCTAATGGAAAATTACTAGAGGGCATTAAGGGGTAGTTCGGTCCATTTGATTAGGCCTCTGTGTTTACTAGTTGTTGCTTATTGAAATTAGGCTCCTAGCCTCCCACAGAGACTGGGAAGCAGTGGCTCTGCTTTTCTTGATGGTTACATTTCAAAGGATGGTTGCAAGGTCCTTGAGAAAGACATTCCTGGGTTGTAGAAGTTTCACATTTCAAAGAAGAGAAAAAGATCTTACAAGTGCAATTTTCTAAAGTAAATGCTCTAATAAAAGGGAGTTCAAGGGCCCATAGCCAGGAAGAGGCCTAACATTTTGTCAAGCTGTTAAGGCTGTCTTGGTCAGCAGCATAGAGGGTATTCTAGGAAATACATGTATTTAAATTTAATTTATCAAAAATCTGGAATATGTATGTGTAACATAATCAAATTAAATTAAAATCCTGTGCCTATTTGTCTTACAATAGTGAAAGAAGTGATATCAGTTTTTCCCTTACTTTTCATTTTGTTGTTCCTTTCTTTAACAAATAATTACTGAACAAGTCTTCTTTGTTAAGTTCTTTGTTTGAGAAACACAAAGCACACACACACATAAGAGAGAGGCAGACTTTTCAACAGCAGTGGGAATTAAGTCCTTGAAATTAAGGCTTTTACTCAGAATCATCAAATTCCAGGAAAAGTTTTTACTAACAATGTTTAGTCAAAAAATTGAGCCAGGATGATGGATTCATGGGCTGGAATTCAGGTAGGATAGAAACTAGAAATGGAATAATTGCTCCTACAGCATTGTATTCCTTTCACCAAAAAATCATAGGGAAGTTAAAGAAGATGCGTCAGGTGCTAATTCTTATGCACAGGAGCTTCTTTCCAGGCTGAGTCATTACCTCCTTCCCACACCACCCCCCCGCCACCCCCGTTAATACTCATTTCTTACACTGATTCTAGAAGCTCTACTACATTTTAACTGGGAGTCCCTACATCATGACTTCATCACTAGAAGAACCAAAAAAAGAAAAAATCCAAGCTCTAGCAGCTATTAGTTTTGTCTTTTTAAAAATTTAGTTATTGAAAATTAACGAATCAGCCTATTGAATATTCTTAAATATTTGGTCAGGAACAGTAGAGTCTTCTCAGATGATCAATATTTTATTTAATAAAAACATATCAAACACATATGATTATTAGAATAACAATTTCGGGGGTTTTTTAAATTGAAGTATAGTTGATTTACAGTATTGTGTTAGTTTCAGGTGTGCAGCAAAGTGATTCGTTATATGTATATTTTTTTCAGATTCTTTTCCATTATACGTTATTACAAGATATTGAATATTTGCTTGTGCAAGTTCGTGTGCCTGACACACAGTGAGGCCAAACAAACCGAAACATCAGAGTTTGGAGAAAGGTTTATTGCACGGCCATGCAAAGAGACGGGTGGCTCATGCCCCCCAAAACCCGGAACTCCCCAAAAGTTTTCAGCAAAGCATTTTTAAAAGCCCAGTGAGGGAGGGGTGTTGCAGGGTATGTGATCAGCTCATGCACAATTCTCTGATTGGCTAATGGTGAGGTAACAGGGTGGTGGCACAGGGGTCAACATTATCAGTCCTTAGGCTCCAGGAGGCCTGGGGCTATGTGCTCATGGTCATCAAGTTGTTAATGTCTTCCAGTTGGTGGGCGTGGTTCACTTTTGTAAAACAGCTCAGGAAATGTGCATCAGAAACTGTTATCTAGGTACTTCAGAGAGGAGCTAAAGCAGAGGATATCTATAGTAATATTTTAGAAAGATCCATGTGATTATGGCACTTGGCGTTGCTACGGAACTCTTTTGTGTATGGGTGCATTTTATTTATCTGTCCTTCCTTTTCTTTATAAGTTTTAGGCATGATGTTTCAGCACTCTTATTTCTGAGAAAGAAGGAACATACCATTTTTATACTTCCTGCTTCCTACAGATGTCTTCCTGAAAATTGGAGAGAAATTACAAGCCTGTCTTTAAGTTGAAAATAGGAAAAACTGGACATAGAGTTAAAAAGGGGACGGGGCTAGGGAGTTTATGATTGTAACTGCCAAGATGACTCCAATAATTCTTGCCTCCTGTTATTTATGCCCTTGTGTGATATCCTTCTTAACTGAATTAGGGCTACTCTGTGTGACCAATGGAATACTACACTGTGTGACTTCCCAATCTACATGGTAAAACTATCACAGCTTCTATTTGTGCCCTTGGATCACTTACTGGGGATCAATAAACTGCCCTACTGTGAGGACATTTAAGCATCCCTGTGGAAAGGCCAATCAGGAGAGCTACTAAAGGTCCCACCAACAAACAGAACCAGTTTTCAAGAGGTATGAATGAGTGAACTTGGAAACAGTTAAGCCATCAGGAGGGATAGATGCCTGAGCCTGCAGAGGATTGCATCTGATTGCAATCAATGAGAAACTCCAAGACAAAACTGCTCAGTCAAGTCGGTCCCAAATTCCTGATCCCCAGAAACTGAGAGGTCATATTTATTGTTTGAAGCCACTAAGCTTTGAAATGAGCTGTATTACAAGAAGGTGAGCAGAATACGTTACCCCAAATGTGCCACTTTGGCACATCGATTGTTTTGAGCTGAAGGCAAATAGGACCCAGCAGACTCAGGAAGAGCTTTTTGCCTCTCCTTTAACTGCCTAAACTAATTTAAACTAGGAAAAGAGCTATTACCAGAGATAACTTTTTATATCAGAAAGACTTATCTGTATGGCAGGGCAAACATCTGTTTACCAAACTCTTCTCATCCTCCTGGGAATTGTCTCACTCGCCTTTGAAGCCCCAGACCCCTACCCACTTCTCTGTAGCTCAGAATGGTGTATAATCCTCAATTGTCTGACTGCCTATGAGTCTACTATATTTTTATGGGGACGCCCATATGTACAAATTTTTTTTTCTCCTTTTAATCTATCTTACATCAATTTAATTATTAGGCCAGCCAAAGAACCTAAAAAAGAAAAAGGGAAGAGTTTTCCACCCCTACAGAAGCTATAAATCATAGGACAAGAGGGGGAAAAAAGTTTAAAGGGCTGTGATATCCAGGAGGTTTCTTAGAATTTATATCCCAGAAATTCCTTTGACTTTATTCTGTGTGTGACAGATGTTTGAATTTCATAGGGTCTAGAGAATTTCAGGTGCGGGGCCCAAGTTTCTGGGCAAGTCTAGAGTTGTTGAGGCATTGCGACACAGAGGACTTTGAAGCAAACGTACAGTTTTACTGACTGATGTGAAGAAGCAATCAGCTTCAGAGGGAAATTTAGTAGGTAAGAGTTCAGCCATGGAGGAAGAGAAGGGAGAGGAGTCTGGGATGAATGGAAAATGGGAATGAAGCCATTGAATTGGAAAAGGAAAAAAAAAAAAAAAAAAAAATATATATATATATATATATATATATATATATATATATATATATACATCTCAGCAGGAAGTTCTCACAGGAGATGTTATTAGGTTAACTCTTACCCTAAGGATATTATAGCCATAATGTATGTAACTTTTCTTGTACAAATATCATTTTCAAATAGAGTTTAATGCACAGACACTAGTTTCTTCTTTCTCTGTATTTATGTTTGTGTTTTCTGAAATTTTTGGTAGCCAACCTTTAAGTAAATGATTGATTTTTTTAAGTTTTTTTAATTCATATATTTTAACAAACATGTTGTGCTTATAAACATATTAGTCTTTCTCTATCTCCAAAAGATTTTTGGGGATAATTCCAATTCTATTCTATTCTATCATGTTATCATATCATATGTTAGACCAATGTGTCTTGATTTTCTGTTTTAGAAAAAAAAGTCATGGCAGATCATTTCTTACTATGCTAAGAAGCTTAAACAGAAAAAGAACAATGTATGAAAATAAGAGAGATGTGAACGAAGCAGCCAACTGGCATCCATGCTTCGGACTCATATGCAAATCAAGTTATTCTGTGCTTTCCAACACTTCCCAAATTCTTTTAAAACCATATTTGAAGCTGGATAGCAACTCTCTATGAAGACATCAGTGATAAAAATGCAGACAGCATTGTGTTGGGTAGAGCAATGCCAGGAGTTGACAGGACCAACAGATAAAACCAAAGCAATTAAGTTTCCATAAACACTTGACTTGGTGTTGAATCAACACTCTTCTTTCTAAACAGCAGTGTAGCAAGGCATAAATAACAAATCATACATTTCCAATCTATAAACCATGCTGCTTTGATGAAGTAACAGAATTCTTTTCCAGCTTTTCTTTTTACCATGTGGAAGAAAAAAAAAGTTACTCAGTAATTTGTGAGTTTTACTTGAGATGTGAATTTCTCTCTCCGCAAAATATTAAAAGATTTATAGATGAGATGTGGCATGCTTCCAGCTTACTACCATCCCTCTCCAGCAACAACGACAAATTCTTATGGCTAGAGGTGAGCAATTTTTGAATGATATTTAGTCATTCTTTCTCACAAACTGTTTTCCAGGCATTTATTACCAGCTCTTTGGCAAAGCTAGAAAATGCTGTCTCAAGAGCCTTCAATCTTTCTGTTATTTTTTATTTCCTATCCCCCATCTCAACACATAACACAAAATAATTCATGACTACACACTCTTTGCCTTATTTCATTCCCTTGTAGATAGGTATTCAATTGACCTTTCTCAGGAAAGATCCAAGGAACACATTTTTATTAAATAATAGTGTCTTCTTTCTTCCAAAGAACAAAGGCAAAATCCACAATGGAAAAAAAAAGAAAGAAAAAGAAAAAGATACCAGAACCTATGTAGAGACTTCAATATAAATGGTCATGCACTCATGTAAACAAGCATTTCCCAAGTTTTCAGAATAATAAAATAAATCAAAAACATCTGATTTTACCTGTGATTTTCTACACTCATATATGATTTCTGTCTGTGCAGCAATGCCCTTCTTTGCTTTAAAAGTCTTATTTATCTGCCCTTATCTAGCTCAAATGGCATCTAGAGTATTTTAGTATCTAATACAATATGATTTAAAATTTCCAGACGTTTCAAGGCAGTCCGTTGCTTCCACAAGACTTTGGACAAATTTTTATTAGAAAGCTCTCATATCGCAGGTAGTTTTCCTGTTAAACAAGAAGTTCCTTAGGAAAATGCACTATTTATCTTTTCATTGCCAGAATCTCAGTGTCTGGCATTTATAGTGCAGTTGCCATAAATACATTGTATGTACTATATACCAGGTGCTAGATTGCAAACTTCATGAGATTGAGCAGTTTATATATTTGATTATTTCAGGTTTCTTTAGTGTCTAGGGGAGAGCATGGTACATATTAATATCTCAATAAATATTTATTGAATGTATCCATTCTTGCATGCAAAGAAAGCTGATAAGCTGCTTTTCTTTTCTGGGCCATGGGGTCACTTTCCCTTTCATTGTCTTGCTATCTGACTGTGGCTCCAGTGAATCATGCAACTAATCTTTGCTGCTTGTTCCAAATGTGGAAGTTTAAGACTGGTGAGTTTCATAGATGACGTAGTCTGGATTACAAATTAGAAACGCATCCACAATCATGACTTGTAGGCTTCACAGGCTCTAGATTTGTTGTGATTATTATGTGTTCATGCCCCTTGTCTGCTGTAAATTCCTGAATCTCTTGTAAGCATTTTCATTGAGCTGACTTCCTCATAGAGCAAATCTTCCCTGTGGAGTATTGTGTAAAGGCAAGAGCACACTATACAGCCAAATATCTGGTTCTCATCAGAAGACTGAATATTACAAACTGTGTGAACTGGGGTAAGTTATCTATGGCTTTAAGTGTCAGTTTAGTTATTTGAAAAGTGAGATTAATGATAAATGACTACTTAATAGCATTGTCATAATGTTAAATAAGAGATAATGTGCAGCCTTATCTTAACACCATCCATTATAATGTAAAAGTAAATGTTAGTTGGAGAACAGACTTGTGGCTGCCAAGGGGGAGAGGGGTAGGGGAGGGATAGAGTGGGAGTTTGGGGTTAGCAGATGCAAATTAGTATATATAGAATGGATAAATGACAAGGTCCTACTGTATAGCACAGGGAACTATATTCAATATCCTATGATAAACCATAATGGAAAAGAATATAAAAAAGAATGTATGTATATGTATAACTGAATCACTGCTGTACAGCAGAAATTAACACAACATTGTAAATCAGCTATACTTCAATAAAAAAGTAAGTAAAACAACATAACCACTTTAGGGGGAAAAAAGTAAATGTTAGCTATTTCCATGCTTTTAATAAAGGGATTAATAAACTTAGACATAGTATGCAAGTGTAATATTACTTATTCAAATCATTCTCGAGAACTTCTTGTAGCAAAGCTAAGAAGAAACTGATTTTCATGTAGGGCCAATTACCATGTGGTTATATACATCTTAAAGTGCTAAGGCAGGCATCTTTTATTTCATGAACTATGTGACACTGCTTCCAAAGCAACCAGCCAGTCATAAGGCAGGGGTTTTCTGTCTCTTTTATAACTGAAGGCAGGCTAGTTTCAAATTTTACCTTGAGAGTCAACAGGCATTTCATGGATTGTCATAAACCACTTAAGTATATATGTGATTCTGTTTCCATATTCCATTATATTACACTGGTCCATTTATCTACAGTGGTGCCACTAGTACTCTTTCTTAATTACTATAGAATCATAGTAAATCTTGATATCTGATAGTATAAGTCATCCAGCTTTATTCGACTTCAGTATTTTATCAATGTTCAAATCAAGCTTAGAATAACTTCATGACTCATGACTTAAATAGGATGGACAGACACACATACACACACATAAACACAAGCATTAACCATAAAGAAAGAAAGATAAATGGAACATATTTAAATAAAGAATTTTTTAAAACAAAAGATACAATTAAAAGAGTTCAGAAAGTAAGACAGGCGAAGAAGAAAGATTTGCAATACGTACATTTGACAAATACTTTATATCAAGAACATACAGAGAATTAATACAAACCAATAAGAAAATGGCAGTCAACCTACTTACAACAGCGAGCAAACAATTTGACAGAGACTTCACAAAAGATGGTATCAAAGTGGCTGACAAACATACAAAAATGTGTTCAATGTCATTAGTAATTAGACGAATACAAATGAAAAACCCTGATGAAATTCCATTACATAAACATAATGGATAAAACTAAAAAAAAAAAAAAAAAAGAATACCAAGTATGGGTGAGGATATGAAGCTGGTAGAAGTAAAAAGGTATATATTTCTACAACTCCATTGGAAAAATATTTGACAGTACCTACTGAAGGAAAACATATGTATACCATATAACCTAATAATTCCACTTCCGGGTATATGTCCAAAAAAAGTAAATAATAATATGTATTAAAAGGCATATGGAAAAAGTGTCCAAAGAAATTTTATTTGTAATAGCTCTAAACCGAAAACAAACCAAATCTTCATTAATAATAGATTGGGTAAATAAATTATATTATCTGCATACTACCCAGCTATTAACAAAAGTAAACTTCTTTAAAAGCAACATGGATGAATCTCATAGGCATAATATTAAGTGAAAAAGTTTAGGTACTAAAATATATATATTCTGCTTATGTAAAGTTTCAAAGCTGATTAAACTAAGCCTTAATTATGGAAACCAGAATGATTTTTACTCTTAGGAGTTACTGACTGAAAGGGGAACCAGAGACCTTCTAGGGTGGTAGAACTATTATATATATATATATTGCTTTGGTGGTTACACAGGTATATACATATTTACAAATTTATCAATCTGTACAGTTAAAATTTACATACTTTACTAAATATGTTATACCTTAGTAATTATTTTTAAATTTACAAATTCACTGAGGCAAAGAAGATAAAAAGGATTGATGATCGAATCCTTGTAGAGTTTATTCTTTTGAATTCTTTAATTAAGGGAAGGAAGGAACTGTTCTTCCTGTAAGTGCTTTCTGAGAAGGACATGGTCTAACAATTTAATCCATATATAAGAATGCATTCCCAAGGGCATGCCAGAGGGCAGGACTCAGTTCTCCTTAGTCTTTTCCCTCATTTTTGATCTTTCCTCCTACCAAATATTAAGTTGCAAATATCCAAGTTCTGTTTATACGTTAATAAGGCATACAATCTGAAACAGAAATGTAGGGAAAATTAATTTTAGTAGTCAGTGTATCAAGTTTCTGGTATTACTATTGGAAAATAGTTTGAGTTTGGGCTTAAAATTGCCTATTGCTTATTAGATAACTATGTTAAGTAGGGATTGATGCTCAAGTTAATGAGCATCCGTGAGCTGATATCTCAGCTGCTCTGTAATACTTCTGTTCAGAAGAGCTGCCTTTACCAGAGTCCTGTGCAAGTAACTGGAATTCCTTAGTTAAAATGGCCTACTTAGTATCCAGGTTTTGAGTCCTCCAGGCAGTGGAGAATCATTCAGATCATTCTGGAGGTTTGGCCCTGGTCCTGTTCCTGAAGCTACCCCTGTCCTAATTCTCCAGTAAACAAGCCTCAGTGTGTCCCCAGACTCTCTAATCCTGGGGCCACTTATTTCCCCGCCCCCCATAACCTCTACTCAACCTCGGAGTCACGCTCTCCAGTTTTCATCTCTATTTCTGCACCTTGGTCACTTCTGCTGGAGTCACTGTTTGCCAGAAGCTCTGCCTATTGCCTGCTGCTTTCTAGTCCTTTAAACTGACCCTCTGACTCTATCTCTGAAGACGATCCCAGAGCCCAGTCTGTACTTTTATAATAATTATGGGCCAACAAGGATGCCTTTATAACTACCTGGATCCAATCTCATTCTAAAATGCTTAATATACTACTGATGCCCAGGTATTAACCTTTACCTCTCTGTTTTGGCTCAGTTGCTCCAAGTGGATATTTGAACCTTAAGTAAAGGTATCCTCCTATTTTCCTCGTAGCCTCTGATTTCTGAAGAGTTTTAGGTCGAATGCACACATTCTACCTATTCATAGACCCCAAGCCAAAACTTAGGCTCAAAAATCTGAGGTCCCCTGCGGCTTAGTTGCCCTTAACTTCAACCAATCAAAGCTCTTTGGAGGAGCCAAATTTGCTAAGGTAACTGTAATCCCAGTTGACACTGATTGTCCCATGAACACTCTCAAGAGGTCACGATAAGTTTTCTTATGGTTGCTTTCAATTCTTGCACAGGATATAAATTCTGGCATTAAATCATCAATACACAGTATTGTACCTAATTCCTTATGTATCTTATATCATAAAACGATGATTTTTCACCCATTTATGACAGAAGAAAGATATTATATCCGTATGTAAAATATCCAGGTTGTTTTTATCTATTTCCAGTAATATGGGGGATACTGTATGCTTTCAAAGGCCATCTATCAGAATTATAATCCATTTATAAAATATCATATGCTTTCAAATTTGGATTAGGAAGCCCATTGAGCAGATTGCAGTATTCTAAAAAGAACAATAGTAGCCAATTCTAAAGAGTTGTTTGTGTCTAGTAGTCCTATAAATTTGAATGCCAGCTTGTTGGATTTCATTCTAAGCAAAAATAAGTTGATTTTCAGAGAACTTGTGGATTTATCGGTGTCATAGATAATAGGAAAACCTAGGATAAAACATTAGTATTTTAACTCCAGGATCAGTATGACTTTTATTATACCACATGTATTGATTAGCAGATTGTGTGTGTGTCTGAAATTATTATTCAATTATTAGTTAAATTATTAAATTATTAAATTATTATTTCAATTATTTCAACTGTACAAAATTTAATTTATTAATAAATATTTATTAAGCACTTATTATGTATCAGGTATACTTAGAAGTAAAATTAGTTTTGTATCATGTCAAAAGAAAAAAGTGCAAAGATTTCAATCAATTTCCAATTCTGAAGCACAAATCCTACGGTAATTTATGAAAAGTATCCTAAAAATGGCTGGGTGTTTGTGTTAAAATATTCATGATAACATTACTTATAGAGAAAAATATTAAAGCTTAAAATCAAACTTAGCCAAGATCTTAAGTTAGTTACAACTTATTCACATTATCAAAATGATGCTCTTAATGAACATATAATAACAATAGAAATTCTATTGAATACGATTTTGGGGTATATTATGTGTTTATGTATAAATCTAAGTGCAGAATTTACGCATAAGAAAAAAAGACTGGAAAGATAAAATCTAAATTGTCAATGCCAGTTGTTTGGTGTGAAACAGGTAATATTTTTGGCATTTCTTAAACATTTTATAACAGCTTTTTTGAGGTACATGCTAGTGTATATCCAGAAAACATCATAACAATTAAGATAACGAGCGTACACACCACCCCCCAAAATTTTCCCTTAGAAAATGCAACAGAAGTTATAGACAGCTTCATTAAGGGGACTAACTTGAATAATAACAGTTCACTGAATAGAGACAGAGATACAGAAAGAGATATAGAGATATAGTGTGAGGGGTATAGATATTAATATGTGTGTATATATCAACCTACTATAGTTCAGAAGCTTTTTTATTCTATTTTTTCTTCAATAACTCAGGGAAAAAATTATTTGCTTTATTGGATTTTTGAGGACTAAGTAAGAGAATAGGTTGCATATTTCATCATCTGTGTTACTGTATTGCTGTCTATCTTAGGGTTCAAGGGTTTGTAACATTTTGGAGGAAGAAAGAGAGGAAGGGAAAGAAAAAGATGAAAAAATAGAGTGCAGTAAGGGACAGATTGTATGTGTATGTTCTCTGAAAAAATTGATTTACAGAATTCTTTTCATACAAACATGTTTGGCAGTGTGTGGGAGGAGCTTGAGAGCAATGGCAAATTGCATTGTGTGTATCATTCTGCACAAATCATTTAACCTGTTTTTTGAAAGTTTTCTTTAAAATACAAACCAAACTGTTAGCCTCTTCTGCTTCCCACTCAGCAGGATTGATTCAGAAATAAATTTGTCAGATCGTAAAAAGAATGTACAAAACAAATGTAATAACCTATGCTTATTAATATCCTAGCATCAGCAACCTATATCAAATAGAAATAAAAGAGAGGGTATATTAGCTCTGATTTGCTCCACTCACAATGACAATCATTTTTAGCAGAGTGATCAGACTTTACAGAATATCTCTAAATCATGTACGTAAATCACTTGTACCAACATCACACCTCCTCGCTACAGGCAATAGAGAATTCAAATCTAATCTTGTTGTTTTATGTTAGTTTCCTGTTGCTACTGTAACAAATTCCTATAAACTCAGAATCTTCAAACAACACAAATTTACTATTTTATATTCTGGAGGTCAGAAGTCCAAATGGGTCTCACTGAGCTAAAATCAAGATTCAGCAGGAAGACTCCAGGGGACAATCCTTTTCCTTGCCTTTGCCTACTTCCAGAGGTTGCCCATATTCTCTAGCTCATGGTCCCTTCCTCTATCTCCAAAGTTAGTCGTGGCTAGTTGAGTCTTCCTCATAATCCATCATTGATGCTGGCCCTCTCTTCCACATCTAAGTACCCTTGTGATGACATTGAGTTCACGTGGATAATCCAGGACAATATCCCTACTTTAAAGTCAGCTGACTAGCAATTTGAATTTTACCTGCTACCTTAATTCTCTTTTGTCACACAGTGTAACACATTCAAAGGTTACAGGGATTAAGACATTAAGTCTACTATTCTTCCAAACACAGTTCTCTCTTCTTCTCTTGGTCCTAATGACTAACACATTAAACCTTGTTCTGATCCTGCAGGTCTCTTTTTGCAGAAACTGCAGGTATATGTAAAAGTGTTTCCAAAAAAGGCTTTATTACAAAACATTATCCCACAAGTTTGCAATAGTCTAAATTTATGTTACTTTTCTTTCCAGGGATGACAATGAAACACTTCTTGTTTTTGGCTGCTGCTGCTGTCTTCCTGCATGTTTTGATTACAAGAGTATGTGAGGATTGTATGTTTTATGATTACTTTTGAGAAGAGGATAAGAGCTAACCCTCTGCTAGAACTCACTTTGTTACAGGCACTGTTGTGAGGACGCTATGCCCGTCACTCACCTAGTTCTCACCATAGCCCTACTAGGCAAGTACTATTCAAAATCCCGGATTACAGAGAAAGAAACCAAAACATAAGGAGGTTAAGTCATACGTCCAAGGTCAGATAACTGGGAAGTGACAGAGCCTGAAGGTAAATTCAAGCAGTTTGGCTCCATGGGCCTGTGCCTATGTCATGATAGCCTCTCTGGATAATTCAAAAAAGCTAACAATGTAGGGCGGGAATTACTTTCTTTACAACCGATCCATGCATTTTCCAAGACAAAATGGGAAAAAGGTATTCTTTTTTAGTTTTTACCCAGAAAAGGTAAGTATTTCATCAATATCCCAATTGAGCTCTCTGACTGATGACTATAACAAGAATTTCACACATCCAAATCAAATATAAAATGAAAGGTGCAACAGCATGGAGAGAAGTGTGAGGGTCTGTTAGCAATGGGGTTAACACAGGAGGCCTGAAACTCACCACTTATTAAAAACAAGAGTTTCAACATTCACACAGCAGAAACCAAACATTCAATGGTATCTAATAGGATATAAATTCCTAATATTTTATGATCATCAACTAACATGTACCTCTAAATAACCTCAATGATATAAAGAAAATATTACATTTTTTAATGTACCCAAAATATTTTTACGATGAGCTGAAGTTAATAGTTTTGGTAAAGAACATGAGTGGCTTTTTTATTTTCACATGCTAAATAGGAGAAGTCAAAAGTCGAAGGTGCTTAATTCAATAAATGAAAGAAAATCCGTACGTATTAGATTACTGGGGTGCTGGTTTGGATCTTTTCACTCACACTTTTTTCCCAAAGAGAAACCAGGTGGAGGTCTTGCCAGATACGCAACAATCCTCCGGCAAGCTACAGGTGTGGCATTTTGGAGTCATCACCAGGTATAGGCTGTGACCATCACGGTGGGGAACTAAAAAGCCTTGGAGGAGAGGTTTAAGAGAGGAAGAGTTCAAGTTCTGAGATACCAGATGGTTGAGTCATCCCTGTGGATGCTGAAGTCCCTCCATATGACTGCAAAATTTGGGGTGGACAAGATGAATTGTTTTAGGAGACCCAGTTTCTATAAATGAGAGAAATTGACAGGAAAATCATTGTAGGAGAGTAAATGTTCAGGAATGATGTAGGTAGAGCTAATTGCCATGAGTTTCACTGGAGCAGGGTTTTCTTAGAGGAGCAAGGAGAATTATAATCTGGAACTTGTAAGGGGATTCTCATGGGTTCCCAACCATCCCTCAGGTCTAGCCCAGGCTACCTGCAGTATGACAGGAAAATAACACCTCGTGAGTGTGCTTTTGAGGAAATGACGTCCACAGGGGACAGTCTCTAGAGGAGTCTACTGATTTTATAGTTTTCTCCCGATATCCTTAAACTGTTGATATAAAATAAACGACAATAACTACTTCTATATTTGAGCAAGGTATGGCTGAATCCCATCCATTCAGAAACTGTATTGATAGTCTTGCGGTAGCTGAGGAATAGATAGATAACCACTCAAGTTATACTACATAAGCTTTGTCGCTTTAAAAAAATAGTATGAAACGCATGTGATATATCACACACACACACACACACACACACACACAAAAGGAGATGTTCTTTATAAAAATTAATGCTAACCCAAAATATTAAGGCCATGCATTGTTCTTAGTGAGTTACAGGATAAAAGGTAAACAAATGAAAAGAACGGTCACAAATTCTAGACTGTAGTTGATTTGAATTCTATTTTGGTTTTTTTAACAAATAATAAAATAAACAAAACTTTTATTGTCAATTCCATATTACAAAATTTTTTTGAATTCTATTTTGTATGTATACATACTGATACAAATATCAATGTTTTCTCATATGAATAAGACAGAGATGCAGAACCTGGGTTGAAGATATTAGAGGTTTTGTACTCAATAATGAATCTTTTAGATTCTCCCAGACACATACCTTTAAATAATATTCAAGTGCAAGTGTTTATTTAGGAAGCAGAGAGAAGGCTTGTAGGAGGTGGGGTGAAGAATGAGCCAAGGAAGGGAAGTCGGTCAGTAAAAGGTGTAATACTATCAAAACATCTTCCACTGTGGTTCACATTGCCCAATAAAATGCTTCAACATGGTCCAAAGTACCAATCATAAATCTGAAGAAAACCAGTCACAACCAGAACAGTCACTGTTCTATAGACTTGTATAATGTCAGGCTGACGTTCAGAAGTCCTCAAAACCAGCACCGGAGAAATGGAGACTAATATACTGAGATGTTGTAGATTAAAAAATGCTGTTGATCACTATTCATTCAACATCAATTATAAATTCATGTCACAAAGTCTACAAGTAATATACTATGCATTGCAAATTCCACTTAAAAGAAGTAAGACTAATTAATAATTTTCTGGTAACAGGCAAAACCACCTAAAGTTCCATATGATACACTCCTTACAGAACTGGCAACTGTCCAAGAAGAAATAGTGGCTGTACATAACACCCTCAGGAGGCGAGTATTTCCACCAGCCAGCAACATGCTAAAAATGGTAAGATTAATTAAACAGCAACCACAACAATGCCAATAATAGTAACGGTGTTTACTGAGATTTTATTAAGTTCTATTTGCTTTCCATATACTAAAAGTTTGGTCTTCACAAACAAACCTATCATGCAGCAGCAGAAGAAACAGAGGCACAGAGAAGGTAAGTAGTTTTCCCAAACTCATAGAGTTAGTAAATGACAGAGCCACAATTCCAACGCAGAAAGTCTAATTTCACTCTTAACAGACCCTAAGACAGTGCTTCTCAAACTTGAGCGTGCTTAAGAATCAGCTGAAGCACTTGGTAAAGCACAGTTCCCTGGACCCCACTTTCTGAGGTCTGATTAAGGAGGTCTGGGATGGGGACCACTCCAAGCTCCTAGATGATGCTGCCGGTCAGTATCGTTCATGTAGCAGACCTTGTTTAATAAATTACAGAGGCATTTCACAGCTGTCTTCATTTAGCAGCAGCCCAGAGGCTAAGACACTCCCTGAGAATCAAGATGTCCAGGTTCGGGCTTCCCTGGTGGCGCAGTGGTTGAGAATCTGCCTGCCAATGCAGGGCACACGGGTTCGAGCCCTGGTCTGGGAAGATCCCACGTGCCGCGGAGCAGCTGGGCCCGTGAGCCACAATTACTGAGCCTGCGCATCTGGAGCCTGTGCTCCGCAACAAGAGAGGCCGCGATAGCGAGAGGCCCGCGCACCGCGATGAAGAGTGGCCCCCGCTTGCCGCAACTAGAGAAAGCCCTTGCACAGAACGAAGACCCAACACAGCCATAAATAAATAAAAATACTTTAAAATAATAATAATACTTCTTAAAAAAATAAAAAATTAAAATAAATTTAAAAAATTAAAATAAATAATAATAAAAAAATAATAATTAAAAAAAAATGTCCAGGTTCTAAGCCAGGTGGTGCAACCAGATGAACAAATATTGGCAAATCTATTTCCCAGTTTCCTTGCATCCCATAAGAGAAAAGAGAAATCGTCTTTCCACTATAAACCTGCTGCGTGAGCAGACTAGGTGCTGCCAAACAAAACAGATTTAGGGACTACTCGGGTGTATTAGGTGATTAGCCTCACCTATATTATATACTGGAAGTATCACTCAGGTTTTTGGTATCGTAAGCCTGGCTCTTTAGCCCTGGACTGGCTTAGAGGAACAAGGGTCAGAAATAATGCAGGCTATGGGAAGTGATTCTAAGAGACAGCTTCCTCATGCAAATGACAAAGAGGAAGGAAGCTAGTGACGAGAAAAATGATTTTGAAATTTATCTCTTGGTCATCTTAGAATCCAAAACAATAAAAGCCAATAGTAGCATAGGCATTCGTGCATTGTGAGTGTTGTAGCTAACATGCATATTGTGCTTACTATTGATTGGCAGGCTGTCTTCTAGAAGCGTATTGCATTATTTCATTTAATTCTCTCAGTCGTCTTGTGATGTAGATGATACTATCATCTCTGTTCCACAGATAGTGAATCTGAACCTCAGAGAAATTCGGTAGCTCATCCAAAGTCCTAAGTACTGGATCAGTACAGATTCAAACACAAATGGCCAGCTCCAGGCACCTGCTCTTAACTCTTTACCTTCCTTAGGACAAACAGGGTTCAAAATCCTTGGTTTCCAGATGAGCAAATAAGTGTAGCTGGGATGTAGTAAAGAAGTTATGGAGTGAACAGAAAATATAGTCTCTGATTTCAGAGACTTTATTATTGTGGATTCAAGGTGAATACAGAGGAAACATTAGAACATATTGTTTGAATATATAGAATGAATATATTCAAGTGCTAAGGTCCAAAGGTATGAGAGATCAACAAGATGATAAAGTAAGTGCACCAGTAAAACTGAGTAACATTTTAAAGGGAATATGGGAGTTGAGTTTTTCCATAAATAATGCATAGGGCACAGATAGAAAGGAATTGATAGAATTACAGTAGAGCTGAAGAGCCAATCACAACTGCCAGGCAGATATTTTCCAAAAATGAAAAAAGTTTCTGCACATAGGATAAGAATTTTATTTGAATAGAACCATTTATTAAAGCCAGAATTCATAACTTTGCTGCAATAACCATGAATACTTACTTTTGATTTTAATCATGGATGTATCACAAAAAAATTAGTATCTTACCAACATTAATCAGAGGAAATATCCTAAAGAGCTTCCTCAAAGAGGTCTGAACTACAGACAGTTTGTAATTAATGTTGCAGGTAGTTTACACAATAAGATAACAGACTCTGAGATGGAGATTAGCATGCATGATGCTTATTGGGGAATAATCTCCAGATTTACACCGACTGTGGATATAGATAGAGAAGCAACATAGGGCATACAAAGAAGTTTGGTTGTGATGTAGGCATAACAGGGTCCTCAGCTAATCCTATGCGAAGCTGTACAACTAGGACAACTCAGCACAACCTTGTCCTGAGTTGGGGGGAGGTTACATGGCACTTATAGTTACTACAGCTACTTGCTGTTAGATATGGGCTGCCACAGGGAAGTGAGTATTCTCGTCAATGAGGATAATTTTTAGAGAAGACAGTAGGGCAGGACTCTCAGCTTAAGAGGAAATAAGTGCTTCAGTTCAGAAAGTGATCTGGGTATGGGTAGTGCATCAAGCATGCACAACTGGCAATCAGCAGTAAATTAACCAGATAAGTTCCAGTCCTACTTATTTGGTAACCTGGTCATAATAGGCAAGATTTTATACTCGTGAGTCCAATGATGGTGTCCCCGCTGCCAGGAGATGCTATGCCCTAATGGGATGTGTTATGTCATCTCTACTTTTTCAATTAGATGTATCCATCACTGAAATACATCTTTTCTTGCATGAAACAGTCAAACCCTAAAAAACCACATTTCTACTTTGACCCTAGGCTAATGAGTTACTTAATTAACCTCACAGTTTAACCAATTCATCAACCTGAGGAGTAATTCTGTAAAATTCACACAGATGGCAGCCTATGCATATAAGAGAGAAACTTCTTCGGTGTCAGGAAAAATATTGAAAACCTAAGGGCATCATCCAAAAATTATTCTCAAGCGTAGCTGAATGATTTATGTGAAAGCCTGTAGTAAATAAGAAAGGCCACAACTTTCGTTGGTAATAATGTGTTGCATGCAGGTATCGGGACAGTCTGTTAAGTGGATGTGCATAATATGAGAATGAAAGAATGCCTGGGAGAACATCCGTCACATAGTCCCATAACTAGTGTGGACACAGTCCCGTGTCCTTTGATTTGTGTGTGACTCATTCAAATAAATCACAAAAATGTGCTATCCTTTTCTACACAAAAGACCTCATATTTGTAGATACAAACTTTGTCTCTTTTTAGTAGATTTTCTGCCTTTCATCTACTTTGAAGAAAAACCCAACAAAATGTTTCAGCTTAGCACAATTGACACACATCACGAGTTAGGAGCACACACTCCAGAGCCAGAAGAACCTGGATTCCAATTCTCTTTTTGCCATTATTGGTTGTATTATCCTGAAAAATTATGCAACATCTCCGCGCCTCAGTTTCCTGATTTGAAGATGGGGATAACAATAGTACGTCCCTTGTAGAATTGCTATGAGTAAAGATGAGAGAATATACATATAGAATTGGTAAGAGGTCCTGGCATGAAGTATTAGCTATGATTTGCTATTATTATTATTCATAATTTAGATGGAAATGTGTAATACTATACATGTTTCTAATCACAGAAATATTTACTTATTGAGCATGTAGCATAAGATTTATCATGTCACGGTTGTATTGCACAAATTATCACATTAAAACTTTTGAACAAGCTGCTGGGTATGAATTGTGGGGCATATTTTACAGATGAAAAAAAACTGAGATTCAAAGAGATTAAATAATGTGTCAGAGGTAAAACTACTAATAAATGATGGGATGAGTTTCTAACCCTGGTCTGTTCTACTGGAAGCATTTACTTAAATTCTTTAATATTTCTGAAAGAGAAGCTACAACTGAATGTTACTGCCAGATTGTGATTTTGTAAATTCAAGGGCTAAAACAATGGATTGAAAGATTTGTCTTCCTCTTCCAACCAAAATATTTAAGAGAGGTGCTGTGATTTAAATTGTTAGCTAATACAATTGAGGATATTGCTAGCCTTGGATTTTTAGAAACAATAAACTAGAATCTTACCAAAGAAATGTTTATAAGGCCATGTGCTTGTATTTCACCTGTAGAACTGGAGTGAAGAAGCTTCAAGAAATGCCAGAATGTTGTCAAAAGATTGTGAATTGGTAGAGAGCAATGCACTTAAGAGGCGAATTACAAGTAGGTATATGACACACCTTTCTGCTCAAAAGTTCTCAGGAATTGTTAAGTAACCTGGTATGGGTAAGGTAAGTCATCTAGCCTATATTTACATTTGCCCCATAAATGGTAGCAATTGTGGCCCACTGCACTGTTTCATTATTATTAATTTTTGAAATTGGAAATTCAAAATTTCAAATTCCTGATTCTGGTCACCAAAAGAAAAGAATCAAAGCTCTCACTATCACAGAAGAGTTCAGTAATGTGAAGATGACTAGCTGGAAAGCTGTATAGCTAGAAGGTTTCCACTCTGTATATTTATTTCAGCTTCTCACAATATTACCATGGGGCTATCTTTAGCTTTGGAACACTAATACAGTTGAGAAGTGAGTTATATCCAACTCTACTGAGCTGCCCATGAGAACAATTTTAGGCGCTCAAAAATGAGTCCATCTCATGCCATGTATATTAGGTGGATCCCTGCTGGTTTCCAGAAAAGCCATCAGTACCTCCTACACAAGTAGACATTAATAACATTTATAGGATACTTGTCTATTATAAATATTTTAAAATATTAATGAAACTTCCATATTTACAGATCACTAGGCATCTTTTCCCAATGCTAAGTAGTGAATTAGCAATGTGAGTCCCCCTGCTATATTTACAGATTATTGGGCATCTTTACCCAATGTTGTCGAGCTGTGAATTAGCAATGTGAGTCTTCCCTGCTCCAGAGAAGGGCAGTTTACTCCCAAATATCATATTTGATCAAGGCCCACGTCACAAGAGGATGGATGGTTAAATGAGCACATATTTATTTCAAGGTCTATGCATGATGAATACCTCTGTGTGGCTGCTTTCAAGCCATGGGCCTGGTTACATTGCATAGGTTATTCTGATTGGTTTCACCCTTCTCCATCAGCTTGGACATGGCAGAGACTGAGATGTTGGTTGATCTGATTCCCAAGCTTGCAGATCATCTCCTACTGTCAAATTCTCAGCAAACTTGAGCACCACAAGTTTATTCATCAGTGAGAAAGAAAATTGTTAGCAGAGATAGAGCTGAGTTTGCTTCCTCTTATCAAACATTGCTTGGATGCCCAGTGAAACATTTGTAGAATAAAAGTACGAAAAGTATCCTTATAAAGTATTTCCAAATTTTGTAGAGTATGACCTAGATCTTTTTCCTCCTTTCAGATACTTTTTGTGGAGAAAATATGCATCTGACATCTTATCCTATCTCATGGTCAAACGTAATCAGAATCTGGTACAGTGAGTCTAAATATTTCAAGTACGGGGAATGGACCCCGACAGACGATGACGTGATGATCGAGCATTACACACAGGTAAACTGTGTGCTGGCAAATATACCCATTGGTTAAGTGACCATAAGCATGCGTGGAAAATAGGCGAATGAGAACCATGGGAAATCATTCTATCCATTTTATGCAAACTTACACCCTTTAAAGATTTTTGTTTACTTTTAGTGGGAAATAATATTTGGAAACCAGTATCTGGGATCTGGGTATGTGCAAGGACAGAGAAAAAACTAGGGAAGGGGTTGGAAAAGGAGGCTGAAACCTGATAAATGCAAGAGTGGAAGGAGATGAACACAGAAGGGAAGTGGGACTATGTCACTGCAGCCTTATTAGCTATCATCAATTTTACATTGTATTTTAAATGCAATAGAAGTCATTAAACAGGTAAGTGATTTAACCTGATTCATGTTTTTAAAATACCATTGGGCTTCAGTGTAGATAATAAATTAATTCTACAAAAATGACTTTGAATATCTAAATCAGGTGAGTTATTTTCCAGTAAAAAATAAATTAACAAAACTCATCCAGAATGGATAGATTTAAACATTGAACATGTAAGAAATACAAAAATGGAAAAACAGCTGTTGTCCCCAAAGCAGAAGACTCAGATGTGACCGCAAAATCTATAATAAAATTTACTTAAAATAAAGCCTACTTAAGATTAATGTTAAAAGCTGACAAAGATAGTACATTTAAAACTCATAGACTTAAATCACTTATGTATAGCAATGCAGACATTTCTAAGTAAAAGATTAGCAAATAGCATTCTTCTTTTAAGACTGATATCCTTGGACAAAAGCAGTATGTGCCAGGAATCCAAGAATGTTATAGCATTAGACCATTTATTTATATAACTTACGTTATCAGGCAGAGGATAAAAACCAAAATAATTACCCAGAGAGCTAAAAATATGACAAATGTGTGACGTCAATTCCTACTTTCCATTTCTTTTAGATAAAAGTAGACTAGCCCCACTATTTCCATCAAAAGAGCATGAGCTCTATTACTTTGGAATAGTAATTTAATATTTCCTCTTCCAAACACTTATAAGGTTTATTATTTAATCCCCACCATATACCTATGATGTAAAAGATAATATTATTATATTCCATTTTAGGAATAGGAAAATGAAATTTCAAGACATAAAGCAAACTGGTAAATACCATCCCACCAGGAAATGGTAGAGACAGACTTTGAACCTGACTCAATTTTTTCTCAAAGGTCAACTCATTACTCTCCACCATGCCAGTTTTTTGATGATTAATTAAAGTTCCTTCCATGCTTTGATTTTTATATAATCACCAAGCAGCCTTCATCAGGTTATAATATATCCCATATAGATTTGATAAGAAGAAGAGAATGAGTCAGGGTCAGCGATGGCAACTGAGTATGCATATGTATGTGTGTTATCTAGACACATGGGAATCTTCCTGTTTCTAGGAGTTCCTAATAAGCCATGCTCAAAGCATCCTAAAAACATGTGTGTTTATTTTCAATCAAGGATAACAATATTCAGAGAGTAATCATTTAGCAAAATATCAAATTGTTAATAAAATAACCTTATCTTTACAGGTTGTTTGGGCCACTTCTTACCTTATTGGCTGTGGCATATCATCATGTCGTAAAGGAATTCAGTATCTCTACGTTTGTCACTATTGTCACGAGTATGTATTTTACAGCTTAGTTTCACATAGCTTTTAGAAATGTATTTCCCTTACTAGTTTCCCTAATTTAGTTTCTCAACCATTATAAAATAAAACTCAAATAAATATTTCTTTTCAGTTAATAACTTTAGGGATACAATGTCTTTTAGTCAACACCTAAAACACTACACCCCCACACACATATTTTTATTTATATTTTTCTAAATAAATCTATATCTCAATATAATGTTCAAATTAGGCACTATTACCAGTCATCTCGCTATGTGTTATTCCTTCTTCAAGTAGCATTAGTTAAGAGAAACAAATTTCATCTAGCTTAAGCAAAAAAAAAAAAAGGATATTTATTTTAACAGTGCAAGAGTATTTTTAGAATGCAAGGGCAAAAATGCAGTGGAGTATCAAGAATGAACAAATGAAAAAGCCAAGTGTTTTTGTATTTAGCATTTTAGTCTTGGCATATGTATTTCCTTTAGAAATTAAATTTACATGTTACCAAAGGTGTGAGCAACAATTCCAAGAAGAGATCATCTGATTGCTCTGGTTAGGGACAGCTGTACTCCTTTGTCTTGTCACCTCTGGTTATGAAGCAAGGTCAACTTCCGAAAAGGGTAATTGCAAGAACCCACAGGGACCCACTTGTGTGGCTTGAGTGGTGATTATCAGAAAGCAGGGATTGTTCTGAGCTGGATACAAACCTCCATTAATTTACTACAAATGCCAGTTTAAATGTTATTCTGCTAAGGAAAGTTGTTGGTCTGCATATGTCTCCTTCAGCTACCTGTGTTTACTTGTTCAATACACAAGTCTTTCCTCCATAAGATGAGCTCCAAGTATGGTATTTATTGAACTCCCATCTCCCATGTGTGTAGCACAATAAAAGATACACAATATGAATCAATGAAACTGATTTCTCTCATAGTAAGTTACCATATTTACACTTTAAATGAGGTCTCCACTATCCCTGTAGATTCAGTAGATGTAGCATATTCATACAATAGCTCTATGTGAGCTCTTTTCTGGTTTTATCATGTCTTGATTTCAGTACTTAATATTTGTTGTGATTTTATCTGTGTGATTAGTACTAAAGACAGTAAGGTCTCCTTGCATATACAATGCATCAATTGTACTAAATCCTTGTGGGAGCTCATGGTCTGCAGTAAACTTCTGACAACACAAAAAAGAAAAATAGAATACATGGGGCTGAGATACAAGAATTTTCTCAGCCAAAGATGAGGCCAAGAGTCTGACAAAACCCCTTGCTGAATTAAGTAATGTTTCTTTTATAAATCCAAATTTTAACAATTCATTCAAGGAGAAATATATCAGATAGAATGTTGTTTCAACTAGAATATTTACTTTATTTTTTATGTAATATTAAGTGAAAATCAGGAGTTTGGGGTTTTTTGAGCATGCACAAGCCACTTGTTCTCCTTGCTTGGCCCTGCAATAAACCTTCCTCTGCTCCAAAAGAAAAAACAATTTAAGTGAAAATCAGCCATAATCCCCATTGTTTTCTTAGATATCTAAGGGAAGACCGTCTTCTCTGAAATTTTAAATTGGCTCAAAACAGGAAATTCTCATCTATTCTCTCTCCCCAAACTCCAACACTGGCTTTATCCATGTTGTTGTACTTTCATCTTTTATAATAGTGCATGTGTTTTTACAAATGACACTGACATGTATCAAAATTCTCATGACATAGGGCAAGATGAAGTTAGAACATCTCCAATTTGACTCACTTAAAAATTTTCTTACATTATTAAGAATGATGCCCTTTTACATAAATGTTTATCAAGTCCTTATGGGTATAAATAAGGCTAAGAGTCCTATCATAAATGTTTCTAAAGCCCCCTGCTTGTTAGAACTTGACTGTCCAAAGAGATGCAAATTGTCTAAATATTCTGAGCACCTCAGAGTTGCCTGCGGTATATTCAAAAAGATAAATTATTCTCATTCTAAGGCTAGAAATCTTACATGTCTTAGAGATTACATACAAGTGGTTACAAGTGGTTTTCAAAAATTGTTTCATTGTCTTAAACTATTTTAATTGATTTTCAATAGTGAGTAAAATTTTATATGCATTTTTCAAACGTCAATTTTATTAGGCCCTTTTTTCTTTATTCTTTTTTAAGGGGCAATGATCCTGACAAAAAGAATGTACCTTATAATAAGGGAACTCCATGCGGAGACTGTCCAAATAACTGTGAAGATAAACTTTGTAGTAAGTTTTACATCTCAGTGTGCTTACTCTTGACTGTTGATCTGGGAACCATATGTCCTTAAAATCAAGCATGTAACAATATTGTACTTTTCTATTACTTTTTCCTCAATCATCCCAAAGGAAAAATCAACATTATCTGATTTCCCTTCCCCCACCCCCAGAGCGACCCAGAAGACCACTGATTAAATCTATTGGATTGGAAATTAGAATGTCCAAGTCTAAACTCAAGTTTCCACCCTAAAGCTTAAAGTTCCCACCCTAATATGGGCACCTCGGATAACATGTTAATATAAGTATAAATTTTTCTCTGCTCTATAAAAAGTTTCTTGGCTCTCTTATTGCAGCCCTGAAGTTAGACATCTTGCTTTCAGGTTACCAGTGTTCTCAGATTACTTGCGGGTCATAACCTCCTAACCTGCCTGACCACTTATCGGGGCCGGTAATTTCTTACTGAGTGATCCTTATTCTTTGAAGTTTCCGCTGACACATTGGAAGATATTAGCTGATGATCACACTGTCTGTGTATCGCACTTCCTTTTATTTCCTAAGTAAATCTTACCTAGGTTAATGCAGTATTAACCAAATGAGTTCCAATTACATGTTCATTTCCTTAGATAGCAAAAGTTTCTTTTTATAGAGCTTCCTGCAGGCATAATTCCTTACTCCACAGGGATATGTTTACATCATAATTTTCAATAAGTTTGTGGAGAAATAACAAACCTCCCCCGCCCAAAAAAAATATCCTTTACCTTCAGATTTGTAAGACCAAAAAACTTATTTTCCTTCACCTGACCAGGTCATTCTGTTTGCTTTTAAAGCAAGGAAAATGTAATCTCTTTCCCTTTACCAATTTCTCTCACTCTTGCTCTCTCTCTCTCTGTCTCCCTCCTCCTTCCTCCTCCTATCATTTTCAGTAATTCATTTCTGAAAATAAATGTACTTGGAGAAAGATCAAATATCTACTAATTATCTTTGCTACAGGGAATGGGGTAGGTTTTTTTTATCCAAGAGACAAAAGCAATGTCTACAATGGAATTGAAAGATGCAATAGAAGTAAAATGAGAGTAGAAAAGAAAAAAAGTATTACTTAATAATATTGACTATATAACACAGACTATACATCTCTTAAGCCCTTACTCACCTATAAAGGCATGAGAAGATGAGAGATGAGCTTTTGAGTCAATATTGGGTAACCCTGCTTCTTCCTTTCAGCGAACCCTTGCGTCTACTACGATGAATACAGTAATTGTAAGACACAGACACGAGGAGGTCCTGCCTGCAGCCACCTGTCAGTTCAAAGACTCTGCAAAGCTAGTTGCCTGTGTCCCACTGAGATAAAATAGCCTTTTGTTATTTGCAGCTGTAATGTGCTGTTGAATCATACCTTTGACCTTACTTTGCTTCAGCAGTTTCCCCTGCATTTCATGTGGTTTTAATTACACCTGAGATCTTAATGTTCACTAATCAAATATGGGCATCAGTATGTTTACGACAGTGCCCCTCACTCCTGTTCTGATACATCGTGAAGTAACATTGTTTTAAACTTTCTTAAAGCTGGGGTGAATATGATTGATGAAATATGATTGAACTATGAAATATGGAATGAAATATGATTTAAATATGAGGCAGTTCAACACCTGCCTCATATTTAAATCCTGTGATGTCTCGTTCTCGGGCTGGCATGATTCAGTGGATTGGATAACTGATTCAGCAACCTGTACTAAAGGAGGGTCTTTCCCTGTTTGACTCCTTCCCCTGCTTTCCCAGGTCTCCAACCGCGCTGATGTTTGTCCTTCCTGTACAATTTACACGCACGAATAATTCTTCACTTCTCAACTTCACTTCTACCTTAAATCAACCATTAAAACAATCCACAAAGCAAACAAAGAGTCCAGTCTCATGACTTGAAAGGTAAACACTGGTTAATTGGAAATGATTTAAATGTCTCATTGTTTCATTGCCATGTCTATACACATTTGTAAAGCAGGGCAAGAAAACCGTGTGGGTGCTTAATTTAACAAAAGATGTATTCATCATTGATTACATGCAAGGGGTAATCCATATACGGAGGATATTGTCTCCCTCGTTTCAAACCGAACTGGAACATTAAAGAAGCCTAGTGAGGAGGGCTGTAGTCAACAAAGAGCCCATGGCTCTTCACTGGCTGAGTCCGTGCCAGGAAAGAAGAGTCTTTCATCTTCCTGTTGGGCTCTGCTCTCCTCACAGGGCATGAGAGCTCCCCCTTCTGGTCTCCTGACCCTACCTCATTGAGGTTTCTGTTTATTAATCTTTCATGAGGGCAACTTTTTGAATACTTCCCAACCTCACTCCAATGACCACAGCTTATCAGGCGTGTTTGTGGACACAGCAGCATTCTTACTCCTAGACTTGAAATCTCACGGTATGTTCCAGGGTCACCGTCAGGGGGAGTGTCAAGACTGGACTCAGGAACTCAAATACATTGCTCTATTAAAAACAGACGTGTGGGGCCTGCCTGGTGGCGCAGTGGTTGAGAGTCTGCCTGCCAGTGCAGGGGACACGGGTTCGAGTCCTGGTCTGGGAGGATCCCACATGCCGCGGAGCGACTGGGCCCGTGAGCCACAATTGCTGAGCCTGCGCGTCTGGAGCCTGTGCTCCGCAACAAGAGAGACCGCGGTGGTGAGAGGCCCGCGCACCGCGATGAAGAGCGGCCCCCACTTGCCGCAACTAGAGAAAGCCCTCGCACAGAAACGAAGACCCAACACAGCCATAAATAAATAAATAAATAAAAATTAAAAACAAAAAACAAAAAACAGACGTGTGTGGAGACAGCCCACACTCTGTCTATGGAATGTGTATCTCTCTAAATAAACCTGCTTTCAGTTTAAAAAAAAAACACAGATGTGTGTGTGTGTGTGTGTGTGTGTGTGTGTGTATGTACATATACTAATGGATGTCCAGAAACCTGTAAAACAAAGGTAGTAAAGAGCGTCATTGAGGGCAAAAACCTGATTAGATTGTTGGGTTTGTAGTGGAGAGCAAATGGGCACAAAAATGGATCCAGATTACAGGGAAACTTGAAGGAAAGACAAACTGGATGACTTGGATTTGATGCCATAAGAAAAGGTAATACATCCTGATTCTCAATTTAAAAAGCTCTACAATAAAAACTCATTTCTCTGCAGATGTAAATGGAGGCATGTGTAATAAAATGATCCAAGATATGCAGATGGACAACTGCCTATATTAGGGGTCATTGTTCTAAGCATTTGGTAACCTGGTCATAAAAGCTAGATTTCTTTACTAGTGAGGGCATTTGTATTCCCTTTGCCAGAAGATCTTATGCCCTGATTGGGTATTTTCTGTCAGTTCTACTCCTTCAGGTACATATAGTTTGATAGAAATATGTCTTTTGGTGTGAAATAATTAAAAGCTGTAGAACCACGGTTTTTTCTCTGTGCCCGGCTGAGTTACTTCATTCACCTCAGGGTTTAGAAAATTCATTCACATGAAGGGTAATTCTAGAAAATGACCACAAGATGGCAGCATATACATATTATCGTTAAACTTGTTTTGAAGCCAAGGAAAATTGTTAGATTGATATCCTAAAATTATTCTAAAGAGTAGCTAAACGATTTGCATAAAAAGATTATAGTAAAAACAAAACAAAACAACCTCCACACTTTGTTGGCAACAGGTCACAGTCCTTTAAGTGGATGTACACAATGAAAGGATAATAGTGTTAGGGAGGTTATTCGTCCCCCACCTACTGATTACTTGTAGAATAGCTGTTGCTGACAACGACCTGATAACATATCTGAGCCTCAGTTTCCTCATTTGCAAATGGGAATAATAATAGTCCCTCCCTTGAAGAGTTGATGTGAGGGTAAAGTAAGGGGAAAATATATACAGAATTCCTAACAGATCCCAGCATGTTGTGTTAGCTATTAATTTTTATTATTTTTATAATGCACAATTTTCCATTGAGATGCCTGACACTATAGTTGCTTCTAATCAAAGCTGTCATTTATTAATTGTGCTCATAGTACAAAGTTTAGTATATCACAATTGTATTGCATGGAGTATCTCATGGTAATAAAGGTATATACATGGCCTTCATTAAGTTGAGGTAGTTTCTATTCTAGTTGTTGAGTGTATCACAAAAGGGTGTCGAATTTGTTCAAACACTTTTGAAACAACAATTGAGAAGATCATGTTTTTCCCCCCTTCCTTCTCTTAATGTGATCTATTAAGTTGATTTATTTTTGTAGGTTAATCCATCCTTGATTCCAGGAATAAATCCCACTTGGTCATGGCATACAATCTTTTTAATATACTCCTGAATTCAGTTTGCTAGTATTTTTGAGGATATTTTCAAAAATAATCCTAAATTTTACTGTAGTTCCCTTTTCTTCTAATGTCTGTTTATGGCTCTGATGTTAGCATAACACTGGCTTTCCAGAATAAATTAGAAAGTTATCCCTCTTCTTCAATTTCTTGAATGAGTTTGAGAAGGATTCATGTTAATTCTTCTGTAAATATTTAGTAGAATTCACCAGAGAAACGTCTGGTTCTGGGCTATTCTTTGTTGGGAGATTTTGCTTACTAATTCATTCTATTATGTATAGGCCTACAGAGCTTTTTTATTTCTTCGTGACTTAATCTTGACAGGTTGTGTGTTTCTATGAATTTGCCCATTTCTTTTAGGTAATTCAATTTTTGGCATACTATTGTTCATAGCACTCTCATAATCCTTTTTCTTTCTGTGATTTTACTTATTTGTCATCTTTTTTCTTAGTCAAATCTAGCTAAATGTTTGTCAATTTTGTAGATGTTTTTGAAGAACCAACTTGTTGATTTTCTCTACCGTTTTCTATTCTCAAATTTATTTATCTCTGCTCTAATCTTTATTATTTCCTTTTTCCTACTACCTTTGGATTTAGTTTATTATTTTTCTAGTTCCATCAAGTGTAAAGTTAACTAGTTGACTTGAGGTGTTTCTTTTTATAACATAAACATTTACAATTATAAATTTTCATCTCTGTTTTTCTTCTCTGCAAACCATAAGTTTTTGGATATTGTGTTTCATTTTCTATAATTTGAAGACATATTCTGATTTCCCTTGTGATTTCTTCTTTTCCCATTGGTTGTTCAAAGTTTTGTGTTTAGTTTCCACATATTTGTGATTTTTTCACTTTTCTTTCTGCTGTTGATTTCTAGTTTTATTCCGTGTAATCAGAAAAGATACTTTTAATTATTTCATTTTTTTAACATATTAAGATTCATTCTGTAGCCTAATGCGCGTTTTCTCCTGGGAAATATGCTGTGTGCACTGGAGTAAAATGTGTATTCTGCTATTGTTGGCTGGCGTGTTCTTTGTATTTCCCCGTTGATCTTATGTCTGTCTGTTCTATCCAATATTGAAAGTGGGGTGTTGAACTCCTACTATTACTGTAGGGCTGTGTTTCTCTCCCTTGATTTCTTTCAGTGTTTGCTTCAGGTATTTGAGAACTCTGATGTTTGGTGAATACATGTTTTTTTTTTTAATAGCTACTTTATTTATTTATTTATTTATTTATTTATTTATTTATGGCTGTGTTGGGTCTTCGTTTCTGTGCGAGGGCTTTCTCTAGTTGCGGCAAGTGGGGGCCACTCTTCATCGCGGTGCGCGGGCCTCTCACCACCGCGGTCTCTCATGTGGCGGAGCACAGGCTCCAGACGCGCAGGCTCAGCAGCTGTGGCTCACGGGCCCAGTTGCTCCGCGGCATGTGGGATCTTCCCAGACCAGGGCTCGAACCCGTGTCCCCCGCATTAGCAGGCAGATTCTCAACCACTACGCCACCAGGGAAGCCCAATGCATGTTTATAATTGTTATATCTTCCTGGTGAAGTGACCCTTTTGTCATTCTTTGTCTCTAGTAAGTTTTTGATTTAGAGTCTATTTTGTATGATATTAATTTAGCCATTCCTAATTTAGCCCTCTTGTTGTTACTATTTGCATGGGTATCTTTTTCCATCCTTTCACTTCAACTTTTGTGTGTCTGGAGATGTGAAATGAATGTCTTGTAGATGGCGTATAATCAGATCCTATTTTTAATCCATTCTGCCAACTATATCTTTTTGAGAGGAGTTAAATCCATCTACTTGTATTTAATATACTTAGTGACAAATAAGGACTAACCTTAGGTATTTTGTTATTTGTCTTCTGAATGTCTTTGTATCCTTTTTGTTCCTCATTTCTCCATTAATCTCTTCTTTATTGTTCAGCTGATTTTTTGACAAGTTTTGATTCCTTTTTTATTTCCTGTTGTGTATATTTTATTATTTTTTGTGGTTACCATGGGGATTATGTAAAACACCCTAAAGTTATTAAAATATATTTTAAACTGATTCCAACTTTGCTTCAATTGCATAAAATACTACGTTGCAACTCTGCCCCTCCTCTGTTATTGATGTCACAAGTTACTTCTTTAAATACTGTGCACCCATTAACAGAGATTTATTTATTTTATTTTTTATTTTTATTTTTTTAAAGGTTTGCTTTTTTTTTTTTTTTTAATTTATTTATTTATGGCTGTGTTGGGTCTTCGTTTCTGTGCGAGGGCTTTCTCTAGTTGCGGCAAGTGGTGGCCACTCTTCATCACGGTGCACGGGCCTCTCACTATCGCGGCCTCTCTTGTTGCAGAGCACAGGCTCCAGACGCGCAGGCTCAGTAATTATGGCTCACGGGCCCAGTTGCTCCGTGGCATGTGGGATCTTCCCAGACCAGGGCTCGAACCCGTGTACCCTGCATTGGCAGGCAGACTCTCAACCACTGCGCCACCAGGGAAGCCCCAGAGATTTATAATTATTGTTATGCATTTGCATTTTAAATTCTGTAGAAAATAAAAAATTAGCTACTTTCAGGGGTGTGAGTCTCAGCCTATCAATAGGGATGCTATGGGTTAGAATGTCTGTGGGGGACTCACCTGGGCTCATACTATACGTGGTGCTTCTCACAAACATTTCCCTGGCCGGAGCCAGTGTTGTGGCTGGACTGGCCCCTGGGGTTCATATTATGATTGCAAATGCACCTCAGCAACAACCAGCAGGGAACTTTGAAAAGACAAGTTTTATTACTCACAAGTTGTGGAGAATACACAGCAAGCCTGGGGCCACAGAGTAAGCCCACAGCTAGAAAGAGAGAAAGGGAGTAGACTCAGGATTATGATTTTATTGGGGTCAAGGATGGATGCCTAGGGTTTTGCGCGTTCACTTTTTATTGGTGAGTGTAAAATGGGAATTAAACCATGGGAAGGGAAAAGCCAGCGTTCATCAGAGGGTCCGTTAGCTAGGTCAACCAGAGTTTTCCAAAAAGGGAACCTCATGGCTGGGACAGCCTGCTCCTCTCTCTGGTTGTATTCCTGGCAATGTGATTCTTCTACATAAATGTTTCTGAAGTGGATGCTTCAGCAATCCAAATGTTAATGTCAGGCACTTACATTACATTCAAAAAAGCTAACTGCCAGGCATTTACACTACAGTTACAAATCAAAAACTACAATGATATATAAAAAACTGTATTAACCATAATAAGTGTGCAGTTCAGTGGCATTAGGTACATTCACATTTTTTGGTGTAATCATCATCACTACCTATGTCCAAAATATTCATCTTTAAAATCTAAAACTCAGTAACTCAATTAATGGTCTAGCTCTCAGTCCCTGGCAACTACCATTCTACTCTCGTCTCTATGAATTTGACTACTCTAGGTACTTCAAATAAAGAAAATCATACAATAGTTGTCCTTTTTGTGACTGGCTTATTTCATTCAGCCAAATATCTTCAAAACTCATCCATGTTGTAGCATGTGTCTGAATTGCCTTCCTTTTTAAAGTTGAAAAATATTCACTTGTATGGATATACTATATTTTCTATATTCATTCATCTGTCAATGGGCACTTTGTTTGCTTACACCTTTTGGCTTGTGTATAATGCTGTCAATAAACATGGGTGTACAAATGTCTCTTTAAGTCCTTGTTTCAATCCTTTTTGGAATATACCCAAAAATGGAACTGTTAGATCATAAGGTAGTTCTATTTTATATTTTTGAGGAACTGCCATACTGTTTTCCCCATGGGCTGCATCATTTTACATTTCCACCAACAGTGCACAAGGGATCCAATTTATCCACATCTTCAACATTGTCAAGGTGTCAATTCTATCTAACTAGATCAAGAGAGCCAATGCAAAGTATAGATTTAAATCAAAATCTCAGCAAGTTATTTTGTGAATTTAGACAAACTGATTATAAAGGCTATATGGAGAAGCAAATACCCAAAATAGTCAACACAATATTGAAGAGAAGACCAAAATCAGAGGGCTGACGTTCTCTGACTTCAAAACTTACTATAAAGCTACAGCAATCAAGAGCATGTGGTATTAGTGAAATAATAGACATATCATTGGAACAGAAAAGAAAGCCCAGAATTAGACCCACATAAATAGTCAATTAATCTTTGAAAAAGGAGCAAAGACACTACACGGAAGCAAAGATAGTCTTTTCAACAAATGGTGCTGGAACAATTGGACATACACATGCAAAATGCAAAATTCTATAAACAGGCTTTACACTTTTTACAAAAATTAAATCAGAATGAATCACAGACCTGAATGCAAAATGCAAAACTATGAAATTCCTAGAAGACAACATAGGAGAACACCTAGATGACCTTTGATGTGGCAATGCCTTTCGAGGTACAACACCAAAGGCATGATCCATGAAAGAAAGAATTGATAAGCTGATCTTTATTAAAGGTAAAAACCTCTGCTCTGCACAAGATAATGTCAAGAGAATGAAATGACCAGCCACAGACTGGGAGAAAATGTTTGCCAAAGATACCTCCAATAAAGGACTATTATCCAAAATATACAAAGATCTCTTAAATAAGAAAACCCAATGAAAAAATGAACCGAAGACCTTAACAGACAACCCCACCAAAGAAAACAGAAGACAAAAAAGCATATGAAAAGACGTTCCACATGATATATCATCAGGGAAATACAAATTAAAACAACAATGGGATACCACTACATACCTGTTAGAATGGCCAAAATCTGGAACTCTGACAACAGCAAATACTGGCAAATATGTGGTTCAAAAGGAACTCTCATTCATTGCTGGTGGGAAAGTAAAATGGTACAGCCACTTTAGAAGACCGTTTGGCAGTTTCTTATAAAACTAAACATTCTCTTATTATATGATATAGCAATCTCACTTCTTGGTATTTACCCACAGGATATGAAAACTTATATCCACACAAATATCTGCACATTGATGTTTACAGAAGGTTTTTTCATAATTGCCCAAACTGGGAAACGACCAAGATGCACTTTGGTAAGTGAATGGACAAATATACTGTGATACATCCAAACAACTAATATTATGTAGTGCAAAAAAATGGAAACACATAGAGGACACTTAAATGTAGTGTCCAATGTGGTAGCCAATCTGCAAAGGCTACTTATTGGACGATTGCAACTATATGACATTCTGGAAAAGGCAACACTATGGAGATAGTAAAATCATCGGTGGTTGCCAGGGGTTTGGAGGTACGAGAGGGATGAATAGGCAGAACACAGAAGACTTTTAGGGCAGTGAAAATACTCTGCATGATTCCATAATGATAGATCCCTGTCGTTATATAGCTGTCCAAAGCCAGAGAATGTAAAACACCAAGAGTGAATCCTAATGTAAATATGGACTTTGGGTTATTATATTAAGATGGGTCAATGTAGGTTCATCAATTGTAACAAATGTATCACTCTGGTGGGGCATGTTGATAGTATGAGGGGATATGCATGTTTGGGGGCAAGGAATATATGAGAAATTATACCTTCCCCTCAGTTTTGCTGTGAACATAAAATTGCCCTAAAAATATAAACTCTTAGTTTATTCACACACATACACACGGGTATTTTTCTTTACATTATGTTTTTGTAAATAAATAAATATGACATTTATAGAATGTAAAAATTCAGAACTATTGCCAGTAGTGTTGCTATGTGTTATTGAATTTTTTTTTTTTTTTTTTTTGCCTTGCCATGTGGCTTCAGGGAACACAGTTCCCCAACCAGGCATTGAACCCAGGCCACGGCAGTAAAAGCCTGGAATCCTAACCACTAGGCCACCAGTGAACTCCCTGCTATTGATTCCTGAAGTTAGTATTATTTAAGGCAAAAAAATTTGAGCTAGCTTAAGCATAGAAGCAATGAAATTTATTTCAAGAATACAGGATTATTTTTAGAACTCAATAATAGCAATGTGGTAGAGTATCAAAAAGAGAAAAATCCAAGGGCTCTTGTACTTTAGTTCGAATATTGGTTTATGTCTTTAATTAAAAATTAAATTTACATGTTGCAGATTTCACCAGAGGTATTCCATCAGAGGAATCAGAAGTCCTAATTCCCAGAAAAGATAATCTGATTTTTTTTTTTTTTTGACCATGCCGCACGGCGTGTGGGATCTTAGTTCCGTGGAATCTTAACCACAGGACTGCCAGGGAATTCCCAAAGATAATCTAATTCTTTCAGTAGGGGCAGGGATACTCCCTTGACTCCTCAACAGTGGTTATAGAGGGAGATCAAGTTAAGACAAAGATGATACAGGGACCCATCTCTGTTGCTCAGGTGGTGATCATCAGAAAGGAGGGATTGTTCTGAGCTGGATATAGCCCCCACCATAGATGACTACAGATACCAGCTTAAATATCACTTCTGCTAATGACAGCTGATGACTGATCTACGTGTCTCATTCTGCTATTTGTATTTACTTGGTCAACACAAAAGTCTCCTCCCTAAGGTGAACTTCAAGCATAATGTTTAACCACTGTCTTCCGGGCATGTGGCACAGTAAAAGATGTTCAATATAAATCAATAAAATTGATTGATCATCATTTAGATTTTTCATTTGCTTATTTCCCCTAAAGATATTTGTTGTGTTCATTTTAAGTTTGTATTGACTTTTCAATAGTTCAGCTTCCTTTGGTATGTTTTGTCCCATTTTTGGCTTTCTCACATAAATTTTGAATATATTGAATTTTTCCCTATGAATACCACTTTATTTTTTCCTTTGGGTGTTTGGTGAAGTTGGAGAATTTCATCAGTTCTGAGAGGCTTTACGTTGCTGTCGATGGTCCCGGGCTCTCTATCCTCCATCCTCCCAAATGGACATTTCTTGTCCTCAAGATAACATCTCTGTTGCTCGGTTTCATAACTGCTCTTCTTCTTAATGGCTGTGTCCCTTTAACTGCTAATGGCTAAAGGCTGCCAAAACTAAGTATATTTATTGTTCTAGGTCCTCGGCTCCCGTCTCTAACTGCTTCCAGCATTGTCCCAGCATTTCTCTATAACTGGCAAAGGAAGAGCAGTAGATATTTGGAATCTACTGCCAGGACTTATTTTCAAGGTGAAGATACCATTTTCCCATTCCTTCTTTAATTTCATGTAGTTTCCTTATTTTGCTGAGTTCTTTGATCTAATTTCCAGGCTTAGCCAATACTCATCAAAGTTCACACCTCGTCCAACTGCTACCGCAATTAAGCCTTTCCTGATCTCAGTTACTGACTTGATCTAAAGGGCATGAAAAAGAGAAATAATGCCACAATTCTATCCAGCAACCTATCTCCTCTCCTTGGACTTTGGATACTTCCCACTGAGCCCATGTCTTTGCGTCCATCAAGAAAACATAAAGTTCCAACCATCTTAGGATCCATCAACATTATATCAGTTTTATAATTGCAGAAGTCTCTCTTAGAATTCCCATCTCATTTCTGTCATCTCTGGGGCTAGATGAGGGGTGAAGAATAAGTATTTATAGCTTATGTCTCCAGCTTATAGGAAACTTAGTGTTGTCTGGCCATATTTTGGAACGTATATATTCTTAAGGAATATTTCTATTAAGGTTGTGAGAATCATTTATCTTTCTCCCTTTAGTGAGTCTATCTAATAACTTCTTTCAATCCTACTTAATGCTGGAGACACAAAGACACACATTCTCATTCTTTGTCTTCTGATTAGCTAGATGTTACATTTAGAGAACTTTAAAAGATATAACTCTACTGAAGGATGGAAGTTTTTTTATGAAAACTGAGTGATTAACTGCCCTAGTCACATTCTTCTGTTTCCTATTGGAAATTGTAAACTCTGCAGTAATAAAATTTGTGTTAAGTGCATGAGATCGCTGGATGCATTTTTTAGAAGACAATTATGAAGGCATATAGAAGGTGTTTTCAAGTTTTGATTAACCAGTATATTACTTTATCTCATGATGAAAAAAACCTTAAAGCTAAGTTTTAAAAAAATCATAGCAGTTTAAGTATCATTAGAAAAATAACTCTGTTACCATGAATTTGAATACTCTAGCTCCTAATCACTGTTTTGTTAAAATTTGAATTGAAGGGATCACTTTTGAAAAACTTTCAAATCAAAAAGTTTTAGAACACAATTTCCTTATTATTTGTGGGGGACTAAGCTGCATTTTGGACTCTAGTGAATATGAAACACAACCTAATTTCAGCAGCACACTAATCCTTTCTTAGGATTAATTTGAGCTGAAGATGATTGGTCTTGTTTATTTTTAAATGATTCTTATTTACATTAGTTTAATAAAATTAAAATTCCCATCTTAATCCTCACAGCTTGGGTTCAGCCTATCCTGTGCTTATCTGAGTTAATAACAGAGTTCCACAGGAAGTCAATATGCAAAGACATTTCAGAATATATATATTTGTCATTTGGGTGGCTTAGTCATTTCATTTTGTCTGTATATTTATCTGATGCTTTTTGCATTTAGTAAAAATCCAAAAACAGTCCATACTTAACAAACAGAATTTAAACAATACTAAATTGTGTTCATATTTAATAATTGGTCTTAATATTTATGTAATAGTACTATATTAGTGAAAAGGATAGGTGAATAGATAAATCAACAACGAAAGAGCTAGATAAAACAGGTACTATAAATTTTCAGCCATTTACTAGTAGAAGAAATAATAAATTGTTTTCATTTCTTGTATAATATTTCAAGGCTGATTTTTTTTATGCCATTCTCTGAATTTAACAACCTTTGCTAATATCTTCCCCTCTTGAGTTCATTCATCACTATGGGGAAATAGACCTAGACTAGAAGCTATTAAAGGACTTGTTAGAGAAGCAGTTAGGGGACATAGTCATTAAAACAAACAAACAAACAAAATACTCCTGGGAAACCTGCCCAAGAACAACTGCAAAATATAGCAGAATATAACATTGTCTACACATGAAACATAGGTGAAAACTTGCTTCAATAAAATGCACATTTCAAGTTGATCTTTTATGTGTGGCATCAAAATTCATACTTGTGAGGAATGAATGAGGTAAATGTGGAGAAATGTCAAGGAGGTCTCCCCAGCCTATACATGCTGATTAAATTTTGTCCCATACACATATTTCTGAGTCATGACACTTGCCCCTAAAAAAATGTACACTTCCTAGAATGTACTGTCAACTTGCTCTTCTCATATTATGTGAAATCAAGTTTTCAAAGTATTGGCTGATGAAGCACAGTAACCTAGGAGTGAATATTAATATTTTAAGGTATTTAATCTAATGAAGATGCCATTAATTGGAAAATACACAATTATGTTGTGAACCACGTAGAAAGGAAACTGATCTTCGCTGTAAATACATCGGCCTCAGAAATCCCAGCAGGAGGATGGCAGAGTAGGAAGATCCAGAGCTCACCTCCTCCCACAGACACACAAAAACTACAACTCCATAGAGAACAACTCTCTCTGAGAAGAACCTGAAAGCTAGCAAAAAAAAAACCTAGCAGCTCTTCTACAACTAAGGATATAAAAAGTAAAACCACGCTGAGACAGGTAAGAGGGGGAGAGACTGAGTGTAGTTACTCCCAGTGTGGCGACCTACAAACAGGAGGGGACATCACGAGTACCGAGGTCCTCCCTAAGGAGCAAGGGTTTGCACCCCACATTAGGCACCCCAGCCCTGAGGACCTGCCCTGGGAAGATGAACCCCTCTAACACTGGCTTTGAAAACTAACAGGGCTAAATTTAGATTTTTTCACTTTGGTCCTTTAAAAAGCTCTTCAAATCTTTAGCAATCATGGATAGAGCATATCAAATTAACAGAGAAATAGGATACAATACTATTTATTGTTTAATTATTTTCGTTCCATTAATCCTGATACTTCCTTTGAGTTTTCCTTTTAAGAGAACTTGTGACTTCAAAAAATGTTTTGCTTCTCTTGAATATGATAACTCTCCTTGTGATATTATTTACTTAAGTTGCTTAAAAAATGAGTGTGTGTGTATAAAATTTGAGAATTTCTAAACATCTTATAATTATTTTCATTTTTACTTTATAAATGAAAAAATAAACCGTTTGAAGTTAAAAAAAGAAAAAAAAGAAAACTAACAGGGCTTAACAAGGACCTACTGTATAACACAGGGAACTCTGCTCAGTATTGTGTAACAACCTAAATGGGAAAAGAATTTGAAAAAGAATAGATACATGTATATGTATAACTGAATCACTCTGCTGTACACCTGAAACTAACACAACATTGTTAATCAACTGCACTCCAATATAAAATAAAAAGTTTAAAAAAAAAAAAAAACTAACCACCCCATATTTCAGGGCCTCTAGCCTTCTGAGATAGCCCATGCTCTGTCTCTGGAGTGTGCATCTCCCTGAATAAATCTTCTTTCAGTTTAAAAAAGAAAAGAATAAAAAAAACTAACAGGGCTTATGTCCAGAAGGGCCCGAGAGGGATCTAGGCAACTGAGACTCTGCTCTTAAAGGGCTCAGGCATAAACTCACTCTCTCCAAGTCCCTGCACAGAGGCAGCAGTTTGAAAAGCATCTTGGCCATACATGAAGGAAATTCATTGACTAATTTTACGGCAAGTGCCAAGCGGTGTGGATCTGCTGGAGCTTTCTTCAGGGACTGAAGTGCTGGGCAGGCACCATTTATTTTTACTCTCCCTCTACCTAGCCAGCTGGGCTCTGGGGGGTACCTTTCTGACATTTGTCATCTACCTTGCTAGTGTCGCTTGCCTTGCCCAGGTGTTTCCCTGCATATATGCCCCACCCAACCCACCCTCCCTGGCCAGCCCTCTTCCAAAGCAGCTATTGCCCTGCCACACCCGGTGGGCAACCTTGACTGGGACTGACTTTCCAGTGGGTGGCCTCAGCCTGAACCAGCGTGCCCCCCAAAGCAGCTCTGACCCCAGGGGGGGCAAGTCCAGCCCACCAGGGCACTCACAGCAGTTATGGTTGGACCTGGAAGCCAGCTACGCCAGGGGCCAACCCTGGCCATCAGACTTGCAGAACTCATGACCTGGCCTCACAGCCAGCCTTCCTGGGGACTCACCCTTCCTACCAACACATGTGCAGCAGACACAACCAGGCCTAGGAGATGTTACTGAGACAGGCTGGGACCTGGGACCTGGGACCCTCTGCTGCAGTGCTTGCACCTGAACAAACATCTCCTTGAGCAACAAAATATAAAGAAACTATGAGGGACTAAAAATAACTTTGTGCATGGGCAGTTAGGGCAAATTACAGACAACGAGATACAAAAAGACCAAAAAAAAACCCAACTGCCACTTCTGAAGAGCCAGGAGGAAAAACAGGTTGTCGGGAGCAAAAGCAGGGTGCTGAGCATGCCCCCCGCACTCAACACCACCAAACGGATGGGCAGACCACCTAAGTCACCCCTCCAGCCCGACCCCTGGACAAAACCCTACCCTCACCCCATATAAGGAACTAGCTTGCCCCCCTCGGGGAGAGAGCGAGGGAAACTGTTACTTGTTTCTGCTCCCCCCTGCTTTAACAGGGGCGCCAATGAAGACTTGCTTGAATTTCTTGTCTGGCTTCTTATCAATTTCTATTGATTGGGGAAGGCCGAGAACCCTGATCGGTATCATTACTGCTATGACTCACTGAAGGCTCAGATGATGGTTAGCATTTTTTAGCAATAAAGTGTTTTTTAATTCAGGTATGTACCTTTTTTAGACATAAGGCTATTATTGCACACTTAATAGACTATAGCATAGTGTAAACATAACTTTTATATGCACTGGGAAACCAAAAAATTTATGTGACTCACTTTATTGCTGTATTTGGTCTACTGTGATGGTCTGGAACCAAACCTGTAATATTTCCAAGGTATGCCTGTACTAAAGTCTGGTCCTCTCAGAGAAGTCTATGATATTGCAGAAGAAGAAATAGGCCCAGAGGAGGTAGCTAACCTTTCCCCACTTCATACAGTTAGTAAGTAAGTAACAGAGCAATAATTCTAACAGAGACAGTCTAATTTCATTCTTAATGTACCCTCAGACAGTGCTGATCAAATTTGAATGTGCTTAAGAATCAGCTGAAGAACTTGGTAAAGCACACATTCCTGGGCTCCATTCTCTGGGATCCCAATTTTAGAGATCTAGGGTGGAGACCACACCAGACTCCCAGTTAATGCTGATGCAGTCAGTATCGTCAGTATTGCAAACTTTGTTTAACAAGTTACTTTTGTTTAACAAGAAGCATTTCATAGCTGTCTTCATTGGGCAGTAGCCCAGAGGCTAAGACACTCTGAGAATTAAGATGTCCAGATTCTAAGACAGTTGGTACAGCCAGACAAACACTAGGAAATCTACTTCCCAGTTGCCTTGCATCCCATTTTTTCTCCAAAGAAAGAGAGAACTTGTCTTTCCACTCTAAACTTGCTGTGTGAGCAGACTAGGTATATAAAACAAAGTGCTAAGTTGAGAAGGTATGAGAGATCAACAAGATGATAGATTAAATACGCTCTTATAACTAAGTAACATGTCAAAGGGAATATAGGAGCTGAGCTGTCCTATAAAAGTGCATAAGACATGTATGGGAAGGAACTGATAGAATTAGCAGCAACACATTTACGGAACAAGAATGGAAGTGAAGAGACAAACACAACTGCCAGGCAAAGAAGTACCCCCAGAAAAGAAAAAAAAAAATCAATATAGAGGGTTAGCACCTGATTAAATAGAATTATTTGTTCAAGCCAGAATTCATAGCTTTGTTACAAAAATAGCGAATACACTTTGGTGATTTTAATCAGGGATGTACCACAAAAAAAGGAATATCTTACCAACATTAATCAGAGGTAATGTCCTGGAGAGCTCTCTCAAAGAGGTCTGAACTGCAAACTGTATATATTGAGTGTTGCAGGTAGATAGGCAGTGTGAGATGGAGATTCCTAGGCAGGATGTTTATTGGGGAAAATCTCCAGATTTACACCTACCTGTGGACATAGGGAGAGAAAGAGGATTGTACACATGGAGAAGTTGGGTTGTAAGGTAGTCACAACAGAGGACTCAGCTAATACCAAGGAAGCTATAAAATTGGGATGGCCCTTCTGAGTTGTCCCAACATGGAGAGAGGTGGCTGGTAGTTAAAATTCCCACAGCTATGAGTTCTTATATGTGGGCTGCCCCAGAGAAGAGAGTCTGCTCATGGGTGTAAGCGATTGTTAGAGAGGGTAGGCAGTAGGACTGCCTGTTGGGAGGGACTCCCAGCTGCTGGGGGAATACATCCTGCATTGCAGAAAAGGATCGGGTAGTGCATCACAGCATCCACTCAAGCAATCATCTGCAAGTTAGGCAGTTAAGTTCCAGTCCTATTTATTTGGTCACCTGCTCACAATAAGCAAGACTTCTTTACGAATGATTATAATGATATTCCCACAGCTGGGCGCTCCTATACCCTAACGCAGTGTGTTATGTAACATCCATTCATTCAGTTAGATGAAGCCATGCCAAAATTGTGTATTTTCGTGTATGAAGAAATTAAAACCTGCAAACCATGTTCTTACTCTGGGCCAGGCTGATGAGTTACTTAATTCATCACTTAGCTCAGTTAACTCATTAACATGAAGGGTAATTCTAGGAAAAAACCAAATGATGGCAGCGTATACACATGATCGTTAAATTTCTTTGGCAGCCAAGGAGAGTACTGAAAATCTAAGCTAGTTTGCCTTCGAAAAGTTGTTCTAAGGAGTACTAAATGATTTACATAAAAGTCTATCCAAATCCCTCCCATCAGGAAGCTTGCACAAACCTCTTAGATAGCCTCATCCACCAGAGGGCAGACAGCAGAAGCAAGAACTACAATTCTGCAGCCTGTGGAATGAAAGCCATATTCACAGAAAGATAGACAAAATGAAAAGGCAGAGGACTTTGTACCAGATGAAGGAACAAAATAAAACCCCAGAGAAACAACTAAATGAAGTGGTGATAGGCAACTTTCCAGAAAAAGAATTCAGAATAATGATAGTGAAGATGATCCAGGACCTTGGAAAAAGAATGGAGGCAAATATCAAGAAGATGTAAGAAATGTTTAACAAAGACCTAGAAGAATTAAAGAACAAACACATAGAAGAATTAAAGAACAAACAAACAGAGATGAACAACACAATAACTGAAATGAAAAATACACTAGAGGGAATCAATAGCAGAATAGCTGAGGCAGAAGAATGGATAAGTGACCTGGAAGACAGAATGGTGGAATTCACTGCCACAGAAGAGAATAAAGAAAAAAGAATTAAAAGAAATGAAGACAGCCTAAGAGACCTCTGGGACAACATTACATGCAACAACATTCGCGTTATAGAGGTTCCAGAAGGAGAAGAGAAAGAAAGAACCCAAGAAAACATTTGAAGAGATTATAGTAGAAAACTTCCCTAACATGGGTAAGGAAATAGCCATCCAAGTCCAGGAAGTGCAGAGAGTCCCAGGCAGGATAAACTCAAGGAGAAACACACCAAGACACATAGTAATCAAATTAGCAAAAATTAAAGACAGAAAAATTGTTGAAAGTAACAAGGGAAAAATGACAAATAACATACAAGGGAACTCCCATAAGTTTAACAGCTGATTTCTCAGCAGAAACTCTACAAGCCAGAAAGGAGTGGCACGATATATTTAAAGTGATGAAATGGAAGAACCTACAGCCAAGATTACTGTACCTGGCAAGGATCTCATTCAGATTTGATGGAGAAATCAAAAGTTTTACAGACAAGCAAAAGCTAAGAGAATTCAGCACCACCAAACCAGCTCTACAGCAAATGCTAAAGGAACTTCTCTAAGTGGGAAACACAAGAGAAGAAAATGACCTACAAAAACAAACCCATAACAATTAAGAAAATGGTGATAGGAACATACATATCGATAATTACCTTAAACGTGAATGGATTAAATGTTCCCACCAAAAGACACAGGCTCGCTGAATGGATACAAAAACAAGATCCATATATATGCTGTCTACAAGAGACCCACTTCAGACCTAGGGACACATACAGTCTGAAAGTGTGGGGATGGAAAAAGATATTCCATGCAAATGGAAATCAAAAGAAAGCTGGAGTAGCAATACTCATATCAGATAAAATAGACTTTAAAATAAAGAATGTTACAAGAGACAAAGAAGAACACTACATAATGATCAAGTGATCAATCCAAGAAGGAGATATAACAATTATAAATATATATGCACCCAACATAGGAGCACCTCAATACATAAGGCAACTGCTAACAGCTATAAAAGAGGAAATCAACAGTAACACAATAATAGTGGGGGACTGTAACACCTCACTTACACCAATGGACAGATCATCCAGACAGAAAATTAATAAGGAAACACAAGCTTTAAATGACACAATAGACCTGATAGATTTAATTGATATTTAAAGGACATTCCATTCCCAAAACAGCAGATTACACTTTCTTCTCAAGTGCACACAGAACATTCTCCAGGATAGATCACATCTTGGGTCACAAATCAAGCCTCAGTAAATTTAAGAAAATTGAAATCATATCAAGCATCTTTTCCTACCACAACACTATGAGATTAGAAATCAATTACAGGGAAAAAAACTTTAAAAACACAAACACATGGAGGCTAAACAAAATGTTACTAAATAACCAAGAGATCACTGAAGAAATCAAAGAGGAAATCAAAAAATACTTAGAGACAAATGACAATGAAAACACGACAATCCAAAACCTATGGGATGCAGCAAAAGCAGTTCTAAGAGGGAAGTTTATAGCAATACAAGCCTACCTCAAAAAACAAGAAACATCTCAAATAAACAATCTAACCTTACACCTAAAGGAACTAGAGAAAGAAGAACAAAACCCAAAGTTAGTAGAAGGAAAGAAATCATAAAGATCAGAGCAGAAATAAATGGAAGAGAAACAAAGAAAATAATAGCAAAGATCAATAAAACTAAAAGCTGGTTCTTTGCAAAGATAAACAAAATTCATAAACCATTAGCCAGACTCCTCAAGAAAAAGAGGGAGAGGGCTCAAATCAATAAAATTAGAAATGAAAAAGGAGAAGTTACAACAGACACCGCAGAAATACAAAGCATCTTAAGAGACTACTACAAACAACTCTATGCCAATAAAATGGACAACCTGGAAGAAATGGACAAATTCTTAGAAATGTATAACCTTCCAAGACTGAACCAGGAAGAAATAGAAAATATGAACAGACCAATCACAAGTGATGAAATTGAAAGTGTGATTAAAAATCTTCCAAACAAACAAAAGTCCAGGACCAGATGGCTTCACAGGTGAATTCTATCAAACATTTAGAGAAGAGCTAACATCCATCCTTCCCAAACTCTTCCAAAAAATTGCAGAAGAAGGAACACTCCCAAACTCATTCTATGAGGCCACCATCACCCTGATACCAAAACCAGACAAAGATACTACAAAAAAAGAAAACTACAGACCAATATCACTGATGAATATAGATGCAAAAATCCTCAACAAAATACTAGCAAACAGAATCCAACAACACATTAAAAGGATCATACACCATGATCAGGTGGGATTTATCCCAGGGATGCAAGGATTCTTCATTATACGCAAATCAATCAATATGATACACCATATTAACAAACTGAAGAATAAAAACCATATGATCATCTCAATAGATGCAGAAAAAGCTTTTGACAAAATTCAACACCAATTTATGATAAAGACTCTCCAGAAGGTGGGCATAGAGGGAACCTACCTCAACATAATAAAGGCCATATACGACAAACCCACAGCAAACATCATTCTCAATAGTGAAAAACTGAAAACATTTCCTCTAAGATCAGGAACAAGACAAGGATGTCCACTCTCGCCTCTTTTATTCAACATGGTTTTGGAAGTCCTAGCCACAGCAATAAGAAAAGAAAAAGAAATAAGAGGAATACAAATCAGAAAAAAAGTAAAACTGTCACTATTTGCAGATGAGATGATCTTATACATAGAGAATCCTAAAAATGCCACCAGAAAACTACTGGCGCTAATCAATGAATTTGGTAACATTGCAGGATACAAAATTAATGCACAGAAATCTCTTGCATTCCTATACATTAACAACAAAAGATCCGAAAGAGAAATTAAGGAAACGATCCCATTCACCATTGCAACAAAAAGAATAAAATACCTAGGAATAAACCTACCTAAGGAGGTAAAAGACCTGAAAACTATGAGACACTGATGAAAGAAATCAAAGATGACACAAACTGTTGGAGGGATATACCATGTTCTTGGATTGGAAGAATCAATATTGTGAAAATGACCATACTATCCAAAGCAATCTACAGATTCAATGCAATCCCTATCAAGTTACCAGTTGCATTTTTTACAGAACTAGAACAAAAAAATCTTAAAATTTGTATGGAGACACAAAAGACCCCAAATAGCCAAAGCAGTCTTGAGGGAAAAAGATGGAGCTGGAGGAATCAGACTCCCTGACTTCAGACTATACTACAAAGCTACAGTAATCAAGACAGTATGATACTGGCACAAAAACAGAAATATAGCTCAATGGAACAGGATTGAAAGTCCAGAGATTAAACCCACACACCTATGGTCAACTAATCTATGACAAAGGAGTCAAGGATATACAACGGAAAAAAGACAGTCTCTTCAATAAGTGGTCCTGGGAAAACTGGACAGCTACATGTAAAAGAATGAAATTAAAACACTCCTTAACACCATACACAAAAATAAACTCAAAATGGATTAGAGACCTAAATGTAAGACTGGACACTATAAAACTCTTAGAGGAAAACATAGGAAGAACACTCTTTGACATCAATCACAGCAAGATCTTTTTTGATCCACCTCCTAGAGTAATGGAAATAAAAACAAAAATAAACAAATGGGACCTAATGACACTTAAAAGCTTTTGCAAAGCAAAGGAAACTACAATCAAGACGAAAAGACAACCCTCAGAATGGGAGAAAATATTTGCATATGAATCAACAGACAGAGGATTAATCTCCAAAGTATACAAACAGCTCATGCAGCTCAATATTAAAAAAAAAAAAATGGGCGGAAGACCTAAATAGACATTTCTCCAAAGAAGACATACAGATGGCCAAGAAGCACATGAAAAGTTGCTCAACATCACTAATCATTAGAGAAATGCAAATCAAAACTACAATGAGTCATCACCTCACACCAGTTAGAATGGGCATCATCAGAAAATCTACAAACAACAAATGCTGGAGAGGGTGTAGAGAAAAGATCTACCTCTTGCCCTGTTGTGTAGTACCTCTTGCCCTGTTGGAGGGAATGTAAATTGATACAGCCACTATGGAGAACAGTATGGAGGTTTCTTAAAAAACTAAAAATAGAATTACCATATGACCCAGCAATGCCACTACTGGGCATATACCCAGAGAAAACCATAATTCAAAAAGACACATGCACCACAACGTTCATTGTAGCACTATTTACAATAGCCAGGTCATGGATGCAACCTAAATGTCCGTCAACAGACGAATGGATAAAGAAGATGTGGTACATATATACAATGGAATATTACTCAGCCATAAAAAGGAACGAAATTGGGTCATTTGTTGAGATGTGGATGGATCTAGAGACTGTCATAGAGAGTGAAGTAAGTCAAAAAGAGAAAAACAAATATTGTATATTAACACATATATATGGAACCTATAAAAATTGTACAGATGAACCGGTTTGCAGGGCAGGAATAGAGACACAGATGTAGAGAATAAACATATGGACACCAATGGGGGAAAGTGGCAGGGGGTTGGTGTGGTGGGATGAATTGGGAGACTGGGATTGACATATATACACTAATATGTATAAAATAGATAACTAATAAGAACCTGCTGTATAAAAAAATAAATAAAATTAAAAAAACAAAAGTCTATCCAAAAACTTCCACTTTGTGTTGGCAATGCACTGCACACAGATATAGTGACAGTCCTTTAAGTGGATGTACACAAATGAGAGGATGAGAGTGGAGTGTTAGGGAGATAATTTGTCCCACACCTGCTGATAAAGAGGTTGTAACTTTGTATAATAGTTGTTGCTGACATCTGCCTGATAACATATCTGAGCCTCAGTTTCCTCATTTGAAATGGGGATAATAATAGTACTTCCCTTGTAGGGTTGCTGCAAAGAAAAATTAAGGGGATATATATACAGAATTCATAACAGATCCCAGTGTATTGTATTGGCTATTAATGTTTACTCTTCACATGTCAACTGACATATATAAAACTATACTTGTTTCTTATTCAAGTTGTCATTTATTACTTGTGGGTGTAGTATAATATTTAGCATTTCACAATTGTGTTGCATGGGGTATCATTAAATCTTTGGAGCAAACTAGGGGTATGAATAATGGGTCACATTTACAGATGCAGAAACTGAAATACAAAGAGATTAAAAAACATGTCCACAGTAAAACTGCTTATAAATGACAGGAATGGGTTCCTAATCCTATTTGGATTTACGGGAAGCATTTCCTTTAACTCCTTACTAACTTTGAAAAAGAAGCTACATCTGAATGTTATTACAAAATTTTGATTTTGTGAATTTAATGGCTGATACATTATATTGAAATGTTTGTCTTTCTCTTCCAACCAGAAAATTAAGAATAATCTCATTATTTAATTTTTTATCTTACATGATTAAATATATTGCTAGACTTGGATTTTCAGAAAACAAACTAGGATCTTGTCATGGAAATTTTAATAAGACCTCGGGCTTGGTTTTTATTCTTCCACTATAGAGTTGGAGTGAAGACACTGCAAAAAATGTCAGAATGTTGTCAAAGCAATGTGAATTGACAGTGGACAGTGCAAAGAGTGGCAAATTACTAGTAGGTATATGTGTCCATGACCAACCTTTGTGCTCAAAAATCCTCAGGAATTGTTAAGTGATCTGACAAGGGCACGTTGTCATCCAGTCTGCATTTGCATTTGTAACCGTACTGACGATGAATGTGACAACACACAGTTTTATCTTTTCCATTTTTAATTTGATTTTCAGATTCCAGATTCTGATTATTAGGAAAAAATAATTAAAGTTCTCCTAATTACAGATTTGTGGAGTAATTCAAAGATGAAGGGATGGGCTGCAAGATAGCTCAAAGTTTTCCACTCTATGTAGTTATCTTGGCTACTGACAATATCACCATGGGGATTTCTTTATTTTTTTTTTCTAATTTTACTGGAGTATAGTTGATTTACAAAGTTGTGTTGGTTTCAAGTGTACAGCAAAGTGATTCAGTTATACATATACATATATCCATTCTTTTTCAGATTCTTTTCCCATATATATTATTACAGAATATTGAGTCGAGTCCCCTGTGCTATATGGCAGGTCCTTGTTGGTTATCTATTTTACATATAGTAGTGTGTATATGTTAATTCCAAACTCCTAATTTATCCCTCCTTCCCATGTTTCTCCTTTGGAAACCACAAGTTTTTTTCAAAATCTGTGAGTCTGCTTCTCTTTTGTAAATAAGTTCATTTATATCATTTTTTAAAAATTAGATTCCACATGTGTGATATCATATGATATTTGTCTTTCTCTGTTTGACTTACTTCATGTAGTATGATAATCTCTAGGTCCATCCATGTTGCTACAGATAGCATTATTTCATTCTTTTTTATGGCTGAGTAATAGTCCATTGTATATATGTACCACATCTTCGTTGTGGGGATTTCTTTAGCTTTGGAACACTAATGCGGTTGAGAAATGAGATATATGAAACTTTACCGTGTAGTCCATAAGAGCAATTTTAGGTGCTCAAAATGATCTCATCTATAGCAATATGTTGACCATATAAATGAGGTGTTCACTGCTATAGTTCCCAGAAAAGCCATTAGTATTCCCTACACACACACACAAAAAAACACTAAAAATATTTGCAAGACTATTTTTTAACATAATCAAAACTACTAATGTAATTTCCACATCTTCAGATTAGTAGGTATCTTAGCTCAATGTTATTAAAGATTAATTTTCAGCAGCCAAATTAAATAAAATTAAGATGTTTTAAGTATTCACTAAAACTCTTTTCACAAAAGAATTTCCCCATATTGCATGTTTTATCGTATGTCCTCTATCAAGTTTTTTTTTTAATTTCCCAAAAGTCCTATATGTATAAGCACATATAGGACTTTCCCATTTCCCCATTTACCTGCCTTAAAAATACATAGCAGGAAAAAGTAACTATTAATGGAGTTTCAAAAGCAACTTTTGGTGCTGGAGCCAAGAAGACTGGGTGGTGGTTTTATAAGCAGCAGGTGGTGAAGCTTTCCTTTGTGGGCAACAGCAAAACATTGAATTATCAACATGACAAACCTCTCTAGGTCACAAAATTGCAAAGTGTACACTGAAAAGTGAAGGGCAAATATTGACTCATTAATTTTCTATGAATTTATCTAAACTTCCTCACTACTCTTATTGCTAAGTAGTAGAACAAACAAAATTTTGCAAAAACAAACAAGTAAATTAACAAAAATAAATTTGAGTTCAATCCAGTAATGTGGTCTAATGAAATACAGTATTTTTGAAAGACCCTTTTTGCAAATACACTCTTCAGATAAAATGCTGTTCTCTTGGATTTCCCCTCCCTCTTGTTCACCTGGAGCACTCTTAGTACATTTGTGTGCCATTCCTAGAGCATCTGGAAACTTCAATGATCCCAGCAACATACTAACAACATACAACATACTAACTAATCTGTGTCACATATTCCAGCAGTTTGATCTCTTTATGAAGGCGACGTTGCAAGACCACTAACTCAACGCATCCCTCAAAGTATGATAGCTCCCAAGTGTCCTCCCAGAAAAGCCTACAAGTAGTCCCAATTTTCTGGTCACTGCATACTTTCCCGACATTTCTAAAGCTCACTGCTTCACTGAGGATGGGTATAGTCAGGGACAGGGGATGAACAATTAAAGCAGGAAACAATACCTCTGACTTTTAACTTTCTTGCTCTTTCTCATCTTCTCTCCACAATCCCTTGTGACACAATGTGTTCACCTCAGGCTTTTGAATTATTCAAATTTATATTCTCCTGATGTGGGGCAGAAAATGACATGGCCTGGATTACTGAAGACTTATATTGCCTGACATGGAGAAGCAAGTCTATGACCTGAGTTGGCCGCTGCTGATGTTTAATGTATTAAAGGCAAGAGATGGATACACTTTCCTGTGTTTTTCTTAGCTGTATTTATTTCCTTGGTGTGGAGAGTTCAGATTAAGAGTTGGAGGGGCTTCCCTGGTGGTGCAATGGTTGAGAATCTGCCTGCCAATGCAGGGGACACGGGTTCGAGCCCTGGTCTGGGAAGATTCCCACATGCCGCGGAGCAGCTGGGCCCGTGAGCCACAATTACTGAGCCTGCGCAACTGGAGTCTGTGCTCTGCAACAAGAGAGGCCGCGATAGTGAGAGGCCCGCGCACTGCGATGAAGAGTGGCCCCCGCTCGCCTCAACTAGAGAAAGCCCTCGCACAGAAACGAAGACCCAACACAGCCAAAAATAAAATAAATAAAAGAGTTGGAGTATTTTTGAGGGAAAGGACACAGACACTGTGCAGAGGAAGGCGGGGACAATTGCTGGGTGGACTCCCCAGATGTGATTGCACATACCTTGGGCCACTCTGAACCGGAAGTCATGACCACTTTATTGTGAGAACCTGAGATGCAGGAGGGGGGTGGGGTTGAAGTGGGGGGAGGGGAATGGAACTACACAACTGTAGGCCAGAGAGACGGTGTGGAACTCGGAGCAGTGAATGAGCAATGCAGGTCTTCCCGTCCCAGGGAAAGGCAGACCACCCTGGAATAGCATGCTGGCTCAGGAGCCCACACCACAAGTGGATGGCTAAATGAACAAATGTTCCTATCAAGGTCATGCATGATGAACACCTCCGTGTGGTTGCTTTCAAGGCACAGGTCCTGTTACAACTCATAGGCTTCTCTGGTTCGCTTTCAACCTTCTCCATCAGCTCAGCCTGCAGTTGGCAGAGACTAAAGCGTTGATTGATCTGATTGCAAAGTTTGCATACCAACGCCTCACCAAACATGAGTTCCACAAATTCATTCATGATGGGAGAGAATACTGCCAGCAGAGATACAACTGAATTTACCTCCTCTTATAGGATGTCACTTATAGGATCAATGATGCATCTTAAAAAATGAAAACAAGGAAATATCCTTGAATGATATTTCCAACTTTTGTAGGGTATGATCAGCCCGATTTCCCCTCTTCAGAGAATATTTTTGGAAGTATGAAATTGACATCCAATTTCATGGTCAGATTAATTGAAGGCTGTTACTATGAGTCTACATATTTTCCGAATGAGGAATGGACATCATCAGCTGAGAACATAGTGACTAACTATTATAAACAGGTAACCTGTGTGCTGGAAAATGTACACAATGCTTAAACGACTATAAGCATATGTGACAAAAAGGTGAGAACAACTGAGAGTCATTCTACCATCTTATTGTAAATTACACTTGCTGAGTTACCTATAACTATAATTACATATAATTTGGGATCCAGTGTAATGAGATTCCCTCAATATATGGCTTAGGGAAGATGCTTAACTTCCTAGTTCCTCTCTTTACACATTTGATTTTACAGGAAGTCAGAAAATCATAAAATATCAATCTCATTTGTGATACTTATAAACAGTGAAAAGAATAGCTTCTACCCCTTTTATAGTACAGAGATTCCATAAAACATACCATTTTTACCATTATATGGCATTAATGTTCAGTGGCATAAAGTGAATTCCCATCATTGTACAACCATCAACACCATTCATCTCCAAAACATTTTAATCTTCCTAAACTCAAACTCTGTACCCATGAAACAATAACTCTTCATTTCCCCCTTTCCCTAGCTCCCAGAAACTACACTCTACTTTCTGTATTTATCAGTTTGATTATGCTAAGTTCCTTATACAAGTGGAAACATACAGTGTTGGTCCTTTTGTGACTAGCTTATTTCACATAGCAAATATATTCAAATCTGTGTTCATTCATTTTGTAGCATATGTCAGAATATCATTCCTTTTTAATGCAGAATTATACTCCATTGTATGTATATACCACCTTTTGTTTATCCATTCACTGCCAATGGCCATTTGGCTTGTATACACCTTTCAACCTTTGCCATTATGCTGCTATGAACACATGTGAGCAAATATTTCTGAGTTTCTGTTTTCAATACTTTTGGGTATATACGCAAAAGTATAATTGCTGGATCATTGGTAATTCTTTTTTTAATTTTTTGAGAAGCCATCGTACTGTTTCCACAGCAGCTGCATGATTTACATTTCCACCCACAGTGCACAAAAAAATTTTCAATTTCAACACATTCTCACCAACATCTGTCATATTTTTTTTATAGTAAGTGTTCTAATGGATATGAGCTGGCATCATATTAAGGTTCTTTTTAATAATGATTTTTATTTTTTTTAAATTAATTTCTATTGGAGTATAGTTGCTTTACAATGTTGTATTAGTTTCTGCTGTACAGCAAAGTGAATCAGCTATATGTATACATATATCCCCTCTTTTTTGGATTTCCTTCCCATTTAGGTCACCACAGAGCATTGAGTAGATTTCCCTGTGCTATACAGTGGGTTCTCATGAGTTACCTATTTTATATCATACAGAGTGAAGTAAGTCAGAAAGAAAAACAAATATCGTATAATATTGCTTACATGCTGAATCTAGAAAAATGATACAGATGAACTTATTTGCAAAGCAGAAATAGAGACACAAATGTAGAGAACAGATGTATGGATACCAGCGGGGGAGGGAGGGTGGGATGAACTGGGAAATTGGGATTGACATATATACATATTAAGGTTTTGATTTGCATCTCCCTAATGATTAGTGATAGTGAATATCTTTTCATGGGCCTATTGGCCAGTTTTATAAATTCTTGAAATAATGTCTCTTCAAGTCCTTGGCCCATGTTTTAATCAGGTTGTTTGGTTTTTGTTGTTGCTGTGTTGTAGTAGTTCTTTATATGCTCTGAATATTAACACCTTATCGGATATATGACTTGCAAATAATGTTTCCCATTCCATGAGCAGCATTTTCACTCTGCTTATTGTGTCCTTTTTGCACAGAAATTTTTGATTTGATGTCATCAAATTTATGTATTTTTCTTGTGTTGCCTGTACTCCAGGTCTCATAGAAAAAATCACTGCCGAATCCAATGTCATGAAACTTTTCCCCTATGTTTTCTTCTAAGAGTTTTACAGTTTTGTAGTAGAGCCCAGTGGAAAGAAGAAAGACTCCTTTCCTGGCAAGGACTCAGCCAATGAAAAGTCCTGGACTCTTTGTTTACTAGCGCCCTCCCAACTTCGTTTTCCTCTCCATAGAAGCATCCTCCTGCCTTTGCTATGTAGGGACTTGGGTGTGGCTCGCCATAGTTGCAGACTCCAAATTGTTATTTTCTGCTGATGCCGAATAAACCCATCTTTGATGGAGAGATATCTGGCAATACCTGTTTCTTTTAGGTGTACAGAGGGAAAGGGAGTGTAAGCCTAAAATACACCAAGCAGTCAATTAAATGTGAGTTAATTATAAAAGTATGTTCAGACAGCCTGGGCCTCATATCTCCTTCTCATGTGGACTTTCTCAGCAAGTTGGGAGACAGGACTTCACAGTATAAGGGAATAAGCATAGAATGTGGACTATGTGTGAGATCCAACATGAGAGAGCTGAAGAGAACCCCAGGGACACAGCCATGCAGTATGCCTAGAGAGAATCCAGTCCAGATTGGGGCACTTAGAAGCTTCTAGAGCTATGTCTCCAAATAAAAGAAACTGATAGATAGCTAAAGTGATTGACCATATTGAGAGGAATTTTACACAACTAAGGGAGAGTTTTGGGGGTAAATTGACAATTAATATGTAGAAAACTAAGAAAAGGAGCAATCCGTTTAACTCCAAGGAGAAACAAAGTTGTGCAAGAAAGGAAAAGTAACCATAATGCAGTCTGTGATTCAGCTATGAAAATCATTTACAAGTCATGCAAATACTGATTATTGATACAACCAAAATTATGCTGTAGAAGTGTTAAGTGTGATTTACATCTTGGAGGAGGTAGGGCACAAATCCTTAGTTTGCATAGGGGGATATCAGTAAATAACATGTAAAATGAAGAAAGTATCTAGAAGTAGCAAAATAAACATGTTATTTAGGCTTATGGAGTTAATTTTTTTTTTACAAAACCCAGCTACAGTTGTCAAAAATGCTTGTTTCTATGGCCTGTGAAATGTAGTGGGAGGAGAGGACTATTGCTTCTTTGTAATGTGACTTAGAGAACTATATGATCCTTTGAACTATATGAAGAACAACTTCAGTAAATATAAAGACAATGTAAACAACTTCAATATATGTTAAGAAAAATAGATCTACTCTTAAATGTCTCATTTAGTTTGGAAATAAAGGATATTTCTTTAATAGTTAAAAAAAAAAAAAGAGTTTTACAGTTTTAGCGCTTATATTTAATCTTTGATCCATTTTGAGTTTATTTTTAATATGGTATAAGGTGGGGGTATAGTTTTATTCTTTGGCACATGGCGATTCAGTTTGTCCAGCACCACTTGTTGAAAAGACTGCCTTTCCCCATTGAATGGTTTTAGGACCCTTTTTGAAAATCATTTTACCATATATGTGAAGGTTTATTTCTGGGCTCTCTATGCTTTCCATTGTACTATGTGTCTGTCTTTATGCTAATACTACATTGGTTTTGTTTTTTTTAATTTTTATTTTTTGACCCATCCTGGTTCCTCCACTTTTAAATTTTTTATTAACTTTTATTTTTTTATTGAGATATAGTTGATTTACAATATTATATTAGTTTCAGGTGTACAATACAGTGATTCATAATTTTTAAATGTTTTACTTCATTTATAGTTATTATAAAATATTGGCAATATTCCCTGAGCTGTACAATATATCCTTGCAGTTTATTTTTTACATAGTAGTTTGTACCTCTTACTCCCCTACTCTATCTTGTCCCTCTGCCTTTCCCTCTCCTGACTGGTAAACACTAGTTTGTTCTCTATATCTGTGAGTCTGTTTCTTTTCTGCTATATTCATCAGTTTGTTGTATTTTTTAGATTCCACATATAAGTGATATCATACAGCATTTATCTTTCTCTGACTTATTTCACTAAGCATAATACACTCCAGGTCCACCCATGTTGCTGCAAATGGTGAAATTTCATTCTCTTTATGGTTGACTATTATTCCATTGTATATATGTACCACATCTTCTTTACCCATTCATCTGTTGATGGATCCTTAGTTTGCTTCCATATCTTGGCTATTGTAAATAATGCTGCTATGAATACTGGGTTGCATGTAACTTTTCAAATTAGTGTTTTTGTTTCCTTCAGATATATATGTAGGAGTGGAATTACTGGATCAGATGGCATTTCTATTTTTATAGGAAACTGCGTACTGTTTTCCACAGTGGCTGCACCAATTTACATCCTGACAACTAAAAAATGTCACTTGTCATCTGGTTCTACAAGAATTGTGTCACTAGCCACTACAGTCACTGACTTTCAACACACCCTGAAAGGAGTTCAGGGTGGAGATCAGGGATGAGGCACTCTGTGCTCCAGAAAACTGGCAGAACAAGCTTTCAGATAGTGAGATATTTTCAGGAGAAAATTTTATGAACCCAATTTCTTGCATCTTCTCATACCTAGAAAAGCATCAGAATCATTAACGGAGACATCCGCTCCTTGTGACTAGCAGCAATCTTCCACTGAGATCTGTGCCAAAGTTATATATATACACTGACCTCCCACACCACCCCTTTGGAGCAGTTCCTCAGAGCTACCTGAGAGGCTGTCTCCCGGGCTAAAGTCCTCAGTAAGCCCCAAATAAAACTGAACTCATAGCTCTTATGTTGTGCATTCTTTATTCAGCTGACAGTTCCCACCAGCAGTGTACAAGGGGTCTCTTTTCTCCATATCCTCGCCAACATTTGTTATCGTAGTCTTTTTGGTGATAACCATTCTGACAGGTGTGAGGTGATATCTTGTTGTGGTTTTGATTTCTCTGATGATTAGTGATGTTGAGCATCTTTTCCTGTGCCTGTTGGCCATGTGTACATCTTCTTTGTCAAAATGTCTTTTCAGGTCTTCTGCCCATTTTTTAATCAGGTTGTTTGGTCTTTTTCTATATTGAGTTGAATGAGCTGTTTGTATATTTTGGATATTAACCTCTTATTGGTCATTTGCAAATATCCATAGGTTGTCTTTTAGTTTTGTTGATTGTTTCCTTCGCTGTGCAAAAGTTTTTAAGTCTAGTTAGATCCCGTTTGTTTATTTTTGCTTTTGTTTCCTTTGCTTTAGGTGACAGATCCAAAAAAATATTGTTATGATTTATGCCATAGAGTGTTCTGCCCATGTTTTCTCCTAGGAGTTTTATGGTTTCCAGTCTTACATTTAGCTCTTTAATCAATTTGAGTTTATTTTTGTATATGGTGTGAGAAAAGGTTCTAATTTCATTCTTTTACATGTAGATGTCCAGTTTTCCCAGCACTACTTATTGAAGAGACTATCTTTTCTTCACTGTATATATTCTTACCACTTTTGTCATAGTTTAATTGACTGTAATTATTTTTGGACTCTCTATTCTGTTCCACTGATCTATGTGTCTGTTTCGGTGCCAGTACTATACTGTTTCAATTAATATAGCTTTGTATACATTGTATTTATATATCATAAATATTTTAAATTACCATTTGTCTATAGTCAACTCTGGGTAAATATTTATAAATTAATTCCTGCTTCTCATATGTGTATAGAAATTACAATTAATATATGGAATCACTCCCAATTAAGTAATATTTACCTTGCAATTAATGAGACTGAACTCTGTGTTTGCTTTGTTGTGATGCATGAAACCACATGGTATATTACAGTGCAAAATTTTTGAAGACATTGAATATAATTATTAACTATAAAACATTATAAAATATTTTTATATATAAACACATTATAAAAATTATATAACATGATTTTTATTATGGAGACTTGTTGACTATAACACAACTGTGATTAAACATCAGCCCTGGGATGATGAAAAATTTCATTTTAGGAACACTTATTGATTGGTTGCCCTAGTCACATTCTCTTATTTCCTACTGAAAGTTGTGAACTCTGCAAAAATGAAAAGTCACACAAGAAAATGAGGCTCCTGTGTATTGTAAGACAATTATGCAGGCTTACGGAGTTGTTCTCCACTTTTGATTAACAAATTCCTTACTCTATCTTACAATAAAAATACTCTTAAAGCAACATTTTTAAAATATTGTAAATGGATCTTTAGAAAAATAAATCTGTTAATGAGTTTGAACCCTCTGGCTTCTACACAGTAATCTAGTTAAAATTTTAATTGTAGGGATCACTTCTGAAATATTATTTTGAAACAAATATTTTTTATAACACAAATTTTTTGTTTTAGAAGTTAACTACAATTTGGTCCCAATGGGGAAAATAAAACACAATTTAACTTCAGCAAGACACCAATCCTCTCCTAGGATTTGTTTAAGATGGAGGGCTTCCCTGGTGGCGCAGTGGTTGAGAGTCTGCCTGCCAATGCAGGGGACACGGGTTCGAGCCCTGGTCTGGGAGGATCCCGCATGCCGCGGAGCAACTGGGCCCGTGAGCCACAACTACTGAGCCTGCGCATCTGGAGCCTGTGCTCCGCAACAAGAGAGGCCGCGACAGTGAGAGGCCTGCGCACCGCGATGAAGAGTGGCCCCCGCTTGCCGCAACTAGAGAAGGCCCTCGCACAGAAACGAAGACCCAACACAGCCATAAATAAATAAATAAATAATTTTAAATAAATAAATAAATAAATAAATTTATTAAAAAAAAAATACACATTTGGGGTTGACCTAGCCGTGGGGTAACGTGAGTAAAAGTGGTGAAAGTGGCAGGGAGGCCTCCCCTGTTCAGACTTTTCACCCATAACAACAGCTACTAAGCATCATGCTCGCCCCTAAAAAATGTACACTTCTTGCTATACAGTGTCAACCTCTTCTGCTAATATTATAATGAGAAATCAAGTTTTTCAATATATTGGCTGATAAAGCATGGCAACTTGGGAGTGAATGTTAGTGTTTCAGTATATTTCATCTAGGAGGCGATGTCATCAATTGTATGATACATAATTACTGTATAAGCCACTAAAAAGGAAAAAGGAAAAAAATAAATACTATGAAACGTCTTCAATGCCAGGAGTATCCTGATTTCAAAGAAGTTAAATTGTGAAAAAAGCAAAGAGTATCTGAAATATGCCTGATATTATAACAAGTGTGCAAAATATTACTGGAAACCCTTGTCAAAGCCATTCAATTAAGACATGTGATACGTATAAGGGTAAGAAGGAAAGAGAAACTGATTTAATTATTTGGAGATTAAATAATCACTTAAGTCAATCATTTGTTGCTTCTTTTGAGTTTTCTGCTTAAACTAAGAAGCTTCAGTACAGAAGTCCAATATAAGGGACTTCCCTGGTGGTGCAGTGGATAAGACTCCGCGCTGCCAATGCAGGGGGCCCAGGTTCAATCCCTGGTCAGGGAACTAGATTCCAAATGCATGCCGCAACTAAGGAGCCCACATGCTGCAACTAAGGAGCCCAAGAGGCACAACTAAGGAGCCTGCCTGCCGCAACTAAGACCCGGTGCAACCAAATAAATAAATTATAAAAATTTTAAAAAGAAGTCCAATATAAGATCAACCTACCAACATAAACAGTGTTTCTCTATATTGGCAATAACTACGGAATAATATAAAAATCAAGTTACCATTTACAACTACATTAAAAACTCTAGAAATTGTGATCATTACTTATTTAGACAGTAAGTGTCACTAAGATTTTAAATCATATTTCGTTCCCCAAACTCATTGCTTTATTCTGGATTTAAATTTAAATATTCTGGTAGAATAAACCTACCCAGAGTTGTTTTACTTTTTTCACAAAAAGACAGCCTCAGTGAAATTAACATTCTGATTTTTTTAGAACCTAAAATACCTTTATTTAACTCTCCTATTTAAATTATATGTTAGCTAGATACAAAGATTTTGGTAAAAAGTTGTCTTTTGCTTATTTTGATAAGTGGACTCTCAATCTGAAACTTTTTCTTCGCGTGTGATCTGCTTTTCCATTCTGGAAAGTTCAAAAAAAATGTCTTTCTCTGTCTGACTTAATTCCCTTAGCATAATGCCCTCATTTCATCCATGTTGTAGCAAATGGCAGAATCTCCTTCTTTTTTGCATATGAATAATATTCCATTGTACATATGTACCACCTCTTCTTTATCCACTCTATATTTGGAAGTTGCTAGGAGAGTAGATCTTAAAAGGTCTCATCACAAGTGAACAACACTTGTAACTATGTGTGGTGATGAGTGTTAACTAGACATTGTGGTGATCACTTTGCAATATACACGTATATTGAATCATTATGTTTTCCCCATGAAACTAACATAATGTTATATGCCAATTATGTCTTAATATAAACAAATAAATAAAACTATGAAAAAAATTTTTTTATATAAACGTTCCTAAAACTCATTGTATTGTTTCCAGAGTGTGTGTTTTTGTTTCAAGTCTTGGCTCATTCACGTATTATGTTATGGACTCTTTTAACCTGAGATCTTATGTCTTTATTCACTTATAGGATATCATTTTTTTCAAATGTTTTATCACCTTCATATTTTTCTCTCGCTTTGTGACATCTCTGTGATGGAGAAACTATAGTTAGTTTCCGCACACCTTGGGTTTGTCTTTACTCTCTTCCTCTTGGTCCTTTTCTAATGCATTATGTAAATGTTCCTCCACAAATTAGCTGATCATTAATTCATCCTTTAGTTACTTTTATATCTATTTTACTATGCAACGTATCCCTTTGAGTTATACATTCCAACTTCTTTTATGTCCAGTGTGTTCGAGTGGTTATGCTTCCAACTGCTTCATCATCCCTGCTATTTCCATTATCTTTATTTCTCTAGGATTATTTTCCCATTTATTTTAATTTTGTGTTGAATTCCCATGAATTTGCCTTCTTTAGTATATTGTGCTATATGTTGCTTTTCTCCTATAATGTGGGAGCGCTCAGATATATTGAAATTTTTCCCCTGTAAATATTTTTTTGCCTTGGTTACTAATGTTGGCAAGGTGAGCCAAACTCAGGCACTAATTTTGTGTGTGTGTGTGTGTGTGTGTTTTGTGTTTGTTTGTGTGTGTTGAAATTGGAAGGAAATATCAAACAAGAAAGCCTCTTACGCTGAAGTGGATGATTCCCTTTTCCTTATTCCTATTTCCACCATGGGTGTCATTTGTCCTCCAGGAAATATTACAGTTCATCCACTGCAGTAACTTCTATCCCCAGATCATCAGTTGAGAGGAAAGCCTTCCAGACCTAAGCATAACTGTTCTTGGGTTCCCACTTCAGTCTAACCCTAGCATGGTCCTCACATTACAACTGGCACAGTAAGAGAGATAATTAGAACCAGTCCCAAGGCACTGGTTTATTGTTTCTTGTGTGGGCTTCCTTTTCCCTCTTTTTTCTTGTCTTTTGTTTTTTCTTTTTGTTTTTTTGTTTCTTTCTCACTTGACACTCTATTTTGCTGAGTTGTGAGGCCAGAACTTACGCGTCAAAGTTCACAAGTTGTACCCCTTTAGTGCTGCTCCAATTAAGTCCCTCCTGGCCACACTGGCCAACTTGATCTCAACAGGACACAAGGGAGAGAGAAAGAGTGCAACAAAAATCCCTGACAGCAGTCCAACTGCTCTCCTTGGGCTTTGGACTTCCACTGAAGGCTACTGCTTTCTGCCCCCCTCCCCACCCCAGGAAGTGCAAAAGCTCAATAATCTTAATCTTACAGAAATTACGGATGTCTGGCCGTAATATATATATATATATATATGTTGAATATATATATATATTCTTCAACAATACTTTTCTTATGCTAAGTTCTCAAAATCAGTCATCCTTGTCCCCTGTAATAGGTCTCTCTAATAACTCTCCCAATTTCCCTAGTTCATGCTGGAGACACAAAGATACATTCTTATTATTGGTCTTTCCTTTGCCTAGAGCTTACACAGACTACAATTCTCCTTCCCACCTGCACCCCTTCTCTATGGCAGTGTATCTTCAACATATTATAATGAATAAAGCCTCAAGAAGTATTATCAGTACAAGGCAAACGTTTTGACAATATCAAAGCTAATCAACTGGATACAATTGTTTAAAATTAGTAAGTATTTTTTGCATTATGCAGACCACTATCAGAGATATTACAACTATGATAAAGTAATTGCCTTAAGAAATAAAATGATTTGTTTTATGAAAATTCAGTGGATGGTTGCTCAAGAGATGTCATATATTTTTATTTTCTATTGAAATTTTTGAGCTCTGTAGTCATAAAAATTCATCTAATAAACTGAATCTTCTGTGTTAGATGGACAAATAAGCCTAGAATTATTTTTTCATTTTGATGAAATAATTCATTATTTTATTGTAGAATAACAAAATATACTTAAAGCTATATGCTTAAAAATTACTGAAATATCCTTATAAATATGACTCCGAAGTTATTAATAAGTTAAAAATAACATGTTACTGTGAATTTAAACTCTTTAACTTCAAATGTCTTTTATGAAATTTTTAATTAATGTGTTCCCGTTTGCAACACCTTTTTAAAACATAACTTTCAGAACACATTTCCTTGTTACTCAGGGTGACAGCATCTGCAGTTTGGACTCCTTAGGGAAAACCAATCAAAACCTAACTTTAACAATACATCCATCCTCTCCTAGCATTAGTTTGAACTGGCAATGATTTGTCTTATTTTATAATATAATATTTATAATGTCTTATTAATCTCACTGTAGTGAAATTAAAATTCCCATCTTAGCTCTCACATCAAGGGTTTGTCCTATTAAGTGTTTACCTCAATTAATAATCAGTAACAAAGATCTATAAGAATCCATTGTGTCCTAAAGAAATTACCTATGTGTGATTTGGACAACTTAAGCCATTTATTTTGGGCCATATTTGTGTGTGCTCTTTGTATGTTCTATTTAAAAAAATAAGATTATAAAAACAAAATATGAAATAGTAAATGTTACCTAATAGTCATGTAACAGAACTATGTTAAAAGGATTGATGAACAGATGGAGGGACAAATAGGATAATATGCAAAAAAACAGCGATATACATTAAAATGTGTTCATTGGCTAATCTGTACATAAAGTTACTGCACGAGTTAATTTCTAACTAATTCTGCACTGAGTAAAAAGTTACACAGTTTTCATTCCTAAGCCAATCAGTCATATATAATTTCTCCAAAAATAAAAACTCTCACTCATTTTCAGTTCAAGTAGATGTTTTCATCCTCATGAAACCATGCCTCTTTTCAGATAAATTTTAAAGTTATGCAGGTAGTGAAACAGAGAAAGAGGAGAGAATAAGGTAAGCAGTCTCATCATAATTTCGTAGCCTGAAAGAAATGTCACCATTACCTTGAGTGCTTTACTCATACTATCTTTGCTATGATGTTATGGGATTCTCCTGAAGAAGCCACCAAGCATTTTCTCACAGTAGACTGAGAATGGAAGAAGCAAGGTAATTAAAATATGCTATTCCCACCCCACCCTAGAATGTATCTAAAGCCAAAGGCTAACACCACGCTATGCTCTTAACAGAAATATTTGTCAAGACAAAGAAAAAAAACAGAAGCATATTATGTTGCCTTGAATAAACAAGGTTTCATAGACCCATTATTTCAAATCTTTCCTTTAACGTGGCATTGCACAAGTTTTTACACCTCAATATAATCAGGATTTGACATGGGTGAGGGGGTATGTGTTTTGTTTTAAAAGAATAAAAGCAATCGTTAAAAGGGATCTGGAAAAGAACCAGCAGTAGGCTTAGACCTCAGGGCCGTTCTAATTCCAGGGTTTCTTGACCTCCCCAACTGTCACCCCAAGCCGCCAGTTACCACCACTCCGGGTTCCGCTTCAGCCCTGGCAGTTAAAATCTGCACCCTGCAACACACTCCAAATTCAGATTGACAGGACCATTGACCAATCGCAGAGCCAGGTCTCCTTTCCCCAGTCCAATCATGGCTGCCATGTGGGAGACAGCGCAGGGAAGAAAGGGGCGGGCCAAAGCGAAAGGCGTTAGAAAACACCACCCACCCACCATCTCAGCAGCAATAAAGGGGTTCTCATCAACACTGGGATCTGTGTTAGCCTGTCTTGGTACTGTCAAGATGTCTCTTTCTAAGAAGTTAACTTTGGACACACTGGATGTGAAAGGGAAACGAGTCATCATGAGAGCAGACTTCAATGTCCCCATGAAGAAGAACCAGATTACAAACAACCAAAGAATCAAGGCCTCCCTCCCAAGCATCAAATACTGCCTGGATAACGGAGCCAGGTCGGTGGTTCTCATGAGTCATTTAGGTAGACCTGATGGTGTTCCGATGCCTGATAAATACTCCTTAGAGCCTGTTGCTGCTGAACTCAAATCCTTGCTGGGCAAGGACGTTCTGTTCCTAAAGGACTGTGTGGGCCCAGAAGTGGAGACAGCTTGTGCTAGCCCAGCTACCGGTACAGTCATCTTGCTGGAGAACCTGCGCTTTCATGTGGAAGAAGAAGGGAAGGGCCAAGATCCTTCTGGAAATAAGCTTAAAGCTGAGCCAGATAAAATAGAAACCTTCCGAGCATCCCTCTCCAAGCTAGGTGATGTGTATGTCAATGATGCTTTTGGCACAGCTCACCGGGCCCACAGTTCCATGGTGGGAGTGAATCTGCCCCAGAAGGCATCTGGATTCCTGATGAAAAAGGAGCTGGATTACTTTGCCAAAGCCTTGGAAAACCCAGAGAGACCCTTTCTGGCTATACTTGGTGGAGCCAAAGTGACAGACAAGATCCAACTCATCAAAAATATGCTGGACAAGGTCAATGAGATGATTATTGGTGGTGGAATGGCTTATACCTTCCTTAAGGTACTCAACAACATGGAGATTGGTGCTTCCCTGTTCGATGAAGAGGGAGCGAAGATTGTCAAAGAGATTATGGCCAAAGCTGAAAAGAATGGTGTGAACATTACCTTTCCTGTTGACTTTGTCACTGCTGACACGTTTGAAGAGAACGCTAAGGTTGGCCAAGCCACTATAGAATCAGGGATACCTGCTGGCTGGATGGCTTTGGACTGTGGTCCTGAGACAAACAGGAAGTATGCGCAAGTGGTGGCCCGGGCCAAGCTAATTGTGTGGAACGGACCTTTAGGGGTATTTGAATGGGATGCTTTTGCTAAGGGGACCAAAGCCCTCATGGACGAAATTGTGAAAGCCACTTCCAAGGGCTGCATCACCATTATAGGAGGTGGAGACACTGCTACTTGCTGTGCCAAATGGAACACTGAAGATAAAGTCAGTCACGTGAGCACTGGAGGAGGTGCCAGTCTAGAGCTTCTGGAAGGTAAAGTCCTTCCTGGAGTGGATGCCCTCAGCAACCTGTAGTTGCCAAAGTGTCCCTTCCTACTGTTTTCTGTCCACAGCCTTTAAGCCAACTTAGTGCTTTTACATCTCAACTTGACTTTTGCTAAAATTGACCCCTAAATCAAGACTAAGGCAGTCACCAAGGGATGGGCCATCAGGACCTCTTAACATCAGCACAGCAACACAACTCATTTTAGTTCTGTCATGCATTTGCCTACTCTCTTCAAGATCTCATTTGAACTTCACTGTTGTGATTCATAGAAAGTGAGTTGCCTATTAAAGTGAGTTGAATAAGCTGAATCTCTCTCTCTTTTAATTTTAGACCAGCTTTATTATTGTTTCACTGCTTGAAACATGGAAACAAGACAAAACAAAAGTTGCTGAGGAAGGGTGGGGTAGAAGCTGACAAATTATTAAACAATGAAAGTGCCCAAATAAATTGAGAAAAATAATTAAATTTAAGAACTCGTGGGTACCATTAAAGCTCTGCTAAGAGGAAATTTTTACTAAATAAGAAAGAAGAGAAATAAAAGATACATATTAAACCTGAGAAGTTAAAAAGGGAAAGAAATTAAACCCAAGGAAGGAATTATATCTGTGGGTGTGGATGTACAAGAGTACACATATATGCCTGTTAGAATGGGGGCTACAAATTAAATCCAGGTTTCAAATAAAGAAATAATTGTTTTATTTTTAAAGCAGATATTATTTAATAAATAGATAATATAACTGCTAAATCTTAAAACTGACGTTTTGAGACAAAAATACATATATATATATATAGTTTAGTTATGGGAAAAGTAAAGATAGGAAAACTCTTCCATATTAGAAAATAGAATAATAAAATACTGAGAAATGTAGAAGAAATGAAAATACTTATTGGAGTATATTTCGCCAAATTCTGTAGACAAAGAGCTGGTCCAAAATGCTGTTAACAAATTAAGAGTGAAAGTGAAGAGCAATTTATCCCAGATGTAATGGCCTATGTCCCAAAGCCTCTGATCAATTCTATATATTCAACATCCTGAATAATTAAGCTTAAAATTCAATCTTAATATACCTGAAATTTTCGCATATTCCTAAGGACAATATTAATGCCATGGTAACTCTAGGGAAGATGAAGGAGTTAAGATATAGACTTAAAATCAATATAGAAGAAACCGAAAATTAGAGTAGTTGAAACAAGCAGATAGCATATTACTCTCTTGCATAAAAGTCTGGGGCAAATAGGTGGTCTCTTCTCCACGAGGTCATCTAAGCAATCAAACTTGTGAAACAAACTTGCTAATCCCAATAAGGGGGTTCCACGTGCCTGAGCTGTCTGTCGGAGTTTTTATTACTTGATAGCCAGTCCAAAGGGGAAGTTAGTGCAGAGCAATGTATTTCTTTTAAATACAGGATCCCAAAATTTCAGGAATTTTTTTACTTATTCTATTGGCTATTAGTTGTGTGATATGTCCTTTTCTGCAAGGGAGGCTTGGGAATGTATTCTCTCTGGATGAATAACTCATATTCAACTACAAATCAATAGATTCTATTACTAAAAGAAAGTAGGGGGTGGGAATAAATACCAGGGGAAAAGTAATGGCTTCTGATAGACTGGGACTCTGGCCACCCAAATATCCAAGTACAAGCATCCGTGTATCCTTCGTCCTATATGTAGAAAACATGCCTTCTCCAAGAGGTACAATCAAATGTCTTGTTCAGTTACTGCAGTCCACTCAAAACTGGGTATCTCTGGGTGATACACAGTCTTTTCTATGTGATCCAGTAGGGAGTCCAACAGTCTGGTGAGCCAAAAAACTACAGTCATTTATTTTTCTTATACCTCTGAAACTCCTCTCCACACACACCCAATATACAAACGTGGAAAAGAACTGGAAAAACTGCAATAACATTCCCCACCTAAAAAAATCATCAGTTCATTACAATCCTGAAATAAATCATGCTGGATGGAAATTTTAAGAACTCCTTGACCTGATAGTAGAAGAATTTCCTTGGTTAGACTCTGGTTTTCTTCTTTGGGAGGAAGTTTCTTATTCATTGTCCTTTCTTGGCCCCAAGTTTGGTCATCTGGGAAATTTTCTTATTTCCTAATCTTCCATGCCATCTTCTGAGATATTGGAGGGTTGGGCCACATTAGACCACTGTATGGCTTTCCTGGCTTCCTCCTTGCTGGTGCAGTTTAAGAAACCAAGGATTTCTTCATGTATCACACAATTAAAAAGCCTTTGAAGGCCAGACTAGTGATTTTTCAACTTTCTCCAGAATCAAGATTTCTGGTCTACTTAATTCCCTGTGAAAGAACCTCACCCAAAAATCTCTTCTCTCTGTAACTCTTAATCCTTTGACTCTTGCTTTTAATTAATTGGCTTCTTTGCTGGGTCCACTTTCCTCTTCCTCATTTTAAGAGTGGTTAACTTGTGGCCCCCTGAAAATGTAGGCAGGGATTGTGGGGAGCGGGGGAGGGCAACACCTATAATCACATCTTTGCCTGTGGCTTCTTCATATTTTTGTCTGAAAAGCCAAATGGGAGACCTTTGAGAAAAAACTACGAGTGACAGTCTTTCTCTTGCTGTTTGTGGTATTGAGACAGTTTGCTTTTTCAACTCTGCTCTCAGACTTTCCTGGCCTTCCTCACTTTTCCTGGTCTATTGGCCAATCTAGATTGCAGGCAACAGGGAGATTGTCCAATATATCCTGACTGTGCTCATTGTTTGCTTAAAACCACATGTAACAGCCAAAACACACTGACATTCTGCCTCTTTCTAAACACTTTTCCTATCCTTTTAGGCTCTGTAAGGAAGTGTTCTGTCTACTCCATAACATAGGCAACAGTTTTACCAAATGCCACGGCAGAAAAATGATCACCACCTTCCAGCCCTCCATGTTGCTTTATTCACTTTCCTTTACCTGACCCCTAAGTGAATGCCATATTTCATGAGTTTTATTAAGGCAGTGTCCCACTTACCAGTGGCAATTTCTATACTAGTCAGTCTATAGACGAGTGGTTCTCAACCGGGGACAGCTTTTCCCCATAGGAGACATTTGCCAAAGAATGGAGACATTTTTGTTTGTCACGACCGGGACAGGTAGTAATGCTGGGGGCATCTTGAAGTTGCAACCAAGGATGCTACAAAACATCCTGCAGAACACAGGACATCCCTCACAACAAAGAACTATCCAGACCAAAATGTCAACGTAGAAATTTCTTTCTTCCTCCTGTGACATTCCAGGGTGGTTATGGGTAAGTAGACACTTCTTGAGCTCATCCCAGGACCCAGGCTAGAGACATGGCTCTGCCATCACCTGCACTTGGCCTGAATCTCTAGGAGCAGGAATCATACAGAAGCCCTCCTAAAGGTTCTCTGAAGAATTAAAGCGCATAAGCACAAGGAACTCTACTCAATACTCAGTAATAACCTATATGGGAAAAGAACCTGAAAAAGAATGAATATACGTATATGTATAACTGAATCACCATGTCATACACCTGAAACTAACACAACATTGTAAATCAACTATACTCCAATAAAATTTTTAAAAAAGAATTAAGGCTCATAAAATGCTTCAGAAGATGCAACCTCTCATCATCTGAAAATAAATCTCATTTGAAAACAAATCTCTACCCAAATATGGTCTCTGAATGTGTAGGTGTTTAAATGCACACACACAAAAAAATCAACTTTAGCTTCCATAATGGCTCCACTCTTGCATTAAAATATGTTCCTGTGGTTCTTTGCACTCTCTACCAAAAAAAGGAAGAAAAGAGAGATTAAAGAGGACATGATGCCCTTCAGTGTCCCCAAGATGGGGCACTATCCTGTCTCACTATCATTCTTCATTTTCTCTGAGGATCTTCACGTCTGCCCAGAGGTGAGCAGAACAGATAGTTGATTGAGAATATTTCCGTCAATAATCCTAGTTAAATTCTGTAAATGTTAGTTTTTTTCCTCTGAAAACATACATAATTTTTTTCATAGAAAGCAACTGGCATAAGTTAAATGTGTTATTTATAGTGGTTGATTAAAAAAATCACATTTTTAGAAAAGCAAAAAAGACCTTAAAATGTTAAAAACTATTTTTTTTAAAAATAAGGCAGTTACATTTGCTTGAAGCATTTAATATTTGTTTTCTTATATATTCCAAAAAAACCCTTGGAATTCTTTTAGACATTATGAGTTCTTTAGAAGAAGCATGATTTTTGTTGGTTTGTGTCTGTGAAACAAGAGAAAAGAAAAAGTATTATTATCGCAGGTTGATGGCCTACCTCTGGTATGGCCATCTGGACACAGGTACTGAAGCAGGGAGGGGAGGGAAGATGGAAGCAGTGGGAAGAGGTCAGGAGGAGATTAGAAATTGGACAGAATAATTCACAAACCTTGCTGCAAGGTTAGACCAGTTAGACAGACATGAATAGTGATGGAGAATAATTTTGATCAATTAAATTGAGGGTTATATGATAAAAAAGTATTTTAGTGTTCAGTATTTTAAGAAGCATGCATACATTAACTGGCTTTAAATTAGATAAATAAGTAATTGCTCAGAAAACCTTCAGGTCTTAGAATAAGCCATTACCAAATAAAGCCTTTAAGTGCACTGCAGAGAGATGATATCTTACTGGAGGGAAAAGATGACATAGACCTGCCCAGTGAGAAATGCTTAGTAGTAAATTCTCAGTGGCTTGGGATTGAGAATACTTACCCCAAACAGACTAAAGGACTCAAAATGCAAGCCGTAGAACAAGGTTCTCAGTGTGTTCTTCCCAGGCCAACAGAAACAGCACCCAGAGACTTGTTAGAAATGCAGATTATTGGGCCATCCAGCAAACCTACTGAATCACAAACTCAGAGTCGAATCCAGCAATCTGTGTTTTAACAAGCTCTCCAGTGCTCCTATTTCAGCTATTCTGAGAACCACTGGTATGGAATAAGGATCACTTTAAAGGGAAGCAGGAATTAGTTCTAGTGACAGTCATGGCACTGTCTTGACGTTTTAATTGAGGCAAATCATCTCACTTCTCTGAGTGCCTATATCTGAAAAAAATGTTATATTAGCCATATGTTATCTGAGGTTTCTTCTAGTTCCCAAATTATATGACTCTGAAACCCTTATTGGTTTATTTGAAACCACTGGCTGCAATTTTTACCTAAGACTCTTGACAAATAGGGAAAAAGGGCCAAAAGCTAATAGACACAAGACATAGAGGTCTAATTTGGCTCTCCAATATAAATTCCTTTGCAACTTGACTGTAACTCTGTATACATGGAAGCAAATTTCCCCCAAACTACAGTATCTGAGAACTTAAAGAAGTACAGATAGAATAAAATATAGTGAAATATATCCAATTACTCTTTGCCTTATTAGAGTCATTTAGATAAAGAGAAGGTGAGTCCAAATTTCATGTCTGTAGGAGAAAACTGATTGTTCAGAGGATACCTGTACATTTTAGGGTTTGCTTTGTTTTTGTTTGCCTGTGTGTTTTCGGTGGTTGTTTAAAGCTGTGATTTGGTTGCTTGTGAAGATAGCAGAAATATATAGCAGGAAGAGGCTTAGTTTTCATGGAATGTTCTCTTCTATAGTTTAAATTGGTGCATGGATCATCTTTTCAATTAGGAAAAATCATATACAATTGAGAAGAAAATGGATTTAACTGGACAGGCCCAGTTATTACCCCTGGAAGAAGCCTTACTTTAATGTCCCCCTGCCCAAGACACACATCCAGAGGAAGGAATCACACCTTTGGGGCTTTTTGTTCTTTATGCAAAACTGTTATTTCACTCTTTAAGATTATTAGGACTTTTTTTGTTTGCATATCCATCTCCCCCAGCTCTTGATGGTCAGAGACTACATCTTATTCAAAGGTTTTACTCCAGGGTCTAGTACAGTATTTAGCACATAGAAGGTTTCTGTTGATAATGTTGTGTTTTATAAATTAAAAGTATATAGCTCACATGATGTTTGAAAATAAGTGGTAAAACACAAGTTGCCCAATGAAAGCAGAAGTGTAACAATGTTCCCAGTGCCACATAACAGGAACTTCATTCTCACAATCAGGAAGTTTCTTTTACTTTCAAAAGAAACTGAGTATTCCATTTAGGATGCTACAGAAAAGAAAGCAAGCTGGCTAGGATACAGAATGATCAATTACTAGAGAAACACAGGAAGTGGAATTCGTGTATAACCATTGAGAACTCATTATTGAAAGTCACAAGAAGTTGATATTAATATTCAATAATAAATATTCTGCATATTTTACTAGTGGGAAGACACATGCATCTTTAATTTCTTGTCTACAAAATGGAAATGACATTAAGGTATTAGTTGTGTGTGTTTGTGTGAAGATCATAGGAGATAATATTTCTAAAGCACTCACCACAGTGTTTGGCAGAAAGTTCTAAATATGTAAGTTCTTATATTATTAATAGTAGGAGAATGGTTTATCTGTCATACCACTCTTAGTGTTAAGAATATTTTCACAAGATCATAAAAGAGGAAGTATTTACAGGAAACAATATATATTTAACAACTATATGGGACATATAATAAAGCATTGTGCTCCTTCTTCAAATTATGCTTCTAACAAAGCAAAGGATTGGAGGAAGCACTTTTAGTAGAACTGGCCTAAAAGTGACAATTGGAGAAAAAGCACAAGTCTTCTCAGAGAAGAAGGTGAAATTGGCCTGAGAAATTAGAATTATTTCCTAAAAACTGACATAAACTATTGCTACTTAAATTTTTTTGGAGAGTGCTAAAAGGACCAATGCAAAAAGGTCTCCTAAGAGTACTCTTCTGTGGTCCTGAGAATGTTAGGATTGAGGTTTCCTGGATAGGAAAGAACACTAGTGCTAACACAGGCTTGGCTAGAGAGTTAAGGGAGCTGAGAATTTCAAATCTGAAGGTGAGACTTAGCAGAAAACTTTGCCAATGAGATAGAAATAGCTTGAAGAAATGTGATCTAGAATTAGTGCTTTGCATAAAATATTCCAAACAAAAATCCATACTTACCCCACTCAGCGAGAATGGTCAAACTGAGAAAGGGAATCAAACTTCTTTAGATATACTGGGATACTACAGACAGAGCAAAGATGTCAGTGGAAAAAATATAAAAAATATCTGGCAAACTTGAATGATATGGCTAACAATGAAGTCAGAGCATTTACTCCTAATTGTTCAGTATCTGAGGTGGGAATACCTTGGAGGCACCCAGTGGTGTTTTGGAACCTATTCTTGCAGTAACTTACAATAATATAAGCAATTGCTTCTTAGTTTGAATTCCAAACTCTTGATACATACATATCCTTTACTCTCTAATGACAGTACTACATACATGTAAAGTCAATTGTTACTGGTGTGATTTCATCCCACTTCTTAGGTATGGAGATAGTCTACACTTCAGAAGTAGAATCCAAGTGGAACTAACTAAAGAAAACAGTGTTTCCCTTCCTGAATCAACCAAACAGTTTAAGTACTTGCACGATGATTTTGCAGAACCACAATATTACCCAAATCTGAAAATGCAATTATGCTAAACAAGGAAATGCCATTTATACCTCCTTTCCTTCTTTTTGTGTGATTTACCTTACATACCCAAGGCTGGAATGAACTAGATGGTGTAATGTCCACTTCATAGTTTGAACCAACATTTATGTCTGCAGGAATGCAGCATACTTACAACTGTATTCTCCTTATTTCTAACCCAACAGAAATAATCTACAAAACTCATGCCAATAGTTATTTTGAGAGGACATATGAAATTTGAACAGTCCCAAAACACCTGTAAAATCCCTCTAGATTCACTTACACATGAGAAAAGCCAGAAAGACTTACAAAATTATATTTTTTGCAAGAATATGACAAACTGTTATGCATGGTCAATAATTAGTGATTTGTGGTCCAAAGAATTATAAGTCTTGAATGCTGAAGGGCATCCTCAACAAGTGGGACAAGAATTAGACTCAGGCTATATATGCCCTAAATAGGGAAACAAATCAGGCAATCATTTGTCCAGCTCTTTACAGTGACATACACAAATTACCCTATATTTCATTTATTTCCCCACAGAATTTTTCAATAGCTAGAAATTATACTTATCAAATCAGTAGAATAATTAGTATCATGAAGATAATCATATCCTGAAGACAAAAAAGTCTTGGTTTCTCTTTTCTGCTTCACTGCTGTGTCTTATCACTCCATATGTAGAGGATCGGAGAGCAACGCAAGGAAGGGAAATAAGCACTTGGGCCCACACAGATACTGGGCTGGCTTGAGCACTCTTCCTGGATGGTACTGTGGACTCTTTTCCATCCCAGACACAGGAAGGGGCCTTAGAAATTTTCACTCCAAAGCACAGTGGCCCCCTGAGATCCATATCATAGCACAAGGAATTATTTTAACAATGGATTTATAATAATGCTGAGCTCATTTACAAGGAATCCTTACTTTCTTATTTGTTCAGTTTGTCAGTCTTTCATTTGTCTTGCCTTGTAATTCTATTTAAGGTTATTTCCCCATTTCTCTTGTCTGGTCTTTAACTATCTTAATCCTATGTTTTCTGGTGTCCATCCACATCTCTGTCCTTTCATTTCTCTGTGCTTCTGGTACAGAATGGTTTGTGACATTCTTATTCTTTTCAATACAAATGTATTCATTAAAAGAAGCTGCAATCATCTGACAACTTCACCAAGTCTTCTGGCATTACTGTGCACCAAAATTTTTGTATTGAAATATATGTAATTTGTTATGAATCAGCTTCATTTTATTTCCCTATGACATTATGCATGGCATTATTAATATCAATTTTTTAAAATTATATGCAGATATGTTATGTTCAATACCGTTCTTTGACATGGGCAAGCAGGGGTCCCTGCCCCATATCTGGGTCTCAGGGGGCTCCTGTGTTTTGGGGAAGGTCCTTGAAAATATCTAAGTCCCCCTGAAGTGTATCCTAACTCTACATATGTGGGTCTCAGTTCCAGTTACTCCCCTATGGGCTGCTCTCAACCCTCTACCCCATAAATGGTGTCTAGATGCCCCCAAAAGCGTCACAACTGAAACTATAGGGTGTGTCGGGCCCCATGGCAAGGCCTTAGTTCCACAGGTGTGCTGCCTGGTAAATGGATTGCTCCCACTGATCTGTGTGGTATTTTTTTTGACAGGATCAAATGATATTGGGTCACCAGAATGGTGTTTACATGCTGATTTTAGTTGAGTTAAATGGATTACGTAGAAAGGAGTTCCATAAAATGTATTTTCTCAGGGTTTTGTATACCCTAGGAGAGGTCCTAGATATATTATTCCCTGAATTTATTTTCATGATAGTAAACGAGGCGTTAAAAATATTTGTGATAAAAAGGAAGCATTGGAACAAAAGGTACAAACTTCCAGTTATAAAAGAAAGGAGTCATGGGGATTGCAATGTCCAATAAAAAAAGGAAGCATCATATTTGATAGGGTTGAGAACCACTATATTAGACTAAGCATTGCTGAAATTTTTGTAGGGAGGTATTACTTCTTATTTCTGCAGTCTTATTAAGGATTTCAGGAGAGGTCAGAGACTAAAGAAGTTTCTGAGTGCGAAGTCTCTAAGAAGAAGAACATAATCACTGTTCTTCCCTTCTTACCAGGAATACTAGCAATTCCCTTGCAAATGGAGTCAAGTCGTGGAAATGGACCAAGAGGTCTATTTACTAAGTACCTCACTGACATCTCCCAGGAGACACTAATCTCCTGGTTGGGGACCTCTATATTCAAAATATAATTTGCATATTAGTAAAATTCATGAGCAACATCAACTTTGGAACAATGTCAAGAGAAAAAAAGCAAACATACCCCCACTAAAACAAATTATGAAGAGTTACAAAACCTACACTGTATCAAATAATTCCAAGAGCAGGAAATTTCTAGTGTCTCTGTGTTTACTGTAAAGGGACACAAAGACAGTGTGTTCACCCATGCTAGATGTTGGGTTAGAAAGCAGATGAAATTTAATATGCTTTCAATCACTGATATATTATGATTCTACTTAAGTTCTGATCTTACTCTTTTGTAAGTTATAGTTACAGATCAAATCCAGAAACAGTTAGATACACCCATTCTAGTATTTCCTGTTTAAGGCTGGCTGGAACCTCAGAAGAAAAGGGTCAGGGATCAAGCCACTTTCATTAAGGGTCTAAAGATAAAAAATAAAGAACTCTTCTTCCACGCAATTAATGATGGAAGTCCTACAAAATTAATTACAAATAAGATGGTCATGTATTTTATGCTTTTAGTGTTCTATTGAGAGGAGAGAAAATCTTTAGGAAAGATGTAAGATAATTTTAATAACAATGACAAAAATCATAATGACAGTTTTCATGTATTAAGCATTCTGTGACAAGCAATATTCTAAAGCTTTACATATAAGTAAACAACTTAATTTTCACAACCACCCCAGGGAGTATTTATCCCCATTTTAGAAGAAAAAACTAAAGCACAGAATTAACAGTTGGTGATACAACTAGGAAGAGGCTAAGCTGGAGTCAGCACACAGGGCTGCACAGGAGTTTTTTCTGCAGTTGGAAAGGTATTTGAATATCTGTAAAAGTGTCCAACTTGGGATAATTGTCATTTACCTAATGTTGATTTTTGCCTAAAAACTCTATTCTCACAAATCTCAAATTTTAGTCGGGAGACTCCCACATGTCATGGAGAACAAAATATTAAATTTGGAAATAAGAATATAGTTTAACTTTCAACTCTTCCTGTTTATTAGCTATATGATCTTGAGATGTTTAACTTTTCTAAGCCTCCATCCTTGTGAAATGAAAATAGTCATAGTTTTCTATAACAGAGCTTTCATTAAGAACTTCTGTGTGGATGGAGCATCGCCAGGAAGGAAGGATGTGACTTTTAAGGGAAGCACAGGTGCTATTAGCAGAGGAGAACACTTTTGAGTTTGGAGCTGACAGAGGGAAAGTCAAAAAAACAGATTAGGCAATAAAATAAGGAGGCAATAAAATAAAATAATGGGTGAGTTCACAGCTGGCTCAGAACTAATCTTGAGAGTCATGCCTATAGAAATAGTATCCTGCTTTCAAATGTTTCCTGAGGGAAGGGTACCCTTCAAGCAGTAGAAATACATGGATAAACAACCTAGAATAGCTGGAGACCCAACTCAAGACAGAGGAAAATTTTGAAAACTGGAGGACAGCAGTGGTAATCACATCTAAAAAGTTTTCCAGCAGGCAGAAGAGAAGTTTCTTTACCCAGAATAGGAAAGAAATTTGCCAAGGGCAATATCACTTGAGTAAATAACAGGCTCTCACACCACACAAAGGGATTAGCCCTAGTTATTCATACGCACAAATCTATAATTATTGCCTGTTTTCTATTCCCAGGCCAGGATCCCGATGTTGTAAAAACTCTTGCTTTTGCTTAAGATTAAAATGAAATGAACATAGGTCACTTTCAATTTTGTGTAACTTGGAGGAAATAATAAAATCCCAGGGTAGAACTGATTTAACCTGATGGAGGCTAGATTGCTTTTACTCTGACTATGAGTATTTTAGGGATAATTATTCATCTTAAAAAGTTAGAAATAATAATAGACAACTGTAGTTAATCTACACACTCCATATTAAAGGCAGATGAGGTGTTTTCCTGAATAAGAAATAAGAAATACAGTTTCACAGCCACAAGATTGGCTTCTTTTGAGTCTTCAAACATCAGTGAGTTAGTAAAACTAACATAAAAAAGTCAGATGCCAAAGAGTACGGAACCAGTGCTGGGGCATAAATCACTAAATTGATTTCTTTATTCCTTGTGCCTTAATTCAAGGGGGATTAAGATTTGACAAAGAACCACATGCTTAAAGGACAATGAGCCAGCAAGGCCCAAGCAGCCATCGGCTGACTTTTGAAAGGAGAACACGACGTGCTCAGGGAAGGTACATGCACAGGAAGATTAGTTAATGCTTCACATGGATTTGCATCTTTCTGGGACACAAAAGGTGATATTGTATGGAGTTGGAACCAAGCCTCAGGGAAGCACAAACTGCCAGTTGTAACAAACCCAAGGCTATTGTGAGGAGATAAAGCTTGGATTTACCAGTTCCAGTAATGCAGCTCTGAACTCCTCAAACTGGCATAAAACGTATTGGGATAAATTTCTTACTTCTGTATCATTCACTTACTCATCCAAAATTGCCCTTCTCCACTCACCTATGTACCCATTTCTCTCTTGCTTTATTGGCCTCAGTAGGAATGGGAATTCCTTCATCCCCATTCCACCACATTTATTACTCCTTCAAAGTTCAGCTCAAAAGGTATCAACATTCGTGAGCCCCTCTCTGACTAATCTTAACCAACTTCCTTTTTTCATGTATGAACTTTTTCAAATAAGCATTCTTGATTCATTATAAACTATCTCAATTTAAAAAAGAATTCACTCCAGCAGCCATGTTATCCTGTTCCTATTAATATTTCAATGGCCAATGCCGCGTATTAGTCACGTGACAGAATTCTCAATGCTCCTGCGAACAAAGCCTGCTATTCAATTCCACTTCACATGCTAACACCCCTCCCACTGAAAACCAACCTCAAGGTCCAAACAGTCTACCAAAATCAAACGTTCAAACAACACATACTCTGAAAAGGAAGAGGAAACAGGTAAAACATGACATAGAAATTCTTCCCACAGTTTTAAGCATATTTACTTACTGATGCTTTTTAATGGAGAAACAGAATTTGAAATTACATACTCAGCTTCTTTAGACTAAGAATCTGGTCTTTAAAGATATACTTAAATCTATTAGGATATTTCCATGTTTTTCCTGTGAGCATAGGTTTTTGGAAACTGTTTCAGTTAAACCTGATAGATCAGGCAGTACTTTAATATGTGGCAAATCCTCCCCCCTTTAGGATGTGCAGGGACACTTTTTCATGGAATTGCCAATAACTAAAGAAACTGTCACATTCCTTGATCCTTGAAGAACAGGAAGCATATTGCTTTTAACAACAACAACAACAAAAAATGCTAGTTTTTGCTAGCATAAAAGATGTATTTTTCTCCATCTATCCACCCAAACCCCCCCAGAGAAACCAGAAAACCAGAAGTCTCCGTACAAATTGGCCACTTTATGGATGAAAGGCCCAGCTCAGGGTAGCTCTGCTCCTGTTCTGAGACTCCTCTGACTTCTGATCCAAGTATCTAAGGCACTTTCTTTGCCCTAAAAGTCTACAATCTTAGCATAGCTTGTTTGTTTGTTTATTTGTTTGTTTTGGCCGCGTCATGCACCTTGTGGGATCTCAGTTCCCTGACCAGGGATTGAAGCCAGGCCACAGCAGTGAAAGCTCTGAATCCTAACCACTAGACCACCAGGAAACTCCCAGCAGAGTTTGCATAAACAGTATCATTTGTTTTCATTGGAGTTTGTCTGTGGGATTAAAAATGGTCATTTTTTGTCTAAAGATTATAATGATTCAGTTTCTAATATAACTTATGCCATGGATTAAGCAAGCCATTTGGATTCCAACATGGCAATGAGAATTTAGTCTTTGGATATAATCTTCTCTCTTGCTCAGAAAATGATTTTTTGTGTTTTGTATATTAATGATAATTGTGAAGAAACTTACAATAATTTAGTTTTATTTTCCTGGCTTTTACATACCTAAGACGACCATCACTATTAAATTTCATTCATTTTCCTTTCATTGCTGTTCGTTGGAATTTATTATTTTTCTATAACCAGGTTTAAATTTTAATTACTCTGACTACCTCTGTGGAGTTCATTAAAATTTATTAAATCTTGCTACTCTCCTTCTACAGATGTTTTTCAATATATATACCTTGTTTGACTGTACAATGTATAAGTTGGTTCAAATTCAGATTAGATTGTGCCTGGCTTTTTAGTTACTGGTGATCCCTGAAATATATTAATAGTAATTGTTTCTACAGCACCATCTGTGTGACATGGCCCTTCATTTACCAGTAAATTTCCCATGATGTTTTTTGATGGCTCAATAACAAGTATTCAATGATATCAATATATTTTCTTTTTTTCTAAGTGATTCTAATACAATTTTCAGGGCTAATAGAAGATTAACTACTTAATCATAATTTCTGAATGCCTAATGGTTTTCAGTGTCCCATAGTTACCGGACATAAAAATTTATTCCTGTAAAATACCTTGAATATTTTGCCAAAGAATGCTCTTGTTTTCTTATACAATGTGTAAGTTGGTTCAAAGAATGTTAGCAGCCCCAAAAAGCTGGAAGAGTCAAGGAATGGATTCCTCCCTAGAGCCTCTAGAAAAAAGCACAGCCCTGCTGACAACTTGATGTCAGACCAGTGATACTGATTTTGGACTTCTGGTCTCCAGAACTGTGAGGTCATAAATTTCTGCTGTTTTAGGCCACAAAATCTGTGATAATTTATTACAGCAGTCACAGAAAACTAATACAACAATCATCATTACTTAATAGTTGGGTTAGGCAAGACAAATCATAGATGGATTTTAGGGGGAGAATTCATCAATAGTCTGTAATTTCAGTGGCGACATTTCTTTATTATCTTTTTAGCTTCAACACGGTTCATTTCCTAGGTTACAAAGACAGGCTAGAAGTGCCGTCATAGGTATTTAAAATGGCAGATGGAAAGAAAGGATACCATATACAGTGACAACCAAAAGCATAAAACATTGGAATAAACTTAGCCAGAAACATTCAAATACTTCAGGAGAAATAAATAAACGGAAAGACACAACATGGTCTTGTATAGGAAATCTCAATAGCATAAACCTGTCAATGTTTCCGAAGTTAATTTATTCTTCTAATATGATCTCAATAAACAAGCCAAGAGTTTCCCCTCCTTACCAGGAAAAAGCAGTTTATTCAAAAGTTCATATATTATATTCTAAATGAGTTTTTATAGTTTACTAATACTGCTGACATAAAATTACCAAATGAATTAAGTTAATAATATATATCAATTTAAATTTTAGTTGTACTTCTCTTTAAAAGGTGTGGTAACAAAAGATATTGTGACTTTTAGTGAATATAGAAGACAGGATAACTCACCACACCATCTTGTGTCATGTATATATATTGACCACTAAAAGAAAAAAATTATCACCATTTGAATGGATAGAACAAGTACTTTGAGCATCATTAAAGGATCAAGCACATGAGAACACACAAATGATACTACTGATAACTATAAACATTTCAATTTATAGAAATCAACGGTCAGGAGTTAAACTGGTGCTACCAATACAAAAGTTGAGGGTGAAATTAACTTTTTTATGATAAATGTATCTTGGAATGTTGACTGAAGAGGGAAAGATGAATGAGACCAGAAAGTAACAGCTATTAAAGCATTCTTGTCACTTGTAGGATACAATGCTTTTTCACAGTCAAGGATATTCAGCCTGTCTTGTTAGGTAGCAATAATCAAAGACTGCATGAATAAATTTGCACATGGCCCTAGGGAGAATAGCAATACAAACACCTGTACAAGTTGGCTGTACAGATAGCCATCTTTATTGGAAAATATTGCTAAGATTCTCAAAAGAGCATCAACAGGAAGTTTCTTTGAAAATTATTCGCCCTTAATTTCTAAAGGTACGATGTGTCATCATTACAAATCATGCCACTCATCTTTTAACTACTCACAAGATTCTCAGCCTATAAACTTCCTCTTAGGTAACAAAAGATATATTTTCCTTCCTCATAGTTTTTCAACAACAATGAAGATTTTAATCTCTACCCACAAGTTGCATATACACACAAATATAATTACCTCCATATTTGAAGATAACACCGTATGTGAAAGTAATTTCTGTATATCTAACCACTTGCTGCAAAACAAATTCTAATGAATGCTATATCCATACCCAGATTATGGGCACAGTCCCATCACACGTGTCAAAATTTACAAAGGGTGATCAAATTAATTTTAACTTGTCAGAAATTAAGACTTCAGTTTAATATTGCCCTTCAGATTCCTTAGTTCTTAAGAATCTACTATTTCTAGCAATTATTCAGTGCTCAGATTTTAAAACTTTGGTCTAGAGCATTGAGCATAAACATAACTCTAATTTATAAAATGATGGGGTCACGCATGGCCCTATACAAAATAAGTAACATCAAGTCCATTTTAAATTAATATTTTATATAAGAAGGAAATTGTCACAGACTGCTTGATTAAACCCAATAAACATATAAACTGAATTATGCAATATAAAAGAAAGCCAAGAGATATGGTGTTTCTACTAGCTTAAAGTATGCTGAAATTTATTAATAATGTAGGTAATATCATATTCTGTCATAAGGAAGCTGAACACAAGTAAATTTTCTATAGTAATAAAGACACATCTCTCCAGGGAAAATTAACATATAAAATCCAAGTTGTTTTGTTTTGTTTTGATATGTCTGTTGCCTTGACTGTGATGGTGGTACTACAGATGTTTGCATCTGTCGAAACTCATTAAATCCTATACATTAACTATGTGCCCTTCTTTGTATATCAACTATACCTCAATAAAGCTATTTTTTTAAAAAATCCAGCTTGGATTTGATAACTTCATTAGTGCTCAAAAGCTTATCCATTCTTTAATGCCACCTCACCTTCAAATTTCTCCATTTATATATGTTTTATTTACCCACAAAGTATACTTCTTTTCTTGAATTCTTACAACCACTGCAATGAGCACTGCACATATTGTCACCGATCATGTGCACTACCATACTGGTCTGTATTTTTTTCAAATGCCAATCTTATCCCTTCCACAACTCAGGGACAACTTTTCACATTCCACTTAGCACTTACTTTATATACTGGGTATATCATACATAATGAATGAATAATCGTTGAGTAACTGATCCAGTTTTCTAGTGATTCTATTCTCTAGAACAGTGGTTCTCGACCTTGAGTTCCGTGATAACAATCTGGGGAGATTTTAAAAGTCATCCTGAAGATGGCGGAGGAGTAAGACGTGGAGATCACCTTCCTCCCCACAAATACATCAGAAATACATCTACATGTGGAACAACTCCTACAGAACACCTACTGAACGCTGGCAGAAGACCTCAGACTCCCCAAAAAGCAAGAAACTACCCACGTACCTGGGTAGGGCAAAAGAAAAAACAAAGAATAGGGATGGTCCCTGCACCTCTGGGAGGGAGCTGTGAAGGAGGAAAAGTTTCCACACACTAGGAAGCCCCTTCACTGGTGGAAATAGGGGGTGGGTAGGGGGAAGCTTCAGAGCCATGGAGGAGAGCGCAGCAATAGGGGTGCAGAGGGCAAAGCAGAGAGATTCCCACACAGAGGATTGGTGTCGACCAGCACTCACCAGCCTGAGAAGCTTGTCTGCTCACCCGCTGGGGCCAGTGGGGGCTGGGAGCTGAGGCTCAGGCTTCAGAGGTCGGACCCCAGGGAGAGGACTGGGGTTGGCTGCGTGAACACAGCCTGAAGGGGGCTAGTGCACCACAGCTAGCCAGGGAGTCCGGGAAAAAGTCTCAACCTGCCTAAGAGGCAAGAGACCATTGTTTCAGGATGCACAAGGAGAGAGGATTCAGAGCACCGCCTAAATGAGCTCCAGAGACGGGCGCGAGCCGCAGCTATCAGCGTGGACCCCAGAGACGGGCATGAGACGCTAAGGCTGCTGCTGCCGCCACCAAGAAGCCTGTGTGCAAGCACAGGTCACTATCCACACCTCCCCTCCCTGGAGCCTGTGCAGCCTGCCACTGCCAGGCTCCCGTGATCCAGGAACAACTTCCCCAGAAGAACACACAGCGCGCCTCAGGCTGTGTAACGTCACACTGGCCTCTGCCGCCGCAGGCTCGCCCTGCATCCGTACCCCACCCTCCCCGCAGCCTGAGTGAGCCAGAGCCCCCTAATCAGACTCTCCTTTAAACCCCTCCTGTCTGGAGGGGAACAGACGCCCTCAGGCGACCTACACGCAGAGGCAGAACCAAATCCAAAGCTGAACCCCAGGAGCTGTGTGAACACAAGAGAGAAAGGGAAATCTCTCCCAGCAGCCTCAGGAGCAGCGGAGTAAATCTCCACAATCAACTTGATGTACCCTGTATCTCTGGAATACCTGAATAGACAACAAATCATCCCAAAACTGAGGCGGTGGACTTTGGGAGCAACTGTAGACTTGGGGTTTGCTTTCTGCATCTAATTTGTTTTTGTTTTTATGTTTATCTTAGCTTAGTATTTAGAGTTTATTATCATTGGTAGATTTGTTTATTGATTTGGTTGCTCTCTTCCTTTTTTTTTTTATATATAGATACATATTTTTTTTTCCTTTTTCTCTTTTTGTGAGTGTGTATGTGTATGCTTCTTTGTGTGAATTTGTCTGTATAGCTTTGCTTTTACCATTTGTCCTAGGGATCTGTCTGTCCTTTTTTTTTATTTGTTTGTTTTAGTATAGTTTTTAGCACTTGTTATCATTGGTGGATTTGTGTTTTGGTTTGGTTGCTCTCTTCTTTCTTTCTTTCTTTTTTTTATTACTTTTTAATTTATTTTATTTTTAATAATTTTAAAAATTTTTTATTTTAATAATTTTTTTTTAATTTATTTTTTTCTTCTTCCTTTTTTTCTCCCATTTCTTCTGAGCCGTGTGGCTGACAGGGTCTTGGGGCTCTGGCCGGGTGTCCGGCCTGTGCCTCTGAGGTGGGAGAGCCGAGTTCAGGACATTGGTCCACAAGAGACCTCCCAGCTCCAAGTAATATCAAACAACGAAAGCTCTCCCAGAGATCTCCGTCTCAATGCTAAGACCCAGCTCCACTCAACGACCAGCAAGCTACAGTGCTGGACACCTTATGCCAAACAACTGTCAAGACAGGAACAGAAGCCCACGCATTAGCAGAGAGGCTGCCTAAAATCATAATAAGGTCACAGACACCCCAAAACACACCACTGAAGAAGAGATTGAGATGATGAGATACATGTTGTAAAAAGACAGGAGTGGAAACAAGAAATGAGTTAAGAGATTATTGACTATAAATGAGATTAAGTTAAATTGTGCTAGATTATAGATGTATATTACACATCCATATATGTCTACCATGTATATTGTACAATTTCAAGATATGTTTCTTTATATCATGACAGAAACAAGGGAACTATTTCCCAACTCAGGCTAGTATTACCCTACGCCAAAGCCAAAGACAACACAAGAAAAGAAAACTACAGACTATTATTCTTCATGAACATAGATGTAACATATAAGATTATTCACCATAAAAAAAATGTTAAAATAAATCTAATTCATTAAAATAAATAAATAATGTAATTTCATAGAAAAGAAAAAAAGATTATTCACCATGAGAAAGTGAGGTTATCCCAAGAATAAAAGGCTGTTTCAACATTCAAAAGTCAATTAATGTAATATACCATATTAATAAAATAAATACATCATATGATCTTCACAAAAGATGCCCCAAAATGCAATTGACACAATTCAACACCTTTAATGAAAACAATTTTCAGAAAACCAGGAATTAGAAGGCAACTTCCTCACCTTAACGAGGAACATCTTATGAAGTTCTCCAGCTAACTTTATACTGAGTAGTGGATGACTGAATGCTTTCTCATTGTATTATTTTACAGGTGAAAACATCATTGTAGTACTTTTCAATCTGGGATCCACTGTCAAGAAAAAGGCAAGGATGTCAGCTTGCACCGGTTTGTCCATGTATTAGGCTGGGCAGTGCCAGCAATTACGATGTCATTTTTGAAATGCAGTTTAGCACATTTGTGCGCCTCTTTACACTTTGGTTCAGGAGCAGAGTATTGATTATAGAAACACTGTAAGTTTCAAACCTGCCCTTTCCCTCATTCTCCCCTGGTTTGCGCTGTACCCTTTTAAAAAGTCATTTGGGCACTTTGTTGAGGTGAGGTTGGTAAGGACTTCAGCTCAAACTGAGATCAATTCTCAAATGTTTCAGGGAGACTTGTTGTACAGTGTTCTGTGCCCCTCTTCTTTACAAAGAGAACCATTTATTCCCCTCCCCCTACTACGAATTTAGTCACAATCCCTTCACTCTATTTCTTAGATACACTTACAAATATAATGCTCACCGCAAAGATTTCTACTACACAATAGACACCTTTGTTATTGGCTAAGGACGTTTTAGGATAGGATAAAATAAGTGAAAGTCAGATGCAATTGCATAAATGAATAATAATATAATGAATGACTGAAATAATTCATCATTTAATAGACTACCAGATCAAAGACAAAATTCTTTATATTCTCTCTGTATTAGCTTTGATAAATTGTAAAGTGTTTAAACAATTACTGATTGTAAATAAGTACTTTTTTTTTTAAACATCTCTATTGGAGTACAATTTCTTTACAAAAACAACAATCTACCCTTTGCAGGTGAGCTTTGAATAAAGCCAGGTTAGGGCATTGAAATAGATTATTACTCTAATGGCTCCACTTTGCTTTTGGTCCATTCTTTAGGAACAGACTTAAAAAAAAACCAATAATACTACATGTATCCCTCTGATAAGATGATGTTTTAAACTTAGGAAGAGAAAGCAATAAGGCAAAGAGGAACAAATAACAAATACATTAAGGGAAGCAGAAATAAGTCACCAGGAGTTGAATACTTCAGAAGGATAAACAAATAAAAATCATAGGGAGGAATCTGGTAGATGTACGTTTATAAGAATTATCTAATAAAAGGGAAAAAAATAAATAAATTTGGAAATTATAAAGTAGATAAAGTATAAGAAATATAGAAATCCGGTCTCATACCTGGTAGACTTATTTAAAGTGTCCTCATGCCATGAAACACTTTTAGATTTCTCTGTTAATAGTGTTAGATTTCTTTGTTAATTTGCTTACCCAAATCAGATGTACCAGATTGACATAAAAACATGTCTCTCCATCCCTCCAATTTCTCTTCCCTTCCGTTTTCTTTTCTTCTTTCTCTCTGTCTCTATCTCTCTACCTGCCTCCCTCCCTCTCCTTTCCTTATCTTTTTCCCTCTGTTTCCCTCCCTTTCCCTCTTCTTTCCCATCTCCCTCCTGTTAGCTCTCTTGCCCCCTCTTCTTCTTTCTTTCCTTCCTTTTTAAAAAATTAACAGTCTTTTTCAATGCTGGGTTATGCATAATATGTTTGGAAATAGCAATGCAGGAAAGTGTTAACATAGCACTTCATGGAAGGAAAATTAAAAATAAAAACCTGAGCTATTACAGCTTTTTTTTATGAGGATTCGAACAGAAAAAAGCATAAGCTTGATTTGCTGTCTCTGTTGCCTAAAGAAAGTCTTTTAGCTAAAGTCTCACCTCTGACCTTGTTTTTTACTTTCAGGGTATATTGTATTTCTCTTTTTTGTTACATGTCTGGTTTGCAATGTCATTGGTGTTAATAGGAAAAAGAGAGAATTACTGTTTGAAAAGTCCATGCTCTGCTTTATGAAGGCTAGCTTTTATATTTTTGTGATATTTTCTTTTTTTGCTTTTGAAAAAAAATCATGATAAAGGTCAACTCTTAAATACGTTGGAAAACTTACCTGAGTCAAAATTACATTTAAGAAATAATAGATGTTATTTTCTGATGTCAAATTGGCATATCAGATTTTATCACTTAAGAATTTAATCTCAAAGTGTCATAAATAAACTGGTATCAGAATTAAAAGGAAAACATTGTTGATGTTTGTTCTAAAGCGCTGGTTTTAGGCTTCAAATGGGGAACACACTAGGTTTGATTGTATCACACAGTTATCAGACAGAGTAGTTGTGTCTTCCAGATCAAAGGAAAAAAAAAACTCCAAGTCAAGCCATGTATTATTGCTTCTTAATTTCCTTTACCTTCTGATTCCAGAGAAGATTTTGCTGAAGGCTTAGTAAGAGTAAGAATCTACAGGGAATGCTTCACTTGTGGCTTTGCCTAATTCTACATTCCTTCTAGATGGAAATGGTGACAGTTGGAAAGTTGTGGGGAAAACTTTGCAGTAGGATTACACTATGGCTAATCTGCCAGGATCAAATAACCTACTTATTACTGAATATGCTAATCTATTTTCCATATTCTATATATCCATTCCAATTTTAAGAAACAGTGCTTAAGGAATCTGGATTAATATGTGATCATAAAGCCTGCATGGAAAACCAAGAAAAGCAATGCCATTAAATACTCTTTCATAGAAAAAAAGAATTAGAGCAGGCTAGGAAACTGGAAATGCCCAGCCCGGGGATGGGGGTGGGGAGGTAGGTGGGTGAAAACAGGGGAGAGAAAGATCTGTGGGGTGAGGGGTCTTCTGATCCTCCATGCCTCTTCAGGCACTCAGGTTGGTACATGGCCTGATTCGGTTCAGACAGACGACAGAGTGGTCAGTTTTGTTGCTCAGCACCTAGCCACCAAAGACTCAACATCCTGTCTAAGATATCCTATTGAAACTCGTTACCTATTGTAAAAGACAAATCATTCTATTTATGTGAAACACTGAGTCATAGCAGAAACCTGAAGTCATTTCTAACTCTGGTTTTTCATGAGATCAAACTAAGTTTTAGTTTCTTATTTATGTTTTGAATGAACAGTTATTAGAAACTGTATATTACAAACAATTAGAATTGTGACTGAGGACTCTTCTGGACTTTATGTAATCTGCTGGCTTCCAGGAAAAGACATGAAGAGATATAGGTAGGACCCCCTAAATCCACTCAATACACGCCTGGCTATTTACAGAAATTACCTTCTAAAGAGTGTATGGGTTGGAGGCCTAGATAAGGAGTTGAGAGTCTTGAAAGTGTGCTGTGATATTCCAAGGAAGTTGGTCAACCAACAGTTAACTGAGCTTCTTTAAGAAGCTCATATCGGAAGTAGAAGGACGTGCTCTCACTCCCTCTTGCGAGAGCACCAGAATCACAACTGGCTGCTGGACAATCATCGACAGGAAGACACTGGACTTCACCAAGGAGGATACCCCACGTCCAAGGACAGAGGAGAAGCCATAGTGAGACGGTAGGAGGGGCGCAATCAGAGTAAAATCAAATCCCATAACTGCTGGGTGGGTGACTCACAGACTGGCGAACACTTATACCACAGAAGTCCACCCACTGGAGTGAAGCTTCTGAGCCCCACGTCACGCTTCCCAACCTGGGGGTCCAGCAACGGGAGAAGGAATTCCTAGAGAATCAGACTTTGAAGCCTAGTGGGAATTGATTGCAGGACTTCGACAGGACTGGGGGAAACAGAGACCCCGCTCTTGGAGGGCACACACAAAGTAGTGTGTGCATCGGGACCCAGGGGAAGGAGCAGTGACCCTGGGGGAGACTGAACCAGACCTGCTGGTGTTGGGGGGTCTCCTGCAGAGGCAGGGCGTGGCTCTGTTTCACCGTGGGGACAAGGACACTGGCACCAGAGGTTCTGGGAAGTGCTCCTTGGCATGAGGCCTCCCAGAGTCTACCATTAACCCCATCAAAGAGCCCAGGTAGGCTCCAGTGTTGGGTTGCCTCAGGCAAAACAACCAACAGGGAGGGAACCCAGCCCCACCCATCAACAGGCAAGTGGATTAAAGTTTTACAGAGCTCTGACTGCCACAGCAACAGTCAGCTCTACCCACCACCAGAGCCTCCCATCAAGCCTCTTAGATAGCCTCAACCACCAGAGGACAGACAGCAGAAGCAAGAAAAACTACAATCCTGCAGCCTGTGGACCAAAAACCACAGTTACAGAAAGACAGACAAGATGAAAAGGCAGAGGGCTATATACCAGATGAAGGAACAAGAAAAAACCCCAGAAAAACAACTAAATGAAGTGGAGATAGGCAACCTTCCAGAAAAAAAATTCAGAATAATGACAGTGAAGATGATCCAGGACCTCGGAATAAGAATGAAGGCAAAGATTGAGAAGATGCAAGAAATGATTAACAAAGACCTAGAAGAATTAAAGAAGAAACAAACAGAGATGAACAATACAATAACTGAAATGAAAACTACACTAGAAGGAATCAATAGCAGAATAACTGAGGCAGAAGAACGGATAAGTGACCTGGAAGACAGAACGGTGGAATTCACTGCTGCAGAACAGACAAAAGAAAAAAGAATGAAAAGAAATGAAGACAGCCTAAAAGACCTCTGAGACAACATTAAACGCAACAACATTCGCATTATAGGGGACCCAGAAGGAGAAGAGAGAGATAAAGGACCAGAGAAAATATTTGAAGAGATTATAGTCGAAAACTTCCCTAACATGGGAAAGGAAATAGCCACCCAAGTCCAGGAAGCACAGAGAGTCCCATACAGGATAAACCCAAGGAGAAACACGCTGAGACACATAGTAATCAAAGTGGCAAAAATTAAAGACAAAGAAAAATTATTGAAAGCAGCAAGGGAAAAACGACAAATAACATACAAGGGAACTCCCATAAGGTTAACAGCTGATTTCTCAGCAGAAACTCTACAAGCCAGAAGGGAGTGGCATGATATACTTAAAGTGATGAAAGGGAAGAACCTACAACAAAGATTACTCTACCCGGCAAGGATCTCATTCAGATTTGATGGAGAAATCAAAAGCTTTACAGACAAGCAAAAGCTAAGAGAATTCAGCACCACCAAACCAGCTCTACAACAAATGCTAAAGGAACTTCTCTAAGTGGGAAACACAAGAGAAGAAAAGGACCTACAAAAACAAACCCAAAACAATTAAGAAAATGGTCATAGGAACATACATATTGATAATTACCTTAAACGTGAATGGATTAAATGCTCCAACCAAAAGACACAGGCTTGCTGAATGGATACAAAAACAAGACCCATATATATGCTGTCTACAAGAGACCCACTTTAGACCTAGGGACACATACAGACTGAAAGTGAGGGGATGGAAAAAGGTATTCCATGCAAATGGAAATCAAAAGAAAGCTGGAGTAGCTGTACTCATATCAGATAAAATAGACTTTAAAATAAAAGAATGTTACAAGAGACAAAGAAGGACACTAAATAATGATCAAGGGATCAATCCAAGAAGAAGATATAACAATTATAAATATATATGCACCCAGCATAGGAGCACCTCAATACATAAGGCAACTGCTAACAGCCATAAAAGAGGAAATTGACAGTAACACAATAATAGTGGGGGACTTTAACACCTCACTTACACCAATGGACAGATCATCCAAAATGAAAATAAATAAGGAAACAGAAGCTTTAAATGACACAATAGACCAGATAGATTTAATGGATATTTATAGGACATTCCATCCAAAAACAGCAGATTACACGTTCTTCTCAAGTGCGCATGGAACATTCTCCAGGATAGATCACATTTTGGGTCACAAATCAAGCCTCAGTAAATTTAAGAAAATTGAAATCATATCAAGCATCTTTTCTGACCACAATGCTATGAGATTAGAAATGAACTACAGGGAAAAAAACGTAAAAAAGACAAACACATGGAGGCTAAACAATACGTTACTAAATAACCAAGAGATCACTGAAGAAATCAAAGAGGAAATCAAAAAATACTTAGAGACAAATGACAATGAAAACACGACGACCCAAAACCTATGGGATGCAGCAAAAGCAGTTCTAAGAGGGAAGTTTATAGCTATACAAGCCTACCTAAAGAAACAAGAAAAATCTCAAGTAAACAATCTAACCTTACACCTAAAGAAACTAGAGAAAGAAGAACAAACAAAACCCAAAGTTAGCAGAAGGAAAGAAATCATAAAGATCAGAGCAGAAATAAATGAAATAGAAATAAAGAAAACAATAGCAAAGATCAATAAAACTAAAAGCTGGTTCTTTGAGAAGATAAACAAAATTGATAAGCCATTAGCCAGACTCATCAAGAAAAAGAGGGAGAGGACTCAAATCAATAAAATCAGAAATGAAAAAGAAGTTACAACAGACACTGCAGAAATACAAAGCATCCTAAGAGACTACTACAAGCAACTTTATGCCAATAAAATGGACAACCTGGAAGAAATGGACAAATTCTTAGAAAGGTATAACCTTCCAAGACTGAACCAGGAAGAAACAGAACATATGAACAGACCAATCACAAGTAATGAAATTGAAACTGTGATTAAAAATCTTCCAACAAACAAAAGTCCAGGACCAGATGGCTTCACAGGTGAATTCTAGCAAACATTTAGAGAAGAGCTAACACCTATCCTTCTTAAACTCTTCCAAAAAACTGCAGAGGAAGGAACACTCCCAAACTCATTCTATGAGGCCACCATCACCCTGATACCAAAACCAGACAAAGACACTACAAAAAAGGAAAATTACAGACCAATATCACTGATGAATATAGATGCAAAAATCCTCAACAAAATACTAGCAAACAGAATCCAACAACACTTTAAAAGGATCATACACCATGATCAAGTGGGATTTATCCCAGGGATGCAAGGATTCTTCAATATACGCAAATCAATCAATGTGATACACCATATTAACAAACTGAAGAAGAAAAACCATATGATCATCTCAATAGATGCAGAAAAAGCTTCTGACAAAATTCAACACCCATTTATGATAAAAACTCTCCAGAAAGTGGGCATAGAGGGAACCTACCTCATCATAATAAAGGCCATATATGACAAACCCACAGCAAACATCATTCTCAATGGTGAAAAACTGAAAGCATTTCCTCTAAGATCAGGAAGGAGACAAGGATGTCCATTCTCACCACTATTATTCAACATAGTTCTGGAAGTCCTAGCCATGGCAATCAGAGAAGAAAAAGAAATAAAAGGAATCCAAATTGGAAAAGAAGAAATAAAACTGTCACTGTTTGCGGATGACATGATATTATACATAGAGAATCCTAAAGATGCCACCAGAAAACTGCTAGAGCTAATTAATGAATATGGTAAAGTTGCAGGGTACAAAATTAATGCACAGAAATCTCTTGCATTACTATACACTAATGATGAAAAATCTGAAAGAGAAATTATGGAAACACTCCCATTTACCATTGCAACAAAAAGAATAAAATACCTAGGAATAAACGTACCTAAGGAGACAAAAGACCTGTATGCAGAAAACTATAAGACACTGATGAAAGAAATTAAAGATGATACCAACAGATGGAGAGATATACCATGTTCTTGGATTGGAAGAATCAACATTGTGAAAATGACTATACTACCCATAGCAATCTACAGATTCAATGCAATTCCTATCAAATTACCAATGGCATTTTTTACGGAACTAGAACAAATCATCTTAAAATTTGTATGGAGACACAAAAGACCCCGAATAGCCAAAGCAGTCTTGAGGGAAAAAAACGGAGCTGAAGGAATCAGACTCCCTGACTTCAGACTATACTACAAAGCTACAGTAATCAAGACAATATGGTACTGGCACAAAAACAGAAACATAGATCAATGGAACAAGATAGAAAGCCCAGAGATAAACCCACGCACCTATGGTCAACTAATCTATGACAAAGGAGGCAAAGATATACAATGGAGAAAAGATAGTCTCTTCAATAAGTGGTGCTGGGAAAACTGGACAGCTACAGGTAAAAGAATGAAATTAGAATACTCCCTAACACCATACACAAAAATAAACTCAAAATGGATTAGAGACCTAAATGTAAGACTGGACACTATAAAACTCTTAGAGGAAAACATAGGAAGAAGAGTCTTTGACAGCAATCACAGCAAGATCTTTTTTGATCCACTTCCTAGAGTAATGGAAATTAAAACAAAAATAAACAAATGGGACCTAATGAATCTTCAAAGCTTTTGCACAGCAAAGGAAACCATAAACAAGACGAAAAGACAACCCTCAGAATGGGAGAAAATATTTGCAAACGAATCAACGGACAAAGGATTAATCTCCAAAATATATAAACAGCTCATTCAGCTCAATATTAAAGAAACAAACAACCCAATCCAAAAATGGGCAGAAGACCTAAATAGACATTTCTCCAAAGAAGACATACAGACGGCCACGAAGCACACGAAAAGATGCTCAACATCACTAATTATTAGAGAAATGCAAATCAAAACTACAATGAGGTATCACCTCACACCAGTTAGAATGGGCATCATCAGAAAATCTACAAACAACAAATGCTGGAGAGGGTGTGGAGAAAAGGGAACCCTCTTGCACTGTTGGTGGGAATGTAAATTGATACAGTCACTATGGAGAACAATATGGAGGTTCCTTTAAAAACTAAAAATAGAATTACCATATGACCCAGCAATCCCACTACTGGGCATATACCCAGAGAAAACCGTAATTCAAAAAGACACATGCACCCGAATGTTCATTGCAGCACTATTTACAATAGCCAGGTCATGGAAGCAACCTAAATGCCCATCAACAGACGAATGGATAAAGAAGATGTGGTACATATATACAATGGAATATTACTCAGCCATAAAAAGGAACGAAATTGAGTCATTTGTTGAGACGTGGATGGATCTAGAGACTGCCATACAGAGTGAAGTAAGTCAGAAAGAGAAAAACAAATATCGTATATTAATGCATGTATGTGGAACCTAGAAAAATGGTACAGATGAGCCAGTTTGCAGGGCAGAAGTTGAGACACAGATGTAGAGAACGGACATATGGACACCAAGGGGGGAAAACTGCGGTGGGGTGGGGATAGTGGTGTGCTGAATTGGGCGATTGGGATTGACATGTATACACTGATGTGTATAAAATTGATGCCTAATAAGAACCTGCAGTATAAAAAAACAAACAAACAAAACAACTAATACTAAACTTTCATTGGGTTATTTGTATGGAAATATGTTAATATAAATGTTTCAGAAATTAAAAAAAAAAAAAAAAAAAAAAAAAAAAGCTCATATCTTGGGACTTCCCTGGTGGCGCAGTGGTTAAGAATCCACCTGCCAATGCAGGGGACACGGGTTCGATCCCTGGTCCGGGAAGATCCCAAATGCTGTGGAGCAGCCACGCCCATGCGCCACAACTACTGAGCCTGCGCTCTAGAGCCCGCGAGCCACAACTACTGAGCCTGTGTGCTACAACTATTGAAACACCTAGAGCCCGTGCTCCACAACAAGAGAAGCCACCGTAATGAGAAGTCCGTGCACCGCAATAAAGAGTAGACCCCGCTCGAGGCCACCAGAGAAAGCCCGCACGCAGCAGCGAAGACCCAACACAGCCAAAATAAATAAATAAATAAAAATAAATAGATAAAAGAATTTACCATTGGCATAGGTTAATTAACTCTTATAAGCCTCAATTCCTTCATCGGTAAAATACCACCACACCTGCGAAGGTATGAGAGTGAAATTAGACATTGTATTTTGCCCCACACTGTCAATAATGTTCATTCCTCTCCCTTTGGTAATCACACTACTGAGAAGAAAGGCAATACATGGAAGAGGTACCAACTGTCCACTATTTACAAATCAATAAGGCCTGAGAAGTACTGCAGATAAATAGTTTAGAATTTTCTTTTCCTCCAAGAATTTGGGAGTAGCAATTGCATAGGAAGACAGTTAATCTAAGCAGTATTCCTTTAATTTACAAAGTGAGTAATTTTTATATGATGAATGGTGGGGAAGAGAATATGAATGCTTCCTAAACTTCATATTCTTGTTGCTTCATCTAAAGGACCAAGGATTTTTTGACACATTGAGAAAGCACAATGTGGGCAACCCAATGCTGAGTGTCTTTTAAAAAGTTAATGAAGATATTAAATAACCTTTGTACCCAATCATGGATTCAGCAAATTCGAACAGGCTAGATTTTCAATATATTAGTTCTATTTGTATTTTTTCTATACTGGGAAATTTGAAAATATAGACAAGTTTAAGGAATAAAATAAATATAACTTCTAATGCCTCCATTGGAGAAATAACTACTACTAAAGTATTTGTACATTTCTGTGTAATCACAACCCTGAAATCTTGATTAGAGTTGTGTATAAATAAAAGGACAGAAAGATCTACTTTTCATAGACAAGAGGAAAAAAACTAAGAAATGGTATACACTAAAAATAAACTTTGCCCTAAAATTGAAATGAATAATCGATGCAAGATCATAATTAACTGTGTCGAAATCTGTTTTTTTCCATATTTTTTTTCTGATGGGCTTAGGAGCAATAGAAGTGGGCAGAAAGAAGTGGTATGTCCCTCGCCTTTATAGGTATAATTCAAGTGCAACAGTCAAGTTCTTCAGCTTATTTTTTATTGTCCCTATCAGAGACAAGGTTGGTTCTATTATGATTCTACTGGCACCATATGACAGTCCTCTCTTGTTACATTACTTATAAATTTGGGAATCATGGCTCCTTTGAGATAACCAAGATCATTACGTTAGTTCTTCCCTCCTAGTTAGAGGTCCATGTACTACATGTTTCAGTGTAGACTTTTGTTCTCTTTGACTTACTTCCTAGCAATGGCTTTACTCCCAGTTGTGCTGTTTCTGGCTGCTGTGCTGCTACCATCTTTCCCCACCGAAGCAAAGGTAAGGTTAAAGTGGAAAAATCTTTCCAGAGCTATGAAGGCAGCTCTGTGGGATGGCAAGGCACTTTGAGAGCGGAAGTAATGAGAGTGTCTAGTACATCACAGAGTACTCATTGGTAGCTCAGAGCACTTAACGCAATTATCTAGATGAAAGTTTAAGGATGAGCAGTCCAGTACAGCAGCCACCTGTCACACATGGCTATTGAAGACTTGAAATGTGGCTTTTCCAAAACAAGATGTACTGTAGGTATAAATTACACACCAGATTTCAAAGATTTAGTACAAAAAAAGAAAAATATTGCATTATTTTTATATGGAGTGTATGATGGAATGATATTTTACAAAATTAACGCATTAGGTCCTTAGGGCTGCTGTAAGAAATTAACACAAGTTTGGTGGCTTAGCCCAATAGAAATTTATTCTCTCACAGTTCTGGAGACCAGAAGTCTGAAATCAAGGTATCAGCAGGGCCATGCTCCCTCTGGAGGATCTAGGAGGGAGTCTGTTCCATGTCTCTCTCCCAGCTTCTGGTGGCTTCCACCAATCCTTGGCTTGTGGCTACATCACTGAAATCTCTGCCTCCATCTTCACATCACCTTCTCCTCTTGTGTCTCTTATAAAGACATGTGCCGTTGGATTTATTTTTCATTCAGTATCGATCCCTGTCCTTAGGAACGTACAAGTAGGCAGGAGAAATGGACACACAACGAGATCATGGAGATAAAATGTGGTCAGACCCATGTTCACAGTATTTGCAGAGCTTTGAAGGGGACTCAGTATTGGGGGAGCAGAGAATAACTTATCCCAGGGTGTCAGGGGAAGATCAACCAAGGACCCTGTCTATTCAGACTTACACTTCAAAAGCTTACTCATGCTGGGACTTCCCTCGTGGCACAGTGGTTAAGAATCCACCTGCCAATGCAGGGGACACGGGTTCAAGCCCTAGTCCGGGAAGATCCCACGTGCCGCAGAGAAACTAAGCCCGCGTGCCACAACTACTGAAGCCTGCATGCCTAGAGCCCGTGCTCGGCAACAAGAGAAGCCTCCACAATGAGAAGCCTGCACACTGCAACGAAGACCCAATACAGCCAAAAATTATAAATAAATAAATAATAAATTTATTTTAAAAAAAAATCTTACTCATCCTCATGTAACATCAGCCTTTTGTGTAAATTTAGGCTATCAAATTGCTATACCTTGTCGGAGCAATTCACACACCCTACTCCACCTCCAGGTTTAGGACCCATCCCCTCCAACACACACACACACACACACACACACACACACACACACACACAAAGATACACCAAAAATATCAGCACCTGATTTAATACCTTATCAGTTATATTTCTGTTTCTAAAAGGAACAAAGTCAGCAATAGTCCATTTACTGGATGGCTTTGCTCCCTCCAAATGGCCTTGGAGATTTTTTTAATGGGGTCTTTTGAGCGACCCTATAAAATCTACCTATAACAGGTAGAATCACCCATAGTCAACATCGTTCTCAATGGTGAAAAACTGAAACCATTTCCACTAAGATCAGGAACAAGACAGGTTGCCCTCTCTCATTACTGTTATTCAACATAGTTTTGGAAGTTTTAGCCATAGCAGTCAGAGAAGAAAAAGAAACAAAAGGAATCCAAATCGGAAAATAAGTAAAACTGTCACTGTTTGCAGATGACATGATACTATGCATAGAGAATCCTAAAGATGCTACCAGAAAACTACTAGAGCTAATCAATGAATTTGGTAAAGTAGCAGGATACAAAATTAATGCACAGAAATCTCCTGCATTCCTATACACTAATGATGAAAAATCTGAGAGAGAAATTAAGGAAACACTCCCATTTACCATTGCAACAAAAAGAATAAAATATCTAGGAATAAACCTACCTAAGGAGACAAAAGACCTGTATGGAGAAAACTGTAGGACACTGATGAAAGAAATTAGAGATGATACAAACAGATGGAGAGATATACCATGTTCTTAGATTGGAAGAATCAACATTGTGAAAATGACTATACTACACAAAGCAATCTACAGATTCAATGCAAGCCCTATCAAACTACCAATGGCATTTTTCACAGAACTAGAATAAAAATTGCACAATTTGTATGGAAACACAAAAGACCCCAAATAGCCAAAGCAATCTTGAGAAAGAAAAACAGAGCTGGAGGAATCAAGCCCCCTGACTTCAGACTATACTACAAAGCTACAGTAATCAAGACAGTATGGTACTGGCACAAAAACAGAAATATAGATCAATGGAACAGAATAGAAAGCCCAGAGATAAACCCACGCATATATGGTCACCTTATCTTTGATAAAAGAGGCAAGAATATACAATGCAGAAAAGACAGCCTCTTCAATAAGTGGTGCTGGGAAAACTGGACAGCTACATGTAAAAGAAAGAAATTAGAACACTCCCTAACACCATACACAAAAATAAACTCAAAATGGATTAAAGACCTAAGTGTAAGGCCAGGCACTATAAAACTCTTAGAGGAAAACATAGGCAGAACACTCTGTGACATAAATCACAGCAAGATCCTTTTTGACCCACCTCCTAGAGAAATGGAAATGAAAACAAAAATAAACAAATGGGACCTAATGAAACTTAAAAGCTTTTGCACAGCAAAGGAAACCATAAAAAAGACGAAAAGACAACCCTCAGAATGGGAGAAATATTTGCAAATGAAGCAACTAACAAAGGATTAGTCTCCAAAATTTACAAGAAGCTCATGCAGCTCAATATCAAAAAAACAAACAACCCAATCCAAAAATGGGCAGAAGACCTAAATAGACATTTCTCCAAAGAAGATATACAGATTGCCGACAAACACATGAAAGGATGCTCATCATCACTAATCATTAGAGAAATGCAAATCAAAACTACAATGAGGTATCACCTCACACCAGTCAGAATGGCCATCATCAAAAAATCTACAAACAATAAATGCTGGAGAGAGTGTGGAGAAAAGGGAACCCTCTTGCACTGTTGGTGGGAATGTAAATTGATAAAGCCACTATGCACTGTTGGTGGGAATGTAAATTGATACAGCCACTATGGAGTGGGAATGTAAATTGATACAGCCACTATGGAGAACAGTATGGAGGTTCCTTAAAAAACTAAAAATACAACTACCATATGACCCAGCAATCCCACTCGTGGGCATATACCCTAAGAAAACCATAATTCAAAAAGAGTCATGTACCACAATGTTCATTGCAGCTCTATTTACAATAGCCAGGACATGGAAGCAACCTAAGTGTCCATCAACAGATGAATGGATAAAGAAAATGTGGCACATATATACAATGGAATATTACTCACCCATAAAAGAAACAAAATTGAGTTATTTGTAGTGAGGTTGATGGACCTAGAGTCTGTCATACAGAGTGAAGTGAGTCAGAAAGAGAAAAACAAATACCATATGCTAACACATATATATATGGAATCTAAAAAAAAATGGTTCTGAAGAACCTAGGGGCAGGACAGGAATAAAGACACAGACATAGAGAATGGACTTGAGGACACAGGGAAAGGGAAGGGTAAGCTGGGACAAAGTGAGAGAGTGGCATGGACATATATACACTACCAAATGTAAAACAGTTAGCTAGTGAGAAGCAGCCCCATAGCACAGGGAGATCAGCTCAGTGCTTTGTGACCACCTAGAGGGGTGGGATAGGGAGGGTGGGAGGGAGATGCAAGAGGGAGGGGATATGGGGATATATGTATACATATAGCTGATTCACTTTGTTATACAGCAGCAACTAACACAACAATGTAAAGCAATTATATTCCAATAAAGATGTTAAAAAAATAAACCAGGTAGAATCATTTTACTAGAATACTGAATGCACTTCGAGTGAACCTCAACATTCCTTCTCTAAATACATTCTAAATATATTCTTTCTCTAAAAACAGACACCATGTCAGGTCAAAGTTCCCCTTAAAGTCTAGGATGAGTCTTGATGTCCACTCTTACCCCACTGCTGCAGCCTGATTGAATGTGGATGAATCTGTCTTCATGTTCTTATTGTATACCTTTGTACACAATATTATAAAATATTATAAAACATTATCACTTGTATGTCTAGAAAAATCACACTGAGGGTTCCCTTGAAACTAGAAATTGGCATTTGCGGCCTCAGAGGAGTTTTTAATTTGTCATGCCGTGAATTCCATTCCCATTCTCAAAACTTCAAACTACTTCTTCCCTATTTGTCATTGCCTTGGTTCAGTTCATTGGCAGTGCTTAACAACTCATAGTGGCTTGAACTGAGCACTTTGTAAAGTCATCTCAGAGCCCTTGAATTAACTTATTCACCCTTAAATGCAATTTTCAAAAATGTTTAAAAAATAACCCTAATTTTATTTCCCTGTAGGATCCAACCTTTACTGCTCTGTTAACCACTCAAACGCAAGTCCGAAGAGAGATTGTAAATAAACACAATGAACTACGGAAATCAGTCTCTCCACCTGCCAGCAACATGCTAAAGATGGTAAGAAGCAAGAGTATAAATAAAGTGGTGTGAACCAGCAGTGGTAAGAGCAGGCAGCTAACTGGCATCTCTTAAGACTTTTGTGGCTTACAAAGTTCTGTCTCTATTTTTCTATTTCATTTAGCTCTGTCATGGGCAGGGCAGAAATGAATTTTCCTTTATAATGGTTAAAGAACTTGTCAAGATTACAGGGCTCTTAAGTTGGGAAGGCAGAATTTGGAAGCCCAATCTTCAGACATCAAATGTGAAGGTGTTACATTTTTGGTTCACTATCTTCCCTAGTCGAAAATAAGAAATCTCCTATCCTTCAGGATCAATGCCATTTAGGGTAAATAACAGCCCATTTCCCAGGGAATAGTCCATAAAAGCTAGATATCTCCCATGTGGACACAGCGGGCTACAAATGGAATTGGCTATAAACTAGGTCAGCTTATTACTATTGAAATGTAGTCAGACTATCTCACATGTTAATTAGTATTTAGAGCAGCACCATTATTAAAAATCTTAGGTGTGGCTGCTATGCTATCATAGTCAGATAGTATTGTATTAGGTATTTCTCTCGGTAGACATACTTGTGGACTTGTCTTTGTGCGGAAACTGGCACTGGGACAGATAAAGACACACACACACACATACACACAAACAAAAAGGTACTTTCATACCAATGATAATTAGATAATACATCTACAGAAGTTTTAAAGTAATGCAAATCAGCCTACCAATTAGACTTTAAAGCATATACTTCACTGGAGTTGAATCTTTGTGTATTTTGTTTTTCTTGTGACCTTTAGGAATGGAGCAGAGAAGCAGCAGCAAATGCCCAGAAGTGGGCAAACAAGTGCACTTTAGAACACAGTAATCCAGGTGACCGGAAAACCAGTATGTAAATGAGTCAATGTTTGTTGAATAAATGAGCAAATAAAATATTAGATAAATAAAATAGGATAGACCATTCTGGGGCATTGTATTCAGAAGACTTTGTGAATAAATGTTGCTTATATGGCTGTATTTTTAAAATTAAAGTATCTGTATATAGAGAGATACGATAAGTACTATTTCAACTATAAGTTGATTATTTACATTATGCAAATTATTTCTTAAGCAGCATCTCATTTGCTCCTCTTGATCAGCTCATGGTGAACAGGTCATGCATAATCATTTTCCCGATTTTAAAGATTAAAAAATAAGGATGCGGAAGGGATGAATTATGCAAGAACACAACTGGAAGGAGTATCATATACTGGAAAGTTAACCAGGCTTCCTGATTTCTCACCCTTTGCCCTTTTTGTGATACTGTGTAGCTGTATGCTGTTTTGAAATCAGATTATTTTGCATTCACAAAATGTGTTAAAATATGTTGAACTGTTCCTGAATTTTACTCTAAAAATATTTAAGCTTTTTTTAATCAGGATGAATATTTTGGGTGTGTTGATTCATTTTTTAAAGTTTTGATAACAAATTGTCAAGTATTTTGTATAGACTGTGTGCCTATAATGCATAGAATAATATACTAGACTCAAAAAAACTTTAAGACGTATCTTACCAATGATCATAAAAGCCATGAGAGAAAAAAAACTTGTATTCACAAACCTTACATAAAATGTTTCACATTATCAAGCATGATATACACATAGGTAAGCCCAATTTAAAGGTAGTGAATAACTTACCTGTTATTTCAGTAGAATTATTCTTGTTTATATTGTTGATGCAAACATTATGATGCAATTACAACAGGAGGCGACTGTGTTCAGTAGAACATTGGAACAAATGGTCTTAAAGATCCAAGTCTACTGTTAGTTTCTTAGTTTCTGTCTTTCTCTATTAAAGGAGATATCCAAAAATATTTTATACTCTCTTTAAGCAGCACATAAACATTATATTTCAAGTCACCAAAATGTAAATATTAAGAGAGGGCTGAAAAGGGTAGAGAAAAGTTTCTGGACTGCAAGTCACTTCTTTCTTCTTTAAATTAATTTTACTGTGGTAAGAACACCTATCTTTTTTTTTTTTTTTTTTTAGTTTTTAAAAAATTTTATGCTGCTAAGAACACTTAACATGAAATCTACCCTCTCAAGAAATGTTTAAGTGTATGATACAATATTGTTGATTGTAGGTGCCATGCTGTCCATCAGATATCTAGAAATTATCTTGCTTACCAGAAAGTTTATGCCCATTGATTAGTAACTCCCCATTCCTCCTTCCCCCCAGCCCAGCAACCACCATTCCACTCTTTGATTCTATGAATCTGACTATTTGAGATACTTCATATTGATAGAATCAGGCACTAGTTTTCTTTCTGTGACTAGCTTATTTCACTTAGCAAAATATCCTCAAGGTTCATTCATGTTGCTGCATGTTGCAGAATTTCCTTCTTTTCTAAGGATGAATGATATTCCATTGTGTGTATATACCACATTTTGTTTATCCATTCATCTGCTGATGGACATTTAGGCCATTTCCACATCTTGCCTATCGTGAATAGTGCTGCAGTGAACATGAGAATGCAAATATCTCTTCAAGATCCTGATTTCAATTCTTTTGGATAAATACTCAGAAGTGGGATTGCTGGATCATTTGGTAGCTCTACTTTTAATTTTTTGAGGAACCTCCCTACTGTTGCCTACAACAGCTACACCATGTTTTATTCTCACCAACAGCATACAAGAATTCCAATTTCTCCACGTCCTCACCATCACTTGCTGTCTTTTGTTTTTTGATAACAGACATCCTGACAGGTGTAAGGTTATATCTCATTGTGGTTTTGATCTGCATTTTTCTGATGATTAGTGACATTGAGCATCTTTTCATATACCTGTTGGTCATTTGTACGTCTTTTTTGGAGAAATGCTGTTCAAGTCCATTTTGCTCAAGAAAGATTCTTAGTCATTTCCTCAGGCAGCCCCCAGAAAAGATGGATCTCTGACAGTCCATCCAATTCTTTCCCTCCCCAGGGAGAGGCTAAGAGCTGGAGTATTTTGTTTGTTCACTCTGTGCTGAACCAGGAAGGGAGGCTATGGCAACTGCCAGCCCAAGTATCTGTCTCTGTTCTCACTAGCCGCAGGCAGCGAGTTTATGCTAGGTCTTGATAGTATTCCAAAACAGGCAAGTCAGGAGCCAGTCCTTCAGGCAGCCTCTGGAAAATGTGTGGCATCAGATGACCAAACCAGCTTCTTCCCTCCCCAGGGAGAAGCAGGCAGCTGCGGTTTTTGTCGGCTTGCTCTGTGCTGAGCTGGGGAGAAGGGCTATGGCATCTACCAATCCAAACTGCCATCTCTGTTCTCCCCCAGGGAACAAGATTGTGCTCCAGGACTGGCAAGAAAGATGCCAGTTCTTTGGGTAGCCCCAGAGAAACTGGAGCACTGGACACGTTGATCAACTCTGCCTCCCAGGGAAGAAAGGAAAAAATGAAAGGATTTTTTCATTTGCTTGCTCTGTGCTGAGCCAGAGGGAGGAGTTATGGTGTCTACCAGCCCAACCACCATCTCCATTCTTAGCCGACTGTCTGACCTCCAAGACTAGCAAGACAGAAGCCAGCCTTCTGGGGCGTCCCCTTGGAAACGTTGGGTTGCTGGACACATGAGCCAACTCTTTCCCTCCCCTGGGAGAAGGTGTGAGTTAGAGGGTCTCTTCCTGATTGTATAACACTGAGGGTAGGGATTCTCGCAAGAGGGTTTTCCAATCTTCTAGAGGCTTCAGTGAGTCTGGTTTCATATCCCTCAGGGTAAGGAAGCCTTTAGTTTTGTTTTTGGATTTCTGACAAGGGCAATTTGTTCATGAATTGTTGCTGAATCAGTGTGTGTATTGGGGAAAGGAGAGTCCAGGGCTTTCTACCTCACCATTCTGCTGATGTCACCCTCTGCAAGGTCCTTCCTGCCTAACTCTCTGAGGGGAATTTGGCCTTGTGACATTATGATTCTCGGATTAAGGGAAGATCTACAAGTTTTGAACACCTTCCTGATGTCAGTTGCCTCTTGATTGGGACTCTTAAAGACTGCCCATAAACCTTTTTTTTTCAAAGTTTATGCAGATTCATAATCATAAATATTTATTCTGGGTCCTATATGTGAAAAATCTCTGCTGAGGGTGGGTAAGAGGAGAGAAAAAATAAAATTTGGTTGTTGCCTTTCATAAGCTTACAATACAAAGCTGAGAGCACACACATTATACCTGTAAAGAATTTAGCATGAAAAAGAATGCATCTTTGACAATCCAGAGGGAGAAGGATTTTGTTTGGTTTGGTTTGGTTTTCATTTTTATTGAAATATAGTTAATTTACAATGTTGTGTTAGTTTCAGGTGTACAGCAAAGTGATTCAAATATACATATATATATATTTTTTTACATTCACTTCCATTATAGGTTATTACAAGATATTGAGTATAGTTCCCTGTGCTATACAGTAGGTCCTTGTTAGAATAAAGTCTTCTCAACCTATTCAAAGTTTGCATATTGTGGCCAGCCTCAGTGGGCTAGGTAGATCTGTCTTCTATTCAGCTTTACAGTTGAAAAGGAATGGAAGCATCTTTTTCATGTATTAACAGTTAGCAAATACAGGCACTGAGTTTGAAGGGCAACATCCTTGTGTTCATATAGTTGACTCCTCTTGCCACGGCATGCTTTTTTGTCTTCTTCATGAGTGATCTGTTCACACTTAGGTACAAAATGTGGTGAGAATCTCTACATGTCAAGTAACCCTACTGCCTGGTCAGATGTAATCCAAAACTGGTTTGAAGAGCACCGCAATTTTGTCTATGGTGAAGGACCGAAGAGCCCCAGTGCAATTGTTGGACATTATACCCAGGTAACCAGAACAAATGAAAAACTTCCGCCACAAATGCTCTAACAGAGAAAGTTTCTCCTAATGATGACCAACTCCAATGTTCAATCTGGGGGAAGGGCTTGAGTATAATAGAGTCCTGGCATTTGGCTGGTATTTCATCTAGAACTGTCATTTTTTTTTCCATGGGCTGCAAAATTCTTGGCAAGGAAGTACACTCTGTACTTTTCCAACATTATTAATGGATAAAGTAGTGAATGTACATGAAATTTAATATTTTTAAAGTTTGTGACTTTGTTTCAGTAATTTAAATATTTCCATAAGGTGTACGGCTACAAACTATAAGAGTCACTTTTTTTTCAAATATTTGGCTGCGTTGGGTCTTCATTGGTGCGCGCAGGCTTTCTCTAGTTGCCGTGAGCGGGGGCTACTCTTCGTTGTGGTGCGTGGGCTTCTCATTGCAGTGGATTCTCTTGTTGTGGAGCACAGGCTCTAGGCACGCGGGCTTCAGTAGTTGTAGCATGCGGGCTCAGTAGTTGTGGCACGTGGGCTTAGTTGCCCCGAGGCATGTGGGATCTTCCCGGACCAGGGATGGAACCCATGTCCCCTGCATTGGCTGACGGATTCCTAACCACTGCACCACCAAGGAGGTCTCAAGAATCACTTTTTTGTTTTACATTTGCTATTATTTGTTTTCTCAGTATTTTCCCCTCTTCTTTAATGTACCCTCATGTATTCCCTTATGCATTTGTAGCTTGTTTGGTACTCATCTTTCCGTGTTGGATGTGGAATTGCCTACTGTCCCAATCAGAAGAGTCTAAAATACTTCTATATTTGCCAATACTGTCCTGCGTAAGTATATACTTTAAAGTCTAATGCCAATAATTCCATCAGCAATTTAATATTTTAAAATACTCTTACATTTAACCAACCAAAATAAAAAAGCATATTTTAATAAAGAGAAAGGATAAACCTTTGGAAATACTGCTTAAGGTAAGATACATTCAACTTATCAGAGAAGAGACCAAGTTCTCATTTCCAAGAGTAAAAGCTGAAACTCTCTTTCCTCAATTATGAAGTCATGTCTTTTCTCTCAATTGCCTTTCCCCAGGGCTCAAGGTTATTCTCTGGGCATGTGTAGTATGCATTTCTCTAGATTTGATGTCATCAGTTCTCACTAATTTCACACCCTAGGTGGGTGGAAGCTTGATGATTAAGCAAGAGGCAGTAGTGGAGTGAAAAATAAGGGATAGTAAATTGTGATTTCAGCCCTTTCTGCTGAAACGTTCCTATTCTTACTTATCTTGAAAACCACATATGTTATTATCATTAGAAATGATTCATTCTTCTGGGTCTCAAAGGTTTTTCAAGAGATCTTTAATATATTTCAGAGTCCAGAAAAAGGAAACATCTTAAGCTTTTGTTTCTCAGAAGGTTTCACAAAAAACTCCATAATGAACAATTCCTTACAGTCTTTATTTATAACAGGAAACATGCTCTTTCATTAAGCAAAATGTTTGAAGTTCTCCACAACAAATCCTATGGATAAACTGAAGACCTAACCTCAACATATCTGCTAGTCTTAATTTCTTTTAAAATTTGAAGTTCTTGACCACTACAGGCAGGGAGGCCCCAAACCAAGCCTCATACAGGATTTATTTGATACTATAGATGACCCAGGGGTATGGGTCTCCAGTTTGAGAAATATGACCTCCAAAGTCATTTTCCTGAAAACAGCTATTAGAGTTTAGTAGAAAGAATAGATAGGTCATTTGGGGAAGGACAACACGGGCCTAGGAAGACCCTGAGCTCACCTCCTCCCATGCACACACTGAATCTACACCTACACATATAAAGAAATTGCTCCTGAAGACCTGAAGGCTGATTTAGCAGCTTCTGTAGATAGAAGGACCACATGGAAATTAGTAGGAAAGATGGAGACACTGTATCCATGGGAACCCCACCCCCATTTCAGTGATCTGCAGTAGGAGGGATATAGCTGAGGGGCTTGAGAACAGAGTCACCTGCCCTGGGACACAGCAAAAAAAACCTCAGCAATTTAAAAAGCGCTCAGACTATACAGAAGGAAAATCCATCTACTATCCTGAGAGCTTCTTCCAAATGAACAGGGAACTGCTGGAGCCCTCTCCGGAGTCGGAGACACCAGTGAGCACCATTGTTTGGTCCCCCTGGGACTCCCCCAGTCCACACCTTCCCCAGCTGCAGCCCTAGCCATCCCACCAAGGCAGCCTTAAGCACAGTGCTCCCCAGGGACTTCCTCTAGCCTGGCCCATTCCAGTTCAAGCTGGTCTGCTAAAGCCACCAGTCACAAGCAGTCACAGGGGATGCTCTTACACAAGGCCACTCCTTCAAGACCAAGAGCAGTAGCTGTTTAGCCTAAATCATAGAAAAACACCCAAAATTTAGCAACTATACTCCAATAAAAAAATTTTTTTTAATAATAATGAAAACAAAATTCAAACAAAATGAGGAGACAGGAATATGTTCCAAATGAAAGAACAGAATATAACCCCAGGAAAAAACTCTAATGAAATGGAGATAAGTAATTTACCTGATAGGGTTCAAAGAAATGGTTATAGGATGTTCACTGAACTAGGGAGAATAATGGAAGAACACAATAAGAATTTCAGCAAAGACTTAAAAAATAAAAGAACCAATCAGAAATGAAGAATATAGGAACTGAAATAAAAAATACACTAGAGAGAATCAATAGCAGATTATATGATACAGAAGAACAGATAAGCGATCTGGAAGATAGAATAGTGAAAAATCACCCAATCAGAACAGCAAAAAGAAGAAAGGATTTTTTTTTAAATGAGGAGAGTTTAAGGTACCTCTGGGACAACAGCAAGCTACCAACATCTAGGGGTCCCAGAAAGATAAGAAAGAGAGAAAGGAACAGAAAACATTAAAAAAAAATAATGCCTGAAATCTTCCCTAACCTGAAAAAGGAAACAGACATCCAGGTACAGGAAGCTAAGAGAGTCCCAAACAAGATGAACCTAGAGTTACACCAAGACATAATTAAAATGGCAAAAGTTAAAGCGGAAATTTCTAAGGCAACAAGAGAAAAACAGCTAATCACACAAAAGAGAAACCCCATAAGACTATCAGCTGATTTCCAGGAGAAACTTTATAGGCTGGAAGGGAGTGGTAGGATATATTTAAAGTTCTGAAAAAACAAAAACAAAAAAAGCTTACAACCTAGAATATTCTGTTCAGCAAGGTTATCATTCAGAATTGAAGGATAGATAAAGAGTTTCCCAGACAAGCAAAACTGAAGAAGTTCATCATCACTAAACTGGCCTTACAAGAAATGTTATAGGGTCTTCTTTAAGCAGAAAAGAAAAGGCCACAACTAGAAACAGAAAATACATATGAAAGAAAATATCTCACTGATAAAGGCAAATATATAGTAATGGCAGTGGATTAGCCACTTAAAAAGCTAGTATGAAGTTTAAAAGACAAAAGTGCTACTATCAATTGTAACTGCAACAAGTAGCGAAGGGCTACACAAGGTAAAAAGATGTAAAATATGACACAAAAATCATAAAACAGTTGGGGGTAGTAAAAATTTAGTGCTTTTAGAAAGCCTTCGAACTTAAGTGACTATCAGCTTAAAACAGACAGCTATAGATACAGGCTGATATATATGAACCTCACGTTAAGTACAAAACAAAAACCTACAATGGAAACACAAAAAATAATGAAAAAGAAGTCCAAAGATAACACTAAAGGAATCCATCAAACCACATGGGATGTACAGATGGTAACTGGAATTACTGTGGTGATTTCATAATGTATAAAAATATCAAACCACTATGTTGTACACGTGAAACTAATAGAATATTGTGTGTCAAGTATAACTTAATAAAAAAATTGATAGATCCTTGGAGAATGCATCCAAACTCACTGCCTGGCTGTGAGAGGGGAGGCATCGGGAACCAGGCATCTGAAGTGAGAGCTGAAGTGAATAATGAGGAAAGCGGGAGTGAGAGAACCTCCAGAACACTTTTGTGTCTATGTCACAATTTTTCCAAGGGCTACCACATGGACAGCCATGTTCTGTGCAGGAAGACAGATTCAAACACATCACTTTGGGCCCTTGGCTCCCTTGACACTACTGAGATTTGCATTCCCATGTGTTTTCCGATGAATTAGATAAATTTAACAGCCAATAGGATAAACATCATCGATGAGTTACAAGTTAGTCACTGTAATTGACTACACCCAGGCTACTGGCATTTATCAAAACTTTTTAATCTAACGTTCCTTTTTCAGTAAACATAAAAATCTCTCACGCACTACCTCTGGAAACTCACAAACCTTCCCCAGCTCTCCCTGACCCACAAACACACACACCACAAACTACTTAAATAGCACAATGCCATCTCGAAATTAAAAATATATATATTGGAGGGGCTTCCCTGGTGGCGCAGTGGTTGAGAATCCGCCTGCCAATGCAGGAGACACGGGTTTGAGCCCTGGTCTGGGAAGATCCCACATGCCGCAGAGCGGCTGGGCCCGTGAGCCACAATTGCTGAGCCTGCGCGTCTGGAGCCTGTGCTCCGCAACAAGAGAGGCCGTGATAGCGAGAGGCCCGCGCACCGCGATGAAGAGTGGCCCCCCGCTTGCCACAACTGGAGAAAGCCCTCGCACAGAAACGAAGACCCAACACAGCCATAAATAAAAAAAATAAAAATAAAAAAAATATATATATATATATTGGAGCTTTACTGCCCCTAGTTCATATTAGAGGAATTAGGGTATTTATCCTTTTTCAAATATAAAATTATATTGCAATATTGAGTATTCTTTTTCATACTGCAACCTCCTGGCCCCAGGATCTTTCCCTGTCTCTCAAAGGGATATATTTATCCCTAGCTAGCTCTTTGCGGGGCACGGCCTTACCAATCTGACCAAGTCTACTGGGAGATGAAAAGTGTATTGCTGCAAAAAAGTTATCTGAATGCTTTAGACTAGTTATGCCAATGTAGCTGCCCAGCCTGAAGAATTAGAGTCAAGGAGATGGGTCGATGTGTGTGAAGTATTTTCTTAATTTGGATGTTATGTAAATTACATGTTGGGAATTGTAATTTTTCAGTTTGGTTTTGTTGGTTTTTTTTTTTTTTTTTGGCCCGGCGGTGCGGCTTGTGGGATCTTAGTTCCCCGACCGGGGTCGAACCTGGGACCACAGCAGTGAAAGTGCAGAATCCTAGCCATTGGACCGCCAGGGAATTCCCCTCAGTTTTGTCAACAGAACTAAAAACATTACTTATATACTTATATATATTTAGTGATGATGTTGCCCTTGGCAACTAAACAGTAAAGTGAAAAATATTTGACAGTGTGTATTTTACATTACAGTGGTAATATTGTGAGTAAAAAGAATACCCCTTACCAACAAGGAACACCTTGTGCCAGTTGCCCTGGTAACTGTGACAGTGGACTATGCAGTAAGTTTAAAGTGATTAACTTGCTATTATAATCAAGAATTGATGTTTAATTTTCTTTTTATGGATAAAGAAATCTCCCAAAGTAACCAATTTAAATAACATCTTTATGCCAAGACAAAAAGATTACCCAACAGAGTGTGTTTAAGTAAACATTTTACACATTTCAATAACCTACATATTCTCTGTAATGAAAAGAATACAGGCATACCTCAGAGACGTTGTTCCAGATCACTGCAAGAAAGAAAATAGGGCTATTAAGCGAGTCACACAAATTTTTTGGTTTCCCAGTGCACATAAAAGCTATGTTTACACTATACTGTAGTCTATGAAGTGTGCAATAGTATTATGTCTAAAAAAAAACCAATGTACATTAAATTAAAAATAATGCTTTTGGAAAAATTGCACCAATAGGCTTGCTGAATGCAGGGTTGCCACAAACATTCAATTGTAAAAAACACAATATCTGCAAAGTACCATAAAGTGAAATGCAATACAATGAGGTATGCCTATATTACCATATGTAAGATAATGAAACATCTAGCATCCATTTGTCTCTGTGATCTCACAGAGCTTATTAATAACTATACATTCATGCTTCTGATAAATAATTTCATCAGCGTTAGTATCATTACACCAAAGGTAGTATTTTGAAAGAATAAAAATGTATAAATCTGAGGATGTGAGACCACATTGTGTCTCAGTCTGTACAGGCAAACTGAATGTTTCTTTTGTGCAAATGAGTTCCTCATGCTGATTACTGCATTTTTTTCTATAGTATAATTGGAAGCATGGTGATTAACATAATAAATGATCACTTGCCCTATAAATTAATCATGGTTTTGTGCACATTTTTAATGACAAAATCCAACCTGTATATGATATGGGTTCATAGAATCCATAAAGATATTGTTGCAAAAGGAGGGAATAAAATAAATGTCATATGTGTCACTTCTAAAGTTGTCACGATCTGAAGTAAAAATAGCTGTTGGTTTTTAATAGTTGGGATACTTTTATTAAAATTATTATGAACAATAGAGTTGACTCATTCCCTGAGATTTTTACCTTTCAAATGCATTCACCTTTAGTCAACATTCTTTCTTACTGAATTATAGAACTATAATTCAGACTATTGATGATGTCAAAACTATAAATTAACTAAAGGAAAAAAATCAGCTAAAAAAACATGGAATATTTCTACCTCTGCTGAATGCTATATTAGCTAAGGAGCTTGGAATTTATCCTATTAGCAATAAGCACTCAATTGAAAGGTTTTCAGCAAAAGAGTGACAAGGTCAGAATCATGTTTGAGAAAGAGCTTTCTAGCAATGGTATGTAGAAACTATTGGATGGAAGTCAGCAAGAAAACTATTGAAAAACATGGGTTAAAAAGAAATTGAATGTCTTAACCTCATTACTGGGAAAATGAATGAAGAACAATGGACAGGGCTGAGAGACAAGAAGTAAAATAGCCAGTGTTTGTTACCAGTGCTGGTTGGTGCTGGTCAGAAGTAGAAAAGAAGGAGTTCAGATTGATTCAGTTCCTGGCCTGAATGACTGAGTAGTCAGGGAGCCATTCCCCTGGGATTGTGGGAGGAGAATAGTCACCTTGGATCCATTGTGGGTAGGAGGATGAGTTTAGTTTGAGATTTGTTGGGTTTGGGGTCCCTGGAGAACATCCAAAAACGAAACATTAGAAAGAAAGAAGGCATATTATCATTGTTTTACATCTCTATCTTCCCACTGGAATCACTTTCTCCTGAAAGAAAGCATTGGTGTCTGAGGCAGTGTGTCCAATAGGATGAAATGACAAGGATGTTCTCTATCAGCATGTAACTTACAAGTAGCCACTAGTCACACGTGGCCATTGAACACTGTGGCTGGTAAGATTAAGGAACTAAATTTTTAATTTCGCCTAATTTAAAATAATTTAAGTTTAAATAGCTCTATGTGTCTAGTAACTCCTTCCATATTAGATTCTGTAGGTATTTTCATTTTACTCTCTTTGCTAAGGGAGAAAAATAGGTCAATTCATTTGAGAAACATGTCACCAAGTTCAAAATAAAAAGTGATGGATTAATCAGTGAGCTCAACTAAGGCACCTCATATGTTCCTCAAGAAGTGAAAGGCCCCTTGTGGTGTAAGTGACGCTGACTTGTTTGTCCAATCTTACCCACTCATACACTTTGAATATGTGGATTGCTTTTTCGCTACTGAGAAAAATGATAATGAGGTAACATCTGTTTTTGTTACAGCCAATTCTTGAGAGTATGAAGATCTCCTTAGTAACTGTGATTCCTTGAAGAAAACAGCTGGCTGTGAACAGGAATTGCTCAAGGAAAAGTGCAAGGCTACTTGCCTATGTGAAGGCAAAATTTACTGAAATGCCCAATTTGCATTGTGCAGGACTAAGTGGAGAAAATCTGCATCATTTAATTGACACATACCAAGAGGGAAATTGTAGGCATGTTAGTTACAAATTTGATTCCAAACAGTAACGAACCTTTTTCTCCAGGATATTTACAGAGATGTCTTTCATACAACGATTTACAAAAGTAAGCTAGTTTATGACAACAACTTTGGACTGATACAAATTTGTCACCTTACATTTAATTAACTGAATCATGTTGAGAATTTTTAAAGTTGTACAACCACAGGACTTAGTCACTAGAACTTTGGATTAAAATAAAGAATTACATGTTTCCTGAAACAACATGCCAAAAAAAAAAAAAAAGACTGTAACATTGTCATTCCTACTCCAAGACTTTTTACATGTTTAAAGAATGAATTCAAGGATTGACATCTACCTTTGTCTTATGACATCCTCTTTAAATAAAAGCAAACAGCTTTTAAAATAAAGAATTTATCTAAGCAAACACATGGATGTGATTCTTGAGTCATATTTTATAATATTAATATATAACCCCAGCTAGACTAGCCCAATATATGATTAGACAGAGCAAAATTTCCGAAAACATTTGCCTATAAAATTAAATTTTGGGAATTCCCTGGCAATCCATTGGTTAGGACTCTGCACTGCCACTGCAGGGGGCCAGGGTTCGATCCCTGGTCAGGGAACTAAGATCCTACAAGCTGTGTGGTACGGCCAAAAAATAAAAAAATTTAAAAATTTAAAAATTAAATTTTAACAATAACAAAGAGGAATCAGTTGTATTCTCATTTTGCTTTTTGCTTTTTGACATTTTGCTCCCTTCCGCACTGGTTTGATATCCTACCTTTTGTATAAAAAGAATAGTAAATACAGAAATACACATGCAATTTCACATTTATGCAAAATGTACATGAAACATGGGAAATATATACCAGAAACTAATGAGATTGGTTATATAGAGTGGGTGGGTGAGAACGGGTTGGGCAGGATGGAGGGTGTCAGAAGGCTAGGAGAAAATGGGTGGGGTGTGACACTTCTCTATTTCCTTTTATATAGTTTTAGCTTGTGAATTTTGTTTCACATACTCTTTAAAATAAAATATCATCAACAAGGGTGGGGAGAAAAATCCAAAATGAAATAAAAACAAGAATAAAATAAACTGTATTGCACATAGATCAAATAATCACCATAAAGGGTGGGAAAAAAGAATCAATTCAACTGTTTGAATGTCATATTTGGACTGTATGTCTTCTATATTTATATAAACAAATGTTCAACTCTAGTCAATAAGATTTTGTTTTGTTTGTTTTTAACATAGACACATGGATTAGTAATTCTGAAACTACTATGTATCCTACAAACACACAAATAAATATAAATAATGGAGCCAGGATTCTCACTGTTGGAGAAAGGCTTTACATACATGGAAAGAAGGAATACAGGATTAAACCCTGTGTTGTTGCATTGGAATTGGAGGTATTAGTGTGAATTTGTAGTTTTTCACATATACATAGAGGTGTTAGAGAAATAGTGAACAGAACAGAAGGAATTCCTGCCCTCCTGCATGGATAATTTTTGAAACTGGAGGATAAGAACATAAGGGTCCCCAGAGTCACTAGGGACACAAACCATTCTTTGGGATGATAAAAATTATTCGTAAAATGTAACAACAAAATGTAGTCTTAACCACTTTTAAATGAAACACATAGTGGCTTTGAGTTAAAGAAAGTTCCAGGGACTTCCCTGGTGGCGCAGTGGTTAAGAATCCGCCTGCCTATGCAGGGGACATGGGTAAGCCCAGGCGCTACAACTACCGAGCCTGCGAACCAGAACTACTGAGCCCACGTGCCACAACTACTGAAGCCCGCGCACCTAGAGCCCGTGCTCCGCAACAAGAGAAGCCACCGCAATGAGAAGCCCACGCACCGCACCGAAGAGCAGCCCCCGCTCGCCGCAACTAGAGAAAGCCTGTGTGCAGCAATGGAGACCCAATGCAGCCAAAATATAAAATACATAAATAAATAAATTTAAATCGATGTGATGCTAATTAGAAATTTTAAAAAAAAGTTCCAGAAAAAAACGGTTTCACGTTGGCCCCATGAGGTATTAATCCTTATCCCGGCAAGGTTGGCAGCCAGCAACAAAGACGGTAGTAGCTGGCGAGCAGTCACTTCAGTGGCGTCCAGAAGACAAACTCATCTTTGAGATCTGGAGCTATTGGAAACATGTTCACTGAGAGTCCCCAAGCATCAGAATCCTTACAGTCCCAGATCTGTGAAAGAAGGTGGGGTAGAAGAGTAGACAAAGAGCAGATGCTATGGGGGAGGTAACAGGATCTGTTAGCACACGTGAGAAAATCCCTGGGGGCACCCAGTAGCAGTTGGGTGAAAAGTGTAGGGTTTATGGCTCTTTCAATAGCAGGCAGAAGGGAACGCTCTCTTCCCTGTCACATACATGCACACACATACATGAAAACAACTGATGGAAACTGTCTTAAAACCAAACCCCCTAGTACTGGGATTATAAAATGTACTCTGGATCTATGTATAGAATATTTAAATGTCGTCAGGTACTGATTTCGCCATTTCACATTGAGATCATGTTTCTCTTTTGTAAGTGAAATAACGCATGTAAGATATTTAGGAGTAAGAGAGACTAATGGTGCTCAGTAAATTCTAATTTACTTCTCTGTTTCACCTTAGTGCTACCAAAGTTAATTAGAAAACATTCTACATTCCAGGTGATATGCTGATTTTTTTACGTTCATTTTTTGCACTTTATCCTCGCAATAGTCCTTTTGTCTGCGTTTTGCAGGTGAGTGAACAGGGACAGTAGGGTGAAGTATTTTGTTCTGATAGGGACTGCCACCCAACATCAGAGCACAGACTCAACCCTCACGCTTTTAGGGAATACACAATGCTGTTTCCTGATCTAGACTGAAATTAATTGACAGTTTGGATGAAAAATGCATTCAGACGGAGGATTCAATGGGAAATGAAATAAAGTTTTATACAAAGTTCTTAGGTTCTTTGTTCTATATTCATGGAGATGTGTTTACTTTGGACAATGTGACATTTAAGACTTGTATTAATAGTTCAATGGTAGTCAGGCATGGAATACCTCCTTAGAATTTTATAAAATTACATCATGACTCAAGCCTATTGACTTCCACTTCTATTATCTTAAAAACCTGTTCTATAGTTATAAAAAAGGTGACAAGAAATAAATTAAAACTTGAAGAGAACTAATTAGGCTGGGTGAGAGCATGAAGGAGACTTCTGGAATTAGTATAGCTGGTTTCATAGCTATACACATATGTAAAAATTAAAGTGGCTATATACCCTTAAGATTTTGTGCATTTATTGTATATTAGTTATGCTTCAATTTTTTAAAAAAAGATGCAGGGAGGGAGGGAGGGAGGAAGGAAGGAAGGAAAAAAAAGGAAAAGGCAAAAAAAATAAAAGAAAATAGGTTACTATGATATGGCAAAGAGCACAGGTTTGGGAAGAAAATCTGGTTTTTGTTTGGTGCATATTATGAGTGGAGGTATGGAGTGGCAGTTGAATATATGAGTCTAGGATTCAGTCTAGAATGGAAATAAAAATTTGGAAATCATCTCTGTATAGTTGATACCTACAGTCATGATATTAGATTAGATTCCTAGGAAGTGATTGAAGGAATGTGCTAAATCCCAGAATATGCTGAAGCTTGGAAAATAATATATAAAGGTTCACCAAAAGTGTCAAAACAGGAGAAGAAGTGGAAAGGACTGAAGAGTATAATGTAAATGAATGTCAGAGAGACAGATTACTGTGTAACTCCTATCATTTTTTTCAATCAAAGAAATGAATCTTTAAATTCTCTATGCCTGTGCAATTACCTGAAGGAGGAAAGGAATAATTCAATCTCTAAGGAGACAAAAATGGATCATCCAGATGCTTGGGGAATACTGAAAACCTTTTGAAAATGATCATGAAATTACTGTCAGTTGATAGCTATCAGTTAATCTTGAAAAATGATGAGGAAGGAGAGCCATATAAGGTGACTGACATGACAAATGGAAGGAACCAGAAAATCTGGAAAGCTTGATATTAACCTGTGGGAAATTCCTAGGATTTAAAATATTTTTCTTATCTTCTTATATTTAAAATATTTGACTTATCAACCCAATCAGGTTATACAAGCTCCTTGGAGTTATGGACGACTTTTCTCTTATGTCCCCTAAACACTCAGCACCCTGTAGAACAATATTTGATGTTCAGGGGATGTTTGTTGTGTTGAGTTGTTTCTAAACTCCTTTTCTATTTCTTATGTTATTATTTTTATTTTTAAATTCCAGATGGATTTTTTGGTATATTCAACCCTGCAAATATGAAGAACCAGAGCTTAAAAGGACCTTCAGAGGTTCTATGGCCTACTCTCTTTTTAGAGATGAGAACACTGAAACCCTGAAAGAGGTTATAGAAGTAATTAGTGCAAGTTACAAGTCTAACATTGATTCTAAACCCAGGTTCCCTGAGTCCAATTTCAGTAAGTGTTTCACTAAAACTACACTTATTCTTAAATATCATCATTGCTTACCTCTCTACCATAATCATATTTGCCTTCATTACCTATTTCCTTATTCAGTATCAATCCCTCAAAAGATTATCTGCTTTGATTTTTTGGCATTTCCCCAAGTATATCTTTATTCATTGTTAAATTTGGTCTATGTTTAACTAGAACTCTGTTCAGTAACCCACACCCAGTACTCTGCTCAACATTAGCTACCGAGTAGCAATTTAATAAATGGATACATGAACAAATAAGTAAATGAATGAAAAAATAACTCATTAATTGCTACAGGAATGTATTTTGTGAGACTGACACAGATTTTTTCAGAATCCAAAGGGTTCTTTACCAGTAGGATGTGTTGCCAAAGAATTCCTTAATGTACTTCTTGCTAAAATTGTAGGTGAAAGAACACTACCTGCTCTCTAATTTAACAAAAAAAAAGAGAGTGTCGGCTCCACCTTTTTGGTAAACATGGACCATCACTACTGTTTCTGTGGGGAAGAGGAAATAAGAGCCAGCTTCCCTTTGAAACATAGTAAATACAAGGAAGAATCATACATAAAGGAATACTGAAAGTTTAGTTGATTCCCAAGTCCTCTCTCTCTCCTTAATACGATGTTTATTGTTTTAAAATGTTAAGTTGATATATTGGTTGTTTGGTGCCTATAAAATTGAAAGAGAAAGTAACAGTGTCTAAAAATGTAGCATAAAGGAACATACCACAATATATTTATTTGATGGAACAAGAACATTGAAGTTAAAAGGCAACTCTGAACATTGATATACATCATTATATTTATAATTGAATATCCAACACCATTATGCATATCTCTGGTTAAAAAAAAAAAAAAAGGATAGTCTTTCATTCAAAAATATATTAAATATATATTGAGGATCTACTATGTCCCATATGTACTGATTAGTTGCATTGGGAAAGCCTGACTTTATGGAAGGTATGGATCTCCTCAACATCTTAAAACAATGTGGGCAGGTTTTATAATGTTTTCTAAATATAAAGAACTCCAGGACAGGAGGTCATCATTATTATCAGGGATGCACATTTGATTCAGCTTTTTTATTGGCAACTTGGAGTTGTGAGTTAGGATGCTGACTTGCCAAGTTTTAGGTCGAACTAGAGCTGGAGAGGATAACAAACTCAAAGGCAACATGAAAGTCATCTGTGGGGTGAAGTCAAACCAATGTACAAAAAGAAAGGAAGGAAAGAAGGAAGAAAGGAAGGAAGAAGGAACATTAATTGCATAACTCAATAATAAAAAAAATAATATGAGAAAAGACAAGGGATACCTAAAAAAATTATGTGACCATCAGAGGGATAATTTCTGCAACTTGCCAAGTCTTACTGCAAAACAACATAAATAAGAAAAACCAATAGAAAGATAGGCAGAAGTCCTTATCAGATGATAAAAAAATAAATACAATCACCAATAACATATGTAAGGAGGCCTGGCTTTATATATAGATATAGAGAAAGAAAACTTAACATTTTTCATGTATCACATTGATGAGAATTTAAAGTTTAATAGTACCCAGGGTAAGGGAAGAAAGCAATCACTTTCTTATGGGAGTACACATTAATGCAAATTTGAGAATAATTTGACGATTTTTTAAATGCACATATTCTTTGATCAGCAACTTCACTTCTGGGAAATTCTTCAATAGCTATATTTACTTTATGTGTGTGAAAATGTCCAAACAAAATGATTTGATTGCAGTATTGCGTGGAATCGTAAAAAATTTTAAAAAGGCTGAAAACAGCCTACCTGCTTAAATCTACATCAGGAAGGAACTGAGTAAAGACCTTATGGGATGTCTACAGGAGGAGTCAACACATTTTTTTTTAATTTTATTGAAGTCTAGCTGATTTACAATGTTGTGTCAATTTCTGCTGTACAGCAAAGTGACTCAGTTATACATATATATATACTTTTTTCATATTCTTTACCATTTTGGTTTATCACAGGATATTGAATATAGTTCCCTGCGCTATAAGGTAGAATCTTGTTGTTTGTCCATTCTCTATATAATAGTTTGCATCTGCTAATCCCAAGCTCCCAATCCTCCCCTCCCCCACCTCCCCCTTGGCAACCACAAGGCTGTTCTCTGTTTGACGAACTCTTTTTGTAAAGGTCAAGACAGTAAAATTTTTAGGATTTGTGAGCCACATAAGATCTCTGTCACATAGTCTTCATTTTTTTTCTTTAATATAGTATTGGCACAGACTTCTGATCTAGAGAATGGGATACCATGGCCAATAAAAATCATACATGTACAAAGAAGGAAAAGTCATGTGAAATATTGTTTGGCAAAACCAAAAAGAACAAAACGTGTTTTATCTAAAGACCTTCTTTCTTATAATACTGGAAAAAATGGTATCCATCAGGCATATGTACATATATTTACCTTTTTCCCTCCTGTTCAAATGGGAAAACTGTCCTTGCTCCATCCAAAGCCAACCATGGCACCCATGCTCTGGAGCCCAATTTCTTTTGCTCACACGAAAAGCTTTTTTTTTTTTTTTTTTTCCTTCACAGGAAAATTTCACATTGTTGTCTTTGTTAATTCCTTCATTTAGACTTTCCCATTTTTCTCCTCAACCCACTCCATTCCAGCTTTCATCTCCTCTAGGCCTCTAAAATCATTCTCATTAGGGTAAGTAATACCTGAAAGACTTAGTAAAAGAGCACCAAAGACAATTAGCCGAAGAAAAAGAACAACAGTGTCAGAGTCAGACAGACTTGCATTTTAATTGAGTCCTGGAACTTTTCTAGGTGCTGTTAGATTTTGGGAGTGATTTAGTTTCTTGGTTTTCCCATTTGTACAATGACAATAAGAAACAAACTTACCTTGATGGACTGTTTCAAGGGTAATAATTAACCTGTGTAAACACCCTGGCAGCTATCAGGTGCCAGTGGACGTTTAAAAGGTCACTAAATGCTTACTGGAAAGACACATTAGTGCCTGAAGCCCAGTACGCTGATGTACCTTGATAAAACGCAATGGGGAAAGAACCAAGTTCCGGGAGGAAAAAAAAAAAGTTCTGCCATACTTTCTGGGAGGCCCTTCAGTTCTAACCTTATCTTTGGAAAGCAGCTTGCTCAAGACCATGCCTGGTTTACACGACTTCCCTTTCATTTTAACTGTACCCTCCCTTGGGCCTAACGGCCAGGACTCTAATCAGGCGGGATCTTCCTGGAACCCAGATACAAGTTTCTGTCCCCACCCTTCTCTTCTACTATCACCTCCTTCTCTTTTGTTCTTTATTTTAATTTGTGTACAGTGGAATTGCAGCTACTGCATTTTATTATGAGTGAATTTAGGGAAACATGTTTGGGACCTAATCCTTTCTTGGCAAGACTGTGGAGAGTGAATATTTTTCAACATTAAAACTCTTCTCCACCTTAACCAAGTAACCAAGGTTAACATCACCAGTGATAAAACATATCCATATCTCATACTCCACGATATGTTAGGAGGAGAAGGGCAGTTCACCTCTGGAGTAGTACACCCTAAAATCCATAACCCCAGTCTAATCATGAGAAAACATCAGGCAAACCCAATTTGAGGAACATTCTGCAAAATATCTGAGCAGTACTCGTCGAAAACATCAGAGTCTAAGAAGGCACGATGACTAAATGCAATATGGGACCGCGGATTGAACCCTGGAACAGAAAAAGACCACTAGCAAAAAAGTCTGGAGCTAATAGTATTGTGCCAATGTTAATTTCCTGGTTTTGATCATTGTACTATGATGATGTTAGATGTCAACATTAGAAAAAAACTGAATGGAGGGTCATAAGGAACTCTCTGTTATCTTTGCAATAGAGATAAATCTTAAGTTATTATTCTAAACCTAAAATTATTCAAAATAAAAAATTTAAAAATCTCTTCTGATTCCTAATGTTGATAGGATATAAACACTTTAGTGGCTTTATTATTTAAATAGCATGCCTTCATTTTTCCAATTTATTGTCTTTATACCAAGGTTTCAAATTTTTCCCCCAAACTGCCCCATACATTTGCCACTTTGTTAGCTGTTTAATAACCTAGATTTCACATCTCTTTTTGATTGATAAAGTACCTGCAATATATTCTCTCTCATCTAGTCTTTACAACTTCTTGAGATGGAAAGGACTCCTCACTGCCACATTAAAGATGAGCAAAATGGTGACAAAGGCAGTTTGAGATTCACTTTATGGTCTATGAGTTAGCAACAGAGTTTTGTCAAGAACCTGGACTGGTGCAATTCAACAACACTTTAAAAAAAAATTATGAGCAAAGGATCTGAATAGACATTTCTTTAAGATATACAAATAGTCAAAGCACATGAAAAGATATTCAACATCATTAGTCATCAGGGAAATGCAAATCAAAGCCACAAGGTCATAGCACTAGAATGAACGGCTGGGTCAAAAAATCAGACAACAGCAACTGTGGATGAGGATGTGGAGAAATCAGACTCCTCATACACTTCTGGTGGGAACATAAAATGGTGCAGCCACTTTGGAAAATTGCCTGGCAGTTCTTCAAATGATTAGTCTTAGACCTAGAAATCCCACTCCTCAATATATCCCCAAAAGAAAAAAAAGTATATCTACAACAAAAACTTGTATGTAAATGTTCATTGCAGCATTTCTCATAATAGCCAAAAGCTAGACTGAAAATTTTTGAGGCAGCAAGGAGTGACCTCCTTAAAAAGGGGATGTTTTTATAGAATGTCAACTGTGGCTCAACACTTAACCCATAGTAATGATCAGATTTGAAGATTCTTTGTACCTGATCATTGGTTGATGAGATTCATCCATTTAACAGGCAGGGGTAAATACATGTTAGTGATCCCCACTCTTTCCATAGTAAAAACTACATTTAAATAAATATAGAATTATATTTTAAATATATAATATATAAGTGTATAACAGTCCTCAACAGGATAGAAATGTAGTTTTCATATCTTTTGATTTGAAAAGTACATAGGGCATATTTTTTTTTCTCAGTGCAAAGTTTGAAGTTCATAGCAATTTTTAGTATTCTGTAATAAAGCCATTATGTATCAGGGACAAAGTTTGGGGACATCTGTCGAATAACTATATGCAAACATAAAATATTCTCTATTATCTAGATGTCCTCACTGGGAAAAAGAGTGCCCCAAGTAAGAAAGTTGACATCTATCTTAATTTGATAGTACCTTCCAAATTAAAGTAAAATAAAATATAATAAACAGAAGACAGAGCTAAAATTGGAAATGTCTTCCTTTAATATTTCAGAAGATTCTTTGACATTTTTCAGTACCTTGAGATCAGCAGGAACCTAAATTATCTTACATAGAAAATGAAATGGTATAGCTGAAAGAAGTTAAATTTAGGAAATTGGACAGACATGTCTGGCCAAGCTCTGCCTTCTACCTGCTGTGCAACCTTGAGCAAGTTGCTTAAACTCTCTGAGCCTCAAGTTTATTATCTATCTATAGAGTTCTCTTCTACTTGGCAAAGTTAGTTTTACTGTCTTTTTTAAGGATCACTTCACAGGTCCTCTAGCTCTTCTTATGCAACGCCGATCATATGAGGGATGTTGAATTAACTTTTCTAAGGTGCACAGTATCTCCTAGGAAGATTTTGACTAATATTCCTCTAATTGTCCCTGCGATGTAGAGTTAAGGAGATTTATTGCTATAAACTAAGGTGTCCATGAGAATTACCAAGGACAAGAAATGATGAGGAGATTCCTGAGGTAAAATTACATTGAAACAAAGGGGAAGTAAGGCCAAATTTAAAACGGACTTTTTTTTTTTTTGGCTGCTTTGGGTCTTTGTTGCGGCGCGCGGGCTTTCTCTAGATGTGGCGAGCAGGAGTTGCTCTTCATTGTGGTGCACGGGCTTCTCATTGTGGTGGCTTCTCTTGTTACAGAGCATGGGCTCTAGGCGCGTGCTTCAGTAGTTGTGGCACGCGGGCTCAGTAGTTGTGGTTCGTGGGCTCTAGAGTGCAGGCTCAGTAGTTGTGATGCACGGGCTTAGTTGCTCCATGGCATGTGGGATCTTCCCGGACCAGGGCTCGAACCTGTGTCCTCCAGCATTGGCAGGCAGATTCTTAACCACTGTGCCACCAGGGAAGTCCCCAAAACAGACATTTTTAACCAGGGTTCCATGGATAGAGTGCAGGTGGTCCATGTACTTGAGCAGAGAAAAAAGTGCATTTAATTGAAATTCAGTATTTCCATTAGTAGTTTTATGACTTTGTCACCAATAGACATCCTAAATAATTTTCTCTCATATTATTCTTGTTCCAAATATCTTAAAATAATGAGTAATAATTGTTTATACTCCTACTCCTACTTTGAAGTTATGCTAGTTATTAGAAATGCCACTAGATCTTGTTATTTTCTATATTATGAGGAAGCATCTACATCAGACTTTTGGATTTTATTGTATTTTGATCAATGAATTTCAGTGCAACTGGTTACCTTGATAATTCTATGCATGTTATTTTGTACATTTAAGAAATATTTCGAAAAGAAATTCAGAGGCTTCAACAAACTGCCAAAAGTGTCCATAGCACAGAAATGTTAAGAACCCTTGGCTTAAGACAAGGGCCTACACCTCAGACAGCTGCTTTGGGTGTGCTGGTGCTCACTCTGGTCCTGTAACCCAGCTCGGTGGTAATATTCTGGGAAATAATTCCACAGCCATGTAGGATGATGAGGAAACACAGGGCCCCTCAGCTATAGCCCTGAGAGGTGGAAAGAGCCTTTTTGGGGACAGGAAAACTTTTTCTTTTCTTCACTAGATACATATGGGATCCTAGTTCCCCGACCAAGGATCAGACTTGGAATTCAGACCCTCTGCAGTGGAAGCTCAGAGTCCTAACCACTGGACTGCCAGGGAATTCCCTGTTACTTGGTTTTTTACAACCTTGTGTAGAGTTTATCAGCGTAAGTACTTTGCCTTTATGATCTGTTGGAGTTATCACAAGCACCCTTTGAGCCACTGCAAAACCAGAAATCAAAGTGGGGGACGTACACGTGTGTCCCCGAAGTTAACCATCTGAACCCAGTCCTGTGGTGCCATCTTTCACTCAGTATGATAATTTCTAGGTCCTTCCGTGTCACTGCAAATGGCATTATTTTGTTCTTTTTTATGGCTGAGTAATATTCCATTGTATATATGCAGCATTCTTTTTTTTATTAATTAATTAATTTATTTTATTTTTATGGCTGTGTTGGGTCTTCGTTTCTGTGCGAGGGCTTTCTCTAGTTGTGGCAAGCGGGGGCCACTTTTCATCGCGGTGCGCGAGCCTCTCACTATCGCGGCCTCTCTTGTTGCGGAGCACAGGCTCCAGACGCGCAGGCTCAGTAACTGTGGCTCACGGGCCCAGTTGCTCCACGGCATGTGGGATCTTCCCAGGCCAGGGCTCGAACCCGCGTCCCCTGCATTGGCAAGCTGACTCTCAACCACTGCGCCACCAGGGAAGCCTATTTAGCATTCTTAATACTGAATGCAAGACCCTTTATAATCCAGCCCAGCTACCATTACAACTTTATCACCAGCTACCCCACACCTGGTCCCTCCCCATTTCTCCCAGCTTTACTTAATGAACTGCTATTCCTCAAATATGCCATGTTCTTCCAAGCCTTATGCTAGTCCCTCTTTCTGTTTTACTGGTAAAGCCTATTTATTTTTTTGATGCCTCCATCCATAGCATTTCATGTGCTAGTAGTGTTCTTGGGCCAAGACAAAATGAATTGCTGCCTTATTTATGTTCCCCAATACTTTTACAAACACTGTTATATTACTTATCTGTTTTTATATGATCATTTGCTTACATTTCTGTCTTCCCAACTAGATTAACTTCCTCAAGGAAGTTAATAGACCCATTCTATACTTTGCTTACTTTTGTGTCTCCTAGAGAGCCCAGCTCAGTCCCTGTCATACAATTAGCACCAAGTTTCTGCTGAATTAAAGTTACATTAGAGTCTAGACACTAGGAATAATGCCACTTGCAGCAACATGGACGGACCTAGAGATTGTCATACTGAGTGAAGTAAGTCAGACAGAGAAATACAAGTATCATGTGATATCGCTTATATGTGGAATCTAAAAAATGGTACAAATGAACCTATTTACAAAACTGAAATAGTCACAGATGTAGAAAACAAACTTACAGTTACCAAGGGGAAAAGTGGGGGGAGGGATAAATTGGGAGATTGGGATTGACATATACACACTACTATATATAAAATAGATAACTAATAAGAACCTACTGTATAGCACAGGGAACTCTACTCAGTACTCTGTGATAACCTACACAGGAATAGAATCTTAAAAAGAGTGGAGGGTTTCCCTGGTGGCACAGTGGTTGAGAGTCTGCCTGCCAATGCAGGGCACACGGGTTCGAGCCCTGGTCTGGGAAGATCCCACATGCCGCGGAGCAACTGGGCCCGTGAGCCACAACTACTGAGCCTGCGCGTCTGGAGCCTGTGCTCCGCAACGGGAGAGGCCGCGATAGTGAGAGGCCTGCGCACCGTGATGAAGAGTGGACCCCGCTCGCCGCAACTAGAGAAAGCCCTCGCACAGAAACGAAGACCCAACACAGCCAAAAATAAATAAATAAAGAAGCTTTCATTTAAAAAAAAAAAAAGTGGATATATATATGTATAGCTGATTCACTTTGTTGTACAGCACAACATTGCAAATCAACTATATTCCAATAAAAATTTTTTAAAATAATTAAAAATTTTTTAATTTAAAAATGTAATAAAAAGGGGGAAAAAAGAGTCTAGACACTTGTGTGCAATAGATCATTTCCATCAGCTGGCTTCTTTCAATCTATATTGTATTTTCTTCAAACCAGCATTTACAACAGTTTGATTACAGAGCATAATTCACTCCAGTGGATGGGGCGTTTTCACCAGTCTTGCCCATTTTTTTTCTTGCAATGTCACTGGAGTGCCTTGAGCATGCAGCTTAATTCTACACACAGAGCAGCTCCTCTGTCCTTATCAACCTCCCACAGACCGCGAAGCCCTCAGTGTGCCTCTGTCCTTTGCCACAAACATGAGGTTCACATTCCCTCTCATGGCCATTGGCCTGGAAGTTGCCATGATTGTTTTATTTGGATTATTTGTTCAGTATGAAACGGATCAGAACTTTTCCCAGCAGCCCAACAGCACCAAGTCACCTACCGTGGATGTGGACAGATACCTTGACTTGTATCCTCGTGAGTAAGCAATCTGCTTCTTATTGTACATTTTTGGGTTATCAGAATGTGGACCCATTTTAGGTTCTCAGAATGTGAGGTCTGTAAATACTGTAACCCCTAGCACTCTACATGGGAGCTCCTTATAGAATTATGTGATAGTTCTGAGCGCTAAGGTTGTTATAAGTTTATGCTGGGGCATCTGGTCTCTGTAGTTAATGTGTTTGGGTAGAATCTGTGTTTATTAAAATATCAGAACAAGAAGCTGAAAATGTAAATAATTGATCAATGTTTTGTGTTGCCTACATGCTGCTAAATGACCTTATTTTTCCCTTCATCACTAGTTCTGCAAGGTATAAAAATATCCGCCTCCCCCCCCCCAAAAAAAAGACTCAAAGTTAACTTTGGAGGAGAAAGAGTAGAAACAAAATGGAATATTGAGAAGGAATTCATGTAAGGGCCTTAAGGCATAAGAAGGGGTATTAAGGATGATATAGGATGTAAATGATGTACTTAAGGTTTTATAATATTCTGAAAGGAAGACCGTTTGTTCCTCTGAGATGAGAAGAAACGTGTGAGCACCTGACATATTTTAAAAGCAGGACCCTTCCCTGGGAATGGCGACTGGAGGAAAGAAGGGATTTAGTTTCAAGTTTGGATAGGCAGGCTATGAAACACTTAGTGTAAAAATAATAACTACCATTTACTGACTGCTTACTATGAGCCAGGCATATTCATCACCTTGTTAACCAGGGAGGGAGGTTGTAATATAATCCTGTTATATAGACTGTTTTTTCAGTGAGGCACAAATAATTTTAGTATTTATTATTTATTAAATGTTAAATTTTATTAATTTATTAAATTATTTTTGTAGCGATATTTATTATAGTTCTACAGCATATGTCTAAGCTTTTTAAAAAAATATGACATTTGTTCTCTTTCCTACACATTTTTGAGGGAGTTTATATAATGGGGAGTATTCTCATGTAGAAAAGGTGACCTAGAGTTGCCAAGCGACTCAGCCAAAATGCACATTCACAAGTTAAGGGCAGAGTTAGGACCATAAGTCAGAGACTCAGGGTCCAAATCTAGTTCTCTTTACATAGATATCCAAAAGAGTCCTTGATTAAAGAATTTTATAATTTGCAAGTTCAAGAACACCAAAACAGAAAAGAATTCTGTTCAACCCTGTATGCTTTTGTACATTTCGTTTCTTCATCCAGTAAACATTTTTACTATGCACCAAGCATGTGCTACAGCAAACTTACTCAAAGATAAAACAAGTAAGATCTCTTTATTGTAAGACTCCACTGTTCGGTGCACATGTAAACGAAGAGCTGCAGTATGGCATAGAAACAAAATGCCAAAAATATAATCTAAGATTAGTGTTATTCAAATAAAGTTATCTTAAGAGATCAAAAGCTTCATAATTTGCATAATTCAAGCTGAATTCTCTCAGTTCCAGTGTCAACCCTCGTAGGTAAAACTTCAATTCAGAATTTGAGATAAAAGCCAAGTTGGAGAGAAGAGTTACTAAACATGGTCATTTTTTTCAAGCGCCTAGCAATCACATGACCTTTATACTCTGCTTGCAAGGAACATAGAAATTCATTCATCTTATGATGCATTAAAAAAATATCTATTTAGCTCCCAATTCTCGTCAAGCAGTCTTCAAGGTCCTAGGCTCTAGGCAGTGAATAAAGCAAAGCAAACAAAACAAGCAAAGTCCACGCCCTTACTATTACCGAAAGTGGAGTCTGGCTGCTCGCCGCTCAAAAGCCAATAAAGAAGCAAGTTTGATGGAAAGGAAAGTTTGCTTTATTATAGATGCTGCAACTGAGGGGGAGGGCAGACTCCTGTCCAAAGGCCGACTCCCCCCCGCCCCCCGACAATCAGGGCGCAAGAGCTTTTATAGACGGAGGGAGGGGGCTACATGCAGAAAGAGCAGTCAGCTCTGACAGTCCTCTCGATATTGGTCATCAGTGGTCTGATCAGTGTCATATTGACTGTTTTAAGTACAGTTAGTCTTTAGTTCCAGGGTTGGTTTGTTCCCATTTCTTTGAGGCCAATTCTCAGAATTGTGGCAGCTTATGTCATGGCTACAGTCTGGTCATCATGTAGTTCACTTCTTCCATCTGGCGGGGGTTTCAGTGTCTATAAGGCAGCTCACAGGATGTGGCTCAGGATACTACCTATAGCCCATGAGGAGGAACTAAAGGTCCTTGACTTTGGTTAATGACTAAACTAATATTATTTAGTCTTTTTGGACTGCTATTCTTTGCTTCTGCATTTTCTCACTTCTATTAAACCTATTCTTTGGCTAGAGTTTTTCCACACACAAAAGGCAGGTGGAGGGCATGGACAGGGGGAGGACCATAGGGTCCTGCTCTATTTCATTATGAAGTTTACATTCCAATGGGGAAACCCAGACCATATATATATATATATACACATATATATATATATGAATAGATATATATTCAATACGTATATATATATATTCATATTCACATGTATACTGTGCCGGGAGGGGAAAAGCATTTACACATATATACATATATGTATATATGTGTATATATATATATACACATATATACATATGCATAGCTGTGTGTAATACAAGCAAATATATACATGTATATATTTGCCTGTATGTTATACATACACACAGCACACAGCCATACACTCACACACACACACTCACATGGTAATAAAATGCCACACCAATAAACAAAGCAATATTTAAAAAATAGATGCACCTGGACAAGGGGGATATCCTTTCAGCCTTTCTCAACCAGGGTTATGTGAATGAATTAAGTCTTACTAGCCCAAGGCATCCACTGCATACAATTAATTAACTTCTCTTCTGTGCTTCTACAGTGGTACCAATCCTGTACCATCTTTGAGAGAACTAGAAAATAGTTACTTAAATCATTGTCTTGTTCCATGGTTTAAATGAGAAATCTGATTGAGAAAGGCAGTTAATGTAGAGTCTGGATAGGTCTTTTTGATATGAAGTGACATTAAACAGAACGAAAAGAGGCAAGAGAATAAACTATATGGAAACGGAACAAGGACATTTTATATGGAAGAAACAGCAAGCGCAAAGGCCCTGGGGTATTTAGTATATGCAGTGAGCAAGCAGGGAAAACAAAGTCAGAAGTGTGAGAGTTCGAGTGCTACAGAGCCTTGTAGACCGTGGTAAGCAAATTGTTTTTATTCTGAGTTGAGAAACAATTGGAGGACTTTGAGAGGAGGAGTATGATATGATTTAAGTTTTAAAGACATTCTTCTGGATGTTAAGTAGAAAAGAGTTTGTAGGGGGTCAGGGGAACAACTAGGAAGTCATATACGAGAACCATCCAGTAATTCTGAAGAGATATGAAAGTAGGCTGGGCCAAGGTCATAATGGAGGAAGTTCCGAGAAATGGTCAAATTCTGGCTATAACTTGAAAGTATCGCTAAAAGGATTTTCTGTTATATCAGCTGTATCAAACATGAAAACAAGAGAGGGATCAAAACATGATATCTAGGGCAGGATTCTTTTTTACTTCTTTAAGGAAACATCAAATCACAGTTGCCAATAATAATAATGATTAACAATCAACAGCCAACACACACACACAGACACACCGACACACACAAACCACAGCATCTTCCTCACTATAAGAGCAGTGAAGCCAGGACATAGGCAGGGGGCGGGATAAGGGAAGAAGAATTTAAGCAATAGAGGCCCCTGGGGGCCCAGAAGAAGGACATTAAGCAGAACACAAAGTGAAATTTTACATGGAAGGCAGTCTTCACTCATTCAAAATGCTCCCCATAACTCAAGTCTATACACAATTAAAAGTTCTCTCTTCTGTAAGGTGGCTCCCAAGATCTAAAATTCTGGTTAGTACTAATCTTCCAGTTCAGTTATGTTATCACTGGTTAAAATATTTTGTAGAACAGCCCTAGAAACCACACAATTATACTAATTATACCTATATATTTTTTCCTACATTTCAAACAATTGATGTACATCAAACTTATGCAACAGCGTAAGTCACTGGAGAGAAGATTATTAAATATTCACTCACTAAGAAACAAAGTTCAAGTCAAGTCAACAACCATTTGGGGGCACCTACCTAGCGTCATGGACCGTGCCGGGTTCAGGGGTTCAAGCACAGAAGAGGCTCATTTCCTGCCTAAGAAGCTCACAGGGAGTTTCACCAGTTCTCAGTTGCAGTGTGGTGAAAGCTATGAAATTTTCCACAAATAAATAAAGTAGGACCTTAATTTATATTTAAAATAAATTCAATAGGATATAAGTTTATTCATCTCTCTCCTCACTTGCATTCCTCACTACGCAATGCAGAGAAAGGGATGATATCACACAATCCTGGCATCTGCTCCCATCCCAGGGCACAACTACGGAAGTGGGCAACACACCTGAATATCACATTGCATGTCATGACGGACCCCAGAGAAAACTCATTTGAGGAACTAGATACACTCTATGGTTTTTGGCCTTCATGGCACCCAGCAAAGTGTTGGCCACTTTGTTGAGGCAAATAATTTGAAAAGGAATGACGTTTGGCTGTGACTGTCAACTAATCCTTGCTAACACGTAGCAAGACTAGAGAAAAGTAGAGTTTAAGGAGAAGGCTCCTTGAAGGCTGTTAACATGTTATCAGAGATTCTACAAACACAAGGTCTTTAATGCCTACAGGACATTAAAACCACATCAATGAACTTTATGTCCTCTGTTAAACATTAGAATCCATTAGTCTATCTTGAACTTTGAGTGGATCCCATGTGTGATCTTGTTACATTGTACATTGATCATTTGAAAAATACTGATTCACAGTTATGCAGATACTCCAAATGTTGACATATTTCATTATATAATATCAAAATAGGATACTTGTTAATATCACCAACAATCTCACCAGAAACCCCAAGAAGTTTCAGAAAGCTGACAAGCTTGTAGTGGCAGACATAAATTTTCTGAAATTCCAATTTTTTAATTTACTTCTAATTTTTTAATTTACTTCTTATTTAATTAAGTATAGTTGATTCACAATGTTGTGTTAGTTTCTGGTGGAATTCTAAGTTTTTTTTAAACTCAAAATGTATTACTGGCAACAAATACTGTGAGTTCTTTTCATTGAAATCACAACATCACTTCGTTCATTTTTCAGAAAAAGTTTATACCCATTTGAAAAACCATAGTTTATATCAATCTTTTTCCAAAAAAAAAAAAAATGGAGTTCTGTGGAAAAGTTGCTCACTCAGTTCATAACTCAAACAATAACAAACGTGCTTTTTCTTTTCTGAGACGACCATCATGTTTCAGTAGTGTTTTATGTGTAAAGACATGTATGAGAGGGTCAATAGTTACAATTAATAATTTTTACTGATTCATCAAGGAATTTGTAAGTAAAACTGGTTTTTTTTACTGCAAGTGTGTGGTCATGAAGAATACCAGACTACTAGTTCAGTTTGGTACCACTGCTTTCATTCATGCTAAAGTACAAGTAGTTTTCTATACCATTGTTTTTCATCATCTGCGGAAATATCAACACAGTGAAAAAGTCAAATAACATCTTGAATTAGAATTATCATAAAAATAATTTTAACCTCATATTCTCTGAAAGTGTTTCCAAGATGCCCAAGATGTCTGCAGATCACACTTGAAGAATTACTGAAGATATAGGTAAACTGGCAACGAATGTACACAGCACTAGAAATTATTTTATGAATTTCAATACCAGCAACAGATTAGTATGATGATTTATTTTTTAAATCTCAAGTTAAGAATATGCTCCTATATTTATTCAGATATCATTCGGTTCGTTTATTTATTTATTTATTTATTTATTTATTTTGGCTGTGCCACGCGGCTTGCAGGATCTTAGTTCTCTGACCAGGGATTGAACCCAGGCCAGGGCAGTGAAAGCACCGAGTTCTAACCACTGGACCACCACGGAGTTCCTCATTCAGTTCATTTACTACAAAAGATTCAGCAAATCTAGATATACGTGACAGGCAAAAGGTTACTAAAAGTGCAGGGTAAATGATTCCTAGGAAATTGTTTTCTGCTATCCTAAGTGATACAATGCTTGAATACAGACTCACAGACATAGAAAACAAACTTATGGTTACCAGAGGGGAAAGGGAACAGGGATGGACAAATTAGGGGTATGGGATTAACAGATATAAACTACTATACATAAAGTAAATAAGCAACAAGGATTTACTATATAGCACAGGGAATTTTACCCAATATCTTGTAATAGCCTATAATGGGACATAATCTGAAAAAAAAAAAAAATAAAGGCAAATCACTATGCCTTATACCTGAAACTAACACAGTATTGTAAATCTACTATACTTCAATTTTTAAAAATTGCCTGCTACTGAGAATATCTGATTTAGACAAGTCTTGGCAGCCCTTAAAACCCGTCAGAAGACTTCACAAAAGTACCAATCACTAAAGAAATCCCTTTTTCCTTCTATGAAGAGGATACTTAATTCCTTTAATGGCAGAGTCTTGCACCATAAAACTAAACTCATGACCCTCTCCTTTGACCCCACCTGCAAAAAAAAATTCCTAGTGCAGGATGAAAGACAATACATAATCCTAACTGTTTACAAACCTTTTTATCCATACCTTTCATACAGAATCATTATTTGTCAAGAGCCTTCTCAACTTTGTAAGCTCTCTTAGGTGAGGTTCTTTACGCCCCCTTGTGGCGAAAAGCAGTAACAAGAATTAGATTTGGGGGAGCGGTGGGAAACAGTGGAGCACTGTTAATACAAGAAATTCCTCCCTCTGTATAATGTCTGGTTTTCCAACAAAGGGAGAGGGGGATAGAATCTGAATAATTATTACTCCCAGTGTGAGACATTACAAAATTAGTTAAAACAATTTTTAAATTAGTTGGTTACTGCACACTTTAAAATCAGCTGATGACAGGAGGAACAAGAGTACTCTCGGAAAAAAGAAAAGAATGTTTAGAAAAATAACTTGGCGTAATGAAAAAAAAAAAACACAGTGAAGACAGTAAGACTGGGTTCTTATTTTTATTTTAGTTTTGTGATTATAAACAACTCACCTAACTTCTCTGGATCTTAGAGTCCTGACCTAAAAACAAAATAAAATAAATGAAACAACTTATAGAGCTAGGAGAGACTTTGGGCTTCATCTAATCCAAACTGTTCTTTAAAGAGGAGAAAACTGAGCTGCAGAAAGGTCTAGGAAAATCATAAACAGTACGTCACGCATACTCTCTGAGCTCCACTCCAACTTAGTCTACAATCTAAATCAGATGTTTACGTAAAAAATTTAAATGGTGGTAAAACAATCTGTAAAAATAGATGAATGTACGTGGTCACCTATATTTCCAAAATCAAACAGGTTGATGTTAGTTGACAGTTGCCCATTGGCAGGTCAGGTAAAATCCCAATTCGGAAGTTCTCTGGGAAGATATGAGATGAGGGTGGGCATCCAGAATGCCAGAATGGGTATAAGTCAGATTATTGCCAATAGGCATTATCTCACTAGGAAAACAAAAAGACTGCAGCATTCTCCTCTCTGAGACCTCCCTCAAAGCTGCTAAGGAGAGGGAATCTTCAGAAATCTATTTTTTCCTTTTTCACCCTCCTCAGACTGACTGTCTTGGGAGGTTGCACCAACAAACAATAAAATGACCAAAAGGCTCACTGCATGGATGGGGTCGAAAGAATGATGACCCTGTGTGTGCCTGAATCAGCAAGTTTGTTCTGGTTTTCTCATTCTCTTTATTACATTTGCAGCACTCATATACAGGTGAGACTAGCTTCTAGACCACCAAAGGATCCTCATAATTCAGTCTATGATGCCAACTTCTGTCTGTCCTGGTGTTTGTCATAGAGTAAGATGGTAGGGTAAGTCCCCACGGCTCCAACCAGCCCTTTTCAAATACTGGGAATCTTTGGAAAGACAGTACCTTCATCCACTTCCGGGTTTGTGATCACTGCCACAGATTAGTTGATCGGATTTAATCGGAAAAGTTTGAAAAAAAATGTAGTATGCAAGCTGTGTTGGGGAGAGAGTCAGGACAGTTCTACAGAGACGAGGGGAGCCCAAAGGGAAGGTGCTACAGACTCTAAGAGCGACATTAGCCTGAAAGAAGGTTATTGGGGAGTGTCTTATGATCAACACCTGCAGCAGAAGTGTTTGGGCAGAGACAGAAGCCTCAGCTGACCCCACCAGAAACTCTGAGACTGGGATTGCCTAGCTTCAGGTGGCCCTCTCCCGAGGCAAGGGGACGCTCATGTGAACCAGTCATTGGGCTCAGGCTTCCCGAGGGAAGGCCTGTGACCTGTATAAGACAAGAGTGTTTCCCAGAGGGAAGGGAGAGCTGTCACCTGGCAGCACTCCCTACAGCCCCAGGAAATGTGAAATATAGCTTTTGCAGTATTGCAGATGAGAACACGGAAGCTCCCAGAGAATAAGTGACTTGCCCAAGGTCTCACGGTCACGTGATGCAATTGGGGGCTATCAGCCTACATCTTCAGAACCAAGTCAAGTATCTGTTCCTCAAGAGGATACAGCCTTCCTTCCATTGGCTTAGAAAGTGTTAACAAAGACGTTGTTCCATATGACTTGAATAATGACCTAGTAAGATTTCCAGCACTGGTCCTACTATACACATTTGATAGATAAAGACAGCAGCTCATTCATTTAGTCAATGTTGCCTCTTTTCCTCTACGCACGCTTTTATGACAGATTCAGGGAAGCAAAGGATGGGTATGCCCTAATCCCTTCAATCAGGAAACTCACAATCTAGTGCAGGCAATGGGCACCTCACAAAATAACTATTACAGTGTGATACGTGCTAAATAAATGGTAATGCAATGTGACAAATGCTAAAGCTGAGGTTTGGGAAAGACAAGAGGAAATATCAATTTTCCCTGGAAATATTGGGAAAGTCTGCAAGAGCGGGTGATACTTGCACTGTGTTTTGCAAAGTTTTCCTCAGGTGGAAAGTAATGGAAAACTCTTCAGGGAGAGGATGAAAGACACACTGGTATGATAGTGCATAGTCTTCCAAGAAAAGGCTCAAACACTGAATAATTTGCCCAAGGTCTCCTGGCTGGTAAGTAACCAAGCAGGCACTTGAACCCAGCCCTTGGCAGCCCAGTTAACGTTCCCTTTGTAGTGTTTTCTGAAAAGGATGTAGCACTTAGTAAATGGAATATGCTATGATGTAACACTTTCTCAGTGGTCCCCTTATGCAGAATTTTTTCCCTCTGCTCTGTTGCAGTCTTCCAAGATGTGCATGTTATGGTATTTGCTGGGTTTGGCTTCCTCATGACCTTCTTGAGAAAATATGGCTTCAGTAGTGTGGGCATCAACCTACTCATTGCTGCTCTGGGCCTCCAGTGGGGCACTATTGCACAGGGGATCCTGCAGAGCCATGGAGAGAAATTCCACATTGAAATCAAAGAGTGAGCACCCCTTATTTTCCAACCATTGTGTTTTCAGAGCAATTGTCTCTCTGCTTAGTCTCTTGACAGTCAGCCTCTGAACTAGCGTGCAAATTGTTTCCTTTCCGTGATAGAAGATCGTTGGGATCCAAGGATCTGAATCAATGCCTTGCTCAACTGAGCTGGACCATACATTCATGTCTATATCCACTATGATTTGACCTTAAGGGTATGAGAAATCTCCTTCCACAAAATTATTATTCCTTCCTTATTAAGGTAATAATAATAATTATTATTATTCCTTTACCTTATTAAGGTAAAACCCTAAATGAGGTAAAGAACAGGTAGGTTAAAGGAAATGTGAGAGCAACTAAAGATTGTATGGTAATTGGAGGTGGGGGTGGGCAAGGACGTGGGAGAGGATAAAAGTAGGCCTGGAAGAGGCACCTGATGGGGACAGGTGGGGAGAGGGCCCTTGAACTCTGGGCATGGTGGTGCTGTAGTTCATTACAACCCACGTATGTGGGGTGTGCATCATTCTTCAGTGTCTTCTTTCTTCTTCCCTCAGCATGATAAATGCAGACTTCAGTACAGCCACAGTTCTGATTTCTTTTGGAGCTGTCCTGGGAAAAACAAGCCCAATCCAAATGCTGACCATGACAATTTTAGAAATTGCTGTCTTTGCTGTCAATGAATATCTGGTTGTCGAGATATTTGGGGTAAGTGTTCTAGTGATACTTACCTAGCTTTGAACATCACAACACATGTATTGGATGCCCACTATATTCAGGGACAAACCTTGGTGACAGTGACACCACAGCAAATAGTAATCATAGTAATCATTTGAGTGCCTACTGTAAACCAGGAGTTTGATAAACATTATTTAATTGCACTATCACCACAACAGTGTAAAGCAGGTATTATGATGTTACTATTTATACACGATAAAACTGATGATCACAGATGCTAAATGACTTACTTGCCTGAATCTGGATTCAAATCCAGAATTTTCTAGCTCTACAACTCTTTTTATTAAAATACATTTTCTATCAATGATCAATTCCTAATTATATTTCAACTACTCATTGAATAGCTCTTTCAAAGCCTTTTATTAAAGCTTAGATGAAATTTCTTCTCCTCCAAGAAAATCTCATTGATTCCCCCAAGGAAAATAAACAGAATATTTCTGGGTACTCTCCAGTATTTTATTTATGCCTCTATTGAACATGTAATTCAATAGCAAATATTTTTGGTAACTTTCTAGGTGTCATGTGTTGGTGATTCAGTGACAAACAAATAGTTAAGGTCTCTGTTTTCATAGGGTTTACAATCTAGTGGGGGAGATAGACATCCAACAAATGATCATACATTCAACCATCTACCTATAGAATCACGCACACACACAAAAAAATATTATTATAAATTGCAACACATGCTTTGAAAAAATACATGGAGCGGCTCTGAAGGAGTATACCTAAAAGACTTAATTTAGACTGTGGAATCAAGGAAGACTTGTCTGAGGAAGTGACAGCTAAGCTGGACCTGAAAGGTACATAGGAGTTTATCAAGCATGAAAATTTAAATAAATTTGTATCATTTTCCTACTTTAATAAGTACAGAGCAATGCCTTGGGTTTGGCACACTGAACTTTCCATCTAGAGACAAGAAATGTAGAAAACTGGATCAAATCCATTGTGTCCTAAAGAGGGACCTAACATGCACTTCTTCAAATGAATCTTGGACCTCAGCTGGTTTTCTTTTTCTTTGGTTTTTTTTTTTTTTTTTTGTGGCGGCACTGAGCAGCATGTGGGATCTTAGTTCCCAGACCAGGGATCGAATCCGTGCCCCCTGCAGTGGAAGCGCAGAGTCTTAACCACTGGACTGCCAGGGAAGTCCCTCAGCTGGTTTTCATATCATCATTGCAGGGTGAAGCTTCTTGAAACTTCAAGTCTTTGAGTTACAATGAAGTGAGCTTTTACTGCAATGTCAAGTGAATGCAAAAATCATGTTTGTTTTGTATCAAGTGCAATGCATAATATTTCACTGAGAATCTCCCTAACCTGGAAAAGTAACCTAAAATGTATTGAGTGCCCACTAAGGACCTAACAGCTGAAAAACATGGTCCCATCTAAATCTTACCACAAACTCTATTAGCTGGGTAACATTTCCCCGTTTTACAGAACTGGAGATTCAAAGAAGCAGAGTAATTTGTCTAAAGTCACATCAGAGAAGTACCTGACCTAGGACTGAAAGTCAGTTCTGTGTGGCTCCAATGCTTGCACTTTTTTGTTTTTCACGACCCTGTTTTATTCCCTTTCTCTGACACATTTTTTCTCTCTCTTGATCTTTTTTTCTTTCACCCATGAAGCAGTTCTTTCATTGACCTCCCTCCTGTAGTGAGCTTCACCTCTATTTACATGAATGTTTTGCCACCCTCAGGCCTCTGATATTGGAGCATCAATGACCATCCATGCCTTTGGGGCCTACTTTGGTTTGGCTGTAGCAGGCGTCTTGTATCGATCAAGCCTGAAAGAAGGGCATCGCAATGAAGAGTCTGTGTACCACTCAGACTTGTTTGCAATGATTGGTGAGTTGGGATGAACTTGCCTGATTCTTGTCTATTTGGTCAGACGCAAGGGAATACCCCTATTTTCCCCTAACTCTTAGATAACAAAGCCTAAAAGTAAAAACATCTTGTCAGTGCCCAAGGCAAACGGCTTCCCCTGGACTGTCTTCCATACTCAGAACTAATATCCCTTTTTGTGATTTACTACAGGGACTCTTTTTTTATGGATATTTTGGCCCAGCTTTAATTCGGCCATCGCTAATGCTGGAAAGAACCAGTACATGGCCATCGTAAACACATACTTCTCTCTTGCCGCCTGCGTGGTTACAGCCTATGCATGCTCCAGCCTTCTTGAGAGCCGAGGCAAGCTCCATATGGTAAGTGCCATGTTAACCCCCATGGAACTTTCGCTAAGCGACCCTGATGGCTGCTCTGATGACTAGTTCATTTCTGCATCACTGCTGAGCTGCCAGAACAAATCATAACACTGCAGACCTTGGAGAATAATCTGAAAATAACATTCCTTTATTCTTCAAATGTGTACTCTGGCAAATTAAAAGTGTTATCAAGGAATTTACAGTCCAGTAGGGAATATAATCATGCAAAAATCAAAGATCTGAAGCATATTTCTTTAATGATAGAGCTAACTGTCCCCAAGTTCTTAGAAAATCTTTCTTAGAAACAGGAATTTCTACAAGAGTAGAAAAAGAGAGTGGGAGAATGCAAGTTGATTTTATTTTTCTAACAGCAGATATTTCTCTCAGAGAAATAACAACTAAATGTAATGTGGGATCCTGAATAGGATTCTGGAAAAGAAAAGGAATATTAGTGGGAATACTGGTGAAATTCAAAAAGGTATTTAATAATATTACACCAATGCTAATTTCCTAGTTCTACAGTGATGTAAGACGTTAACATTGGGGGAAACTGGGTGTGGTATATATGGAAACCCTCTGCAATATTTTTGTAACTGCTACATGTCTAAAATTATTTCAAAATCAAACTTTTTTTATATCTCCCCCAAAATAGTCTTTTGAGTTTCTTGCCTAAGAGCTTAAAGAAATATCAGTGAAGGAATAATCCTCAGATCAGCCACTCTTCTTTTCTAAGCTGAGGGAGAAAAAAGATATTGTACCAAAATAGTACTTTCTTTTTAAAAATTTTTATTTATTTATTTATTTATTTTGGCTGCGTTGGGTGTTCGTTGCTGTGTGCGAGCTTTCTCTAGTTGCCTCGAGCGGGGGCTACTCTTCATTGCGGCGCGTGGACTTCTCATTGCAGTGGCTTCTCTTGTTGCAGAGCACAGGCTCTAGACGTTTCACTAGTCGTAACACACGGGCTCAGTAGTTGTGGCTCGCAGGCTCTAGAGCACAGGCTCAGTAGTTGTGGCGCACGGGCTTAGCTGCTCCACGGCATGTGGGATCTTCCCAGACCAGGGCTTGAACCCGTGCCCCCTGCGTTGGCAGGTGGATTCTTAACCACTGCACCACCAGGGAAGTCCCACTAAAATATTTCTAAGCGTAGCTAAGGACATGTATTTCAGTTCTCTACAAATTGTTTCATGAGAAAAAACTGGAAACAATAAAAAGAAGCAATCGTACATGTACAGCTCAGTGGTTTTCTTTCAAAAGTATTGATAACCTGTCTTCCTCTGGCAGAACAGCCAGGATATGATTTTTCTGAGGAATTCTGGTAAATGGAAACTGGTTACTCTTTCCTCCATCCTCAAATGTTCTCAGAAGAGTGACACTTGCAAAAGCTGTTGTCTTTGATGTGTAATGTGTACATTTCAATGTCTCTAAATCCCCTCTTTGATTATAGGAATATCATGGACTCTGCAAAAGCACACAGTGGCCACAGGCCTCTTTCAGTTCACGGTAACCACAAATGCATTCCAAAGCTGCATAAAGAGGCAGAACACTGCCAGAATACCTGCTGTATATTCCCACCCTCCTACTACAACTTCTTTTGATTTCCTCACATCCCTCTCCACACTGGTCTTACTAACTTGATCTCTCATGCACGACCAAAGAACCCTACAACAAGGATACCAAGTGTCAACTGCTGGGAGGAAAGGCCTTCTGAAATTACAAAGAACCTTCTTCTTAAAAAGGAATCCTGGGACTTCCCTGGTGGCACAGTGGTTAAGACACCACGATCCCAGTGCAGGGGGCCTGGGTTCGATCCCTGGTCAGGGAACTAGATCCCACATGCATGCCACAACTAAGAGTTCGCATGCCACAATTAAGGAGCCCTTGAGTCGCAACTAAGGAGCCTGCCTGCTGCAACTAAGACTGAGTGTAACCAAATAAATAAATAAATAAAAATTTTAAAAATAAATAAAAAGTCCATTCCCCAATAATATTAAAAAAAAATAAAGAACGAATCCATAACCCTTCCAACTGAAGAATGTGTGGTGTGTGGAATCCACTGAATCCACGACTGCTACAGTCCTTCTGAACTCCTCCTCCTTCCTCTCACCTCACTCACATTTCTGTGCCCTACACAGGTTCACATTCAGAATGCAACCCTTGCTGGAGGAGTGGCTATAGGCACTAGTGCAGACATGGCAAATACCCCATACTATGCTATGATCATTGGGAGCATTGCAGGAATGGTCTCCGTGTTTGGGTTCAAGTTTCTGACTGTAAGTATTAACAGATACTCTGAGTCAAACTTTGGATCTGCTGCATCATCTTCTCACATCCCACCAGCAGAAAAAAGCTATGAAAAGTCCTTTCCTAAGCACCTCTCCTTCGGTCATTCAACATGTCAGTGTTCCAGTGGTTTCTACTCTTTCTTGCTTTCTTTTGTTTATATCAGTTACTTATAACAGTATGAACTGAACATACTTGTATTACTTTCCTCAGGGCAGTTCCACTAAAGGTTTTGTTGTTGTTGATGTTTGTTTTGTATAATTAAGGACTCTGAGCCCTATTCGGGGGATTTAGGATACCATCAGTGGGTAAGAATGAGTAGGAGTTAAAGTCACTCACCTTCAAATCTATCTACCTAAGACTGAAATGAGCAGTTTTGCCATCAGTGTATTCAGATTCTTTGATGTAAGCAGGTTTCAGATGAAGATGGGGAACTTGCCTGCAGATAAAAATTTTCCTGCATGGTCACTGACTTCAGTCACACAGCTCTCTATAGCTAACAAAATAATAACGTTTCCTCTTTTTACAATTTTAGCCATTTTTCACTACTAAACTGAGGATCCACGATACATGTGGGGTCCATAACCTACACGGCTTACCTGGTGTGATAGGAGGCCTCGCCAGCATTGTGTTCATAGCCTTGGAGACAGCTGACAGGTGAGTGAAAGAATGGGTTTTCCTGTTCCCCAAGGTCAAGTGCTGTTTTCTCTTACTCTTAGAGAAACCCAGTGATAAGAGAGCTTTTTCTTTAGCAGTCCAGACCACAGTTCGTAAGTACTGTTCTTACTGAAGCCAAAGAGACACAACCAAGATAAAAGAATTGTATTGGAAGATGTTTCTTAACCAGCATTATTAATGGTTTTTTTTGTTTAATTAACGTGTTAATTTAAATTTCTCTACCATAGGCAACTGTCTCATTGCAGATAGGACAATTTGATCATCACATTCAGATTACAGTAGGCTTACTCTTTTACTTAGTCCTACCAAAATCAAGCATATGGGGCATATGTGATGAACTGGCAACCTCTGCATCCAATCCACACAAAGAAGAATGAGTTAGCATAATGTGGAGAGCATTTGGATCTGGGGAATCAGAAAGACTGGCATATGGTTCCAACTTTGCTACCTAGTTAAGTAGCTTTTGACAAGTCACTCAGCATGTCTGGTTCTAAGTCTTCTCATCTGTAAAATGAGAGACTTGTACTATTTATTCTCTGAAATCCCTTCTAGGCTATAACAGACCTAGATTCTTCCCCAAGTGGCCAGAGAAAGAACAGCCATCAGTCAAATTTAGGAGAATGGAAGTGATGCCATAAGCCATCAGTCGTAATTTTATGCAACAAGATTGGAACAATTTGATATTAATGTCATCCATGCAAAACAGCTAGGAAAATTGTAGCGTTCAGATCACTCAGGGAGTAAGAAAGGAGGAAACAAAATGCTCAATTTTTGATTGAAAACATGAGGAAAAGGTGAATGTGTTTGATGATGTCTCAACAAACCACTGGCTGGAGTTATATAATATGAAAAGAAAGTGTTTCTCTTCTATTTTAGCAGATTAAAGTATTACCATTTTAAGACCAGTAATGATAAATATTTGAAAAACTTCCTTCATCGTATTTTCTACTGAATAGAAAATTTGCTTCCTCTTCATGTGTATAGGTGACCCATTTCTTCTGTATTTTTTTTGTTTTTTTTTTGTTTTTTACTACTTTTGTAAATTTGGAGCACAACCCTAGAGATATCACATCTTCTTTTAGTTCTTTCCAGGACCCAACAGAGTGTTGAGACCAAACACTAATGTATTTTAATGCAAATCAAGCGTGACAAAAGTTTGAGTTAAAGAGTTCAACTCCTAAGTATTATAGTGTGTAAACGTTCTGCACACACACTTAAGAGGTGTCTCAGGATTAGAAATAGAGGAATTCTTGAGCATCATGCCTGGATCAGTTCCACAGATGCAATAAAACTAGTCTGTCTGGCTCTCAAAGGCTGGGTCTTGCTGGGTGGCCAGATTCGGGGTAGGTTTCATGGTTAAGAGTCTAGTCCTTGGGTATACAGGCTTAGCAACTTCTTAATTTACTCAGGAGGCGTTGAGGGGGGCAAGCCTTGGAAGGCCCATTCACATGTGTGGGTAAAATTCACACATATTTCACACAGCAGATAAAATACCTTTGTACAAGAGCCAAATCTATTTACTCACATGTGTCTATTCAGAATATTAAAATGCAAATCGAGTTTCTTGGTACGCATAGAACAAGGAGAAGTTAATATACTTAAGGGACATTTTTTCAAGCTATGGCAGCTTTACTCTAATAGTGCTGTTAATTTTGTCTAACTCAGTGTTTTCCAAGCCTATTTTATCATGGAATAACTTTCATCAAAAACATCTTTTAATACCTTGTAAAAGAGCTTGGCAAATTCTAGTAAAATTAACAGGCAGCTTACAAAAGAAGAAAATCAGATGAGTAAATACATATTAAATATTCAACCTTGCTAGTAATCAAAGAAATGCAAATTAAAACAAGTTATCCATTTTTCAGTTATCAAATTGATAAAGATTTAATAAATTATAATATTGAATGGTGGCTAAAGTGGAAAAATGGGGATATAAATTGTACAAGGTCCTATTTGGAAACGCCCTTAAGAAGAATATAAACCTTTACTGATAATCCTATTTCTAGATAGGTTTTATTTTAGGGAAATTATTGGACAAGTCCATAAGCATGTTCCTAAGAGGATATATTCTCACAGCATATTTAAAAATATGAAACATCAGAAACAACCTAAATATCCAACCTATAGAACTATAATTACAGTATATTTGTACAGTGTAATACTCTAGCAATTAAAATTATGATCCAGATCTCCATTTACTGACATGAAAAAACATTAAGATTTAATGGGAAAATCAGTATCATGACATGATTGCATTTTTATAAAAATACTTGCTTATATTTTACATGTTTATACTGATAAGATTGGAGGGAAATTAAACTTTTTCCCTTCTTTTCTTAATTAGTGATTTTGAAATTTTTACAATGATCACATATTACTCGTACGATTTTTTCTTTAGTAGAAAAAAAAAAATAAACCCTTCAAATAAAGAGAAAAAAAGGAATCTGAGTTAAGTACATTCTTTTCCCTGAAGGATGAGGAAGAAACAACACATTCTCCTAGTTCAATGGTTTGCTTTCCTGCAATAACTCAACTATTTGTTAATTGCCTGTTAAGAGTGAGGCACTGTGCTAAGGAGATTCCCACACTCCTAATTCATTTGACACCCTTATGCATTTCTATAGCTTTTTATCACATTCTTCTATTCCCCAAATTATAAGGAATTTTTCACTCATTTCATTTTAAGGTAACTACTTCTAAGATATAGATACACTTTAATATTTTCAGTGAGTTGTCCCTACAATACATGTTAAAATTAGCTTTCCTGATTTTTAATTTCATCACAATTGTTTTTTGCGGGGATGAAGTAAGGAGAGATGGCTGCTCACATTTGTTTTGTATATTGCTCCATCCTCAGTGCCTAGAAGGGAAGCTGGCACAGAGCAAGTACCCAATAAGTAGTTGTTGAATGAATCAGATTGCCAGTCAGAACCTTGTACCACATTTTTAGAAAATACTAAACCCTCTAAGGAAGATCTTTTTTTTTTTTTTAACATCTTTATTGGAGTATAATTGCTTTACAATGGTGTGTTAGTTTCTGCTGTATAACAAAGTGAATCAGCTATATGTATACATATATCCCCATATTCCCTCCCTCTTGCGTCTCCCTCCCAACACTCCCTATCCCACCCCTCTAGGTGGTCACAAAGCACCGAGCTGATCTCCCTGCGCTATGGGGCTGCTTCCCACTAGCTATCTATTTTACATTTGGTAGTGTATATATGTCCATGCCACTCTCTCACTTCGTCTCAGCTTACCCTTCCCCCTCCCTGTGTCCTCAAGTCCGTTCTCTACAGCCACTATGGAGAACAATATGGAGGTTCCTTAAAAAACTAAAAATAGAACTATCATATGACCCAGCAATCCCACTACTGGGCATATACCCTGAAAAAACCATAATTCAAAAAGAGTCATGTACCACAATGCTCATTGCAGCACTATTTACAATAGCCAGGACACAGAAGCAAACTAAGTGTCCATCGACAGATGAATGGATAAAGAAGATGTGGCACATATATACAATGGAATATTACTCAGCCATAAAAAGAAACGAAATTGAGTTACTTGTAGTGAGGTGGATGGACCTAGAGTCTGTCATACAGAGTGAAATAAGTCAGAAAGAGAAAAACAAATACCGTGTGCTAACACATATATATGGAATCTGAGGAAGATCTTTTCATCATTCCTGAAGAAAAAGGTAGTTCCTGTTTAAGTGCTTATAAGAATTTGTGAACGTTGTTCAAGAGTTTCAAAGAAAATAAATATATGAGATAAAAGAAAAATTGTAACAAATGTTTGTTTGCTGGTATGTAATGATGCACTCTGGCCTGAAAGGGGCAGGCATGCATGCCCTCAGGAGATGAGCTTTGTTTGCTGGCTTGGAAAAACAATGGAATTTTTTTGGCCTCCTAGGTCTGCCATGGCCATGCAGGCAGCTGCGCTAGGTTCTTCCATCGGAACAGCACTTGTTGGAGGGCTAGTCACAGGTGAGCATAAAAAGTAAACATATGTTTATATCTCATGCTCTCAGCATAATAGATGATAATAAACATTGGTAAATTTAAAATTTTTCTAAACTTCTGACAGTAATCATGTAAGCTCAAGGGGATGACTTTACAACAGTATTTTAATTACTTTGCAAATTGATTTCCCTCTTCAGCATCATAACATGACTTATTTTCTCCCCACTTTCACAGGTCTGATTCTAAAGATACCTATCTGGGGACAACCAGCTGACCAGGACTGCTACGATGATTCTGTTTATTGGGAGGTACTATATAGCGTTCTAAGGATGTACATGATGACTACACCAGGGAAAGTTTTGCTCACCTCATGTCTAGATGTCTGTGTGGCGTCCCTATGATGAAATTGGTTGAACTCCCTATTTATAGAGAGAAATTGAGAAAATGTGCCCAGAAAGATAAAATCAGAAGCTATGATATTTTCCAAAGCAGAAACTAGATGAAGACAAGACAGACTTTAGTTGGCAAGTGCCCTTTCACTCCTCCGAGAGCAATAAAAAAGCTCCTCATAAAACTCTAAGAATCCTGGGCAGTGGTGTGAGATTTTACCCCACATATAAAAGTAGACGAACCAGGTGGAGCACGCAAGGTTGAAGAATTTCAGTGAGTACACAAGAGGTTCTAGGACTAACAAAACATCAGCTTCTTTCCATCCTCCGGTTTCTACCTCTTTATTTCATTGACATTTTCTCCCAAATTATTTCCTGCAAAGCTTAAGAATGATAGATATTTGGATGTGTTCCATGGGATTTTCAAAGAGAACAGGTTTGGGAAAGCGAATGTAGTCAGGGTGGGCGGGATAAATATTTTTGTTTTATTATTTTTTCCCAACTCAAACAATTTTTATTTCCAGTTTTTTCTAAGCTTGAATAATAATTACAGAAAATCTTTGTTTCAATACTAACCTCTGACAAGCCCAGTGAGAGAAACTAACAAAAGTGCCCTAATCTCTTCTTTTTTTTAAGGTCCCTAGGAGGACAGAACTGGACATGTTCAGTCGTTTCCATGAACACGGCAACCACAACCAGTTAGAACCTGAAGCCTAAAAACCATTCCTGTGCCTCCGCCTCTTTTCCCATTGCCTAGACTTGAAATAAAATGGCAGCATCCAGTGAGAATACGGACCAGAATGGATAGATCCTGAGCCCCAAATGTCCAGTGTGAAAATGTTTTAACATAATCTGGTGCTGTCTCTTGGCATCAATGATCGTTTAGTTGAAGAAATGTGACATACAACAGATGGTCAAATGGATTCTATTCAGGACTCCCAGATTACTCTTGCCAGTGGGTAGGTACAGGGTGAACGTTCCATGTATTTTCTAGTATCTTTTTTTTTCCACATAGAGGAAAATTTACAAAGAGACCAACATTTTCTAATCATGTCTTAATGTACGTACTATGTCTTCAATCCCAAAGATTATAAAACCGAAGCCAATGAAACAATAATTTATGTAAGAAATCTATATAAGAAATAAGAAAGAAATTTATGTATGTAAAGCAGTAATATGATTGTTTTTTGACTAAGCTCTCTTGATTTTAAAAATGGTCTAGTTAGTAATGTTATGTCTTTGTTTTGTCGGCTAAAAAAAAATGCACAACCTAAAAGTTGAGAATCGTGTTCTATTTGGTAGACTTTCTGAGGACATAAGCCCGGGAGACAGCCTCTCAGAGAGTTCTGAGGGACTGCTTGGAAGAGGTAAGGGAGGAACCAGGATATACAGGAGTTTTGCAACAAAGACCAAGTAGTCAGAACATCAAAAGATTTCTGTTAATGAAAGAAAACCAGACATCTCAAGTTAATGAATTTAGCACTTTTCTATGTATGGGAAGATGCAAGAGTCTGGGCTCACTGAAATCATTCCTTTGATGTGCACCTCAGCTATCTGGGGCCAGTAGCCTGTTCTTCCCCATCCTGAGTCCCCTCAGGTGCACCGCTGGGGGTGGCTGCAGTGCCTGAGGGCTTGCTGGTAGGCATCCTGCTGTTTGCATCCTGAGCTCCTTCAGGGCTCACCCTCAAGAGAACAGGTAGTGGCTAATGGCTGCAACATCCTTTGTTTACTGATATGGCAGGTGACATGTTTCATTCACAGTTTGAATATTCTTATGCTTAACTTCTTTTGCATGTTTACTATTTGCAACAAGAGCTCAAATGCTATCTGACCAATGTCTGTTTTGTATAAAATTTCAGTGGATTAAATCTTATTATAAAATAAAGCATTTGTCTTTTTTCTTTGGTGGTTAGAATTCATTTTAGTAACAAGCACACACACACACATTACACACACGTACACACACATTCCTCATACTTAGTCCATACTCAATTCAAATAAATTTTTACTATGTATTCACTGCAAAAAAAAATCAAGTTAATGTCTCATGTTATAGGGTACGTTTTGAAGAACTCAGTTTTAGAAAAAGGTAACTGACATAGTCATACAAAACCATTTCTAGGGAAATAACATAACATTTTTTTCTCTCTGTTAATGCTGAAGATTTTTCTTCTATTTCTGGAGTCCTGGTCTCTTGCCAGGATGCGCTTAAGTATCAGTGAGGCCCTGCCATAATTAACAGGACTTCAATTCCTAGATGCTAGAACTGAAAAATTATAATAACAATTAATTATTTAATATGTTATTGCTCTGGGAAAATAGTGTAATTTATTTGTAGATCCTAAATATTTTACTAGATAAATAGGTGACTTCTTTCAAACCTGCATCAGTTTCTCTTTCAAATGGGCTTTTTGAAAAAGTTCACCTATAAAAGTCCACTGTCCCCACTCTTGCTGATCATCACAAAGAATCATTTTCAACACCAGGATGTCCCAAGTCCTCCTTGTTCCTCTGATCATAAGGCAACATTCAGAGGGTCTCCAGAGAGTTCATTTGGATATGCAGGTCAATAGGTTTCAAAAAAAACATTTATTCTAAAGTGGCTACTTGAATGCTCGACTGGGCAGCACGTATACTAAAATTAGAATGATATAGGGAAGATTAGCAATGGCCCCTGCACAAGGATGACACTCAAATTCATGAAACATTCCCTATTTTATAAAAAGGGGGGCGGGCACTTCCCTGGTGGTCCAGTGGCTACGACTCTGTGCTCCCAAAGCCGGGGGTCCGGGTTCGATCCCTGGTCAAGGAACTAGATCCCACATGCCTCAACTAAAGATCCTGCATGCCTCAATGAAGATCCCACGTGCCACAACTAAGACCTGGCAGAGCCAAAATACAAAAAAAAAAAAAAAGATGCATGGAACTTCCCGGGCGATCCTATGGTTTAGACTCCGTGCTCCCAATGCTTCAGGGGGCACGGGTTCGATCCCTGGCTGGGGAACTAAGATCCCACAAGCTCTGTGGTGTGGCCAAAAAAAAAAAAAAAAATTACATTAAAAAAAAAGATACAAACTATTATGTATAAAATAAGCTACACGGATATATTGTACAATACGGGGAATACAGCCAATATTTTATAATAACTAAAAATGGAGTATAACCTTTAAAAATTATGAATCACTATATTGTACACCTGTGACATATAATACTGTACATCAACTATACTTCAATAAAGCGGCTCCTTGATATTTTTGTAAATTGTTTCATCAACATAAATTCAAATGTCAGCTTTCTGCATATTTTATTGGTATCCTCCTAAAATGAAACCTATTAAAGTATGACCAAATGTCCTCAGAAAATACTTGGATATTTTGCTCAATGCCTCTTTGAAATAACTAGACTTTCCACAAGTTTTTATTTTGAAACAATCTCAAGCTTTCAGAAAAAGTTAGAAGTAGAGTACAAGGAACTGTTTGTTTCCTGAACCTTTTAAGTTTCTGGCCTCATTATCCTTGAATATGTTAGTATGTATTTCCTATTAACGAATATTCTCTCACCCAGAATATAATCATCAAAATCTGGAAATTAACATTGCTAAACTATGACCATTGTTAGCTCGGGCTGCCATAACAAAATACCATAGTTTGGGAAGCTTAACCAACAGAAATTTATGTTCCCATAGCTCTGGAAGCTGGAAGTCCAAGATCAAGGTGTTGGTCAATTTGGTTTCTGGTGAGAACCCTCTTCCTGGCTTGTAGATGTCTGCCTTCTCTTTGTGTGCTCACGTGGCCTTTCCTAATTGTGTGAGCACAGAGAAACAAGAGAAAGCTCTTTGCCTTCTTATAAGGAAACCAATCCCGTCAGATTAGGACCTCACGTTTATGACTTCCTTTAACTTTAATTACTTCCTAAAATCTCTGTCTCTAAATACAGTCACATTGGGGGGTTAGGGCTTCAACATGAATTTGAGAAACACAATTCAGTCCATAGCAACTATCAAATCCTGAGACCCAATTAAAGTTTCACCAAATGTCCCAATGATGCCCTAAACAGCAAAAAGATCCAGTTCAGAATCACATTTTTGCCTTTAGTTGTCATTTCTCTCTAGTCCCTTAGTCTGTAACAGTTCCTCAGTCTGTCTTTGACTTTTATGACCTTGACACTTTTGAAGATTATAGGCCAGTTATTTTGTAGAATAAAATAGGAAGGTCAGGGGCTTCCCTGGTGGTGTAGTGGTTAAGAATCCGCCTGCCAATGAAGGGGACACGGGTTCGAGCCCTGGTCCAGGAAGATCCCACATGCCGTGCAGCAACAAAGCCCGTGCGCCACAACTACTGAGCCTGTGCTCTAGAGCCCGTGGGCCACAACTACTGAAGCCCACATACCTAGAGCCCGTGCTCCACAACAAGAGAAGCCACCGCATTGAGAAGCCCACGCACTGCAACGAAGAGTAGCCCCTGCTCGCCGCAACCAGAGAAAAGCCCGTGCGCAGCAACGAAGACCCAACGCAGCCAAAAATAAAAAAATAAAATAAATAAAAAAATAGGAAGGCCAGTGGCCTCCATCATTTCCTTAACTAACATACAGTAGTTCTATTTACTGACATCCATTTTACTCAACTCATGGAATTAAGCAAACTGTCTGTTCTATTACTGTAATCATATTATTCAAACAAGTATATGTTACCAGTTTACTTAATAATTGAATGATGCAATTTTAGCAGTTTGCCAATATGGAGTCTTTCTGAAACACCCAATTCAATACTTATTCATGTTTTACAAGTGTACTTAATGTGAGTGGTAATTTCTATGTTGACTTTATCAGAAAGTGCAAAGTTTGGGAGTTCCCAAGACCACACTCAGTTTCAATAATTTGTTAGAAAGATTTACACAATTCAGAAAAGCTATTATGCCTGCAGTTCCAGTTTATAATAGCAAAAGGATACAGATTAAAATCAGGTGAAAGAAGCAGCACATAAGACAGGGTCTAAGAAAGTTCCAGACACAGTCTTCCAGTGGTCCGCTCCCAGTGGAGTCAAGCAGACTGGGCTTACTAGCAGCAATGATGTGTGGCAATGTGCATGAAGTACTGGCAACAAGAAAGATCACCCAGCCTTGGTTTCCAGGGTTTTTATTTGGGCTTTGTCACATACACTTGGCTGGTCACCCACGTGGCTGACTTTAGTGTTTACCCTCCAGAGACCAGCTATTACCACACAGCCAAAGACCACACCATAAACCATATTATTACCAGAGACCATCCAGGTGGCCCAAGGTTCCCAGGTAAACAAATACACTTTATCAAGCAGGATATTCCAAGGTTCAGGGATTACCACCCAGAAGCTCAGAACAAAGGCCAGACCTCAAACAATTATATGTTATCAGTTTACTTAATCCTTATTTGAATGATGCATTTTTAGTAACTTCCCTATATAGAACCTTTCAAAAACATCCAACTCAATGTTCACTTGTTTTATAAGTGCAATGAATGAAAGTGGTCATTTCTAGATTGGCTAAATTAGAAAGACTATAAAGACAAGTTGCTAAAACAACAACAACAAAAAGAAACAAAGAAATTGCTCTTGCATCAGACAAGAGCAACATATAAAATAAAATAAACAAGACAACAATCAAGACTGGGAAGTAAACAACACAAAAATCTAGAAAGATTCTTCATTCAGATTGCTTGCCTAGTTTCTTTCTGTTATTTAAAGAATCTGAAGCTGAATATCTTAGACAATGCACTTTTTGTGTAATTTATGCCAGGAAGAAGATAGGAAATTTCAATCAGCAGACCCAAGGGTAAGCCCTTGACTTTACCACAAAAAGTTGGTGAATGAATGCATGTGTGTGGATCTTTATTCTCTAATCCTTTTTTTCCAGTTTTTAGCAATTTTTTTCAATAATATGTCAAACATTAGATAATAGGGATTTGACAGTGTTGAATTTTACCTAAGCCCTGTGCTTCTGGGAACAGGGAAGTTTAAAGGAACCTCACAGTTCACTGAAAAAAAGAAAAAGAAAAAAAAAAAGCCTTTCCGCATATGATTAGATAAGACTCACAAAACCCCTTGTTTACCTGTGACAAGGCCAGGCACAAATTCCTATGCTTTGCCTCATAACTTACTTCCTAAACTACTCATTTCACTGACCAATCAGAACAAAACGCTTGTTAGACAGACTGGTTAAGCTTCTCTCCTTCCTCCAGAGCCCTGAACTTTGGCCCACACCCAGCATGAGCCAGCAGACAACCCTGCTCAGAATAGGCTGGCTTGGGGTGGGAGGTGTGAACATTCTCTGACACTATCCCACCTGTCACCCCGCTTCCACGCACCCTGTCCTTCCTGGCCTTGTTCACCCCTCTCTGTACTCCTAAGATGCTTGCGGACTTCATTATGATCGCAGCATTCACCCTACTACAATAGTCCCTTTCCCTGCCTTGCAATAATCCTTTTGAACTAAGTCTCCGCTTTCTCAGTTGGTTTTTTATTTGACAGATGTGACTAAATGTTGGGGCTATATAGATTATAGGTTACATTTATGTAAGGGAAACTAGGTTAAAATTCACACTGAGGCAAGAAAAATAAGGTAAAGTTCAAGAGTGAATATGAAAATGAAGTTAGGGACCCACTCATTTGCTTTAAAGATTCTCAGGGGATTTTTAGCTGAATATGTATATAAATATATGTTTTTGTCATGTGAATGCCCTTCCTTGTCCTCCTTTCATGCTTTCCATGCCCTTTTAATCTCAGGCTTGGGCACAGGGCACAAAGCCCCTCTCCCTGAGGTCCACCCCTAAAACATAGCCCAGCTCTGAGGCACTGAATGCTTTTGGTGTGTTTACACCTTATCCATTCCAAAATCACTTAAAGTAGTAAATAATACCATTTAGATTGATTGGACAATTTGATTAAAAATCTCAAACTCTACTCAGATGGCCTATTTCTGGAATTCTTTCTATTTCTGGTTCATGTCTTAAATCTGAGAGATTAGTTTTTAATTATTGACTAAAGAAATTGTGGTATATGTATACAATGGAATATTGTTGAGACTTAAAAAAGGAAGAAATCTTGTAATTTGCAACAACATAGACAGAACTCGAAGGCATTATGCTAAGTGAAAATAGATAAAGACAAATAACATATTATCTCTCCTTGTGTAGAATCTAAAAATATATATACCAAAAAAACCCCCCAAAAAACTATGTTCATAGATACAGAGAACAGATTGGTGATTGCCAGAAGCAGGGAGTAGAGAGTAGGAGAAATAGATGAACTATTTTTTGGGTGGGTTTTTTTGTTTTTTGTTTTTTTTCTTGGTATTTTTAGTTTAGATAAATTGAAAAGAATAAAAGAAGAGTTCATCACCAGAAGGTCTGTACTACAAAAAATGTTAAAGGAAGTCTTTCAGGCAGAAAGAAAATTATACCAGATGGAAACATAATACACAAAGGAATGAAGAGCACTTGAAATGGTGATTATTTGGATAAATATACAACTTTTAAAAATTTTCTTACTATTTAAGTGCTTTAAAAGATAATTAAATGCTTAAACAACAACAACAAAATAACAATGTACTCTGGTATTTATAATATATGTAAAGTAAAATGTATAAGAACAGTAGCATAAAGACCAGAGAAAAAGAAATGGACATATACTATTATAAGTTTTTATACCATAAGGAGTGGCGTAATATCACTAGAAGATAGAGAATGATAAATTAAAGGTGTGTACTAAAACCCTAAAGCAACTACTCAAATAACAAAACAGTTTTATAGCTAATAAGCCAACAAAGGCAATAAAATCAATTTATATTAAAAAAAAAAGATAATCCAAAAGAACAGAGAAAAACAGGAAAAAAAGAGCAAAACACACGTAACATAAATAGAAAACAAATAGCTTAACAATATGACATCAAATATAAATGGGCTAAGGGCTCAAATTAAAAGACTTATCCTTGTCAGATTAAATAAACAATACAAAACCCAAATATATGCTGCCTTCAAGAAATACACTTTAAATATAAAGACAAGAATAGGCTTAAAAGTAAAAGGATGAGGAAAAGATATTCCATACTAACACTAGTCATAAGAAAGCTGGGAGAGCTGTATTAATATTGGACAAAGTAGATTTAAGAAAAAAGAATATAACTAGTTATAAAAAAGGTAATTTCATAATAATAAAACAATTAATCAAGAGGACATAACAATTCTAAATATTTATGCCCCTAATAACAAAACTTCAAAATACATGAAGCAAAATTGGATAGAACTGCAAAGAGATATAGGTAAATCCACAATTATGGTCAGAAAAATCATTACTCCTCTCTCAATAGTTAACAGCTATAGACAGAAAATCCCCAGCTTTCTTCACTCAGATCTTAGGAGATAAGGTTGAGTATATCCAGCAATTTTCTTTATACAGTCAGAATCAGAGCAATCAAGAAACATTTGATTGCTGGTCAGCTATCATCATTTCCAGGTGCTATATTAATCAGAGCCAGATGTGTGAATCAATACTGGGAAGTAGCAATATATTAAAGAAATTAATAGCCCAGGAATCAGGGAAACTTGAATTCTCTCACTTAATAAATACATGACCTTGGGCAGATTGGTTAACTTCTTAAAGCCTCATTTTTTTCATTTGTAATATTGGGATAATAACAGCATCACTAGGATCTATTACATATTGCATTACCTATTATTATGTAACAATTTGAATCAGATACAAGTCATTTTAATCCCTGACACACTCCCATTTGGTCTGATTGGAATCTCTTTTTTGTCTCTCCCTCCGTCCTTTGTTTTAGAAAAAGAATTTAGTTGATGGGAACACTGTTAAGTGTGGATATCACGGAAAGGATGTCACTGAAACTAACAGTCACTTTCTATGCAAAGAAATACAGCCCTTTGTTCTGTGCCTGCAGCTGCCTCTTTTAGACTTGGCTCAAGAAGGTTTTTGTTAGTGCCTGCCAGACAGGATTATCTCGGATTGTGTTCCAGCAAGCCAAAGTCATGCCAAGCAGAGGAGTCAAGTAGTTGTGTATATTTAGTATCATGGCATGAAGCCACGTGTTGTAAAGAACACTGCAGCAGGAGCAGACCTAAGTCCTAATCGTAGCTCTATTAGGAAGAAGTGCATGACCCTTACCAAACCTGAACTCTCTGGGTCTAAATTGCATTACCCATGAAATGACAGAATTTGATACGCATGGTCACTCAGTTTCCGCAAATTCTATGTTACTAGGAATGACTCTCTAGAAACAAAATGTTCAGAAGACTTCAGTCATTCATTTACTCCTGCATTTATTGACCAGTTTCAATTCAGTAAGTGCCAGGAGCTGTTCTGTTCTAGACACTGGGGATTCCACAGTTGGGGGCAGCGGGTAGGAATGGTCAGGGGAAGAGTCCTTGCTTTCAAGAATTTTTAATTCCTTGGAGAAAAAGAATGCTACACTAAAAGGTAAATATATAATATAACGGCAACCAGTAAAAACTTGAGGAAATATTGTTATCAAGAAGGCAATATGTAAAAGATTGTTCAATCCAGGCTATTAATATAGTTCCTTTTTCATAGTCATTCTAACACAAAAGGGAAAGATATTTCCTTCTTGATCAAGTCAACTAGAATGAGCTATCTCCCAGATGCATGGTTAAAAGTCAGTAGCATAAAAAGGTAGAAAATTTAGTGACAGCAAAATGAAAGAGTCAGCTCTGACAGAAGGGGATAGGGACATAAACAAATGAAAATGCTCGTCAGGGAACAAAAGAGGGGAAAAAAATGAGAAATGCCAGGTATAATTCTAAGTATATTTCAGGAGCTGTGTATCTGTTCATTCTTAACTCGTCACAAGTCAACCATTTATGTATTATTACTATTTTCCTCAGTTTAAAATAAAGAAATGAAGGCTCAAAGAGGTTGAGTAACACGCTGAAGGTCTGTGCTAGGATCTGCACGCAGTTCTCATTAAGTTAAGAATCAGTGCTCTTTCCCTGAAACTCTTTTAAGAGAGTGGAAAAGTATGAGCTCATCATTGTATAAGAACCTTGAAATTCTTGGTGTGACACTGTTATGTGACCAACCAGACACAGATCATGGTGTATCTTACCAAATACCAGTAGTTGTATTGTAAAAGTGTAGATTTCACATTGAGGATTAAACATGTTGTATTTCTCTGAAATTTTAAGACTAATCCCTGTTTTACATGAAAAGAAAATCCCTCCAGCCTTTATTGAATAAAACAGATGGAACTGATAAGCGAAAGGGAGAAAAGGGAAGGAAGCTCACATAAGGCAAGCTTAAAGTGTAGGGCTTAATTCATGTTAATTATAAAAATAGGTGGTTGACTATAGCACAGAACAAATACTATTAGCAACACTTTCATGTTTGTGATTTGCATTGAAAACTGCTGATTTTGTCTGGCTGCAGTCACAAAGATTTCTATTTTTTTAAATAATACTTCTACTTAAAGATAATGAGTGGACCTGAATCTTCTTTCATACTTCCAATTCTGAGCCTGATTCTTATTTTTATCTTAAATATTAAAATCTTCATGGAAAAAAAAAAAAAAAAAAATCTTCATGACCAAAGCTTCCAAGCGACATTTTCCTCCAGGACCCAGACCTTTGACAATTATTGGAAATCTGCACATCCTTAATCTGAAGAGGCCATATCAAACCATGCTGGAGGTAAACAAATAAATAATTTTTCATTTAATTCATGTTTATAATTTCCTAAATCATTTTTACCCTAGTGGGTTTATTAGCATGTATGTATTTAAAACTGCTTCATATACAGTATGTATAATGAGGTAATTAGATAAGATTCAAAATTAATAGAGCTGCTTAAAATTTTTACTTTTTAAAATTTGTATATATAAAATACTAGTAAATCTATTTCTATTATTTAAAGTGGTATTTTTATCCTAACGTATTTATGACTTGCGAACTTTATCTCAACTATTTCAATCTACATATTTCATATACACCCGACTATGAAGGAACTGAGCTGTGATCATAGTCTTACTCTAGAAATTTTTAGTTAAACTCAAAACAGTGTGTTCAAATGTCACAACTGATAGCATGGCCCCAGAAACTGAGACCCAGAATTTAGTTTTGAGCTTGCCATTAATTAGCTGTGTGAATTTATGTAAATAGTTGGTCTCTGTTTTCTTATCTGTAAAATGAAAGTGGTAGACAACGTACTAGACCAATTTTTCTCCAATTTCCACTTCAAAGATTTTAGAGTTCCTGACTGTAGGGTAAGATGGAAGGAAGGAAGGAAGGGAAGAAGGGAAGAGGGAGGGGGAGGAGAAATTTATATTTGGGATTTGGCTGTAAATTTCAATTTTTAAGTTCTAAAGGGCAGATACTTTAAATTGAGTTCTGCTATATTCTATAACTTCCTAGTTTGAAAAGCCTAGCAGGAGATATACTGAAGAGAAGACCAGTACTTTACCTCAATGGGCAACATAATAATAATAACATTTCATATTTGTATTGTAGTCTTTATTTTACAAAGGGCTGCTAGGATTCCACTTACTTCTCACAGCCACCCTAGGAGGAAAATAGGGATGATATTTTTATCTCAATTTTACATATAAGTGCGACTCAAAGCGATTGACTTATTTAATAACTAAAAAACCAGGACTTAAGTTTTCTGATCTTCTGAAACTACTTTATGGCTTTTTCTCCTACATTCAAAAGTCACAAAACACAAAGGTTAATTCCTCAGAAGAACACTTTCTTTCAATACTGTCCTTCATCTAATTCCATATGCCCCAATCATGTGTGTTTGTTTCCTCAATATTTCTGTCCTTTGCTTATATATTAACCTGCCTAATCTCTTTACTACTTAGTCATTCATTTTTTTGTCTCATTCCCACCTCTGTACTATTGTTCTGTGCTAATTTCACCTATGAAATGTGTTCTCCCCACTTCTCCCTAAGCTCTGTCTACCATTTTTCTTCTTTAAAATTTACCTCCCGGGACTTCCCTGGTGGCACAGTGGTTAAGAATCCGCCTGCCAATGCAGGGGACACGGGTTCGAGCCCTGGTCCGGGAAGATCCCACATGCCGCGGAGCAACTAAGCCCGTGTACCACAACTACTGAGCCCACTCGCCCTAGAACCCAAGTGCCACAACTACTGGAGCCCGCGCGGCTAGAGCCCATGCTCCACAACAAGAGAAGCCACCACAATGAGAAGCCCTCGCACTGCAACGAAGAGTAGCCCCCGATCGCCGCAACTAGGGAAAGCCCGCGCGCAGCAGCGAAGACCCAAGGCAGCCAAAAAATAAATTAATTTAAAAAATAATTTAAAAAAAAGAGGACCTGATGTTTTTTTTTAAAAACGTACACTTTCTGGAACATTCTTAGTATTAGAGACGTGACGAGTCTGCTTGGTTAAGAGATCTGATCATTCTCCCATCACAGATTACTGCATCAAGTATCTTACAACGCAGGGATTGTGAATCACACCGGTAAATAGTTCATTATATGGCTTTAGTAGAGTCTTACCACCTTTCTCATCTTTCACCGGTTCCACTTGTTATGCACGCAATGTGGATAAGCCATGAGCGAGCAAGGGGTACTCAGAGGAATCCACTTAGGAGACTGAATTTTAACAAAAGAGGACTGTCAGTTATCACAAAAATTATAAAGCACTAAATAAAACCATAGTATTTATTCTGAGCCATGTCAACGCACAACAGTGCTGCAATTCAATTTTTTACATTTGCAAGTGAAGTTACTATCTTCTAGAATGTAAGAAAAAGGAGCCTTGTCAATTCCCATTTTTCAATGATACTACAGACAATCGACCATATTATTTCACTTTGGACTCTGTTGGCATAAAACCGCAGGTTTACTCTAAATACACGTGCTAGAGAACACTAGGTCGGACAACTATGACGACTAATTAAAAAATTTTGTTTTTAATTTATTTGGCTGCGTTGCGTCCTCGTTGCTGCGCGCGGGCTTTCTCTAGTTGCGGTGAGCGGGGGCTACTCTTCATTGTGATGCTCAGGCTTCTCATTGCAGTGGCTTCTCTTGGGCGCGAGGGCTTCAATAGTTGTGGCACGCGGGCTCAGCCATTGTGGCTCGTGGGTTCTAGAGCGCAGGCTCAGTAGTTGTGGTGCAGGGGCTTAGTTGCTTCACAGCATGTGGGATCTTCCCAGACCAGGGCTCGAAACTGTGTCCCTCGCATTGGCAGGCAGATTCTTAACCACTGCGCCACCAGGGATGTCCCTATGATGACTAATTTTAAGCATGGTCTTTTATCTCTGGTATTTATTAAGTCATCTGGGGTGGGGGCGGTTAGGAACCCCTTTGTGAATCTGACCAAAAACATAAAGCGTGTCTCTCAGAAAATGAATACACTGACAAACACACTAAATTTAGCAAACAGTGAACTTTTTAATGGTCAGGGAATATTGGATTTAAGTGGTACTGCTCTGTGAGACCTATGGACAGTCAGCCTTTTAAAAATTTAAAACAGAATTATTCTGATCCTACAAGGAAATGTTAGTAGTAAATTTAGTATATTACATTGAACCAGAATAGTTTGACCTGGAATCACCTGGGATTTTGCAAGCAAAACACTTAGATTGATAGCTCTGACTATAAAGCCAAATTGTTTTTATGTCTCATCTAACCTCTAAGTACATATACCTATGACCACAGGTATAATATGCAAAATACTCTGGATACATAGAACTTATTTTAAGTCATATAAATATTAATTGTAAGTTACTAAATTCCAATAAATGAAATCCTCTTGTCTAGTCTGGTCTGCCACTGTTAGTTGAGGTAAAATCTAAGTCTATATGAGATGTTATTTCTATAATGCTTTCAGAAACAGTGGTATCATTTCCAATATCCCAAGCATTACATATGTATATTTAATTTACTCTGTTGTTTTTTATTTTTAGCTTTTCAATATGTTTCCTGTTTTGGGATTCCTCCTAAAAAGTTATAAGTACTCAGGAATAGAGATGAATTATTTTCCTTGATAAGGATGACTTTCCTCGATTACCATTATAAATTTGGCAAAAATGATCCAAGAAGTTTCACTGATTCCTTTCTGGTGAGACAGCAGGAAGCAACAGCATTTTCTTCTGAGGTTACCTTAGCCTATTGTTTATTATTTGATTTAATTAATAGCATCTGGAGGAAAAATACTCCTTTCAGAGAAGATAACTAAACTCAAGTTAATAATGACAGATTTGTACACTACAAAAATGTTATTTATTATATTTTGCATTCTTAAATATTTTCCACCTCTGTTAATGTCACTCTCGGAAAAAACCAAGATATACAGAAGATCTCAGATATGTTAGCTTTTAGAATTAATATTCTTTTTTCTTTACAAACTTGAAAAATATGTTTCAATTGACAAACTCGAGAGATTTTTTTTTTTTAAGAAACAGTGCCAGGAATATTCCAATCACTCAATTAAAAACTTATTCCCAGTTTTCCTACATGAGAAACAGACTTTCCCATTTTTTAGAATTATGTATCGTTATTAGCATCTGGGATGGGCTTCATCCTAAAATTCTGCACAACATTCTCATAAAATAAAATTCCACTCGATTGAGGGAAGAATGTAACACTTTGTTTTTTCAATTCACTTGAGGTTATTTGTGATGGTTGCCCAGGATAAAATTATTTCATCACTAATGATTCCTCTTCCTCTTTCAGGAGAAAGAGACATCTACTGACTTTTTCAGTGATGACAATTTGGTGGCACTTGTTAGTAATCTGTTTGCAGCAGGTACAGAGACCACGGCCTCCACGCTGCGCTGGGGGATTCTGCTCATGACGCGATATCCTAAGACCCAGAGCAAGTCTTCTAAAATTCAGAGCATTGTCTGAAGGAGAGGAAGCAGAAACTCTTGGACTGGACAATGCAGAATTCTAGAGTTTCCCTGACACCTTTATTTGTACCCTTGAGGATAGTTTGTACCTTTAGTCTCCTTGTGATATAAGAAAGTAGATTTTGCCCTCTAAGCAACCTGAGATGGTCTGAAGGCATCACTACATGCAGGTCCCCAGAGGAGCCCTAGGAATAGAGGCCTGGGGGTGGAAGCAGTGGGGGAAAGATGAGTCAGAACTCAGAGAGCACTTGGGCTTGACTTTCACTTTTAAAGAAAATGGAGAGACTGTTTCAATACCCGCCTCCCACCGCAGACTGTAACCGTGCTCTGTTTTACCCAGAAAAGGTCCATGATGAGATCGCCAAAGTCGTGGGTGCCTCGAATGGCACACCGAACTCAAATGCCTTATGCAGACGCTGTCATTCACGAAGCACAGAGATTTGCTGATATCCTGCCCGCAAGCTTACCCTGTGCAACCACCACAAATATTATATTTAAAAATTACTATATTCCAAAGGTAAGGGTTTAAGAAGAGGGGTGAGGGGAAAGGGAAAGAACATCAAAATGCTGCTCAAAATCACAGAGGTGCTGAGATGAACTGGTGCGAGCTAGGTAGAGTGTTGTGTTAGAAAGAGCCTTGGTGTTGTAGGGCATCTAACTGACCCCGTGCTACTGCTGTTAGGTCCTTTCGTTTCCCTGAGCCCCAGTCTTCTCTTTCATGGAATGGAAATAATCTAGCACAGCTATGAGGAGAAAGTCCATGTATGATGCCCAGGCATATAAATGAATGAATAGATGAATGGATGACTATTATTTAACAAAACACTTAAAAGCAGTTGATTGCTTTTTGTCACTTGAAAACTATACCAGTTCCTGTGATAAAACAGCTAACCACAATGATAGTATGGCAAAACTTTCTTCAAGAGGAAACTGTGATTCACCAAGCTGAAGCAGTGAATATTGCCCTTGATTTCAAGGCAAACTTTTGTTTTTATTATTATCTTAGTGTAGTTTTAGTTTTCAGAATACTCTTTCCTATATCACAATTAAAACTACTTTTGTTGACAGCCCTACATTGTTTCAGAGTATGTGGCAAGCTATGGAAGTGGGGTAGCTTATTTTGGAGGATTTGTTTTGATGGGCTTGTTAAATTTAGTTTGTCCACCGTCACTGTCCCTGGAGATAAAAGATCAAACTTTGACAGAGCCCCCAAACCCACCAGGAAGGCTCAGAGTCACCAAATGAGGACTATTTAACTGCCATCATATGAATTTAGCAACTGGAATTTATCAAAAGTTAAATAACATGCTGTTATCACATAGCAGATACGTGACTAAGAATTTATTCCCAGTTCTGAATCCGAAGCTTGTGTTTTTTAGAAGGTACCGAATGAAAATTTGGTTGAGTACATGACTACTTCACACTCAATCCTAAGCCCCACCTCCCCCTTCTCCACTTCCTATTCCTTCTAGAACACACTGCTTCACAAAAATTGCCAACCAAGGTCACCATACATCTTAAAGAGCCACTTTTTTTAGGAAGAAGTTTCATCTCTGTCACTAATAACACTTTTATCTCTAGGGCACTGAGGTCATCCCTGACCTCTGTGCTTTGGGATCAAACACAGTAGGAAAAACCAAACACATTTAACCCTGAGCATTTCATTTCCTTAACTCTACTGGGAAGCTTATCAAGAAGGAAGCTTTCATGCCCTTTTCAGCAGGTAAGGCATCTTACTTGAGAAAGGTGATTTGAAAAAACTGGAGAGATTTGGCTTTGTCTTAAGCCAGTGCTAAGGTTTTATATCTTTCCATGTGGCACTAAACTTCAGAAATATGGAAGAGTCCTCCCCCGGCTTTCAATTGGCTGTAGGACATTAAGCATTGGAAGGACATTTTCTTAGGGAATCCTTGAAGATTCCTCGTGGGTGAGGCTAGGGCAGAGCCTCAGGAATTTGAAGAGAAAGTCAAGCAGGGCAACGATGGGCAAACCCACTTCATTCCAACCAGAGAAGCTTTGTTTTAATTGTGTAAATACCAGTGTTTCTCTTAGGATTTCTTGAAGAAAGCAAAGGGGAAAAGAAAAGAGCTTTACATTAAATTTGAAATCCATGAACTAAATGAACTTACTCTATAATTGTCTGGATTTCTAAGAACCTGAAATGAGTTCTCCATTTCCAGAAAAGAGTCTTAGCAAAACTTCACCATAAGCAGTTTGTCATCTTTGCACTTGTACAAACAATGGCTTAGCATCACTCCAGATTCCCATTCAGTGATGGGTAAACAGCAGGCACCCAAAAATAGACTTTCTTTACCTACTGATAACTAAAGGATGCAGAGAGATACAAAGCACAATCCATTCTCCTAGTTTTTACACACATACACACGTAGGCACAGGATAATATACAAGAAAATGTTGCACGTATTCATGACTCCTGCTTTAAAACGAAAAACATAATATCACATCTGGAACAAGAGGTAAAGTAAATGAAAAGTGACATATATGTATTCGCAGTGTTTCGAGCTCAATTTCTCTCAACACTTCCTTGCATTATAGTTTGGGGGGAAAAAAAAGCCGCAGAAACATAAACAATGATCTCTGGAGGATACGCCAGCTACATCTAACTCCAGACCTTCATTTTACAAGTGAAGAGATACATACTGCTTTCCAGAGCCCTTTATCAGCTCTTGGACTTACTGCTGTTCATCTTTAAAGAAATTATGTTCTCTATGACACCCTGTGAACAATAATTACTTTGACTTTTGTTCTTGAGCTCTGACTGACACTGTGTTCTGGGCCTCCGTGGTTTCTCACGCACCTGGACCTGGAGCTTCTTTGGACCACAAGGCAGCAGCAGATAGATTTTTGCAGGGTGGCCCCATCCTTAAAGGATTTTGCCCAGCTTACCTCAGGAATTCTAAACATCTCTAGATATATATATATATTTTTTTCTACTTTAGGAAATCTAGGAGTAGTAATACTATTTTTTATCATACACAAACAGAAATATTACTAAAATATAATCCCAAGTGTCACAATAAGAAAAACTATTATAAAATCAATTTTATGCCTGAACTGTGAGAGCTAAATCTCTCCAAACCCTCATGTTTCTCTAGTTGTGTTTGAAGGTACTCTTTTCCCCAGTTCTATCCTTATCACTTATTACTTACTGCATTAAGGTAGAGATTTTACTTTCTCTTATATAGGGATTAACAGAAACAGCTTTGATTCGGAATCAGGAAATCTGAGTTTGAATGCCAACCCTTTCAGTCCCCCGTTTTTATGACTTTATGACTACATGTTGGCAGCGGCATATTTAGTGAATGTGACACCAGTAGCAGATAATTTTTAACACCAATATGAGAAAATAATATTCAATAATAATCATAAACTAAAACAATAACTTTGATCCTTCTGTGAGTCTGATATAATAATTATGTATGTAAACTACTGTCAAGTAACTAATAAACTTTAATAAAACTGAAATGTCTGCAAAAGAAACAGAACTACTAAATTATATAATTCATGGGATATTTTATTTTCGATTCATTCTTTAGTTTTAAAATGATGAATAAATAATAAATTTCATGTTAATCATCCAAATCCAATAAAACCGTTCATGTGTGAACTAAACTTGCACTTATTGAACAAAAAATATTACATTTCGCTGTTTCCCTATTTAAAATTTTATACATGTCACATATAATGTCAGAATTGAAGTAACTCGAGTTCTTTTTCTAAATCACTACAACCACTGGGTTACAGTTTATATTGAGTCTACTCTTTTTTTTTAAACTTTTTTTTTTAATTAATTAATTAATTTGGTTGCGCTGGGTCTTAGTTGCAGCAGGTGGGCTCCTTAGTTGTGGCATGCAAACTCTTAGTTGCTGCATGCAAACTGTTAGTTGCGGTATGTGTGTGGAATCTAGTTCCCTGACCAGGGATTGAACCCAGGCCCCCTGCATTGGGAGCACAGAGTCTTAACCACTACGCCACCAAGGAAGTCCCTGAATCTACTCTTAAAATGCAGGAATATATAGGGGTCGGAGACACAAAGTGCATTCCAAGTGAGTAAGAAAGGTTCTGAACTCTTAGGAATTTACTCTCTAAATGAATGCATGTAACTGATTCTGTGTGTGTGTGTGTGTGTGTGTGTGTGTGTGTGTGTGTGTGACAGAGAGAGAGAGAGAGAGAGAGAGAGTGAGAGGGAGAGAGAGATTGACTTGCGGGGCAACACTGAGAGTTCTTTAAATTATCTTCCACACAGAAAAAAAATAATAAAGGAAAATGAAAATGTGCTCATTGGAGGCTTACCTCTGTATTATTAAAGTTCAAACAGTAATCACAGGAATTTTTTAGAATTTAGATCAACAATAGATTTTTTTCAGAGACAAGTATTTTATTACTAAGTCCATGGTGATGATAAAAAGCAGACAGGCTTTTAGTCCAGCATTATCATTTTTTTTTAATCTCTGAAGATGTTGTACTGCTTATTTTTCACTCTTGGGGCAAACCCTGCCCATTGCCTAAATATAACCCTGCCACTGAATATAGGTCACAGAACCTCCTTTCTTCTACTCCCGTATTTTGATTTAATATTACTTCACTTGTAAGTTTGCACATTTTCCCATCCAGTTATGTTGGGATGGAAAGACTGTAAACCCTGAACCTATAACCTCAGAAATCTGGGTCAATATTGAGGCTGGCTTGGGAAGTCCATAGGCTTGCACAGGGTTTCTCTCTGAAACATGGACATCAGTGGTCAGAGAATCCTTACACAAGGTGACTGTGTTCACAAGCCCTCCCCTTCAAGTTCTTTTGATTTGGTAAAAATTACCTGGTGCCCCGTATACCTCCCTGTCCCTCTCCCAAGTAAGTTGAATTCCGGTTATTCAATTGTACCCGCTTTTCCATAGAAAAGCAGGCTTTCAAAATAAGCTCAAAGTCACAAGATTTTTTAGAAGTAAGACATGTGCCTAAGGATGATCCAACAGGCACACAAATCAGCTCTAACACTCATGGTTCCAAGCCTGGGGCAGGTTGTCCAACAAACCAGCCTTAAGATTAGGCTTGTGCACTAACCAACCTCAGTGATCACTGGGTAATTCCTAGGTGAACCCTTACTTTTCTCTCAGTAAGGTAGCACTAGTCCATTACATAGCATTTTGGGTGCCAACAGTCAGGGCTGAACTATGCCAAAGCATATTTCACCCCATGAAGAAACTACTTGCAGTGCTGCATTCTGGATGTTTTTAAGAAATAATTATAACGTGATTTTCTCCAAAAAAGAATTCTGTGACTGGACCTTCCAGAATTCTGTGACTGGGTCTTCTAGTTTCTAACTTCTAGTTTCTAACAGAAAAAAAGCCTTAGTAAAAACCACTGGTTTGGGTTTGGTATGGTTTCTTGTGTTGTATGCCTTTTGCTCTTAAAAACAAACAAACAAACAAAACTAAAGCTGGTTAGGATAAAAATTAAAATAGACAATAACAACAATAGTAACAATAATAATAATTTTGAGTATTTATTGTATACCAGGCACTGTTCTAAGTAGTTTAAACTTACTCCTAGAAAAAAATCCTGAGGCTGATACTATTTACCAGGTTGTAAAACTTGAATCTACAACCTCTGGAGCAACTAGCCTGGGAAGGCAAACCACAGTCTCTGCTGCAATCAGCCCAGAAAGACCAGGACTTACTTGGTCAATGACTGCCAGCTTCCCTATTTTTCTTTTTTCTTTTTTTTTTTTTGCACCTTCCAACTCAGGACCCACCAGAGAGAGCCCTAAACCATTATATAAGAAGCCCCTCTTGATAGCCCACCTCTAGCTTTCCCATGCTAGTAGCTTTCAATCAGAGCATACATGAAACCCCTCCTTTCTTCACTGTTGTCAAACAAAAATTGTACTAGACCGAGTTAAAGAGGCAAGGAAGACTTTATTCAAGTCTATTGCAATAGGGGAGAGAGACTGAACTCAACTCCTTTGAAACAAAAGGTGGGACAGCTTTTAAGCACTGGGGTGAGCTAGTGGAGAAGTACTAGAGGACCTTAGCGGGGAGGTTGGTCAAAGCCATTAAGTCATCCGTGTTTGCTAACTAAGGCTTATGAAGTTGGGCTCTGACCACCCCTTGCAGAGACTAGGAGTCAGGAGCCCCCATCTTTCTAGATTACATTTCAAAGGGATGGCTTCCAGATCCTTGAGAAAGAAGGTCCTGTTCCTGGGTTGTAAAACTGTCAAGACGTTGGGAGATTTATATCTCAAAGGGATAGAGAAAGAAATTTACAATTGCAAGTTTTCTCAAGTAATGCTCTAAGGAGCTCAGGAGCTATAGTCAGGAAGAAACCTAAGGCTTAGTTGAGCTGAGAATAAAGTTAAGATCATCTTGGTCACTATAAAACTTTCCCACTGCCCTGCCTGCCTTTGCTCCCTTGCCCAGTGCAAGTGATGCTGGCTGACTCCCCTTCTATAACCAAGCTCTGAATAAACAGCATCTGTTTGTTCTATTTTTGTGAAGCCTGCAGCCTCCTAAAAGTAGTCATTCTATCTTATACTTAGAAATCTGAGTTTGAATTTAAATTTATTCCTTGCTTTAAAGCTAACCAAGTCGTATGTTTTGTTAACTATTAGCTACATTGTGCCTAATAAATGATTATAATTCCTTATTCTTTCCAAAGTAAATTGGACTGTTTCTTATCTTCATCTACAGAAAAAAAGTTACAAAGATTTGCCCTCCCTAATGAAAGAGCAAAGTACTGAACAGAGTTATAAGGATGTCAGGGTGTTCAAGAGTCAAGGCCTGCTTTCTTATCTGAATCTGTTGATTCAAATTCAGAAATTCACCTTTCTCCCCAACCCCTGGCAATTCATTACAAGTGGCTGGCGAGTCTCGACTCAGCCGGCAAGTGTTGTAATCGGGCTTTCTTTATTGACTTCCTGCCCTCTTCCCTTAAGGGGATTTTTAAGTAAGTATTGTTTCACATTCTTAGACAATAAAAGAACCACATTTCTGACATAGTTTGAACTCCAATAACCAATCAATCTTTCATTAGGAAAACTTTAGAATAATAAGGCTCTTTAAAAAAAACACTGTGAAGCTTTTTAGAGCTCTCTTTGCCAATTCACAAATCAATATATGTTTCACTCTTGTGATCTCTAAATGTTTTCATAATTCTACAAAGTGTTATTACCATGGCATTGTTTTCCATATAGAAAAAGAAAAACTTTTAAGTTTTTGTAAGTGACAAAGTAGGATACAGAACTAAATATAGCATATATGTCAATGCTTCTCAAACTTTAATGTGAATCACCCAGGGATCTGGTCAAAATGTGAATTCCAATTCAACAGATTTAGAGTGGGGCTTGGAATTCTGCATTTCTTAAAAAACCACTCTTGGAGATGCCCAAGCTTCTGGTTCACAGACCCCACCTTGAATAGCATCAGTATACGTTAGTTTACATAAAGACAATACTCAGATTTTATATACAGTTTATGATTAGAAAAGTGTATGTATATACACATTAAAAAATCAAATAAATAAAACCAGACTGGAAACATACCAATTACTAAAAGAGATTTGGGGTCATGGGCGAGTTTTTGTTTTCTTTTATTCCATTTTTCTTTTTCCTCACAAAATAACATTTCCTCAAATTTTTTTGCAATGAATATAACTTTTTCTGTTAACAGAAAGCCTTTTCTCTTTCCCCTTTTTTCTTTCTTTCTTTTTTGTTTTTAAGCAGAAAGGCACATCAAGTGCTGGTGATGACCAACAAGAATAAGATCAGCGAGTCAAATGTAATGACTCTCAAAGGTGATGGAGGCTGTGGACAAAGGATAAGAGAGGTTGACACTTGCTTGATCCATGGCAGTTATGTGACTATAATATGTGTCTTACGGTCACTTGAGTGGTCAGCTGGCTTCCAAAGTCCTTGCTGTGATTCATCCACATAAGACAATTGTAGATGATCACACTTTTGGTGAGGTGGAGGTAAGACCAAAGAGCCAAGACCCAGTCATTCTCAGAGACTTCTTGGTATTGAGGATGCCCAGGCTTCCCTTCAGATTCACTCCCAGGACACTGTTTGTTTGGTTTCTTTTTGTTTTTTAAATTTATTTATTTATTTATTTATTTTGGCTGCATTGGGTCTTCGTTGCTGTGCACGGGCTTTCTCTAGTCGCGGTGAGCAGGGGCTACTCTTCGGTGCAGTGCGCGGGCTTCTCATTGCGGTGGCTTCTCTTGTTGCGGAGCACGGGCTCTAGGCGTGCGGGCTTCAGTAGTTGTGGCACACGGGCTCAGTAGTTGTGGCTCGCGGGCTCTACAGCACAGGCTCAGTAGCTGTGGTGCATGGGCTTAGTTGCTCCGCAGCATGTGGGATCTTCCCAGACCAGGGCTCGAACCCGTGTCCCCTGCATTGGCAGGCGGATTCTTAACCACTGCACCACCAGGGAAGCCCCCAGGACACTGTTAATTGGGAAAAGATTCCTCAGCTTCCTCCCACAGCAGGGTTCTGCTTGGATTGGGAAAATCTGTGAAGCAAATTCAGTAGACTTCAACTTATTACTTTTTGCATCGGGGAGACATCTGTTTATAGAACACGTATAAGGACGTTATAGGCAGTTAGCAGGGGGCTTAAGTGCTTTAAAAATAATTTTTACTTAAAGGAAAGAAAATTAACCCAAACGTATTTGGATTAGAGGAGTCCAGCTGACTTGAATACTTTTTTTGACAGAAAGGAGATGAAATGAAAATTAATTGTGCCTATTCTGCTTTTCTGAGATGACAAGGGCATCAGATTTAAAATCCCAGAGGGCAAACAAACTAACCTGACAGGTCCTAAAGAAAGTACTCCAAGCTCCTACCTGCCAAGGGGAACTAAGCAGTCTGAGAAACCTCTTCAAAGACTGTCAAACATGGTGCACCTTAGGCCTCTTATCACAAGCTGGCGGGGTGGCGGGGGGGGGCGGGGGGGGCCTGTCATTACTAAGGAATCTAAGGAATTTAAATTTATTGATCCATTAAATATTGGGAAAAGCTAGAAATAAGACTTTTGTTTCAAGAATGCAGAAAAAAGTCCATAAAAACCACTGGTTTGGGTTCTATAAGATTTCTTGTGTTGTATGCCTTCTGCTGCTTTTTATTAAATAAAGCCCTAAAGCCTTGTTAGGATGAAAGTGAACCAAACAATAACGATAATACTAATAATAATAATCGCTCACTTTTGAGCATTTATTATATGCCAAGCACTGATCTAAATATCTTTCATCTAACTTAATCCTAGGAAAAACCCTATAAGATTGATACTATTTATTATCCCTATTTAACAAATAAGGATCCAGAGGCACAGAGAGGTGAAACACTTGCCCAATGTCACACAGTTAGTAAGAGTGGAGTGGTTGTGAACCCAAGTAGCTCAAGTCCTGAGTTTGCTCCATAGGGAAGGCAACAGAATGTCGCTACTGTTTTTGGTCAACTTTAAAGAGGCTTTTCTTGTCTCTATTCAAAGCTCTATCACATGGGGCATATGTTGACTCATAACAACCGAACTTATTGAGTCAGGTCTGAAATTTGTCTGCCAAGAAGTTTAACCTCACACTGGAGCCAGGCAGCGTTGTTGGATGAAAAGATCATTCATTTCATGGAGCCTGTATTACCTTTTCTACCTACCAAGCAGTTCTGAGCACAGATGAGCTCAGGTGCTGAATTCCTCTCTCAAGTGAGGATCACACTGGCCTGAGAACTGCTAGTGGTGAATCTCAAGCCCACAGGTCTGGCCAGACTCAGAGACATCAAGGTGATCTTAGTATTTCTCATAACTGACTGAGTCAGAAAACCTAGGCTGCCCTCACTCATCTTTTGACTCCCTAGAAGTAAGTCCTAAAGGCATCCCCAAACTTTTAGGAGGGAGATGATCATATTCTTGTCTACTTAGTACGCATATGCAGTAACTAGCTTTGTGACCTACATAAGCCACATGGCTTCTAGGCCTAGGTTGGCTCAACTGTAAAATAGGGACATATCTTACCTATCTTGTCTGCCAAGAGGCAAGAGGTGGATCAGATGATATTTGAGGGCCTGTCAAGCTCTAAACTGAAAACAAGGGGCAAAGGAGGAAGAGTAAGGGAGGGGGCCCTGTTCAATAGTTTACTCCTCAAAAGCCAGAGTCCCATTTGTTTTGTTAATTCCTGCAGTAACCAGATAACTCCTTCAGTTCATCAGTTCATCTCTAGAGGGAGTGCTTTGCTCCTAACACACCTCCAAACCAGGCCCCACTACTAGAGTTAATAAAGATGGTGTTTAATAAAAAATAAATAAACAAAATAAAAATGAGTTGTTTCAATAGCATCAGAAGAAATTTTTTTTTCAACTGTATCAGGAGAGATTTTTTTTCAATCCAGTCTCGACTACAAATCTTATTAGTAAGAAACTTCGAATAAGAATAAGATATACAGTCATTTTATGGCAAACTATGTATTTCTATCTACCTTTGGAGCAGATTTATCTGCAGTGTTTCAAACATTAAGATAACTAAAAATTTCATATTAATAGCATTTTTTACTGAACTAAATTAGATACTTGGGGTAAAGCCCTTTGAAATAGCATTTCACCTTCAAAATTCAGTCTTCCGTTTCCTCCCCTTCTTTTCCTAGCTCCTCTCTTTTCTTAACACTTAAAGGTAATTAAAAAATTTTAAAAAAAGAAAGAAAGAAAGAAAAAAGATGTGCACACCAGAAGACAGTAACAAAAGAAGATTTTGTTTACTGGCTGTTTTGTTTTACATTTTATTTTCCCATTTTTTACTTTCTTTTTCAGTTTCAAAACAAGCCTCTCTCCACATATATTCCCACCCCCACCCTTTTGCAGAGAGCAGACTTCAAACTTCACTTCTGCTTTCAGGTCTTAAAGAGAAGGGGAGGGCAGGGAGGCAAAAAAGTGACCAACTGAGAGTTATCTCAAAATAAAAATTAACAACAGATTTTCTTATTTCAAAATCCCCACGTTCTGCCAGTTTGAAAATACCTTTCCTCCCCTCTTCTAAGGTTCCCAGACCGTCAGAGTATTTAAGCCACGGTATAAAGGAGGTATCGTGTTGTTTACAGTTCTTCAGTCTGCACTGGGTGCCGTGTGCCTCCCTGAAGCCTCTTAAAAGGTTCTTGCTGTCGGTTAATTTCAGGCTGGAGTTTCCGGAAGAGCATTTTCTTTTCTTAAGGATGAGCGCTCCTTCACCAACTCTTGAACGTTCCTCGGGCTCCTCTTCCCCACTGAATCTCCTCGGGGAGTCAGGTCCTGAGGGACCGTGAAACTGTCCCTCCGCGGCGTGGACACGGGGGTCTCTCTCTCTCTCTGTGCCGAGAGCTCGGGGTTCTCCAGGGGTCCCGGCGCCCCGCAACCGGTCTCACTCCGTGTTGGCGGGGAAAGTGACCGCGGTCATGGAGCGCTCCTCGGTCAGCGTGGTCATGCAGCCCTTCGCCCACGCGACCTGCAGGACTTCTTGTGTCACCTCATAATCCACGACCCGCACGAGGAGGGGTTTGGGTGGGTCCCCCGGAGCTCGGGAGGGAGCGTCTGCACGGCTGCCAGAAATTCGCTTTTCCCGTGGAAAGAGAGGCGAAGGGCAGTCGGGCTCCCGGCCCTGTCCGCCCGCTTTGAAAAGGTCCTCCTCATCGGCCACTTCTTCCCGTGCGGAGTCCCCCTGAGTCCCCAACCACCTCTCCGGGTGCAGAAGAAAGAGCACTTTCTCTCGGACCCAGGAGTCACAGTGCACATTCTCTCCGGCCTCGCGGTGCTCGGGGGCGCCGCCCCGGCTGCTGCTCGCCCCCGCCGCCGAGGGGTTCGGCGCGCCCAGGGCCAGGGGAGCCCCGCGCCCCGCCTCGCGCACAAACGGCCGGGCGCGCCGCACGCTGTGGGGCGAGGCCGCGAGATTCGGAGCCCCGCGGGGACCCGGGGCCCCCATCCCGGGAGGAGGGCCATTCATCCGGTGGGTGTTCCGCCGGTTCTCGCAGCGAACGGCAGCGAACGCCAGCCGAGCTCTGGAAAGCGCGCGACAGCCAGTCGACCGTGGGCGTGGCCTCCTCGCGCCCCGCCTCCCGGGCCTGGGACTGTCCCCGCTCCCTCCAGTCCGCACCTCGCACCTCCCTCCCTCTCTCGCGGCTTTCGGGCCTTTTAAAGGCGAAAAACCTCACTTCCCCCGCAACCCCACGATCGCCCCTCCTCTTCTTACCTGCGATCCTAGACCTGCGGCCGTGGTCTCATTTCTGAGTCTCTCCCCTTTCTCTTCTCAGTTCTATCCTAGTTTCCAGCCCACCACCGTTTGTCTCTAAACAACAGGAGACACCCTTGCACTGCACACACACCCGCACTGCCCCACGAAATGCCCAACACAGTGTATGCCTTCTTTCCAAGGACTCTCCTTGGAGTGAAGGAACAAGGAAGTTTAAAAAAAAAAGAAAGAAAGTCTGATTTAATCAAGTTCTTCGGATAAAAGTTTCCGTGTCCACTCCGAATCCACCCTCACCAACCTACCAAGATTATCGAATGTAGATCAAAAGCATCTGATTGGGAAAGTTGAGTCCTTTGGGAAAACGCCTGTGTATTGTTTGTTGTTCTTCGTTGGAATGCGGGAATCAGTAAGACAATGGTCACACCGGTCTTCATTTTGGTTTTGGCCATGCTTGTCCAAAGGGGCATTAGTGCCTTTGATCAAACGGAAATAAACAAAACCAAACCGCTACAAGAACTTAAGGAGGGCTTCCCTGATGGCACAGTGGTTAAGAATTTGCCTGCCAGTGCAGGGGACACGGGTTCGAGCCCTGGCCCAGGAAGATCCCACATGCCGCGGAGCAACTAAGCCCGTGTGCCACAACTACTGAGCCTGCACTCTAGAGCCCACGAGCCACAACTACTGAGCCCACGTGCCACAACTACTGAAGCTTGCACGCCTAGAGCCCGTGCTCCACAACGAGAAGCCACGACAATGAGAAGCCCGTGCACCGCAACGAAGAGTAGCCCCTGCTCCCGCAACTAGAGAAAGCCCACGCGGAGCAACGAAGACCCAACGCAGCCAATAAATAAATAAATTTATTAAAAAAAAAAAAAAACTTAAGGATTTAAAATTTTGTGTTCGGTTTTAAAATTTCCCCTTTCACTACTCCCCTACCTCCCTCACCCCCTCCCCTACACACACACACACACACCCCTCTTTAACCCCAGAAGTTAAAAAAATATATATATATGGATCTCTGGGTAGGCTTTCAGAATCTCTCGTTGCCAGGCCCTCTGACACACTTAACTTTGCCTGAGGGTAATGCGGAAAGCTAGCTAACAGAAAAAAGGGAGCTTAGTTTGTGATTTCCAGTTTGTCCTCGGTTACAGGTCCTTGCTTTATTAGAAAGTGTTCACTTTTCCTGTCTACTTTAGAAAAAAATGACTGCAATGGTGGAAATTTCTGCCCGTACTTTGAAGGACCAAGTAGTATGGTGAAAGATATTTTGGAAAGAGAGGACCTTCTGATGTCTGACAAGTCACTAAAAAAAAAAAAAAAGTGTACAAGGGGTGAGAAAACCTGGGTCATACCTGGCTGACTGGATGCCTGACCTTGGGCCAGTTACTGCTAAATTACAATTAACTAAATTTTTCGAGTGTATTAGGCAAGAATTGCTCTAAGCATTCTATATATTTAAACTCATTTATTCTTTTTTTTAAAAATAAATTTCTTTATTTCTTTTTGGCTGCGTTGGGTCTTCGTTGCTGCGCGCGAGCTTTCTTTAGCTGCGGTGAGTGGGGACTACTCTTTGTTGCGGTGCGAGGGCTTCTCATTGCAGTGGCTTCTCTTGTTGTGGAGCACAGGCTCTAGGCATGCGGGCTTCAGTAGTTGTGGCTCTCGGGCTCTAGAGCGCAGGCTCAATAGTTGTGGCACACGGGCTTAGTTGCTCCGAGGCATGTGGGATCTTCCCCGACCAGGGCTCGAACCTGTGTCCCCTGCATTGGCAGGCGGATTCTTAACCACTGCGCCACCAGGGAAGTCCAAACTCATTTATTCTTCACAACAAACTAAGGAAGTAGCTCTATAGTCTCCTTGAGAACTCTGAAGAACAGGGAGGTTAAGATCAAATACCAATAAACAGTGGAGCCAGGATTCTCACAAGTTTAAATGTTTGGTCCCATTTTAAATGACCTTCCTATTTTTAAACCTATGACTTCATGTTCTTTTCTCTTCATTTACTTAACCAGGAATCACTGAGTGTGTGCTAAATGTCAGCTACTGTTCTAGGTGATGGAGGAAAGAAGCTGAATTGCTTGTCCTGTTGGAATTTTCATTCTTTACATCAGTTACATACATCAAATCCTCTGTTCAAACGTAGGAGATAATAAGCTAACTTTAACGCACATGAAAATCAACTGCAGGCTAATGCCCTAAACTACTCTCAAGGATTCTGCTCTTATAGGTTTCGGGGAGGGCTTAGAATGTGGATTTTTAGCAAGACCCTCAGCAATTCTGATGCTAGTGGTGCATGGACAACATTATAAGAAACATTACCAAAGATAATACTCTAGACCATAGGTAAACTCTAGGCCGTTTTTTGCTGCTTTCATGTGGCAATAAGAACACTGTGTTTTCCTTCCTTGCAGGAATATTGGGAGAATTCCAATGAAGGTGCCTGTATTCTGAGGGAAGTATAATGTAAACCACAAGATTTATTGCTTTCAAATTTTCATGCCAGTGGGGGTTGGGTGAGGGATTAGAGTAGGCATGGGGAATGGGGAAAACCTATTTGCTGAGGAGTGAGCCTGACTCATCCACCATAAAGCACCTGCATTTCTAGATGTCAAGAAGTTGTGTATTAATGCATAAAAGAATGTTAAGAGTAAATGCCAAATAAATTAAACTTCAAAGAGATAAAGTCTAAAAAGAACATAAAACAAAGAAATAGACAGCTTGCCTTCAGGATAGTGGTGTCTGCTATGCTTTAATATCTCACAGTGCATAAAAGCCTGATAAAGGGTGCTGATAAAGTGAACCCATTTACTTCCCCTCTGAATTGCCTACTACCAACTCTAATTTAAGGAAAGGAGGCTTTGTCATAAGGATATTAGGAGCTGACAGATTTGTTGGGAAAGTGGGAATACCAGACTTTAAAACAGGTAGAAATCAAAGCTGTTGCCGAGGGAATAAGGAGTTGGTACAACAGGAACAGATTTCTCCGCTGGGCAGAATGTACTCCAACTCTCTCACTTGTCCCTGTGGCACTTACTCAGGCGTCAAATTCCACTCAGAAGTATCCAGCTGGCTCAGTTTATGCAACCTGCTTACCCCTTTACAATACAGGACAGTAAAAGAAAAGGTACAGTCAAAGAAGCCTTTGGGGGATCCCCTTGGCTTCTGTAATGGAAAAGCAAACAGCTGGACTTACCACCTAATAAAACTGTATGATAGGGAAAGGTAACATTCCAAAAAAGAAGTCAGGGTGTTGTTAAGAATTTTTTTTAAATTGCACTAATGTCTATCACACTAACTATTATAAACAGAGTGTGGATATGGGAGTGACAGATAGGGTATTCTGGATAAGGCCACATTATGAGCAATGGTGCAATGGTGAATATGGAGGCACGTGTAGAGAATAGTTTTGTCCTTGACATTTCTCTTCTCTCACGTCTAAAACACTCTCCATGATTTTATCCATCCCATGGCTTCAACTGCAACCTGTACTCTGATGATTCTCCAATTTATATCTCTATTATAGACCATGATGCTTATTTCCAGACTTGTGGTAGATTGTATTATTGTCTCAAATTATTTATTTCCTCATCCTGAAAGAAGATCATACTTCCAGGCTTGTGTACCACATGACTTGCAATGCTCCTTATTCTCATACACTTCTCTACCCCACTGATGTTGACTTTGGCCATGTGACTTGCTTCAGCTTAAACAGGTGTGACGTTGGATGCATCTGAGCAAGAAGGAAGAGTCATTGCAAGGTTGGCCCTGGGCAGGCCCCAATCAGAGCTACCATCTTTGCTGTGATCTGGGAATGAAGACAGTACATGGGACACAGCTGACTGGAATCCAACAAAGTTACAGCAGCTGATACATATTCTAAGCAAGAAACAAACTTTTGTTATAGTAAAACAATGAAATTTGAGGGTTGCTTCCTACCACAGTCTAACCTGAGTTAAACCTGAAAAATGTTTCTGTTCAATTTTCTATTGGACACCTCTTTTGAATGTCACTTGAGAACTAAAATGTTGCCTGCCATATTAGTAAACAAAGGATGTTGCAGCCATCAAGCCATTACATTACAGCTGTCCAGACTGTGGGCCCTGAGGGAACTCAGGATGGAGGCAAAGGGGCTGCCCACTTCAAGCCCATCTAGCCATCAGCCCCAGCAGTCGCCCCCGACGGTGCGCCTAAGGAAACTCAGAATGAGAAAGCATAGGATAACTGCCCCAGATAGCTAACTGGACCCAGATAGCTGGGGTGCATAGCACAGGGATGATTTCAGTAAGCCCAGACTCCTGTATCTTCCCAAACATAGAGAAGCGCTAAACTTAACTTGAGATACCCGATTTTCTTTTATTAACAATAATCTGTTGATATTTCAACTACCTGGTTTTGTTGCAAAAACTCCTATATATCCTGGCTTCCTCCCTCTCACCCCCCGTCCTCTTCGGAGCAGTCTCTCAGTGTTATTTGAGATGCTGTCTCCCACGCTTGAAGTCCTAAGAATGTCCGCCGAATAAAACATAACTCTCAACTTTTATGTTGTACTTTTCTTTTTTCAGTCAACACACTCTAAACCTAAAATACCTAAAACTGAACTCATTATGTATTCTCTTAAATCAGTCCCCTCTTTCAAGTGTTCCTTATCCCAAGGATTAGCTTGACTACCAATTCTACTGTCTTCCCTTTCCCTCAGCGGCTAGACCCACCCCACATATCTAATATTTAACCGAGTGTTGATGTGTGTGTATGTGTGTATTTCCTCTCTGTCCCTACCTCTCCAATCCCCACAGCTACAAAAATAAAGTCAGACCCTTAGGCATGACATAAAATATCTTCATAATCCTACCCCAGCCTATCACTGTTTATAGTTTAATGAATAAATGAAAAAAGAAACAAACAAGCCACCTAAATGAATACAAAGTGCAAGTCTGAGACTAGGGTGAGGTTATTGTGTATAAATAAAATCCAGCCTGATTATGGATAGACCTTGAAAACTACGAGCCTTTTAGAAGAGATTCTAATCATATTTCCTTTGACAACTAAGGTTCTCGGGACCTGAAGAACTCAGACCCTGCAAAGAAAATCTACACTGGACTGAGTCAGGTGACTTTGATGGGCCGTGTTATCTTGGGCAAGTCTCCCAATGCCTCCAAATCTATGTTCTTATCTGCAAGGTATAAATAATACCTGTCCTGTGTGCTTCCCAGGGTTTTTGTGGAGGTCAAATGAAACAATTCTTCTGGTAACACTTTGAAACTATGAAACTTGCAAAATATTTTAAATTTATTTTTTTTAAGTTCATTATTGTTTTTTAGAACTGGGAACCCAAACCACACTTTTTAATGAAATCCTTAGGGAAAGATGCACAAGTCAAGGGCTGGAGCTAGACAATAAGCACCAGACCCATAATCTTAGAATAGAGGAGCTAATGTTACTAGCTATAAATTGGAGAAAAAAGAGGAAGAGAGGGAATGTGGCAGTTCTGGGGATATCAAGCAGCTTAGCCCAGTGGCCTGAGATAAAATGGAAACTGAGGCAAATTTTTTAAAAAGGAGTCTTTGTTTTAAATTTTGTATTACCAAAGGGTGTGTTCCTGGGAGAAATAAAAAGAGGCTTAGTTTACCTAACATGTGGCCCTGAGACTAACTTGCTATATATGTATGATATTTTTTGAATGAAGCATTTAAGCACATTGCCTTTTCACTCCACAGAGAGTTGGCGACCCTTAAAAGATGTCGGCCAGGCACTTTGAAAGGACAAAGAATGCTAGGTGTGCCAGTCAGCTGCAAGAGATGATGCATGCAGCACTCTGAATAGTAGCTGCATAAAGGGGATTTTTAAACTATAATTCATTGTCAGCTGCCTGCATTATCCAACATTTTAAAGTATATTCATCATCATCGTCTCCTGTCAGAGATTAGGATTTAAGACCAGGCTCTTTCATTGAGTATGAGTAAACAACTTATTAAACAGGAAATTTTGTCATTAGTAATTGAGTTGGCATTTTATGATGATAATAAAGAACCAGTGTTCTTTATCCTACATTCATCTTCAGCATAAACAAAATTTGACTTGTTCAACAGCAGCCCATACTACTATTCCAGAGATAATTCAATCTTTGACTCAATATGGGTGAATTAATACTTATGAAATACTTCATATAAAATAATCACTCAGGTTAGTAAAATAAAGGTCATGATCTTAATATACCCAATCTTGATTAGTTTATAATAAAACATTTTTAATGGGGCAAGGCAATTTTTCTTCCCATTACGTTATTTTATTAACCAATGTGCATGTGATCAGGTATGGGGTATAACAACTGTAGAAATCCTCAGTGATGTTTTACATCTAGAGAGATTTCATTCCCCAAATATCTAGCTGTTATAATTTGCTACGTTTTATCAACAAGCAAAGAGTGGCTGGAAAATACTGAGTCTCTCATTTAACAAGTCTGCAAACGAGTTGACCTGGAATGTCTAGGAACTCAAAGAAACTGTTAGTAATAATCTCTCGTTACCTCTTACTCATACTTCATAATTCATCCCTCCAGGGCAAGGCTTAGACAGAATGGTGTAGTAGGTTAAACTGATCATTAGTAACCCCACTGCTTATCTCTACTCCCCCTTCTTTCTCAACTCTTTTACTGAGGACAATCTTATGTTATTTTCAAAGCCATAAATTCATTAAGAAAGGCATGGAATTTAGCCCTCCTTCAGTTTAATACTCCTGATAGGTACCCTTTCCTCCTTTCCTCTGACCATGCTTTGTGTCTCTTTTGCCTCTTCTCTGCACTTTCTCCTCCTTTTTTTTTTTTTTTCTGGTCTTTTATGCAGTTCCTTCCTTTCTTTCTATTGTGATATAGTGCAGAATTAGAGAGCGTGAGTGATGGAGCCAAACCCCCTGGATTTAATATCTACCTTTGCCATATATTAGCTGAACGACTTTAGGCGGCCTACTTAACCTTTTTCTTACCTTAGTTTACCCATCTGAAAACTGGGGGTAAGAACAGTACCAATCCCATAGGGTTGTTGTTGGGAGCAAATGATTTAATATATTTAAAGCCTCTAGAACAGTGCCTGCCACATAGTAGATGCCATTTCCTCTAGAATGAATGAAGGCAGGGATTTTTAAAAATTTTGTTCACCGCAATGTAACTATCACTGTTGTATCTCCAGTACCTAGACCAGTGCCTGATACCATTGCTGAATTAATTAATTTTCTATTTCTACTGTGTTTATCTTTCAGTGTTTTTCTTTGGAGCTCTGCTTCTTCTTTCTTCCCTCCTCTCAGGTTTCCATCATCTATTGCTCACCTAAATTGTCTCCTATGGCTCTGGGTCTAAGGTTTTTGAGTAGAGTTAAACATCACAAATTCAACATTTATCAGTAATTATTAGTCACGGAGTTTCCAATGAAAAGGGAAAGAAGAACTCTTGAGTCAAGGAAAACTGAGAATAAAATAATACTTTAAATACAATATTTTACATGAAATTTGTGGTGACCTGTGTTTGTCATTTATACATAGGTTAATAAGCTGCCTGTAAAAATCTGCCACTTTCTACCATTAGTTTTATTTTGATTCAAACGTAAAAATATTTAAAAGAAGAGTGTAATAAACAGCTGTTGTTCACCTGGATTCACTGATATTTTATCATATTTGATCTCTCTCTGTCTTTACACACACACACACTATATAGACATTCCTTTACTAGGAATTATTTGAAATTAAGTTACAGATATCATACTTTACTGCTAAATACTTCAGCATGCATCTTAACAAAATAAATGCCACCACATTACCAATATCGTACTTAAGAAAATTAGCATTAATTCGATAGTATTGTTTAATGTATCATAATAAATTTTTCCCAATGGTCTACAAAATGTGTGTTTTAGAGTTTGTTCCTCTGATCCAGAATTCAATAAAGGTTCATGAGTCGCAGGTGATTCAGTTTCTTAGTCTCCTAAAATCTAGAATGAAGCACTCACATCTTTTCTTCCCACCCTTGATATTAACTTTTTTGAAGAGTTCAGGCCAATTATCTGATAGAATGTTCCATCCACAATTTGGATTATTCTGATTCTTCCCTTATGATTAGATTCAGGTTACGCAGTTTTGGCCAGAAATCTACATGGTGATATATTGCACTTCTCACTGCACTGTATCAGAAGGCACACAATGTTGGGTTCTTCCACTGTGGCTCATGCTAAGTTTGACCACTTGGTAAAGATGGTGACCACCGGTCATCTCCATTATACAGGTCCATTTTACCCTTTACAATTTGTAAGTAGTAATAATATTAAATAAATTTTATTTAATATTATTTAATAATAATTCTTGCTTGAGTTAATTCTTAAATTGGAGATTGCAAAATGTCAACTTTCTAATTTGTCATTCCTTCTACATTCCTTAGTAGGTATTCTTCTGTAAAGAAGAGCTTTTGTTTGCCAGACCACCTCGTTTTCATATCATTGTGGATTCAAGGATTTTTTAAAAAAATTCATGTTATAATCCACTGCATTATTGTTATTTTCGATGCTGTTATATATGGTATCAAATTTGCCAAGTAGGAAGTTCGTTGTACCAGTTCTGTTTTCTTTTGACATGACCAATTTTTTTTTTTTTTAATTGAACCCGGGTCCTTGGCAGTGAAAGCGTGGAGTCCTAAGCACTGGACTGCCAGGGAATTCCCAACATGACCACATTTAGTCTTGAGCATTTCCTTACTTTCTTGCCCAAGGTGTTCTTTCCTTTTCTTCTTTCCTTTTCCTGTTCTTCAGCCTTTTCTCCAAGAGTTCTATTTTCCCTGAAAGGTATTTACGAAGATCTGACTATCAGGGATGATCATTGAGTGTTGTTACTTGTAGCCCTTTTCAGTCAACAGAGCCAAAGAATAGATGTTATATTTAATCCCAGGTTCCTACACTGTTCAAAAGTCAAAACAATATAAAAGGTACATATTCGGGGAAGTCTTATTCCCATCCCTAACTCCACTACTAATAAGTCACTTAAAAAATAGTTTCTCGTTTAATCTTCCTGTGTTTCTGTTTGCAAAAGTAAGAAAAGTTAGCAGAGATCTATTTGATATACATTAATTTTCTCATTCTTTCTTACATACTCTTGTACATGTAGCTTTTTTTTCCACTTAAAAACGTATCATGGAAATTACCTCAAATTACATCACAGAGAACTTCCTTGTTGCTATAAGTGCTTCATTGTGTAGATGTGTCGTAATTCATTCACCTGGACTTTGAAGGATGGAAATTTAGGTTGTTTCTAAAAGTTTGATATTACACATAATATGGGAGTGAATAACCCAGTGCAAACACTGGTTTTATATTTGTGGAGGAATCCTCAGGGTAAATTTCTGGAAGTTGAATTGCTTGTGTAAATGCATATGTATTGTATTAGACTCTGGTACTGAATTCCCCTCACTGGAGTTGTAACTTTCCTACTCCCACTACCAGTATATGAGTATGCCTATTTTCTACAGCTTCAAACTTGGGTTCTCAATATTTTTTAAAAGTATTGCATGACAGTTTAATCACACTTTTTTTTGAGTGAAGTTAAGCATCTTTTCATATGTTTAAGGGTCATTTTGTTTTTCTGTGAACTAACCATGTCTCTTGCCCATTTTTCTATTGGATTTGAGTATATTTTTTTTTTCTCCTCTCAGTGTTAAGGGCTCTTTATATTTTACAGAAAATAGTTCTCTATTTGTGATATAAATTGCAAATAGTTTCTCCTAGTGTGTAATTTATATTTTGACGCTAGATCTTTTGCCACTGAGAAATTACACACATGCACACATACATATGTATTTTATCAAACTTAATATTTTTCTAAATTTTATTACTTATGAATTTGGAAAGCCTTTCCTTATACCCAGATTATAAAGGAACCAACCAATGTTTTCTTCTAGTATTTGTATGACTTTTCTTTTTAAAGTCTTTATTTATTTATTTATTTATATCTTGGATCAATTTGGAGTTTATTCTTGTATAGGTATGAAATATGAGTTTAATTTAATTTTACTTTTTTTCAGATTGCTATCCATTTGTCTCACTGCCACTTATTTAAAATTCCATCTTTACCCCAATGACTTGAGATGTCACTTTGATCTTACTTTAAACTTTCCTGTGTACTTGTTATTTCTGGACCTTTTCTTCCCCTGACTTTGTTCTGCACAATCATGTACCATTACTACACTTTATATAAGTTTTGTAGTATGTTTTAATGTTTGTGGGGTTAATCTCCCCTTTTAACCTATTTTCTTTTCCTGAAATTTGTATTGTTATTTTTGCATATTTATTTTCCACGTTCTTAGTCTCAGGAATCTGATAAAAGGAAATAGTCAAAAATGCAGCAGAGAGACTTCCCTCGTGGTCCAGTGGTTAGGACTCGGCACTTTCAGTGCTGGGGCCTGGGTTCAATCCCTGGTCCGGGAACTAAGATACCATAAGCTGCACGGCGCAGCCAAAAAAAAAAAAAAAAAAAAAGCAAAAATTCTAATGGGACAACTAGAAACATATCAAGTGCTCGCTTTGGGAAATAATCTAGAACTAAAATCTGACATCTAGTGTTCACTGCAGTAACTGCATGGTACTAACTAAAGTCTGACAGTCTTACTGGATTATAAGCAATGTCTTTTAACAGTGTTTAAAACCTAGAGTATATTTTGCCTTGGAAACAGATCTGTTAGAGGGAGAGAAAGCCGCACATCAATTAGGAAGAAGAATACCCGGATGTTCGCTATTTTTGTTTGTAATTTTTAAAATCACAAGAGCCAGAATAAGGGGGAGTGAACAAAAGTTCACTCAAGAAAATAAAGTTCACTCAAGAAGTGAACAGGGACTTCCCTGATGGTCCAGTGGTAAAGAATCCGCCTTACAATACAGGGGACTTGGGTTTGATCCCTGGTCAAGGAACTAAGATCCCATATGCCACGGGGCAACTAAGCCCCGCACCCCTCAACGAGAGCCCACGTGCCTGCAAACTACAGAGCCCACGCACCACAACTAGAGAGAGAAAACCCACACTCCTTAACGAAGATCCCTTGTGCCTCAACGAAGACCTGACGCAGCCAAATAAATAAATAAAAATAATAAATAAATAATTTAAAAAGAAGTGAACAAAATTGGAACAGGGCTGGAACACACATGCCACCAGCACTGCTGAGGTTGGAGGGGGTAAAGAAAAGAGGAGAGGCTGGGAGTGGCTTCTTTCTCTCTTTCACCTCATTGCTCAGGTACAGTAAGATCAGAAAAAGCAAAGGGCTGTCGGCAACTGGGTTTTATAGCTGTTGCCAAGATTTCTATCAGAGATTGAGAAACATGGGTGAATAGAAACTTGGGGAAAGAGAATTAGGCTGTTAATGTTACCTATACTGACACAACAATCCCTCCGTCTGCATTTTTTTTTTACTATTTTTGTTTTCCCCAACTAAAATGATTTTAATGCTAACATCCCAGGTTAGAAGGGAGAAATCATCTTTGTAGTAGGTGCTGTGCTATTCCATCGGCTGTGTTTTACTTTCAGTTTTATTTTTTCCCTGTTCCTAGTGCTTACTGGGATTAGGGAAAATGGATACAAAACTTTAGGTATTATCACAGACAACTTACAGAAATTTAATTTATAGTTCTTTCATGTTTTTTTCTCAAAATTTAAATCACCCAACAAAAATTCGTGATGAAAAATGCAAAATGAGTAGAAACAAAACTTGTGTTATTAAATGAGATTCTATTCTAGAGGATGTCTAAATGTCCTCCGAAACTGCCCTGCCTTGTCCTGCTCCCAAAGTCTGAGCAGACTGAAATCTCCATTCTTCCTCTGTATTTCCCCTCAGTGAGTCTTAGGCAGAGTGAACATTCATCCTCACTAAATACAGACAATTGCAAAACCCAGTTCGCATCCACCCAGAGCCGACAAGTACATGTCTCTGGAGAGTTGAGCATGTTGCCTGTACTGGGTCCTCAGAGAGTTCCTAGCTGCCTGAGAGGCCAATTAGCATAATAATTCAAAGTACAGGCTTCAGAATCTGACAAACTCAGGCTCTGATCATGACTTAAAATCTGCATAACCTTTGATGCCTCATAAAACCCCCGAGCCAGAACTCCGACAATAAGATAAATCACACACACACACACACACACACACACACACACACACACACACACACGTACACAAAAGTATATATAAAATTTGGCACAGGGCTTCCCTGGTGGCGCAGTGGTTGAGAGTCTGCCTGCCAATGCAGGGGACACGGGTTCGAGCCCTGGTCTGGGAAGATCCCGCATGCCGCGGAGCAAATGGGCCCGTGAGCCACAACTGCTGAGCCTGCGCGTCTGGAGCCTGCGCTCCACAGCGGGAGAGGCCGCGGTGGTGAGAGGCCCGAGCACCACGATGAGGAGTGGCCCCCGCTTGCCACAACTGGAGAAAGCCCTCGCACAGAAACGAAGACCCAACACAGCCATAAATAAAAATAAACAACAAACAAACAAAAATGGCTCTAAGAATAAAGTCTTAAAAAAAAATTTGGCACAATTATCAGCATGTAGTTAAATGTTAAGTAAACAGTAGGCACATTATTATTAGTAAGACAATAAGGCACAGGGCTATAATAATGATGCCATGTACCACCTGGGAGTAACCCTCAGTTATCAATGCTAAAGATAATGAGAATCCCTGGGGCAGAAACTAGACCACATTCTCCTGAGAGATTTATGGACTCCAGTTACTTAGACCTCTTCCCTCTGGCACCAAGGATAAGTCTCTAGGTAACAACTGGCTCATGGTGACCTAAACATATTGTCACTCCCAAGGAATCATACTTTTTTATTAAAACAAAGCTCTCCTTCAGCCAGTTTGTTTACTTTTCTAAGAATAAATACCTAAAATTTAGATTTCCTCTAATCTTTGTAGTTGGGATTTTTGTGACCTCCATGGGGTAAGAAACCAATATTTTCTATATGGCTAAGTCAACTTTATCCAGACTAGATAAATCCAACCATTGTGTTTGTGTCTGCTTTTATTGCAGATAGAAGAAAATAGCTTGTGATGTTTATCTCTTCCTTTATTGTCCTTGAAAGATATGCATACACAATCAATTGGAACCCAAATTAAAACAAAAATTCTGACAAGGATAAAAGACTAATAAGAGTATTGATTTTAATCATTTAATCAATTTAATCATTTAAATTTCCTTTACGAAAAAGATACGTGACTTAGAAAAAAATAGGTTGAAATCAAAATAACACTGTTCTGGCTAGGCCTCTAGCACTGATTATCTATATGATCTCGAAGAAGTCATTTATTTTCTTTGGCCCGTAAATCTTCATATGTAATGAGAGAATTAAAGTTTATCTTATCAAAATTCTCTGAGTATGTACATATGCATACAGAAATATGAAATAAATGTAAATATATGTGTATGTATGTTTACACGTGCATTTGCATATCCAGATTCACACCTACATATGCATCTTAGTTTCCCATGAGAAAGCAGATTATAAACAAGGGGGCTGGAATAGGTGATAGGCAATGTCCAGTCCTATGCCGACATCATCTGTTTTGAGCTTTTTTAAAAAAATTTTTATTGATTTATTTGTTTTTGTTGTTTTTTTGTTTGTTTCTAGCTTTTAAAATGCCCATATCTTCATTCCTCCATCCAAGGCAACTGAGAAATGGAAACTTGTTAGCAGTACAAATTCTCAGGCCTGACCTCGGACTTACTGAATCAGGGGCTGTGGGGAGAGGCTCAGCCATCTGTGTTGCAACCTGCCCTCCGGGTGATTCTGAAGGGCACTAAAAGGTGAGAACCACTGCATTCAAACATTCCCAGGGAAGAACTATAGGCTAGAGTCCTAGGCAGAAGTGGAGAGACAGTAATTAAAGGGAAAAAAGCAGGATATTCTACAGAGAACTTGAGTCACAGGTGGTAGGAAGAGTTTGGGGAAACAGCAGTGGCAGGCACAGGGGAGCATTATTTGGGGTCATAGGGAACTGGCGCGGTAGTGGGACAACCGAGCAGAAGCCCAAGCAGCAATAAGGAAGCAGTAGCCACATGCTCCCATGTTAAATCACTTGTTCTCATGCAGTCATTTCTGCTCCTTTGCGAAGACCCGCTGACTTTAGAACCTTCTTCCTACAGTGGATCGCAAAGGAGGATAATTATCTTGTTTTTAGCCATAGCTGTCTGTGACCCCTATAGTCATTACTGTAGAAACTTGAGACAGGGAGAGTTAGGCATTCCCAGCCTAACCCTGCTTGTCTTCTGGTCCTTTTCAAAAATTTAAGGTTCTCCTGATTCTAGTTTTAATTTTTCCCCTCATTGACAGCTAAGGAGCATGTGTTATGTTCAGAAAAAGGAAGAAAATTCCTGGAGTTCTAATGGGCTAGGGGTGAACTTGCCCAGAGAAAGCTGCAGGGGTGAGGATAAGCCTATAGAATCGACAAGGCAAGAACTCGGCTTGGATGCTGTTTAGGAGGCTAATGGAGAACACGTTGTCATCCAGGACATTGCCCTGAGAGGGGAATCCAGCGTGAGGGCCACCAGCCGGCTGTAACCTTTCCTGCGAAGCTCTGGCAGGGTGTAGCCACGGCACATGGTGGCAAACTGGTCTGTGACAGACCAAGACACGGGGTTCCCCTTGTCATCATTGACACACACTCGGGAAGCAGGAGAGGAGGTTGGCAATATACCAACGACACTGTTCATTGCCACCCCAAGACCAAGTCCGGTTGAGTAGATAAGCATCAGCAACTCTCAGGTAGGTTAGTCGTGGGGAAGAACTCATTCTCGAAGAAAATGACATGAGAAGAAATATGAACTCAGTATCTCGGGACCACAAACAACTACTTCTCTTTTTATACCGACTCAAACTGAGAAATCATCCTCGAGATAGTGCCTTGCAAATACCAGAATATTTTCAATGAATTAGAATCAGTCACTCACCACTTATAAACATCTTTTAGGGTTTCATTTCTGATAAGACACAACACTCATTATATTAGATTTAAGTCTTTCCTTCCAATTTTATGCCCCTTTGTTATTGTCCTCAGAATAGATGAAGGTAAGTATTTCATTTTTCTGTAAAACAGATCTCAGACTTGATCTTATTAACTCCTGAAACTGCTGACACCCTCTCTGAGGGCCTTAAACAAGTCCAGATTCTTGGGCCCCTAATCGTTTCCTTGGTAAAAATAAACGTTTTAGGATAGAATTTCTATCTTTATGCATCCGTGACCAGAAAAAGAAATACAAATTTCTTAATATTCTAGGCATACGTAGAGGCTCAAGAAATGCTAGCTCTTCCAGACCTTTCCCTAAAAGGTCTGGAAAAAGGTTTAAAAACCCATGACATTAAGATTAAAAAAAAAAAAAAAGAAAGAAAGAAAAGATAGAAATTGGTGCAATTTCTGAGAACTGAGATGGATTACTTAGTTGCAAGTCTCTGGGGCTGGTTGTGCTTCCAAATTTGCTTTCATTCTTGAAATTATCAGTATCCTAAGACCATCCCCACTTAAAAGACTGGTAATGTCATTCTCACTATGTCCTTCTTTATAAAGAACACGTTGGTATTTTCTTTTTATTAGCGGTTCTGCAGTGTTAGCTCACATTCCAGGCATTCCGTGGACTCTGGCACTGGGTCACTCATCTAACAACTAAGCAGGGGGAAAGAATAAATAAATACAAGCAATAACGGGCTCAATAGGCTTTCTCATTTAATTCTTGAAAATAAACTTCAAAACACTAACACGTGTTTCAGGAGTGACAGTGGAGACTATGACCTTGTATGTGAAGGGCAGATATCCAAAATAAGGTGTCCAAATTTGGGTAATGATGTAGGTGTTAAAGACAAACTGTCAGACTTCCCTGGTGGCACAGTGAATAAGAATCCACCTGCCAATGCGGGTTCGAGCCCTGGTCCGGGAAGATCCCACATGCCGCGGAGCAACTAAGCCCATGCGCCACAGCTACTGAGCCTGCGCTCTAGAGCCCGCGAGCCACAACTACTGAGCCCACGTGCCACAACTACTGCAGCCCACGTGCTGCAACTACTGAAGCCCCTGTGCCTAGAGCCCGTGCTCCACAACAAGAGAAGCCACCACAATGAGAAGCCCGCGCACCACAACAAAAAGTAGCCCCCGCTCGCCGCAACTAGAGAAAACCCGCATGCAGCAACAAAGACCCAACGCAGCCAAAAATAAATAAAAATAAAATAAATTAATAAAAAAAAAAAACAGACAAACTGTCTAACTTCCTATGCAGAAATAAATCTGATTTTAAAAAGCCTGACTGGGGATCGAGGAAAATTTAAAACAACATCTCAGGGATAGGACAGTAAACAGACTGTGGGAAACTCTAAAACTCTAAAGGACAAATAGCCTGATCTTTTTTACTTCCTAGCTCTATCACCACTTACTATTTGAGTGATCTTAAAACAAAGTTACTTAGCTTCCTTTGTCTCTGATTATGCAGGATGGGAATAACAGTGATTGCTATGAAGTTTAATCCCCATAGGGTTGTTACTAGGATTAAACATTGGTATAAATGCATGTATACATGTAATGGGCTTAGAATAGCGCCTGGCATATAGCACATATCAATAAATATCAGCCATTTTAACCATTGTTATTTTTGTTATACTGCACTGTCGTTCCATTTGAAAACTTACCTTAATTTTAAGGACCTCCTTGGAGGTGGAAATGGCTAAAACTGGCTAGGGCACATTTGTTTCTACTAGTTAAAAAAGGAAAAACGTCCATGTAAAAAAAGTACTCTATGGTAGTTTTATTGTATTTGGAAAACGTCCCTCCTTCATCTTCCTCTTTGTCCAATTTTAACAAGTATAACCAGTCTTTGGATATGGTTATAAACAGCTGTCACTTTAATGAGGAGACAAACACCCAAGGCAAGAGAAAGTGGTTGTGTGGTGGTTAAGTAGTGAGAAATACATTCAAGGGTGGCAACTCTTAACGAGAAAACTAGTTAGAACAGAAAAATGTATCAGTCACTTTGGACAGAATAAAGCACAAATGGGAAATTTGAATTTCTCTCTGCTTTTGCTTTCCTTCTTTCCTCTCTCTTTCTTAAAGCTGAATATTTCTTGACAATGAATGAAACCTGAGAGGATTTAGGATACTTATGTTTGGAAACTAAGCCAACCTAAATGATTCAAATATTAATGCTGACAGGTGCACCTACATTTATTTCTGGTAAATAGAGAATGCCAAGAAATTCTGTCCAAATGAAAGAAAGTAAATCCCTTAATTTTAGGTTGCCGGGCAGGTGTCTCATATTTAAGCAAAACCTGTTTGTTAAACATATGCCCAACTGAAAGTTGGAGAATGGTAGAACCCATATAAAATAATGATTTTAAATGACTAGCAGTAAACTGTGTTTCTGTAACATCTGTACAGGCTGCCTTCCCCCCCCCAAATTACACCATTTTCCCTCCTTCCTTCAGCAGCATTATTGGGGACCCATTTTCATGTATGTTCAGCGACTTTCCCTTTCAGCCTTTTTCAATCTTTTCCAATCTGATAGGTGAAAAAGTTTTGCTGTTTTAATTTGCATTTACATGATTATTTTAAGGTTGAAAATCTTTCAAGTACTTACTGGCCATTTATGTATTTTCTTCTGAGAATTGCCCATTTTCCTATTGGTATTTAATCTATTTTTTACTGGTATTTTAGAGCTCTTTATGAATAAAGATATTATTTTTGTTTTATATATGCTATAGATATTTTTCAGTCTGTGCTGTGTCTTTGGCCTGGTTTTTTAATTTTTATTTTAAAAAGTTCAGTTTTATGTAATGATCTATTAATTTATTTTCTTTATGGTTTTATCTCTACTTATATGAGACAAAACCATGTGTGTCTCTGTTTATATGAATAATACAGGCATACCTCAGAGATACTGCAGGTTCAGTTCCAGACCACCACAATAAAGCAAATCTCGCAACAATTTTTTGGCTTCACAGTGAATATGAAAGTTTAGTGTATGACTACTACTACAGTCACACTGTAGTCTACTAAGTGTACAACAGTATTATATCTTAAAAAATGTATATACCTTAATTAAAAAATAATGGTGTTGGAAAAATGGCATCAATAGACTTGCTCAAAACAGAGTGGCCACAAACCTTCAATACGTAAAAAACACAGCATCTGTGAAATGCAATAAAGTGAAGTACTACAAAACAAGTATGTCTGTTGGGCTTTATCTACACTGACATCAGTTATTTATTCATAAATTCTGTTCAGTTTCTATTTTTCTATTTAATTTTATTTATTTTGAATATATTCTGTCATAAAGTAGGAATATTTACCACCACCCTCCACCAACATCCCCAGTGCGGTTGGTTCGCTAGCTTTCTCAAGACCATTTATTGAATAATTTATTTTCTCTACATTTTATTTGATATTCTATCTTTATCACAGGCTACATTTTTACACCATATAGGCTCCATTCCAAAATATTTATCTTTTAGAATTTAAAGTTTCTGGCATGGGCACTTATCAGTCACCGGAGATAAGGTGTATGATAGTTGGCATGGCCTGTGTATGTGAGAATTTAGACAGATGAGGATACTACATAAGATGACCATCTGAATTACTAGGACCTTGTGCAGTTGAATTTCAATTTTATTTGGGTCTGTAATTAACTCTTAAATTCTTCACAAAGAGTATACCACAATTCAACCTTTGAAGAAAATACTGTGTATGTTGCCTGCTACCTGCCAGAAGATACTGTACATCTCTCAAAATTAGATCATGTACTTTTCAAAGCTACAAGTGGGTAGTATGACCAGTTTATGTGTGGTAGAGAACTACCCCTCAGCAACAATGGTAAGTCAAAATTCCTGTTGACTTTCAATCATCTGTTAAACAGATGTTCTGAGAGAAACAGCAGACTTAATGTAACTCCTTCATCCCCACCAAAAGCGATTATAAACATCATGGTTAATGATAAAAGTGATTTGGGGCTCTACTTGCCACTCTAAAAACACAAGGGTTGGGCTTCCCTGGTGGCGCAGTGGTTGAGAATCTGCCCGCCAATGCAGGAGACACGGGTTCGAGCCCTGGTCTGGGAAGATCCCACATGCCGCAGAGCGACTAGGCCCGTGAGCCACAACTACTGAGCCTGCGCGTCTGAAGCCTGTGCTCCGCAACAAGAGAGACCGTGATAGTGAGAGGCCCGCGCACCGCGATGAAGAGTGGCCCTCACTTGCCGCAACTAGAGAAAGCCCTCGCACAGAAACAAAGACCCAACACAGCCATACATACATACATACATACATACATACATACATACATAAATAAATAAATAAAATTAAAAAAAAAAAAAGAAAAACACAAGGGTTTTTAAGTTTTAAGACATTTTGTGAAATCTTTTTCCTTTAGTTGCTTTGCCTGGCATGTAGCAGACAGTCCAAAGTATATACTGTAATGTTCTCTTTAAATGTTGCACTATAGGTTTCCTTTCTCGAAGACTTTCTTTCCCTTAAGATCCATTAATGTCCTTTTTGACCATTATTTCCTGAGACCTTTTTTTTGACCCTTTTGCTGAGCTGCCCAGGGTTCCCCATGACGTGTGGTCTCCCTCACTGCAGTGAGCACTAAACCCAACTTATTTAACCGAAGCTGTCTTCCTGGTGGTCTCAGCCCGGAGGGCATTAACAGAATTATAGCACCCTCTAAATTAACTGACAAAACATTCTAGGTTAGACAGAAAAGTAATTATTTTATTTTATAAACAGATAAAAGCAACCCAGACAATATACTGTGGTTGGTTAAAAATGATTTTTAATATATTTAAGTGATAATTTCTTCACGTGTATATGCTTATTATCGCAATGAGAAAAGATTTAGAAAGGGATATTTTTTTTGGTTTGGTGTTTATTTTAAGGGAATAAATGAACTTGGGTTCGTTTTTAACAATTTTATGAAATAAAGGTATGCTCTGATGAGAGTAGAAAATAAATATTCAACATCTATTCACTAACCTAACCAAAGAAATAAAATGTTCATGCTACCTCTAAAGTTAAAGACACCTGGCAAATCTTAATTATGCCACAAAAAGTCTAGGGAGTTATGTAAAAGAGCAAAGGCATTTGGGGACTTCTAGAGTTCCACATGACCGGACAGAAAATGCAAGTCATCAGCCAAAAAAACAATACTGATACCAAACACTTACATTTTTATGTGCTAGGCACTATAAACACTTTACGTATGTTAAGTCACAGTATCATATTTCCTCTGCACTAACCAATAAATGAACTCTATTCAGCCATTATAAACCATCAGATTGTGGCTGTTCTCATTTTACGGTTTTAGGCAAATAACTGGAAATACAGCAACATAAATGTGAGTTCCTACATGTGGGAATTGATAAAAACAGTTTTCAAGGCCTACGTTAGATGTATAGAGGTTAATGGTAGATTTATAGAGGTTAATTTTAAAGCGCATATTAGGAGAATCCTGAAGAAGCCTCAGCCCCGGCAATATCACGTAGAATAACATTTCTACAAATTCATAAACATTAAACTCATATGGAACAATCTACAAACAAAACAAAACAATAAACTCTTTAAGAGGCATCCAGTCTTTTATAGACTTCTTCAATGAAAGTTAACATGTTCTTCATCTGGGGTGAATTATGGAGAATATCTAAGTCTTTCAGAAGAGCGTTCTGGTTTGGAATTAGCATCAAAATTTCTTTCTGTGGGCATGACAATAATTCTTTTTTAAATTTTATTTTTATTTTTTTTTGATATATAATTGACATTAACATTATATTAGCTTCAGGCACACGGCATAAGGATTTGACATTTGTATACACTGCAAAATGATCACCACAGTAAGTCTAGTTAACATCCATCACCAAACACAGTTACAAACTTTTTCTTCCTTGTGATGAGAACTTTTAGATGTACTCTCTTAGCAACTTCCAAATATACAATACAGTATTAACTCTAGTCACCATTCTGTCCATTACATCCCCATGACTTATTTATAAATAACTGGAAGTGTGTACCTTTTGACCACCTTTACCCATATAATTAGTTTTTAATCTTTCATTATGAAAAATGTTATATGTATGTTATTTAGAGAGAATGGTATAATAAACCTCATATAATCTTCACTCAGCTTCAATTATCATCAACTCACTGCCATTCTGCTTTTAAATCTATGGTATTCTGTTTTCCCTCTGCCCATTCCCATTCCTCTCACCCTAGGTAGATTTGAGACAGGAAAATTTTGTTACTTTCTGGGGAAACGTAAAGGCTTTCTACCACTGTGAACACTTACACTATAATACCTATGGGGGTCCTTTGCAAAGGTAAGTTAGCAGTGTGCTGTGTACGCCCAAATGGGACACAGTACTGTCTTAGGAAAAGTTGCACGCGCCATTATCAGAAGCACAAACAAAAGCAGCTGTCAGGATTTGCTTCCAGAAACCCCTCCTACAGCCATGACTGCACAAATGTGGACACAGCACTGTCTTAGGAAAAGCTACACACGCCATTATCAGAAGCACAAACAAAAGCAGCTGTCAGGATCTGCTTCCAGAAACCCGTCCTACAGCCATGACTGCACAAATGTGGACACAGCACTGTCTTAGGAAAAGCTGCACACGCCATTATCAGAAGCACAAACAAAAGCAGCTGTCAGGATCTGCTTCCAGAAACCCGTCCTACAGCCATGACTGCACAAATGTGGACACAGCACTGTCTTAGGAAAAGCTGCACACACCATTATCAGAAGCACAAATAAAAGCAGCCGTCAGGATTTGCTTCCAGAAACCCGCCCTACAGCCATGACTGCACAAATGTGTAAAGATATATGCACAAAGGTGTTCCTAGCATTACCTGTACTAGCAAAAATTATATATTTCCATCATTTTCACAAATTATTACATCATGGCACATCCATACAATGGAATGCTATACAGCTATTGACAAGAATGAGATGTTCAAGTTATACTGTCAAATGAGAAAAATAATTTTGCCTTACAGTTTATATCATGGATTTTGTTTAAAAAAAAAAAAAGGAATAGCATATAATGTTTTTACATATATACAATTCGTAACTGGTGATGCAGTTAATATGGCAAATTGGTACTTACCTGAAGTATGGGTGCTTTGAGACTCTTCTGAGAAAGTTCGGGAAGAGAGAGTACCTCACTATCTATTTGAAACATCTAAAGTAGAAAAAGAAAGCTACAGATTATTTCATAAAGCTAGATTATTTCAAAAGGCTGACTTCTCTTATTACACTCAAAAGCTGTCTGGGTAGAATCTAATCATGAAAAATTATATCCAGATTCTAGCGATACTTTTTTCAAAAAAAATTACCTGTTTTACCTTCCTTTCCTCTTCTTCTACCTCACTTCTCAGAACATGAACTTTGTTCTTTAAGCTGTGAATATCCCCAGTCATTGACTCTATGGTCTCCACTATTTTATCTGTTTCTTCCTGCATCAGAGAGAGAAAGCTTATGTTTTAAATTAAATATATTATTAAATGAAACCCAAACAGCTATTAATATATACATACATATTTTAAAAACACCTTATATATTGAAACACTTCTGGAAGAAACTGATAATTTTCATTTTTCTTTCAGAAAACAGACTCCCTAGAAATTGATTTACCAACGGAACAAAGATGTATGTGAAGCTTTCCTCAAAAACTTACGAAAACTGCAGGCATCAGATAACCTGGAAGACCTGTGTGAATCTAGCAGAGCCCAAGGACTGATGGCAGCAGGTACAGGAGCATTCCTTAAGCGGTATGTAACAGCAGAGAAACTCTAACTTTAATTTAGGAACATCTGAGTGCTATTTTCATTTGCCAAAAGAAAGAAATGCTGAACATTAGGGCAGAGATAGTAATAGAAAATGAGTGGCAGTTTCCCACCTAAAAAGAAAATATAACTTACGGGGGAAAACAAAGAGAAAATAAGAAATGAATGAAATGAGTATAATGATATCAGGGGTGTACTGACTGCAGGCCACACATAGAGTTAGCCAGCTTCCAGGTTTCTAAATGGTATTAAGCACTGTACTGCTTTCAAATCTAGTCCTAGCAACAGCCAAGGATAGCACTGCCCCTGGGGATCAGGGAACAAGTAAAGAAGCCACACAGAAGTCATACAGAAATAATAACTCTTAAATCCTGAGGAGTGATATGGTTGATACTTACATCTACATCATTCTCCAAATACTGGAAGCTGAATTTTTACCATCAACTATAGTAATTTTCCTCAACAAATATATTATGGCTTCTAGTAACCATTAAAAAGGGTACCTGCAGAGGTCTGCAACTGCCCATAGGCTGTTTTTGATCAGTCCAAGAGCTATGTATGGTTTTTACATTTCTAAAGGATGGTTAAAAAACAAAACAAGACTATGCAACAAAGACCATACATGGCTCACAAAGAGTAAAATGTTTATCACCTGGCCCTTATAGGAATAGTGTGCTAATCCCTGAGTACCCACGACTTTGGGTCTGTGAGCTACACTTATTAGACCAAATAAGGTCACATTCATGGGTTCCAGGCATTAGGACTTAGACATATCTTTTGGTGGGCCACCATTCAACACACTACAAAAGGGAATGAATAATAGCACTGAATGAAGGAAAGGGTTAATGTAATAAGAACTAAAATTTTTCAGTATAATTTAAAAAATTAATTTTGTTTCATTGCTTTGGTTATCTTCTTTGGGTATTCATACCATACCCATGCTGTATTTTTTTTGCCAAACTTTTATATTTGTCACTTTTCCTCAATACCTTAAAAAAATGTCATTCTTTCTTTTTGAGTCTTAAGATTTTCTCCTTACTTTACCTTTTATTTAAGTATTATTTGTTCTGTTCATTTGCTTATTGCTCCTTCTAACTTAGTCTGCATTACTAAAAGCTTTTTTTCTTTTAGCTCTAATTCTTTCCTGAATTCCATAACTTAATTTTTTAGTATTTCTAATATTTATGACTTTTTTCATACCTTCTATTCTTTTTCTAAATTTCTTTCCGCTCGCTTGGGAAATTAGGTTAGCATTCATCTGTTTTGTGAACACATATTTTTGGCATGCTTTTGTTGTCTGTAGAAATGTTACTTTTTGTCCTTCTTCTAGTATTTTCTTATGCTAACTCTGGTTGTAAGATCAGAGAGATTAAAAACTATGCCCCAGGGCTTCCCTGGTGGTGCAGTGGTTAAGAATCCACCTGCCCATGCAGGGGACACGGGTTCCAGCCCTGGTCGGGGAAGATCCCACATGCCGTGGAGCAAATAAGCCCGTGCGCCACAACTACTGAGCCTGTGCTCTAGAGCCTGCGAGCCACAACTACTGAAGCCTGCACGCCTAGAGTCCATGCTCTGCAACAAGAGAAGCCACCACAATGAGAAGCCCGCTCACCGCAACGAAGAGTAGCCCCCGCTCACTGCAACTAGAGAAAGACGGCACGCAACAACGAAGACCCAACGCAGCCAAAAGTTAAAAATTAATTAATTAATTAAACGAATGAAAAAACAAACAAAAAAAACTATGCCCCAGCAGGTCCTATACCATCTTCTCGGTATATCTGAAAGACTTTGTTCACCACTGCCTTTCCCTAGCAGCAGCAGCGAGAGTTCAATGAATGTGTCCTTATTGCATGAACACAACTTCTCTTACTGGTAACTGATACAGGTTTTGGAAAGTCATCACCAGCAGTAACTCTAGGCTGCAGTGGGAAAAAGCCATTCTAAGTAAGGCACATTGGAGAAAACTAATAGACACAGATAACACCTACAAACTCCTAGTTCAAAGACTCTTATGCCAATGAAGAACTCTTATGCCCAAAATGCCAACAGTGCTTCAACTGAGTAACTAACTGACTGTGAAGCAAACGTTAGGCTGTTGTGATGTTATAAGAAATATACATTTGATTTTCATCCCTGATTCTTGGCACAGAGCTTCCAAATCCTTGGCATTTTCTGAATGACTGAAGTGGGAGGAGCACTTTTTGTGATTCATAATCAGCCCCTTTCAACCATACCTGAATTTATGCTACTGAATAACTCATAGAGGATGGAGGCTGGTTGCCAGAGCAACCAAAATCCTGTGATCAGAGGGTTGGAACTTTCAGCCTGGATCCTTGATCTCTGAGAAGGGGAGAGGGCCTGGAGATTTAGTTAATAATAGATATGCCTACATGCTGAGGCTTCCATAAAAACTCTAAATTACTGGATTCAGACAGCTTCTAGGTTGATGAACACGTGGAGGTGCTTGAACAGGCATGGGAGTTCCGTGCCCCTTCCCATATACCTTGCCCTATGCATCTCTTCCCTCTGGCTGTTCCTGAGTTGTATCCTTGTTAATAAACCTGTAATAGTAAATAAAGTGCTTTCCTGAGTCCTGCGAGCTGTTCTAGCAAATTATCAAACCGGAGGAGGAGGTCATGGGAAGCCCCAATTGATACTTGGTTGGTCAGAAGTACCGGAGGCTTGGCCTTGCATTGGCATCTGAAGTGGGGGGCAGTTCTGTGGGACTAAGCCCTTACCCTGTGGGGTCTGTGCTAACTCCAGGTAGTTAGTGTTAGAATTGAATTAAATTGTAGGACACCCAGTTGGTTTCCACAGAGAAGTGGAGAATTGCTTGGTATGAAAACCCCACAAGTTTGGTGTCAGAAGTGTTGCGAGTATAGAAAAACAGTTTTTTCCATTTAATTCTATTTATGCTTTTGGCACACGGAGATCCAGTTTTAGGTGTTAAAGAGAAATGCCTCCCAGTGTTACAAAAATCACACTATCATTTACTGTCTCTGATCAAAGACTATTTACTATCTCTGATTTAGTACTTTATGCAAATATTAAATGTTAAAATAACATTTACCATTATTATACTTTAAAACCTTTTAAAATAACCTTTAAAAAAAGTCAAACTCATAGAATCAGAGAGTACAAAAGTGGTTGCCAGGTGCTGGGGGGGGTGGGGGAAATAGGGAGAAGCTGGTAAAGGATACAAACTTGCAGCTAAAATGAATAAGGTTTGTGGATCTAATGTAAAACATGGTAACTATAACTGATATTACATAATTGAAATCTGTATTATATAATTGAAAGAGAGTAGAACTTAAATGGTCTTATCAAAAAAAAAAAGTGAGATGACAAGGGAAATTAACTAGATGGGGGGAATCTTTTCACAATGTATAGTTATATTAAATAACCATGATGTACACTTTAAATATCTTACAATTTTGTCAATTATATCTCAGACAAAGCTGAAATTTAAAAATTAACCTATATTAATGTTATCCAACTGTTCATTAAGTGGGGGAGCTAGTGTCAGTACTGAGAATATACTCTTGCAAAGTAATAACATTGGGATGAAAGTTAAATACAATCTCATACAATGAAGAAAGTGAGGCAACCACTAAAAAATACCACTCTATAAATTTACAATATATGTAGAGCTGTTGCTCACAAATAAATCCTTCCATTGTTATTCTCAATCATATGGAAAATCTGGAATGACCTATTTGTGAATGGTGAGTTATTAGAAATCGTTAGGGATGCATTCCTTGCTTAAACTACCACCACCTCGTATTTACTAACAAAGGTTAACAAACTTATTGATTTACAAAGTTGAATTGCTAACAAAGACCGTATCTACAAACTACTTCAAAATGGCAAAAGGATATATGGTCCAATCTGTTTTAGTTTTAATAATTATTTAATAAGCCCCCTGAGGTTGCTTTTCTTAATTGTTCAAGTATCCACTAATTAAAAGCCTGCAGTTTATCATGACAGCTAATATTATCTCCCACTGTCTTCTACAGAATAATGATTAAGAATCACTTGCCCTGAAATCGGACTAATAGGTTTGCATCATAACTGTAAGCAGTCTGTCTAAGGTTCAGCTAGAAATGCCCATATGTCTCTTTTTCACACTTGTAAAATGTGAAATATAGCACAGGTCTCTTTAAATCATTAAGGGCTATAACTGTAAAGTGCTTAGAACAGTGACTAGAACACAGAAGGCCCTCATTACATGTTATCTATAATGACTATAACAACAGTAATGATGATGATTGTGTTCTTCTTGCCAATAAAGTAGCATATACAGGACAGAAAAACTAATATAATGTGTTTTGAAATGCTACAGCATTTAGTGATGAATTCCTATAATCTGATATTTAAAGTCCGATGAAAAAAATAAGACTGCTACTTAATTACAAATATATTAGAAATAGTCTTAACTTTAGAGGCCCAAAGTTCAGGCAAAGTTTTTGCTTTGTTAAAAAAAAAGTTAATGAAAAACCTGGTCCAAGATCTAGTATTTGTTATTAGAAGAATATCATGACAATTTAAAAAACTTTTTGGTCTTTTCCCCTTCCCCTCTAAAGATGAACTCCCTGTTCAAACTTCATACCTGCAATAATGCCAGACCCTCTTCATTAGCTCTGTGCTGTGCCCTTTCCATTTTCAGTAGACTTGACACATGAGTTAAATCTTGCTGCTTTTTGGGAGGGACTTTCAGGGTTTCACACAGTTGCAGCAATCTTATGGATAGAATAAAAACATAACTTTATTTTTGAGTACCATTAGTATCATTTTTGTTTCTTGTTTTGAAATACTGTCATCCTCTTTTTTCTTCCCTCATACTCCCAAGGGCTGTAATGTTCTTTTATTTTAAATAAATTTATTTATTTTATTTATTTATTTTTGGCTGCATTGGGTCTTCGTTGCTGCACGCCAGCTTTCTCTAGTTGTGGTGAGCAGGGGCTTCTTTTGTTGCGGAGCACGGGCTCTAGGCACGCAGGCTTCAGTAGTTGCAGCACGTGGGCTCTAGAGCACAGGCTCAGTAGTTGTGGCGCACAGGCTTAGTTGCTCCGCAGCATGTGGGATCTTCCCTGACCAGGGACTGAACCCGTGTCCCCTGCATGGGCAGGCGGATTCTTAACCACTGTGCCACCAGGGAAGGCCTGTAATGTTCTTTTATTAACAGTGGCTAATCTTAGCAATAAGTCGCCTCCCCCAAATCCCTGACAAATCATCATTTAACCTTTCAATTATATCTCAATCATTTTTTAATTGCATAACTGTATTACCTTTTCTTTAGGAAGTTCAGATGATATTGAATTTTCTCATTTTCTCTAACACTGTTACTCAAAATTGCTCTAGAAGAGAAAAAATAGGGATTGAATAAATATTAGTTTGAAACATAACTAGTATAATCTGTTTACTTTTTCTCTCTGATTTCTTTCAAGTACCCCTTTTTACTAGCCAGGCAGAATCAATCACTTTTTCTTTTATGTTAAATACATTTAAAGCAGAGGAATAATCTAAGTTCTTTTTATCACATTATATTGTTGTAATTAATTTATAGGCCTGACTCCTCTGATAGATTTCAGCTCCTTGATGGCAGAATCCTGTCTCTGTATTCCTTTTAGCATGTTAGCTTCCACATAAAGTGTCAATGTGAGCTAACTTCTTCCTAAAGTATCCCTCACCAGAAAAAGTTGTAGATAGCAGATCAAGCAAAGATTTCAATTTTATTCCACTGATGAAATTCCAAGTTTATGAAATTAATAAAGACATTTTTGCTGAATGCTAAGGCCATCAAAAGACATTAAATAAATCTTGCAAAAGAGAAAAACACCCTATCACCATAAAGTACATAATAACATTTAAAAGGATACTGTCTATAGGAAACATATAAGCAGAAATAAAAAGAGTGAAATAGAAAAAAATTTCATACTCACATTATTACTGATTCCATCATAGTTTGCAAATGTTCTCTGCTACTCTTCGAAAGAGGTTGCCAGGTTTTTCTCTTGTGGGTTGCGATCTTTACCTGTTTTAGATTAGTACGCTTTGCTTGTCCTGTCACCGGTGAAAGAAGAGACTCTGGTTTTTCTAGAAGTTTGTATGTTTTTACTTAAAAAGTGATTCAAATATAAATTTATCTAAAAGAGCTAATGGAATTATGAGAACCAATATTATAAAGCTGTATAAACTATTTAATTTCCTTTTTATTGCACAGCCATAACAGGCCAGGTATTGAATATGAATATGCTATTGTTATATTAACTAAAATACTATTAAGTGATATTGCGGATACAAACTCAAGACAATCTTAAATAAAGAACCAAGCTACAGCTCTTAGGATTCAACATAAAAGTCTGGTTCTCAGAAATGACCTGACTTAAAGGGCTTCATTGAGAAGACTAGAAAATGATTTCTGCCAAATGCTGGATGGCAACTGAAACAAAGGAGATTAACCAAACCACAAACAGATAATCAGTGTCTACTAGGTTGTTGATATTATTCTACTTATAAGAAATAAACAAAGGAGATACACTATTGGCTCACATGAAGATTAGTTTTGGAGAGAAGGGAGATTAAATAATTACATTTCAGGTATGCAAAGCATTACAAAAGAAAAAGTACAGTGCACTATGGAAGTATAAAACCAGAGGACCTAACTTGGTCTTGGGTGAGGAGAGGCAGAAAATTCTTCCATGCTGAAGTGATGTTTAAGTAAAGATGACTACTCCAAACTAATTTACTCCAGACAAACTCAGTGGTTCCAATCTAATCTAAATAGTGGTGGCGAAACAGAAGCATATTTGTCTCAAAGAGAAATCAGTAGGTGTGTCTGTATATCACAAATCAGTAATAATTCAGACTGTGGTACACTTTGAATTTCTCTTGCTCCTTTCAACTTAGGACCCTACACAGTATTTTGCTACAGGTGGTAAGTAAAATTTCAGTTGACCAAAAGAACTGACCAACCACTGCTACTTATTCTTGCAAAAATAAGAATGTAACTGTTTATTACTGTCTTTTGCTTATGCAGAACTCATAAACAAGATACTGAGAATTTTTTCATAAATATAGATAGCTTGGGAAAGATAGGTTAAACAAGACATAGAAAAGGAATACCTTCAGAAGACAGATGTTTTGGATGACTTTTATTTTTTTTCGCTGTGTTTCTAACCTAGAGGGAAAAACACATGTGTATGCACAAAGAATTAAACATTAGATAAAAAGATACTGCTATTGCAATAGATTTGTCATGTATGTTGGAGAGAATTCATATACCTTCTGGCAAGACAGAAAAAAAGTATATTGCTACTTCTACAGAAAAAGGATGTGTATTTATCACAAGCAGAGGATATACTAAAGCTACTCCTGAACAATGGTGATAAAGTATAATAGAATTTCATATGGTGTCAAAGAATGTTTTAAAGAAATCATACTCATCTTGCCTGTGAAATAGTGTTATATACTTTTCCTGAAAAACAAATATAGGCATTGTCTAATACAGGGTAAATAGAGAAAAATTGTTGATTATTTCTTTTATGGTAGGAAGAAGTTAATTCCTCCCAAACTAATTTTTCTCTATGTTAATAAAAATCTCCTCCACCAATTGACAGATTCTCTTGTCTTTTAACATATGAATGCCATAGAATCTGTATACTACATTCCCAGTCTTCGGATTTAAACACCTTAGCAATGCCCCATAGCACTTCTTCCCTAAAGAATTCTCTGATCAATATCTTTAGAAATTGAGGTAAACAATTTTTATGTGAGAACTTTTACAAACCATGTTGCAACAGCTCCCATATAACAATATATGTGGAATAAGAATTACTATAATTTGTAGTAAAGCTGACCTTTAGTCTTCACATACTGCTTTACATAGAACAGATGATATTTCTAATCAGAGTCCTGAATGATAAACTTGATATTTCATTACCTCTTTCTCTGGTAACTCTGCTTCTTCATTATCAATTTTTCTTTTTGGATTTCTTTTTAAATGCTGAGACCTTTTCTTAGAAGGATTTGCTTTGCTAGACATCTTGATGTAAACAGAACAACTGTAACAGTGTTTCAAAATGTCTGTAAAGATGAAAAGAACACTAAAGACTTGTTTTATTAAAAACATTTTGTTAAAAAGACTACTTATAAATGTTCCAAATTTGCCTTTAAAAAAAAATCATAAAGAAAGCTTTGGCATAGTATTGTGTGTTTTAAAAACATTTAAATATATTTTAAAACAAATAACATTGGTTCTCATTAGAGTAAAGATATCTAATTCAGTTTCATTCCTAAAAATTTCTTCCATTTGTATGGCATTAAAAAATCTTATATAAAAACATTTTTACACCTCTTACTTTATACTCCCCCAGACAATAACGTTATCTCTATATTTAAATCCAAGAAGATGGAAATATATAGTGCTAAATTGTTTTACTCTAGTCACAGATAATGTCAACTCAAAGAATAACATTCAGGCCTTCTTATTTTAGGCTTAATGGATTTATCATTCAACTTAACGTCAAAGATGGGAGACGATAATTTTTAGGATTATACCATGAATCTACGTTGTAGACATTCATGTGATAAATTCACTCATAAGGAATTAAGAATTAAAAAGTTAAAAAGTTAAGCTTTAACTTTTTCTGGGTTATGTGTATTTTAACAAAAGCACAGAAGTATACTGATTACTCTGTCTTCTCACACATTACAAAACAGGCACCGGAGTGGGGATGAGAATGTCAATGACAAAATTTAGAATAATTCCTTTTCCCCATTTAATAGTTCTTTATCACCAAACTCATTTCTGCTAAAAGAAACAGAGGGATAAAATATATATTCCTGCATTAGATCATAAAGAGCAGATAGCTAAGAAGTTACGTACACGTTTGGTACAGTACATGTGAACACAAACCCACATACACACACACACACACAAGTATGTGTGGTGTGTACATTATATATACATATTTTTCTAGACATATATAGTTAGATATATAGACAAACCAGTCACCATTCCTTTTCTAAAAATTCAGAGTTTATCACATTACTACAATTTAAATATACGCGCAAATTTAGAGACAGACAATAAAGTGGGTACTCTGGATAAATCTATTCTCTCAAATTTTAAAAGGAAAAGTTCAAGCTTTTCTTTTTCCCGTAAGACAAAAATAGTGGGAAAGAAAGAATTAACTGAAAGATCACAAACCATACTTGGAGACTACATGTCAGATCAGTTACAAAAAGCAGTGGAAGCTAAAATACACTTTACCCTGCTTTTGAACAATGTGGCACCTTATTCTACACACAGTCTCCTCTGTTGCATTCCTGAAATGTCAAATTCTCTCAACTTGACATCCATGCCATATATTTCCCCTACTTAAAAACCAATCCATATGAGAGTTTTGCCTGTGGACCTCTCCTGGAAGGACTGCCATGTACAGTACAGTTGTTCACTGAAGAAGAGCATCCAGGTGAGAGAACAATTGAAGGCTGAGATTTAGTCCTCATTCCATTTAGGAGACTAAAAATGGTGCAAATTCCTTCTCACTCTTGTTATTGAGAGGTGAAGTATATGTCCCCTTGTCTTAAATCTTACAGACTGTGCAGCGGTTTGAGCAGTAGAATATGGTGGAAATGATTCTGTACCAGTTTCCTGGCCCAAATATGAAGAGACTAGCAGCTGCAACTTCCCCTTGCTTGGAATATTTGCTCTTGAAACCCAGCTAGCACTCTAGGAGGAAGGCCAACACGGAGAGGAACTAAAGACCCAGGCAAAAGCCCCAGCTGAACTCCCAACCAATAGCTAACACCAACGATTGCCAGCCTCGCGCATGTACCTGAGCCAATACACTGCAGCTGACGCTGCGTGGAAAAGTTATAAGTCAACCCTACCAAGCTGTTTCCAATCCCAAATTTTGGAACAAGATAGGTAATTTTTTTTAATTAAAAAATAAAAATCCTTCCGTAATACCTACCTTATAACATCCCAACTCTTTACCATGACATTTATAGTCCTTAAAAATCTAGACCTGCCAAGCTTTCCATACTTCTCTCCCACTACTCCTCAACTGCATCTCCCTCTCCAGAGAGACTGGATTCCCGGAACACACTTTGAGTAGTGCACATACTCTACCCGAGCTGCTCTCTCCTGTCTGTGCCCAACCTCCTCTCAGATCATGAGCCACCTGCTTCTGAAAGCCTTCCTAACCACTCCACCTCAACGCTCTACAGAAGTCTGTGGGCTCTTACGTTCTCTTTCATTTGGCACTTATTTATAGTTTGGTTTTGTTCATCGTTTTTCTTGATATTCTTTATTCAGTAACATGTAATTCAGTGCTACTCCAAATTTGATTTACAAACTGTTTGTTACAGTCTTTTAAAGTATAGACATTAAAAGTATTCATTTAGAAACTTTTATGGCAATTTGACAACAATTTTATGTATGTTAGATCTGGCCAAAAAATAACTGGCCTTGTTTTTTCTTTTTAAGTTTAATTTTTCTAATAATTCATTTAAAAAGACTTTCTTTTTTAGAGAAGTTTTATGGTTACAGAAAAATTCAGCAGAAAGTACAAAATTCGAGCATACCCCCCCTTCCCTACTATCAACATCCCATACCAGAGCAGTGCATTTGCCACAGTCCATGAACCGACATTGACACATCCTATCACCCAAAGTCTATGGTTTACATTAGGGCTCATTCTTGGTGTTGTACGTTTCATGGGTTTGGCTAGTATTCAGTTTCTTTAAAATTGTATTTTACAAAAGTATCAGTTGTGACTGATTAAAAATTTTAAAAAAACCCAAAATTGGTCCTTTACCACAGACAGTCTGAAAAGCTCTGTTTTCATTGATACCTACTTGAGGCAATTAGCCATAGTGCAGAAAGTTCCTCCACCTCAGCACTATTAACATTTTGCATGGGATAGACCAAAATTGTCTCCAGACAAATATCCGCTGGTGCAAAACTGCCCGAGGTTGAGAAGCATTGCCAAGAGCCAGCCAGGGATGAGGACAAATTGCCCAGGTTCCAAATCCCAGCTCTGTCATTTAACCAGCTGTATAGCCTTGGGGAACTAAATTTGCTCACTTTCCCCACGGCTAAAAGTATCAACATCAAAGGCTTTTGTAAAGCTAAAATTTTGTACAGAATACATAAAGTGCCTAGAACTTGGGACATAGTAAGAACTCAATAAATAAAATAATCTACTGTTACTGTTGGGCTAGTTGTAGCAGATACAAAAAGGAAGAGTAAACTTTGGCCTGTTTTGGATCCGCAGGAAACCACAGGCTAGTGGTAGTAGCTACAGACACGTGAAAACAATTCCTATGTATATTCAGTTATACACAATGCGACAAATGTTACGAGACAAATGAGTGAATATCTCAAACTGGTGTGGGTATGGGGGGGGACATACAGAATTCAGAGAAAAAAGTAATATTTGAATTACATTTTGCAATATTTAGCCAGAAGGAAGGGGAGTAAAGCATTTGAGAGAAAAAAAGCCCGTTGGCAAGACACTTCAAAAGAAACTGGTCTGTTCAGGGGCAGAAAAAATTCAGAGAGGCTTTGACGTGTACGGGAGGAATGGACAGAAAAAAAGACTGGGACTGTAGTTTGCAGCCAGACTATATACTGCAGTAAGGAATGTATTCTTTACTCTGTAGGAAACAGGGAAGTATTCTAGGTTGTCTTGTTTTCTTTGCCAGCGTGCTGAAACTCGTGGAAGCCACCAAGCTAGACCTCTGTATGGGCACAACAGGTGAGCACGACGTCTGGCAAAACTGCAAATACACAATGTTTACCTCTTGACAAATGAGGCCTAGGTGAGGTGACGCTGCCGACCGCAGCTTCCTTAAGGCTCAAAGGCACTCATCACTAAGGCCGCACTTAGCCCCACGACTGACTGCGGGAGAGGTTAAGCAGGGAGAACAAGGATTACGATGATTCGGGGAAACGAGGGAGGAACCATGCGTGGCTTCACTATCAAATACCACTTTTTCAATCACTGGCTCCGAAGGGCACACCTGTTCGGATCTCCCTGCTCTTTGAAAACCACCTCAAGCTCCTCAAACACGAGTCGCCGAGTTTGCCACCAAGGCGCCGCACACAAAACTCATCCCCAAACTGGAGCCAGCGTCAGGGAAAGCGCTTTCACTACTCACCAAAGACGCCTCTTGAATCCTTCCAGGTGCCGCGCTCAGAACAATTCGCGCCCAAACCTTCCAAAGCCGCGGAGACCCGGAAGTGAACCGGTAGAAACCGGAAACACTTGTGGAGAGAGGCGGGAATCTAGCCACGCCCCTAACGTCATCGGGAGCGCTCCCGCGAGAGCGCAATGAGATTGGCTGGAAAGAGGGTGGTGTCGGCCTACGCCCCCGTCCCGTCCCGCTGGCCTTTGCGTTTGCTTGGTCGCAGGCCCAGCTTTGGGGACCTTTTACTTGTAGGGCTGGGGGCGCCGAGGTCCAGCCGTCCTCTCCCGCATCCGCGGTCCGAGATAGGCCGACCCGTGAGTAAGACCGTGCACCTTGAGGCACGTCAGCCTTTCAAATCCCTCCATTCTTCAGACTCCTCTCTCCCCCCTTACCTGTCCTCTGAGCCTCGGTCCTTTCCCTCCTCCCAACCTCCCAACTTTCTCCTTCTTTACTTTACGACCGGGAAGGGATCCCACTCTCCTCTACTTGCTTCTTAGGTTTAGATTCTCCACCGGCCGCTCTCTTTCAGCGAGGGGGAGTCCGGAGGTACTGCAGGATAGAAGGTGCCTTTAATGTCCCAGAGGCCATGTCGCCATCTTCCTTGGCCCCCCAGGCACCCCGAAGTTTCTCTAGGCCGAGGGCGATTGTAGATTTCACAGGGATGTGCTGGCTTCACAGCTGCCTCCCGTCTAGGCCGCGGTGATTGTGAGGGTTTTTTGTAAGAGGTGGCGGGAGTGGAAGTGTCTTTCTGTGTACAGATGAAGGTAAGGTTGAGAGGGGGAAAGACAGGTCTAAGTTGACATGAAAGTGTAAATTACTAACTTGTTCTCATTTTTATCTTGAAAGTGCAATCCTTCATAAGCTCGAAACTCAATAATCTGTTTGTGAATTTGTGTCGCATTTAAAATCATTTGATGATTTTCTCCCAGTATTTTCTTATGGTTAATGATTTATTTATGCTAATAGTACAATTAATTGGCATGCTGTATGCTGTCCTCTCCAAGCTAGCTTTTCTTGAAGTATTAGTGCGGAACCACATGTAAACAAACTTGGAAGTTATTTGATTCAGAGCTGTATGTAGGTGTTTTACCCGTATTTTTTGAGGGTGTGGGGTCAGGCTTGCTTCATCGTTGCTCTTTAATACATTCTAACCATCAATAACTTATTATATTTGCTTTGCATGTTGCTTCTTTGGATGCTGAAGCCTCTCTTGATGGATATGAGAAGAATGCAGAAATCCTGTTGCCATCAGCAGAAGTTGTGTTCTTATCTAAAAGTGATGTCTATTTCCAACCGTTACCAATTTGCCATGCGATTTTAGGAAGTCACTTATATAGGGCTCTTTCCTATCATTTATCCAGGTTTAGAAAAGCCCTACCTGTATTTTGTGTGAAATGAGTTTGATATTATCTGTCTGCAATCTAGTCTCAGGCAGTTTTCAGATTACTTTTTATATCATTACTACCCTAATGGTTCAGTTATAAATTAATTATTTTTCTCACCCACCTTTTAAGCTGGTACCTGTAGTTTATGGCTCACATGAACTTGGATGACAAGGACCCCATGGATTTAATAGAATAAAAATCATTATAGTTAAAAAAAAAAAGGAATTGTTTTTGTTGTATTTCTGTTTCGACTTTGTTCTATGCACTTTTTAACTAGTTGAACACATTGCATGTACAGTTTTTTATCTTTCACTTAATACTTTTTGAGCCTATCTCCTTTTTTAAGAAACCGTGCATAACATATTTTAAGCTTTAACTTACATATAATATACTTACAGATAAGTGCACATATCATAATTGTAAAATTTGAGGAATTTCCACAAACTGAAGACATCTTTGTAATAGGAATTCAGATCAAGACCATCACCCCAAAGCTCCTTTCTTGCTCCCTTTCTCTCCTAGTCACCATACATAACCACTCTTCTGACTTCTGACATCAAAGATTAGTTTTGCTGAAGTCCTAAACATATTTTAATAGCTATATAAAATTCTGTAATTTGTATATACTGTAATTCACTTATTTCTTCATTGTTAGACATTGATGATTCTAAGTTTTCTTTACTACAAGTAAAACTATAGGGACCATGTATTTTATCTAGTAACTTTCCCAGGACTGATGGCCCTCAGTGGAATGGCATAATCATTTCAGAGACTTTTTGTGCGTATTGCCAATTTGCTTTTGGAAATAGTTAAATCAGTTAATACTCCCACCAGTGGATTGTCTTTTGTTTCACAACTCCCTAACAAATGTTGAGTATTCTTATTTTCTTTTAAGCTCCACTAAATTGATAGGTAAGAAATAGTATGGAAAATAGAATTTTAGGCTCACTTTGCTGTTGCCTTATCTACTACATGGCATGATGACTATATTGATAAAATTTGCAACTCAAAATCTTTTAAAATACTAGGCTCTACATATTGAGACTGTATGACTCTGACAAGGATTTAGTAATTCAGGTGAACAGTTACTGCTTTTCTGTGTGGAATTTTGATCAAGCCACTTTATTTCTATATTTCTCTGGACTTTAATTTCTACATCTGTAAAATGATGAAATCGGACTTAGTTACCTAAAATGATGAAAAAGACTCTGCTAATTATCAGGAATATACAGCTCTGATGTTGAATCAGTTTATAGAATAGAGGAGAATATATACAGTATATGAAATTTTATATACGTGTGTTTTGCATAAACGTAAAACATATATAAAGAAATATATGAACATAAAAAAAAACAACGTTCTAATATATTGTATTGTGGGAGATTATAGATGTATAAAGAGGGAAACAGAGCTCTGTGGTATGGATTACTGAAGAGGCCATTTAGCTGAGCTTGTAGTTTCAGGGACAGGCTGTGAGTATATTAGTTAAATGCTTCCTAGGTTTAAATGCTAGCTCTTCCGTGCCTCAGTTTCCTCATCTGTAAAATGGGGATAATATTAGTACCTATTTCTTGGTGCTGTTACGAGGATTAAAATTGCTGCTCTACATAAAGTCCTTAAGGAGCGCCTGTCACATAGAAAGCCCCACATACTGGAGGTGATGCCTTAGCCAAAGAAGAGCATCTAGGTCGATGGAAGAGCAAGAGCATGTCACGGAACTTTGACGTATGCAGGGAACTGTAGATAATCCAGTATTTCTAGAACACAAAATGTGTAGAGATCAAAGAGGTGATTCTGAGAGATAAGCGGGGATCAGGTCATGGGGGCCTTGAATACCTGTTTCGTTCACCACTTTTTTCTCCAGCGTCCAATGCTGCCTGTCATAAAGTAGGTGTTAAATAAAAACCTTTTGAATGAAAAAGTTAGTTAGGAGGCTATGCTCAATCCTCTACGTGATGCAGAGCCTTTGAAAAATTTTAAGAGAAGTGTGATACATGATCATGTTTTCATTGGTGTCAGTGTGTAGAGTGGATGAGAGGTGGTAAGGTTGGTCGGTAAAACCAACTAAGAGTCTCTTGAGGAAGAGGACTAGAACTAGAACAATGATAGCAGTTATGGAAAAGAGGGACCAGAGTTAAAAAATATCAGGTGGAGGGAGCAGCAGAGGAGAAGAGATGAAATCATACTAATATACCCTTTCTTTTTCTTTTCCCTTTTCACCAAAAACTCCTATTTTACTGCTCTCTTATAAATACATATGCACTGTGTTTCTTTTTCTAGGTCAGTTCTTGTTCCTGTTGGGTGTTTTCCATGCTCCATCATGTTGAGGGCTAAGAGTCAGCTTTTTTTGCTTTCACCTCATCACCTGAAGCAGCTGAAAGAGTCATCAGGCTCCAGGCTTATATGGCAGCGACTTCTGCATCAGCAACAACCCCTTCACCCAGAATGGGCTGCCCTGGCTAAAAAGCAGCTGAAAGGCAAAAACCCGGAAGAATTAATATGGCACACCCCAGAGGGGATCTCCATAAAGCCTCTGTATTCCAGCAGGGATACCAAGGACTTACCTGAAGAACTTCCAGGAGTAAAGCCATTCACACGTGGGCCATATCCCACCATGTACACCTTTAGGCCCTGGACCATCCGCCAGTATGCTGGTTTTAGTACTGTGGAAGAGAGCAATAAGTTCTATAAGGACAATATTAAGGGTGAGATTTTAGTGAGACGTAATATTTATGATCAAACATACACTTCCTCATCTTGGTTGTTTTGAAGGGAGGCTGGTTAATCTCTATAAAGGTAATAGTCACTTTATAATTTTGTAGTTAAGGCTATACTCTGAAAAAAATGTTTTTCAACTTCCATGGTCAAAAAGATAGATGACCCAGAATAAAGTGCTAAATTCTTGAGAGTAAACAATACTTACATGCACATTGTGTAAAAGGAATTAGGTGAAGTTGTATGAAGAAGAGAGACCTTGGCTTTGCCTTTGAGAAGCTTTTACTTAAAACCATCAGGATAGGAATTGGAGGGGAGAATGGTTTAAGTGATGGCCAAAGAAAGGAATAAACAAATGATCATGTACAAATTTCAGTTTTTTGCATGGTTTTCATGATTCTGTTTCCCATATTTGAACGGTCAAGACAAGAACAAAAATAAATAAGCGAGCATACAAATACTAAATTATGTTAACTATATACAAACAGCCATATGTTTTCATGAATCTTAAATATATTTCTATCAAAAATTGTTAAGATAGGGCTTCACTGGTAGCCCAGTGGTTAAGAATCCACCTGCCATTGCAGGGGACATGAGTTCGAGCCCTGGTCTGGGAAGATCCCACATACCACGCGGAGCACAACTAGGCCCGTGCAGCACAACTACTGAGCCTGTTCTCTAGAGCCTGCGTGCCACAACTACTGAAGCCCATGTGCCTAGAGCCTGTGCTCCACAACAAGAGAAGCCACCGCAATGAGAAGCCTGCGTGCCGCAACGAAGAGTAGCCCCTGCTCGCGGCAACTAGAGAAAGCCCGCAGGCAGCAATGAAGACCCAACGCAACCAAAAATAAATTAAAAATAAAAAAAAATCGTTAAGATAAAATCTTGAGATGGACATGAGATATATGACATGTTTGGTTCCATCTATCCTTTATTATAGTGAAGTCTGGAATTCACTTTGTGCATCTTAGCACATGGGAAACAGCAGACTTTTAGTAGGAAATGAAGTATTTTATTTAAGTTTGTTTTGAACATAAAAAATGTTTATTATAAAAGTATAATGTGATGAGATGAATCAACACTAAGTAGTGTTAAAGAAAATCAGTTTACTTTGATGCCAGACTCTAATCCTACATTATTTTTCTTTATATATTTAGCCGGTCAGCAGGGATTATCAGTTGCCTTTGATCTGGCAACTCATCGTGGCTATGATTCAGACAACCCTCGAGTTCGTGGTGATGTTGGAATGGCTGGAGTTGCTATTGACACTGTGGAAGATACCAAAATTCTTTTCAATGGAATTCCTTTAGAAAAAATGTCAGTTTCCATGACCATGAATGGAGCAGTTATTCCAGTTCTTGCAACTTTTATAGTAACTGGGGAAGAACAAGGTGTACCTAAAGAGAAACTTACTGGTACAATCCAAAATGATATACTAAAGGAGTTTATGGTCAGAAATACTTACATTTTTCCTCCAGAACCATCCATGAAAATTATTGCTGACATCTTCCAATATACAGCAAAGGTATCCTTTGTGGTTCTTATAGATTTTGCTATAGTTCTTTGAATGTAGGAATTTTTATAAAATGCCATAGCCTAATTTGAATTTGGTAATTGAGTCAGAGTAATAGTTGTAGTATAGAGTCAGGGTGTGGGTTTTGTGTTTATGTGTGTGTATTGTTAGTTTTTAGTTTTTGGTCTTTAATGTACTAGTTTTATGGTCTGTCATTACCTATGGGACTCTGGGCAGTAGACATTTATTGTATTTTCTTTATTGTTAAAATTTTTATTCTCTGATATTTGTTAGAATCAGGGAGGGCTTATAATTTACACTTCTTTTATTTCTCTCCAAAGTTCAGATTCAGTTGTGAATAGACACTGGTGTCAGACAGATAGGGATCAAAATATTAGCTTTATTTCTGCAAAAAACTGGATTAGAAGATAACGCTTATATCTGCAACCACAATGAGGTCCCTAATATTTCACCCCTGAACTAGGTTCATTTTCCCAAGATTGGTGGGAAAATAAGGTTCTTGTAGTATTCCTATATTAGCAGCAATCCTTCTACAGGGAAACATAAAGCTTCTTCATTTCCTCTGAGTAATTCATTTATATTTTCCCCCATCATTCCCATTTTACTTTTTGCTGGCAATGCTCTCTTCTTACCTACCTTAAAATTAGACCATTATTTCATAGCAAAGGGCAAATCTCTTCTCCATCATCAAACCTTTTTTTTAATCTCTTTACCTCTTGTAATTGCTGTTATCTCAGAACTCTTGCTAGCATTGCCTGCTCTCATTTGATAAACTTTATACTTTTCAATTTTATTGCTTTTCATAGATTCCATCTGCTCACATGAATTGTATAGAATACACGCCTATCACCTTTTTCAATTTCAAGAACACATGCACAGGAGGATTGATTTGAGCAGTATATGACAAACACACACACACACACAAATAGCAGTAGCTTTAACTAAATAGGAGTCAATTCTGTTTCAACTAAAAAAAGTTGGAAGGTAGACTCAGAGTCTTGGTTGTATGGAAACACTGCAGTCGTGAGGATTCCAGCCTCCTTTCATTTGGCTTCTCTATTGTTTGTGTGCCAGCTCATGATTAAGGAAGTAGGTGGGCCGGCTGTGTTTGTGTCGGGAGAGGGACCTAGCCCCTCTGATTAAAGGTGAACTTCCAGAAGGAACAAACCAAACTTCCACTTATATCTCAGTGGACACAAAGAGAGAAGATTGGAAATGTAGAACACTTTGGCACTGACTGTATGGTTCAGGTACAAGAGGAGAGTGGAGAATGGCTATTGGAGAGGATAGTACCAGTCTGCTGTTACGTACTTGGGCATTTAACCTTGTGAAACACTAATGTCATCTGCAAGTTCAAAATTGCTTTATATAATCTTTCGTATAAGTGATAAAAGTGCCAGTTTCAGATATTGATCGAGTATGTTATTTGAAGTAACTAAAGTTTTATATTGTTCCTCTAAAAAATATTTAATTGTGACAAAATACACATAGCATAAAAATTACCATCTAAGTATACAGTTCAGTGGCTTTAAGTACATTCACATTGTTGTGCAACCATCACCACCATCCAAATCCAGAATTCTTTACATCTTGCAAAACTGAAACTCTGTACCTATTAAATAATAACTTTCCATTCTCCCCTTCCTTCAGCCCCTGGCAACCACCATTCTACCTTGTGTTTCTATGAATATGACTACTCTAAGTACCTCATATAAGTGGAATCATACAGTATTTGTCTTTTTGTGTCTGGCTTATTTCACTTAACGTAATGCCCTTAAATTGCATCCATTTTATAGCCTGTTTCAGAATTTACTTCCTTTTTTTAAAAAATTTATTTATTTTATTTATTTATTTTTGGCTGCGTTGGGTCTTCGTTGCTGTACGCGGGCTTTGTCTAGTTGCAGTGAGCGGGGGCTACTCTACGTTGGGGTGCGTAGGCTTCTCATTGCAGTGGCTTCTCTTGTTGCTGAGCATGGGCTCTAGGCACGCAGGCTTCAGTAGTTGTGGCTCGTGGGCTCAGTAGTTGTGGCTCGTGGGCTCTAGAGTGCAGGCTCGGTAGTTGTGGCTCATGGGCTTAGTTGCTCCGCAGCAAGTGGGATCTTCCCGGACCAGGGCTTGAACCCATGTCCCCTGCATTGGCAGGCGGATTCTTAACCACTGCACCACCAGGGAAGCCCAGAATTTACTTCCTTTTAAAGGCTGAATAATATTCCAATGTTCCCAGTGTTTCTACTATTCTTAAAAAAAATTCTGCTATTAAACTCCTCTCAGTAGAGAAGCACGTTTGTTTCCTTCTCGTTTGTAACTCCAAATATATTCAAGTAGTCTCTCAATTCCATGTAATTCAATCCCCTTATTGCTTTTGTGATGAACATTTTTCAAGCACTCTTGGTTAGTTATAAGTAAAATATTTGCAAATGTAAAATACAGATAATCCATACCATACACTAACAACAGCTAACTTTTTTTGAATACTTATTGTGTACTGGCATAATACTGTACTAAGTTGTTTAGATGAATCGTTTCTTTTAATCCTACAACAATTCCATGAGGAAGGTAGAGTTATTATCTATTTTAGAGTTTAGGAAACCAAGGGATAACAAGGTTGAGAAACTTGCCGACAGTCTTCTGGCTAGTTAAGTGACATGACTAGAATTTGAGCACTCTGACTTGAGTCCATGTTCTGAACCAACTGTAATGAGTGTCTGATTTAGTTTTTATTATTTTATCTTTGGTTAATTCTTGGAAGGATAATAGTTTTTTGGTTCTGCAGGTTCTGTGTGACATGTACCCCACCTAACGTGACATTTTAGGGGGATAGTGGATTAGTGGTTGTGGTAGAAGGAACCTGTCTGAATTATCCTTAGCATTAAATGTCACAGCAAATCAAACTGAAATCTTTGATTTTTAAGCCATGCATTTTTTCCTGTTTTGATATATAGTACTAGCACTGAATCATTTTCTTTTTTTACCCACTGTGTACTTATGCATATTCAATGAGTTCATTCAAATAAGATAATTAATAACTAGTTAATAATAATTAAATTTATACATCTTCAGCAGATTCTCCCAAAAGTTTGAGGTCTTAGGACCTCTTATGAGGTCGAAGTCATGAGTTTGGAATTAAAGATGTCGTCATTCAGTTCTTGGGCCAAAGGTTACATTCCTAACCTCAGCCAGCTAATTTCAGAGTTTAACTTTTGGTGCTAAATGATGGTTGGTGATTCTTTTTCACTAGAAAAATAAAACAGGTACAGTCCTTACAGTGGTTCATTGGATCAGCCATTTTAATTGGAAAGTGAATTGAATGTAACTAAACGTTAAATATTTTCAGTTAATATTATGAACTAATTAGTATATCTGAATCGAATATCATTTTAAAATAATATTGTCTTTTAGAAGATAGACTTAATAGAACCTTTCTTATACTTTTATTTACAGTTGTATTTTTTTATTATTTTATATAGCACATGCCAAAATTTAATTCAATTTCAATTAGTGGATACCATATGCAGGAAGCAGGGGCTGATGCCATTCTGGAACTGGCCTATACTGTAGCAGATGGGTTGGAGTACTGTAGAACTGGACTCCAAGCTGGGCTGACAATTGATGAATTTGCACCAAGGTGAGTAAATTAAACTCCAATATTGCCTCAACATTAAGAAAGTTCACAGGACCATTTTATGAGTGTATAGCAAAATATATTGATAAAAATGAATTTGTATATATAAATATACCAGATTTTTTTTTATGTTTTATCTGAGTGATAAAGAGAGAATAAGCCAATACTGTTTATAATTAAAATTCAGAATTAAATTTGACTGTACTTCTTGGTAAATTAGAGGAATTTTGGCCTCTGCTGTTCAGAGAACACAATTAACCGGCACATTTGACAAATAATATTAAAATGTAAATATGGTTTTCAAGACAGATTTGCTTTTGTTCTTTTAATATTTCCATTTTAAAATACAGAAGTCATCTATTATTACAGGCTTAAGGTTACTGAAGTACATATGCTTTGATTTTAATTCAAACTAAGTTGCTTGAAATTAAAATCTGAGCTTTTTGTGTGTATGTGTGTGTGTGTGTGATACAATTAATTTCCATTTTATAATCAAATTCTGGACTTTACTATTTTAGGTTGTCTTTCTTCTGGGGAATTGGGATGAACTTTTATATGGAAATAGCAAAAATGAGAGCTGGGAGAAGACTCTGGGCTCACTTAATAGAGAAAATGTTTAAGCCTAAAAACTCTAAATCTCTTCTTCTAAGAGCACATTGCCAGACATCAGGATGGTCACTTACTGAGCAAGTATGTATAACATTTAAAGTGTAGAATTTTAGTAAAGTCATATATTTTCTTCTAAGCAACTTGGCATAGTCAAGAAACAGATTTAAGAACTTATCTGCTAATATTTGAAAATCATAATTATTCTGAAGCGTAACGCATGCTTATATTTGTTTTTACACAAATTATAATAAATAAATAAAATTGGCCCCCTCTAGTGGTTAACAATATAAAATCATTTAAATCTTAGCTTACATATAAGGCTGTGTATTTTACTTTTTTAAAAGTAAAAATATGTGATGAGGAGGAAGAAGTACAAATTATAATTTAAGTAATATTGTCTTAAATAATTTTAATGGTTAAAATTCTTAACACAAAACTTCCTCATTAAAATTTGATTTTATACCTACACATTTTTTTACTATAGTTGTGTTTAAATAAGCATGCATGCAAACAAGCCATTTAAAAACTATTATCACTTGGGTAATCTATTTAAATTTCATTTCATTAAAAAATTATGTGGTGATGATCTTTTTTAACATGCATTTTCTTTCCATATTAAATTATTTTGATACATTAAAATAATTTATAACTTTAAAGTTACATTGCTTTTATAAATTTAAAACAAATATAAACTAGTAGTCTCCCTATTAAATATGATTTCAGGTACTTGTAAATGGAGAAATATAGATTTCAGAGTTGGAAAGAACTTTAGTAATTGTTTTTGACTTAGCCTCCTCATTTTTACAGCTAAGGAAGCTGAAGTTCAGAAAGGTCCAATGACTTGCCCAAATCACAGTTAGGAACAGAATGAACTAGAAGTCATATTTCTTGTCTCATAGTCCATTGTTCATCTGTTTTATTAATCGTTTATTAATAAATCATTGCCAGTTTTGTGTACCTCATTAGGGTAGATACTTCAAGGTATACAATAATTAGGAGATAGTGAATTATGAAATGAAGTATGTTAATTATCTAAGTAGACAAAGTATACACTCATGATGCACATATAGAAGACTATTTAGGCAATACAAAAATAAGCACAACAAATACTTCATATTTCAGATGATTATAAGAGGCGATGTTTTAGTGCCTAAGCACAGACTAGATCCTTTGGCTCTTAATCCTAAGTCTGGTTTGTTTACTAATTTGTCTAAATTTACTAGATATTCTGAAGACTAATACAGACTTTGGCAAAGAAAGTATGCATCAGCCACTGCTTAATCATTGTCATCTTTTACGGCTGCAATATATATCAATTGTTGCCTTGTTTTGTTTTGGTTTTTTGCCTTTTACTAAATGTTTTAGGATCCTTACAATAACATCATTCGTACCACAGTAGAAGCAATGGCAGCAGTGTTTGGAGGGACTCAATCTTTGCACACAAATTCTTTTGATGAAGCCCTGGGTTTGCCAACTGTGAAAAGTGCTCGAATTGCCAGGAACACGCAAATTATTATTCAAGAAGAATCTGGGATTCCTAAAGTGGCTGATCCTTGGGGAGGTTCATATATGATGGAATCTCTCACAAATGATGTTTATGATGCTGCCTTGAAGGTCAGTTTCTCCTCTTTGAAACTTTGTTTATAAGATTTACAGATTTATAAAGATTTATAGATTTTTGATTTATAATTCAAATCATTTGTAGATTTATATCAAGATTTATATTCAAGTGTTTCAGAGAAAAGGGAATTTTATATTTGATTTTATAGTATTTGAAACTTAATTTAAAAATACATTTGTATTTGTATTAAAGTATTTTATTTCAAAGAGTTAAGAAGACAGCTAATGTTAAAAGACTATAACAAAAAAGCAGGGGCTTCCCTGGTGGCGCAGCGGTTGAGAATCTGCCTGCCGATGCAGGGGACACGGGTTCGAGCCCTGGTCTGGGAAGATCCCACATGCCACGGAGCAACTGGGCCCGTCAGCCACAACTACTGAGCCTGCGCGTCTGGAGCTTGTGGTCCGCAACAAAGAGAGGCCGCGACAGTGAGAGGCCCGCGCACCGCGATGAAGAGTGGCCCCCGCTCGCTGCAACTAGAGAAAGCCCTCGCACAGAAACGAAGACCCAACACAGCCAAAAATAAATATAAATAAAATAAAAAATTAAAAAAAAAAAAAAAAAAAGCAGTCCTTTCTCCTCCACTTGCTTGTTTTCCTGCTTCCTTGAGTCAGCTACATCTTTTTGTTTGTTTTTATCTCCATGTTTTAAAATTACATGTATATACTGTTTGTTCTAATTCAATCAATTTTAGACCTTATCTACTGCTTTGCTAGTATGGTAGCTTTGTATTTTAGCTCGATCTTGTCCGTTCTTTCCTTTGTCCCATATTACCAATATAATTATATCTCAATGTAAATCCTTCCTGAAGTCCTCTATATTCTCATTTGATTTAGACTGGTTTCTCTCTAGACCATTGCTGTCCTTGACCTTCCCTTTGTCATTATTGTCAGAATCCTTTTCACCTCTGCTATGTTGAATCTGTGTCCTGAATCCTGTCTCTTTGTTGATTATCCCTTGTTATTTTGAAGCACATCTTATGGGAACCTCCTAAAAATGGTGCATGGGAGATGAATTAGTTGAAACTTTGGATGTTTGAAAACTGTCTTTATTCTACTTTCATATTTAATTGATAGTCTGGGTTTGAAATTTTTCATTTGGGAGTTTGTAAGCAAATTTGTAAGCATTCACCTACTTTTTATTCTAGCTTTCAATATTTCTGTTCAGAAATCTGATGCTATTCTCACTCAGGATGTTTCTTTCTGAAAGTTTCAGGATCTCTTCTTTATTTTTGTGTTGATGTACCTTGGTGTGTGTATTTTTTCCTGCACTGTCCCCTTTGGTGGACATTTTTCATCTGGCCCCTTTTTCATGTTCTCATAGCTCTGGGAAATTTGTCGTGTATTATTTCTTTGATAATTTCTCTCCACTCATTTTCCTTTGGTTTCTCTTTTTAGAACTTATGGTTATCAGGTAAGGACCTCCTTAAATGATTTCTGACATTTTTATCTGTTCTAGAGTGCATCTTTGAGTTTTTGTTCTGGTTTTTTGGAGAGTCATCAACTTTTATCTTTCTACTTAAATACTTTAAACTTTATATATCGTATTTTTAATTTCTGAGAGCTCATTTTTGTTTTCTAATTTTTCCTCTTGCATTCATACTAGTTGTTTCATTATTACAGAATCTCTTCTTCTTTTTCTGAGGATCATTATATTTTTTGAAGTTTTCTTTTATATCCTGTATTGTCACTGTTTCCTGTGTGTGCCTTTTTGTTTGCAGTCTTATCATTCAGAATGTAGGTTTTTGTTTCAGTAAGACATCTTATCCTTGCCTCTCCCTGTACTTGATATTTCAAAGTCCATTGCTTCTCTAGGTCAGTAAATTTTTGTTTTCCTGACAGAATGGGAGAGAGGTAGTTGCAAATTCTCAAGTAGTCCCCTTCTTTTTAGCTTCCTAGAAGATTCTTGGCTTCTGTTGAATCCAGTACAGGTTCTTCTTTCTTGAGTCCATCAGCAGAAAGCCAGTTTGACCTTGCTCCTATCTATGAAATCGTATTCCATTCCACCATCCATTTTCCATTGTCTCATGTATATATGAGGCTGTGATTGAAAGTTTAGGTGTTTCTTGATGTCAGTAATGCTAGAGTTATATCATTACTCTGCTGCTCACATCGAAAAATAAAATGGCATTTTGAGATGTATTTTTTAGAGTATTTATGTAACCATGAAAACTTTATTTATGTAATTAAAAATAAAAATTACAGAATTAGTGTTATCTTTAGTTGGCTTCTAAGACTTAAGCGAGAGATTTTGTGTTTTCCAAAATATACTTGTTAGTTTTTCTGTTGTCTTTTTAAATAATTTTAAACACAGAATGTCTTTTTTCTTATTGGTATAATTGGCATATTAACATTGTATTAGTTTGTATACAACGTAAGGATTTAATATATGTATATATTGTGAAAGGATTATCAGAATAAGTTTAGTTAACATCCATTACTACACATAGTTACAGATATTTTTTCTTGTGATGGGAACTTTTAAGATCTATCTCTTAGCAACTTTCAAATATATAATACAGCATTATTAACTCTGCAGAATTTCTAATTAATGCTCTGTTGTTAATTCTTTTCTTATGAAACATTAAATTTACCACTAAAATAGTTTATAATTTTATTAACATTAGTAATTATATAACATAACACATTTGTATTGTTTATTAAAATATTGTCATATTCTCCTCTAGTTTTATTAATCTGTTTTTCCTTGTTAGCTCATTAATGAAATTGAAGAGATGGGTGGAATGGCCAAAGCTGTAGCAGAGGGAATACCTAAACTTCGAATCGAAGAATGTGCTGCCCGAAGACAAGCTAGAATAGATTCTGGTAAGATAAAGTAGAAAAGTTTATATGTGAAATCCAGTATTTAAAAAGAAATATTAATTTCTGTTTGAAGATAACATATAAAGTTAGTAAAACAAAAATTATAGAAAAATGAAACTTGGATAAAATGTTTCTCATGAATCTATATGTATCTATCTCTGTGTATTTTTGCACGCCTGGATGCACATGAGCAAACATATGTACAAAGTATGTGTGGAGGTTTGCCCACTTATTATGTGTATATATGTGGGTAGATATCTCCACCATTTTGAAGATGACATTATTATTGGTCATTGTGCTCTGCATTGGACTATTCATTTATTTATTCATTCAATCAGCCAATACTTTTTTAGTCTTTAGTATTTGAGACACTGTGCTATGTCTGGGCATACAACTGTGAATGGGACAGACATGGCCTCTACACCCATAGAGCTTACATTTTGGTAAGAGAGAGAGAAAATGAACAAGTAAACAAATAAATAGACAAAATAATTACAGATTATGGTAAGTTTTATGAAGAAAATAAGAAAAGAGGTATATCCTGAGGTAGGATATACCTCTTTTCTTGGCGGGATGTCTTTAGCTAGAGTAATAATCTGGTAGTTTGAGGCAAAATATATTTATAGTGTTAAGGAAGTATAATTTGTAATTCTGGTTTATCACTTATAGATTTTAAGGGTATTTTTTGTTTAAAAGTGATTGGCTGTAAGAGGATTCAAGAAAATATTAGAAAAGCCATTGCATGTTTGTTTTCTACCTTATAAATCTTAGTTGGTAGCTGCTACTACTGTTTTAATTTTGTAGTGTCAGAAGAGAGTTTATCAGAAACTCTGGGAAGGCATATAGTTTGGGTGAATAATCAAAGCCCTCCCTTACAGAGATCCTGATATATACCTGTCTTTTCCCCTCCTATCCCCATTCCATATTGGTATTCACTGATCTATATTGAAATTTCATTAAGAGTAAGAATACTACTTAAAAATATCAAACTTATAAGGAAAATATGTGTGGTGATCAGAACATTACTGTTAGACAGTTATTTGTGAATAGAATCTACATATTATTTTCCTCTGGGAGATTAACAGGTTCTGAAGTAATTGTTGGAGTAAATAAGTACCAGTTGGAAAAAGAAGAATCTGTGGATGTTCTGGCAATTGATAATACTTCAGTGCGTAACAAGCAGATTGAAAAACTCAAGAAGGTAATGACAGCTATCATAGTTTGAGCGCTTTCTGTGTGCTGGGCACTGTCCAAGCCCTCACGCTGTCCTGCTGCATTGTTAGAACCACCATATGAAGTGTGTATTATTTCCCAGCATTTTAAAGGTAAGGAAACTAAAGATAAGGGAGATGGAGAAACTTGCCCAGGATAAATAATTAAGCATCCAAGACTCAAATCTCTAAGTCTGTTGACACCAAACACTCATGTTTTTAATCATGATATCTGCCTCTGTGACACTTAAACGTTCTTATTAAAAACCACACCATAATAATAATGTCTCCTATAATTTACACATTTGAAGTAAGGCTTAGATGATTATATAACTCACTCAAAGTTAGAAACAAAATTAAGTTCAGAGTCCATATTTGAACCCAGGTCTTCTCACTGTAATTTATTTCCATGTTCCTGATACTACTGTGAAAGAATCATTTGCTTTCAATTTAAAAAAAAAAAATTCAAATATATTTGAATAATGCTTTAGTAAGGTACAGTTTAGAATGAAAGATATTTAGATTGAAACTAGAGAACTGTTTTAACTTTTAATTTCCAGTTTCTCACTGAGATGAACCAAAGTATATAAAATACTAAAATAGATAAAACATATTAATTCTTACTGCTGTAACTTATATATTTCTATTGTATGAAGCTACTTTGGCCTCTTAATCTCTGGCTTTAGTAATTACTGCTATTTCTAAGGCAGGAAAGTTGAAGTTCCTTAATGGTTTTCTCTGTTAACTTTCCCTATGATTGTTTAAGATAGGACTTTTTTCCCCTCAGTTCAGATGTTCTTTAAGAATCCAGTAGACTTTGTCCAGTTAGACTGTATGTGTAACTTTCAACTTCCATTTGTTTTTTCTGTTAGAGTTAATGGCAGATGTTTAATGATATTATTTCCTTTTTCACCCTCATTCAGGAGACAATGACTCCTCTCCCACATTTTTGTCATTTTTTAAAGGGTCCTATTTAGGATGTAGCATTATATTTCCAGTGGTCACAAAAGTCTCAATATTTATTGTATTTGGAAAACTGCTTTTTTCCTCACTTGTACTTAAACTCTCTTAAACGCACAGCTTGAGGGCATCCACTTACCATAAATGATATCTACCTTATTTTGGGTAAGAGTGAGAAATTCAATAATGATAATAGATTTGGGTTCCTCCTTGCCTTTAATATAAATTTTCTAACCCACCTCTGCTTATAGATATGATATAATTTTAGTGGCATCTTAGGCAGTATCATATTTTAGACTTCTTTACAGGTGGTGAAAACTTGTAAAAAATTGGATTTTAGGTAACTTTGTTTAGGCAGGTTGTTAGCAGAGCAGAATAGAGCTAAGACCCAAGGGAAAATGTTTTTGACTACACTTTTCATTGTCTTTCTCTCTCTTTTGCAGTATTTCTCATTGTCTCTGTCTCTCTTTTTCTCTTGGGATTATTTTTAAGTAGAATAGTGATATACATACATATTATTACCAGTAGACTATTAATTAGCTAAGGGAAACTTAAAATATAACTAAAATATTCCCTAAGTTGTAATCTATTAAGTAGCATGTACTACTTGGGAGGGTCAGCACTATTATTTATTATTGCCCTGCTTGTTTCTGAATTATCAGTGTTATACAGAATTTAGTATTATTTTAGGAAGTCCTTAAATGTTGAGGGAATGAATAAATGTAATGAATATCAATGCTAGGGTACATATTATTCTCTTCTATTTTTTTCTTTTGTTTTTAAAGTTAGGATTATGGAACAATTTCCATATGATATAAATAAGAGTATAATCTGATCTCTGTTTTATTCCCTAATCACATAAATGGTCCCTTTCCTTACCCTTTTCTGTAAGGTCAAATCCAGCAGGGATCAAGCTTTGGCTGAGCGGTGTCTCACTGCCCTGACTGCATGTGCTGCCAGTGGAGATGGGAACATTCTCGCTCTTGCAGTAGATGCAACTCGTGCAAGGTAAGGATATGTAAGTTTGGAGATTTCCACATCCTAAAAGTTGACCAGTTTAGTTTTTCAGGGTGTACTTAAATAAAAGGCTGATTCTATAAACCATGTGAGCCTAAAAGAAAATATTGGAAACCAAAAAAAAAAAAAATTCTTGTTTTTCTTAAACATCTGTGCATTTAAAACATTCATACATTTTGAATGGAGTGTATTAATATTCGTGTATTTCCCTGTGGCTCAGGACATTCGAAGCTATTATAATAAACCTGTGTCACTGATTTGCAGGTTGAAGTTTGATATACTTTCAAGGATAGGGAGACATTATTATGTTGGACAGTAATCAAACCTGCCCTTTGTCCAAGCTGGACAGTATCTCTGTCTTCCAAGACTGTGTACTATGTAGACATCTCTGAAAAGATAGTCCAGCATAAAGGCAGTCAGTGCTTTGCCTTACAGAACATGCAGAAAAGCAAGTGACACAAAAACTTTTCTCCCAATATACGATAATGTCACTAAATAAATTATTTTTGCTTTTATTGATTATTGCTTAATATAATGGACTTTTAAGTTGTTTCAAGTGCTTAAGGGATGGAGTGAATAGTATATTGGTTGTTTTTTTGTTTGTTTTTCAGTTTTAATTTCTTTTTTTTTTTTTTTTTAGTTTTAATTTCTTAAAAGAAATAAGACGACTGCTCTGCTTAAAATCCTTCAGTGGTCTCCCAGTCCTTTTAAATTAAAACTTAATCTTACCGTGGCCTGCAAGACTGCTGGATATGATCCTTGCCTACCTCTCTGACCTTGTCTTATCCTACTTCCTTTGTTATGCTGTGTACCAATGTCCTTCTTTCTATTTTTAGAACATAAAACTTGTTTTCCTACTTCTCAGAGCCTCTGCATTTAGCATTTCCTTTTCAAACACTTTTCCCTCTTAAGTTCCCTTGCATGTCTCTTTCTCATCATTTAGGTCTTAGTTCAGAAGGTGTATCTTCATATCTTCAATATCCCTAAAACATTTTTCCCAAACACCTCATTCCATTTTGCCTATTTTAGTGTCTTTATAGTACTTATTACCATAAAATTATCTTATTAATTTATTTGTTTGTTAGTGCATTATCTGTATTCCCTGACTAGATGATAAATTCTGCAAGAGCGGGTACTTTTGTTTTTTTTTTTTTTTGGTCTTATTTATCACTGTATCTCTAGCACTTAGCAGTGTTTGGCCCATATTAGGCACTCAAGACATGTTGAATGAATTAATAACCAAATGGAATATGCTAAAAGATTTACTTTTTATCAAAAAATATCAGTAGGAATATTGCTCTTTGCCCATTTGTATTGTTAAGCAGTGAATTATTCAGTAACCTTTAGATACTTGTCTATTAGTAGTTTTTAGGTCATTCGGTCATTTTTCAGTAAAGGCATTCAGAATCATTTTTTTTCATAAGTATTCTGAGGAAAGATCCTATCATGAATGCAGTAGAAAGCATTCAGATTTAGATTTTTGACAGCCTATTTTTGACTTAGGTAAGAAAATATGTCTAATTATATTGAATGTTAAGTTAAATAAATATTTTTATCCCAAATAATGATGTTAACAGAACTTCCATTTAATATTTTAGATGTACAGTTGGAGAAATCACAGATGCCATGAAAAAGGTATTTGGTGAGCATAAAGCTAGTGATCGTATGGTGAGTGGAGCCTATCGCCAGGAATTTGGAGAAAGTAAAGAGATATCATTTGCTATCAAGAGGTAATATGTGAGATTTCTTAAACCAGAATGTCATCTTTTCTGTTAACACAATCCCCATGAATCTACGGTGGGCTTAATTTTTTCACATACCACTGGAAAATATTTGACTTGTACTTTCCTCTTAATCTGTAGCTTTACTAAAATAATATTTTGAACTTTCACCACAGTCCCCTTTAGGAGTTTCTCATTTCAAGCAAATGTTTGTTTAACTAACATTGATATTGCTTCATATCCTCCAGGTACTTAGATTTCAATCTCCTTACGACGGTACATTTTCATATTTTCTGAAGTTTTATTTACATTGTTTAATTGCTCAAATAATTATAAAATCTTACTTTTCCTATTTGAAAGTAAATATTTGGTTGCCATCTGTGCATAAATTAAAATCACTCGTCACTGGACTGACAGTAAATAACTGTCAAACATGATTTGGAAATATGAATTAATATAAATTGATCATGCTTCTGAAGTGAGTAGTAGCTTCCTGATGATTGGTTTTCTCAACCACTGTAATAAATTTTCCATGAAAAATATTATGTCACTACTCATATATGAGATAAATATCAAAACAACCAAGGTGAAAGTCATCGAAATGGAACATTTTTTTTTCTTTTAACAAAAATAAATTTGTTTCTTCGTGCTTTTTCATCTGAGGCGTAAATTTATTGATTTAAGCAAGCAAGTATTTTGATTATACATTAAGATACCACATTGAGGTCACCTTGGGGGAGTTCACACTTGTGAAGGGTAAGTGAGATATGGACAGTTCAAAACAGCTAGGAGTCATGTATATGTACAAATACTTCTGAAGGCATTTTTTAGTTTATATTTAACTATTTCTGCATATTGTACTCTGGGGACTGTCTTAAGTTGTAAAGTTGTTATTTCCTTTTCTTGCTTCACTGTGATGTTCTCAGTGTTACAGGCTTACAGTCTGTGCCATCTTTCAAATTTTTTTCTAAGGGGGGAGATGGTAAACATACTCAGGCTTTAATGGAGTTCTTAATGTGAAACAGAGATATTAACAAAATATGAGTAAACAGATTAGATGTTTTAAATAAACTTGAAAGATTTACTGCAAATAAATTAGAGTCTTATATCTTACCTTTGGACAATTAATATATAACTGTTGTATTTTAAAATGTTCCTTAGGGTTCAGAAATTCATGGAATGTGAAGGTCGTAGACCTCGTCTTCTTGTGGCAAAAATGGGACAAGATGGACATGACAGAGGAGCAAAAGTTATTGCTACAGGATTTGCTGATCTTGGTTTTGATGTGGATATTGGTCCTCTTTTTCAGGTATTGAAAATTGTTGGGAGGAATTTCAAGTACTATTGCTACATACTGCGGATAGGTTAACTGGAATGAAGACTAAAGAGTATTCATTGCATTTTCACCAGGAAAGAAGTAAATCTTCCTGAAGAGGCCCAGCCTTTATAGAGTCTCCCATAAGAGTTTTCCCATTTGGGATTTTAAAATACTACTCTAGAGAGGCTAGAAGAAATTGTTACTATAAAGAGTTAGCACAGACTTCTGGAGATATGTCCTGAACTGTGTTGGTAGATAAATATATAAATGTGTTTAGAGTCTTAGGCGTTTAAGGTGGGTTTTGTTAAGAATCTCAAATATGTTTCAGATTAAACAAATAGTATACACTGTATTTAGATTGCTTTCAGTCTTCCTCGAAGTTGAATACTTTCCCATTCTACTTTTTTACTTACATTTTGCTGTCCTTTTGCTTTAGTTAGTTTGTTTGTTTGTTTTAAATAGTGATCAAATATAATGCATTTTCAATATTTAGTGGTTAGCTTTTGGGAAATAATTTTTCATAAAATAAAAGAATTTTAAAAAATTGTTGTCAGCCATTGGCATCTAAAGGAATTTCTCAAATAACCAAAAGTTTATTTCCCCATTATATACCATCTGCAAAAATATAATTTGTCTTTTAGTACCACCAACTTTGTTACCATAATTCTGCATCATTAAAATAAAAACTTATCTGTGGCTGAAGGTACAATCATGCAGTTCTCTGATGACTGATTTAATTAAAATTAGATTTGATGTTTTTAAAATTGCAACATTTGATCATTTAAAATACAGTTTAATTTATATAAACATAAGGCATGGAACTGAATTGTTTAAATGGAATTTTTTAATATAAATTTATTTATTTATTTATCTATGGCTACTTTGGGTCTTTGTTGCTGCACGCGGGCTTTCTCTAGTTGCAGCGAGCGGGGGCTACTCTTTGTTGCAGTGCACAAGCTTTTCACTGCAGTGGCTTCTCTTGTTGCAGAGCACAGGCTCTAGGCGCGCGGGCTTCAGTAGTTGTGGCATGTGGGCTCAGTAGTTGTGGATCTTGGGCTGTAGAGCGCAAGCTCAGTAGTTGTGGCGTATGGGCTTAGCTGTTCCTCGGCATGTGGGATCTTCCCGGACCAGGGCTCGAACCCATGTCGCCTGCATTGGCAGGCAGATTCTTAACCACTGTGCCACCAGGGAGGTCCCTAAGTGGAATTTTAATCTAATCAATTTTGGTAGCATGGATGATATGAATAACAAATCATGCTTAAATTAAATGTCTTACCTCTAAGAAATCAATAGCAGGAATATGCACATTTTTAAAGGTTTTAATTTCGTGTGTTAATATTTTTCACAGACTCAAGGTTTTACCAATATGTTGTGTGACTTACCTAGAGATCTTCTTGAATGTGGCTCCATTACTGAGTATAGAATCTTTTGTTTCTGCACTAAAATTATGAGCCTTAAAATCTTGCCAACTCAGAAAATTGACAGATTTTGATACTATTTTTAGTGCTTATAATTGTGCAGTGGTTTCTCAGGTGGCCTTATCCTTTCCAGTTGTCTCAATTTACATTATATTTACAATGAGAAACTTGTAGGTACTTTTTATATGAAATGATTTAAATATATGTGTACAGTATCAAAGCAATGTCACGGACTCATTACAGAGCAGATATTATCTTCGGTAATTCAATTCATAATTGAATGTTTGAAAACATCCTTTATGATTCTATATCCCAATGGTTAAATTAGTTAATAAATGAGAGGCATGCCCTCCTTGGCACTGTCCTTTCTCTTGTTTATGCACTTTCCTGGGTGCTGCAGCCCCTTAACTAGTTTCTATAGTTCTTACCTTATTTTGCTCCATATATTACTGTTAATTCTGTGTTTCCATGGGAGAATGAGGTCCTGGAGCTTCCTAGTCCACCATCTTGTTCTTTCCCATTCTATTTTAAAACCTAAGGCTCACTTTTTCATGTTGCATTTTATGTTCAGTCTTTTACTTCTTTATAAACCCTATGCCATGTTACCTCTCAGTAAATGTTGATAGTGAAGACAACAGATATATTTTTTAAAAATTATAATGAAGAGATAATATATATTTTGCCTATATTCCTACTTTATCTTGAACATTTTGGGGGGGACTATATTTTGGTGTAACTTAAATCTAATTGATAGTTTGTAGTGCTAGAAGCAGATATAGCCCTGGTGTTTATTATAATAATTGGATGAGTTAGTGTTTGATGATGAAGTATGAAGTTATATTCACTTCAAGATTTTTAATGAGGAAAATCTTGGAATGTTGATTGAAGTAGTATAACACTTTAGAAACACATTTCGGGATAAATAATGGTTTGCCTCTTTACTTTTGAATTGTTCAGACTCCCCGGGAAGTGGCCCAGCAGGCTGTGGATGCAGATGTTCATGCTGTGGGTGTGAGCACACTCGCTGCTGGGCATAAGACCCTGGTTCCTGAGCTCATCAAGGAACTCAGCGCCCTTGGACGGCCAGATATTCTCGTCATGTGTGGGGGGGTGATACCACCACAGGTATTGTTCATCTCCTACATTTTCTAGTACCATGATGGGAAACCTGAGTAGCTTATTCGTAGTTCTTTAATTTTCTATATACTTTCTCTAAAAATTTGTTGCAGATTTAGAGCCAAATCATTTCCTAGGTCATTTACTAAGTAAATTCTATAAAAGTGGTCCATGTTGTTTTCTATTCAGACTATATTATAATTCAATATGCATAATTTGATTTAATAATACATAATGCTGTATGAGAGAGTTGCCTCCCTACAAACTAGTCACCTAGTTAGAGATCTATCTTCTTTATATTCAATAAGCAATGATGGAGAAGGAACAGGATAAAAGTAATAAAATCTCACAACTGGAGTAGCGAAAAATGGTGAACACACAGTGACTATATCAGCCCCTCCCAAGAGATAGAGTGAGCAAGCACCCCTTGTCCTAGCAGTGGAGCCAGTCCTTTAGTCAGTCAGTCGGTAGCACTTACTTCTGTTGTTTTAGAGTCACTGCCTTGCCATTTCCTGCCTGTTCCCATCCCTAAATGTGGCCTTAACTCAGCACTGTATAAATTACATGGTCCTGTAAGAGCCCCTTTTTCATGAAGCTAATTTGATTGGGGTATAGTTTTCTTAGAGCCAAAAATACCTAATTCAGACATAAATGGAGTCAGCCTGTCCTAAAAATTATTGGCTGAATGGGGCAGAGGTGGATTCTTGAACAAAAAGGTAGATCCTCTTAGGAAAGGAGAAATGGATGCTAGGTAACAATAATGTCAATTAATTTATTAAGGGGGCAGAGACACCTTCCTGATAAGTTAAAATAGTTAAGATATAAATTGGGTCTATTTCCAATTTAATATTTAATTATATCAAATTTTCTTTTTTTACTAAGAATGGAAAAAGTATTGAGTTACAAGAACTTTACATGAAACTGCTCCTAAGTAAATGATTCATACATACTATAAAGTCCTCACCACTATACAGCAGGAATCTGTCAGTGACATGTGACCTTGTGCCCATGTCTACAATTGTTTTCCCTCCATTACAACTCAGAATATAAAATAATGAATTTATACACTACTTAGGAAATGAGAAAATACACATATGTATGAGGTAGTGAGATTGGTGACAACGTGGGGCTGGCGACCAAGCTGTGTATTACTTATTCTTTCTAACAACACAATACTTAATGTGGTACAGTCAACACAAAACTGCTTTTGTTAGCACATTTGCTCTTATCTTCATAAATATAGTTTACTATTTGGGAATATAAAGGGCTTTTAGTCTTTATTGCTGTCTGTCTGTGGAATACTTCTATCTATATTGCAGTTTTAGAGTCTACAATCCCTAAGCTCTTGGGCATGATATTAAAATTTAAGAACCAAAATAATTAGGCAGCACAGAATACTGGCATTGAAATATGAATTGAGAAGAATTGCAGGCCTGTTATATAAGTGAGCTGACATTTTCAAGAAATATATTTCGTATAAGTCTCTGGATATTTAAATTACCTGGAACATCTGTAGGTGTTTGCCATACTTTTTTCCCCATGAGTTTAAAGACTAAGGATCATATTCTATAATGACACACTTGTGTGTTAACATGGGTATCCTTTATAATATAATTATATATCAGTTAACACCCATGCATTTTTCTCATTATTTGTTTTCAGTAAATATATAAAATGTTGCTATTATTCAACTGAAAGTCTCTTAGATTTTAGATTAGAAAGCACTAATATATGGCGGTTAATCAAAATGATTGAGCCATTGCCATTGTGGAGCTTATAGCATTAAGATGTTAAGTGCAATTGCAGAATTATGGTATTACAAGAATATTATAAGGAAATAATAGAGATAGAAAAGAAGTAGCTGGGGGATAATTAGCATGACCATGTAATTAATCATCCAATGTGATCACTTTTAAGAATGAGAATGAGTACGACTAAAAAGGGTGCTGCAAAAATAATCCAGTTAAAAAATGGACAGAAGATCTCAATAGATGTCGACAGGTACATGAAAAGATGCTCAACATCACTAATTATCAAGGAAGTGCAAATCAAAACCGCGAGATATCACCTCATATCTATTAGAATGGCTATCATCAAAAAGACAAGAAATAACAAGCGTCGTCAAGGATGTGTAGAAAAGGGAACCCTTGTGCACTGTTGGTAGGAATGTAAATTGGTGCAGCCACTATGGAAAACAATATAGAGACTTTTCAAAAAGTTAAAAATAGAAGTACATATGATCCAGCAATTCCAATACTGGATATTTATCTGAAGAAAACAAAAACAGTGACTTGAAAGATATATGCACCCCCATGTTCATAGCAGCATTATTTACAATAACCAAGACATGGAAATAACTTAAGCATCCATCAGTGGATGAATGGACAAAGAAAATGTGATACACACACACACACACACACACACACAGAGGAATATTATTCAGCCATTAAAAAAAAATGAAATCTTGCCATATACGACAACATGGGTGGATCATGAGGGCATTATGCTAAGTGAAATAAGTCAGACAGAGAAACAACAAATACCACATGATCTTACTTATATGGAGAAGAACAGATTGGTGGTTTGCCAGAGGCAGTGGTAGAGGGTGGGTGAAATGGGTGAAGGGGGCCAAAAGGTACAAACTGTCAATTATAAAATAAATAAGTCTTGGGTATATGTGTACAGTATGGTGACCATAGTTAATAGTACCGTACTGCATATTTGAAAGTTACTAAGAGAGTAGTATGTAAGTAAGTAGTACCTTAGAGACTAAGGACATAGTACTAAGTAACTAAGAGAGTTACCAAGAGTAACCACAGTTACTAACCACAGTTAGTTAGTAACCACAGTTACTCAGTGTGTTACAGAGTTTTAAGTATAAATCTTAAAAGTTCTAAACTCAAAAGTGCACACACAAAAAATTGTGTAACTAGGGTGACAGATGTTAACTAGACCTACTGGTGATCATCTTGCAGTATATACACATATTGAATCATTAAGTTGTATACCTGAAACTAATATTATGTGTCAATTATACCTCAATAATAAAAAAAAAAAGACTCATGGGAAAAAAAAAAAAGCTATTGCAACAGTAAGCACAAACCAGAATGTCCTGGAAATATGATCACCCTAGTGGATGAGGATCAGGACTTTAAAGCATGTCCTAAACTTGATACAGCTACAAATATTCTGCTGTTAAAACAGTCTAAAGCCTGGAGCAGTATTTGTGCCCTGGGAATCTTTTCACTCAAACTTTGTGTAAAACTAACAAGCAGCAGCAGCAACAACAGAGAATTTTTTAAAATGAGTTAATTTTCATTTCTAGAAAATCGAATTCCATCACGAAGCCAAATTCAAAGTACTACACCATTCACTAGCTGTAGACAAAATTACCTTGGAGGAAATAAATAGCCTTGTAAATTTAAAGCTATAATGTGTTGCTAAATTTAACACAAATAATGGCAAGTAGTAAAAATTTAGGTGAGAGAAAATTATGGTTTAGGGCTCAGAAGTTCTCAGTTGGTGGACCATACAGCTTCCCACCACAAACAACACACTGGGGTGTTTGGAAAATGGGCGGGATGTCTTTTGTTCTTTTAATGTCTTGGAGTACTAACGGTGGTGCTAGTGGCAGTCCCAATCAAGGAAGAATTTTTCAGCCCCAAATGCCAAGAGTGTACCGGATGAGAAAGCTTGGGGCGTTGGGGATAAAGAAGAAAGGACAGCATTCATTGTCCTTTTGTTTCATTTTCTTGAAATTAGAAATATTGTCTGTTCTACTAATTAAATTCTTTCAACAGGATTATGAATTTCTATTTAAAGTTGGTGTTTCCAATGTATTTGGTCCTGGGACTCGAATTCCAAAGGCTGCCGTTCAAGTGCTTGATGATATTGAGAAGTGTTTGGAAAAGAAGCAACAATCTATATAACATCCTGTTTTTGTTTTAGCTTTCTAAACTGTTCTTTCACTAATGATCAAAGAAGCCACGTCTTCAAATTATTCAACACCTAATATGTGCTTTCCTGAAAGCTTTACATTCAAGTACCTGACTTATAAGAATGTTGTTATGCTATAAGTGTGTATGTATAGTTTCACTTTAATTTTAATTTTAAAAATTAAAAAAAAATCCTTTAAAACTCTCTATAAAATTATCCTTAAAAACTCTCTATAACATATGCTCAATACTTTGTCAGAAACTCTAGACAAAGGTATTATTTTTTTTAAATTGTGATATTTATTTGAAAGATTTCTTATAAACCTATTTACTTTTTATTTTAAGAATTAAACAATGCCTAAAAAAAAATCTGACTAGTCCCATTCTTTAATTTAGTTTTACATTGACTTGAACACCAGAAGATGTAATCCCTATATATAAAATAATTATACCTATCTTGGAAAAAATAATGGGAGTGTTTATGTAGGGACTATATTGTGATTGTAGTCCTCAGCCAAATTCTACCAGAATTACTTCTATAAGTGTATTAAATCAGACCCAAAGTTGGAATGGGGAGGCGGGGGGGAAATGGCAGAATATTCCTTCAGGTCTGACTTTACTTTCTTCCTGAACGTGAACACGTGACCCTGTTTTTGCTAGGCTTGGCTTAAGACTCAGGAGAGTGGATCTTTATGAATAGTCCCTAAAATGAAAGTGCACAGGCTGTTACCATGGCTTCCTCCAGAATGATGATGTGAACCGGGAGTGTAAAAGGGCTATGGTGTCTGTATCTGAAAAGACAGTGGTGTGATTCAGTCTGAGTCTGAAGGCTTGAGAACCAGGGGAGCCTATGGTGTAAATCCCAGTCCAAGGGCCAGAGAAGAGATGTCTCAGCTCAATTAGTGAGATGGAAAAAAGTGGTGAATTCCTTCTTCCTCCAATTTCCTTCCTCCTCCAGGCCCTCAACAGACTGGATGGTGCCCACTCACATTGGGGAGGGCAGTCTACTTTGCCAAGTCCACTGATTCACATGCTAATCTCAGCCAGAAACACCTTCACAGACACACCTAGAAATAATGTTTAATCTGGGTACCCCATGGCCAGGCAAGTCAACATATAGAATTTACTATCACAGAGCCCTTTGACATTGCTGATGGGAATGTACAATTATACAGCTGCTGTGGAAGGTGATATTATTCCTCAAAAAAATTAAACAATTAACATATGGCCCAGCAATTCCACTTCTGGGTATACGTGCACAAGAATTGAAAGCAGGGAGTTACACGGATATTTGTACATTAACCTATGTATATTAATGTTAATGGCAGCATCATTTACAATAGCCAAAAGGTAGAAGCAACCCAGGTGTCCACTGACAGATGAATGGATAAACAAAATGTGGTATATACATACAACAGAACGCTATTCAGCTGATTTCTAAAAAGGAAGGAAATTCTGACACACATAATAATGGATGAATCTTGAAAACATTATGCTAAGTGAAATACGCCAGTTACAAAAGGACAAATATTGAATGATTCCACTTACATGAGGTACCTAGAAGAGTCAAATTCATAGAGTCAGAAAGTAGAATGGTGCTTGCTAGGGCCTGGGGAGCGCAGGGGACAGGGAATTAATATTTAATGGGTATAGAGTTTCAGGTGGGGAAGATAAAGTTCCAGAGATGGATGGTGGTGATGGTTGCACAACAATGTAAATGTACTTAAAGCCACAGAACTGTACACTTAAAAATGGTTAACATGGTAAATTTTATGTTTTGTATGTTTTACCACAACAAAAAAGTATTTAGGACAGCCCTGGCATATGGTACCTGTTTTATAAATGTTAGTTGTTATTATTAAACAAGAATGAATGTTAAGTCATGAAACTGGGAAGGTAGGCAGGGACCGATTTTGTACAGAGGCTTGTACAGTTCAGGGATTTGGACTTTATCCTGAAGATAAAGATAGAGATTCATATAAGGGTTTTAACCAGGGAAATAATCTGATGAGATTTGTTTCAGCATAACAGCTGTGTGGAAGATGGCTTTTAATGGAGTCGAGACTGGAGATAAGAATTGAGAGACTGTTAATATAATACAGAAATTCTAAGTATCTAAGCTTATCTGCTTAGGTGCTGCTCAGAAATGGCAAAGATGGAGAGACTATGATCTTATTTTTGGAAGACTGAATTGACAGAATCTGGCTTTTGTCTTAAAAAAAAAAAAAGGCTCTTGATCCTTAGGTATTTGCTGTGTGGAATCTGCTCTCCCCTCACCCATTTTAGTTGTTCTTTTGTGGACCTTTTTTGATGTGCAGTGATTTCACGACTGGATACACTGGCATAATGTCAACATTAGGAAAAGGCAGAATTACAGGATTTGTTTTCTAATGATTTTTTGGTCAATACCAGAGCTTCAGAAGCTTTTCTGGCTTTGGAAGTATACTAGAATGATGTCTCTAGGCATCTGAAGATGTCAAATCCTTTCCTTTAATGGAAATATAAGTGTTAATAGAAATATTAATATTATAATAGTAATATAGGCAGTGGAGGAGAGCTTCGAAGACGCAGCCTTTCTGAACAAAACCTGCATAGAAGTAGGAGGGATAAGCAGCAGAAGAAAACCGGATGAATTCTTCTGATTTCCATTTCAGGGAGTGGGGATTCATTTAATGGGGTGGGGATGGGGGGCTGTTAAACAGCTCTAGGTCTCTATTCACAGACAAGATTATGCTATTCGTCAGCATCACTCTCCACTAGTATCTGTATATTCCTATGCACTCCATACTACTCAAAATTCTTTTCTTTAAAAAAGAACCTAATAAAATCACCTACGTTAAGGCATAAAAGTCTGCTAGCATTGACCATGTTTGTTCTATCAGGAGTATTTTTATTTTTATATTTTAAAATTAATTAATTTATTTTATTATTTTTGGCTGCGTTGGGTCTTCGTCACTGCGTGCGGGATTTCTCTGTTGCGGTGAGCGGGGGCTACTCTGTTGCGGTGTCTGGGCTTCTCATTGCGGTGGCTTCTCTTGTTGCGGAGCACAGGCTCTAGGCGCGTGGGCTTCAGTAGTTGTGGCTCACGGGCTCTAGAGCGCAGGCTCAGTAGTTGTGGCGCACAGGCTTAGTTGCTCCGCAGCATGTGGGATCTTCCCAGACCAGGGCTCGAACCTGTGTCCCCTGCATTGGCAGGCATTCTTAACCACTGTGCCAGCAGGGAAGTCCAATCAGGAGTATTTTTATTTTAAATGAGGAAAAAAAAACTTACTGAAGTGATGAATATCTAAATATACTTGTTGCTATTTGGTAGACACTCGGTAAAAATGATGATGATGATAATAGTAATGGTGATAGCAACTAATGTTATTTCTACCAATAGATAAATCCTGACCCATTTCCAACAATTATGGACCATGCTTTAGACCATTTGACAAAGTTTGATTTTTATAAGTACCTTAAAGTTGAGACATAAAATTAAAAAATATATATATATATATTTGCTACTAAGATATTCTTATCTAATTTGTGCTTATCATTATGAAAAATGCTCTCAGCATTCAAAACTATTTTCAAAGAAAATTATTTTGGTTTTCCTGATTAAACGTAATATTGTTTTCTGGTTCTCAGATCCTCCTTTTATTTGATTTGATTTTTCTATTCTACCTGTAGGTGTCTCCCTAAGTTCAGGATTATTCTATTTCCCTGAAAATATTCGAAATGATGCCCATTCTGGCGACCCATAGGTGCTATAAACACTCTCAGAAAGTTTCTTTAATAATCTACTTAGATGCACCTAATGTCATCCTTTGTGATTGTGATCTATGGTTGATAAAACAAAATGTTGATAATTGTTCATGAACTGTACTGCATTTGTGCTAAAATGAGCAGTTCATTAGCAGTGAAGCTAGAATATGACCTTGGATATGAGATTGTTATTGAATTCTATTCAGTAAATCCATCCCTAATTCACACTCATTTTAAGTTACTAATTCTTCATGGCATGTTTCCTCCCTCTGCACTTGAACCTCTTATTGTTATACTGATCTTCTCTTTCCATTTACCATGAGATCAGAGAATGATATTAGGAATATTTATACACAACGCAATATACAGATTCTATTAAAGTCCTTTAAAAAAGAGAAATGCAGAATTTAATAACTTCTTTCAGGATTACTTGAATATCCTTTTGATTCTGAGACCATGGACAAAATATCAATTCAGATAAATGCCATGAATTCATGTAATGTGTACTATTGGTTGACTCTCAGGTGTTAAATTCTAATATGCTATTACTTTTTATTTTTATTTTTTATTTTAGGCTGTGTTGGGTCTTCGTTGCTGCGTGCAGGCTTTCTCTAGTTTCGGCAAACAGGCTACTCTTCGTTGTGGTGTGCAGGCTTCTCATTGCGGTGGCTTCTCCTGTTGTGGAGCACGGTCTCTAGGCACGCAGGCTTCAGTAGTTGTGACTCGCGGACTCTAGAGCGCAGGCTCAGTAGTTGTGGCGCACAGGCTTGGTTGCTCCGCGGCATGTGGGATCGTCCCAGAACAGGGCTCGAACCCGTGTCCCCTGCATTGGCAGCTGGATTCTTAACCACTGCGCCACCAGGGAAGCCCTAATGTGCTATTACTTTTAGAAAATAAAGACATACAAGATTTTATTATGTTTTAGCAGAGCTCCACATGGCCAGTACGCATTACATATGTCTATAGAAAAGAGACATTTTCATGTTAAATTATTACCAAAATAGCCTAAAACTTGTAGTAGAGTAACACTGATGATATTCTCAGATATTCTAGACTATCTTTACTTCAAACAGTCTGTCCTATTCTCTCCTTTAGTTTTCTCATTCTCGTTAGACCATATGGTCATCAGAGCAATGTTAGTGACAATTTTCTGTCAGAATAAATGGTTATCTGGACAATAAGCTTTGAAGGACACTAGGCAGATGGCTGTCTTTACCTCTAACATGTTCTTTGGTTTAAGGCATTAAGACCTCTAAAATTATTCTTCAGAATTGCAAATATATCTGATGAAAGCCTACTATTCAATTGAAAATTTAAATTTGATTCTAAAAGCATTGACTGAGAGGGCTGTTGCTAATTCTGCACGGTTGTGCACTGCCCACCTCCAGGGAGAGCCATTTACTTTGTAGTCTTGCACTGTCACAGCCCTGCATACTTTGTGCTGCTGTTTTCCACCTTGAAGGGGGCATAACGGCAGACCCCATGTCAAATGTTTGTCTTAAGGATTAAATGAGATAGTGCATGGAACCCACTTTGAACTGTGCAGCCTGCAGTGAAAGACCAATCAATGTTATCTATAGTAATTATTACACTTTATGCTAGCCTCACTTCTAGCCCTTGGAAATAAAAATAATGTATACATATGACATGGTTCGTCTCAAGGAGATGGTAGCCAGTTTGCAGGAGATGAACTCGCAGGAAGATTGTGACTACATGATGTGAAGGAAGTCTCCACATGATGCTGTGAGAATACAAAATTTCTGACTCTCATCAAAGTCACTGCTCAGTTGGACAATAAATTTGTAGACCAAGAGAAGAAATAATCAACTCGTATGATTTCAAAGATGCCACCCCCAAATGTACTTTCTCGCATGCTTAGTTGTGCTGGAAATTCCTTAACAGTAGACCACATCTTTAATTCTAGTTAGGACTGAGAGTAAACTCTAAATAACTCTGGGAGAAGTGTTGACAATTCATATTAGATCTTTTTACGCACATACATTTTGATCTGGGAGAGAGTATAAAGGAGCTAAGAGAATAAAAAGGGTATTTGTGTGAGTAATAGAATGGGGGCAGGGGCAGAGAAGAAGGGAAAATTGAGGCACATTCTTGCAATGGGTTTTCCTGAACAATGGGAAATTGGCAACAAAGTTTTTTTTGGTTGTTTGTTTTTTAAATTACCTGTGTACGACTTATGCTTTCATCTACCCTACTGTCCCACCATTCCCAATGAAAATATGGGTTTGCTGAGGCCAAATTTGGTTCAAGAACCAGGAGAGCCCAACATTTGTCTGATAGGACACTTTCATAAAGAGAATGTCAACAAAAACTACGCGCCCCATAGAGAACCAAGGATGGAAAGAAAATAGTATGTATGCTAGAGAATGCTGCACGTACACCTCTTCTATACAGACATATCTCCTCTGTCAAACTATTTTCATTAAATAATTTGAGTATTTTTAACAGGTATGTATGTGTGTATTTGTGTGCATGCATGCGTGTGCGTATGCATGCACAGGAAAACAATTTTCACTTCATATTTTTGCTGAGGGTCCACTTACTGGTACTGAAGATATGCGGGTGACGTGGAAGCAAACTGTTGTGGGTATTGACGGGTATAATGCTTTCTATTTCTAAGATTTTTTTTTTTTTTTATTCAATACACATTTATTGGGCAGCTTGGGTATGCCCGCAACCTTTCCAGGGTCCCGGGAAAACGGAAAGTAATAAGAGACGAGAATCTAAGTCCCCTTGGCTTGTGTGCCCTGGGAGGGTAGGTCGGGGCTGTCTGGGTCCCCGCTGGGCCCCGAGGAGGGGGCAGGGCACACGGTAGGCCTCAACAATCGGTCCCGGAAAAAACGCGAGAATTGATGTGCCACGCCCTCCAGGCGGAAACAGACCCGACATTGCGGAGGCGTCCCGGGGCTTCTGGGAACTCCACCTGCGGCCCGGGAGGCCTAAGAAGGGTCGGACCCGCGTGCCTAGCGCCCTCTCCGGGGCCCTCGCAGCTCAGAAGACCGACTGAGGTGAGTGAGCCGCGTTTCGGTCCAGGCCAGTAGCTCCAAAGCACCCTTCATCCCCGCGCCTTCCACCCTTTTGGCTCCGAGGCCCTATTTCTTCAAGATTCCACCCGCGAGGCCTCCCCTCTTCTCCATCCTCGACTCCTGCTACCTTTTGGAACCCTCGGCGCTCCCCCTGGACACGTCCTCCTGCCCGGTGACCGTGCTCCTCGTCAGGGCGCCTCAGGGCGCACGGAGACCCCTCCCCAGCCTGGCCGGGCGCCGGGGATCTGGTAGCGAATCCCTTTAGCCTTTCCCTCTAACCTGGAGTATCCCTTGATGTGCTGGTGCACGGCCCTTTCCAGATTCTTGGACAGCAATACCGTAGAAATGAATATCGCTTCCTTAAGACTCTTAGACAAGCAAAGCTTTTTATTAGAAGAGATAGAATGTGCACAACGGAGAAAGCAGGCGGGGGGAAAAGGGCCAGCTCCCAGGGGCAAGTTGCTTTTATAACAAAAGGTAGGGTTTGTCTCATAATCACTGATAATTTCTTTGATCAGCAGCAGGGGGCTCCAGGGTGGCTGTCAGGAATGGGGAGTGCTGCTCTGAGAGGAAAGAAATGCAGGAGAATTTTCTGCGAGAAAGCACAGGCACGGATAAGGTGCAAATGTATAGTTGAGCTTTTTGTGTTATGGCAGCTAGATATACTCGTCAGTGTAACAGAGATAAAGTTAATCTTTTAAGCCTGTTTTTTCCCCCCTTCTGGGACTCAGGCCCCCAGGGCCTTTGTTCTTTAGCTTGCAAGGCCTGTTTTGCCCAAGGCGTTCCCTGGTCCTTTTCCAAAATGGCTGTGCTCTTGTCTTCCTGTCTCAGATGCAGTCAGGGGACTCCAGCAGAGCCTGGGAAGGAAACCCTCAACCCCACCCCGGGGACTAGGGCTGGGGAGGGAGCGGTGCCAGTGTGTGGAGGTCACTGTCTGGGGGCCTCTAGTTCTAAGATTCTGATTCCAATATGAAAATACATTTACTTTTTCTTCTTTTCATTCTGTTGATCAAGTGGCTTCTCTAGGCATGTAGTTTTTTAATTTATTTATTTTGAAGTATAGTTGATATACAGTGTACAATGTTGTGTACAGCTGGTGTACAGCATATATATATATATATATATTCAGATTTTTTCTATTATAGGTTATTACAAGATATTGAATATCTGTGTTATATAGTAGGTCCTTGTTGTTTATTTGCTTTATATCGATATGTAGTACTGTGTGTATGTTAATCCCAAATTCCTAATTTATCCACCCCCCCATCCCCTTTGGTAACCATAAGTTTGTTTTCTATGTCTTTGATTCTATTTCTGTTTTGTAAATAAGTTCACTTGTATGATTTTTTTTTAGATTCCACATATAAGTGATACCATTAGATATTTGTCTGACTTACTTCACTTAGTATGATAATCTCTAGGTTCATCCATGTTGCTGCAAATGGCATTATTTCATTCCTTTTTATGGCTGAGTAATATTCCATTGCATATACATATATATATCTCCTCTCTAGGTTTTTTTGGTTGTGCATCAGCTCAGCCTCTGCGAATCATGTCCAGTTGTGGAAAGAGCATGGACTTGGGCATTAGATTGACCCAAGTTCTAGTTCAGCCTTTTTCCAGATGTTGGATTGTGGGCAACTTCAACTGCTTGTCTTGCTGAGCCTCAGTTTTCTGTCACCCTCCTTGAATGTTTTGTATATGAATATATGTCTCAGACAGAGTAAACACTGAAGAATGTTAGTTTTACTTCCCTCAGGGAGAGAGAAAAATGTGTGGGTTATCCAAGAAGACAATGACACAATTTTTCACTCAGTTAAGACTGGAAGGGAAAAAAAAAATCAGATTTTCTACTTTACTTTGACTACTAAAGATATCAGAGGACACTAGTACATAGGATATGTTATTTATTTAGTCTGTTTCCAAGGTGTGGATTTGTGATATATAGAAATCTACAACAGCAAAGCCAAAGTACGTTCTAAAAATGGATTTGATTTGAGTCACCTTGTCAGCTTAGAAACAATATTATGAATACAAGTGACAAAGTCCTAAGGAAAGGCAACAACATGCCACTTTGCTGGCTCTCACAAAACTTAATTTTCCATGCAATCTCTAGTGCATTAAAAAAATGAAATGTAACATCAGTGTTGAAGGGTGTCTCCAGATGGCCTTTTATTAGCTGCTGAGAAGGCTGCTATTATTCTCCATCAACTGTACACATCACAACAACAATTCTCACCTTTATATGCAATAAGCTATCACTGTTGCATGAGATACTAAATGCCTCTTGGAGGACTGGTCCCTGAAATATTTTTTGAAAGGCCATGTGCATGGCAGAGTTCACATGACCACAAATCTGAATTTGTTCTATTTACTTGAAGGTCAGACAGTGTTGGTTTGCAACCTTGGGAGCTCGGTGGGTGAAATCTGAAATTGGCCTCCATACGCGGAGGGCAAAGAGAGAACGAGGAAAGAGGTAGATCACTCCAGATTGGTAGGTGGCAGTTTTAATAGGCAAAGGAACTTACATCTGAGGCTTGTCTTGGACGACTGTAAGATGAGTAGATCTCCACACCCATCCATCAGAATCTTAAAAGTTTATGTAGAGGCCTTGATTGGGTTCAGTCACGTATTCAGTCCAGATGGTCTCAACAAAACAGTGCTCTCTCAAGAATTGTCCTTGAAATGTCTCCGGCTATGGGAAGGGTGGGTGGGATGTACATTCCAAGGACAGGGAAGGGGGTGAGGCACCTCCTATTGCCTGGGTTCAGCTCTTGGGTCAGCTGGTGGTCATGTCCTCTTGATGACCTCCCCCAACAGACAATGCCAGTGAATACTTTTTGCTTGTTTTTTGTACTTTGAATAATTTCTGCTTTCTACCTCTCTTATGAGAGTTCCATTGATTGGAATAATCTCAGAAAATTTTTAAAGTGGAAAAAATAAATTATTATTTGAGACTTTATTCAACTGAGCACATCCCAACAGCTCAAGACTAGAAGTTTCTTTGTAAGGGCAGGTCAACTTAGTTTTTTAAAGAATACTGAGGGTAGGGAAAATGTTTAACTCCACTTTACATTAGCGTACAGAAAATTTTTGTTTACTTTCTGAGCTTCCTGCCGCTTTCCAGCACCTCTCCCTGTTTCTAATTGCATCATTTTCATAAGGCTCTGCATAGAGCAAATTCATTCAAAGTTCCCTAGTGATACAGATTTAAGAAAAAAAAACACAGAAAACCCTAGAAAGATGTAGAAAAGTTAGGGCTAAATAACTGTGTTTTAGGCGAAATTTTGGATGGAACCTGGGTTTTGACAGTGTGTTGATTTACATGGTTATTAAGGATGTGAGAGCCAGGTCATGATAAGCCCTTGGTCTGAATAGGAGAAATTAAGGGTCACCAGGAACAAAGTGTCTAGTGAAATGGAGGCCAAGGACTCTTGTGACCAGCTCGTTACTGTCCTCCAAGGGGTCTACACGAACCATGGGATGTGGCTCTCTCCACTCACACTCTTACCAGGAGCATGTAGGGCATTAAGAATATGGCACCCTGGCCAACATCCTTCCTGGCTGGTTGATGTTCATGTCAAATGATCTGGGAACCAAAAATAGTTGCCCAGGAAGAAAGTAAACTCTCATTAACAATGAACATCACATGTGGAGGGAGAAGAGAGCTGAATAAAAGACTGTGGTGTCCTACTCTCTAAAATCTGCCTACATTCTTTTTTCTTCCCTCAACTATTCATGAGATATTGAGTTCCATGTTTCTATCAGAGCATTTACTAATTGGTGCTACATTAGACTCTGCTCTTAGAGCACAGAGACTAAGTCTAATTCACATTGATTTTCTCCACAGTCTCAACTTTGCACCAACAGTAAGTGCCCAATAAATACTGTAGAATTAAACTTCTCAGTAGGGCTTGCATTCATGACTTCTGTCTTAGATTTACCTATTCACTGGGTATTCATTTTTTCTTGTCTGCTCATTTCCTCTTCTCCTAGACTATTGGCTGATTTTTGGTGGCCATCTGCCTACCTGGTTCCAATTCCAGTTGATCCCTGTGATTTCTAAGTTTGTATACTACTAGACTTACGAGATTGAGGAAGCTTAATTTGTACTATATTACTAGCCTTTTTCCATACTGAGATTCAATTCCCTCCTTAAAAATATGGAAAGGGTTATTTAATCTATTTTGCAGGGTAATGTGAAGATTAAGTGAGATAATTTATTCAAAAGGACTTTGTGAACTGTCAATCACCATACAAAATGATGTTATTATTAATAGTTAATTGTAAGCTCTTTGAGAGTAAAATGTACCTTGTACTGTGGCGGATTGTGTTGACTGCCGAAGCATCCTACAAGCCCCTTTGTGTTTCCTTGCTGGCAGAATCCTCCTCCTGCCGTAGAGGCTGAAGATGCCTAAATACTCTCTTTGCTGCATCTCTGGCAGCTAGGACTTGGGCAGGGGACCCAATTCTAGCCAATAAGACCTAAATGAAAATCAGCTCTGTGGTTTCTGGGAAATATTTAACTCTCTGAATTGAAAAATGCATGAAAACAAAATATCCTGTTTTCTGCCTCGCTGTGGTTGTCTGGAACGCTGATGGTGATCATGCCACTCCAAGGATAAGAGCCAAAAGTGAGTCAGTAATTTAAGAGTGGCAGAGTGGAAAGCTGTATGGAACATGGGTCTCTGATTCTATTGAGCGACTACTGATAAATGGAATATTTATAAATGGAATATTTCCTGCCATATCAATAAACAAAGGATGTCACAGTCACCAATGATTGCAGCCCTCCAGCGTGAGCTAGTGAGCCCTGAGGAAACTCAAGGCTGAAAAGAATACCTGCCATCTAGCAGCCGTCAGATTGCAGCCACTTGAGCCCTGAGGAAACTCAGGATGTGAAAACGCAAGCTACTGGCCCCAGATAGCTGAGGTGCATATCACAGGAATGATTTCAGTGAGCCCAGACTCTTGCATCTTCCCATACATAGAAAAGTGCTAAATTCCTTAACTTGAGATGTCTGGTTTTCTTTATTTAACAATATAATCTTTTGACTTCCCAATTACCTGCTCTTTGTTGAGAAAACTCCTGTATAACCTGGCTCCTCCCCTCGCCTCCTCAAAGGAGCAGTTTCTCAGAGTTATCCGAAATGCTGTCTCCCGGGCTGCAGTCCTCATTTAGTCCCAGATAAAACTTAACTTGCAACTCTCACATTGTGCATACATTTTTTTTTAAGTCAACACTACACAGACCCTGGAACTGCCTGGCCTCCAGAATTTTTGTTATGGGGGAAAATAAGTGTTCTGACCAATTAAACCAGTTTTAGCTGCGTATTCAGTTGCTTGCACTGAACGCATTCTAGCTAATATATATTTCTAATATATCCTTCACAATTTCAAGACCAAGTTTATGTTCTTTTTTCAAAACACTTTTTTTATTGAAGTGTAATTGGTGTACAATATTATATAAATTTCAGGTGTACAACATAGTGATTCACAGTTTTTAAAGGTTATACTCCATTTGTAGCTATTATAAAATATTGGCTATATTCCCTGTGCTGTATAATATATCCTTGGTGGCTTATTTTATACACAGTAGTTTGTACCTCTGAATCCTCTATCCCTATCTTGCCCCTCCAGCTACCCCCTGGTAACCACTAGTTTGTTGTCTATATCTGTGTAAGTTTAGGTTCTTAAATACTCCCTGTTTGATTATAATTATATTTCTCTTCATCACATGTTTGTTTGTGTAAAATGGGTACTCATGGTCCCAGTCTCCTTGCAAAGGCAAAGAAATTGCACCCTAGGAAAACAAAGACAGATTGTTCAGATTATACGACCTTGTCCACAGGCCCAAGGCCTGAAATAAACTTGACTTAAATTGAAAGCAGACAGGCTGTAGGCAAGATACAAAGATTCACTGGAAATGGAGACCATGATTGAGGACAGTGCTTCCAGCTGACTCTGCAGACTGGAAATGCGAAGCTTCGCAGCCTCTTGCTTAAACAGCCCCACACTTGCTTCATTGTGGTGAGTGCTGTTTCTTCTCCACTTCTTCCTACTCCTCTTTCTCATTCCTGGGGTGAAATTTGTGTGATTTAGTGAGCCCTATAACAGTTTAAATTCAGAAAGACTGGTCACAGATATGCTCAGATACACTCAAAATCGTGTGTATGCTTTCTTAAGGGAACGGCCCTTAGAAAATCCCAAGGCTATCATTGAAAATCTGTATCATCTAAAATAATCCATCTAACATGTTTGTCAGGCTATAACCATAATATAAATGGCATCGGACACATTTTACCAGTTGGATAGTCTTCATTGTTAAAGCTTTGCTTTCTAATTCTATCCTAGCCAGCCATTAACTCTCAGCATGAAGAGAAAATATTGCTTGAAAGACTGACAAATGCCCTCATCAAGTGATTGTGTTGGGCTGGTTGTGTTGTCAGCAAGAGAGCCGACTGGTAATTAGTGGCTACAACAGTTTTATGACCCATTAGTTTGCTTGGTAGTGGAGTGATGACCATTAGGACTGACCACAATGAGGCTGTGTTTTCCACCACAGCTGGAGACCTGTGCAGCCTCCTTTTAGATGTCAGGACACAGCTCCTAACATTGAGAGTTCCCCAGAGTGACAGATGGAATTTCAGTCATCCAAGGGCCCGGTCTTCCTTCTCTCATAAGTGATATTGCTGCCAAATTCAGCGGTTTTATCAGCTGCTGTGGAGACTCTTAATGATCAAAGCCAGTCATACTGTTCAATTAGGCAGAAAGAGGACACAGATGTGAGCAGAAAGGCACAAAACCAGGGAACACAAATGAGAGTGAGAAAATTCAAATCAGTGATGGAAACCCTGTCTGGAAAAACTCGCTGAGTCTAAAAGTGTCCACAACAGAGAAGTCTCCAGTGCCCAGGGCTAGGTGGTGAGAGAGCTCTTAAGAATGCCCACCCAGGGTGAACTTGGATTTGGATAATGGCAAGACTGACACCAAGGAGGATTATTGGCAGTGGGTCTCCAGCAGCGTTAGCCCCTTAGGCACCTCTGGTCATTTTAGCTTATCTGCAACAGGTGAAGAGAACAACAGGTTGACAGCTGCCTCAATTGGAAGAAGTGCAGTATCAGAAATGGCCAGGAGAGGTCAGCATTGAGGAAGCTATGGGAGGACTTGGCTGTTTGGGGAAGCTGTGAGAGCCACAAGCAATCCAAAAGTGATGGGAATCTCCGACACAGAAAGGAAAGGTGTGGCTTTCTCAGGGACTTGAGCACGCAATAGGTTTTTGGTGAGTATAGCATGGTAGGGTTGCATGGGCCCAATCTTTTCAAGGCCCAAGACTAGAGCTATTTATTGTCTTTATAATTGCCTATCTCCTGCTATTTCTCCTCAAATACACAATATACTCTTTTCTTTCCTTATCTTTCTGTTATTAATTCTTAGCACTTTTTATAATATTTATGTCTGTACACACATATATAAGACAGACAAACACACATATGTCTGCATATCACATAATTGGATTTGTTTCTGACAGTGTTTATCCTAAAATTTGCAACTAATATCGTCATGTCATTAAATACTTTTGAAAGCATAACTATTAATGACTGTTTCCTATTCCATTGACTGCATATAAGTAATTCATGTAACTATTTCTTTATTGTTGAGTTTTTAATGTTGTTTAGTGTGGGGTCTACTTAAACTCAATGCCATCCTCCTTAGGGAGAGGCCAGCTAACATGCTTTTTGTGCTTTGAGGACAGAAAATTAAGGAAGCAGCTTATTATAGTTGAAATTGCTCGGGATTTAGACTCAGCAGATCTAGATTTCCGTCTGAGGTCTGCCCTTTCTTAGACAATCATGTAACCTCTTTTAACTTCAGTTTTCTCACCTATAAAAATAGGATTAATCATATATGCTTTATGAGGTTATTATTATTAAGTTAGAATGTTATTGGGAAAACCATGGCACTTAGAAAGGGCTAAAAATATGTATATATTTTAGGAATTTTAAGGGCTTTTCCTTTTCTAAGCGAAATCTTTAGGAGAGGAGGAAAACTAAGCAGCAATAATACCCATACAAGTCAGGGTTCTTGGTTACAAAAAAATAGAAACTGATTCTGGCTAAATGGAATTTATTGAAAGGGTAATACACAGATCTCTGAATTTAAGGGAGGGCCGAAGAAATAGACGAAGAAAGCGGACCAAAATTTGAAGTCATGTCACAACCAAAATTTCATCCTGCAAATAGGAGCATCCCTTTCTACATTATCACTAGACTGGCCTCCAGGAAGTCAGTCCCTGTTGTCAGAAACATCTTCATCCTTAGATGCTCTGGTAGTGCTTTACTCTTAACTTCACCACAGCTGCTCTGAGTAAACACATTCTTTTTAAAAATTTTTTTAGACAAATGAAAACATGTTTTATTTACAAGAAAAGAAGTCTGTACACTGTGTACACATAAAAATATACAAAACCAAATTAGAAAAATATCAAAGTGTTAAAGTGTGCACAGACACTTTTAAAAGGTGACTCCTGGAAAACCTCAAGCCTTAGTTCGTTTGAAGAGTACACATTTCAATTTTAAAAATTATCATGCAGAAAAATTCCCAAAGCTGTTAAAAAAGTTCACTGGTTTCCACCGGAAAAACTTCATAAGGATTTTATCTAGAGTAAAACAGGATATGTGGTATCATAAATGTTAGGTTTTAACACATTCGTTCTTTAATCGCTTTCAACGTTTCTATAGTTTTTATAGTGTATGTTCTATCCCTCTTCTGTTAAATTTATTAAGAATTTGATCTTTAGGATGCTATTTTAAATGAATTTTTCAAAATTTTATTTTCGGATAGCTCACTGGTAACGTATAGAAACACAGTTGGTTTTTGTATATTGATCTTGTACCTTGAAAATTTGCTGAATGCATTTTATTCAGTTAGCTTTTTAGTGGATTCTTTAGGATTTTCTATATGCAATATCATGTTATCTGAAAATGGAATAGTTTTACTTGTTTCTTTCCAATCTAGTTGCCTTTTATTTCATTTTCTTGCCTAATTACCATGGCCAGAACCTCAGTACGATGTTGAATAGAAGTGGCAAGAATGCATATCCTCATCTTGTTCCTGATCCTTAGGGAAAAAGCATTAAGTCTTTCACTATTAAGTAAGATATTAGGTCAGTTTTTCCATGATGCCATTTATCAGCTTGAGAAAGTTTCCTTCTATTCCTAGTTTGTTGAGTTTTTTGTTTTATGTTTTTGTTTTTTTATCATGAAGTAGTATTGGATTTTGTGAAATGCTTTTATTTTGCACCTGTTGGGATGATCATGTGGCTTTTGTCCCTTATTCTACTGATATGGTGTATTACATTGGTTGATTTTCAGACGTTAGACTACTTGGTCGTGTTGTACAATTCTTATATATTATAGATTCTGTTTTCTAGTGTTTTATTGAGGTCTTAATTTTCTCTGAAATTTTTTGTATTATTTTCTCAAGGTTCAAAAATTCAGTTGGGACATCTGCTGGCTAATGTTATGTCTGACAGCCATGTCCCAACTGCCAGAGGGCTGGGAAAGACGCTTTTTTTCCTTTTCTTCTTAGGTAGTAAGAGATGGAACCCCACCTCTACTCACTCAAACAGAAAAAATGTTTGCATACTAGACATCCCAAAATGACAAATATTCATTTTAACATTCCATACAAACAGCCACATTTTGGAAGTCATTATTTTGTGTTGTGTATTCATATTCATATTTATAAGCATATATAGAATTATACCGTGAAAGGGGCAAGTTGTTTTGATTTCATAAGGTGAACTGAATCACACCCTGTTTTGCATTTTCACTTTGATGTGCAGCCTCTTTGGTGCCTCTGGGGTAACAGTGTAGGCAGAGGAGAGGTTTACTACCTAAATTACAGCATGCCAGTGTTAGTGCTGAGGGTGACTTTTGGTGGCATGAATATATTTCAAGTGCTAAAGAGTTTCTCTTTCTACTTTTCAAAGCCATTGCCTGCTGCTGGTTGAGGATAGTAACAGTCCATCTCAGAAAAGTCAGAGGTCCCCTTTTATCCTCACTGAGTTCCAGACTTCTGTATTAATTCTTCCTCTTTACAGCACCCTTCCACTCTCAACACACATACCCACATGGACTGGGAAAACGAGTGTGGAGATCCTCCCCAGCCCCAGGGTGGGATTTGGAAGGTGAGTCAGAGGGAGGTACAAATTTAAGCTCTTCTAGCACAGGGAGGAATCAGCAATCGAGGTATTCAGTGCATGCTTGTGAATGGATTACCTTAAGCTCCATGATTTAGCACAGTGAAGCCTTCCCAGAACACTAGGGAGAGAGCTGGACATCTCATACTGTGCTGATCAGAATTCGCTTTTGAGTTTAGGTCACGAAACCCTGGCCCCAGAGCTGAGGAGCTCTCCTCTGTTACTTTTCAGGTTATACTCTACTGAGGGCAAGGTGCTGCTGATAATTGGACACATTCGTCTTTTGGTGACAGGGTGATACTACTTAACATCCAGGCTGTCTCCCAGTGTGCTGTTCAGAGTGAATGAGCTCATTCTGTGATTCCAGAGGAATGCAGGATAATCGTCCTCTCACATCTTAAATCAAACCCTGCATTTTTTTTTTCTTGGAAATTTGAAATGGTTGGATATGTGTTTATTTGAGAGAGGAAATGCTTCTGAATCTTGCTGGAGGGCCATTAAATGAGGATTCCATTATTAAGATGGAACAGGGGGATCCTGAACTGAACCAGGAAGCTGCTAGTGAGAGCTGGGTGATGCTGATCAAGACACCCTCTGAGGATAAATGCTGCATTTATGGGCACCATCACATTCTGAAGTGAAGAACAGGGAAGTGGGAGACTGGGGGGGGGGGGGAACCTTCTAAGGTTATTTACACTTTTTTTTTTTTTTTTTTACAAACAGAGCCAAGTTCATGTTCAGGCCAATAGGAGAAGACTATTTATGGAATGGGATTTGAAAAAAGAGAAAAATGGTCTCTGAACTCCATGAAACCCCATTAGCTTATCAGGCATAACTCTTCAGTGATGCTCTTTTCAGTTCAAATATTCCTGGGAAAGGAAACATGTGAAACCATAGTTAGCTTTTCTCCACTCAACTTGAGACATTAGTTTATTCCCCCCTCATTTATTTAAGACACTATTATTTGGTATCTACCGCATAGGATTTTCCTGGGGTGTGTGTGTGCGTGCGCGCGCGTGTGTGTGTGTGTGTGTGTGGGAGAGAGAGAAGGCGGGTGGGGGGGGATACATAGAGAAATTGTAGAATTTTTCCTCTTTAGAGCTTACAGCCTAGTTAAAAAAATAACTCATGTGAATAAATAACTTTAATATAACACACACAGTGACATATACCTTGAACAAAGTAAAGGTGGATTTCAGAAAGGAGAAAATTTCCTTTATTCTTTTATCCATTTACTAATTTTAAAATTTTATCCAGTCAGTGTGTCTTGAGCCATACTCTGTGCCAGGAACTATGCTAGGCACATGTGAAAAAAATAAGGACAGTCTTTTTCTTCATGGAACTTAAAGTTCAGCTAGGGGACAGAATTTAGAGACGTAAGCCCATCACTGCACACATAGTTACACTGCGCATGTCAACTCTAGCCAAATAAAACAGACTGCAACAAATAGGGGTGGGTACTAAGGCGGTCTTATTTAATTTGGGATGTTGGGAAAGGCCTCTCTGTCAAAGTGACATGTAAGCGAAGATCCAAAATTGAGGAGGAATTAGCTGGAAGAGGACCAGGAGAAGAGCCGAGGCAGCAGGATTTCCTAAAACTCAGAGTGGAGGAGAAAACAAAAAGAGACAAACAAAACTCCCATGGTACATTGGAAACTGGAAACTGGAAAGTTGGCCAGTGGAGTATAGGAGAGATGAGAGTAAGATGAAGCACAGGATAGGGCGAGTACTGATGGGGTGAGCAAGATATGATAGAATGTTGTGGAAAGTGATCAACAGGAGGAACCCTTCCCTTAATGACAGTGCGGTAAAAGCATGAGCTTAAAAATGGAGATTATGTTCCTAAGAGACTTTCATGAGGGCTTAATTAATTAAAGAGGGTCAAGTACCTACCAAGTGTCTTGGTGCATAGTAGCTGCTCAACAAGTCTCAGCTCTCTTTCTTTCTCCCTTCCCATTTCCTTCAGTCCCTTGTTCTCATTTTTCTTTCCAGAGAAAAGAGGTATAGCCAGATGGCTTAGTGGGCATCAGATGTTGTTGGTCACCTAGAGACAGGGAGGTAAACAAAAGTGGGAGCCTGGAGTTGTTGGGGGGCTGTATAAAGTAGACCCCCTAGAATGGAGCCAAATCTGAACAAAGAGAACAAAGTGGTGGATTCTCGAGATGTCTTTTGAATTCTAGATCAAGCTGGTGCCTGAAGTCAGATATCAGACTTGGGCAAGTGAACCGCCCTTTTTGTTTGTTTGTTTGTTTAAAGGCTGTCACATTCATTCATTCATACCTGAAAGATTCCTAAATGATACAGGCCCCAAATTTGTCCATAACAGAAGGATGAATTATGGGGAAAAGGAGAAAAAAAAACCACCATGAAGGTCACCATAACTGAAATGAATGCCTGGCATGTGCAGCACATTCTGCTGTGGAGACTGCTGGGACAAGGCTAGAACACCCTAACACCTATATGTGCTTTGCACGTCATCTCCCCTCACCCATGGGGGAAGAAAAGAAGAATGGTGAAACCAATTCAGTAAGAGCTCAAGAAGCTCGAATACCAGGTATTGGTGCAGAGGGACTGCTGCTCGGATTCCATAAGAAAAAAATACACCCACGAGTTACCATATGTTACAAAGCTACTGGAGCAGAAGTGTTCCCCAGGTTACACATGTAAGCATCCCTGAGGTGACTGAAAATATTTTGGGAATAAAAACCCTAAAAAGGGAAGGAATATATGTTTCTTAGCAGGGTGGGCATTGGTATTTTTCCCTGAGAGAGCCTGGGATAGTGCAGTCTGGGGCATGATCATGGTGGGTTCCCCAGATACACTCCGTGTTTCATCATTTTCATGCTTCAGAGCATTCAGTCTCCAGAGAAGAAAGACAGTGCATCCTCAATGTTGAAATGTCACTTTCAATCAATGTCAGGAATGCTCTTTGGAGATGTTAAATTTGTAAGTCTATCAAGGGATTGGATATTTATTTGAGCCCACTGTTGTTGCCAACTCAGGAACTTGAGTTTTATGTTGGGTTCTGCTTGTAATTAGCTGGTCATCTGGGCTCCCTGGGTCCTCCTTTGTCAATAACTATAGATACTTCGATAAATTTTTAAACCTTCTTGGTTTATTTTTATGCAAAGTGTAATAAAAAAATATCACAACAGCAAGATCCTTTTTGACCCACCTCCTAGAGAAATGGAAATAAAAACAAAAATAAATGGGACCTAATGAAACTTAAAAGCTTTTGCACAGCAAAGGAAACCATAAACAAGACGAAAAGACAACCCTCAGAATGGGAGAAGATCTTTGCAAATGAAGCAGCTGACAAAAGATTAATCTCCAAAATTGACAAGCAGCTCATGCAGCTCAATATCAAAAAAACAAACAACCCAATCCAAAAATGGGCAGAAGACCTAAATACACATTTCTCCAAAGAAGATATACACATTGCCAACAAACACATGAAAGAATGCTTAACATCATTAATCATTAGAGAAATGCAAATCAAAACTACAATGAGATATCATCTCACACCAGTCAGAATGGCCATCATCAAAAAATCTACAAACAATAAATGCTGGAGAGGGTGTGGAGAAAAAGGAATCCTCCTACACTGTTGGTGGGAATGTAAATTGATACAGCCACTATGGAGAACAGTATGGAGGTTCCTTAAAAAACGAAAAATAGAACTACCATATGACCCAGCAGTCCCACTACTGGGCATATACCCTGAGAAAACCATAATTCAAAAAGAGTCATGTACCAAAATGTTCATTGCAGCTCTATTTACAATAGCCAGGACATGGAAGCAACCTAAGTGTCCATCAACAGATGAATGGATAAAGAAGATGTGGCACATGTATACAATGGAATATTACTCACCCATAAGAAGAAATGAAATTGAGTTATTTGTAGTGAGGTGGATGGACCTAGAGTCTGTCATACAGAGTGAAGTAAGTCAGAAAGAGAAAAACAAGTACCGTATGCTAACACATATATATGGAATCTAAAAAAAAAAAAAATGGTCTTGAAGAACCTAGGGGCAAGATGGGAATAAAGACACAGACCCACTAGAGAATGGACTTGAGGATATGGGGAGGGGGAAGGGTAAGCTGGGACAAAGTGAGGGAGTGGCATGGATATATATACACTACCAGTGGGAAGCAGCTGCATAGCACAGGGAGATCAGCTCGGTGCTTTGTGACCACCTAGAGGGGTGGGATAGGGAGGGAGGGAGACACAAGAGGGAGGAGATATGGGGACATATGTATATGTATAGCTGATTCACTTTGTTATAAAGCAGAAACTAACACACCATTGTAAAGCAATTATACTCCAATAAAGATGTTAAAAAAACAATATCACAGAGATGTTGTGAGGGTTGAATGCAGTAACTTAGAACAGTGCCTGGAACACAGAATAAAAAAAAGATCTCAAACGAGTCTACACATACCCCTGAAGTTATGATTTTGGGGTAGGAAAAAATATATGTGAACATTTCTTATTATGATACTTCTTACAAGTGAAGAGTCCAAAATCCAATAATCTTCAGCCTCCCCAGTGTATCCCTAACGATGAACCAATTGCCATTGTGAAGTAAGACTTTATCAGGATATCGTCATAAGAAAGAGGTAACAGTATTCACAGCACTAGACTCCAAGCAGAGCAGTGAGAGGTTGGGACATCTGTGGAAAGAATGCTTGAATATAGAAATGGTGCATTTCATCATTTCAACATATATGATTTAGCTCCATCTGTATTCTGTGTACCCATTGTAGTGTCCTTGTGCTATCCTTTATCTTGTAACTGAATGAAAGTGTGAGGTGTCTGGAGGGATGGAACAGTGCTAGGGATGTAATCATTATTTCTTAAAAAATTAGAGGAACATAGTAAATGTCAAATCATAATTATTACACCTGAAACTAATGTAATATTATACATTAATTATATTTCCATAAAAATAAATAAAAGAAATTCAGGTTTGGTAATACCACTTGGTTGCTTTACATCTTTCAGTAACTCCACAAGGATAAACTCTTTCATGTGTGCAAATATCCTCATCTGTGATCTGTCCACTGCCTAACTGCATCCCCCCATATCTCTTCTTTCTCTGCTTCATAATTTACAATCTGTCATTTTAGAGCTATTCATAGTTCCCCGCTGTGTTTTCGTTCATATTACCCCTTCTACCTGGTATGTCCTTCCCTACTCTTCTCTCCACTCCACCCTTCTGCCTGGTTAACACCTACACACCTTGATCTCAGCTCCAGTAGCTACTCAGGAAGCCCTTCCTGTACCCAGTGGCCTGCGTTAGCGGTCACATCCTAGCGAACATACAATGCATGTCTACATCTCCACCAGCATACCTACCTCAGAATTTTATATTTGTCTGTGATGGTCTGTATTCCTCATAGACAGTAGGTTCCTTGTGAGAAGAAGCTATTTATTCATCTTTCTATACCCTGAGCTCAGCAGAGTGCTTGGAATATCAGTTTAGTTCATCCTTTGTCTCCCAAAAAAAGACTTCTTAGGAGAAATCACCTCTCTTTGTCTCATTTTGGCAGAACTTTTTGAACTTGAAAACTGTTAAATTCTATCAGATACATTTATTTTGCGCTACTCGTAAAGATTAAAGGCTTTGAGGCTACAGATAGGGAATGAGAGATTAGGTAAAAAATAAGATAGGCGAAAGATGTACTATTTTCTATGGATACATATCATGAGAATCCAAGATATTTGTTTTCCTTTGGAATGCCAAAACTAACTGTCATAACATAGTGCCATTTCTATTTGTTAAATACTATAGGTAGTACTTCTAATATTAGTATCCATGCGGTTCATGGTATAGGAAAAAATATCAAGTTCCATTCTTTGAATGGAACACTTTTCTTTACCCATGTGCCTGAAAAACATTCAGGGAACGAACAACTTGGATTCTCCCATTTTTCATCCCAACCTTCATACCTTAGGACTTACTTCAAAGTCAGGCCAAACTTGGGACTAACTACTTAGACAATAGGTAGCTCTAAATTGCAATATTTGTTAGGGCTTTTTAATTCATATCCACATTCTTGAGTTATATGGTAACTGGTTTTATCAAATTTATTCTAAGCCCCAAAGAGGAAATCAGTTACTTCCTCTACACTTTTGGATAAACTGAGCCTGTCCTACTTTCTGAGTATGTCCCAGCATTTACCTATGGGTATATCTTCTTTGATTAGAGCTATCATAAAGTCAAGCATAATGCTCCAGAGATAGCACTAATGGATTAACTTTTAATTATTTAAAAACTCCACAAAACCCGTGGGACTGCATTTACATCCATGATTTTTGTTAATGCATTGAAGCAAAGGGCCTGTCTCTTGTGATTCATTAGAATCATAATGAATCTCCTCTGATTGCTGTTTCTTTCAGCAATGCTTTCGGGATGCATTGCTGCCAAATGAAAGAGGATGTCGGAGGAAAGGAACAAGTTTCTGTCCTTAAAAATCACCTGGGACCTTCATTAAAAACTTGAGAGGGGCTTCCCTGGCAGTCCAGTGGTTAAGACTCAGCACTTCCACTGCAGGGGGCATGGATTCGATCCCTGGTCAGGGAACTAAGATCCCACATGCCACGTGGCATGGCCAGAAAAAAAAAAAAAAAATGAGAGACTGACCCTAATAAAATACAGGAGAACCAAGATGGATAAGCCCGGATGTTACCTAAAAGCATCTGCCCTCAGGACAGCAATCTCTACTACAACTTTCTCGAGTGCTAGTAATTCAGTTCCCATCTGGATATATCAGCCAGGGAGCACATTCTTGCTCACGAGATGCATATTTTCTATACATATTTTGAACAATTGCTTATTGTAAATTTTATTTTATATTCTATTCATTTGCTTTACATTAATAACTTTAAACTTCTTCCAGATCCACATGGCTTGCCCCTCTCCCTTCTCTCTTCCATTTAACAGATTTGAAATTTTACCACCGACATTAGTTTGGGGTCAGACAGATGTGCACCTGAATCTCACTCGCTTCTTAACCGAAGGACCTGAGCTGTGTTACTTAATATCTCCAGGCTTCAATTTCTCATCTGTAAAATTGGGGATGATGATGATTACAGAGTTGTTTTAAGAATTAAGTTTGTTAACTACGTACACGTTACTAAAGACATACACTCCTCTCTTTTATTTATTTGGAGGTGGGGTATCCAGAAGTATCAGATCTTATCCCTGACCTCAAGTTGCTCAGAGTTTACTGAAGAGAAGAGACGATAAGCATTGATTGGTATAATGCCGTGTGTTACTAGAGCTATACACGGTGCAAGACTTTATGTACATGTCCTGGTTCATCAGCCCATACATAACTTTGACGAATAACTTAATTTCTAAATAAGTAAAATATCTAAATAACTAAAATTTCAAAAGTTATATCTGTATTTATATATCATAAATCTTAGAAATTAAAGATAATCAAAAAGAGGGAAAGAAGAACCATACTCCACTCTGAGCACTGCTAAGATCTTATATTCATTTTCAAACTTTTCTTCTGTATTCTATATTTACCTATATCTAGATATTATACATTTATAAATAAAGGGGTACACATTAAATACTGCATTTTGTGAACTTACTTTTCCCCTCAACAGTGGACTTACTTTCCAGAGCCACATTTTAAACGCCCTTTATTTTGGGCCAAAATGCTGTATTTTGGATAGTCTCATCCTCTAGTTCGCTGTTTCTGTTTCCTTTTTCAAGGTCTTGCAGAGGGAATTCAGTGTTCTCTCTGCGAAGGTAATTCCTGCCAGGGCTTGGTTGTGGCGAATTGCGGTGGCAGTGCACTGTCAAGTTTGGTTCCCAGAACTCTAAATGTCACGTTTAAGTTCTGCTGTGTGGCTGGACCCTTGCCAGAAAAGATTAAATATAGGACCAGGTCGCTCTTCCTCCCACCCCATCCTTTTTAGCACTGCAGCACTCAGAACACAGAGAAAAGCACATGTAACCTCTACAGTTTTATAAAATCTTAACTGACTCCACTAGCTTATATTCTAAACTAATTCAGACAGAAACAGGGCTGAAGTTTCTTTTTCATAGTCTATGCAAGAAAGGTTTTTACAGAGAAAATTAATAACATAAACATGTCCAGAAAGTAATAGATTCTTGAAAAGAAAATTATTTTTATAGCTTCTGGGCACATTATTTAGTTACAAACGTCATTTATATACATATATTTTGGCCACTTCAACTTCCCACCACATGTGTCTACTTTCAACAAATTCACTCTGATTCTCATTCAGAGTGGGCTGGAGAAAAGGGTGTCTAGGTCTGTGCAACTAGATGTCTAGGTCTTTGGTAGAGTTGTATGTCCCCACTGCTGCTTTCCCAGATGCCTCAGACAACGCTTCTCTCACAGCACAGAGCAGAGAAAGTCAGTCAGGGCAAAGGATTAGGGTTCTTCCTTTTGTTCTTGTTGTTCAGCTTAACTTCTGCTGAACATGATATGTAGGAAACACACTAGCAAGATCTGACATGCTAAGCTTATTCATAAGACCCAGGCTGTTGTTCAGTGGGTATAAAGTTTCAGTTATGCAAGATGAATAAATTCTAGAGATCCACTGTAAAACATAGTGATTAGCGTTAACAATACTGTATATCTTAAGTGGGCAGATCTCATGTTAAGTGTTCTTACCACAATTGAGAGAGGGAGGGAGAGAGAGAGAAAAGGGAAGAGAAGGGAGGGAAAGGAAGGAGGGAGGAAGGAAGGAAAGGAAGGAAGGAAAGAAGGAAGGAAGGAAAGAGTAAAGGAAGGGAAGGTGGGATTTACTGACAAGGGATGATGGTCCCCCTTCCTGGCTTTGATTAACAGGGATATTTCAGACATTAAATTTGTATGGTTTACTTTCTCATCTTTTATCTTCCCAATTATTCTCCAGAGCTGTTCAAGTAACTGACAAGCTGTTGCTCCAAACTGTCCTTCCTTCACTAGTTTGTTTTATTTTTTTAGATTCCACATATCACTGATATCATATAGTACTTGTCTTTTTCTGACTTATTGTACTAAGCGTAATACCCTCCAGGTTCATCCATGTTATTGCAGATGGCAAAATTTCATTCTTTTTTTATGGCTGAGTAGTATTCCATTGTATATATACACCATATCTTCTTTATCCATTCGTTTGTTGATGGACACTTAGGTTGCTTCCATATCTTAGTAGTTTTAAATAATGCTGGCATGACTATTGGTGTGCATATATATTTTCAAATTAGTGTTTTTGTTTTCTTTGAATATATACCTGGGAGTGGAATTGCTGGATCATATGGTAGTTCTGTTTTTAGTTTTCCGAGGAACCTCCATACCGTTTTCCATAGTGGCTGCACCAACTTACATTCCCATCAACGGTGTACAAGGGTTACCTTTTCTTCACATCCTCGCCAACATTTGTTATTTGTTGTCTTTTTGATAATAGCCATTCTGACAGGTGTGAGGTGATAGCTCATGGTGGTTTTGATTTACATTTCGCTGATGATTAAGGATGTTGAGCATCCCAGGTCTTCTGCCCATTTTTTAATTGGGTTGTTTGTTTTTTTGATATTGAGTTGTATGAGCTGTTTATATATTTTTGCTATTAGCCCCTTATTTGTCATAGGATTTGCAAATATTTTCTCCTGTTCAGTCGGTTGTCTTTTCATTTTGTCAGTGGTTACCTTTGCTGTGAAAAACCTTTTAACTTTAATTAGGCCCGCATTTGTTTGTTTTTACTCTTGTTTCCATTGCCTTATGAGACAGCTGTAAAAATATATTGCTACAATTTGTGTCTATTTTCTTCTAGGAGTTTTATGGTTTCTGGTCTTACACTGCTTTGAGTTTATTTTTGTATATGGTGGGAAGAAATATTCTAATCTCATTGTTTTTACATGTAGCTGTCCTGACTATTTTAATTGAGGTTTCTGTTTATTAATTTTTACAATATCAATCATCATTACTATTACCTCCTACAAGTTTGGTATAACTCTCAACCTCTCTTTCTTTCCCATCCTCTGCAACCGGTTAAAAGGCACCTCTTGGCTTGATACATAGTGAAGTGATTATGTCCAAATTGAACTGGAAATTATCTGTTTGACAGCCCCATACAGCTCAATGTGCACAGCAGTATTCAGTATAAAATGGAAATGAAGTAATGTGATTTGATCTGAGCAAATCCAGAAGGTAAAGAAGTAGAAACAGGTGCTTCAGACTCACATTGTACTATTTCCTACTGTGCTGTTGCTTTCCCCTCCACCTATAGCTGTGGAAAAGTAAGGACTAGTTTTTATATGTTATCTGCCTAGCCAGTTAGCAGGGTTGGTCCTGAATGTAGTAAAATAAGTCCTTTAAATGGGTAACACTTCGGATTGTGCCTTTGGTCATTTACTTCAAGTTGGAAGGGGGCTTGAGGTACAGATCTACAGTGATTCAAGGGCAGAGACTAATAGGTTGGTCAAATGGTCAAGGACATGGAAAGAATAGGTTGGAAAATTGATAACAAAGGTGTTTGGGTGAGGGGTTTGTAGTATGAGCACAGAGTGTGATGAGATGTATATCTCATATAAATGTTTCTCAGACGTCTTCAGTTGATGAGAAGGGTCTTAGAGGTGCACTGTCCAGACTCACCTTCAAGTCAAGTTACTCATTCCCCCAACTACGGCAAGTGTTGGCTGTTTCTTTCTGCCAGAATTACCCTAGTTGATGGCAATGGACTCATTCAAGAATAGTTCCCCTCTTCAGGAGCAGTCCACGTCCAATTACTAGTAGATGTAGTGGTAAAGCCTCACCCTTTACCTCAACTTAGGAAAACTTTGAAGGTCCCCAAATACAGAACTTCCTATAGAATTGGCTGAGACCTCTGTTTAAACTGTACTGTTTCTTTCTTTAGAATTATCAACGCAAAGATCCCACAGATAAAATGACTCTAATAGTTCCTAAATTCATTATTTTTTAATATTGACTATTTCATGTCAAGTTAACAAATAACAGGATATTTGATAATTTGATTGATTATATGAATATATGCATCTCAGAATTTGGGTAAGGCAGACTTCATGGTTCAGAAGAGGTGTGCCTACCTAGAAATGGTTAGGTTTTTGTTTATGAATTGTAACAGTTTGTAAGCACCAGTTTTGCGCAGTTGGCAAAATTAAGGAAGTTTTAAAAAAGACTTAAAAGAGGTTGTTGCTAATACAGTAAGACTTGTCGATTCCAATCTGGCTGAGAAATAGAGCTCATAACAGATCCGTCTATTTGGAAAGGTGAGCTACTTTCTCTGTAGTCGTCATTGCCTATGATCAACAGTCCTAGGACTTCCGAGAAGCATGTGTATTATCAGTGTTAGGACAGACTCTCAGAGCTTCTGAGATCCAGATGGTTGTCACATATACATTGAGAAAGAGTAACATATTAACTGAAGAAGGATTTTATGAAAAAGGATGGAAGGAATGTAAACCATGACCATTTAAGATGCTTCATCAGGATGTCTCTTCTTTCATTTAGTTCTGTAGCAAATGTACCTTAGGCACCTGCTGGGTGATATTTTCGTTTTACATTAACTTATCCTACTTTATTTATTGCGTAATGGATTCTGTGACATTCTGCATAAAAATCATAGGAGAATACCATGTCAGAAGCTCATGATTTTATGTGTAAAGTTTTCTTCCACCAATATGACTTAAGACTCATGAATTTATCATAAATGCTCATATAAATAGTTGTCCTCATTCAAGGAGATTATTATATTTTTTGGTAGTTGCACTAAAGATTATTATCAGTTACGGATTGCATTTGGCATGATGTAACAGAAACCTGACTACAGTGGCTTAAGCCAAAAAAAATTTATTTTTTGTATAAGAATTATTGAGGCTCATGGTCCAGGTCTGAGGTAGCAGCCCCTTGAGACCACCCATATCTCAATCTATAGCTTTATGTCCCATCACCTTGGGCATCTCTTCTCATACTTTTGGTTTCATGATGGCTGCTTTAGTTCCAGACCACATTCCAAGCATAAAAAAGGAAGGAAAAAGAAAGAGTAGGAGAATTGCTTATCTCAGTAATACAAAGCATTTGTAGAAACCCCTGGCAGAATATGGCTTATATCTCGTTGTCCAGAAATGTGTCACATAGCCATCATTGCTGCAGGGGAAGCTAAAAAAGGTTGATTTTAGTAGGCAAATAGCCTGTAGGTACAAAAGCTGTGAGTAAGAAGGAAGGGGAGAATGGATACTAGGTAGGCAAACAGTGGTTCTAACAAAATGCATTTCGACTGTATTTTACCTTTCTTCCCTAAACTCTGCCTGCCATTGCTAGATTTTGTTGACTTACACTATTGTCTACTCTGACACTAAAAAGTTAGTGATATATTTCTCTAGAGTAATTCTTTGCATATAAAATGGAATTTGAGTATGCATAAAAATCTCTCTGGGTACTCATTTTTATGAGAGGAGCCATTTTCAGTTAAGAGGTTGCCAAATTATCCTCTAAATAGTACCGCCAAATGTGTAATAATATTTCACTACTAAGAAAATTATTGTATTAAGCCCGATTCCTGATTAACTAACTTTGAAAACTCACCTTTCGATCAATGCCATGTAAATGAAATTTTTCCTTGGACCAGAGAAATCATCTTTACCCTGTATGATTATATGTCTGTTATTAAAAATGGATGAAATGTATTTTTTCTTGCACCTGATAATCCTCAGGTTGGTAAGGACAGTTTTAATTTTCCTGTGGTTCAGTCACAAAAGTGATATCTCTAGCTTCATTGGCAATAGAATGACTTGCTTAGTTTTAAATGACTTAATTCCTTGCTGAATTTCACTGGCATGCTTTTCCAAAGGAGAAAAGCTTCAAACGACGAACTTCCCAGATTGCTAAAAGAATCCTCTGGGAAGGAGACACTTGAAAAGAAGTTCAATATCTGTTTACTGCCATCACCAACTCAGCCTGTCACAGATGGATTGTAAAAAAAAGTCAAACAGAAGCTCATGGCGTTTTCAGATCCAAAGATTAGAGTGCTGTTGATTTCTTATTTACCAAAGGAAAAAATCTAGGGGCAAAATGTTGCAACTAAAATAATACAATTTTTAAATTGGTTTGTCATTATTATGTGGTAAAGATTTGCATGGGTCCTGAGGGACATTTTAGCAGGAGAAGATTACAGTGTTGGCAATTTTTCTTAAAGAAAGGCATTAGAATTGTTCTTGTTAAGTAAAGTGGTATTTATTTATTTATTTTTTAACATCTTTATTGGAGTATAATTGCTTTACAAGGTTGTGTTAGTTTCTGCTGTATAACAAAGTGAATCAGCTATATGTATACATATATCCCCATATCCCCTCCATCTGGCATCTTCCTCCCACCCTCCCTAGCCCACCCCTCTAGGTGGTCACAAAGCACCGAGCTGATCTCCCTGTGCTATGCAGCTGCTTCCCACTAGCTATCTATTTTACATTTGGTAGTGTATATATGTCAGTGCTACTCTCTCACTTCGTCCCAGCTTACCCTTCCCCCTCCCTGTGTCCTCAAGTCCATTCTCTACGTCTGCGTCTTTATTACTGTCCTGCCCCTAGGTTCATCAGAACCTTTTTTTTTTTTTTAAGATTCCATATATATGTGTTAGCATATGGTATTTGTTTTTCTCTTTCTGACTTACTTCACTCTGTATGACAGACTCTAGGTCCATCCACCTCACTACAAACAAATAACTCAATTTCGTTTTTTTTATGGCTGACTAATATTCCATTGTATATATGTGCCACATCTTCTTTATCCATTCATCTGTCATTGGACACTTAGGTTGCTTCCATGTCCTGGCTGTTGTAAATAGTGCTGCAGTGAACATTTTGGTACATGACTCTTTTCAAATTATGGTTTTCTCAGGGTATATGCCCAGTAGTGGGATTGCTGGGTCATATAGTAGTTGTATTTTTAGTTTTTTAAGGAACCTCCATACTGTTCTATTTAGTGGGTGTATCAATTTACATTCCCACCAACAGTGCAGGAGGGTTTCCTTTTCTCCACACCCTCTCCAGCATTTCTTGTTTGTAGATTTTTTGATGATGGCCATTCTGACCAGTGTGAGGTGATACCTCATGGTAGTTTTGATTTGCATTTCTCTAATAATTAGTGATGTTGAGCATCCTTTCATGTATTTGTTGGCAATGTGTATATCTTCTTTGGAGAAATGTCTGTTTAGGTCTTCTGCCCATTTTTGGATTAGGTTGTTTGTTTTTTTGATATTGAGCTGCATGAGCTGCTTGTGTATTTTGGAGATTAATCCTTTGTCAGTTGCTTTGTTTGCAAAGATTTTCTCCCATTCTGAGGGTTATCTTTTCATCTTGTTTATGGTTTCCTTTGCTGTGCAAAAGCTTTTAAGTTTCATTAGGTCCCATTTGTTTATTTTTGTTTTTATTTCCATTTCTCTAGGAGGTGGGTCAAAAAGGATCTTGCTGTGATTTATGTCATAGAGTGTTCTGCCTGTGTTTTCCTCTAAGAGTCTGATAGTGTCTGGCCTCACATTTAGGTCTTTAATCCATTTTGAGTTTATTTTTGTGTATGGTGTTAGGGAGTGTTCTAATTTCATTCTTTTACATGTAGCTGTCCAGTTTTCCCAACACCACTTATTGAAGAGGCTTTTTCTCCATTGTATATTTTTGCCTCCTTTATCAAAGATAAGGTGACCATATGTGCATGGGTTTATCTCTGGGCTTTCTATCCTGTTCCATTTATCTATATTTCTGTTTTTGTGTCAGTACCATACTGTATTGATTACCGTAGCTTTGTAGTATAGTCTGAAGTCAGGGAGCCTGATTCCTCCAGCTCTGATTTTCTTTCTCAAGGTTGCTTTGGCTATTCGGGTCTTTTGTGTTTCCATGCAGACTGTGAAATTTTTTGTTCTAGTTCTGTGAAAAATGCCATTGATAGTTTGATATTTTAGAATCAGCTTGTAGATATCTACAAAGAATTCTGCTAGGATATTGATTGAGATTGCATTGACTCTATAGATCAATTTGGGAATACTTGACATCTTAACAATATTGAGATTTCCAATCTGTGAACATTATAAATGTCTTTATTTATTTAGTTCTTCTTTAATGATTTGTACTTTTCAGCATAGAGAACCCTTAAATATATTGTTAGATCATTACCTATTTAAATTTTGTGTGGGATTATAAATGGCCCTTTAAGTGTTTTTGATTTCTGGTTGTTCATTGTTAGATGATAGAAAAATAACTTTTTTTTCGTTTTATTTTGTTTTGTTTGTATATTGATCTTGTATCCTGGGATTTTAGTTCACTCATTAGTTTCAGAAGACTTTTAAAAAAATTTCCTTTCTATTTTCTACCTAGACAATCAAGTCAGGTAAAAGAGACAGATTTACCTTCCTCTCCAACATGCATGTCTTTTATTTATTTTTCTTGCCTTTATGCACTGGTCAGGACTTTTAGTATGATGATGACTAGGAGGGTTGAGGACATTCTTGTCTTGCTCCCCAACTTAGGAAGAAAGCATTCAGTCTTACAGCATTGCACTCCTAGCTTGCTGAGAGTCTTTCTCATGAGTAGATGTTGACTTCTGTTAACATGCCTTTTCTGCTTCTTGCTCATCGTGTGAATGGTTGCCTGGCTCCCCTCAACTCATGTAAACAGAAATACACATTGTTTATGTTTGGATTCCTTTAGGAAACATGTGCCTAACCTAGCAGAAGGAATGATTTTCCCGTATTCAAAGCCGGAACATAAGAGAAAAGAAATTAAACTGTTACTCACTCACTGACAATGAGTAAATTGTTTTCCCCATCTACAAAAATGTTGGGCTAAAAAAAAAAAAAAATGTTGGGCTAGATGACCCATGAGGTTCTTTACAATTGTAATACTTTATGGTGCTAGAAAGCATAGAGCTTCTATGTTTACAACTGGAAATCAGAGAGCTCTGAAGCTAGAGAAACTGTTCTGGAAATATAGGTCTAGGTAGGGCAGCAAAACGAGAGGAAGTAGGCAGCGATGGGCAGCATGAAGGCGCTAGGTGCTTAAGAAATTGTAGGTGTACAAACTTGGGATGCTAGAAAGAAATACAAAGGAACATTAAAAGAAACATTAAATTTCATGTATGACTAGGACAATTAAGTAACTTGTCTATATCTCACTCAACTTCTATATGTTATAGTTATGATCATTCAAATACATCATATGTTTGAAAACATCAATTATATTAATGGCAAATATGTAAATTCTAATTGTTAAAGTATTCTAAAGAAACTAATGGAATATAGTTCCAAATGAAAAGAAGACAGTCTTTCTATATTGAGAGAAATACATATTTTATATTATTCAGGCTTTTGGAAGAAATTTGGTCTTCCAAGAGGTCCAGGTAAATTCCCAACTTCACTTTCCAAATTTGATAAATTACACAAAAATTTCCTGGACTCTATCTTGGTCATTAATTTTTTTGTCTGAAGTTTTCCTGAATATGCTTTTTCTTTATAGATCCTTGTGTATTTATTATTAGGTAAAGTAGTTTACCAGCTCATTTATCATTTCATGGCAATCTGTTGTGGTTCTTTCTTTATTAACTTAAAAGGTAGCTAAAATCCGTAATTTTCATTGCTGCAAGGAGACTTAGATTCCAGTATCTTATCAGTAGCAAGTTTTCTCTCTTTTTAGTTATAACTTACTACCTTGTCAGGCAGCCCAAATGGCCTCCTGGTAAAACGGGTAACTTGTTACAGTGATCTTAAGAGTTAATCGACCATATCCTGGATCTGGGATATTTTGAATGTCTTTTTTCAATTTTTAGTCAGCTGTTAGAGAAATTTTAAAGGTGGAGTAGATAGGTGTTAACTATTTGATATACCATCTGTGAGGACTTTGGGAAATATCTCTTAAAGAAAATGCTTTAATGAAAAACTCTTTTATGGTATCTATACATTTTTGAGAAAAACCACAAGTGATAAAATTACTTTTCATGGCTAAGTGACTTTTTAGGCATTAATCAAAACAAGAGATCTATACTGTGGGCCTGCAAGATGGTAGTAAATGTGTTTTGCTGCACAGTCTATTAATAGCTTTGATACATCTTACTAAAACAATTCTGGGAAATGGAAACTTAATTAGCTGGCTGACTCAGTTTAAAAGAGATTTTCAAGTGCTATCCCCCAAAGCATTAACTTCAGAAAGTTCCAGCTGGAACCCAGGATTTAGCTGAGGTTACATTTTTATGACAATTATCCCACAATAAATATGCAGAACCACAGTTCATAGACACTTTCTACTGCTGGTTTCTGTACTCTGCTGTAGTTGCTTAGTCCGCAAAATCTGAGCTGACATGGGATTGTGTTTAAGTGTACTGTTTTGAAGAGATGTAGTACTCTAGAGAGTGAGGGTCCAGCCTGGGGAAGGGTCAATGCTTTCTCCCTGATCAATATTGTCTACAGTTCTGTGTTGGGGAGGCCTGGAGCTAGTGGAGAGATGGACTCCTGAGGAATAAAGAAGGTTTCCTAGTCCAGGCTGGAGCAGAAAGTTGAATGTATGCCAGGGAGCTTGGGGAAACACATATCATGGTGTGGGGAAGTTAAGGCCATTTTTAAAGAAAACTACTAAGCACAGAAATATCTCTTCATCTGAAGAAATGGATTCCTTTGAAACGTACAGTAACAGCAGTAGTAGTAATGTGGGCACATTTCTTTCTTCCTCCTGATGTTTCTGAGGGGGCTGAACTGGTGAAACACTACGTTTTTCCCCACCTCTTCACCACGTACTTTACTCTAGTCGAAAGGGGTGGCTTATCTCTGGCAAATTTATGAAGACATTAAACCAGGAGTGAATACCCTCTACTCCTTCACTCAGGAAGTCTGAACCTGGGCAGGTTCTCTTTGTGGAAAGGCATTTATTTCTCACTTTAAGCTCTCCGGTCCACTTTAGTCTTTACGGATTATCACAGTGATATTTTGGTCTTTACGAGATTCCCTTTCTCTTATTTCTAAATGTGTTCAGAATTTGGAGAGAGAAAAAATATCCTATTTCTTGGGCCTCCTGGGAAACCCCAGCAGTAACACCAGCTTACATGTACAGGGTGGGTCATGTGTGTCCCAGATAGTCCTAGTTACTGATGTCAAGATAGAGGTCTTCCTCACACTTGGAATGTGTCTAGTGCTTCTATCCTAGGTAATTGTAATTTTGTAACCTTAATATTTTAATTATCATAAGGGTAAAATCTCCATGATAATTAGAACAAAATTACAGAGTTTCAAGGAATAGATGCATAGGTTTTAAAGAAATACGCTTTTATGCAGAATTTTCTGTAATGCATGACTCTACTCAAACCCAAATCTCACACATAGTTTGCACATAGAATAAACACGATGTTCTTTGTTGATATTTCCAAAAGCCACAACATCAATTCTATGTGGGTTGCTTTCTTGGAACACAGAGCATTATTTCTTTTGCTGAGAAATGGAATAGTCTGTGAACATTTTTTTTTCCTGGCTTAAAATTATTTTTTTCTGTTTTTCCCTTTTTGAGAGATCCATTAAATTTTTCAGGTTCAACAAGGACAGAGTCCAGCTTGCGGCCATGTACATGGTACTATCTGCCTATCTCCATTTTACCAAGTATGGGGGTGGTAAAGAGCATATGGAAACATTAACAGGCACTGTGAAGGTCCCTTACTCAGTGGTTCTCCGAGTGTGATCATTGCACAGACAACATCGGCATTACCTCAGAAGTTGTTAGAAATGCCAATTCTTAGGCCCCAACCCCAGATCCGCTGACTCAGACACTCTGGGATTGGGTTTAGCCATGCTGCATTTTAGAAAGCCCTCCAGGTGATTTTGATACATGCTAATAACATTTGAGAACCACTGCCTTACCTTGGATAAAACAGCTCCTTGCTGAAATACTCAGCCTGGGAGAATCCAGTTCGTTTGGGAAACATATCCACCTGCTAATCTTGTCTGCTCCCATGCATTTTTTTAAAATGCAGGCAGAGGGCAAACAGCCTCATTTCTGAGATTAGCAGTTGTTATCCGTCTGGTTGTATGGAATCTTCTGTTCTGACTTCTAACAAGATTCCAGTTATTTTCTGAGTAACTACTACGTGTCAGGCAATGTGCTAGGCTCAGCGAATACAGGAGTGAAGAGAAGTGAAATCTCTGCTTTCATGGGTTTTACTGTTTAATGAGTAGAAATTTCAGAAGCAAGCAAATATGTAAATGATTTCAGATTGTGATAAGATTTAGGAGAGGACTATCAGAATGTGGATCTATTTACATACTGTGGTCAGGAAAAGTGCCTGATCTTAGCTTTGCCTGAGATAGCACCGAGCTTGGCCTTCCCTAAGAACTGGTGGAAAGCCAGCCTTAGGACAATATGATGATAGGTGGGAGGGAGACTAGCATGAGATGAGGTTGGGTTTGTAGGCGGGGCTAAATCATTGTATTCCAAAAGAATCAGTCTGTACACCTCTTCTGCCTGATTCCTCATCCCCCGTGAATATCACACTTAGTTCTTTTTTCCTATAATCAGAATTCACCTGCCCCGATTGAACTCAAGTCTGCAGATACTGGTGTTTGCCTATGTTTCTTATGTGGCTCAGTACCCTTGGACACTGATCTTAGCTTTGCCTTCAAAACTCTTGTTTTTCAGATATTAGTATATAATACCATTGTCCCCCAACCCACTTATTTTTTAGAGATTTTATTAAAAATAGGCCAAGAGGGCTTCCCTGGTGGTGCAGTTGTTAAGAATCCACCTGCCAATGCAGGGGACGCGGGTTCGAGCCCTGATCTGGGAAGATCCCACATGCTGCGGAGCAACTAAGCCCGTGCACCACAACTACTGAGCCCACGCACCGCAACTAATGAAGCCTGCACGCCTAGAAGCCTGTGCTCCACAACAAGAGAAGCCACTGCAATGAGAAGCCTGTGCGTCGCAACAAAGAGTGGCCCCCACTCGCTGCGACCAGAGAAAGCCTGCGTGCAGCAACAAAGACCCAATGCAGCCAAAAATAAATAAATTAAAAAAAAAATAGGCCTGAGGTCATTTTGTTCATTATATGATGCTGCATAACAAATGATCATATTACCATAATTTAGAAATTTTAAAAAACACAGTTTCTGAATCTCAAAATACAGGCGTGGCTGCTGGGTAGTTTTGGCTCAGAGTCTCCCAAGAGGTTGCAGTCAAGCTGTCGACCAGTGCTGTAGTCCTCTGAAGGCTTGACTGGTCATGGAGAATCTGCTTGTAAGATCACTTACATGGCTGTTGGCAAAAGGCCTCAGTTCTTCACAACATGGGCCTCTGCACTGAACTCTTCATGACAGGACTTCTGGCTTCCTCCCAAGCAAATGATCCAGGAGATAGAAGAACCAAGATGGAAGCTGTGATGTATTTCATACCTAATATCAGAAGCTACATATCATCACTTCTGCCATATTCTGTTGATCACACAGAACAACGCTGGTATAACATGAGCAGGGGTTACACAAGGATATGAATACAAGGAGGCAAAGGTCATTGGGGACCAACTTGGAAAAAGCCATCACATGGATTTAGGATTATGATAAGTAGTTTTAAGTTTTAGCTCTTCCATTTACTATTACATGTATGATTGTATGTATATATGCCCTTAAAAAAAGAGGTTATTTTTACCTCTTTGCTTCTCAGCCATAGTTTCTAGCTAAAATATTTGCTTACCAATCTTTCATTCTTTGACTGTTTTGTCTTTGGACTAATAACAATCACATTATAGCAGCAGTGGCCACCATTGGATGTGGGAACAGGTCAGGAGCAATACTCAGAAACACGAGACATTTGAAACCTAAAATGAATTACAAAGGCAGATCGTATGCATTTCTAAGTATTAGTCATGAAACTCCGATAAGATCATTGCCCTATAGCTGAATTTCAGCCTTGGAATTTTCTCTTGTAAATTTTCCTGAATAGTTTTATAAACATTGTCCCTTAACTCAAGTTTCGTTCAGTGCACAAATTTTGCTGAGTCTACTCTTCTTTTGAAAACAGCCCTCATATTTATCAAAGGGCAGAACATCCGAGATATTAGTGGCAGATAATAGTTAATGAAGTTAAAATAAGAAAAACATCTTTATCTTTTTCATTTAAATTTTATCTTATTATCTTTTATTCATGGTTTGGTACATTTACTGAACATTTTTGATATGAAAATCTGCTCAGCCTGTTATTTTTCCTGTAAAGCAGTTCTCTGATCATTTCTCCTTCAGTGAGGCCCAGGAGATTTTCTTTAACATGCAAACGGAGGAGCCATTGAGCTCTGAATTATAAACATTTAATTTCATGAAAATTTGAGATAATGAATTTTAGGGTTTTTTTAACGAGTAATAAAAACAAATGGGTAGAAACTGTAGGATACTCCATGCCTTGTTGGTATTCTCTTGTTAATTATATTTATCACTCTGAATGAAGTCTTACTGCTAAAACACATGTATGAACTAAACTCACTCAATTAATTTGTACATATTTTAGGAACAGCTTGAAAGTGATGTATATATGGCAAGCTTTTCTTCCTTTCTGCAATATCTTTATGTGGATGAGGTTTAATGTAGTCTGGTTAAGAAGTAAAATAATGAAATATCATCTGGTTTTTATTTATGGCCATTTTATACTAATTTTTGATGCTGAAATAGCCCTGGAAGTTTAACATGCAAAATTAAATTTGGTATCATCAAGGATAGTAAATAGTAAGGTAAAGGAAATAGAGTGTGTGGGGGAAGAAAACCCCTTGGATTCTTGGTCTATTCCTCTTAAGAAATTTGTAATCCAGTATTAGCATTGTCTATGCATGTCTATTTTCTCCAGTGGATTTTGAATCTCTGGGCAAGGATTGAGCTGTGTTTACTTCTTATCCACAGTACTGAACATAGTGTATAGAACATACTAAGTGCTTTATAAAATAATGATGAGTCAGGGAAACTCTATGACTCTGGCTCGAGATAAACTGAGAAATATAGCCTATAAATAGTAAATGCTTAATTAAAATATATAGTATTAATATTACAAAGTGAGGAGTTGAGTTTAACAACGTGTGGTTAAAATTTATTTCAGATAAGATGTGAGGGATCTTCCATTCATCCTCAGGAGAGAAAAAGATGTGGCCATATTTCTATCTGTAGGAGGTAGCTGAGTGTTTGACAGGTGGATGGCAGCAGGTCCAAGTGTCCTGCTAGCTTCTTCTAGCTCTGAATAGAGTTGTCCTAGTGACATTAAACATGTCCAACCCTGTATGTCGGGACGACCTCATACAGGCACTCACAGTGTGCATGAAGGATTGGTAAAGCTTGTTTGGTAAGGTTTCAATAACGTTTTCCAAAATAGCCAAGATATTCTTGACTTTCACAGATACACAATAGGTTGATTGGAATTTCATAAGACAAAACTAAGAATTTATTTCTACAAATCAGGTATTTTAAAGTCTAGATTTAGTATATGATGGTGAGGATGACAAAGTGACAAAAGGAACCCCATACGAGTTGTGGAATGCAATGTAGTAAGACAAAAATTACATGAATTTGGGATTAAGATAACTAGCATCAAGTCCTGGTTCTTCAGTTTACTGGTTGTATGACCTTAAAAAAGAGGTCATTTTTGCCTCTTTGCTCATTAGTGTCTTCATTAGTATAATGGGGATTATATTGGTTGTTGTGAAGAACTAGGAATAGGCTTTTATTGCTAGAAATAGTATTTGAAAGGTCAACAAGTGTTAAAGATAGGAGGAGAAAAAGGAACCTTTTGAAGATACGGTCTGTGAAGAGGAAACCCTGATCCCTTTGGTGGTAGGAAATAGATGCTGACGGCTGGGCGGGCAGGGAGAGAAAGAGAGAGAGAGAGAGGGAGAATGAATCACAGAATTAAACTAAATTTTTTAATGTTTCACTGCAATCAGTGGATAATATAAGATATTTTTCAATGGCCTAAAATGTAATTATCTCTAAGTTGTCATCTAAAAAAGATTAGGCTCATTTCTCCAAGGAGCAAGTGGAGCAATGTGCTGGATGATTATCTAGTGAATATGATTTTTATTATAATTGTATATATTACCATACCATTTCCCACCTATGTGATTGATTCTTAGATTATTTTCCTAAGTTTTAGCGTTATTATACTCTCAATTACAAAACTTGCTTTTCCTTCTTTCCTCCCACTCTAAATTTATATCTGGCTCATTTTGTGTAAGTTCTTTGACTGGGCCCGTGAACTGGTGTCACAGGATCAGTACATGCCATCTCTATGATAACCAGTCTGGGAAGTTTCTACTGACGTATCTTTCAGCAATCTGATTCTTTCTTTGGCTGTGTCCAGTCTACTGATGAGCACATCAAAGCAGTCTTCATTTCCGTTACAGTATTTTTGATTTCTGTCATTTTCTTTCTATTCTTTCAGAGAATTTCTGTCTCTCTGCCTATGTTATCTATCTGTTCTTGGTTATTGTTTACTTTTTCCATTAGAAACCTTAACATATGAATCTCAGTGATTTCAAAGGCCCTATCTGATATTTCCAAAATCTGTGTCATATCTGAGTTGGTTCTGATGCTTGCTTTGTTTTTTCAGACTGTGTTTCTTCTTGCCTTTTAGCATGCCTCCATCTGCATCTGTTCCATTCCCTGTTCCGAGGGTGTAGCCCTTCAGGGGCTCTAGCTGATCATCTGGTATGTTCATAGGAGCCCATTCCTTGGAAGGCTCCTGGTGCCTTTCATCTTAGTGCTGTGAGACTGTAGGGAATTCCATTCTGTTTGTCAGAGGTTATTTTTTGTTTGGTTTTGTTTTTTTAAGCTCATTTCTTTAATTCTTTGTTTTGCATAGCTTAATAATTCAGCAGATTTCTTGAAATGCCTGCTGTGTGTTAGGATCTCTCAGTTTTACAGTTATATCATTCTAGCTCCAATGACTGCTAAAGTTTGATTGGTTTTAGGTCCTATAGAGGCAGTCCTATTTGAATCCAAGCAAAGTCTGAATTCTTAGGCACTAGCCTGTTTTCAGAACTGGCAGATGCCCGCACAGAAAAGGTAGTTTGTCCATAAAATAATTTTTCTGAAGCTCCTTTTTTTGTGTAATTGTAGTCCCTGTGGTCCTCATTACTTCTGCAGCTCCATGGTTACTTGAAACTGATGACTTCTTTAAATTGTATGTGGATTTCTTGGCTTTTCTTGGCAGGAGTGTTGGTTCGCTGTAAACTGCTTTATCCCATTTTGAAGTGGAAGGTCTCCAAATCACGTCATTTAAAGCAACACCTTTATAAAAATTGTTCTCAGTATTGTCTGTTCTGTAGCAACAGCACTGTGGATGTGTAACAAAATTAATACATTGTGTAATACATTTCTTTAGGTTGAGTAAAGCATAAATTCTAATAAAAATGAAGCATTCATCTTTATAAATAAAATTATTTATGAATAATAACATCATAGAGCTTACATAAATGATCATTAACCATAACTTTTTAATTTTACAAATGAGAGTTTTGAGGCCTGGAATTAATGCATTTTGTTCACATACTTATTTTTCTGCCAGTGCTTGGGGACTGATTTTGTGCTAAAAGCAGCACCACTTGCCGAGGTTACAGAGAGAGCAAGATAAAATTTCTGCCTTTTAGTGAAAACCTTAACTGTAGTAAGGATCTGAACAGTAAATGTACAAGCCCAGAGCAGCATAGGTACTAAAATATAAATATATATTGGAACAGTATGTGAGCATATTACACGTAGTAACTGAACGGAGGATTCTGAGAGAATTTCACAGAGTATTTTACGTGAGTCTTAATGACTCAGAATTATTTTGAAAAGGAGGGGTGAAAAGGCATTTTAAGTGAAGAATGGCATATGAAATGTCACAGTATGAAGCAGCATGAGATTTACAGTTTAGAGTGCATGATGGGTTTTTGATGGTATGTCAGTGTGGTATAAGAATGGAAACTCAAGACTCGTATTGTCAAGGGCCTTATGCACTATGCATAGGAATTTGGACTTCACTGTGCTGTCGGGGAGAGCTAGTAAAGTGTTTATGTAGGTGAAGCTTGACTAGGTTCAGGGTGGCCAAATAGAGGTTAAGTGGCTTGTTATCATTCACAGGAAGGAGAGTTAAAGTCATGATTGAAATCCAATGTTCTTGTTCTTATTAACAAGTCGACTATAATAAGAGTATAATATATAATAATAATATTTATTATACATTTACTATGTGTTTAGTTCCATGTTTTTATTTTAGTTAATCATCACCATAAGGCTATGGAATAGAGAAGAATTCTGCCTAGAATGACTTGCTGATTATAAGTAGGAAAGGATACTTTTGAGCTGCTATGCTTTGATCTTTGACCAAACCTTGTATATCTGTCTGCAGTTTCTATTTGCCTGAGAACTGGAAGAGTGAGTAAAAAGAGCTATACCTTTATCACTTCCAGAAACTGAGAGATTATTTTGTGAACTTGTAACAAAACCCATTAAATTATCAAGACTTCTCAGCTAGATTAAAGTAGGTGGTAAGGGGAAAAAAATGGTTTACGGACAGAAAAAGACCTTGAAAAAAATCACATGAATGCCTTCAATAAGTCATTACATAGACCAAAACCATGCCGATGTCAGTCCATATCATGCTGGAGCCATCACAGAGCATCAGAGTTTAGGGTACAGGGATGCAGGAAGAGAATGTTGGCTTACAGGTCAACAGTGAAAGATTTTAGTATCCACTGAGGAGACTGGATGAACTATTTTGAGACTCTGCCAGGGGTAGGAGGGCTTTTATAGGGTGAGAGGAGGACGACTCTGCTTGTATTGTTTTCTCTAGTGGGTGTCCAAACTACTATTAATAAGGTCCATAGTTTTGGTTGTATTCTCCGAGGTTGCCGTGGAAATCAGGAAGCTATAAGACAGTTGAGTTTGGCTAAGTAAGAAAATTACCAGTTATACTCAGAAAACAGGAAGCAGTATAAGACCATTAGTTAAATGCTACAAATATGACTTTCTTTAGTTGAGCGTTTCTATCTCATTTATTGTTAAAAATGTCTTTTGAAGTCTCAAGATGAAAAATCACCTAGAAGCAGAAATCATTTTTAACAGTCAGTGATTAAGCCTGCGGGTACTCAAAAAGCCTTTTGTTACAAAGAGTCTGATATATAAGATGGTATTCTTTGTAGTATATTTTTTCTATAGATCTAAAGGACTAATCATTTCAGCAAAGGTTGGAACTCTAAAGCACTAGAATTTGTTTTGATCATATATTGCATTACTTTTAAATGCCCAGGCAATAAAAGTTATCCATTCTGTCTTCCTGGAATATAAATTGATGGAAGAATTGTGAATTTTCATAGAACGTTCATCTGTTTGATGTTACCTTGTCAGGTGTGTGCATTTAAAAGTGACCTTCCGTGTACTCACATTATGGATACTGCCCAGTAGTATTCTGTTTCCTTAGAGGGAAGAAGAGTGACACCTCTATATGCTCCTAGTTTTTCTCCAGGTTTCTCCTGTTCTTCTGGGACTGGGGGTCAGTGCACTGGGTTAACCCAGTTCTTGTCTTTCAACATTTTCCTGTTGGCAGGCTATAATCAGAGTCAACCTGCCTGCATCTCCAGAAACTGCTCTGATTATCCTCACCTCCCAAAGGAACAGAAACAAGACACTCTAGGGTTTTGAGGATTTTGTACAATTCACCTATCAAGTTTCTGTCGATAGAGCTACTACCTAGCTAGTGAGCTAGTCTTTGAGGAGCTGCCTTGTTAGAACTTCAGGGATATTACACTAAATGGCTAAGACAAATCACTTGGAAAAATACCCTTAACGCATAAGTTTACGGTCAGACTAAATATCTGTCCCATGAATAGTCAAAAGGAGATAAGACAGTGGGGAGAGGAAGATTAGAGAAAGAATGAGAGGTGAAGCAAAGGGAGACAGAGAGGAAGTTTAAATCAAGTTGATTTACGGGAGGCATGGATTTTAATCCACAGATGATAAGGGTCCTGACAGCAAACTAGAGATAAATTATTTCTTAAATGGCATTGAGGATTTCCCACTGAACAAAGAGAAATGAACAACATAAAGAATAAAAAGTTGAGCGAGTTGCCTAAAAGAAAGAAAACCCCACAAAAAATAGCTTTGGTGTTTCCAATTACTATTCAAAGATACAAATCTTTTAGAGATAAAATGAAACTGCTGTAAACATCAGGAGACTATTTTACTATTTTATCTGTTAAACAGACTTCACATGAAAGAGGCTAGGAGACTCTATACTATCGAATCTTGTATGAAAAAAAATCAAGGGAATATAAATCACAGTATGCAGCTGAGCACTTGCTTATTCAGGAACGGATGATAATTTCTGAATTATTTATGCTCCTCTGTGAGGAAAACCCCCTGCCTTTCAACACATATTATATTTGTATTTTTGAAGATTGGCTGCCAGCTTCTGTTTATTAGGGATACAAGACTACTTCTGCATTTGTTTAAGAATTAAGTTTGGAATTTATGGGTGAGGGATCTCTCAGTTCCCCAGCAGGAAAGAGCACACGCAAAAGGGTTTACCTAGAAATAATGTAATGAAAAGCTACGTGCAAGGGTGAGTTCAGAGCAGTGGGAACCGGTGAGGATTCATCAGGCAGCCAGCAGTAGCAGCTGCGGAGGCTGTTGGAATCCTTAGGCAGGAGGAGTAGCCTTTGCCGGAGTTAAGCTGGGAGTGGCATTAGATGTGGGGCAGTAAATAGCCCACCCCTCTCCTTCCCAGCCTTCCATCTCCTTTCAGAGTCTTGTATCGATTAAACCCAACAGGAAGTCAGAGGCAAGAGAGCTTCTGTAATGTAGTCCATAGAGGTTTCAGCCTCTGAAACAGGGCACATAGGAAGAGGATTCATTTGGTACATAAGATAATTACATTTGGGAAATGATTCACTTGATGCCTATAGAAATCCAGATGGATGTTCTTAGTTGAGGCTGGAAAAAAAGTTAAGCCAAGGGATATAGGTTTACAAGGAATCAAGCCTTAGTCATTACGCTCAGCTTCATAATCAGGGTTCTGTCTGAAACTTTTCCTTTTTTCTTTCTACCCATATACATAAGGGATGAGTCTATCTACTCCCATAGCTTAAATTTCCATTATCACTCATTATTATGTTGCCACTTTATAAAGTCTGTACTTGATACAAGTGTATATTCTATTATATTTGTACATGATGTTTATATATATAGTAACATATATTCTTGTCAATTACTTCAAGTTTTTCTAATTTTTATACTTCAATTCTTTGATATTATTGTTGATTTTTTAACTGATTACTATCTCAGTTACTGATAGGTATTTTAAAAGTCCTGCAATAGATTGTAATTTGCCAATTTATTTCTATGATTTTTTTTTCTATTTCATCTTTATATGTTTTGAATATATGTTACAAGGGAATAGAAATTCAGATTTTTATGTTTTCCTGGTGAATTAAATATTTTTTCATTGTGGAAAACTTCATTATGCCTAACAATTCTTTTTACCTTAAAATTCCCTTGGTTTGATGCTTCTATAGTCTTCTTTCAGTGAGATCTGTCTGATCTCATTTCTGTATTTCCATTGTCAAACTTTTTCTTACTTTATATTTTAGGTGTGTTTCTTATAATCTACATATGACTGGGGATTTTAAAAACTTACTCTATCTTATTCTATTAACTGTAGAGTTTTTGTCCATTTCTTAAAAAATCAGGTTACTGATATACTTGAATTTCTTAAAACTATCATACTCATATTTGGCCTTCTTTCCACCTTCTCTCCCTTCTTCACTTTCTTCCTTCCTTCTTGTTTCCTTTTTTCCATTTTCTTCTCAATTTCTATTCTTTTAATGGTTTCCAATGTATTTAACATATATACTTAACTTCACAAATAAATCAATTTAGTTATCCATATCCCAAACAATATAAGCTTAGAAAAATATAACCCCAGTTACCCAAGTGCCAACTCATACATCACTCTTATCTTTCAATTCTACCTCTTTAGCATTATGAGCTAGACATTGTAGCAGACAGACTCTGGGGTGGCCCCCGATTTGGTATCCATGCCTTTGTATAATCACCTCCCATTGAGTGTGGGCAAAACCAGTGGCTTGATTTTAGTCAACAGAATATGGCAAGGATGATGGGATTTCACTTCCATAGTTACTTTATGATATATGATGCACTTTGCTAGCAGATTTGCCCTAAAGGCTCTCCTTGCTGCTTGATAAAGTTAAGGTTCCCCTTGTTGGGGAAGCCCAAGAGGCAAGGAACTGTGAGAGGACTGTAGGACTGTAGGTGGCCTCTTTCCAAGAATCAGCAAGAGCCTAAAGCCTTCCATGCAAAGAAATGAAAATTTCCAGTCACTCAAATAAACTTAGAAGCAGATCATTCCCCCGGTGAGCCTCAGATGAGACTGCAGCTTTGACTCCAACTTTGATTATAGCCTTGTGAGAACCCAGCTATCCATGCCCGGACTTCTGACTCATAGAAACTGTGAGATAATAAATGTTTGTTGAGTGAATAGGTAAGGGAAATTAAGAGGTACAAACTTCCAGTTACAAAATAAATGAGTTACAGGGGTGAAATGTACAGCATAGGGAATGTAGTCAACAATAATATATCTTTACGTGGTGACAGATGGTAACTGGATTTATTGTGGTGAACATTTTGAAATGTATAGAAATATCAAATCATGATGTTGTGCATCAGGAACTAACATAGTGTTGTAGGTCAGTTCTACTTCAAAAAAACAAGCAAAGTCATAGAAAAAGAGATCAGATTTGTGGTTACCAGAAGCAAGGGGGTGGGGGGGGAGGTGGAACTGGATGAAGGTGATCAAAGGTACAAACTTCCAGTTTTAAGATAAGGAAATAGAGATGTAATGTACAGTATGATTAATATAATTAACACTGCTGTATGTTATATATGAAAGTAGTTGAGAGAGTAAATCCTAAGAGTTCTCATTACAAGGAAAAAAAATTTGTTTTAATTTAGTATCTATATGAGATGATGGATGCTCACTAAATTTATTGTGGTAAACCTTTCACGATGTATGTAGGTCGAATCATCATGCTGTACATCTTACACTTATACAGTGCCTATGTCAATTATATTTCAATAAAACTGGAATAAAAAATGTGGGTTGTTTTTAGACCCGAAGTTTGTGGTATCTTGTTACACAGCAATAGATAACTAATACAGAGATTAATATTGCTTTCTTCTTATTTACCCATGTCTACTGATGAACCCATCAAAGACATTCTTCATTGCTCTTACAATGCTTTTGATTTCTGGCATTTCCTTTTGATTCCTTGTTAAACTTTCCATCTCTCTGCTTCCATTGCCTATCTGTTCTTGCATGTCTACTTTGTCTATTAGCGTCCTTAGCATATTAATCATCGTTATTTTAAATTACAGTTTGATAGTTCCAAAATCTCTGCCATATCTGAGTCAGGTTCTGATACTTGATTTGTCTCTGTATATGGTATTTTTGCCCTTTAGCATGCCTTAAGGTTTTCTGTTGATAGCTGTCCATCGTGTATCAGGTAAAAGAAATTGAGGTAAATAGGCCTTTTGGAAGGTTTTATGTTTATCTGGCTAGGAATTATGCTGTGTTTACTGTTTGCTGTAGCTATAGGTATCAGAGGTTAAAATTTCTGAGAGTGTCCCCTGTTCTTGGATTTCCTTAGAGACTCTTTCTTAAATTGGGTATGAACCTTGCCGTTCTTTTAGCTGTAATCCCTTGTTATCATTTAGGAACATGATTGATGTGATGATAAGGTGTGAGGACAGGACAAATATTACATAATCCTATGATTAGGTCTCAGCCTTTTAGTGGACCTGGGCTACTGGGCTGTGACTTTCACAAGAGCTTGTTGGTTTTTTGTTTGTTTGTTTGTTTTTGTTTTTGTTTGGACTAGAGGGGCATGAGGTTGGGTATTTCCCTTCCTCCAGGTTGGTTGAGCTCTAGTAAAATTCAAGCCAGTTAGGCTCTGGTAAAATAGTTTTTGTTTGAGGGCAGGCCTCTGTTAAGGTGTGCAAAGGAATCATTCTCCGATCTTGACCCTGAAAATGTGCTGGGGCTCCAAGCACATTTTCAGGGTCAAGATCAGAGAATGATCTTGAGGTAAAACTCAGAAGAGTGTGGTGGCCCCTAAGGCTGGAGGTCCAGAGGGTTTTAACTTTCCAGGTGGTCCACCTCTCTCTCCAGCAATTAGTCAGTTACCCTTCACGTGCTCCTACGGGTGCTGGCTCTGATAGCAGCTTCTGTTCCCTTCTTCTCCTGATAAGCTGTGATTCTCTTTATCTGCCTGTGTCTCTTCAGGTAGTGGTTTGCCCAGTGACCTCGATTCTCTGATGGATCTAAGAAGAGTAGTTGATTTTCAGTCTGTTCAGATTTTTGCTTGCTGTGAGGCAAGAGTGGCAACTTCTGATCTCTTTAAATATTGCACCAGATTTTTTTTTCTTTTTTGCTCAACATCATTCTGGAATTTAAGAGTACTGATTTCTATCATTTTCCTCCAGTCTAAAGAGTGTCATTGTCCTTTACTAAGGTCTGTTGTTTGCCAAGTCAGTTTTTGTCTTTCTACACTTTTTATTTATTCTTAATTCTTGAAGAATAGTCTTGCTGGATATAGAATTCTGTATTAGATTTTTAAAATTTCTTCCTCTTGGAATTTAATAGCTTCTTGAATCTGTGCTGTCATCAGTTGTCAGAAGTTCTTAGCTATTGTCTAATCAGGTTCTGCATCTCCCCATTTCTCTGTTATCACCTTCTGATACTCCCATTAGATGTATGATAGAACATTTTATACTATACCCTCTCATATTCCTCCACCTCTTTTTTTCTGTGAGTCATTCTTGATCATCTCTTCAGCTCTAACTTTCTATTCTTTAATACCCTTCAATTTTCCTGCCAACTGGTATTTATCCATTGTGTTTTCAAATTCAGTATTAATTTTCAGTGATTGAATTTGGTGCTTTTCAAATATGTTTTGTTGATTTTTATACAATTGTCTCTTGATTTCCGCAGGGAATTGGCTCCAGGACCTGCCAGGGATGCTCAAGTTCCATAGTCAGCCCTCTGTATCCACGAATTCTGCATCCTCAGATTCAACCAATCGCTGATTGTAAACATAGTACGTGATCTGCGTGTGGTTGGTTAAATCCATGGATTCGGAATTCATGGATCCGGAGGGCTGACTGTATACTTACTGAAAGAAATCGGTGTGTAAGTGGGCCCTTGCAATTCAAAAGTGTGTTGTTCAAGGGTCAACTGTAGTTATATATTACTTCCTCATATTTATAGTTCTCTCTTTTGTTTCTTTAAATATATTTTATGCATTTATTTTATATTCTTTAAGTGATAATTTGAATATCTGAAATTTTGCAAATCTGATTCTGTTGTCTGTTGTTTTTTTTTTTTTTTTTTTGTCTGTTGTTTTTGAAAGCTCTTTTTCCTGATGCCATGCTTCCTTATATGTTTCATGATTTTTTTTTTAATTGAGGGACTTTAGAATTTTATCAGTGGTAATTTTTGAAGCTTTTTTTTTGAAGTTGAGTTCCTTCAGAGGACATTAAATTTCCTTTTGTTGTGTAGCTATAACAACATCCCTTCAAATGAGCAAAACATATGGCTTTTTTGGAGGAAGTGGGCAAGGAGCAAAGAGACACTATCATTCTGAACTATTTTAGGATAAATTCTGATGGAGATTCACAAGAATGCACAAGTAGTATAAATAATTTTAGGCCACAGATATACATAGGTTCTGAGGTTCAAGGGAAAACCTGCCTGTCACTACTCAAAATGGCCAAGGTTTAAATAGAAATTATCTGGCGTCCCCTTCTATATGTCAGCTTATTTCCAGTTTACTTTTATTTGTTTCTCCCTGAAGGTACCAGCTTTATTTCCTATTAGATCCTGTCTGGCTTTACGTGTGATCTCCTATGTCATATGTGACCGTCAAAACTTAAGCTACAGTTGTTTGTTTTCTAATTCTCTGAATTCCATGTTCATTATATTCACTTTTAGTTGGTTTCAAGGAAGGTGTTAAAGATATTTAAACTTGGCCTCAGAATACAATTCTCTCTATTTTTATATAAGGATTTTTGAATGAGGAATACCTTCTAAACTCACAGAGCTGCATTTCTAAATGAGAAAAATGTTTTAAAGCTGACTTCCATTTTCTTCAATTAAATATCTAGCCTACTGTGACAGCACTGAAAAAAGAAATTTTCAATAAGAATATCAATAAACATTCTTTACAAAACTTTATTTGCTCTAAGTAAAATGTATCATTACATAGTCATGGGGACGTTATAAAATGTGCAGTAGAAAAGGCATGAATTCAAGCTAGTTCTGAAGGAAAATAATCATATGTTTATTGGAACACAGGAGAATTTTATCCTCAGTGCTTATGGTAGAGAGAGGTGAGGACAGTCAGTGTTTTTGTTTTTTTCAAATAGCTGCTCAAGGCTGAAATATAACCAAGACATAAATATTGACATTGTGAGACATTATTCTAGGGTTTTGAATGATGATAAGGCATTGAAATTAATTTCAATAAGACATTGAAATTATTGATGGTTTGTTAATGTTGTTTGAGCATTTTATTCCCTTTCCTAAATTCTAATATTCAGTATTGTCTCCTGAATGAAAATTAGTTGAAAACCACTAGTTTAAAGAGGGAACAAAGACCATATTAGAGACTTCATGAAATGCAAAGTACAGTTTTCATTGTTTAAGTTTACCAGGATAGGCTGCAAAGAAAGAGTTCTGGCCATGACATTCTTCACTTTAAAGGAAGAAGAATGATGATCTGACATATTATTAGTTTTCCTTTCTTTTTAGGATTAATTTTTAAATGCAAGAGCTCTTTAGAAGTCTCAGGTAATTATGTTATGGAAAAGTTATGATATGGAAATCTAAATCTCATATATATAGGGAAAGGCAGAGGAATAAATTTAAGAGTAAAATTATTAGTACAATCATTTTACTTAATCATCCCAATGATTAATTTCATAGGTGTAATTAAGAAAGTAAGCATTTGCACAATAGATCTACATTTGATCCACAAGTGTATGACTATTTTTATCCATGCCGTATTCAGAATAGGTTATTACTTTTAGATTAAATTTTGTATCTGTGAAGCACATTTTCTACAGTTATTTTATACTCATAATTTTATAAATGGCTACCAAGTGAGTCCTTGATCCTATCATAAGAGTTCAACCATCTTGGTTATCTAGAGATTGACTAATAATTATATAAGAAATGGGTATTAAGGTATGCTGTAATTCAATTTAAATAAATAGTTTATCTGAAATTTGAAAGTAACTGGGAGTCCTGTGTTTTATCTGGTAACCCTGTCTCTGACATCACCTACAGCTGTGCTCTCTCTTCCTCTCTTTCTCCTCCTCTCCCCTTTAACTTGGCTGTAGTCACACTGCCTCCTTCATCCAGATACACCTTTCAGATCTTGAACTACTTCTCATTTATCAACAGGGGGTAGAAGAGGGCCAGGGATGGGAGAGATAGCTTGGGCAACCTCCCTCCCAAATCATGAATTATATCATCCACTCAAATTATCATAAATCAACACACAATCACAATATTGATTCGTTCAGTTCATCCAAAAAGTGTTTGAGTGCCTTGTATGATCCAGGCACTGTTATGACTCTGAGGACATAGCATTGACAAATACAGATAACATTCTGCCTCATGAAAAATGGCCAAGTGCTTTTAGCAGGGACCTGTGTGTGTAAAATATATTAAACAGCATCAGTGCTACCGGGAAAAATAAAGACATGAATGGGGTTGGGAAGTGGCTAGGATGATCATGGAAGCTTTGCAGAAAAGATGTCCCAGCAGAGGCCTGCAAGACTGAGGTGGCTGGACATGTGATGTGTAGGGAAAGAGCGTTTCAGGCAGACAGACCACCAACACAGGGGCTCAGAGACCTTGCTTGGTGTGTTTGAGGAGCAGCCAGGAGGCGGCGCTGCAGAGCATCGTGAGCGAGGGGCGCGTGTAGATGGGCACAGAAGCGTTAGGCAGGAGGTCCTGGAGTGCCTTTTACATCATTTTAATAATTTAAGATTTTTTTCTGAGTGAGATAAGGAGGCTTTGGAGATTTGTGAGAAAAGAGTAATAGTCTGATTTATATTTTATTTTTTTAATTTTATTTATTTATTTATTTGCTGTGCGTGGGCTTTCTCTAGTTGCCGTGAGCGGGGGCTGCTCTTTGTTGCGGTGCGCGGGCTTCTCATTGCAGTGGCTTCTCTTGTTGCAGAGCACAGGCTGTAGCCATGCGGGCTTCAGCAGTTGTGGCTTGCGGGCTCTAGAGCACAGGCTCAGTAGTTGTGGCACACGGACGGGCTTAGCTGCTCCGTGGCATGTGGTATCTTCCTGGACCACGGCTCGAACCCATGTCCCCTGCATTGGCAGGCGGATTCTTAACCACTGCGCCACCAGGGAAGTCCCTGGAAGAGACTCTTGAGACCCAAAGAGAGAAGGAGCTGTCACGCTTGCCCAGGTGGAGATGTCAGGGTTCTGGACCAGAGTGGTGGTTGTCGGTCCCTGGGGTAACCATGGCAGATGGGATGTATTTTTAAAGTAGAGCCAACAGGATTTCCTGATGTACTGGATGCAGTAGGTGTAAAAAAGAGAATGATTTAATGATGACTCCAGGATTCTATGTAAGTAAAAAAAACCACATTTGCTATGCAAACAAAGCTACAGGTAATCTATGGCCTTGCTTCTAAACTGACTGTAAATCTTTTAACTTAAAAAGAAAATATATTCATATCTGTCCACAGCCATAATACTTTTCAGAGACTCAGGGCAACTTTCTTCAAAATTTTTTAAAAAACAGTTGACTAATTCTTTAAAGTTTTTCTTCCAGAAAATATTGGATTTTTCTTGACATAGAAGCTTGTCAGTGTTAAGGGCCTGCTTTCTACTTTAAGTTCCCTTTCCTTGAACCTGGGGCCAAGTAAAAAGTTAAAGAAAATCTGATGAGGCGTTTTAACACTGTAAGTCCCCATAAAATTCTCACACTCAGTTTTCTTTGCCCTGTGACCTGCTTCCCTTAGCGCTTGGCCATTTGAAACAGTGTTTATCTCATTACCGATTTAAACCATATCATTGAAATGGTTTACGTTCTATTTTATATTGAGCCTGCCTCTTTGTGCAAAATGTACGTTTTTCTCACTTTTGACAAACACATACAAAGGTTTCTAAACGTAAGTGCATTCATTTGGAGTAGTTTTACTGAGTACCCACTATGTGCATTGAGCTTGAAGGGGTTAAGAAAGGAAATATCTGACTTCAGGATGCAAGGAATGATTTAATATGAAAATATAAATACAAAAAATTGCAAAAGCAGGCACAGGGAAATTGATGAATCATGATTAATAGTAATGGTTAAATTTTATAAAAAGTATTTTCTATGTTATCAGTCACTATTGCAGTTTTATCCTGAGGACCCACTGAGGTACTTACATTATCTTCATTTAACGTATGAAGGAACTAAGGCACAAAAAGGTTGAGTTCAAGGTCTCACAGCTAAGGGTTTCCAGAGCCAGAACGTAAATCCAGGGACGTCTGTTCCTGAGTCTGTGTTTTTAACTGCGTTTCTGCCTCAAAATGACATGAAAAATAGGTAGTACAATTTATCAAAAAGGAAGGGGTCACAGCAGACCCTGGAACCTTTAGTTCCATCTGTGTGTTGAAGTTGGGATTTGAGACATCACTATGGGATGAGTAATGATTGCTTTTCTAAAATTGGAAGTCTTACACACCTTCTGACAGGAAGACAGTTTTAATGAAATCCTAAAATTTTAAACTGTATAATTCTGTGATTTTCCTCTTTGAAGTAGGAAGCAATTTTCCCTTTGTCATTCACAAGCCAGAGACATAATGTAATTTTTTTCTTACTGTGATATCATGCATCTGTATAACCACATGATGCTCTGAGAATATTAAATATTCCCTTCTGCAGGATACAAAATGCAGTAAAGTTTATTCTTTCCAATTTTATGCAAACAAAAGTAAAGCATAGAGAGTTATATATTCTAGATGGTGATGGATAATTGATCTCCCTGTGTAACTGTACAATGTACAAAATATCAGTTGTACATTACAAATGTTTTCTCTTAATTGTTCCTCAGAGGGCTTTAGTAAAAATTGGAGCATATCTTAAAACAATCAGTTTGCTATCTTAAAGCTCTTTGTTGAAGATAACAAGTTGATAGCACCTGGTGTGCTGGCTTTTCTGCAAACATTGGAAATTGTCTTTAATTTTTCCCAATTTATTTTTGTACTGCAGTAATAAAAAAGGCCAGGTTAATATTCGTGCTTATATGTTTATAATATATTTGATCCCATCCAGTGTTAACATAAGAGCATTTACGCTTTCATCAAATTATTATGATAGCCTTATTTCTATTTCCTGAAACTTTCCTGCCGAGATCTCATCATGTGTACACAATATTTTAATCACCTATTTTATATGCAGTTGAAAGGGAAAACATTTGGATGTGAGTAAAAAATAAGCCTAAAGTGTCACCAAATTTATAAATACCTCCATCTGTAGCCATATTTTATTCCTTTTTTTTTTTGTATTAAGTGAGAGGAAGTGACTTTCTTTTTACCACAGCTAACTCTTCTTCCTCTGCTCTAGATCCCAAACACTAGGCGACCTTTAAAAAATTAAGTTGAATGACTGTGTGTATGTATGTATGAATGAGTGCATTCTTTGTTGCCCTTGAAACAGGAGGCTCTTTTGGTCCTCTAACTTTGGCCAAGGCCCCAAATACTAAGAACCACACAATTGATGTTAAGAAGCTCCCATTCAAAGCAAGGTACAAGACTACTTAAGCTTCTTTATAAAGGAAGGGGCTTATAACCTATGTTGGAAGCTACTTGGAGAATACAAAAGAGTGTGATTGAACAGATCAGAGCATTATAGCATTAGAGCAGCCCTGGAGCCATCTTAAAACAGCTTGGTCCAAAAGGGCTGCCTGGGGGGCATTGGGGCCCTGATAAATTGTGCGGAAATGGAGAATCGGGGGCTGAAGGAGGTGCTATAAATGTTCACTTGGAGAGTAAACCAACCCTTTTAGATATTTACAGGTGAAAGAGCACGAGCAATGGGATGGGGGATGTTTCTGAAAGGATCTCACAGGCTGACATGAGAAATATACAGTAGTCTAAGCTCAACCTTTTAGTTAAGTAACACATTGTTCTATCAACCATTTCCCATTATCAAATAATTTCTGTACATGCAAGATAGTTACCTACCATGGTTGCAACTGATTTGGTGTTTAAAAGTTATCCATATTCTCCTGATGCAGTGATTGAATTTTTTTAAGCACTTTTTTTTTTTTTTTTGGCTGTTACCATTTTGCATTCTTTTTTTTTTAAATTTTTATTTATTTATTTATTTTATTTATGGCTGTGTTGGGTCTTTGTTTCTGTGCGAGGGCTTTCTCCAGCTGTGACAAGCGGGGGCCACTCTTCATCGCAGTGCGCGGGCCTCTCACTGTCGCGGCCTCTCTTGTCGCGGAGCACAGGCTCCAGACGCGCAGGCTCAGTAATTGCGGCTCACGGGCCTAGTTGCTCCGCAGCATGTGGGATCTTCCCAGACCAGGGCTCGAACCCGTGTCCCCTGCATTGGCAGGCAGATTCTCAACCGCTGCGCCACCAGGGAAGCCCCCTAAGCACTTTTTTTATATAAACATTTTAAAAATAAGGATTCTGTAGGAATTATATACTGTCTTAATTTCAATGCAAGTAGTAGTTTTGTAGATCTGATCTTTAATGTGTATAATATTTATAAACCTTAAATATTTGAGATTAAATGTATGAGCCTAAACAACATATTTAAATCAAAGTAGGAATTAAGTGCGGTGTGTATATATATATGTAAAATCGGACATTTCTCACTGAAGTATAACATGGACTATATAGAAGCATGTAATTTGCTTAGTTCCTCCTCAGTGGTCTATGATAATATGCCAAGATCCCTTCCATGTTCAGCTGTTAGAATCCCTACCAATATTTGCTATTCAAGAATCATCTACATGAAGAGATAACCTAATGATGTTACACTTACTTTCCAGATCTAATTTAGCTTTTCTAGAGACAGAAAACAAGTCAAGCAGTTATGTGTGCAATTACTAGGTTATCACTCTTAACTCATTTATGTGTCACTGTGATATCAAAATTAACAAAAATTGAGCACTTCAAAATTCTGCTTTTTAAAAATTATGTAAATATGATACTGTCAAAGATAAAATAAAAAACATGAGGAAGGGAATGAAGAGGTTTCTACTTTCCCCTCTCTGACATATTATCCGTTAATAATCCATGATTATTATTCATAGAGTGCATAAAAAATACATCCACTCTTGAGTATTCGGACTTTTGTTTTTACAGATGACACTGGGTCTCAGAATAGCTTGTTAATCGTTACTGCAAATAAGCCAAAGGACATTATCACTTTTAGTCTGACAGAACTTGTCATACAGCATTTATCTCCAGAGGCTGAAACATGAAAAATTGCAATGTATGCAAAAAGAAATTAGATAAGGAGAAGAGAGAAAATCATTGAAATTTTATTTAAAAGACAAAGTTTCGAGGACCTGTAAATTGCCCAGTTTTACTATGAGGAAAGACTAAGGTTTCCTGTTTCACATCTGGGAATGTTTACAGCGTGAGTTTGTGACTTTGCTCATGCATTGTCACGTTTAAATCTCACAATAATCTTACGACGTAGAAACTATGATTAACCATATTTATACTCGAGAAAACTGTAGCTCAAAGAAGTTAAACAACATGCACAGTGTTGCACAACTAGAAAGTGGCTAAGATGGGGTAAACAGGTTTGTGTTCCACAGAACCCATGCTTTACCTACTATACTGAGTGGGATAACAGAATAGATGAAAAACACCAAACATCGTGCTTGAACCACAGTACATTTTCAGTAAATAAATGTAGTTCTTTTTTTCTTCTTACCTCATGTGCAGGACTTAAGAATTTTCTAAATTCATAATAAACATGCAATAGAAAGTATTTGAGGTATTTTCAATGAGATGGTGAAGAAGAAACATAAGACACTAAGATTTTCCATGATTTTCACCCTCTTCTCCATTCTGCTCTGGAAAGAGGTCCTCGAAATTGACCTAGTCTTACCCATATATTTGACAATAAAACATAATTTATTCCTTGACTCTCAGGAAAGTCATCTCCAAGGAAAGCCATTCTAGATGCTGTTAGAGCAGTGGTTCTCCACCAGGGGTGATTTTGTACCCCCGGGACATTTGGCAGTGTCTGGAGACAGTTTTGGTTGTCACGCCTGGGGGTGTATGTGTGCTATTGGCATCTGGTGGGTAGAGGCCAGAGAGGTGCTGAACCTTCTACAAGGCACAGGACAACACCCAGCAACAAAGATTTATCTGTCCCAAAATGTCTATATTATCTAGGTTGAGAATCCCTGTGTTAGAAAGATCAATGGAAAACAGATAGTAGCAGTATGGCTTTTCTGCTCAACAGAAAATTCGTGGCCATGAATATATTATTGTGCTAGTTTATTAGAACGTGCACTCATTTTCAAAAAGTGTTTTAGAATGACTTATGTCAAAGACATATATTCTTTATAAAATATTATCATTAAAATATAAAAGAAAACCAAAGTCATGAAGAATTAGGACAGGTCTAGGCTGTTTGAAGTCAGGGCAGATAGGGAAATGTTGCTTTTTCCCCTGGCAGTCTTAGTACAAATCTTTTTGTTAGTACATTTTACTTATGTATTTCCCTGTCATTTTCCTATTAGCCCAGTAAAAGCTCAGGCAGAGATGAGAAAACGGAGACACCTAAGCACGACTACGTTCTTTAAAGCAGTTGGTACTGTACAGGGCCAGAAAAATGATTTTGACTTTTAGTGTGTTTTTCACCTCCTTACTCTGACATAGGTATAGTTTGTATGTGCACTGTATCTTATAAATCAAACCTGACAGCTCCATGATTTTGAACATGATAAAAAGAATGAAAAGGAATAGAAAATAAGGCCACAGCAACAGTCAGCTCTACCCACCGCCAGAGCCTCCCATCAAGCCTCTTAGATAGCCTCAACCACCAGAGGGCAGACAGCAGAAGCAAAAAAAACTACAATCCTGCAGCCTGTGGACCAAAAACCACAGTTACAGAAAGATAGACAAGATGAAAAGGCAGAGGGCTATGTACCAGATGAAGGAACAAGAAAAAACCCCAGAAAAACAACTAAATGAAGTGGAGATAGGCAACCTTCCAGAAAAAGAATTCAGAATAATGATAGTGAAGATGATCCAGGACCTCGGAATAAGAATGGAGGCAAAGATTGAGAAGATGCAAGAAATGATTAACAAAGACCTAGAAGAACTAAAGAACAAACAAACAGAGATGACCAATACAATAACTGAAATGAAAACTACACTAGAAGGAATCAATAGCAGAATAACTGAGGCAGAAGAACGGATAAGTGACCTGGAAGACAGAATGGTGGAATTCACTGCTGCGGAACAGAATAAAGAAAAAAGAATGAAAAGAAATGAAGACAGCCTAAGAGACCTCTGGGACAACATTAAACGCAACAACATTCGCATTATAGGGGTCCCAGAAGGAGAAGAGAGAGAGAAAGGAACAGAGAAAATATTTGAAGAGATTATAGTCGAAAACTTTCCTAACATGGGAAAGGAAATAGCCACCCAAGTCCAGGAAGCGCAGCGAGTCCCATACAGGATAAAGCCAAGGAGAAACACGCTGAGACACATAGTAATCAAAGTGGCAAAAATTAAAGACAAAGAAAAATTATTGAAAGCAGCAAGGGAAAAACGACAAATAACATACAAGGGAACTCCCATAAGGTTAACAGCTGATTTCTCAGCAGAAACTCTACAAGCCAGAAGGGAGTGGCATGATATACTTAAAGTGATGAAAGGGAAGAACCTACAACCAAGATTACTCTACCCGGCAAGGATCTCATTTAGATTTGATGGAGAAATCAAAAGCTTTACAGACAAGCAAAAGCTACGAGAATTCAGCACCACCAAACCAGCTCTACAACAAATGCTAAAGGAACTTCTCTAAGTGGGAAACACAAGAGAAGAAAAGGACCTACAAAAACAAACCCAAAACAATTAAGAAAATGGTCATAGGAACATACATATCGATAATTACCTTAAACGTGAATGGATTAAATGCCCCAACCAAAAGACATAGACTGGCTGAATGGATACAAAAACAAGACCCATATATATGCTGTCTACAAGAGACCCACTTTAGACCTAGGGACACATACAGACTGAAAGTGAGGGGATGGAAAAAGATATTCCATGCAAATGGAAATCAAAAGAAAGCTGGAGTAGCTATACTCATATCGGATAAAATAGACTTTAAAATAAAGAATGTTACAAGAGACAAGGAAGGACACTACATAATGATCAAGGGATCAATCCAAGAAGAAGATATAACAATTATAAATATATATGCACCCAACATAGGAGCACCTCAATACATAAGGCAACTGCTAACAGCTATAAAAGAGGAAGTTGACAGTAACACAGTCATAGTGGGGGACTTTAACACCTCACTTACACCAATGGACAGATCATCCAAAATGAAAATAAATAAGGAAACAGAAGCTTTAAATGACACAATAGACCAGATAGATTTAATTGATATATATAGGACATTCCATCCAAAAACAGCAGATTACACGTTCTTCTCAAGTGCGCACGGAACATTCTCCAGGATAGATCACATCTTGGGTCACAAATCAAGCCTCAATAAATTTAAGAAAATTGAAATCATATCAAGCATCTTTTCTGACCACAACGCTATGAGATTAGAAATGAATTACAGGGAAAAAAACGTAAAACAGACAAACACATGGAGGCTAAACAATACGTTACTAAATAACCAAGAGATCACTGAAGAAATCAAAGAGGAAATAAAAAAATACCTAAAAAAAAAAAAAAAAAAGAATAGAAAATAAGCATAATTTAGAACTCAGAAAAGTCAAAGCCAACAAATTATAATTTTGAGTTTATTGCAGCACTGTTGAGGCAATAACATCCCCTCTCCAGTGCTATTGGTGGGAATGTAAATTGATACAGCCACTGTGGAGAACAGTATGGAGGGTCCTTAAAAAACTAAAAATAGAACTACCATATGACCCAGCAATCCCACTCCTGGGCATATACCCTGAGAAAACCATAATTCAAAAGGACACATGTACCCCAGTGTTCATTGCAGCACTATTTACAATAGCCAGGACATGAAAACAAGCTAAATGTCCATCAGCAGATGAATGGATAAAGAAGATGTGGTACATATATACAGTGGAATATTAGTCATAAAAAGGAACAAAATTGGGTCATTTGTAGAGATGTGGATGGACCTAGAGTCTGTCACACAGAGTGAAGTAAGCCAGAAAGAGAAAAAACAAATATCGTATATTAACGTGTATATGTGGAATCTAGAAAAATGGTATAGATGAAACTATTTGTAGGACAGGAATAGAGACGTAGATGTAAAGAGCAGACATGTAGACACAGTGGGGGAAGGGGAGGGTGGGGTGAATTGGGAGATTAGGTTTGACGTAAATACACTACCATGTGTAAAATAGGTAGCTAGTGGGAACCTGCCATATAGCACAGGGAGCTCAGCTCAGTGCTCTGTGACGACCTAGATGGGTAGGATGGGGGGATGGGAGGGAGGTCCAAGAGGGAGGGAATATAGGTATACATATAGCTGATTCACTTCATTGTACAGCAGAAACTAACACAACATTGTAAAGCAATTTTACTCCAATTAAAAAAAAAAGTAAATAGAATAAAACTAAGAGAGAGCGTGTGTGTGTCGGTACATTTGAAGAGTTGTTGTGTGTGTAGCAAGCTCTATTCTTTGGGGTGATTTCAGGCCCCTTCCTCATTCCACGTCTCAGAACAAATGGCATGGTCAGGGCCATCTGGTCTGCATGTACCAGGCGAAGCTTTATCTGAAGCAACAATAATATATTGAAGTATCAGTAAAAGATGTTATAGGGAGTAAGCCTATGATGGGTCAAATGGACTCTCCTCCTTGCAGTCTTCATTTATTGGATCCTACTCATGGCGACAGTATTGAGCAGGTTTATACAAAAGACCTGGCCTGGGAGAGGCCAAGGAAGTTAGCCAGCCTGACTTTTATCTAAGCTAATACCTGTTTCTAATTTGTTTAAAAACTGTCCATGAACCTCTTATGCAGTCTAGCTCCGGTAGCCTGGTGCCTACAGCGCAGCTGAGGTGAAAGAAAAAGAATCAAGAATAATCTCTGCATATTTGGCTTAAAATACTGCACGTAAGGCCATAGTATTTTTGAGAAGGAAAGGTTGGTTCTTGGTGATGGAGGATGGGCATTCCCTTTTGGCCATATTAAGTTAGAAGTAGGAAGTTTTATAAAGATTATGACGTGCGTGAAAAGTCATTGCTAGAATAATTTGGGGTTCATTGATATGTAAGTAGCATTTAAAATAAGAGAAGTGGATAGGCTTCCTTGGATGGGTAATGAGGAGAAAGAGAAAGAGGCCCAGACAGCTTTGGACAACATCCCAGCACTAATATATGAAGCCGAGGAAGCGGAGGCAAAGGAACCAAAATAGGCAGCATAAAAAATCAGCAGATATGGTGTTAAACATGCCATGGGAAGACGATTTTTCAGTTATATTTATTCATTGACTGCTGTGAGTTATTGAAATGGCAGCTAAATGTGATATGAGAAGAATTTTGTTTTGTTAATTTTTTTAAGGGGGGAGTTAATAAGTATGTATGCAGCTATTGAGAATGATCCACTAGAGACAGAGAAATTGGTATTGCAGGCTATAAGAGAGAGCACTGAAAGAGAGATTCCCTGTGAGAGGAATGGGATTCTAATCAGAGAGGATGTATGAGCCTTTGAGAGGAGCAAAGACAGCATTCACCTCTGATATGGAGGCAGAGCCCTGGAGCCAGATGCAGTGAGATGCAGATGGGTTGCTCGGTGTGTGCTTACTAGTTGTCTGCTTCTGTTCTCCTAAGCACAAGACAAAGCTCTTTGATGGTGGGGGAGGGGGAAATGGGAGGTAGACTTGTCAACAGAAAAGAAAGTGTGAAAGAGTCATTTTGGACAGTGGAAAATCAAGCATGCTAGGAAAATGGACAAGGGTGCTAGGCAGTGTTGTGTGATCCTTAGTGATCTGTGGACATTGCTGAATGGAAGAACAGCCCATTGGTGGTGACGACGTCAAGGAATCAGGAACCCCAGTCTGTGTTTCCTAAGAGAGATGGATAGATGTAAATAAGTTCCTGCGGCTATGCTTCTTTCCTCACTTTTCCATCTGCTCCCCATTTTCACTAACTCTGAGTTTCTACTTCCTGTGCTTGCCTAGTTTTGGATCTGAATCTACCATGCATTTCCTACATGTAGGAATTAATATACAAGAAATCTGTTATATTATTGTATGGAATTAAGGATCAAAGATATATTTGATGGTATGGATAGATAGATGCAAAGACCCCTAGAAGTAATACAACAAACCCATGGGAAGAACTACTGTAGCAATTTATCGAAAGAAAATCTGTGTCAGAACAAAACTAAGGGTTCTTTGAAATGACCTAACCAATACAAACAAAATGAAATTTTAAAAAAATCACCAACATTAAGCAAATAAATAACTCTGCATGTCAGATTTTGACTTTTCCTTGTAATTTTTTTCTTTACAGAGGTTTCTATGAAAGATTTAAAAGAGAATCATAAAAAAATTTCTAGGAAGTTTAAATTTTATCTCACATTATATATGAATGCTCTTTTTTCTTAAAGAACAAATGTGTCTGCAGGACTCTCTAGAAGTTCTTAAGGGGGTTGCGAACTGCTTCTTTATTTGGAGATCTTGGATTTTTAATATTTTCCATAGCAGAGGTAAATGTGTCAACTTTTTACTGCAGCCTTTGTCTTCAAGATTTATAAAATAAACAACTCTGCAAAAAGCTTACGTATTCCCCGAACTCTACTCAGGCGTATCTGAGGCATCAGTACTTCAGCCAGTGACAAGGTGATAAGCTAATGTTATTGCTGCTCCTTTCTTCTCGCCCTGTGCGTTGTCACTGTTGGTGCTTAGACTTTCTTCCACGGTGCTTGTAAAAACCCACACTCCATTTGTCAAAATGTGAAACTTGTCTGAGGAAGGGAATAACAATTAGAAGGAGAACAACTGCCCCTGAACTCTGCAGTATAATCTCCGTTTGAATTTCTCTTCTAGCTCCCAGTGTTTCCAGAAATGAGATCCCACTCTATTGCCTCTAATAAATTATTACATTTTATAAGGATGCTATTAGGAATATAGAGACCTACAAACTATTCTATGTAAAATATATGTCTGCACTGGTTTCTGCATGGACCACAACTCTGTAGATAATCCTTTTTATATCTTAAGTCTTCACATATTTCAATAGAATCTGTTTTGCCTTCAAAAGTAGAATAATACACAAGTTCTCTTTTAGGAATAACATAAGACACAAATTAGAATGAATAAGCAAGGTGAATAGCTAGACCATCCACTTTTCCTGGCCAGTAGCCTCTAAATCCATGGCTGACTTTCCACTCAGATGCTGATGACCATCTAGTAGAAATGTGCCAGGCTTTTGGCGAAACAGAACCTTTGAAAATCTGTCCTTTGTCTGGGGAATTTCACAAGTCACTCGTTTGTGTTTTCCCGAGATGGAAAACAAAAACACTTCCCCTGCTTCCTTAGCAGCTGGGGTACAAGTACGTGTGACCCAGGCTGTATCCACCAGACACCGCCATTTGTGACTTTGATTCAGCAGTGAGTGTGAAGAAGCAGATGCCTTGGAATCCATTCATTTTGGATTGGCCTCAAACCATTCAGCTTGTAGAAGCAGCCTGAATTATAATGTTGACATGTAGTGCCCAACATCAATGGTGTAAGTTGTGGCACCGGTGCTGAACCTTAGCAGCATTGGACCAGTTATGGAGTAACTCACAGGAAGTTCCTGGCTGCATAGCTCCTTGCCTGATCCTTTCATTGCCCTAGAGTACCCATATTACCCTCAAAGTTTGATGCCATCATTCCTTGGAGCTACTGACTCAAAATTTAAGTCTATAGCAAATATCCATGGCGAACCCTGAACTATCAATGGCAAGAACCCTAGCAGAGACTGCACTTTAGTCTCCAGAGGTTGCATTTGCATAAGGACCTGATAGCCTCCCTGGGAAAAAATTTGAACAAGTTTTGCAATTAACAATCAGCTCCCAAAAGACTAGACATTGACACTATATTAAGAGGGGTAAAATCTGTTTCCTGTAAGCCCAAGAAATGACCTTGCAATGCAGAGTCATGAAGCAGATGACTCTTAAGTTAATCATTGTCTGTTAATAATGTTAATTAATTTTCCGCGGGGAGGCTACTTTGTAGTTAGACGATAATTTTTTTTTTTTAATAAATTTATTTATTTATTTATATTTATTTTTGGCTGTGTTGGGTCTTCGTTTCTGTGCGAGGGCTTTCTCCGGTTGCGGCGAGCGGGGGCCACTCTTTTTTTTTTTTTTTTTTTTTTTTTAAAGGTTTAAGATATGTTTGCAGTTCTTTTTGTACATAGGGTATATCCTAATATGTATATACAAATTACTGTGTTTTTTTTTTTGGTTTTTTTTTGTTATTTATTTATTTATTTATTTATGGCTGTGTTGGGTCCTCATTTCTTGTGCGAGGGCCTTCTCTAGTTGTGGCAAGTGGGCGCCACTCTTCACTGCGGTGCGCGGGCCTCTCACCACCGCGGCCTCTCTTGTTGCGGAGCGCAGGCTCAGCAACTGTGGCTCACGGGCCCAGTTGCTCCGCGGCATGTGGGATCCTCCCAGACCAGGGCTCGAACCCGTGTCCCCTGCACTGGCAGGCAGACTCCCAACCACTGCGCCACCAGGGAAGCCCCAGGGGGCCACTCTTAATCGCGGTGCGCGGGCCTCTCACCGTCGCGGCCTCTCCCGTTGCGGAGCACAGGCTCCAGACGCGCAGGCTCAGTAGTTGTGGCTCACGGGCTTAGTCGCTCCGTGGCATGTGGGATCTTCCCAGACCAGGGCTCGAACCTGTGTCCCCTGCAAGAATCCCTGCAGATTCTTAACCACTGCGCCACCAGGGAAGCCCCCTAGATGATAATTTTTAATGTCAGTTCTGAAATTTGTCCAAAATTTCTTCTAGAAACTAAAAGCGTTTATCAAGTAAAATGCTAATAATACTAGAGGTGTTATCAAAATATAAGAGAACAGGTCATTTGGTTTTGAAATTTAAAATAGTTTCTGGGCAGAGTCAGTGCTCTCAAAAAGCAAGCAGCACATACATTTGTAAACTGTGCAGAGTCAGTGCTCTCAAAAAGCAAGCAGCACATACATTTGTAAACTGTAAAGACAGAAAGAGTGATATCAATGTAGCAAACTCCAAAGTCATTCTAAGGTTAGTTCATATAAATGAAAAAATAGGAGAGTAGCATGTAAAGGTATTAGTAAGTGACATGGTGTAGGATACTGGTTACATCAGGGAAAAAAATCTTTAATATACAAAGGAGAATTTATGAACAACCCTGTGACTGGTAGGGATAAGAGTCCCAGAAGATAAGATGTCAGATCCAAGAGCAGTCATTGTGACCGTTATTATTATTATTATTTTAATAAATTTATTTATGGCTGTGTTGGGTCTTCGTTGCTGCGTGTGGGCTTTCCCTAGTTGCGGCGAGCGGGGTCTACTCTTCGTTGCGGTGCGCGGGCTTCTCATTGCTGTGGCTTCTGTTGTTTCAGAGCATGGGCTCTAGATGCGCGGGCTTCAGGAGTTGTGGTGCACGGGCTTAGTTGCTGCGTGGCATGTGGGGTCTTCCCGGACCAGGGCTTAAACCCGTGTCCCCTGCATTGGGAGACAGATTCTTAACCAGTGTGCCACTAGGGAAGTCCTGTGACCATTATTATTATCATTCACATCCAGTCTGGAAGTAAATTGGAGTGCCACCTGTTTCAAGTCAAGCATGGACTTTGGTGCAAGACATATGTTAAAAGAAATAACATGCAAAATGCTTAGTACAGCACCTGTCACAGATTAGAAATTTAATAAATGTGATTTTCCTCTGTTAGCAAATATGATTTTAATTGTTTGAACGTTCTGTATGCTGAAAAGACTGAAACTGGTGGACCATGAAACAAAACTAGCTGTGAGAACTGTAAGAACAACTTGGGAGATTTAAGTTAGGAAAATGCAGCATCTTGGCTAACAAAATTTCTGAAAGAAAAAGATGAAACATTTTATGATCTTGATTTTTTATAAGAAAATTTCTCTCGATTTAAAAATACTGGTGTTTCAGTTGCTGCTAATGGCAGAGTAGCTTGGTTGGATGGAGCAATCCTCCATTTATAAAATGCCACTATTTCTAGGCACTAGAGAGCAATAACAAGCAAACAGAAACTGTACAGGAGCTTACCCTTGAAAGAGGAATTGGAACAGTTTCTGACTTTGTGGCCTTTTGCATGAGAGCACTCACTCATTCATACATAACTAGGGATTCAGAAAATCATAGGTGTATAAGCTTGAGGTATCAAAGGATAGAGTTAAGGTCTGGAGGAACAGTCAAAAGTTTAGGGGAGAAAATCTTTGAAGGGAAAGCTGAGTCCTCTAATATGCCCAAATAATTGGCCGACAGCTATATTATACAGATAAAGAAAAAACATCAAGGACCCAGTGAAAAAAATCAGCAACTGTAAGCTGAAAAACTAAACAGAAATGTCAACTGCTGTCCATTATATGGAAGACAAGACTTAGAGTTTGAGTTTATTCAAGTTAACTATACTAGAACAAAAATCACTATCTAGAGACTATACAATAGTCTTCTTTATGTTAACAATCATGGTAAAATTAGATAACAATAAAATATAATATTATTGTCCAAAACTACATTAAAGATTCAAAGAAAGAGGAATTAATGTGAATAGAGTTAGGTTATTTCATAGAAAAATTAAAACTGGTGATAAGCTTAGGAATATGAGTAATTTGAGGGTATAGAAAGATAGAAAATCATGAGCAAGTGCATGTAGGTGGACAAATGTCAGACACTTTGAGAAAAGTAACCTGACTAGAGAGAAGACATTGTTGCTAACAGTGAAAAAAATAGAGAACTTTAAGGATAAATCCCAGTCCTGCCATAGATATAACAACAGGCAGGTTAAGAACCTCTCTGAATTTCAGGGACCTCCTCTTCAAAAAGGATAAAAATATCTTCCTTGGAAAGTTATGGTCTTCTGTTTCTAATCATGAGGGAGTAGCTGAGTAGATATTATCAGCTTGCTGTACTGCTGCAAACAAATATAAAACCTGGAATAAATATATAAAACAATGGCTTCTAGGCGTTAAACAATGACCTCTACTGAGCTACAATCCTGTAGTGAAAGGAAGCACAAGACATGAGTTCCTCATTCACACTTGATTTCTCCAGAGAAAGACAGCTCAAGCAAAAAATAGAGTTTGTGTTTGGGAGAGAAAAATGGAGATCAGAATTCAGGACAGTTAAACCAGCTTGCCTTTGGGAGGTTGGTTACCAGATGGGAGGAAGTCAGGCAGAAAAAAACCCCTCAAAATTCTGTGCAGAAATTCCGCTCAAACCCTTGGGAAACTTTTGTGCTGTGTATTCACAGAGTGAGGCTAGGAAACTTCTGGTGGAGCAGAGCAGCTGGGAGGCTGACAGCTAAACAAAGATTTCAGAGGCTACAGGTGTTTGGGAGATATTGGAGCTCCAGCTCAACTAGTGAGGAGAGAACTTGATGAATACCAAGCCTTTCAATTGAGACCTCAGAAATGCCATACTCAAGGAGTAAGCCTCACACTTTAGGAGTGAAGATTACACCAACAGACTGAGGACAAAACTGAAATGAACCTATCCTACCAAATCCCAATACCAAGCATTGTGAGGATCAGGATGATTTGCTGGAAATTTGCCTGCTATTATAATTCCATAATCTTTTGGAGACAATAACATAATTTAGAGCCTCAATACCATTTCATCTGCAATGTCTATAGAAATTTCAAGAATCAGAAAAAGGTGACCAATAATCGAGATAAAGAAGTTAAAAGAACCAGACTAAAGATGATCTAGATGTTGGAGTTAGCAGAGAAGGGCTTAAGAAGAAAACAGAAAAAGATGACCGAAAGACATAAAAATCTGTCATATTTAACAGAGAATTAAATTTCATTATAAATAAAGAATGGATATTCTAGAAGTGAAAAATACAATACCTGAAATAAGGAATTTGTTGGAGATGTTTAAAAATAGGTTGGATACAACAGAAGCCAGTATAAGTGAACTTGAAATCAGGGATGCAGAAAATAGCCTACATTGACTGCTTGCAGGGGAAATATTGAGACTCAAGTTTTATTTAGGTTATTGTCAAAGTATCTTATATAGGTACAACTGATGACAGGAAAGGAGAGAAGAGAGAGAAAATAGGAGAAAAGTAATATTTGAAGTAGCAATAAACAGGTATTTTTCAAATTGAACGAAAGATATCAACCCACAGATTCAAACCCTTAGCTCAAATAAACCACACCTAGGGGCACCATGTTCAAACTTCCAAAACAAAGATAATATCTTAAATATAGTTAAGAAAATAAGACACATTACATTTAGGGGAACAGTAATAAAAATAATAGCTGATTTCTGAAGAGAAAATATAAAGCCAGAAGACAATGGAATGATATTTTAAAGTGCTAAAGGAAAAAATAATTGCCAATCCAGAATTCTATTCCCAGCAAAGCTGAAATAAAGCATTACCTGATAAACAAGAGCTGAGAGCCATTGTCACCAACAACCAGCACTATGCGAAATTCTAAAGAAACTTCATCTGCCTGAAGGAAAATGATGGTGTTGCAGAAGACTGAAAAGTAATGAACAGCATCGGAAAAAAAAATTAAACATACAAAAGTCTATTGACTGTTTACAACAATAAAAAATTTGTTTTAATTTTCTCTCCATTAGCAGTCTATGCAAATACCTGTAATCACATCTTCACTAGCATTTTGTATTTGTATTTTAATATCTTTGCTAACTTGATAGATAACACAATCTCATTATTAAGTTAAAGATTTAACATCATACCAGATTCAAAATCATACCAGTTGATTGATTATGGGTGGTATAACAGGGACAGTCCCACTTGCAAAGAGATGATTGTACTGATTGCCCAACTTCTGAGCTCAGAGCGTATACCTATTGTACAATGCTGCCATATCCAGTGATATCCTGGGCTAAACAAGTTAATATAGTCTTAGAAGGGTATAAACCATCAAGTCCAGGCAGAAGATGAGTGAGGGTTGATCTCTAGTTCATCTTGATTCTTACATATATTTATACCTGGAGTATAAAACCTATAATTTGGCTCTGTTAGCTATAGAATATTTTTTTCTTCAGGAAAATAGTGTCTTCGGCCCAGTTATCCTTTGGATGCTTTTCTTCCACAGCCAGGATAAGGTGGAAGACTTGTCAAATTGCCTTATAAAGGCAGCTAACTATGTCATGTTGGGGAAAAGAACACACTGAAGACGGGAGACAGGTTTAGGCTTTGCTCATTCGCTTTATCTTGGCTAAAACATTTACTTTTCTGAGACTTAGCTTTCTTATCTATGTAATGACATGATAATACATTATTTCTAAACCATAAAGCCACTTTTAAAATGTAAGCTATTCTTTTCATTATCTAAATGACTCAAATATTTCCAGTTATATGTAGAACCAAAAACAGTGGATTCTACTTCCAGGTCCTAAGACCTAGAACTGACCTGAAATTTGAAGCCAAATATTAAATGAGAGAAGACAAAATGTATTTTTAACATAATATTATTTCAAACCACTATAGAATTTTACCATTTTTGATGTGTTTAAAAACACATCTTTTTGAGAGAATATTCCAAATTTTTTAATACCATAAAATATGCTGAATAAATGCATTTTGAACAAAAATGAATGACATCTCAAGCTTTTTGTGGAGTTTGGAATAATATAATTATTGTAAATTTTATATAGAACAAACTCAATACAAAAAAGAAAAAAAGATGGCAATATTTTCCTAATACGCAGTTATGACAGATTAATAAAATTGAGTTAACTGGTAATGAGTTTATGTTCTACAGTATATAAATAATGCTAAATTGATGCATCATGCAACTAACCCATAAAGAATTTATAAGTATATTTTTACGTAACAATTACCAGCTTGATGAGGGTAGAGGGGAAGAACTGATGGCAAAAAGTGGCATAAAACATGATTATTATTCTAAAATTAAACAACGTTATGCTATGAAATGAAAGGGCCTTTACCAGCTGAATGTTAATACCTTAGAAATGCTTTTGTGCAATAATTGAAATGCAAAAGCCACTCATTCCCATTTTATTGGATAGAGGAAGCCATAATGTAGATTTTTATAGGGACGTTCAGAGTTACTGCTATTATCCATAACTCTTTTGACCTTTTCAAATGTAAACAACCAATGTAAATTGTTTTCAGTTGTACTGATTTATGTTATAATCATAGCAATTATAATAAGGCAAATCCTATTTAACAAGTCAGTGAAGCACTTTTAGCCTGGCACTGTCGAATTACAGCTTTTAGAATGCACCCATGGCGGGACTTCCCTGGTGGCGCAGTGGTTGAGAATCTATCTGCCAATGCAGGAGACACGGGTTCGAGCCCTGGTCTGGGAAGATCCCACATGCCGTGGAGCAACTAGGCCCGTGAGCCACAACTACTGAGCCTGCGCGACTGGAGCCTATGCTCCGCGACAAGAGAGGCCGCGACAGTGAGAGGCCTGCGTAGTGTGATGAAGAGTGGCCCCCACTTGCTGCAACTAGAGAAAGCCCTCGCACAGAAACAAAGACCCAACACACCCAAAAATAAATAAATAAATAAATAGAATGCACCCATGGGTCCTTACAGTGCTTGTGGGTGCTGTCACACTTTAAAGCTGTCACTTTAGAAGTCTGTGCATCAATTCCAACACATCTATCGTTGCCCCAATTATTTTGTGACTTTTCTTTAAAAATTATTACAATGGATTATGTTTTAAATATCCTCAATGCTGGAAAGTCTGTTCTTTGTGGATAATCATAATATTTAAAAACAGGTATAATTGTTTTGTAGCAAAGATGGTAGAATGAATATATGAATATATTCATTAATGTATGGATATGTATATATTATATATATATATATGTATTTCTGTCTGTTTATCCTATCTGTGTAATAGTGAAAAAAATCCCCAACTTTTTAGATAAAGTGATTAATATTCTCAGTGGCACACAATCTACTTTTGTGGCAATTCCAGAAAAAGTGTTTGAAATATACTTTGAAGAAAAGGTCATCGCTAAAATAGTCCTGAAGGAAGGTACTTTTGTGAAGTATAAAGAACTATTTAATATGTAGTTTATGGTATGCTTATTAAAAGATTTGGCTCACTATTTTGTAGCTGCATATTAACTAAAAAGAGCTTTAGATCATTGTAAAAATGATTTATGTTTTGTTTATTTTTAACTTTTCATTTTGAAATAATTTTTGACATATACAAAGTTGCAAAAAGAGAACTGGAAGTTCTTGCACAAAGCTTAATAGTTTAGCAAAGTACAAGTATCCAAAGTAGGAAATTAACACTGATACAATACTACTAACTAACCTACAGACTTTATTTAATTGCCAATTGTGCAAATTGTCCAATACAGGATACCATATTGCATTTAGTTGTCATGTCTCTTAACTGTCCTCCAATCCGAGACAATTACTCAGTTTGTCTTTTATGACCTTTACATGTTTGTCAAGAAATGACCAATTATTTTGTATAATGCCTCCCAATTTTAATTTGTCTGATGTTTGATTTTATTTAAATTGAGGTGACATTGGTTTATGACATTATATGTTTCATATGTACATCATATTTAGACTTCTGTATACACTACAGTGTGTTCACCACCAAAAGTTTAGTTTCCATCCATCACCACAGAGTTGACTCCCTTTACTCATTTTACCCTTTCTTCCACCCACTTCCCCTCTGGTAACCACTAGTCTGTTCTCTGTAGCTACATGTTTGTTTGGTTTGTTCATTTATTTTAAATTTTTTTATATTCCACATATGAGTGAAATCATACAATATTTGTCTTTCTCCATCTTATTTGTTTTACTGAGTGTAACACCCTCATCCATGTTGTCACAAATGGCAAGATTTCATCTTTTTTTTAATAGCTGAGCTGAGTAGTATTCTATCGTGTGTGTGCATATATATCTACTTTATACATTAATCTGTCAGTGGGCACTTAGGTTGTTTCATATCTTGGCTATTGTAAATAATGCTGCAATGAACGTAGGTGTTCATATGGTATTGGTAGGTTGTCTTTTTCTTTTGTTGATGGTTTTCTTTGCTGTGCAGAAGCTTTTTAGTTTGATATAATTACATTTGTTTATTTTTGCTTTTGTTTCCCTTGCCTGAGGAGACATATCCAACTTTCACCTCGTTGGTTAAATTTATCACTACGTATTTTACTCTTTTTGTTGAGATTGTAAATGGAATTGTTTTATAAATCTATTAAGTTCATCTGGTCTAATATTTCATTTAAGGCTGCTGTTTCCTTGTTGACTTTCTGTCTGGATGATCTGTCCATGGATGTAAGTGGGATGTTAAAGTCCCCTACTATTATTGTGTTGCTGTGAATTTCTCCTTTTAGGTTGGTTAATAATTGCTTTACAAATTTTGGTGCTATGTTAGGAGCATATATATATTAATAACTATTATATATTCTTGATGAATTGTCCTCTTTATTTTTATTTAATGCCCATCTTTGTCTCTTGTTACCTGTTTTAGACTTGAAGTCTGTTTTGTCTGATATCATTATGGCTACACCCACTTTCTTTTAGCTGCCATTTGCTTGGAATATCATCTTTCATCCCTTCACTTTGAACCTATGTTTATTTGTAGAGCTGAGATGAGTCTCTTGAAGGCGGCATATTGTTGGGTCTTGTTTTTTAACTCTTCTAGCCACTCTGTGTCTTTTGATTGGTGAATTTAATCTGTTTACATTTACAGTAATTATTGATAAATGAAGACTTAGTAATGCCATTTTATCTTTTGTTTTCTGGTTGCTCTATATCTCCATTGTTTATTTTACTTGTGTTTCTGCGTGACATTTTAGTTGGGTGGTTTTCTATGATGTTTTTCTCAGTTTCCTATTTTTTTTGTTGTTTGTTTTGTTTTTTTTTTGTATGTGTTGTTTTTGTATTTCATGTCTTTGCTCTAGATTTATGTTTTGTGGTTACCATGAGGTTTGTATAAAGTGTTTCATATGTAAAATACTCATTTTCTGCTGACAGCATGTTATCTTCATAGGTCTATATGAATTTCGCCCTTTTCTTCTTCTCCATTTTTAAAAAAAAATTTTTTATTTATTTATTTATTTGGCTGTGCCGGGTCTTAGTTGTGGCACGTGGGACCTTTATTGCTGATGCGGGATCTTCGTTGTGGCTTGGGGGATCTTTAGTTGCGGCATGCAAACTCTTAGTTGTGGCATGTGGGATCTAGTTCCCTGACCAGAGATCAAACCTGGGCCCCCTGCATTGGGAGCGTGGAGTCTTAGCCACTGGACCACCAGGGAAGTGCCCCTCATTTTTGTTTTATTGTCTCTCTATTTATTTAGTTTTTTATTCTGTTCATTAGAGTTTTTTTACTTTTTGTACTTTTCCTTATATAGAATTTATACATATTTTGTTAGATTTATGCTTCAGTTTTTTTGTTTTTGGGGTACAAATGTAAATGATGGTGTGCTTCTAATTTCAAATTCCACATTTTTATTGTTGGTATATGGGAAAACAATTGACCTTTGTGTATTAGTTTTACATCCTATAAACTTAGTGTATTGCTTTTTAGTTTCCAGAGTTTTTTGTCATTTTTTTCAGATTTTTTACGTAGAAGATCATGTGTTCTGCAAACAAATACAGTTTTTTATCCTCCTTCCCAATCTGTATACATTTTTTATTTCCTTTCTTAATTTACCACCTTAGCAAGGACTTCTAGTACCGTGTTGAAAAGGAGAGGGACATCCCTGCCTTGTACCTGATCTTAGCAGGAAAGCTTCGAGTTTCTCAGCATTAAGTATTCTGTTAACTGTAGGTTTTTTGTTTTTTTCTTTTAATTATTTATTTATTTATTTATTTATGGCTGTGTTGGGTCTTCGTTTCTGTGCAAGGGCTTTCTCTAGTTGTGGCAAGTGGGGGCCACTCTTCATCGCGGTGCGCGGGCCTCTCACTATCGCGGCCTCTCTTGTTGTGGAGCACAGGCTCCAGACGCGCAGGCTCAGTAGTTGTGGCTCACGGGCCTAGCTGCTCTGCGGCATGTGGGATCTTCCCAGACCAGGGCTCGAACCCGTGTCCCCTGCATTAGCAGGCAGATTCTCAACCACTGCGCCACCAGGGAAGCCCTAACTGTAGGTTTTTGATAGGTAGTCTTTATCAAGTTGAGAAAGTTACCCTCTATTTCTAGTTTACCAAGAGTTTTTATTATAAATGACTGTTGGATTTTGTCAAATGCTTTTTCTGCATCTGTTGATATGATCATGTCATTTTTGTTTTTTAGCCTGTTGATGTGATAGAATTCAGTTCTATCAGCTTTTGCCTCATGTAATTTGATGCTCTGTTGTTAGGCTCTACATGTTAAGAATTTTTATATTTTCTGTTTTTAAAAATTAGCTTATTTTTCCTCACTAGAGTTAAGTCTCTTAACCTCCTCCAAGTGCTAATACCCAGACTAGAAAATTAACTCCCGGAATAAAAGTGCCCCTGTTTTCTGATCATCATTCTCTTCAATGACTTTAATAAAAATTATGTTTTTTAAAAAGTTATCTGATGATTTTTGGTTGTTATGGCAAGAGCAATGATATTTGGCAATTCTCTGTATCCTAACTGGAATTGAAACACTGAGTCTTCTAATCTGAAGCTTAAATTGGTGCTTTCGTTGCTTACTCTATGCATTGCTTCTATAGTTAGGAAAGTGATATCAGTGGTGAGGTCTTACTAACATTGAGCTGTGGCAAAGACAGTGTACTGTGATACATTTGGCAAAATACTGCTATAAAGGTATTATTTTAGGCAGGAGAGTCCTTAAATCTAACTATGTTAAACATCAGTAAATCAAGTAGATATTGTTTGCTTGCATTATAAACATTATAATAAATTATAATAAACCCTATTATAAACATTATAATAAATAAATTATAAGCCCTTGATGTTTAGATTTCTGTGCTTAATAGCACTGTCAGGAATGTCAAACATATTGCAAATAAATATCATTGCTGGTATTGATGGACACAGTGAGAATATGAGGAATTGATAAACAAAATTCATTTGGAGCTTTGGTACAATGACAGCAGGTGAAATTAGACAATTGCTTAACAAATATTCATTGATTGGTGACTACTTACAAGACACCATGGCAAGAACTATAGCTGGTAAATACATTAAAATTTATATGTCCTTTTATTCTTAGAAGGTAAATATAAGCTGAAAACTCCTGGTCCTGGAAATATAGATAGATAGGATGGAATCTCAAGGGTGACCTTGTATCTTTCTTTTGCTCTTTGAAGTTTATCTTTTTTTATTTTAAGGAACATTTAAGAAAAGTAAATGTCATCAAAAATAGATCAGAACATTTTTGTTCCACTTATGAAGTCTTTATTTTTTAAAAGATCATTTTTATGGGTGTGTTAAAAGGGAATTGGAAATATGTCATTAGAAATTCTTGACCCTTGCATTGTTCCCTTGTCCTCTAAGGGGGAAATACAAGGAAGCTCTGACAGTGATCAGTGGGGAAAAAAAATTAAGTGCCTTGTGGAAGTGGCTTGGAAAATAGAAAATATTCATATGTGTTTATTTTGGGAGACTTTAAGGTCAATGCTTTTTGAATGCTCTAAGTGAAGAGCTGACTATTTTAGAAATCAGTGACCCTACTCATCAGATATGCAGATTGATTTGACTTCTAAGTTTGAGAAATTAGTAACCTCCAGAAGGACATCAGAGTGATTCCTTCACACAAAAGCATGAACTCTCTTGCTTTCATGCTGCAGTTGTAACACACTACTCATTATTTCTAGTGTCATTCTTTATTATAGAAATAATGATTGATAAAATAACTATTTCAACAGACGTTTATTACTTTACGTAATAAATGTAATGTAATATTTATTACATTATTACCAAGTATGTTCCAGACACTCTTTGCATTGCTAGAGCTATAATAATAATGAGAAGAGTGACCAAATATTTCATCACCAAAATGACATCCCTTTGAAAGTGGTGCCATAAATAGTTTATGCCTGAATAACACATGCAGACTGCAACTATGGTCATTTAAATAAAAAGGCACAGTCTCTTTAAAGGTTGTTGACATAAAAGAGGAAATAAAAAAATGAATGTTTACAATAATATGTGATAACTAAATTAAAGACATGTGTCTGGGGTGCAGGAGGAGGAGAGCTGGTTGTGGTAATTAGGCTCCAGGTTGACCCTCATTCCTGATAGTCCTTGTCCCCTTGTACATGCCTTGTGGAGTCCCCTTTTCTCACTGAATTAGAGATGACCCTGTATAACAAAGAACACTCTGTAAAACAACTTGCAGCATCCTGCCTGGTCTCTTGTAATACTTGTTCTTGGCGCCCTGAGCAGCCACAGAAGGAGTTAGATCACTCTAAGTGGTGGGCTGGAAAGATCATGTGGAGAGACCCCATGGAGAGGACTTGAGACCACATGAAGAGAGAGAGATTCCTGCAAAGCCCCAAGTTGTCCTAGCCTCTAGCCATTTGAAGTCAGCCCTCCTGTGCCACATGCCACCTTAGACAAGTCCTCCTCAATGAGCTCTATCCAAATTGCAGATTTGCAAGAAGAAAATAAAGGGTTGCTTCTGATTTAATTCTCTGTGTTTGAAGTAGTTTGTTACATAGCAGTAGATAACTGGAACAGAATTTGGGATGCTGCCATACAAGTGAAGTGCTGCTGTAACACAAAACTAAAGCCTGTGGCATTGGCTTGAGGACCAGTGACAGAAAAATCTGGAAGAGCCTCAAGGTGATTATTAAATAGAGAAAGTGGAAGGGCCTTGTGGAGAAGGTTGGTGAAAATCTGAGGGACAGTGAAAGAACTGTTATTTTAGGCTGGAGAAAAATTAGGTACTGGCAAAACAGAAACTCCTGCTTGCAATAACATGAGAAAGAGAAAATATTATTTAATCTCAGGTTTTTGCTAATCTCAGGTAGAATGTTAAAATTGCCAACTGGCTATGATAAACATGAGGAGAGCCAGATGGACTAAAAATGAAATGTTTAGTTTTCAGAACTTAGAGGAAATATAGAGGTCCCAGAACGGGTTTGCCAGCCAGCAAAATGCTCGCAAAGAGAAGTGACCTCAGGGCAGAGATCAAAATATGAGGCATGGCTGTAATACCCTTGGTTAGGACCTCAGAAAGATTTAAGGTTGTGCCTCCAGGTAAGCAATAGGGGTACTAATAATATTTAGGCATGCCTCATGTTGCTTTTGAGAATCGTAGGTGCATTTTGTCATAACAGCTACACACACAACCTGAGATATAGAAGGACCTGTCTTAGAAAGAAAAGTGGGTGTCATTTTTGTCTAATGGTGTGAATTATAATTCAACACATAGGAAGCCTATAATGTTTTTAAAAGAATAATATCATCTTGGGCTTTGGGGTTTGTTTTTGTTTTTGTTTTTTGTTTGTTTGTTTTAATTTCCACAGTAACAGGAAGAGCAATTTGAACAGGATTTCCTTTCCTTTTATCTTCGATGCCAAGCAACTTGCCTCTTCTGAGCCTAGGACCTGTAGAGACCTACTGGCTGCTATGTTTGGAAGAGTTTCTTTTTCGCTATTGAACTGGTTCAGGGATCATCCTTTTATGTGCTGAGAAATTGATTGGAGATGGATGCAGAGGTAAAGGCATGGACCAGCAAGTGTAATTATAGGAAGTTCTTGTTATTTGGATCTGTGTGTGTGATGCTGACCTGGATGTGAGTGCCAGTGGTTCCTGATGCTCAAATGCCTAGAGGGAAACTGAGCAAGTGGGGTGAGTCTTCCCTGCCTCAAAGGCTTGGGGAGTGTGGGACTCTCAAAAGTAGACAGGCCTCAGGTAGAGCTAATTGTACACGAAACTAGAGAGCACAGTGCCTTTCTCCACCTGCATTATTCTACTTCTCCAGCTATCAGATATAAAAAGGGTATAAGGATATCCAGCTATCAGTTTTTTTATATAAAAATTCAGTTGACACACAGAGGGAAAAAAATCATTGGTTTAAACTGATGCATCTTTCAAAGAGAGTTTCAGAGTAAACAATTGGATTATAATAACAATCAAATAAGTCTGCCAGAGGAAGGAGATGAACATGAAAATACAAAGAAAAGATCATATAAGAAGAACCAAATGTAATGCAAAATAAGACCGTTTGGGGGTTCAAAAATCATGAACTTTTTAAATATAAAATTCAGTAGATGAATTAGAAGAGATAATCACTGTGAGAAGTTCATGTGCCAAAAAAAAAAAAGCTCCTAGCAGCGTGTTAAAAGATAAAGAAAAAGAAATCACAAATAAAAGGACAAAATACTTGGAAAAGAAATTCAGGAGACCCAATATGAGTAAAAAGCGTGATACAGATTGAGGAAAAAAGAGAAAAAAGGTTAAAGGAAAGGCAATATTTAAACAATTAGAGGGAAACTTCCCTAAGCTGAGAAAAGATCTGACTGTAAAATTTAAAAGCTTCAGCAAATTCCAATCTGGGAGATTTTTTTAAAAATTACATGAATCTGGACATAGCCTGATGCATGAACTGGACATCCAGACATGAATTCAAAGGATAAAGAAAAAAATGTATGCATTTCAAGAAAAAAATGACAAGTTTTTGCATAAAGGAAAATATCTGATTGTGTTGGACATCTTATTTGCAATATCAAAATTTAAAATAGTGGAATAAATCAGAAGACTGCTGAGAAAAAAAGGGTTGTGACATAGAAATCCTTTCCTCAGTCAGGAACCCAGGATATCGTTTATCTATTCTATAAAAAAGAAAGATATTAAGGATGTGCAAGAAATCTGGTAAAATTTGGTAAAATTTTATTGTTTTTTAATAGTAGGCTACATATTATTCCAGTATGTGAATATAACATAATTTAGCCAACCATTTTCCTGTTGACTGATGTTAAATTTCCCCTCAGTATTTTGCCACTGTGAACAATATTGCAATTAATATTCTTATAGCTATATCATTATGTCTTAATGTTTTTAATTTTATGAGCTAGGTTCCCAGAAATGTTATTTCTGAGGTCAAGGATGTATTCATTTCAGATTTTAAAAGATGCTGCCAGATTGCTTTCTGTAGAGGGTATAAAACTTATTTCCACCACCAGGGAAAAGAATATCCTTTTGCTAGGGTTCTCGCTACAGAAGGTATCTCTGTCTCTCTTTAGAAAATGTTTGTGGGTCTCATAAATATAAAGTGATATTTTATTGTTAATCTAATTTGAATTTTGCTGATAACTAGGGAAGTTGAGCATCTTTTTATGTTATTTTGCTCTTTCAGTTTACTCATCTAAGAATTACCCAACCAATACCCTTTGCCCATTTATTCATTTGAGCTTTTTATCTTGTAAATTTGTAAGGATTCTTTGTGGTGGGTTTGTGTGCGTGTGCGTGTCTATATGTGTGTGTCTGTGTGTGTGTGTGTTTCTATGTATGTGTTTGCAACTACGTAACAGACATTTTCTGAATGTTTTATTAACTCTGTTTTTTTGTAAATTAAAAAATATATAAGTAGTTTTATTTTATTATGTATAGTTTTCCAGTATTGTTTAAGAATGTCTCCCTTGCTCCTACATGGATGTATAGTCTTATTTATTTATTTATATTGAAGTGTATAGTTGATTTACAATGTTGTGTTAGTTTCTGATGTACAGCAAAGTGATTCAGTTATACATACAGACATACTTTTTTCATATTCTTTTCTATTATGGTTTATTACAGGATATTGAATCTAGTTCCTTGTGCTATATAGTAGAACCTTGTTGTTTATCTATTTTATATATAGTAGTGTATATCTGTTAATCCCCAAATCCTAGTTTATCCCTCCCTCACCTCCCTTCTCCTTTAATAACCATAAGTTTGTTTTCTATGTCTGTGAGTCTGTTTCTGTTTCATAAATAAGTTCATTTGTGTCATATTTTAGGTTCCACATATAGTGATATCATATGGTATTTGTCTTTGTCTGGCTTACTTCACTCAGTATGATAATCTCTAGGCCCATCCATGTTGCTGCAAATGGCATTATTTCATTCTTTTGTATGGCTGAGTAATATTCCATTGTATATATGTACCACATCTTCTTTATCCATTCATCTGTTGATGGACATTTAGGTTGCTTCCATGTCCTGGCTATTGTAAATAGTGCTGCTGTGAACATTGGGGTGCATGTATCTTTTTGAATTATGGTTTTCTCAGGATATATGCCCAGGAGTGGGATTGCTGGGTCATATGGCAACTCTATTTTTAGTTTTTTAAGGAACCTCCATACTGTTTTCCATAGTGGCTGCACCAATTTACATCCCCTCCAACAATATAGGAGGGTTCCCTTTTCTCTACACCCTCTCAAGCATTTGTTATTTGTGTATAGTCTCTTTTTTTAAAACAAATTTTATTTTAATTTACATTTAATTCTTTAATGTACTTTTAGTCTTTGTTGTTGTTGGTTTTTGTTTTTTTTTTTTTAATATGTGGTAGACTCAGTGGGTTGGCTTATTCCACGACAATGTCCCAAATCCTGCCCTCTGACATTCCTCTGTTATCAAAGCTAGAAGCTAAGAGTTTATATCTCAGGCTCCTTTGCAGTTTGGAGGTCATATGACCCTGGTTGGGCTATAGGCACAAGTCCATGGGGAAGGCATTCTTTTCTGAGTAAGAACAAAAGCCTGTTAAAAAGAAATAAAAAACCCATTAAGCCCCCTTTTTAAAACCATTTTCCCCTACTTTCTTGTCTGTAATTTGGATATTATGCCCTCGGTTTCTGCTGTCATCTTGCAATGATGAAAATGAAAGCCAAAACACTGAGGATGATGGAGCAGAAACATAGAAAGTAGATTGTGTTCTTGAGCAGCTGACATAGACTGAATTACACTCCCCTAGACCTACTTGTAAAAACAACCCTTCATATGTTTAAGCTACTGTATCATGAGGTTTTTCGTACTTCAAACTGAAAACAATCCTCTCTGGTACGGGGGCCAAAATACACTTTCTTCCATAGGTGTTTGGCTAATTGTGCTATAATCTATCTTTTCCCCTCAATTAAAATGCCATCAGTGTCATTTATTAAATTACCATATATATTGAGATCTATTTTTGGATTCTCTGTTCTGTTGCACTGAGTTGCCTTTCTCATCCTATGTCATTAGCACATTGATTTGATTACAGTGATTTTATTCACACACACACATACATACACAGAGAATATTGTGACGGTTCCATTGCCTTGGACATGGCAATAGTACTTCAAATCTATTCATTCTTACAAGGAACTTTCGAAGATTTCAACAAAGTAGTTTTCAAGAGCTCAGACCAAGGTATCGCAGGGATGGTGCTCTGAAGAAGTGAATTAAAGATCAGAATGTAATGAAAGCAGAATTACTTGTAGTCAGGAAATTTTCATTTTAGTCCCTACCTGCAAAGTTTTCGACCCTACACATGTTCTTTCAATTTCCCTGTTTCTGATTGACTCATTCATAAACTCAGGGTTGACAGTAGATGGTCCCTGGTGTCCCATACAGCTCTAACAATCTATGATTCCATGAATCGCTAAACTAGGACAGTTCTCTGTAAGTATTACATTCTTTCTCCTTACAGTAATTAAAATTTCTGTAGTTGGAATCCATCCTCTTCAAATAAAATGAGTTAACTGTATACTTCTGTGCAATCCCCCCAAAATAAAAATGCCCACATTAACTTTTATTTTCCTCTCATTGTGTGGGAGGGCTTTTGGTGACCTTCTGGAAAAGGGGATAAATTGAATTTGACTTGGTTCCTCTATGGATAACTCCATACAGGCCTTAACTTTGGAAGGAAAGAATAGGCAGACAGCTACAAAAAGCTGTAATTCTGATAAGTATTATATTAGATAAAATTTTGGCTTCATACTGGGGTGAGAGTAAACTTCACTCAGGATTAGAATCTGCACTGCTTCATAAATAGTCTGTACCACTTGGCCATTGCTATTATTTTTTGTATATTATTTATTATTTATATTATTTCATGTTGTCCTAGTAACATTTCAGCGGTTTCTCACACGTACAGATTATTTTTTGAGCATATAAGGACGCAGAAGGTCAAATCACGTAGCCTCCCAACAGTTCTTCTCATCTGCAGTAAGAGAAAAGTTATATTCAGATAATAATTTTGTGCATTAGTTCCTATTCTAGAATATCTCAAGATGTTGACTTAAAATTAGTATGAAAAAATCATTAAGAGTTAAGAGGGGTACTCTTTCTCTCTCTTTTCAACTAATGTCACAAGTTGATTCTGCTTTTCTAGGTCATGGTTCTTCCCAAGGGTTAAGACAAATGGTTTGACCAGGAGGTTGTTATTTAAAATTTATTTTCCTTTGTTTGAACTTTAGGTTAGCTCAGAAATTTTGGCTATCCTAATACATCTTCAAATTTAATTAAAAAAATGATAACTAATGACTTCAAATCATTTGCAAAACCTCAGAGCCTTATAAATATGGATTATAATAAGAATAATTATTTATAGATAATGGGTCCTTTGTCTTTCTCTGGAATCTTCTTATGGCTGGAGGAGTAGGAAAGGTCAGACCTGCTGGGTTCTATTCCTGTCTTTCTCTCTGTGTGTCTGTCACTTTAGCTGTGACTTTGTTGCGATGTCCTTAATGTTACCACTATCCTAGAAAAATGTGATACAGGATGGAAGGCATGAAGATGTCAGGATCAGGATACAAACTTGGTTATATTTTCCTTCTGTTTTGATGTTAAAGCTATCACAGACTGATTTTCTGGTTTTCCTTTTCTGAGTCCCATTAGAAGCTACCAAGAAGTTTTCTCCTTAGCAGTGATATCACAGAGTGTTATTGTAAAATGTTGTATAGAGTGTTATTGTAAAATTGCATGATCCCTACTGTAATGAATTACAGCTCTCTCCTAGAAAACCTGCACAAAGTACTATATTCTTTGACGCTTTTTGGCAACACTGTATTACATGATTTATGTTTAAGAAAACCGAGGCAGAGACTGAGCAGATTTTGCCCAACACAGAGTTATTAAGTGAGATTCAAATAACACTTTTGTTAATCAACACTGCCTATAATGAGAAGCAAATGCTTTATTTAATAATAGTGATTGTATTTTATATTGCTTGGGGGGTGTTGTCTAGGAAGTTTCTGTAATTGTTTACCTTTCCTTGGCATAAATACATTAATGATACATAGAATATTTTTTTTAAATTTTAGAGGTTTAGCAAAAGAATTTATAATTGAATACATTTAGAGAGCACAGCATATTTTTTCTATTCTCCACCTCCCCCACCACAATAATTACTCTTTCAAGTTTGTAGTAGGCTGGTTTTTTAATTCAGCAATTTCATAAGCATTGATAAATTCCTAGATTTTGATTTATTCTAAGAACAAGATTCCCTATGTCTATTGATTATAGGAGAAAGGGTTGTAAATTATATTGTGGGAATTGGGAGGGTATTAGGGATGCAGAAAAGAAGTTGTAAGTAATTTGGGACATTTTAAAAACATTTTAGTATACTTATACTGATGACATAAAATACTGAGTAGTAATGTGACTACTTTAATTGTTTTAGAAATCAGTATTAGAGAAATCCCTTTTTAAATACCTGTTTTTTAAAGGACAGCAATTTTAGGTAGTCTACAAAAGCAGTGAGTCCGTTAATATTCCAATTATAATCAGTAAATGAATGGCTGTTTATATATAACTAAATTTTACATCCAGATTGATATTATATACTATTTACTTGTAGTGAATTTATCTATCTCAAAAAAATTAAAAAATTTTTTTAGCATTTGAGCAATTCATAAGGAAAATGGACATTTTTTCACAAACATGGTCAGTGAAGTCTGCAGTGTTTCTTTGAGATTGTTCTCCAAACCGCTGTTGCAAATGTTCCTGAGTTTATAGATGCTAGGTAACAGCATTGTGTAGGGAATTAACTTGATGAAAGATTTACACTTCCTGCTAAGTTGTGCTTAATAGTGCCTAACTCCGCAGATAACTGTATTGCGCAATAATTAAACAATAAATAACAAGTAAAAATGATATGCACATTTCCATTATTCTATGAAATGATGGAATGGATGAAACAGAAGGAAACCAAGTTGCTGTTTCAGGGGGGAAAAAAGAACCAATCTTGACAGAATCCAAAGTCAGCCTATCATCATTACAAGTAGGCCGACAATCAGGGCCTGATTTGGTAAATATCCTATAAATGGTCACCTCCTCCATGAAATATTTATGTTCTGGTCTTTCAGTTTGAACTACTTTTTCCTATTTGGCCCTTTCACAGCACTGCTTGTACCCCTGTTTATCATTTGATTCATTGGTTTTGGATGTGAGTTGTTGATGTGTCTGGGACTGTGCCAGCCTGTAAATATCTCGGGGGAAGAGGTGGTGTCTTATTTGACTTTGCATACTTTAACCCTCACCACAAGAAACACGGTGTCATATCTGGCATATTGAAGGAAATTAATAAAATTATGTAAGTAAACAGGTAATATTTTAACTGTGCATTTTAAATTTTTTTCTAGTGCATCAAATAATACAAAAAAAATCACCTCAAGGAAGCATTTTTTAGCTCATTTTCTAATTAAGAGACAAAGAATTATATGATTAGTTAAATTAGCATTCTTCCTCAATATTCATCGAATTCAGTTGCTTCTCACGTGGGCTAGAAAGGCTGGGGCCTGTTTCCAAGTGTGAGTAGTAAGAGATATACAATTAAGCAATCAAGTGGAATTATCAAAAAATAAGTGGGTTGCTACACAATAGGCCAAATTACCTAATTTGAATTCTTGTGTAATAAAGCTTATTGAGAAATAATATTATCAGGACCCTCTATGAGCAAGACATTGGTGGCAGACACTGAGTATAAGAACATGGCAAGGGACTTCCCTGGTGGTCCAGTGGTTAAGAATCCACCGCCCAATGCAGGGAACACGGGTTTGATCCCTGGGCGGGGAACTAAGATCCCACATGCCTCGGGGCAACTAAGCCCACATGCTGCAACTACTGAGCACGTGAGCCACAGCTGGAGAGAAGCCCGTGCACTGCAACGAAAGATCCCGCGTGCTGCAAAACAAACATCCCGCGTGCCGCAACTAAGACCCAACGCAGCCAAAAATAAAATAAATAAATAAATAAATATTAAGAACATGGCGAGGATTTTGCCCTTTTTCTCACGGAGAGAGGAAGAGAGACTGGTAAATATACATAGGCCAATTACAGAGCTCAGGAAGGGTTTTAATTGCAATAACTTAAGCTGATGAGGAATTGAAGAAAGACTGAAATGTAGTCATTAATCACACACATTTCTTAAAATCCGTAAAAGGTTTGATGAATTGCTACAGGAATGTAGAGAAAGCAGTGGTGAATCATGCCTGAGCCAGAAAGTCTCGGAAAGTTTCAATGAAAAGAAGAAATTTGAATCAGGGCTTAAATGGTGACACAGATTTTATCAAGTCAGAGAGGCAGTATTTCAGGCAGGAGAAATAGCATCAGCAGTGGTGCTGTGACATGGGTGTATCATGAACAGTTAACTAGAGAGCTAGTGGGACTGGCAACGAGGAGCTCTAGGTGACTTCTGAGCAGATGTGTAGAATGATAGGGAACAGATTATAAAAATATCGTTCTGATGTACTGGGATGCATACATTGGCGTTGAGGGAATCAGGAAGCGGGGACAAATGTTAGAAGCCATTGTCCTGGTGAGAAATTACGGGGAATAGAATCGACCAGTAGCAGTAAAAATAGAGGAAGGAGGAAATGAGAGATTCTGGGGGTATATTAACCTTTCTAGCTTTAGTGGCAAATACATTATGATCATTTATATGCTACAGGGAGCACAGGAGAGGGAACTTTTCTAGTGGAGTGGGGATAAACATTTCGAAGGCAGGAGTGTCAGTGCTGCAGTAGGATGAAGACCAAGTATTTATCATTTAAGGTAGCCATAAACCCTTTTCATTTTTATGTGAATACATAAGCTGCAGATTCCCTTTTATATCGCTGTTGTTCCGCTAGTCAGTCTGGAACCATGAAATAATCTTTAGTGCTAAACAGCCCACACAGAATTGTAAAAGAACATTTAGTTGATTGCTGCATCCCATGTCAATGGATTGGCTTCTCTTCTATGTGGGTCAGCTGCTGGGGACGCCAGTTGTTCACAGGAGCAGCTGTTGTCACTGATTCGGCCCCAAGCAGTAGGTTAGTGGGAGTCGGATTGTGCTGCAGAGAAGGTGAAGGAGAAAGGAGGTGGAACTTGTAGGGTAGACAACATTTTACCTCTACCATCTTAGGTTTTTTTGTCTGGACCTGAGAATGAAACTGAGATAAAACAGATTAACAGGAGAAAAGCTTACACATTTATACATTTTACGTGATGCGGGAGCCTTCCTAAGGCAAGGAGGACCCAAAGCCATGGTGAAACCTAAAGATTTTTTTACTAGGTTGAACAAAGAGAGGTAATTGTGGAAAAGTAATTAAAATATATGGCGAGGTTAAAGGAAGATGAGAATTATTTTAAGAAGGTCTGTTTTTATACAAGTCTCTTGGCTTTGACTCCTCACGGAAGAATGTTCTCTTGGTACAGGGAGGGCATCTTTCACACGGGAGTTTTCCTTCAGTTTTCAGGAAGAAGAGGGGAGATTAGAATGGCCTTCTCTCATCTGCTGTTTTTTAAGTGCCTTTAGCTCAAAATAATCCTTGCGCCAAAGTGACATATTTGGGGGTGGTGTATTCTGCCCTCCTGCAAGCCCATTCAGCAGAGTCACTGCCTATTAAATAAATAAGGAACAACAGTGAACCTGAAAATCTAAGAGCGTTTTCCTCTTACTCTTCTCTGACGTTCATGATAGTTTGTGTTCAGTTAAAAGAAGAGAATTGATCGTCAAGCTATATTTAGTTATGTCATTTTAAATTATGTATTTGAGACATTTTAAAAGGCAGTTGTTGGGCTGCCATCTTATAGGTTCTCTCTGTTGGGATGGGGGTGGGAACTGAAGGACCGTGCAGAGAATCTCCTGATTCCTTTAAGGAGTGGACTTGGAAGAGATGGGGGATTGCAAATCGCATTGCATTTCTTTCCCGAGAAACAAACCAGGGGCAGACAGAAACAAAAAAACAAACAAGCTAACAAACGTCTGCAGGCCTGTGAGACTGGGGTCTTGTTGTAGAGTCAGTAAATTGTGTTTATTGTTTTTTGTAAGTAATTATTTACCGTTGTCTAGAATCACGTTTTATTCCTGCCTTCGCCGAGTGTTTGCTGTGCGCTGTGAATGATCATCCTCGCTGCCGTAACCATCCTTCCTCTGACCACCAGGTGCTAGCCTCTTGCTGTGTTTCTTGGAAAAGTAAAAGGCATGAGCCTTGTTAAACAAATTTTATTTTTCTTTCCTCCTAAGAGCATTTATAAACAGATGCATTGCTCTGCTGTGAATTGTCTTGGTCTCCCAATAAGATGAAAGTAGACATTTAATTATGGGTTTTTTTCCAGACCCTATCAAGTTATTTGTTTTTATTGCTCATAGCAATATTTTAGCTCACTTTAACTTACAATACTAGTGTTCTTAATCCCCAAAAGTCACAATTCTATTCAGGAAGACAAAAAGTGTAAAATGATAAGGTGTCTCATTATCTCAAAATACAAGAAAAATAGAACTGTCATTGCCCAGGTTCCCTAGAAAAGAGAGCCTGGAGCAAAGATAAAAGTGATAACGCAGCAGTTTTGAAGGTGAAACCCAGCCCAGCATGACATGGATGAGGGAAACGAAGTGAGGCAATGGCAGGGGCGAAGCAGCAGGAATGCACCGCCAGGCTGAGTACCACTTCATGGCAGGCTGCCCAGAGGCAAGACATTGCTGGACACACGGGCTGCTCTGGAGGCTGACAAGGAGAAACTGACTGTGACTTTGGGCATCGATGGGAGGGAGGAAGGAGCAAGAACTTATTTCTTAGCTCTCTAGTTTTTTGCTCCCCATAAGTCAGAGTTTACTGTCTGTGGGAGTTAACGCCCTCATATTCTGGATGCATCATTTGGGTCTTACTGTAGAAGTTCAGAATTTAAATCCTCTGCTGTGATATGGTGTTTCATCCAAATTTAGATGTAGAAGGAGGAGGCAGAAACTCTGGCCGTGCGCAGTCAAGGGTACAGGGCTTGGCATCCCAAGGGCAGGTGACTGGTTGGCCCCAGACAGGGGATTGAGAAGACCCCATAACTCCATTTAGCACGGCAGCTGTACAAGTGAGCCAGGGTCCAGGAGGCTGCCGGCACTGAGGGCATCTGAGGAAGTGCCTAAGATTTGTGTCTCATAAAATAACCTGGATCTTTAAAAATAACAACTAAGCAATGCATAGAGATGAGTAAGAGAGATTTATCAGGAATTCTGTCAAGTGTAGGTGAACACAAAAAACATGATGATTTGAAGTCAAGCAGTTTCTCTTATAATCACACTCTCAAGATTCTGTGCAACGTGACACTTTGCAATGTTATATGGATCCTTTTTCCTTCATTGGCATTCATGTCACAGGCTCTGCAATGAACATAGTGAGGAATTTTGTGCTTCCAGTGATGCACTGACCACACGTTGGGAGAAAAATCACAGCCACATAAGGAGATCCAGCAGAACTTCTGGAACTCAGTCGCACGTTTCACAGGAAGTAGCATATATGATCAATGATTTTGTTTTTTCTTATTCAAATTAACAATCAGCTTAATTTTGACCCTTGAGATTCTGTGATGTGTTCACTGAAACCAGATTTAAAATTACTATCAGGGCTGTTGCTCTTGGTTGGAAAATGTCCTTCAAGCACAGAGTGGTGTCATAATTCAAGGACTCATTCTTTCAGCTATTCTGTATTAACCGGCAGAGTTCAATTGTGGAAGAAAGAAACAGTAAAGTCCTACTCATGAAGTAAGATTTTCCCCCTCTGTTCTACTGTTAAAGATGTTGCAGGAAAGTTAACAGATCTGCAAGAACCTTTGGTTCACGAAGAGTATGAGAAAGTGGAAAATGATGTTTTCTCCTGACTTCACACCATTAGGATCTTATGAGGCAAGGAAGCAGAGGAGATTCCCTGCTAATTTGTTATAGAGAGAGCAGATCTGGCCCCAGTTCATCCCACTGAAGAGAAATAGCAAAGTAGCACTGAGGATGTTGCAAATAAATATCCTCTGCTCTCCAGTAGACACAAATTAATGGTAAATTTACTTAAGTCTGACTTGCATCGTAAAGTTAATTTGGGGGCTACCTTTGATTAATAAAAATTGTTACCACTTATTGCATGCTTTTTTTTTTTTTTTTTGCATGCGTGCTTTTTTATGTGCCAGACACTGTTCCAAATGTTTTAAAAAATCATTTTAATGTTCCCAACAACCCTACGAGGAAAGTACTACTATTACCCTCATTGTATGGAGAAGGAAACTGAGAATTGCAGCGCTGATGTATGTAACCTGCCCAGAGTCACACAGGCAGCAAGTAAAATGGCAGAGCTGGAATTGAGCAGTCTGGGGCCAGCAATTTCTCCTTAGCTAAAAATGATTGTTTCCCCACTCCTAACACACACATTTCAATGATATGTGTGTGTGTGTGTGTGTGTAATATGAATATAAGAGTGTATAGGACTTGTTTTTTCCCTTATTTGCTCAATAGCAAATATGGAACCTATTTTCTAAATAGGTCTCACTTTTACCTGCTTTGTCAGAGTACATTTAAATGAGAAAGGGAATCTGAGAGACCCTGAAATTATCCTTCCTTCACCTCTCATAAGCTTTATATTGAATACATGAAGGAACCTACCTCCTTGTCCTTCATAAATGTGCTGCTCAGGTTTATGAAACTTGAAAAGTGACAGATTGTTTATTAAGTCATTTAATCACTAACACATCTCTCTTTCTCAAATAGTGAGATATTACTCCAGCTGCTAGGAAAGTTAATAAGCTCATAACTAAGTGATTGAGGAGAACTGTAATACATCTGTAGCTGTCTCATAATGCAGAGTAAATAAGCTGGAAATTATCTCCTGGCACTCAGGCTGCTAGGAGACAGCAAGCTTCTCCTTCTGGTTCCACCAGACTTGTTTCATGTAAATTTTGCTGGCCCTTGCCAGGGAATACAGATTTAGAGGGCAAGGAGATTGAGGGATTCAGAACACTTTACTTTTGGGATTCTGCCCCCAGAACAACTCCAAGTGTAAAACAGGTAGTGCTTTCAATTTAAGATTTAAGATGTGCACAGATTCACAGTAATTTCATCTTTGTCTCCTTCCATGCGGCATTCAGAATCTTTTCCAGTGCACATCTAATTTTTAGACCAGTGTGAGGGCATCAAGAATCAAACTGTTGATAATCAGAGTTATAAGGATAGTCTCGTGTCATTTACTTTACTTAGTTTAAACTCCCTTTTCTATGCCTTTTCTCTGGATTCTTTTATTCTTATCTCCAACCTTTAGCGAAGGGTTCACACCCTCTGTGTCTGCAGTTTGTGCAGTGTACAGTTCTAGGAGTTGCTCAAGTTTATGCACAACTGTACAACTAGCTTACTCACTCCCAGTTACCAGCATGGGAGGCTCCTGCCCAAGGTAAATGATCGAATCAGATTGACAATACACAGGACTGCAGTTCAACTGGACAATATCAGAATCAAACTGAGTGTTTCTTCCTGTATTTTTTTTTTTCCTGACAGATCCTGCCTCAGGTTTATTTGTACAAATAGCCCAGGGGGACACCAGCCCCATGCAGACAGCAGCCCAGGGGTCACACCAGTCCTTCTGTCCTCACACTGGCATATAAGGCCTCTACTCTGGAGCCTTTGAGCAGGCCTGGGCACCTTTGGGAGCCTGAACCTGAGCTGGAGTTGGAGCTGCAGCTGCACCAGCGGCTGCGGCCTTGCCCTTGGTTTGAGCCTTGGCCTGGGACTTTGGCCGGCAGAGCCTGAGACCCTTGGCAATGCAGGCACAAGCACGTTTCCCGAGCTTGGAGTGAGCAGTGTAGGCAAGTCAACTGAGCTTGCGTCTGCCGCCTGTTGGGATCTTGGGCTTGACCTCCTTGGGCTTTAAGAGAGCCTTGATAGCCTCAGCAGTGTACTCATGACCTTGGCATTGTTGGCCTGCATCTTCTTCAGGCCCTTCTTGTGCTTCTTGGTCAAGCGCGTGTTCCTCAGGAACTTGGGGTCCACCCCCTTATGAGATTCATATCGTTGTGGTCAGGGTTTCTTGATGATGTTTCTGTGCCGTTTTGGGGGCTGGTTGTGCATGGTGTGGTTCTTGGACTTGGCCATGTCTGCACCTGCAGGAAGAAAGTGGAGATCAGAGTTGGGGGCTCACTGGGCTGGGCCCTAGATCCTGAAACCCCTGGGACCGGAAGAGAAAGAGCCAAACTGAGTGTTTCTTCTTTTACATTTTTTTCACAGAAGCAACTTTTGCTCTCACCAACACTTGAAACCACAAATGTGTTCTACTCCTGACATGTCCATTCTTGGTGATGAGACCTTTCCCAGCTACTGTATTCATAAGTTCTAGCTCAGAATAAGGAGCTCAGGTACATAATATGTCTAAAGTAAAATAAACCATTCTGCCAACTTTAATTGAGCAGTTGCTTTGTGCCAGGTGCTGTGCTGGCTGGCTCTGATACTGCTAATACTTGGAGAAATACAAATGACTGATTTTGTGTGAGAACTTCAGTCCTCAAAGAAGGTACCTGGGGTCTTAGAATTGACCCCTCAGCAGGTGGGAGTGCCAGTCTTGGCTTAACTATGTTGGTGAAACCTTAAACATCCAAAGGGCTTTTGAATTTTTGTGTTTGTTGGAAACTCAGTGTATTTCACTTAAATACATTAAATTATTCCTCTCAATATTTAATACTGCTTATACAACTAATAAATAAAAACTAATATTTTGTAAAGCTAAATCTCTTACGAATTTAAACATTGCAAACTGAACTAGTCAAATTCTTCTAAACATATCAATAACATGGAGTCTCACATACCAACTTCTCCTAAGTGCTTTCAGCAACATAAACTCAGATAAGACAGACAAAAGTCATAACAATAGTTACAAAATTTGTTTTTGTACATATGCTGAACTTTTACAAAACACTAATACTAAATTTGACTGATTTCTCATATAAATTTATTTTGTGTCTCGGGGTAACAGAATCCTTTATTTTTGTGATTTCAAAAGAAATTGATTCAAAAGAAAAAGATTATTATTTTGCATTAGTCAAGGTTCCAGTATCCGGACTGGGTCAGTGACTGCTGCACTGGCCTCCTCCCCATAGTAACAGTTCCCTGGTTATGTCAATGTGATTCTCTGGTCTGTGCTTGCACTTGGAACCCTTGCCTCTTTCATGCCCTCCAACCATCTAACTACTCTGAGGCAATGTATTGTGTCTCAGTTTACTATGGCTGCAAACCTATCCCAGACCTAAGAAAGCTTCTTGAGCTCTCAGCAGCATTTGCTTCCTCACCGCCACCTCTAAGTTGCCGCTTCCGTCCCACTAAAATCTCACCGGGAAGAAAACGATGACATCAGGCCAGCATGTCTGCAGTGGAGCCTGGTCTGCAGCAGCTTATCGTTGGCCCCCTACACCATCAGGTAGTTCTGTAATATCACACCTTTATAACTGCCTAGAGAATGTAGCCAACCAGCAAAGAGGAACTACTCCCCGTGGAAGAAAAACCTCCGGGGCCAGAGGAACTGATTAGCAAAGTGAGAAGTAAGGTCATTTCTTGCTTGCCTCAAAGCAGGGTATTATGGCCAAAAAGCCCTTGCCTTTGGGTAGCCTCTTTTTTTTTTTTTTTTTAATTTGTTTTATTCAAGTATAGTTGATTTACAATGTTGTGTTAATTTCTGCTGTATAGCAAAGTGATTCAGTTGTACATATATATATGTTCTTTTTCATATTCTTCTCCATTATGGTCTATCACTGAATATTGAATATAGTTCCCTGTGCTATACAGTAGGACCTTGTTGTTTATCTATTTTATATATGGTAGTTTGTATCTCCTGATCTCAAACTCCTACTTTATCCCTCCCCCACCCCCTTGTCCCTTTGGTAACCATAAGTTTGTTTTCTGTGTCTGTGAGTCTATTTCTGTTTAGTAAATAGGTTCATTTGTGTCATATTTTAGATTCCACATATAAGTGATATCATATGGTATTTGTCTTTCGCTGTCTGACTTACTTCACTTAGTATGATAATCTCTAGTTCCATCCATGTTGCTGCAAATGGCATTATTTCATTTTTTTTTTCCCTCAGGTTGTCTTTTTGTAGGTTGTCTTTTTGTTTTGTTCAGCCTCATTTTTTTTTTTTTTTAATGGAAGTGCTTATTTCACCTTGAGGATTATGTGTGGATTTTTTTTTTTTTAAGTATCTGTTTTTATTTATTTATTTATGGCTGTGTTGGGTCTTCGTTTCTGTGCGAGGGCTTTCTCTAGTTGTGGCAAGCGGGGGCCACTCTTCATCGTGGTGCGCGGGCCTCTCACTATTGCAGCCTCTCTTGTTGCGGAGCACAGGCTCCAGACGCGCAGGCTCAGTAATTGTGGCTCACGGGCCCAGCCGCTCCACGGCACGTGGGATCTTCCGAGACCAGGGCTCGAACCCGTGTCCCCTGCATTGGCAGGCAGATTCTCAACCACTGCGCCACCAGGGAAGCCCCATTTTTTTTTAATTGGAAAAATTTGAAAGAATATAAGGGGAGAGGAAGTGATGAATTGTTTTTCCTACTGAAATTTAAAAAAAGAGGAGGAAAATATAAAAAGGCAGGGATTACGTTAAAGTGTATATATACATTCCCAATCAACTCTTAAGGACATATAAAAATTAAACATAAGAGGCTTAATTCTTCCTGGTAAGTATAAGGGAAAAGATGTTCCTTCTTCCTTTTTCTCAGAACAGTTTCTTTTGTAAACTTATAAACTCTTTCTCTGCACCTTTGAGATGTGTGTACATCTTTTTAAAAATGCCTGTTATGTTACTGAACCAAATTTGGGTCCATTTGCCGGACGTTCAGCAGTGCCAGTCGGGGTTGTGGTAAAGGAAAGTATGGCATTTATTGCAAGGGCAAGCAAGGAGATCACGCAGCTTATGCTCAAAAGACCTGAATTTCCCAATGGCTTTCACAGAAGGGCTTTTAAAGACAGAGTGAGGGAGAGGGTCGCAGGGTGCATGATCAGCTTGTGCACAATTCTCTGATTGGTTGATGATAAGGTAACAGGGTGATGTTTTGGGAATTTCAGTCGTCAACCTTCTGGTTCCAACCAGTCTGGGGTTATGTGCTGGTGGTGAGCATGCAGTTAACTTCTTCCACCTGGTAGGAGTTTTAGTATCTGCAAAACAACTCAAGGATATGGCTCTGGATATTATCTATAGCCCTTGAGGAGGAACTAAAGGTCCTTGACTTTGTTTTATGGCTAAACTATTATTATTTTGTCTTGCATGACTGCTTTCCTTTGTTTCTGCATTTTCTCACTTCTCTGATTAAATTTGTTCTTTGGAACTAGGGGAAGACCTAGGAGGCAAAAGCTTTTCTATAAACAAGAGGCTAGAGACACGGGGGTCTTTCTCCAGCAAGGCCCTACAGGGTCCTGCTCTGTTTCCATTGCAAGTTTTACAAGTCAGGAATGGCTTTCTCAAGGACCTGAGAGTCATCACATCAAGGGACACAGCACCCTGTCTCCAAGTTTCTATGGGAGGATAGGAGCCTTACAGGGTAGGCATCTTGCTCTCTACTTTGAACTCACTACTCTTCTCTGACTGGCACAGACTCAACCACACTTCTAAGAATGCAGCTTAGGACATGCTGCTGTAGTACCCATAGTAAATAGTCACCTTAGCCTTTATTGGTGGTCAACTAAAACTTTTTGAGCAATTTTTTTTTCACGTGAATTTTGCCAAACCAGATATCATCCATTCTGAATTAAGAAAGTTGATTTTGTTTTTTTGTTTTTTTGCAGCCATGTGAGAACCTATCACATCCTCTGCAAATAGGGTCATTATTCCAGTGCATTGAGCTAATTTTTAAGCTTTATTTTATCCCTCAATAGGTTAATTATTCCTCCTAGATTTGTGCCACTCTGCATATGTAGTGAGCATAACTTATACTCATTTACATTTGGATAAAGATACTGAGCAAGTTTACTAAGAAGCTTTTTCAGCCTGTGACGTAAAGCCGTCTGTCAGGTGGAACAACTTTCTCTTTATAGATATATTTTGCAGAATAGTGGTACCACCAGCTGTAAATCTGGTTGACCGTATTATTTTTCAGTTGATATTTAATCTTCTTCAAAAGGTAGGAAACATGTCCTTTTGCACTGAAATGAAGACCCTTTCTGCCTATATTTCCCTGCTCCAATAGGAAGTGGACAGGCTAGGAATAATTTCTTCTTAATGAAATCCTATCATTACTTAATGATTATTATCTTTTGTGCTCTTAACCATCTGTTTTAAAATGCATTCTAGAATATTTTCATAAATTGATGTCAAACTTACCTGTCTAACTACATTTATTTTTCCTCTCCATGAGAACTGGAATATTTAACACCTTTAACTTTTACTTACACTGTTATTCTTCATGGGCTGTAAATGATTGCAGTGGTGGCTCTGCACATATCTGCAAGTTATGTTAGTATCTTGAAGGACTAGATATTTAGCTCCACAACTCAGGCTTTTTGCCTCTTTGTTCATTGTGGTATCCCCAGAGTCTAGGACAGAGCTTGGCACCAAGTAGGTGCTCAGACAATATACATGTTGAATTTGAACGATGGAAAGATGATGGACTTTGGGGTTATGTAGATCTGGGTTCAGTCCTGAGTTTTTGCCACTTAACCACCAGAGTGGATTTTTTAAACAGTGGTTTAAGCCTTTATTATTTTTTTTATAAATGCACCTATTATGCTATTAAAATGTTCCTGCTCTCTGGTATTGTATATTATTGGGGATTGTGGGAGGCACTGTCAAAAACAAGACAAAAAGCCTCCCAAAATGGAGTCGCTTATGCTAAGCCCCACATCACCAAACCGAGACTTAATTATATTTTCAACTCTCCCAGAAATGGAATCTTAAACCAGTCATTCAGGAATCACCTTATCGGCACTAGTTAGGTCATCTACCTGATTGACCCCTGTCATCCCATAAAGGAAAGTAACCTTGCCATAACAATCCACTTTTTTTGCCCAGTACAACTTCTTGTTCCTGCTTCCTGGCAAAAGTATTCCATTTTTTACAGCTCCTTGGAGCTCCTTTCTATTGACACCATGCCCCATAGAGTTAACAGAAGCCAATAACTAATAGCGATTCTTGAACAACAGATAAGGGAACAGGTTGTTAAAGAAACTACTTGGCTTGTAAATGACCTTCCCAGCTTCACGCAGCCCAGTTGTTTTACAGGAACTTGGGTGTCAGCTCCTGGCCTGTGTGAACCGGCTGGGGCTGGTTGGGACCACTGACCCAAAAACTAGGCCTGTGTAGACATCTGAGGAATAGCTTTTTACATTAGAGCACTGGAAAACACCACCCTCAGATCATGCTAACCCCTCCGTCTTGAATATGCAGAAGCAAGTAATGCAGATGAACCTGCTCAGAACACCAGTTACCCCACATTTTCCCTGCCTCCAATCACTTCTCCCCATGCCTAAGACCACCCTGCTTATCCCATAAATAGCCCAACCCCCTCGCCTTCTGGGAGGCAGACCTGAGACTCCTCCTGTATCCTCACTTGGCTGCTTTGTGAATAAACTCTTTCTTGGCTGTAAACCTCTGCGTCTCAGCATTTGCCTTGCTATGCGTTGGGCAAATGGACCTGGTTTGTAACACTGTCTGCTAGATTGGATGCTGCTCAATTCGCGAATCATTGAATAAAGCCAATAAGACCTTTAAAATTTACTCCGTTGATTTTTTTTTTTTTTTTACAACACGGAGAAGCACTGCTCAGACCCCTCTTGAGGAAAGGACTCCCTGTCCACCTACCAGGAACATAGCTATCTGAGAGCCTCCAGCTGGTCACAGTTTTAGGGTCTGCTTCAGCTTTTGGACCGTGGTCACACGTTATTTTTGGGGGGAGGGGGCAGCTCCTGGCTAATGATGAGGGAGGAGGTGGTAACAGAGCTTCATCATTTCTCCCATGAAAAACTTCTCTAACAAGCAATCTTTGCTCCAGAGCTTTGGGTGGGCTGGGGGCACTGTCTGGTGTGCACTGCAGTCTGATGGCTTCTCCTGCCAGGAAATTCCTTCCTTCCCTTCTGCCCCTGAGTAATCCTACTCCCTTGAGCTCTTAGATCAAGCGTCACTCCCTTAGGAATACCTTCCTACCTAGGACAAAGTAGGAAGCACTTTCTCTTAGTTAAATTTTACTTCTGCAATTATTTGATTAATGTATCTTTCTTACATTAGCCTGCAAGTCTATTGTGTCTATTTTTGCTCACTACTGCATTGCCTTGGCCTTGGCCTAGCACCATGAGTGATAGTTATTAAAATAATCAGTAAACATTTGCTGGTTGAGGTTGTAGAGTGCAAATACTGTAAAGGATTTTGACTTGTGACTTCATACACCAACTGGTCATGAAAGGTTTGATGTTTAGAATGAAATATTTCAAGACTTTTTGGACTAGAGCTTAGTTGATAATGCAAAAGATTATATAGAAGAATGAGATGATGAAGATAAAGAATTTAGGAAGGATATTAATAGGAGTGCAGAAAAGGCAGTGAAGACAGGAAAAATTGGAGAGGAAGTGCATCAGAGCTTAGTAAGTACTGAATGTGAGAGGCAAACAAAATGTTTTTTTACTTAAAAAAAAAAAAAAGACTATAAAGTTAGTGAGAGTGGAGGTTTCTCCTTGATGAGCTTTAACCACCTACTGGTTTTTCATTTACCCTGTCATCCTCTGTGTGCTGAAAATAGCCAGAGAGCCAGGGCAGTTTAACACTTGTACTTTTTACTCAAGGCTACATCTAGCAACTTAATTATATCTTCAGTGCCGGGTAGAGATAGTTCAGTTTCCTTGCTTAGTGATTTTAATGAAAACAAGTCATCTTCAAGAGCTGTGTGATACTATTCTAAAAGTTAAGAACAGGGCAGGAAGTAAGTTATCTGTCATAACCCACGCTGATTTACTTAACCAAGCACAGAATGCATTATATTTTCAACATGGAACTTATTTCTCTGAGGCAATACACAATGTTGAACATCCTGAAAAAGAATGATTATCTTATGGGGCAAGCCCGGGGCTCACTGCTTTTTGCACTAAAAAGTCAGCCCACACCTTGCTGCCCATGGGCTTGTTTCTTCCCACTCTAATCTTTTAAAAGTGTTCCCTCACATAAGGGCACAGAGAAAGGAAGGTGTACTGTGACCCCTTTTGTGTACCTGAACAGTATTAAGCGTTCAGGGAAGGAAGGCAGAAAGGAAGGAGATTAGATCCACTATAGGAAAAGATATAAGGAAATGTGAAGACATCATCCATAGGAAAGAAGACAGAAATGAACTGGAGATGGAATGCTGTGGAAGAAGAGATAATGTTTTTATCTTTCTCTTTTTGGTTTGAAAAGTGAACTTGTTTGGGAGAAAAAAAGAATAATGGGATGGCAGAAGGAAAGGAAGAAAGAGGAGTAGCGAGAGATGATTGAGGAAAAGAGCAGAAGCCCAGGTCTTGTTTATGTATCTGGTTTGGGTGAACCTGACACTCAAATCTATTTGGCTTGTATACGACCAGTTGTCATCTCTAGAGGAACTAAGTTCAATTAACAACTCATATGGGAATTGACATCTACTTATGCTGTATTAAAAATAAATAGAGTCTGAGCATTGGTAAGCTATGGGTATTGCACTAGTCCATTTTCAGGGTACTCCTTGATTAGAAAAAGGATAGGGGATTTCACAAGAGACATAGAATTATGCAGTTCAGAGCAGAGACTGGAGATAGTGAATCTGCTGCCATCTAAGGTGCCTGAACCCATTTCTTCTTTCCTGGATGAAACATGGAGCTTAAAGGCCTTCTCATCATGGTCTCCAAGACAGTAGGAAATAGTCTCAGAGCACTTGAACAAATGAGCTTGGGCAACCCTGCCTGAGAGGTTGTTAGAATAATGAGGGTCCGTTTGACATTATTTTATACAGAATCCAATGTTTGAATCTTCTCTATAACATTAATAAGTAGCAATACAAACTTTGCTTGACTACGTTAGCATTAGGAAGTTTATGAAAATTTATCAACATCTGAGGTGGCCATTTCCATCTTTGGAAAGTTCTGATAAAATTTTCCTCTTATATTGAGCTGCCATCTGCTTCCCTATAACTCACTCTCATTTCTTTTCATCTACCATTTGTGCCCACACAGAACACATGTGTCTTTTTGCCATGTCTATTCTTCCTGTGTCTTTTCTTCTCTCAACTTTTGCCAAATGTTTTTCATACAATATGTTCCCCACAATATTCTGGTCACTTTTTGTAAACCCTGTAATATCTTATTTAGCACCGTATGCTGTGGTTTCAAATTCATGTGTTTTGTTATGCATATATCAGTACAGGGGACTTAAATCCTCAGTCTCCATACCTGAAACCCTATTGTGAGATATTTCCTCCAAAACAAATTATTATGTGGTCGTTTTCTACTATATTTGCAAACAAAATAACAAATACAGCTTTCCTTGGCTCTTTTTAAAAATACGAATATTTTTAATGATGCAATTTAATTCAGTCTACAAATAGTTAAAATTTTTGTATTTTAGTTTTTTGAAACTACAGAGGATGCTGTGTCTCTAGAATAATCAAAAACATACAACAGTAGTCTGTGAAATTAAAAATTGAATAGATCATGCTTTTAACTACATAATCAAAACGAAAGGTCATAACTAAGAAAATTTTAGGCACGATTCATCTAGACATATGCCACATAAGTTAGCAAAATGCATAAATCTCACTAAGGCTCTTAAACAGGGAGTTCTTTCATAACATACTTCCCTCAGTTACAAATGAAAGGTTACAAGAAAGAAAATGAAAAATAATGACAGACGAAGTTGTTTGCTAAAGCTGGGACATAGGAAGAACAACCCTGAAAAATGGGAATAATATCTGTTAATTTTGAAAGAAAGGTGCTTTGGGCACTAGTAAGCACCTTTTTTATCCCTGCTTTTTCAGATATTTGTGTTATTTACCAAATATGAAATCAGAAGATACTGAAAAATTGATGCAGACTTACCATGGTTCTTCTAGAGAAGCTGCTGAATATTAGAAATAACATAATCTTATCATTATGGTCCCTTATCATAGAGAACCAAATGAGAACTGCATATTTTCAAATTAATTAAATAGTATCTTCTCTGATGGCTATTTATTTTATATTTCACAGACAGAATTGCAATAGATTAAAAAATTGGAAATTAGTTCCTATAAATTAGTTGTTTATTACTTGCTAAAGTATTTTTGGAGAGACATGACAACTGGTTTTATTCTGATTGCTTCTATAAAATATTGATACCTGAGGAAAGAGAAGCCAAAGAAACACAACAAAGGCTAAAACTTTTTGTTCTGTTGTTTTGTTCATAGCTTTTTGTTAGTTTAAAAAATCTATTTTCTACTTTATTAAAATTTGTATACTTTAGTAAAAAAGTACAATTTACGTACAATAAAATTCACCTATTTTAATTGTATAGTTCAGTGAGTTTGAGGAATGTAAACATCCATGCAACAATGTCATCAAGATACCCAATAATTCCGTCAACCTAAAAATTTTCATGCAAGGGCCGCACATTTTGAGAGAGGATGGTGATTTCATATTTGCTAAGTAAGCAATTATTTGAAAAGTGAAGTTGAAAGAATGTGCTTGCCAGTGCCCAAAGTTCCTTTTATACAAAATTCCTAAATAATTTAACAAAACCAAGTGCATGGTGACTCTGAGTCTGCTAGTGTCAGCAGTACCCTGGAGACAAACACAGATTAAATGCATATGGCCAGCATCACTATTCCACGGCTGTAAAATAAGATCCAGTCCCTATCAAAGCAAATACTAAACATTACTAGTGAATTGCACACACTGCTAGATAGTATCATCCTAACATTAGAAAGGACCAATCTGGTCAAAGCAAAATTACACTGGACAAAGTTCAACAGGTAAGGAAGGCTTTATCAAAGCAATTGCTGTAGGGGAGAGAGATCAGAACTCAATCTGAGCTCAACTCCACAGAAACAAAGGGCACAGCAGGAGAGGCTTTTAGAGCTGGGGTTGGTGGGAGGGGCCATCATAGGCCATCTGTGTTCCCTAAGTGGCCTTATTCAAAGGAAAAGTAAACTTTCCCCTATCTTATTGACAGAAGGGAGGTTTAAAACTTGGAGGAAGGCTCCTGTGGAAGTTGGGCTCTTATTCTCCCACAAACTGGAAGAAAGAGGCCACATTTTCCTTGATGGTTACCTTTCAAATGGATGGCTCCCAGGTCCTTGAGAAAGACAGTCCTGGGATGCAAAACAAGTAAGAGGCTTTTAAAATATTTACATTTCAAAGAGGCAGAGAAAGAATATACAGTGACACATTTTCTAAAGTAAATGCTCTAAAATAGGGAGAGGAAGGACCTAGAATCTGGGAGAAGCCTGTCTAAAGTTTAGTCAAGCTGAGAGAAATGCTGACCGTGGAGTCCTTTGAGAATTCACCTCTTTTTGCTCTTGATGTACTTTCAGCTGAAGGTCAACACCCCACAATCAAGAATGCTTCTAACATCTCTGTACGTAAGAGTACAGGCTGAACTGTTCCCAACCAGCAACAGAAAAAGGAAATTATTCTCTTCCTTAGTCCAGTGTTCACTTTATTTTCTGTCTCATAATTAAACTTTTCTGAGAGTGATTGACAACTAAAATCCTTTCTCAGAGAAGCCGAAACCCCATCCATTCCTGTGAGTTCCCAATGACCCAGACAGAATAATCACTGTGGTACATTTTACAAATCTAGGTTATTCAGCCTTCAGTGACAGCATTGCGATTAGAGTCTTCAGGGTCAAGCCAAGTAAATTCCTTTTTACATTCATCTTTCAATATCCGTATTCCTGATGTCTAGAGAATAATTATCTTGAATAGGAATCACAGAACTTACTGAGAACAAGAAAAAATTTTAAGGCAATTGGAAGCTTATAATTCAGATTTGGAAAAGCAAATCTGTAACTCTCATGCATTATAGTTCTGTCAAAGCCCTTCAGTTCATTTTATTAAGCTCATTCTGAAGCATCTATAATATATTTGGGTTTTTCACCTGTATATGAAGTTTCCCGCCCCCCAATAATAAGTAGGTACTTACTTGCATTACTGAAAGAGCTCTCTCAGAAGAGTCTTCCCCGAATGCAAATTTTAGTTTCCTCCCTGGTAAGCAGAAACTGCTTGAGATCCCCCAAATGATAGTTCTTTTCCAGTCTAATAAAAGTTTTACTATCTTATCTAAACCAGGCGCCCTGCTACAATTAGGTTATGGTAATTGACCAGCATCTGCCATCTTCCCAGATCCCTCCAGGTAATTCAGTTTGATGATTGCCTACAGCTGCTAAGTCTAAATTTGGAATCTATTCTGTATCTAGGAGCATTCTAGTAATTTCCATTAGCATTTAAAATTAATGTTTTCAGGCTGCTAAGAAAATAGAGAGACAACTTTAAATAATGAAGGACTTATATTTCCCAATAGATAGAGTTATATTCTCTGGTTGTGGCTACATATCTCCTGTCCAGGTTAATTATTGTTTGTGTGAACTCACCAAGAGAAGAAATATATCAGGTAGCTGCATTTTGCTTTTTCTGGTTCCAGAATCCAGTTTTAGAAAAGAAATAGAGGAAAAGAAGCTACAGGATTCAAAACCAAGTAGTGTCCTAACTGGATACATACCTCAATTTTCCACAGAATTCTAAGGAGAAAAGTCTTAAAATGCTTATTTCGATTGCAGGACGCTAATATCAGATGTAGTCTATGACTGGACATTGATCTGCATCTTGGTAATGCAGAACAGATGAAAGAGATGATTTTAATTTTAAACAAAAGTTTATTGAAAATCGGGAGTTGATGACAGTAATCTCCAGAGTCAAGTAACCATGAAATAGGCTATTTCATATAGGATATAACTGAACAAACCAGAGGACTGGATCTCATCTGCAGGAACATAGTATGGTTTCAATGGTGCTATTTTATAAGTGTAATGAGTAGGGAAATTTCTTCCATCTGAAGACTACTGTCATATCTCAGCATTGAACTGGGTAGCAGAATCAGTTAATAGGGTAGCAGTGGGAAGAGGAAAAGTATTCAAGCAAGGGGAACAACAGTGCAAAGACCATGGGGGAAGCAAAGAACTAGATTAGTTGGCCATCCAATTGGAAAGTGAATGAGGTCCAGTGCCATGAGCAAAAAAAAGAGAGAGCCTTGGGAAATAACATCAAAGAGGTTGGCAGAGGCTAGAGCTTGGGAAACCCAGGTGGCTATACAGGCATGGTCCTGATTAGGTGTCAGTGATGGGGTTTCACCAGGTGAGAAGCAGAACATGGAAACAGCTCAGGCTGGTCATGCTCTAGAGTCAGCTAACAAAAGTAGTTTAATACAGTTGTGTTACATCTGCCATTTTTGTGAGGAAGAAATGAACATTGAAAACTTCAGAAAGGGACTTCCCTGGTGGTCCAGTGGTTAGGACTCCACACATTTACTGCCCAGGGCGAGGGTTCAATCCCTGGTCGGGGAACTAAGATCCTGCAAGCCACAAGGCCAAAAAATGTTAAAAAATAAATTAAAAAGTAAACTTTAGGAAAAGGGCAGAAAAAAAGTCCTATTGTGTGTTCTTGGTAAGTTAGGAGTAAACTCTAGGAGAAAATCAAAATCATGTAACTTTAGGCTGGTAGAAGAGATTTCAATCTAAGAAATGGAAGTTAGGAAAGAGGATGAGGACGAGGAGCGGCAGAAAGAAGACCTAAATTATAGTAAAAACAGTAAATTTTATGGCAGATATAAGTCTTTATATATGTGACGTTAGTGAAAATGGAAGAGTATGGACATCTAAAAATTCCCTCCTTCATAAAAGCAACAAAGTAAATCTTGCAAAAGAATGATCAGAGTTGAAATTAGAACTTTAGAAGTTCACTCAAGGCTTGCAGCAATCTAGAGAGCATTTAATCAAGCAAAATGATTGAAGCCGGATAAAACCAGTGAGCAGTGTGGTGTTTTCAGCAGCCCTAGTTCCATCTCTTGCTTTCAGTTTTATCAGGGAGGCTCAAAAACTAAGGGCCAACAACTATGGTGAAAACTGGAAGCCTAGAAGCGCTGGATGGGGGCAGAACTCAACTCCAGCTTGTTCAAAGCCTTGTTCCCAGAGAATTATTATTTGACCTCTCTCGTGGTTCCTTGGAAGACCATTTGCAAGTCTGTTGTGTTTGACCGACTCAGAACTTAGGCATGTGGAATACCTTTCCCTGGGGGGAAGGAGGGTGGTGACGGGGGTAAGCATTTGTCAAAAAAAAAAAAAGAGAGAGAAAAGCACCTTGGTTTCACCTCATCCTCGTGGGACCATAGTGCCTCTCATCAGAGAAGAGTTTCCCTCTTTCAGTGTTTTAGGTTCCTATGAGTTCTTGCTGCTGCTGCTGTCACTCCTGCTGCTACCAAAAGATAGCTTGGGGGCTGGGGCACTAGAAAATGGAGAAAAGAGAAACACAGGAGAGATCTCCCCACTCTCTCTGAGTGTTAAAGGACCCCTTTCTGCTCCTTAAGTCAGAACTAAAGTGCCGCTCTTTGAGGTCTCTGTGGACACTGCTGCCCACTTTTAGGTTTTAGCATGTGTTGAGTGGAAGCCTTAGGCAACTGGGGGAAAGAAAACAAATACAAAAATGGTAACACACCACTGGTCCAGTGCTACTTGGAATTCTGCTCTCCTTCCCCAACCCACCTGCCATTATTTACTTTTCAGAACCCTCACATTGCTGCTCCAGACATTCTCTCCAGGCTTTATAGTTGCATTCAGTGGGACAGACAGGGCATGTGTGTTTACTCCTTCTTACCCAGAACCAGATCCCAATCTAGTTTTCCTTCTTTCTCTTTCTGGGCAATTTCAATTATGCAGTCTGGTCATCTTGTGCGTATTTTTTTTTCTGCGTCCGTTCTGGACCAAACAGAAAAAATGGAAAAGAAGAAAGGAAAGAAGGTATGGAGGGAGGGTAAAAGGTAAGAACCAGGAAAATTAAAAAGGAGGAAGGGGGAATTCCCTGGTGGTCCAGGGGTTAGGATTCCACACTTTCACTGCTGAGGGCACAGGTTCAATCCCAGGTGGGGGGACTAAGATCCCACAAGCTGCACAGTGGGGCCAAAAAAAGAAAAAAAAAAAAAAAAAAAACAGAAGGAAGGAGAGGAAGATCTTCTATATTTTAGATCGTCTGAAAACATTTAAACATTTTGCTTTCTAGAAACTTTATTCCATCTATATAGCAGACGAAGCCAATTTTTTATACAATAATGGACATTTAAATGCAGAGAGGAATTCCACCATAAGCTTAAAACTGTGCTATGTCTTCCCTTCTTGTCAAACTGTATTTACAGGACTTTGTGATTTGTTTTTATTTAGGGATGTCCAGTAATAGATCTCACATGTCAAGTGTCAGTTTGCTACAGAAATAAAACAATTACAGGTTGCCGTCACACATTGTGGAATATCAGTTTTTTCAGATGCTTAAGTTGTCTGGCAGTCAAGGATGTTTCCTGGCCCTTCCAGAACAATATCTGTCCTGTGCTTCAATCTCACTCCATTTTATACAGGCCTGGGACTATTTGGTAAATTGATGGATCAGTTCTCCAAAGGTTTGCAAGCATCCAAATTCTATTCACATTGATTTTTGTCAGAAATGAAGAGAGAGTTTCTTAGAAACCATATTTTTCTTTGTATTATGTTTTACAGTTCTTTCTGGTTTTTATGTGTGGATGATTCGTATTGGGCATGGGACCAGAACTCCATTTTTCCTCTTTCTAGGTTCAGCGGTTGATGTAGCTAGGATTGTGAGTGTAAATCTAAAGACATAGAGGAGTGCTACATTATGTGCTCATTTAAGTGTTATTTCCATTTTGACTGTACATAAAAGGGGTAAATAGATTAAAACAAATATATTGAAGTCTGTCGAAGTAAAGGGTCATTCTACATTCACTGTAAATGTGGGCATGCCCAGGGATGTCTGGATAACTTTTAGGGTAGATCCCCTAATCATTTATTTTTTTGAAATTCTGGAAAGAAATTCTTCCATACCAGAAGGGAAACCATAAGCTTGATTTATGCCATTTGCATATGGTTTAGTCCATAAGCTTGTCCTAAGACAAGCTTGGTCATTAGCCAAGAGAAGGACCGATGTTTACTAGAGAGTATCGTGTGTGACTCAGTTTACTTGCCAGCCAAGCTCTCTGTGATTCATTCCAGGGTCTTCAGGAGAGGGTTCTTCAAGAAAGGCTAAAAGAGCCACATCTTTAGTATTTTTGTAAGAGCTGAGTGACCTAGACAGCGTTGATCTCTCAGCCACCTTTGTATAGAGATTGGTGATATTTGCTTTGCCTCTGAGAAGTAAATAAATTAAGCTGTAGGATGGAGGAGGGGTAGCAAGACACATTTTGAATCACAGAGAAAGGAGTTGTGAGAATGGTGGAGGGGTGGCAACTTCTTGGTCAGGTTCCTGCGAAGCCAACATCAGGATCAGAAAAAGGAAGATGATAGATCCCATGGGTGCAATCAGGAGGCCATGACCGCCTGGGAGACAGCCCCTGGAGGCCTCCCAACCAGTTCAGAAGAATGCCAGCTCTGCAAAAGCTCCCCAAACTGCCCCTGAAACAGAAGAGTCCCATTTTATCATTGTTATTATGGCACTGCAAACCTATTTCATACGAAAAACATGTTACATATGTGTTTCTTTTTCTTTTACCTGAAAGAATAAAATAGAATTTAGAACTTGTAAATATTGAAGATAACACTCAAGAACATAAGTGAAAATTTTGTCGAGTACAATGTTTCTACCACTTTTTTTTTTTTTTGCTATTTTACAATTACCAAGTTCCAGAAGACTCGTATCAGCAAAAAGAAATAATAATAATAACAAAAGTAATAATTATATTCAAAAGCCAGAAAGGCATTATAGCTGAGCGGTTTGATTCCTATTCTCATTCCAACCTGTTCTAGTGATTCCTTTAGAGATGTTTGCAGCATCCTGTGGTTTCTAAAGCTATTCATGATCAGCTGTGAATAAGACAAGGACTTTTTCTGGAAGAGAGCATTTCCTAAATGTTCCTGCAGGTGTTTTGGATGTAACATAAAGAATTTTTTTTCCCCTTTTTGAAATTTTACTAACCTAGGAAGTCCAGTAGGTTAGGAAACTTTACAACTTTGTTATTATTGAAAGCATGTTAAATTAAGTTTTAAGATATCTACCGTCTTAACCCAGATGTCAAGGAAGGGGACTTTGGACATTATCTAAGCCAGAGATTTTCAGTGTGGGAAAGTGGGTATCAGAATCAACATAGATGGTCCTATTTCTGGACAGGGGACAGGGGACTAGCAGGGCATCCCTATTCCTGTAAATTTATTGAATTTAGCAGAAATGGTTTTTTGAATACTAGGCATCGATCAAAATATTTCAGATAACTGTCTCTCTGAGGTGGGTGCTGCTTCTGCCTGGAATATGGGCACGTCTCCAGATGCCAGAGTAGACAGCTGCTTAAGATTACAAGCATTAACATTAACAATAAATATTTTGTTCACCAATGATTATATAATATGTGTGGATATGAGGACTTGAGTAGAAAAATTGAAATCAATAAAAACCAAAAACGCTAGAATTGAACTACTCAGAGTTGTGATTCCCAAAAGTAAGTGCACAGCATTGGAAGATGCCAGTGATGGGAACAGCGCTGTGTAAATGAAGGCATCTACGTTTTGGCTGAAATGCTCCAATGCCAAGGCTGTGAGCTCCTTAGAGCACAGGACATAGGTCTTCACTTCTGTAGTTCTTTGAGTTATGCATTCATTCACTGAATTGTTGAGGACACACTAAAGCCCAATGCTATGCTAAGCATGGAAATCATGGTGAACAAGTTAACGTGATACCCTGCTTAGTGCAGTGTCAAAAACAAGGTAGCTTTAAAAACCTTTTAGTAAACTGAACTCCCCTTCATTTTCCCTCCCTCCCTTTGTTCTGCAAATATTCATTCATTCATTGATGATGTTAAATTATCAGTAGTTGCATATCTAATCTGTACATTTTAAAGACATATTTAAAGGTAGTTCTGCCTGGGTTGCAGAATTTGGGCTGTTTATAAATAGGTTTCCTGATCTTTACTCATTACCAAGAAAATTTTTATAATGATTGGTGAAGGGCTTAACATCATTTTCAGTCATTGCCTTTCTTCAGAGATTCTTGTTTTACATACTGACTCATTTCCAATTTTACCACTAGCATATCTTCTTTCTCAATCCTCCTTTAAAGCTATTTTTGTAAGAATCTTTAATTTAGTTTGTTGCCATATATGTCTTCTATAAAATATGACCCATTGACACTAGGATTTTGTCTGTACAATAAGCTATCTTTCATTGGATAGATGATTTGCATTTGCATTTTTATGTCTTTTTATATTCTTTTATGGTCAGAGTTAGTGAGGGATCTATCTCCCTGTATATTTATCTTCCAGAACATCAAGAACAGCTGTTATTTATTTAAAAAAATAGACACTTTGTGTAATATAATATGTTTTTCTTCCTGACCTTCAGTAGTGACATTTGCTTTCATACTGCCTGGTAGGTTTGTGTCTTTGTGCTGTTGGATTATCTAAATGAGTATACATCAAATCTCATAACTTTGCAAGGAAAACATGGCCTTAATATACTCAGTAATTGTATTCAGATTACATTCTGTTTTTTTTTTTCATTTTCCATTGTCTTCAAAGTTTCCCACCTACTCTGTATTGCTTTTTCTGGTTACCATTGAAATGTTGAATCACTGAATATGGTGAAAGAGAAGAGTAGAGCATATAGGTCGATTTTCTAGGGCCTAATTGCTTTTTCTAGCTAAATATTATAATTTGAGTGGCTCTCAATCCTATTTAATCTACATTGGTAGGGAATATATCTCAGGTCATCATGAATTACCTGGAAATATCACTGATCATGGGATGGCAGAATAAAAAATTGTCAGAGAAGGAAGACAACTTTAAGCTAATTCCAGTAATCCCCTGAAATTACACGTAAATTGTATGTAAATGGTGCATATGTGAAGATGTAGCATTTCCTGAGCAGAAGGACCCTTAGTTCCAGTAGATTCTTCAAAGTATCCTTGAGCCCCTCAAAATAAAGAGCAACTATTCTAGTTTGACCTACTATTCTTTTTTTTAAATAAGAAAACAACACATTAATTGTAGTTACTGAATTAGATGTTCACACTTCTGCATCTGTTTCATGTTCTAATTTCTTCAAAATATTTCCTCTAAGAAGGAGAAAGTTGCTGCTTATACGTCTTGTAGTTCTCTTAAATTCAGTCAGGGCTTTGTATCCATGGGTTCCAAATCTGCAGATTCAACCAAGTATGGATGGAAAATATTCGAAAAAAATTCCAGAAAGCAAAAGTTAAATTCGCTATATACAAATCAGTTTTCACTGCAAAGTAAAGGAGCTGTTACAGTGGAGGATTACTGGACTGAATGTCAATATTATGACATAGTATGAGTGTGTTTCGTGTTTGGTAATTGCAATCATTGTTGCTTTTGTTGTGGTCATCCATTTACAATGCTTGGTGTCAGTCTATTTATCTCTTGTAAAAATAAAATACAGTGTGTGTGTGTGAAAAAAAAAAGTTAAATTCGCTGCTGTAGGCAACTACGTACATAGTATTTACATTGTATTTACAACTATTTACACAGCATTTACATTGTATTAGGTATTATAAGTAATCTGGAGATGATTTAAAGTATGTGGGTAGGGATGTGGGTAGGTTATATGCAATATTTATGAAAAGGGAATTGAGCACCCTTGGATTTTGGTATCTGCTGGGGGTTCTGGAATCAATCCACTGAAGATACCAAGGGATGACTGTATGTGATCTACAAATATATGACCACTTGTCCTTAGAGCCTCTAACCTGTGCAGCTAGAGGAACGCTGGGGGCGGGGGTGCAGCTCCTGTGTAGAGTTTACTGGCTCCACAGGATGAAATGACCCCAGTAGGAAAAGACTACTGCATCCCATGCACACATTCCATTGGTGTCCATTCGCAGGGAGGCACTAGAAATCAGACTCTGCTTCTTTCCCAGGGTTTGCTGTTTTTGCTAGTCTTTGTGTTTATTGTTTTTTGATTTTTTGTTTGTTTGTTTTAATTGTAGACTGTCTCTTTGCCTAGTGTCAGTCTGAGGTATAAACTTAAGGTCTTCTCAGGTCTTTTCTGAGCCTTTCCCTGGGCATGCATGGTCACTTTCTAATTTTCCCTGCATATGCAGTTGTTTTCGAATCTCCTAGTCTTTAAGGTCTGGTTCTCAAAAGAGAAAAATGAAGGGAGGAAAAAGAGGGTGCTGGCCCTTTAAATCCCTTGGCAGTCACTGCAGCCAAAGGGGGAGGGGCTTGCAACAACTTGGGGCGGTACAACAACAATGGCGGCCTACCTCTTTGTCTGCACCTCTTTGATCAGAAGTAGCAGTCAGCTAGGAGAGCACAGATCCTCCACATTTAGAGGACTGGGTCCTTTCAGCCCACCCTGGCTCCCGGAAGCTGCATGCAGCTTGGGGATACGTAGCTGCTACTGTGCTAAGAGCTGAAATTGATCAAAATCAACTAGCAATTTATTGTCCAAGTCTTCCTCTAGAACTTGCAAACTGGATACATCAGACATTGTTCCAGTGCAACTGTTTAGGTGGAGAGGCTGCTTCCTGGTGTTTCCTACTCTGCCATCTGCTGCGAATTCTGCTGTTGTAACATTTAAGACCGTGGATCTGGCAGCTCTGTAAAGAATGGTTTGGAAACACCTGGGGTAGTGGGTGACTGGAGGCAGGCCTGCATCAGAAGACTCTTACAAAGTCAAAGTGTGACTTACTGAAAGTTTGGACTTGGACAGTAAAGGCGGAGATGTTTAAAGAGCATGAAAGTTCTTCAACAGGCCACATAAAACATATTTAAGGAGGCAAAGTTTGGGGCTTCCCTGGTGGCACAGTGGTTAATAATCCACCTGGCAATGCCGGTGACACGGATTCGAGCCCTGGTCCATGAAGATCCCACATGCCGTGGAGCAGCTAAGCCTGTGCACCTCAACTACTGAGCCTGTGCTCTAGCGCCCACGAGCAACAACTACTGAGCCCACGTGCCACAACTACTGAAGCCCGCGCACCTACAGCCCATGCTCTGCAACAAGAGAAGCCCCTGCAATGAGAAGCCCCCGCACTGCAACGAGGAGTAGCCCCCGCTCGCCGTTAACTAGAGAAAGCCAGCACGCAGCAATGAAGACCCAACACAGCCAAAAACAAATAAATAATAAATATATTTTTTTTAAAAAAAGGAGGCAGAGTTTGGAAGGAAAGAGGAAAATCAAGGATACCACCAAAGAAATTAAAAGAAAATGCTTATTCATTGGACAGAAATGAAGCCTTTTGGAGGTTTCATTTAGAAATAAAGGCACTCTGGTGGCAGTGAGAATCAGGATCCAGGCCAAAGTTACCGATGTCTATCTTTTAAGTCATTTTAAATAAAAGGGAAAATTGATTACAGCAAGGAGCAGGACCCTTCTCCACCCTCTGGTGGCAACCATTATGCCTTTTAGTTCTTATCTGGAATGTACCCTCAGAAACTTACCAGGACTCCAAGAGCTGGCTCCAGAAGGGATGCTTATTGTTCTAGTCTTAGTTTTTCCTGACTTTTCTTCTACTTTGTCCTGTTTACTGAAATCAAACCAGTACAAATTTATGGTGCACTTTTCAGTTTCTCTAACAATCCTGTAAATTATCATGGACGATAGAAGAAATACAACACAAATTTCAGCCACCCTAAGCTTCCTTGCCCCCTGGCTCAGAATGGACTCTCAGGGGTTAGCAGTGAAGATCTCCTCATGTTCTGTCCTTGATATTCGAACAGAGTGGGTATAGGAAAGTTGGTGATGACCTACAGGGCAGGTATTCAGAAAAGATGGATGCAAATTAAGCATCTGCGTGTTAATATGGAAACTGTAAGTACTAATTCAAATAATTGCCTTAGGGAGTTGGAATTCTTCTTTTACCAAAAACCTTAGTAACAAATAAGAGTTGTACTGCCGCTAACCTGAAACTATCTGCCATTTACTAACATTCCTGGATTTCGCTCTCATGTTGTCCCTGATAATGACTTTAAATGTTTCCTTTCCCCTGCTGACCTGTGGAAATAGCTTTTTCAGCAAAGTTGCCATTTTACCCAAATAGCATGGTCCTGCTTCAGAGATTACATAGATTAAAACAGCTGCTCATTTTCTATTAGTCTGTGAAGCTGAGCTGGGCTCTGGGACTCTTGGAATACCCCTTAGGTTTCCCAGTACCCCAGTGTGATCAGTGATGGGTGACAGGCTCAGCGCTCGGGTGCTTCACTCTAAACTTGGACGCATTTTCACATATTACTCAGCAGAAAAGACTTCCCTGCTCATCCAGGGAAGGGAGTAATGGGAAAAGCGTAAGGTAGGAGGGGAAGCACTGAAATGAGAAGTGGAAACGATGACTGTATCCGTTCTTACCCATCTACGTGACCCTGCATGTACCATCTAACACTGTGGATCTCATGTGTCACTTCACTTTTCTAAATTTAGGATTTGGGCGGGACCATGAAATAACCCATAATTTCTGCAGATTTTATGTTATTTACAAAAATGTTAAAGAGTACTATGAATTAAGTTTTATTTTTAAATTTGTTATTGTAGAACAAAACAGATATAGAAAACCACACGCACAAATGTATTGCCTCTTTTTAAAAATTTTATTTATATTTTATACAGCAGGTTCTTATTAGTTATCTATTTTATACATATTACTGTATATATGTCAGTCCCAATCTCCCAATTCATCTGCCACTTCCGCCGCTTTTCGCCCTTGGTGTGCATACGTTTGTTCTCTACATCTGTGTCTCAACTTTTGCCCTGCAAACCGGTTCATCTGTACCATTTTTCTGGATTCCACATATATGCATTAATATACGATATTTGTTTTTCTCTTTCTGACTTACTTCACTCTGTATGACAGTCTCTAGGTCCATCCACGTCTCTACAAATGACCAAATTTCGTTCCTCTTTATGGCTGAGTAATATTCCATTGTATATATGTACCACTTCTTCTTTATCCATTCGTCTATCGATGGGCATTTAGGCTGCTTCCACGATATTGTAAAGAGTGCTGCAATGAACATTGGGGTGCATGTGTCTTTCTGAATTATGGTTTTCTCTGGGTATATGCCCAGTAGTGGGATTGCTGGGTCATACGGTTATTCTATTTTTAGTTTTTTAAGGAACCTCCATACTGTTCTCCATAGTGGCTATATCAATTTACATTCCCACCGACAGTACAAGAGGGTTCCCTTTTCTCCACACCCTCTCCAGCATTTGTTGTTTGTAGATTTTCTGATGATGCCCATTCTAACTGGTGTGAGGTGATACCTCATTGTAGTTTTGATTTGCATTTCTCTAATAATTAGTGATGTTGAGCAGCTTTTCATGTGCCTCTTGGCCATCTGTATGTCTTCTTTGGAGAAATGTCTATTTAGGTCTTCTACCCATTTTTTGATTGGGTTGTTTGTTTTTTTAATATTGAGCTGCATGAGCTGTTTATATATTTTGGAGATTAATACTTTGTCCGTTTATTTGTTTGCAAATATTGTCTCCCATTCTGAGGGTTGTCTTTTCGTCTTCTTTATAGTTTCCTTTGCTGTGCAAAAGGTTTTAAGTTTCGCTTGGTCCCATTTGTTTATTTTTGTTTTTATTTCCATTACTCTAGGAGGTGGATCAAAAAAGATCTTGCTGTGATTTATGTCAAAGAGTGTTCTTCCTACGTTTTCCTCTAAGAGTTTTATAGAGATGGGTCTTACATTTAGGTCTTTAATCCATTTTGAGTTTATTTTTGTGTATGGTGTTAGGGAGTGTTCCAATTTCATTCTGTTACCTGTAGCTGCCCAGTTTTCCCAGCACCACTTATTCAAGAGAGTGTCTTTTCTCCATTGTATATCCTTGCCTCCTTTTTCATAGATTAGTTGACCATAGGTGCATGGGGTTCTCTCTGGGCTTTCTACCCTGTTCCATTGATCTATATTTCTGTTTTTGTGCCAGTACCATATTGTCTTGATGACTGTAGCTTTGTAGTATAGTCTAAAGTCAGGGAGTCTGATTCCTTCAGCTCCATTTTGTTCCCTCAAGATTGCTTTGGATATTCGGGGACTTTTGTGTCTCCATACAAATTTTAAGGTTTTTTGCTCTAGTTCTGTAAAAAATGCCACTGGTAATTTGATAGGTATTGCATTGAATGTGTAGATTGCTTTGGGTAGTATAGTCATTTTCACAATATTGATTCTTCCAATCCATGAACATTATATATCTCTCCGTTTGTGTCATCTTTGATTTCTTTGATCAGTGTCTTATAGTTTTCTGAGCACAGGTCTTTTACCTCCTTAGGTAGGTTTATTCCTAGGTATTTTATTCTTTTTGTTGCAATGGTGAATGGGATTATTTCCTTAATTTCTCTTTCTGATCTTTTGTTGTTAGTGTATAGGAATGCAAGAGATTTCTGTGCATTAATTTTGTATCCTGCTACTTTACCAAATACATTGATTAGCTCTAGTAGTTTTCTGCTAGCATCTTTAGGATTCTCTATGTATAGTATCATGTCATCTGCAAACAGTGACAGTTTTACTTCTTCTTTTCTAATTTGTATTCCTTTTATTTCTTTTTCTTCTCTGATTGCCATGGCTAGGACTTCCCAAACTATGTTGAATAATAGTGGTGAGAGTGGACATCCTTGTCTTGTTTCTGATCTTAGAGGAAATGCTTTCAGTTTTTCACCACTGAGAATGATGTTTGCTGTGGGTTTGTCATATATGGCCTTTATTATGTTGAGTTGGTTCCCTCTATGCCCACTTTCTGGAGAGTTTTTATCATAAATGGGTGTTGAATTTTGGCAAAAGCTTTTTCTGCATTTATTGAGATGATCATATGGTTTTTATTCTTCAGTTTGTTAATATGGTGTATCACATTGGTTGATTTGCGTATATTGAAGAATCCTTGCATCCCTGGGATAAATCCCACTTGATCATGGTGTATGATCCTTTTAATCTGTTGTTGGATTCTGCTCGCTATATTTTGTTGAGAATTTTTGCAACTATATTCATCAGTGATATTGGTCTGTAATTTTCTTTTTTTTGTAGTATCTTTGTCTGGTTTTGGTATCAGGGTGATGGTGGCCTCATAGAATGAGTTTGGGAGTGTTCCTTCCTGTGGAATTTTTTGGAAGAGTTTGAGAAGTATGGGTGTTAGCTCTTCTCTAAATGTTTGCTAGAATTCATCTGTGAAGCCATCTGGTCCTGGACTTCTGTTTGTTGAAGGATTTTTAATCACAGTTTCAATTTCATTACTTGTGATTGGTCTGTTCATATTTTCTATTTCTTCCTGGTTCAGTCTTGGAAGGTTATACCTGTCTAAGAATTTGTCCATTTCTTTCAGGTTGTCCATTTTATTGGCATAGAGTTGCTTGTAGTAGTCTCTTACGATGCTTTGTATTTCTGTGGTGTCTGTTGTAACTTCTTTTTCATTTCTAATTTTATCGATCTGAGTCCTCTCCCTCTTTTTCTTGATGAGTCTGGCTAAAGGTTTATCAATTTTGTTTATCTTCTCAAAGAACCAGCTTTTAATTTTATTGATCTTTGCTATTGTTTTCTTTGTTTCTAGTCCATTTATTTCTGTTCTGATCTTTATGATTTCTTTCCTTCTGCTAACTTTGAGTTTTGTTTGTTCTTCTTTCTCTAGTTCCTTTAGGTGTAAGGTTAGATTATTTATTTGAGATTTTTCTTGTTTCTTGAGGTAGGCTTGTATAGCTATAAACTTCCCTCTTAGAACTGCTTTTGCTGCATCCCATAGGTTTTGGATCGTCGCGTTTTCATTGCCATTTGTCTTTAGGTATTTTTTGATTTCCTCTTTGATTTCTTCAGTGATCTCTTGGTTATTTAGTAACGTATTGTTTAGCCGCCACGTGTTTGTCTTTTTTACGTTTTTTTTCCGTGTAATTGATTTCTAATCTCATAGCGTTGTGGTCAGAAAAGATGCTTGATATGATTTCAATTTTCTTAAATTTACTGAGGCTTGATTTGTGACCCAAGATGTGATCTATCCTGGAGAATGTTCCATGCACACTTGAGAAGAAAGTGTAATCTGCTGTTTTTGGATGGAATGTCCTATAAATATCAATTAAATCTATCTGGTCTATTCTGTCATTTAAAGCTTCTCTTTCCTTATTTATTTTCATTTTGGATAATCTGTCCATTGGTGTAAGTGAGGTGTTAAAATCCCCCACTATTATTGTGTTACTGTCGACTTCCTCTTTTATAGCTGTTAGCAGTTGCCTTATGTATTGAGGTGCTCCTGTGTTGGGTGCATATATATTTATAATTGTTATATCTTTTTCTTGGATTGATCCCTTGATCATTATGTAGTGTCCTTCTTTGTCTCTTGTAACATTCTTTATTTTAAAGTCTATTTTATCTGATACGAGTATTGCTACTCCAGCTTTCTTTTGATTTCCATTTGCATGGAATATCTTTCTCCATCCCCTGACCTTCAGTCTGTATGTGTCCCTAGGTCTGAAGTGGGTCTCTTGTAGACAGCATATATATGGGTCTTGTTTTTGTGTCCATTCAGCAAACGTGTGTCTTTTGGTTGGAGCATTTAATCCAGTCACGTTTAAGGTAATTATCAAAATGTATGTTCCTGTGACCATTTTCTTAATTGTTTTGGGTTTGTTTTTGTAGGTCCTTTTCTTCTCTTGTGTTTCCCACTTAGAGAAGTTCCTTTAGCATTTGTTGTAGAGCTGGTTTGGTGGTGCTGAATTCTCTTAGCTTTTGCTTGTCTGTAAAGCTTCTGATTTCTCCATCGAATCTGAATGAGATCCTTGCTGGGTAGAGTAATGTTGGTTGTAGTTTCTTCCCTTTCATCCCTTTAGGTATATCATGCCACTCTCTTCTGGCTTGTAGAGTTTCTGCTGAGAAATCAGCTGTTAACCTTATGGGAGTTCCCTTGTGTGTTATTTGTCATTTTTCTCTTGTTGCTTTTAATAGTTTTTCTTTGTCTTTAATTTTTGTCAGTTTGCTTACCACGTGTCTTGGCGTGGTTCACCTTTGGTTTATCCTGCCTGGGACTCTCTGTTTCCTGTACTTGGGTGGCTATTTCCTTTCCCATGTTAGGGAATTTTTCAACTATAATCTCTTCAAATATTTTCTCGGGTCCTTTCTCTCTCTTGTCTCCTCCTGGGACCCTTATAAATGCGAATGTTGGTGCATTTAATGTTGTCCCGGAGGTCTCTTAGGCTGTCTTCATTTCTTTTCACTCTTTTTCCTTTATTCTGTTCCATGGCAGTGAATTCCAACATTCTGTCTCCCAGGTCATTTATCCGTTCTTCTGTCTCAGTTATTCTGCTATGACTCCTTCTAGTGTATTTTTCATTTCAGTTATTGTATTGTTCATCTCTGTTTGTTCTTTAATTCTTCTAGGTGTTTGTGCATTAATTCTTCTAGGTCTTTGTTAAACATTTATTTCATCTTCTCGATCTTTGCCTCCATTCTTTTTCTGAAGTCCTGGATTATTTTCACTATCATTATTCTCAATTCTTTTATTGGAAGGTTGCTTAACGCTGCTTCACTTAATTGTTTTTCTGGAGTTTTATTTTGTTCCTTCATCTGGTACATAGTGCTCTGCCTTTTCATTTTGTCTATCTTTCTGTGAATGTCACAAAAAAAGAAAACCACAGGCCAATATCACTGATGAACATAGATGCAAAAATCCTCTACAAAATACTAGCATACAGAATCCAATAGGACATTAAAAGGATCATACACCATGATCAAGTGGGATTTATTCCAGGAATGCAAGGATTCATCAATATATGCAAGTCAATCATTGTGATAAACCATATTAACAAATTGAAGGAGAAAAAATATATGATCATCTCAGTAGATTCAGAAAAAGGTTTTGACAAAATCAACACCCATTTATGATAAAAACGCTTCAGAAAGAAGTCATAGAGGGAACTTACCTCAACACAATAAAGGCCACATATGACAAACCCACAGCCAACATTGCTCTCAATGGTGAAAAACTGAAACCATTTCCACTAAGATTAAGAACAAAACAAGGTTGCCCACTCTCACCACTATTATTCAACATAGTTTTGGAATTTTTAGCCACAGCAGTCAGAGAAGAAAAAGAAATAAAAGGAATCCCAATCGGAAAAGAAGAAGTAAAACTGTCATTGTTTGCAGATGGCATGATACTATACATAGAGAATCCTAAAGGAGCCACCAGAAAACTTCTAAAGCTAATCAATGAATTTGGTAAAGTAGCAGGATACAAAATTAATACACAGAAATCTCTTGCATTCCTATACACTAATGATGAAAAATGTGAAAGAGAAATTAAGGAAACACTCCTGTTTACCATCGGAACAAAATGAATAAAATACCTAGGATTAAAGCTATCTAAGGAGACAAAAGACCTCTATGCAGAAAACTGTAAGACACTGATCAAAGAAATTAAAGATGATACAAACAGATGGAGAGATATACCATGTTCTTTGACTGGAAGAATCAACATTGTGAAAATGTCTGTGCCACCCAAAGCTAGCTACAGATTCAATGAAATCCCTATCAAGCTACCAGTTACATTTTTCACAGAACTAGAACAAAAAACTACACAATGTTTATGCAAACAAAAAAGACCCCAAATAGCCAAAGCAATCTTGAGAAAGAAAAGCAGACCTAGAGGAATCAGGCTCCCTGACTTCAGACTATACTGCAAAGCTACAGTAATCAAGACAGTATGATACTGGCACAAAAACAAAAGTATAGATCAATGGGACAGGATAGAAAGCCCAGAGAGAAACCCACGCACATATGATCATCTTTTCTTTGATTAAGGAGGCAAGACTATACAATGGGGAAAAGACAGCCTGTTCAATAAGTGGTGCTAGGAAACATGGACAGCTACATGTAAAATAATGAAATTAGAACACTCCCTAACACCATACACAAAAATAAACTCAAAATGGATTAAAGACCTAAATGTAAGGCCAGACACTATCAAACTCTTAGAGGAAAACATAGGCAGAACAGTCTATGACATAAATCACAGCTAGATCCTTTTTGACCCACCTCCTAGAGAAATGGACATAAAAACAAAAGTTAACAAATGGGACCTAATGAAACTTAAAAGCTTTTGCATAGCAAAGGAAACCATAAACAAGCCGAAAAGACAGTCCTCAGAATGGGAGAAAATGTTTGCAAATGAAACAACTGACAAAGATTAATCTCCAAAATATACAAGCAGCTCATGCAACTCAATATCAAAAACACAAACAGCCTAATCCAAAAATGGGCAGAAGTCCTAAATAGACATTTCTCCAAGAAGATATACAGATTGCCAACAAACACATGAAAGGATGCTCAACATCACTAATCATTAGAGAAATACAAATCAAAACTACAATGAGGTATCACCTCACAACGGTCAGAATGGCCATCATCAAAAAATCTACAAACAATAAATGCTGGAGAGGGTGTGAAGGAAAGGGAACCCTCTTGCACTTTTGGTGGGAATATAATTTATACAGCCACTATGGAGAACAGTATGGAGGTTCCTTAAAAAACTAAAAATAGAACTATCATATGACCAAGCAATCCCACTACTGGGCATATACCCTGAGAAAACCATAATTCAAAAAGAGTCATGTATCACAATGTTCATTGCAGGTCTATTTACAACAGCCAGGACATCGAAGCAACCTAACTGTCCATCAACAGATGAATGGATAAAGAAGATGTGGCACATATATACAATGGAATATTAGTCAGCCATAAAAAGAAATGAAACTGAGTTATTTATAGTCAGGTCGATGGACCTCAAGTCTGTCATACAGAGTGAAGTAAGTCAGAAAGAGAAAAACAAATACCATATGCTAACATATATATGGAATCTAAAAAAAAAAAAAAAAGGTTCTGATGAACTTAGGGACAGGAATAAAGATGCAGACATAGAGAATGGACTTGAGGACATGGGGAGGGGGAAGCGTAAGCTGGGACGAAGTAAGAGAGTGACATGGACATATATACACTACCAAATATAAAATAGATAGCTAGTGGGAAGCAGCCGCATAGCAATCAGCTTTGTGCTTTGTGTCCACCTAGAGGGGTGGGATAGGGAGAGTGTGAGGGAGACGCAAGTGCGAGGAGATATGGGGATATATGTATATGTATAACTGATTCACTTTGTTATACAGCAGCAACTAACACAACAATGTAAAGCAGTTATAAAGATGTTAAAAAAAAAAGTCTACAAACAACAAATGCTGGAGAGGGTGTGGAGAAAAAGGAACCCTCTTGGACTGTTGGTGGGAATGTATATTGATACAGCCTCTATGGAGAACAGTATGGAGGTTCCTCAAAAAACTAAAAATAGAACTACTGTATGACCCAGCAATCCCACTACTGGGCATATACCCAGGGAAAACCTTAATTCAAAAAGACACATGCACCTCCAGTGTTCATTGCAGCACTCTTTACAATAGCCAGGTCATGGAAGCAACCTAAATGCCCATCGACAGATGAATGGATAAAGAAGAAGTGGTACATATATACAATGGAATATTACTCAGCCATAAAAAGGAACAAAATTGAGTCATTTGTAGAGACGTGGACAGACCTAGAGACTGTCATACAGAGTGAAGTAAGTCAGAGGAAAACAAATATCATATGTTAGCGCATATATGCGGAATCTAGAATAATGGTACAGATGAACCGTTTGCAAGGCAGAAATAGAGACACACATGTAGAGAACAAAGGTATGGACACCAAGGGGGAAAAGTGGGGGAGGGGAGGTTGGTGGGATGAATTGGGAGTTTAGGATTCGTGTATATACCCTAATATGTATAAAGTAGATAACTAATAAGAATCTGCTGTATAAATATGAATAAATTTAGTTTAATTTAAAAAAAACAGAAAAAAATAAACTCTTACATCCACCACCCAGGTTAAGAAATATACTTCTACCAGCCACCTCAATAGGAATTCATGCCCCATCTTAATCATATCGTTCTTTATATTCTCCCAAAGTAATTACTTTACTGATCCATGTACTAATTACTGCCATTTGTTTCTTTAAAGTTTTATCACACAAATGTCTATTCCTGGATACTATAGTTTAATTTTGCCTATTTTTAGATTTGATATGTATTTTAAGTCTTTTAAGTCAATGTGCAGTTTTCCTCTCCATTCCTTTTCTTTTCCTTGTTATGTATCTGTTGAAAAACTGGGCCTTTGGAGTTTCCCATTGTCTAGATATTTTTGAGCACAGTCTTGTGATGTACTTTACCCCGTTCCTCCATTTACCTTATTTTCTACAAATTGTCAGTGGTGGTTTGCTGTCAATCTTTGGAATTGGCTTTTGGATGTATCACCCCAATTTCTGCTTTCTTCCTCCCATGGCATTCTCCCTCTGTGTCCAGATTTCCTGTTTTTATAAGGACACAGTCATGTTGGATGAGGTCCACCATAATGAACTCATATTAACTCAGTCATCTGCAATGATTCTGTTTCAAAATAAGGTCACATTTACAGGTACTGGAGGTTAGAATTTCAACTTATTTTGGCAGGACACAATTCAACGCTTAACGGTAGATAAATACTTGACTGTGTGAATCTCAAAGCTTATTGTGATAGTTTCAAGTTATTTTTTAGAGATTAGCCAAGATTTAGGAGGGTGAGAAATGCACTGCATTTTATAGCTGCTGTGCTTGCACCAAGCCCTCACAGCAGTAAAGAAGCTGAAAATCTAGAAAGAAAATCAATTTGTGACAATTTGACACATGCCTGTCTTCTTGATTTTCTAATCAGATACCCCATCATATATAATGATCTTTTTAAATGTTTTAAACTAATCAAGATCAAGGCAGGTCAGAATTTTAATGAGATTTCTCTAGGTTAAACTCAAGTACACTCAAATCTTCAGGCAGAAATAGCATTGACATCATTTCCATGAGTCCATGTTTTACCCCTGAGTATAAAATGGACACATAAGCACCCTAGAATTAATTGTAACTGAATATGATTACTCTTAAATTATTTGAAAAATGAATGACCTCAGAATTTGGGTGATTATAATTCATGTGGACATTTGCTTCAACAAGTAGTCATATTCTAATTCTAAGCAGGTTTACTTTCATCTTAAGAAAAACTTGTATTCTTTCCACCACTCTAAATCAGAATAGAAAAAAGTATCCTTTTGTCGAATATCCACAAAAAGCTCACTCTTCAGTCATTCTGGGATTTTCTTATGTATTACCTTTTCTGTATTTTTTTAAGTAGCAGCACTGTAGTAAATCCATAGAGTTCTTCCATTTCGGAGGTTATTATACAAATACTGCACCCTCTTCCATTCCTCTATGCAAGAAATGTTTAAATATCCCTGGAAGTATTGCCAGGCAAATACAGACATGTGAAAAAAATTCTTCCAATCTGAGTGTTAATAATTAGCTCAGACTTTTTAAAAAAAGTTTCTCTTGTTTACATACAGATTTGAACAGATAACATTAGAATGCAGACAGAACAGAAAGTATTGTTTTTAAATAGACTGCATTGTCATAAACATCACAAAATCCAGAAGAATGCTTCAATTTTCTTTTCAGGTTCTTAATCTTAGTTTTCTGGGAAAATCCATGTGTTTTATTTTTATGAGCAAAAGTAATTTCTAATTATTTTCCTAAACTGTTCCTCTGTGAATATATGTCTAGTAAAATTTGCTCTTTTAACCATTAAAAAAGATCTTATGTGCAATGATGTTGAAATGAAAATAATACTCATGGAAAATTTGCTCATGACATCTAGACTGTTTTAGTTTTCATGCAAACATTTCTGTTCCTTTTTCAAAAAAAAAAAAACACTTAAATATTAGAATAATACTGAAACAGGAACGTGCATAAAAGTCATCTGTAACAGTATATTGCTCCATCTGGAAAAGTTCTCTCATCACACAGCCAAAATTCATTTCCAACTCATATCCAGACATTAAGCCATGACATTTGACCCCCACCCCCTGTGTTTTCCCTGAAGAGTAAGAGTACAAAAACAAGACTAAAAATACAAGCTCATTTTTATTGGATCTATATTCTTCATGTTCTTAGGAGCTTCTGGAAAAGTGAAGTATTGGAACCTAAGTTACTAAGGAGTTTATTGCCTATCAGTGTAATCCAGTCCTGCTCTAGTGAAATCAGCATTTATTGATCACTTAGATGAGACCTAGGACATCTGTATAAATGACCTTCTGATGAGATTGTTAAAAAAGCATCCTCTAAGGCCTTTAAAAGTGGTATTTTATTCATTAGTTTTATATTATAAAGTCTTAATCAGAAGCACTTTTGTGTTCTTCTTGGCCTGAAACACCAAGTGGAAAAAAAGAAAGACCCAAGCCATATCCTTAGGACTTGACCAATTTATTATTTTTTCCTTCTGTCAAAGTAACACTGTTAATACCTTAAAATTATACAGGGCTTCAATCCCTTTTAAAATTGCCTTCACATTTTTTTCTTGATTTTCATCTTGACTGTAATTCTGGAAAGAGATATACAACTACAGAATAATAAAAGAAATTTCCAAAACTTCCCGTCTCAGTCCTGAGTGGCAGAGGGGAATTCCATTACAGAAGGGAAGAGGGGTGGACACAATGAACTGACCAATCCAAACTGAGAGCAAATTTGTGTTGGAGCTTGGACGCAAAAGGAGGCCACGTTTTTATACTCTCCTTGTCTTGTTATGCTACTTTTGCCTTGTTTTTACCTATGCATAATCAGACCAGAGGTGCACCTTTGACATTGTGTTTGGTTTTTTAATACTTGGGTTTTTTAGTCTACAGTAGATAGATATAATCCAAATAATATTTGGTCTGAAGTGATTAAATAATAATGGCCCTAATTATTGTTAGGAATTCAAGGGAGAAGGTAGAACAACAGAAATTCTATCCTCTTCATCACCCTGGTTAAAGATTTTCAGGAGTTTATTAAGGGAAAAATTAGGAGACTGGCATCCAAACCCACTGCATATCCTTGGATATAAGTATATATATGTATATTTAAAAGTATATATATATGAATATATATATATATATGTATATATGTATATAATATGATATGGACTTGCCACTTTTTCTATTTGGGAGTTTGAGCTAAAGCCCAAACTTGAGGACATTATGTGATAAATAGCCCCCATTCTAAAGCATGGTTTTAGATACATCCATTGAATGATGTGTGAAAATAGAGCAAATCTGGGCCAACTGCTATTAATTTCCATCAAAACCATATAAGAAAAATTAGAAACGTGAAAATAATATATTTCAAGTTAAGGAAGACATTATTGATTTAGAAAGTTGAAAGCCAATTGAGGAATACCATAAGGGATAGAACTACTATGAATTTGTCTGTTCATAGCTCTTTTGGAATTTTGTCTTTTCTTCCCATTGGGATATTCAATTGGTTTGTTCACTTTCCTTCATCTTGTTTATATGTTAGAGACATTATTTTCTGTTTGAATTTTTGCTTTAAATTTCAGTAGTTTTACTAAAATATATCTTCATGTTGAACATTCTGAATCAACTTTAGAAGGTTTCATATATATCTTTTCAACGTGTAGGCTTAAGTCATGTTTTATTTCAGGAAGCTTCACTGGATTATACATTTTAGTATTTCTTTTGTTTCATTGCTTTGCTTCTCTTCTTCAGTAATTCTTATTATGCAAACGTTTGATATTTTTTGACTATCACTTTCTATGAATACTTTATGTGTTCCCTTTCATTTCTGTTTAATTTTTTTCTTATTTTCACATTCTTTTTATGAGGGTACTTTTATCCCTTTATATTTGTCTTAATACTATTTTAATCTTCATTTCTGAAAGGTTTTTCTTCTACTTCTACTTTTTTCCTTAGCTCTTTGAGCTCATTTTATGTCCTCTTGTTGTCTAGATATCCCATTTCTGATGTTAATAGTTTTAGATTTATGCTATTATTTTTATTATTTTCTTAATTTCCTTAACTTATTAATTACATGGTATTAGGTAGCAGTTTTCCTCTAATTTATCTCCATCTTTCTCTTACCTGTTTGTACATTTTGTGGGTGTGTTATTCAGATTATTGTTATCTCTTTTTGTTTTTCCTACAATATATTTGTGTGGGATTTTTATTACTTTGACATTGTTCAAATGAGTTTTCTTTTACTTTTAAGAGGATAAGGGATGCATCAGATGTCTTAGTCAGCTCAGGCAGCCATAACAAAATACCACAAATGAGGTGGCTTAGACAATAGAAATTTCTGTCTCACAGTTCTGGAGGCTGGAAGGCCAAGGTCAGTAAGGTTGGGTTCTTGGTAAGGGTCCTCTTCCTGCCTTGTGGAGGGCTGCCTTCTCACTGTATCTTCAGAGGGTACAGAGAGGAAATTCAGTGTCTCATCCTCTTCTTATAAGGGCGCTAATCCCATTATGAGGGCTCCACCCTCATTACCTCATCTAAACCTAATTATTTCCCAAAGGCCCCACCTCTAAATACCATCACACTAAGGGTTAAGGCTTTAACTTACATATTTCAGGCAGACACAATCACTCAGTCCGAAGACGAAGCTTTAGAGCTCCTGTCCTCCCTTCTGTTTAGCACATCAAAATGTTTCTAGTGTGTGTCTCCCTACTTCTGCCTTTCTTGTATTTTCTGAAATCGACTTCTTATGGTTCTTCCACATCCCCACTTCTATCTGAATGATTCCCCTCCCTGCCCTCCCCCACCCATAGTGACTACCTTGAAGAACTTGAGTTTTATTCCAGGAAGTTTCTCCTCAATGTGAAACTTTTTTTTTTTTTTTTTTTTTGCTGAGTAGTTTGGAGACTACCAATGCCCAGAGTACCCTATCATCCCAGATATTCTTGTTTGTGAAGTTTACTCCCAGTTTTAACTGTTTTTCTCAGATTGTTCTGCTAAGTTCTTCACTCTCTGTGGGGGGAATACCCTCATTTGCAGCATGAGAATTTGGAAAAATGCCTGGCTATCTCAGCTGTAAGGACCATCATAAGTTCTGTTGTCTTAATTCTGCTTGCTTCTGTACAAAATCTGTTCCATGTGAGAGTGGGTGGACTTTTCTTCTTCCTATTGTGGGTTTTATGTGGACACTTTGTCATTAAGTTTGTTGAAGATGATGTGTGTTATTCCTTTTGTTATTCTAGTTGCCTTTTCTATTTTGATGCTTCCATAGCTAACTTGCTGAGTCCTTGCTAATAATTTTGGTGACAATTATTTTTAGGCTCTCTCTGGAAGGAGTACCATGACTGATTAGCATCACCTGCCATAGATTTGAAATAGGGGATGGTAGGATGTTAGAGGACTGTAAATATAATATCTAATGAGAATAAATGGGGGGAAGGAGTACATGACAAAGCAGGTTGTATTCAGATCTTTGTACCCTAAACTGAATAATTTGTGCTTATCTTATAGCTAATGCCAGTTTCAGAAGAATAGTTCCCTTTTAAAATCTGCTCCAATATCAAACAGATAATTTTGTGTAACAAACTTGCAGTATCTCCCAAACAACCTGGCTCAGGTCTTTAAAAGTTACATTGTTCTAGGTATATGATGCCACTCTACCACTGTTAAAAGAAATTTGTGGTAAAAGTTTCCTTCTTATTAGTTTCTTTTCTATTTCTCTTTATTAGTTATATTGGGGCATTTTGGAAGAACTCTACTTTCTCTACTTTTAGGTCCTATTTTATGTTCTATTTGCTACTTTTGTGTTTACAAAAATCTAAGGTGCTACATTGTTTCCCCTAGATTCCATTAATATGAATTAAAATGAACAAACACAGAGGACTAAGCGAAGTCAGTTATAGACAATTTTTGGAGCTGTGTGTAAATGTTATTAAGCTGTGGTCTGGATGGGACAAAACAACTTAATTTTTCAGGTTCAGGATTCTTCCTAATCTCTAATGGCACAATGCTATTCTAGCAGCCTACCCTTATATCTGTTCTGCTTTATTCTGATTTGTTTTTGTTTTTATTGTTGTGGTTTACTCACACCCTCCCTATAATCATAAATAGATGGTTTGACAAACCTTGATTTTCTTCTTTCTATTCAACCTTAAATCCATTCAATTACATGCATTTAGGTACTAATCAAATTAGGTCTTTTGGAATCATTTAGTGTAAAATGATCCTCAGGTTCTAAAACATTTAGCCAATTACTATTTCTCACAGTCCCAAATTTAAACTTCAGCATATTAAACTTGTTAAGGTGAAGGACTTTTTATAAGTCTATAGGAAAATATATACTTTTACAGTGAATTTTAACAAGCAATTATCAGTGTGAGTAATAGTCTTTGGAACCTTCTAGCAAGGAAGTACTGAAATTATACTGAAGCATTATCATTTCTTGGAACAGTGCTGGCCTCATGAAGGTGACCTGATTTCATGACAAATAGAATGCACCCAAACAGCTTCTTCCATCTGCTTTTTGATTCCTCGACTTGTTTATCCACAAGGAAAAGTGTTTTTTTTATTGTATAAGTAAAGATTAAACTGAATATGAATACACTCTGCAAAAAATGTTAGCCTGCTGAAACTCTGTAGTAAGGTGTAAATGTCTTCCCTGGTCACAGATTATCATAGACATTTAACACAATAAATTGCACAAGCAGATTTATAGAAGATCAGAGGTAACTGAGAATGAGAAATGATGGAGGAGAGTTACCTTCCTTTTGAACTGAATCCCTCATCTCAGACTCTGAAGTCTTCGATGCTGTATTTCTTTGTTTAATTCTGTGAGCAATTACTGTATTCATGCCTGCTATATGAACCAAATAATTACTGGTTTTGCATAATCTCCTTTGGGTTTTTGTCACTTGTAACTAAAAGATCCCTGACATACATCAATCAAGAAGATGAACTGGAATTATAAACTAATTCAAAAGATTCTGCCACCTTTCTCAATAAGGATTCTTTGTCTGAGTTGCAGAACACAGGAAGTGATTGCAGTGACTATACTCTCAATTTATTCCAAAGATGATACCTAATTAATATCATTCTAAATGAATAGGAGAGAAGTTAATTCATTGCATCAATGAATGCCTAGGGCTTTAAGGTTTAATTCTCTCAACAAATGTCAATTTCAGTTGAGAAATGCTGCGTTATCCCTTAGTAGTTGATCTTTTTTAACAGTACAAATCTGTCAGTTTACATTTTTTTCCATGAGTCAGCCCCACATGGTGTGTAATCTCAGAAACTTGATTCCTTGACGTCAAATCAGGCCACGCAACTTAGTAACTGGGTGACCTTGTACAAGTTAACTTCTCTCTGGCTGAGTTTCCTCAATATGTGAAATATGGGTAGTAACTTATCCCATAGGGTTGTTGTGAGGATGAAATGAGTATGTGATTAGAAGAGTTCTTGGCCCATGGTAAGAAAGGAAGTTGCTGCTATTGATGTTTTTAGCAGACTTATTATTATTAAATATATCCTGTTTTATTTCTTAACAGATAATTTTGGTTAATGAAAACCATTTATCTTTATATTAAATACTGCTTTTAATAAAGAAACAAACTCAGTCTTTTAGGTTTAGTGCTCACTAATACATAATGTATACGAATTCTTCACTTTCATATAATTTAAAAATCACTAAAGTCCCAGTTAAGTTTCAAGCACCCAGTTAGATAGAATTGAAATATCATAAAGATTTTTACTTTAGCCTGTGATTCAATTTATAAAAATGAGTATTCCAGGTTTGTCTGGACTGTATAATCATTCATCAGAGCAAAGGAAGAAGAATCACAGTATTTTGGACTGGACTATAGGAACTTCGGGTTTTTATTTCATAGAATACTCACGAACCCCAAATTTACTAGGACCTAGCATAAGAAATAGTCATTAACTTCTACAGAGTGGAGGGAACTCTGTCTATTTCCAATTTGTGTTTAGCTTTTGGACCCTAAAAAGAAATCAGAATTCATTTGCAAGCATCATAGAACAATATTTAAATTGATAGACTAAAAAATAGACTTTAAGCTTTGACCCTGTATTCCCCTCCCAATGATTATACTAAGTGAACAATTCAGATAGTATTATTTTTCACAACATGCTTTATAATACAAAAATAGAAATAATGTAAGGGCTTAATAAAGAAACAGTTTTAGAAATATTATCAGGAGAAAGTAGCAATAAGGGTAAATATTGAATAAAAGAATAAATACACATCACCTAAAGCAATTTTCTTCTATGTTGTAGATCCAAAATCAAATTGAGGTTGCAATTTTATTAGTTTTCAAAATCAAACTGAACTAGCAATTCTCATGTGAACTTTGTGGGATGTTGTATGTATGGTCCTGACTTATTGAAATGTCTGAATTGTAGCTCAGTTACTCTCTAGAGGAGAAAATATTTACCTAAGGAAATCCCCTCTATATATTATCCAGCAGGCCCAATGCTGAGACACCTGAGGATACAGCATAAATGACACTTTGGGATATCTCTTATACTTCTTAATCCACCAAACAAAGCTTGGTGTTACATTCCATTACGGGTGAATACCATAGATCCTTGACACACTCCCTGTAACAGTCAGAGGAGCACAGGCTTGGGAGGAATTTTTAGAGTTAACCTAATTTATCCTCTAACTAATAAGATATTCCTTGAATCCCTCCAGAGAGACCACTTAAATCTGATTCTTCAAATGTGTCTTGTTTGATTATTTCAGAATCACTTTTCCTAATTTGTTTTAATAACTCACAACCCAGTGAGTAAGTTTATCATTTATTTCTGACGTAGCTCTGGCCAATGTAAAAGACATTCTTGTTCTATTAATAACTTCAGTATTGCATTTGTATTACATTCATTAGAAGAACATTAGGGTGCTTAAATATCCTGCTCCAGCAACTCTTGCCGCATAATCAAGTAACCAAAAATTCGCAACTGAAGACAGCCATTTTTATCAGGCTGGCAGATTTCTGAGGCAACAAGAATCAAACACAGCACCAAGGCTTGCTTCCAAAACGCCTGGGAGCTCCATTTCCAAGACTTGAAGGTGGGGGTTAATTGGCAGCTAGAGCATGGGATCCTCTGAAGGCTCGTTCATCCACATGTCTGGCACCCGTGTTAGGATGACTCGAAGGCTAGTAATGCTGACTAGAGCACCTAGACAAGATCTCCTTGTGACTTCCCCACAGGATGTTGGCCTGAGGATAGGCCATGGGGGCCAAGGTTCCAAGATAAGTGTTCCAGCAGGCAAGGGAACTTGCTGCTGGTTCCTTTTATGACCTAGTCTCAGAAACACTGTGTCATTTCCACCTTACCCAAAGTAGTTACAAGCCTGCGCACATTCAAGAAGATAGGGCTAAACTCCCCATCTTGATGGAGCCAAGTCAAGGTAACATTGTAAAGAAACATATGAGATGGAAATTATTGCTGTGAGCTTTTTGGAAAATACAACCTACCACATACCTTAGGACTATGAAATAAACTGAATGAGATACACAAGTGTCCAAACTTACATACTTCTTTATTTCAACTTGTATTTGTACATAAAGTGCTATAGTAATTTATAACAAAATACGGTTTTCTAAAATGTATTAATATTTCACTCCCCTTACAGTTCTGCAAAATCCCCCAAAAGGGGGTGAGGTAAAGAAAAATTTTATGCAGTCCAAATGTATGAAATGCAGACGTTTACTTCACCTACATTTAAATTACTCTGCAATTTTTTAAATTATGGGTAAAATTAACATATTCATATAGCAGTATCCAATTAGCAAAGACTTTCTTCTTTCTGATTGATGACAGAGGTAAATATTATCATTACTGTTTTATGGATACTGAAACTGAGGCTCAGAGATGCTGTGTGAGCTCTTACATGGTGGAACCTGCACACTTGGTTCATTTCCCTGCCACTCATATCTCAGTTTCAGAAAAGCATTCTCTATGTTGAATTTCATATACTAAATTTTCCTCCTCTCAGTTTACTGGGCATATATTGGCCATTTATATTTTCTGATATTCTGTAGTTGTGTTATACTTTAAAACAGAATATGTTGACAGAAATCTATATCTGATAATGTGATCATATCAACCAAAATCTCAGAAAGAGACCCGATTGAAATAAAGAGGCTTTTATTTGAGGTTTGTTAAGACTGCAGCCCAGGGGAGACAGATTCAAGAAGCACTTGAATTGTGTTCCACTGAACTACACAATGGAGGAAGCTTATAAAGGCAAAAACGGCAAGGCCACAGTTAGTTACAGAAGTTGTTTGTCAAGAATTATAATTGGAGCTGGCAAGAAGTAAGGGTGCTTATTAAGCAAGGATTGGTTGGGCTCTGAAATGGTTGCGAAGTTACAAGGCAGGACCTTGAGATCATAAGGTTGCAGCTGGCGGATGTTGTTCTAAACGCTCTTCGTGATGTCCTTGGTTTTGATACAGTTCAGAGAAAATGCAAGTTCTCAGTGGTGCAGGGATGTGTCTGAGACCAGATCCTCAACGGCTGCATTTTTTTATGCCTGAACTATGATTCCTCCATTATACTTTCAAGTTTTCATCAATCATTAGTGTAAAAAATAGAAAAATACCACTTATTACCTGCAGTGTGTCAAGCAGTCCTCAAAATGTTTTCAGATACATTATCTCAGTTGGACCTTAAAATTATGCCAGAACATATGGATTAGTATGTTTTTTTACATATGAGGAAATTGAAGCTCAGTTTCAGGGATTTGGAGTTTGAAAACAGGAACTTCTGACTCAGTAGCTCAGCCTTGATCTTCTAGTTCAACATGTTCCGTTGAGTTCAAATTGTGTAAAAGTTACACTAGAAGTGGAATTCAAAAGAATTTTCACCTAAAGAATTTGGAATGTTAAAATTAAACTATATACTTCCTGAATAATTTTTAGTCATCTTTATAGAAGAAAAAAAAACAGAAAGATTCAAGAGAGGCTAATCACTAATCAGATTTTAATTTTTGGATAAATTTTAAAAATCTCTTTGGATATTGTTTTTTTCTTCTGTAAGCAGAAAGGGTGTCTTACAACTTACCACCTTGTAAAATCTTGCTAAGGCTTTTGTTTCTGCAGCTGAAGTCACAGACAGCATTACTCTGAAGATAGCTCTTATTCTGAACATTTGTTAGAATATTGTCTTATTGTCTTCATTTTTTTTTTTGCTTTTGAATACTATGCCCCAAATACCTTACCTAGGTCATATAGTAAAGGTCTGGGGAATGAAAATGAAAATGCAAGTGATGTGTCTGTGAGGGCTGTTCTAAAAGCCACAACTCTAGGAAATATTCAAAATATGAAATGATCCTGCTGTGTTGAGGCCAGGTAGTTGGCATTTGCCTTATTGAGTCACTTTGAGACTCATCCCCTTCTTAGAAGTACTTCACTGTGACTATGAAGACTGTTCAGGCTTCTCTGTGGATGCCACAGATTGGTCTGGCATTTTCTATAACACAGGCCTCTCTGTGCCCTGAGCTGTGCATTGACTGGTTTGGTAAAGTGCTTGCAAAAATTATTTAGAGTTGTTCAAAAGTGAAAACCAAAGTACTCTTAAGAGCAAAGATCTGGATTAAAGCATTAGGTTAAAACAATATCTGTGTATTCTATATTCAGCTCTGTTTCAACATATTGTGGTATAGCTCTCAGGTTGATGAAATTTATGTACTCTATTATTTTTTTCACATAGAAAAATATAGCAATGGATAAATTGTAGATTAATGCAAATTCCCAAAGGGGGGAAAAATAGAGAATTTTTCCTAAGGTGAATGCTTCTCTTAAAAAAATGTAATAGGAAATTTTTCCTGGGTGTAAAATACTTAATCGTTGATCAGATAATATAGTCTGGAACATTTTCGGCACCTGTTGCTTTGTTAAATTTTCCAACAAGTTTTAGTCTTTAAACTTGCTATTGGTAATCAGAGGGGCTATATTCTTTCAAAAGAAACAGTGCTATGGATAAGAATATTTTTCCTTTTACTATGTTTTGTAAATTTACTACTTGACGTACTAAATTTACTAAAATGATTCACACACATTTTCTTATTTTAGTCTCAGCAACCCAGGCAGGGAAGTTATTAGCTATTTTACATAAGGAAAAGCAATATCTATGGCTGTACAAAATGACACTGTAATGCCTACCAAGCATACTTTTTCCTCTAGGTTCATTGTTTTTTTCCATGCTGACGCCATGGTAGCCATCTGAGCCTCAGAAAGAATTGCGACGCGGAGCACATGGGAAGTACAGATAACCAAAGAAAAAATTAATCCTTGATATATATATATTTTGACATACCCAGTTAGTGGTGCAGCCAGTTCAGTCATACGTGAAATAATATTATTTTGGGAAGTATTTTGGAAGCAAAAACCTTTGAGCTAATGGTGACCACCTGCATTCAGATTCTCAGGTTCTTGTTAAAATGCAGACTCGCGGGCCCCATCTGAGACTGGCCAAATCAGAATCTCTGTGGGTAGGGCCTTAGAGTTTGATTCTTAAACTCTTCAGGGCATTTTTATGTACTTTAAAGTCTGAGAAACACTGCTCTTCATGGTAAAAAGAGAATGAGTCTCTCAGAATCACAGTGAAATTACAAATATCCTTTATCTTTCTTTCTCTTCCTGCTGGGAATTGGTGGAATAGCCAAAAAGCTAGAAGCAACAAGAAACAATGTATACAAACCTAAAAGTGATTGTCCCTTGCTGTGAAGTTGAATTTAATCCTGGATTCATGGTCCTTTTTTAATCCGCCACCATGAGCTATGTTTTCAACATCGTTCAAGTGATTTTATTCCCACTTTGATGGCCGATCTTCTCTTTTTTTCCATCTTGGTACCAATAATAAGAGAAGTTAATTCCAGAAATTTGAATAGACTTCCCTTAGGTAATTTCCATATACATTCTTAATTATAGAATTAGTAAGTAGAACCAGGAATGAAATATCATAGATTTAAATGCATAGGAAGACGTTTACTCATATATGAGACCTGTATTAAATACAGTTTAGGTGAAAGTCTGTTGAGCCATGCTAAGAAGGGACGTGATATGGTAATGACATGTGAGGTAAGAGCTTTTTTATGTAAGACCCCCCAGTAAATGAAAATTTCTTGGAACTTCTACAAATAGAAACACAGGTAGCTCATTTTAAAGATCATGGGGTTCTTTATAAATCCTAATGAAGAAAAATCTAAGCTGGTTAAGTTCTGGGGAGTGATTGTGAATCCTTAAAGGTAAATATGAATTAGGTTTTCAGCCTGTGGTAGTTGTACCATCTTACGTGCGTTCACAACCCACAACCCTAATAGTGAGTCCTGAGCCAATCCTGATAGAGGTTGGAGCCTTCTGTGAGTCAGGCCTAACTTCTGATGGGGCTTCATATTCACTTCCCCACTCAGATCTGGTCCCCGCTAATTAATATGTTATTTATTCTCTTGGGCTTTGCTTATTTGCAACAGCAAAGAAAAAATAATAAGAAAAGAAATAATAGAGACTAGCACATAAGTCTCACTTGTGAGATGACACACACATATAAAAATTTAATGAAAACTCTTTAATAATTATCCAATTAAAAGTTGAAACAGGGCTTCCCTGGTGGCGCAGTGGTTGAGAGTCTGCCTGCCAATGCAGGGGACACGGGTTCGAGCCCTGGTCTGGGAGGATCCCACATGCCGCGGAGCAACTGGGCCCGTGAGCCACAACTACTGAGCCTGTGCGTCTGGAGCCTGTGCTCCTCAACAAGAGAGGCCGCGATGGTGAGAGGCCCGTGCACCGCGATGAAGAGTGGCCCCCGCTCACCGCCACTAGAGAAAGCCCTCGCACAGAAACGAAGACCCAACACAGCCAAAAATAAATAATAAATAAATAAATAAATTAAAAAAAAAAAAAAGTTGAAACAATGTGCTTTAGCAATTGAAAAATAGGAACATTAACTGTGGGCTAGAAGTAATAAGAAGGCTTCACAGAGGATACAGTTGGATCTGGACCTCTAGTAAAATGGGAGAAATTTCAAATAGCAGTGAAAAATAGGCAGAACATTCCAGAGTTAGGAAGCCTTTCTAATCTAACTAGAGACAAAATCCAACTATAGAATACTCCTTATTTCATAATACTCTCAACACATGTTTGGGATGGGATCTGACCAGGATAGAGTATAGTAAAAGTAATACTATTCTGCTTGTAACATGGTCACAGTTTCTCTTTCAGGAGTTTCTTAATATTTTTGAAAGTAATATTACCTTTATGAAGCAAACAAGCAAAGACCAAAATAAATATATCAGTCAGCAGGCACCAAATCCAAGTGGATAAGTTAATGAAGCCCCATCAGAAGCTAGGGCTGACACACTGATGGCTCTTGCCTCTGTCAGGATTGGCTCAGGACCTACTCTGGGACCCATCGTAAAGGTTGTGGATTGTGAATGGGCATCGGATGGGACCACTACCCGAGACTGAAGAAACCACATTCACATTATTCTTCAAGGACACATAATCACTCCCTAGAGCTCAACCAGCTTAGACATTTCTTCATTACAATGTATCGAGAATCTCAGTGATCTATGAAAATGAACTCCCCATGTTTCTACTTGCAGAAGTTCTGGGAAAATGTTATTGAGGAGTCTTACATTTAGATGCTTACATTAAAATGCTCTTACCTCACATTTCATTACCGTAATATATCCCTTCTCAGTATGGCTCTTAGTCGTTCCCGGAAGTACAAACTTAATATCTTAAACACGAATCATTTAAAAAAATGTTTCACACACTTGAGTGCATTCAGGTTAGAGCATTAAAGAGCTAGACTGTTGCTACTAGGACTTGGTAGTCTCTGATGTGGGTTCAAGGGCCATTTCAGGATACCAGAAAAGGCAAAAGAGAATAACAAACCACTTTTGTACTTTGTAGTTTCTCACTATACTTCTCTTTGTAAACAATGTTGCTATTTCCAATATGGTGATACTTCTCCCCCTTTTCCCCTCACCACAGGCAAATGGTTAAAAGCTGGATGTTTTATTTCTAACATCCAGAATGATGAATTGTTGATTGTACTGGCAGTCGTAAGCCTGAAAGGAAGGGTTTGAAATACTGAGTATTTGTACCAGTAGCTTATTTCTGTTTATATATTGTTTCCTTAGTGGCTAAAAAAGGTGAGTACTTGAAGTGAGATAAATAGATGAGGGTGGTGAACCAACCTTTACCTTGGATATTAGTATTTGGATAAGTTTATGTTGCCAAATAAGTGAAAACTGTGAGGTTGACAAAAATTAGCTACATATTCATATTTTAATATATTAATATTAAACAAATTATTTCTTTCAGAAGAATTTATTCATCATGTTCAGACATGCTTTTCCAATTACTTAATTGCTTTAATTTCATTACAAATAGGTTCTGATGAAGCACACGTTTAATATTTTTAAAAACACTATTAGACATCTCATAAATTAAAAACAGCATCTGCAGGGATGGGGCAATTTAATTGGCAGCATGAGATTTTTTTAAATCTTAAAAAAAAATTATTTTGAAAAGTATGAAGACTATTAACATCACATGAATTACCAGGAATAGATCTTGAGTCCTGGACTGTATCTCCTTTCTAATTCTCATATTGTAAGATAACTTCTTTAGTCAGACAAACTCTTAGAATAAAAATTAATGTTATCAAAAGTAAACTTGTATTTATATGGAATGAGAAAATTAATTGGTCTTACTGATTTAATATAACAGTCATAACTATCACAAATCATAACTCAAAATTTTAGTGAGGTCCAAGCGAGTATAGCTAATTTCAGTGAACCCATCAGTGTTCACTTAGTTAAAATAAACACCAAGCACATAAGCCTCCATGGTATCATAGTGAAGTTTTTCTATTATAACCTTACCAATTCCTTATGAACTCAACTTTACATCAAATTCCATTAAATATACATGACTCACTAGTAGTATGAAACTATTCTAATCTCTAGTCTCCATCCCTTAACGCCTCACCCCAACCACATATGTAGTACAGAAAGGATTCCAATGCTTTAAGCCCGGACATGCTATCCAAGTCCTTTAAACTAACGATAAATTATAATATGATGTTTAGTTTTGAATATATATCTCGGGATATGTTGTTTACTCCTAGGGTGGCCCTTGGGAGCCTGGAGAAAATGGTAACCCATGGTGAGTGAAAGGCAACTGCCTGAATTGCCATTGTAGGTGGTGGGGAAGGATTCAAGAGCCCCTGGAAGTGGGTATTCTGAATCAGATATATTATGTGAGGCCAAGAGACCCATCAGAAGATTATGTTCCACAGGAGGGCCCAGAGGCCAAACCATTTACCAAAGATATTGGGGATGCACTGGCGAGAGGAGCACCGACATCATCAGAAATGGTCAGTGATGATTCTTCTCTGCAGGTCAGACAGAATTAACTCCACAGGGAAAAATTTACGAATTCAACTATGTCAAAATTAAGAACCGTCGCTAATCAAAAAGCATCATATATATACAGAAAAAATAAAAGTCATGGAGATATAGTTTTTGGGACATATATACCCACAAATGACTTGTTTTTATATTAATTCTGGTGAAGATAGCTGCCACTAAGAAAAAAAAACAACCCCACAACATCTCCATAGTACAACACAACTAAATTTTTCATTCATGTAAAATCCAATTCATGGTCAAGGCAGGGGTAGGGGAAGCTGTGTTCTCTGCAATCATTTAGGGACACAAACTGATGCAGAGTCTCTGGCATCTTCCACACTTGGCTTTCGAGGTCACCCAGGTCATCAACGTCCACCAGTAGGTGGGGAGAGGAGAGAGCATGGAGGCCAGATGTGGAAATGGTGTACATCACTTCAGCCCACGTTCGGGTGGACAGAACTCATTCCAGGTACAACCTACTGAAAGGCAGACTGAGAAATGTGGTCTAATACTGTGCCCAGGAGAGAATGGGTATTATTTTGTGATCAGCTGGCCAATCTCTTCCTTAGCCCACCTTTTTGTTATCTAATTTATCTTCTTCCCAGATATAAAACACACTTACCTTCTCCAGAAGGATTATCTTCCAAATTCCCATCTAGTTGGTGCATCCCAATTGAGGGCCCACATCTCATAATAAATGTGAGGTTCTCTCTCTCTCAAGACCTGGAGGTGCCTCTTTGTGGTCCTGTACTCTATAAATTACGAGGAAAATGACTCGCCACCTCTCATGTCAATATTTGAAGTTGATCAGTATCTGAGATATCATGTTAATATCTGAAGGGGAAGAAGCCTTTCTTGAAGGCCACACAGCTTACACAACATGTGTCCAGCCCATGCTAATTTGGAGCACAGTAGTGGGTGTAAAGATTTTTTAAGGCTCCAACAATCATAAGCTTTTTTTAGTTCATGTGTCTGGTTTCACTGCCAATAAAACTGCCTCAAATACTTATTTGGCTTTTGATCTATTTCCACACAGTTCCATGAGCCAATATGTATTAAAGTTCATCCTTGTGTAGATTTTTCAAATCTCATTTATTTATTTCTTTCCTCTCTGCCGTGCTTTTCTTTTTCACATGCTACTATAAGCCATGATAACTAATAGGTGGAAAGGTTATAGCCTCAATTATAGTTTTGCCACAGACCTGAGTCTTAATGGATTTTTGTCACTCATAACATTGCTCAGTCTTACTGATTACTGTCTGGAGCCTAAGAGAAGACAGCTTTTCTAACTCTCAAGGCCTCGCCTTTTATCAGTGGGTACTGGCTCAGTTGTAAATGAATATTTTTCATTATTGGAAAACCTTCAAGATTGCCATCTGTCATATCTTTAAAAACACAGAGAATGAAATAAAACAGTCTTAAATACACTTGATTAATAAAGCCTTTTTTCTTTATGGACTCAAGCTTAGTTGATCTTCTGGCATTGCTAAGAATAGATGAAGTGCCCTTAGGTCAATCTGCAATGGCTTCAATGTGAAGTGCACATCATAAAGTCACTAAGAGCCAAGGTGGATTGTATCTTGTGCTTTCCTGGACCAGGTTCTTCCTCCTCTGTTATCCAACAATTTTGAAATCATATCTCTTTCAGATGACAATCCTATCATAATCTCAACTGAGAATGCAACTAGAAAGCATCTCATTATTCAGACAACCCACTCATTCATTAATGACAGCCTACGAAAAGTATAACAAAAGAGTTCTTTGTATAATTGAAATTCTGGAGAGTTTTAAAAATATGGCATATGCCTAAGAAGAGTGTAGGTATGTTACCTATCACAGGGCGTTCATTCTGTAAAGTCATTTACAGAAGCAATTCCTATTTCTGTCATTTCCATTTTGTGACCATGATCTTAGTTCCACTAAATATGTTTTTTGTTTTATGAACAGGTGCTAACTTAAAATAAATTACAATTCACTTGCTATGGAGAAATTTCAGGAAAATTTAAATAGCCCTTGAGAGAAAACATAATGGAATTTACCAAACTAGAATTGAGATCCCATTGTTTGCTTTCCATTCAGTTGAAATAAATTTGCATTTTTCTTAATTCAGTCTGTCACATATTAACATTTTAAATAGGATACGACCTTTAACTTGACCCTTCATTTCTTTTCATATTCAGATATGACATGTCATTCCCCAAAATAAAATTTCAAAATTAGCTTCACTTCCTGTATACATAACAAATACTTTGAAAAACATTCTGGATTTACTCTTATGCAAACATTGTGAAAGAGACACTTAGTCACTATTTAATAAATAAAGATTACTAGTGAGAAGGTGGAATCATTAAGAACCATCCTAGATGTCTCCTTACCACATGTAATCTTTTTTTTTTTATTTATTCACCCCGTAATTTGGAGCCTATATAATAATGTGTAATGTACCTTTTTATTGTTCTGAACATTTAGAAACAAATTTATGGGATACTTAAATTGTGGAGTGGAGCAAAATCTTCTTACTCCAATTGAGCAGAACAAATGACTTTTTAAAATACTCCACTGGCTATAATTAACTGTTAAAAAATTCCCAGTTAACAGGTTTCTTTAGTAATTTAACTGCTGTTTAAATTCATTTTATTTTATGCAAGGACATTTAAAAACCATTGGCCAAAATTAATGGACAGTAACAATCCTGTTAACTTTTGAGAAATTATAGTCACTCCTAAATAAGTTTGCATTGACAGAGCCATTCTGTGAATTGTTTGAGGAACAGTTAATATGTTTTCTAGCTGTTATATTTGTATTTGCATCTTCTTTCTATAATTTTTATGCCACACATGACTTCTATTGACTTCCAAATTAGATCCTGATTTCCGGATGTAAATGAGAGAAGTGAGCATTCCAGTTTTAGCTGGAGGTCACTTTGAAGCAGGCAACTCTAGAGATGTCATGAAAAACAAGAACAGAACAGAAGGCACCCTATACTTTCTCAGTATCTATTTATCTGCTGTGCATTCTTCGTCTTCGCCTCCTCATTATCATCCTCATGATTAATATACTTATTTATTGACATATATCTTCTATTGATCCCCTCCTGTTTCTTCTCATTTGAAATCTTTGAGATACCCACTTGAGTATTTTGTAGACGAGGCAAATGAACCTTAAAGAAGGAAGGTAACTTGTCCAAGATCCTAAATTTAGTAAGAGGCAGAGCAGGCTTTCTATCCAATGGTAACTCTTTGTTTCCTAACTTATATTAGGAAAATAAAGAGATCGTTCTAAGAGACAACTAAAAAATAAACAAAAAGCACAATTAAAACATTAAAAAAGAAAGCTATCAATCTCAATCTCTTACCTCAAATCAAAAATTCAGTCGGGGGAAAGTGCTGTACTTCACAGAGAGGTAAGTTCTTTTTCCCTTTGACTCTGTGGGGCCTTTTGTTTGTAACCCAGCTTCACAGGTTAAAAAAAAAAATCTACAATAAGATGAATGTAGTGGTTTTTGCATAATTTTAGGACAAGCAGACTCACTTCCAATAGGACAGGTGCCTACCAGGTGCATATCCAGTAGATATTTTAGACATTGAACTGACAGCACTGAAATGAAATAGGAAGAAATAATTCTAGTTTGTGTACGTACTACGTGGCATTTGTCACCAAACCTGCTTGGGCCCTTTTTTTCCCCCTCACTTGTAAAATTAGATCCGATGATTTTTACCGAACTCAGGTCCAGCTGTGCGCTGCTCAAAAAAATCAGACAGAGAGAGACAAATGTTGGTAGAAAAAAGAAAGTTGCTTTTAATCAGAATGCTGGCAATCTGGGGAGATGGTACACTCAGTGTCCCCCAAAAGCCACCTCCGAAGATTCTGCTCAGCCATGAAAGTTTTTAAAGGGAAAAAGGGAAGTAATCTCAGTTAAGCATTGAGATGGGGGTCGGAGTCGTCGCCGTCCCCCACTGTGCGCCGGCTTGTGTGCAGCCTTGTCGACTTCTCGTGATTTTTCTTTAGATGCTCTCTTGTTCACACAGTTTGTTCGCAAAACTACTGAAAGGGAAGCTAGAGAAGAGATCTGGTCATCTGTTAATTACTCATTCTTCATTTCTACTTCCTTCATCTACGGAAAGAACCAACAGTTAGGCAATGTGTTGTGTTATCAAAAGATCTGAAAGGTGTGCTAGGGCCAGAGATGAGTAGCGTATGGGGATGCCTGGTTTAAGGTTAGTGTCAAGACAAAAGGGGCCTACTGCGAAGAGCTCTTTCCTCCCCAAAACTGCTTACATGATTGATATAGTTCAACTAGCTTCTGCAGTTTTTATGCAAATTTGAAAAGGATAAAATACATTAAATTACCTTTATAAAGTATAAAGCACTGTAGAGATATTAGGCATTACTTAGTACTGTCTAATACTGAAACATGATATTGTACTGATACGTGGAATAATTAGCAATTTTGGTATCAGGAAACCTAAGTTTTATCAGTAGCTAATTTGTGCTTTGTACAATCGACTAAATTTTCTACTCTAGTTTTCTTTTTCTGTTGAATAAGCTATAACAATTTGAGTCTAGGTAGGCCTAGGAAATTGACTTAAAAATAAAGTCCTTAATGTGGTACATTTTTCTAAAGTTCCCAATATCCTTTTAACTTTACTCTTGGTAAATCTTTCCCCAAAGCCTGTAGTTCTTATGCCATTCCCTAGAGAGAATTTGGTTAAAAAAATAGAAAAAAGAGCGGAGTTCCATAACCCTTAAATATGCAAAGATAGAGTTAATTAGGAATGTTCAGGAGTTTTATAACTAAAGGAAGGAAACTTATTGAGAACAACATTTCCCCGCCCCCCCCGCCACAGGCCTTAAAGTGAAAGAGTTAAAACAATCAGGCTTCTGTGAGATTGCTGCTAATATGGTGGGACTTTCAACATTTATTTCCAACAGGAAGTTCTAGTGTTGATTAAATATAATCAGGGATCTGATGGTTTCTGAGATTATAGATACCTTTTCGAAGAAAAAATAATTAGACCATTCTCTATGCAGTAAAATAAAAAAAAAAAGTTTTCAAATAACTATCAAAAGAAATGTGTTCAGTACTACCAGTTCTTTCAGCTCAATAACCATTATTTAGGTCTTTTCTTTTCCCTTTTCTATGGATTCATGTAGGGCTTATTATTAAAAAACTAAGTTTGCTACGTAGTTGCTTTTATCTGAATTGCATATTTTTTCCCAGTAAAATAGGGCAAAAAGCTGTGCATTCATGTTACATCCCATATATTTCTTTTAATATCTGTGTCTACATCAACATTCCCAAGCCTCTTCATAAGTTTGGCATTCAGAGACTGGGTATCAAGAAAAAAGGATATGGGCCAAAGACATAAATACAGGATGCTTTGCAATTGGTGTTTTTGTCAACTGAAAAAAAATTCACAATCTAAAAGCTGAGAATTATATTTTATTCAATGGGCTTTCTGAGGACTTAAGCCTGGGAGACAGCCTCTCAGCACTAAGGGACTGCTCTGAAGAGGTGAGGGAGGAACCAGGATATAGGAGTTTTGTAACAAAGACCAAGTAGTCAGAACATCAAAAGATTACTGTTAATGTATGAAAACAAGATATCTCAAGTTAATGAATTTAGCTCTTCTCTAGGTATGGGAAGATGCAAGAGTCTGGGTTCACTGAAATCATTCCTTTGATACGCACCTTAGCTATCTAGGGCCAGGATCCTGCTTTCTCCATCCTGAGTCCCCTCAGGGCTCACCGTTGGGTTGGCTGTAGTGGCTTGATGGCTGCAACATCCTTTGTCTACTGATATGGCAGGCAGCATTTTTCTTTCACGGTGTGAAGTTAGAATGGGAGATTTTGAAAGTCTCTCTGGACCTTCAGCCTGGCCAGCACCCACCCTGGGGTTAAGTGCATAGTCCTTTGTCTCAACTATTTCAAAAAACCATAAATACTAAAGGGACAGATTCCAGATTGATCCTTTGTTCTCCTAACACCAGAGACCAGGTCCAGAGCCATGTAATTATTAAATGTGTGATATTGAACAAATCAGGAAATCCTTCTTCAATTTAGTTTCACAGCTCTTGGATCTGAAGTGCATTTGGAGTAGTAAATCCATGTGAATTCTGGCTTACACGCTGCCTGTTTTTAGAAATAATCTGACTTTTTGAGGTAAGGTATGTCCTCAGATAAACTGAGTTATTCACACCCCACAGACCTCTAAACAAATCTGTGTGCCTACAGCCAACCTCTGGGTGGCAAGGTAGGTTTCTTTCATCCTAGTTTTCACTTCTTGTGGGGGAGGGGGTCAGGTGGCTCAAATTTCTTGCGCTTTTGGATTCATCTATTTCATCACAGTACAATACAGTAAATCCCCTACATATTAACCTTCAAGTTGAGAGCTTTCAAAGATGCGAACGTTCGTTCAAGTGTCCCGTCACTTGTTAGTTCACGTGTCTGGCGTACATTGTCACGTGCGTACATCCTCTACAAGTGGTTGTGCTTTTGTGTACTTTACTGTGCAGTACTCTTGCTGTGCAACATGAGGAGCTTACTAATGAAGACCTGATGGTATTGGAGGCCCAGAGAAAGGATGAAGAGAGACAAGAGGAAGAAGAAGTAACTGAAGAACCGATGAGATTCACGACACAGGAAATAGCAAGAGGATTTTCTTTATTTGAGGAGGCACTGTTAGTCTTTAGGCACAGGACCCGAACATAGAACAGTACACGAAGGTTGCAGCAGCCATTCAGAATGCAGTCCAGTGCTGCTGTATCATTTATGACGAGAAAAAAAGAGCTGCTACCCATACATCACTGGATCGTTTTTTTCAAGAGGGTAGATAGAATTGAATCCAGAAAGGAACCAGAACCTGTGCCATCAACGTCAGGTGTGAGTGAAATTGCAGCTTGCCCTCCGTCTCCTATTGCTGACAGTCCTTCAACTCTACCATCTCCCACCTCCTCTCCCTCCTCCAGTCAGTAACTCTTCTTGCCTGTTCACTCGATGCCAGCCCCTGTATGCCAGCTGTTGTACCGTACTACTGTACTTTTCAAGGTACTGTACTGTAAGATTAAAAATGTTTTCTTTATTTTTTGTTTGTTTGTTTTTTATGTGTTATTTGTGTGAAAAGTATTATAAACCTATTACAGTACGATACTATATAGCCGATCGTGTTAGTTGGGTACCTAGGCTAACTTTGTTGAATTTACAAACAAATTGGACTTAACGAACACGCTCTCAGAAAGGAACTCATTTGTATGTAGGGGACTTACTGTACATAAGTTGGTGTCACTTGGAATAATGCATTGTTTGAAGACAGAATAACAGTGGTGCTCAGCTTACTTATTTAGAGAAGCAAGGCATGGAGCTCAAGAGTGCTCATCTCACTAGGAGGAGTAGGAAATATTTTTAAAAATCCTATGAAAGTAATAGTTATTGGTGTGATAGCCTTCATATAATTTACCCTTGTATGTACATCTGGGATTAGAATTAGCATCAACAATGAGAATGTAGGTATTTTTGGTCAACAAGATAGAATGTGAGCGTACTCATACTAACCAAGTTAGGTGATATCTAGCAATCCACAGATTAGACCATATAGACTGTATCCATCTTATCCAGAAAAATCAAGACTTTCACTTAGTGTTCCCTGGAAACCCCAAGGTCAAATCCAAGACCCAGTGTATTACAGAAGGTAAAAAAGATAGCTTCAGAGGTGACTTATACATATATCTGAATAGTAGTACTATACATTATCTCAGTATCAGAAAAAAACTCAAGATACCTATGCTTTCTTTAGTAAATTTATCTAAATTTTTGACATTTCTTTGAATTATTTAATCTTCTCATTTACTTCACCTCTTTCTTTACAATTGAGCCCTAGTATTGTCTGAAAGATGCCCCACTAATCATTGTCACTCTGGATAGGGAAAGAAAGACTAAACTTTAACTCTGTTTTTAGCTGAAATCATTATATTTCCAGTTCTAATAATGAGAAATAATAATTTTTGTAAAATAAAAGCAGGATGCAGGGCTCCCTGGATTCTTTTTCTATTGCAAAGATTTAACTCTCAGTCTTTGACCATACTTCAGAATAATTAATGATACATCAATCTGTCCATTCTGAGTTCTTGTATTCAAGTGTCTTGTAGTTAGAAGTGGCTCAATACAGGGAGATATTAAATGCCCTACATGTGTGAATGGGATTAATAAGGGAGAAATTAAGCTGATGGCTCTCAGCACTTAACTCTGTTTCTTACGCAATAATTATATTGTGATAAGGAAACTTGGAATTTCTTTTCATAATGAAATAGTCACGTCTGACAAATTGAAGGAGAATGTTTAACTTCTTAAATAATGTGATAGTTTTGCCTGTTGGTAAGAATGTAAAGCCCTTTTCAAGTTACCCTTAGGTAAAATGGCAAAGAAAAAATTCTTTATATATTTGTATATCTTAAATACAAACACATATTCATTTTTTATTCAGTCTTTCCACAGATAGTAATTAATAAGCAACAATTATGTGCTAGATTTTCACCACCCATCCTCTCCTTTGTGGAGTTTATAGTCTAAATGAGAAGACAGAAAATGAAATAAAACACAGTCTTTTAATACAGCAGAGTGTGTGTTATGTTAGGGAAGTAGAGGGTATTATGAGAGTAAATATGGGCCAATCGGCAGCCATGGAGCACATGATTGGCATAAATGCAAGGGGTAGACTGATATGTATATGAGGTGTGGTCTAAACCAAGGGTTTGTGCAGTTTTTCTCTAAAGGACCAAATGGTAAACCTTTCAGGCTTTGTAAGTCATATGGTCTCTGTCTCAGTTACTCACCCTTGCCCTTGGAGCACAAAAGCAGCTATAGGAAATACGTGGAGTATTTTGGCTGTGTGCTGATAAACTTTATTTATGAACACTGAATTTTGACTTTCACATAATTTTCATGTGTCATTATTCTTATTTTGATTCTTTTCAATCACTTCAAAATGTCAAACCTATTCTTAGCCCTCAGGCTGTACACAAACAAGTGATGGGCAAGATTTGGCCCGCAGGCTATATTTTGCCAATCCTGGCCCAAGAAACAGGAATAAAAGAAAAGAATAACTTTTGAATAAAGAAGAGAAAATTGATGATAAGATTTATTCACATAACTTTTACTGCATTTTATTTCATTAACACAAATATTCTGGAAGGGAAATAATATAGTTTTGTTAGGCTCCTTTTACAGCTGAATAAATGAGCTTATTCAAAGTCCCCAAAGCAGTGATATATAGTTTTCAAATTACTTTATTGACCAGTAAATGCACTCGTTGGGTAATGCAAAAAAATTTGTCCAGGATTATCAATTTATCAAGAATTTTACCTTATTCCATGTATTTTTCTAGGTTTGAGGCACACAAAAGAAAAATGTCTTGAACTCTATCCTCAAAGAACTATCAATCCAGTGGGGAATGTTGACGTATGAATAATAAAAGGATAGTGTTAAGATAAAACTTTATATATTTCAACAAGCATTTTTCGAACAACTTTTATGTGCCCGGGGTTCTATTGTTTAAGTGCTGAGAAAGTGGTTCCACAGACACACAGGTCCTGGCTGTTGCATTTTACTTTCTGTTGGTGTAAGACACAATCAATAAATAAACAAAGGAATAAATAAAATAATTCCTGCTAATTATAGTGTTATGAAAAAAATAAAGTGATATAATACAGAATGACTGACATTATATTGGGTTGAGTAGTTAGGAAAGTTCTCTCTACAAATATGGTATTAAAACTATTACGGGGGTTGGGGGGGACCCCTTCCAGGGCCCGAGAGTGGACTCTTGTCTAACACTTGGAAATGAATTGTCCGAGGAGACACAAATACTGACAAAGCAAAAGACTTTATTGAAAAGGGGTGCTCGAGCAGAAAGCAGCAGGGTAAGGGAGCCCAGAACTGTTGTGCTTCGTGGCTCGAAGTCTCAGGTTTTATGGAGGTGGGGTTAGCCTTCCAAGTTATCTCTGGCCAATCTTGCTCGTGCCCATACTTGGTCTGCCGACTCAGGGCCCTTCCTGGTGGCGCGTGTATCTCAGTCAAGGCTGACTCAAGTGTGAGGATTTCTGGGAGGTTGGCAGGATATATTATGGGCTGGCATCTCCTCCCTCATTTTGGCCGCTCCCGAATTCTTCTGGTTGGTTTTGGTAGTAGCTTGTCAGTATTGTGCTTCTTATCAGGACCTCCTGTTGTGAGACAACTTATGCAAGCGGTTATTATCATGACTGGCCAGGGCTAGTGGTTTCAGCCAACCGTTCCCTAGCAAAACAGAGTTGAATGCTGAGCAGGGCCCACAGTGTGTAAATCAAGGAGAGAGGCTGCTAAGTAGTTTGCCCTGTTGGAGGAACATACTGAGGGCCACTGCTGTTGGCGTAAAGTAAACAAAGCAGAGAGGTAAGTCAGAGACATACTTGAGATAAGATCAGAAAAGTAGGCAGAGTTTGGGTCATCTTATGGTAAGAAATTTTTACTTTATATTGTATGTAATGGTAAAATCGGGATAGTGATAAGCTAGGAATTGACATGATACAATTCACGCTGACTGCTGTGTTTGGATTGGAGGAGAGGAAGTGTAATCAATAAGACCGGTTAGGATACTGTTGCCAGAAACCAAGTGGAAGACATGTTGACTTGGACTAGGATAGTGACAGTAGAAATAGAAAAAATATATATATATAATTTAGGATTCAATATTTATAGTGAGAAATAGATTTGTTTTAAAATACTTAAGGTGCTTTAATTTTAAGAATTCTACTTTCATGCTGATTAATCTATTAAACCCCTTTCCTCCTTTTGATAATCACTTAATTCACTTTCACAAATCCCCATTTAGAAACTTCCACTCCCAGAGGCACTGCACATAAATATCCTTAGCACATCCCTTCTTTACTTCCTCTGACCTTTAATATGCAAGCATTAAATTTCTTTTACTGAAGACAGTCTTTCTTCTTAATGTCTTATTTTCATAATTTATTTTCTTTGACAGCATTTGTTAGATCTATCTTCTTTTGAAAGGTTGCCTATGAGACTGCTCATAAACCTCTTGTCTGGAAAAGCTTTATCCCTTGCAACTCTGGGTCAGTCAATTGCTTTTTATGTCACCTGAAGCAATAATTCTTAATCTTTAGCTTTCCTTAGAATCATCAGGAGGAACTGTTAAAACACAGATAGCTGGGCTCTGCTCCCAGAATCCTGATTCAGTGGAGCTGGTGGGGCCTATGGATTTGCATTTCTAACAAATTCCCAGTTGATGTTGGCCTGGGGACCACACTTTAAATTGCACTGGCTTATGTAACATTTCCTTGTTCAAAAGACTTTCGATCTTAGTTATCTCGATATTCCCATATGCTTAGCTACTTGTTTCTCTAAATTTCTTGCCATTTGTTGTCTTATATACATCCCCCAGCATTTCTTCTCCTTTCAGTTTGTGTGAAATTCATATCATGCCTTATTTACATGGAAAAACTTTTTGTGAAATGGAAGATTAAGTACATATGGCTCTTTGTTATAACTGAAGTTATGTACTTGTACGGATGCTAAGAAAGCAAATGCTGCCATGGCACAAAGGTGTGAGCTGGATATACATTTAGCCTCCACCCAAACACCGCCTCTGAGTTTAACACCAGCTCCTAGACTCTTGTGGCTGCCTTGTGAAGGGATCAGACTCCTTCAATCAGTGGTTTGTGTGTTGATACTAATGACACTTCATACACCAAAAATGTTTGAAAAGAAGTGGATCATTCACACAAGTGGCTTCTGGGGAGTGAGGGACACGCACAGGCTGGTCCAGAATGGCTTGAAGGAAAGGAGTGGTGCATTGGCTTTGATTTGAATTGTGGCTAAAAGGTGGTGTCTGTGTGAGGGTTTCTACCTATGGCATTGGGTTTGTGTGATATGAATTCCCAGAGAACGAGACTGAGACAGAGACAGAGACTGAGTGAGAGAGGTCTTATTGACATGCCCAGATGTGGGGCAAAAAGCAAAGGGGGAAGGATGGAGCTGGAGAGCTGTCAGTGGTCAAAAATAAAGGTGAAGTTGGACTCTTTATTACATGGAGCTGTTGGGTCAAAGTCCTTGCCAGTCAGCCTCTAATTTTTCATAAATGTTCTAAACATTTGTTAATACAACATAAATTCATTAATTTCAGGGTAAAAATTTCCATCTTTTAAAAAAAACATAACCTGATGACGTCCGTACAGTGATGTCGGAGTACTTCAACCACAGAAAAAGGCATGGATACATAAGGACCTGACAGACTTAAATGATTTAAGTTGACACAAAGAAAAGACAAATAACAAAAATAATGATATGAAATGTATTTCAAAACAGAATGATTTTGTATAAGTGCTTTAGAAAAGAATTTGGCAGTTTTTAATAAAATTAAACATATACCTACAATATGATCCATTCCTAAGAAATCATGTCCTAGGAAATCCCATTCCTAGGTATTTATGCAAGAGAACATGTGACCACATGAGTTGTTCATAAATGTTAATATCACACTTATTGTTAAATTTATTATTAAATTTATTCATAATGGCAAAAAACTGAAAACCTACTAAATGTCCATAACCAGGTAAATGAGTAAACAGAAACTGTAGTCTAGGCATATAATAGAATATTGCTCATCAATAAAAAGGAAGAAACTGATGATTTATACCACAGTGTGGGTGAACTTCAAAAATATTATGCCCTGTAAAATAAACCAGACAAAAGAGTCCATATCATATAATTCCATGTATATGAAATCCTAGAACAGATAAAAATGACCTGCAGAGCTAAAGAAGATCACTAGTTGCTGTGACAGGAGAGTGGAGTAGGGAAATGAATGCAGATGAGCAGAGGGGATTTTTTTGGTGGTAATGGAAATGTGCCGTATCTTGATTGTGGTGGTGGTTGCATCAGCATATGTATTTCTCAAGACTCAATGAACTGCATACTTAAAACAGATGCATGTATGTAAATTATACCTGAATAAAGTTGATTAAAACAAAGAGACAGTGCTTTAAAAATGAAAGGATTAAAGAGAGCTCTTTAGGATAAATGGGAAGGAAATCCGAGAAAAAGGGGATATATGTATACATATAGCTGATTCACTTTGCTGTACAGCAGAAACTAACACAACATTGTAAAGCAACTATACTCCAATAAAAATTAATAATACAAAAAAAGAGAACCCCTTAGGAAAATGATGGCAATAGTAAATATTGAAAAGGTAAAGTTGCCAGAAACAGGAGGTAGGTGGGTGTGGGGAATGAGAGAGAAGGGATTCCAGATTTAGGGCCTGTGTAACTGAGGGATGGTGGTGCCATTCTCTGAGAGGGGACTTAGAAAGGGCATCTGCATGCCCAAAGATATCAGCTAGTATTTGATTCTCAAAGAGATGGTGTATAAAATCTCTGCTACTCAGAGGAAGTGAAATATATGATTAAAGTACTACATTCCTCTTTTCTGCAAGCACGAATAGGCAACTTTCAGCTTCTGGAAATAGAATTATCTAACTCCAACTTGCCCATGGGTGGATTAGCCTCATTGATGAGTGCTGGTCAAGAAACAAGCCAATGACTTTGCTGAATGTGCCAGTTTTTTGGCTTTCTCTAAAAGAAGAAATCACAAAACCATAAGGTTAATTAAACTCTGACTTTCATGGCTCTGTTTAATCTATTTCCTTTGAGAACTTCAGTCATTTTTTTCAACTCTTTCTTTAATATTATTTAAAATTTCCATTGAAAGAATTTTAAGACAGATTTAAGAAGTAATGTGAGAGAGGACAATGATAATACATTTAGAAATAGAAGTTTGAAAAATGCAATGTTATTTAATAGGATGAGCTTCAAAGGTAAAAGGCTCAAATTCTATTTGTAACTCTGCCTCCACTCAGTTGTATCATTAAGGTTATATTCCTTAACCTTTCCATGTCTGTTCCTCGAGTCTCCATGTAGGATAATAGTATTTCTATTCATTGTAGAAACTTGGCATGAGGTTTGAATGAGGTCTATAAAATTTGCTTTAAAATAAAAGCCTCTCAGTACAAAAAAAAAAAAAGGAGGGGATCTGATTTGAAGGGAAGGACATAAGGTTAATCTTGGACCAACCAAGTCTGAATTTCCTTTGATACATCCAAGCAGATATATTATATAGGTTGTTGCTGTACGTCTTTGGAAGTAAAATGACTTTGGTTTTGACATGCATCATCCTTTTATATAGCTCTTAAAAGGAAAAATAACTAATTTGCATTTTTACCCAGATTTTAGAGGTGTTAAGATATGAAAAAAAAAATCTTAGAATTGATGATGTAAGGTAGATATCAGGGTTTGGAATGAAATAAAATCAGCTTTAGATTTATCAGTGTGTATTTGGCAAATGAGATAGAATAGAATAGAGCCTAAGGCAGTAAAAGAAAAGCAATCCTCCTTCCCTACTCTACTCTCAACACTTTGGACACCACACCAACCAATTCTCCAACTATCTGAAAACCCACTGCATGTCCTACAATTCAACTATGATGCAAATTACCTAGCATTGATGCAGACCCCACAGGTTAAGGGCTCAGTCCCACAAGACTGCCTTCCTCTTCAGACGCCAGCTGCAAGCCCCAGTTACAAGTCTTTGCTTCTGACCAACTGGCTATAAATCAGCGGTTCTCATGTCTCCTTCCTCAGGTTTGATAATTTGCTCTAATGCCTCACAGAACTCAGGGAAACACTTATTTACATTTGCTAGTTTGTTATAAAGGATGTAATAAAGGATACAGATGAACAGCCAGCTGAAGAGGTACATAGGATGAAGTCTGGAAGGGTCTGGGGTGCAGGAGCTTCTGTCCTCATGGAGTTGGGGGCACCACCCTTCTGGCACGTCGATGTGTTCACTGCCTGGAAAGCTCTCTGACTCCCACAGTTCAGGGATTTTTTATGGAGGCTTCCTTATGTAGGCATGATCAATTATTAACTCAGTCATCAGCCCCTCTCTCCTCCCTGGAATATGGGGTGTGGGACGGATAGTTCTGAGCTTCTAATCATGCTTAGTCTTTCTGGTGACCATCCCTCATACAGGAGCCCGCCGAGAGTCATCTCATTAAAATAAAAGATGCTCCAGAAAATCCCTAGGAATTTAGGAGCTCTGTGTAAGATGCTCTGATCAGCCCAAATCACTAAGGAAATTATAAGTGTTTTAGGAGCTCTGTGTCAGAATTCAGGGACAGAGATCAAATATATGTTTCTTATTTTGTCACAGGCAGAGACTTGAGGATGCCCCCTCTCCTTAATCAGGAGATTAGGAGACCCAGAAAAGCCTAGAGTGATCACCCAGGTCTAATGTACACTGTCTCTTGGGGCTTCCCTGGTGGCGCAGTGGTTAAGAATCCACCTGCCATTTCATGAATGAAGCAAACGTTGGGAGAGAAGGTGACATACACTATCACATTCTGTAAGAAAGGAACTTCATCAGTGAGCAGATAGGATCAAGCCCTCTTATTTATTCAACCAGATGGTACCTGTCTCACTATTGTGATTTCTCTTTCACAACTGCCCTTGACATTCCTGTTAACAGAAAATCTGTGCCTGAAGAGTCCTCACAACTCTCCCTCCTAGGGATGCTCAGCCTCCCATGATTCCCTGTGGTTACTGCAGACTTTCTTTCAACCCTCTGATCTTGCTGTTGGTTGCAGCTAATTCAGCTTTAACATCACTTCTTCATGTCACTTTGGTTGACAGAGGAAGGAAGGTAAGACATGAAGTTTGATTCCCAGTCATTTTATTTATTTTTATTTTATTTATTATTTTTTATTGTGGTATAGTTGATTTATAATATATGTTTCAGGTGTACAGTGATTCACAATTTTTAAAGATTACACTTCATTTATAGTTATTATGAAATATTGGCTATATTGCTACCATGCTTGTTCCATTAATAACATTGTGTCCATGTTAATTTCCTGCCTTTGATAATTGCAATACCGTTATGTAAGATGCTAACATGAGGGTGGGCTAAGGATGTGTGGAAAGTCTCTGTATTTTTGCAATATTATTTCAATGCCTAAAACTATTTAAAAATAAAAAGCAAAATATGAAAGACTGCATATGCATTGAGGAGGTGGTGGAAGATTCTAATCGTGAGCATTCAACGTGCTAATGTAGAATAGGGAAAAAATTTTAAGCCTTTATTAAGGAAGAGAGAGAGTGATTAGGCTCCAATGAACACCTTTGTCATGATAGGAGTTCAGTAAATATTAAACAAATGAATACATGGATGAATGAATGAATGGTGAGAGAACTTTTAAATGGCATGCAGGGATATGTTGGTATAGTCAGTGGTTTTTGAACAAAATCAAGGGACAAGACAGGATCTGACACCATAGTAGTGACTCAAAAATTTTTGATACATGAACTTTATGGGGAATTCCTTTATTACATAAAACAGATAAAAAGTAGAAAGGTTTATGCTTAATGTAGGCATAAATAGAAGCATAGAATGAGAGACAAGAATATCATCTCCTTTGCCTTTCTTTTAGCCTGAAGCACCTCTATTTAATATTTGGGATCCAAGAGAAACTGATCAATAATCATCTGGAGTCATTAGGCAATGGCCAAAGATCAATGAGCTGTTTTAGAGAAGCCGTTTGCATTATTAGATGTTAATTGAATGTTGAAAGAATGAATAATCTACATTAATACATTAATATTTCATCTGCCCAGATATGATCTAATAATTGAACAATAATATATAACCATAGGATAACAAGCCATTAATAAAAATGTAGATCTAGTCACATCAGGCTTTGGGGTACATATTTTAATTTGTCAATTTTCCCTTATCATACATGACCTGTTAGATCTGAATGATATTCAGTACTGATATACTATATCAGTTGGAAATATTTTTCCTCTCCTGTGCCACCAATGTTATTATATTTATGGCTTCCATTAAAAACAAAATACAAACTTTAAAACCATAAATACTTTAAGATTTTAAATTCAGTTACAGAGGCTGAGGAAATATTCTCTCTATTCAATTGTATTCTACCTAACCCTATCAACGCATTTCAGTGTAGTCACCTGTCTTCAGGACTCTGAAAAGTTTGGGCACTTAATTTTCATAATGCCAACTCCACGAAGATAGTGACTCAGACTGAAATAGCTTGAGTGCTGAGTAACTGTCTGTGCATTTCAGATGAAGCTTCTTTTTTCAGCTAGACAGTATAGTTTTTTCAAGTTGTCTTTTAAAGCAGTCTTATCTTTTCTTCTTGCCTTGTTCACAGTAACCATGTAATATCACCTCCGTTTTTTTTCCTTTTTTTAATGAACTAAAATTACAGGATTTCTGAGAATAGAAGGAAACAAGTCATTATTCATATATATGGAACATAAACTGCAACTATTAATGAATGTGACTTAGGCATTTATTTAGTAAAACCATTTATCCAACATTACAGTGTTTGAATCAGTATTCTTGACTCAAAACGTTAATTTTCATAATAATGTGAATATATATTTGTATTTTAAGTTCTTGCTAACTTGCCTGTAATTATTTTAAATATTTCAATCTGTTATTTTTAATTTATACTCTAGGAATATAACCCTCGATATTCTTTAATTTAGAGTATAAAATCTGGGGAAGAGTGTTAGATGCTATTCAAATTTCAACAATTCACAAGGAGCTCTTAACCAAAACTTTCAATTTTGCTTATCTCCAGTCAATGCCAGTGGGTTTATTAATTAACATAGTGGATACAGATTTTTTTTTTTTTTTTGGTTAAAAATATAGTACACATATTTTCAATCTTGCATAAATAAAGTGTCAGAATCTAGTATTCGTAGTAGCCTATGTAGTTTAAAAAGGCTCAGAACCCTGACTGGTCCTATATTCAGCAGCCTACAGAGGATTCTGATACCAGGCTTCTGGTATATTCTGATACTGAATCCTGACACTAGAGCATTCTGCATTGGCTTTACTACATCTTTCATGCAAGACAATTGTCTTAGTACCTAGAAGGATAGATTACTGAGATTGCACTGAGTTTGCAAAACAGGTTGTGAGACTGTTTTTTTACCAGTTTACACAAAAACCCTGTATACACACCTGAATTTGTGACTTGCTTTCATTGTCATAGGGACTGTTATATTGGAACATCTACACTCTTCTTATTACTAGAGGTTATACATAGACTGAAAGGAACTTAATAATATTAACGACCAAACTGGATTTTGTAAGTTTACAACACCAAAGGGCCTATCTTGAAATACGGAGAATGCAAATCCATAAGTTGTATAAAACACATATGGTTTAATATAAAATACAATTTTAAAAGTAAAGGAAAGCCACTGTTTTTAAACTTATGAGATTATTTAAGTACTGTCATGTGCTGGGTCCTTTACTTGGTGCCTTCACCTGTTTGAATGCATCCGTCTTAAACATACAACAAGCTCAGGCTGAAACTAAAGACTAAAAGCTCTGGCTACCCTGGAAGAGAGGTGACCTCCCAGCAGTTTTCTGCCTAGAGTTATGTGCATGAGGTTAATATTTTCTAGAGCAAGAAGGGATGCTTATTTTCCAAGAAAGAGCAATTTCTAAAAATCCCTTCAAAATTCTTTGGTGCCTCTGTACCTGTGCCAGATACTCAAGAAAGGATAACTGTTTCCGTTCAGCCCAGGTACCTGAAATCATCAAGAAAAATATTCTAACCACATTGCAAATCTCTCGTGACAATTAATTTCCTCAGAAAATTGCTTAGTTTATCAGGAGTGAAGTGGTGACTCATAGCTGCTCTTTTATTCCTCCTTGCCTACCTAACCCCTTCTAACCATAATTTAACCCCCATTGCCTAATAATTTAAATACCTGGCAGTTTCCCTTAAAGCATTCCTTTTGAGAAATGGGGGAAATACTTTGACAATAATTTTTCTTACAAGCTAATGGGGGATGATTATTTTTGAAAATTATACTTTTGAAAAGATTATTACTTTTCAAAATTATTACTTTTGAAAAGATTAAACATGACAAGGCCTATAAAAAATAGTCCAGTTAATCTATTCCATAATAATAAGAATAGCCATACATTCCTGTTATGGATCTGGAAAACCTTAATTGAACAGGAATGTAAATGACTGACTTTTTCTCACTTGCCAGGAATATTTTTGGGGCTATTAATTCTACTAGTAAAATTTTTTTCTCAGGTAGGACATTTCATATTTCCTGTTACTACATTTTAAAAATTCATAATGGGTGGTAATTATTATATCAGTTGCCTATCCAGCCCATGTTGATTTTACCAGAAATTTCAAGATAGACTTGGGGTATGAGTCTTAATGACAAAGTTCTAATACAATTATTTTTATGTGTGTGTGTTTGCATTTGAGAAAGGAGGACATTTTCCCAGAGTTTTGGCATTAAACAGTTAACATATATGATTTTTTAAAATTAAACGTAAAGTGCTGTTTTAGCAATGATTAGAAATAGGAGCTTTATTAGAGTTGTATTGCATTTTAGCAGGAATTTGCTTTCCATATTAACTGTAGACTTATAAAATATATGGTGGATCCATAAAGTGTCTCAATAATGTACTTAGCTCATACTGCTTTAAAGCACGTGATGTTGGGATACTTCCCTGAGTGTGGCTGTTGTAGACATTGCAGATGTTTTCCTCTTTCCTCATTACAAAAATTATGGCAGTTCATTCTTATCTTTAGACTAGACACATCTATCTCCCTTTAGTTTTTTCTTTTTTCAGGAGTTATTCAATAGAAATCCATGATTATTGTGTAAATGTTTTGTGAATATATAACTAGAGAATAGCAAATTGGATGTCCAGACCCTAGAGCTCAAGACTCATTGTCCCATCTCTGTTTTGATGAAGACTGAAGGAAGAGAACAATTTCATACATAAATGACAACATACTAGATGAATGGTCTTAACAAGAATACATTTCAGATGCAGGAAGGTACTATTTTGTCTCCATGGTATAGAAATTATCTGTGGACGGATTACTACATCTTACTCTTGAGCGCATGTGTAGGACCAGCATGCTGTCATACCATCTGGTTCAATTAGAAGTGCCATGCATATAAGCTCATCCATTTTCTCCTCATCCCAGCCTCTGACAACTACCATTCTACTGTCTACTTCCATGAAGTTGACTATTTCAGAGTCCGTTATCTTAAGAGAGATCACGAAGTATTTGACTTTCTGTGTCTTGCTTATCTCACTTAGCACAGTGTCCTTCAGGTTCATCCATATTTTTGCAAACGGCCAGATTTTCTTCTTTTTGAAGAGTGGAATATTACATAATTATGTTTTACATATTTTTGCCACATTTTCTTTAGCTGTTCATCTATTGACAGACATTTAAGCTTCTCAAATCATCAAGGTATACACCGAAAATATATACAATTCTTATTTGTCAGTAATACCTCATAAAGCTGGACAAAAGTGGGTACATTATACATATGTGAATATACATATGTAAATTAGAATAAATATGGTATATGGATCCATTTTAATAATAATGTAAAATGAGGTATCAAAAACATTTGCCTTAATAGTATGACAATAGTATGATAATAGTATATGGATCCATTTTAATATATTTAGTATAATGTAAAATGAGGTATCAAAAACATTTGCCTTAATAGTATGACAAGCAGAAAAATATTGTGTTGATTATGTGTCGTATTATAACTTTTCTGTTAAGCCTAGTAAACCCCCACTTTCTTTTTATGGAAAAAAAGTCAATAACTGATCCTTGAGACTGAGACTGCTATATATTTCCGTCTTTTTAAAAATCAACTTTCTCATATATCTTCTAGTAAAGGAGATGTTAGTGATGGGGATAAACTAACGCAAAAATTAGTGGATCTGACTCACAAAAATAAGTTAAGTAAACTTTAACAAGCTGAGCAGTTTGCCTCCTTAGCTTTCTGCTTTTGGGAGAACTGTCCAGCATAATTCAGAAAGTAATTAAATCAGAAAAAGTAATCAGTGTAGCCACAGATATATCAATTTTGTAATTAAACTTCTGGGGGGATTAAAATTGGGATTTTCCCACTACAATTTTGTGGAATTCAAAGCAATTTATGTTTCTTCTAATTTTTAGAATACCCCACTCATGCAGAAGATAATTTCTCTGATCCAAGAAAAAAGATTTCTCCTATGTGGGCAATGAGCAAAAATAAGTATACAAGGGTGTTTGGTCATACTTGTTATTATACTTAGGCTGGTTATGTGATTACATTTTACTTTTTTGGAGTAATTATTAAGCAAAGTATTTGACAAAACTTTGGCTGAAAAATTAGTACTGTCCTGAAAATGGGTTTCTAAAGAAAATATGTTTATTTAGTAATCCCATTGTTAAGTGCAAAATTATTTCCTCTGTTTTTTTTTTTTTTGCATTGGATTACTCATTTTGTTCCTGGAACTTTCTGCAGGAAAGTTGTGTTATGTTATGTTATCACTAACTTTTGTGTTGTTAATAGGAGAGTTTTGAAAGCCAACAAAATCAATCAAAATGGTGTATTTATTTTGGGGAAAGAATGTAGGAAAACATTAAGGTAATAGAAATAGAAAATTGTTGTGGCCAACTCTGCTAGTAGACTTCAAAATATTCATTGTTTCTATCTTGCTTACGAAAAGAACCAATTTTCTTCAGGGTTTGTAATAAAATTGTTAAAACAAAACAAAACTATATTTCCTAGTTACCCCATCCAAACAAGGAGAAGATTCAGGTGCTGGGGTTCCTTTCCTGATAACGAGGCCATAAAGACCATCTCCTTCCTCCAGCAATGCAGACAGGAGCTGGTGGTAAGACAGTCGTCTTGTGGCCATGAGACTATCATGGGGATGAAACTAAGGATGGTGGAGCAGAAAGGCAAAAGGAGTGCAGGACATTGAGGTTATTAGGGAGCTGCCGATCCAGCCCTGGTCTGCCTATCTTATGAATCTTACGTTATCACACAAAAAGAAATTAATATTTGGCCAAGATATTCTAAACAGATTTTAATTCATGCAGTAGATCACCAGTCCTATCTGATAAAACCATCAAATGCAAAAGTTTTATATCATAAATTTTAAAATTGTAGACAGTGACTCATATCTTAGATAGTATAGGTCTTGAATAGCTTCTTGCAGAGTGATTGGTTATAAGCAACTGTGAATATTTTATTTGTACATAAACAGAAAATTTGTGCATTATTTTACAGAATACTTCCTACAACACAATGCTAAAAGTTCTAGAAATGTATGTGCATGTGTGTATTCAAATGAATGAGAGGACATCATAACAAATATATTTAACTATAAATATTAGTCTTTGAAAAGATCTGTTTCAAATATGACCATATATGCCTGAGTGTCTTTGTTCTACAAATAGCATAGATCCAACCGATGTTTCAGGAAGTCAGATTTAGTATAAGATAGTCAGCAAAACCCTTCCTATCTATAAAACCTCAGACTCTAAAATGGAGTTTCTTAGTGCTTTTCATGTTTGGAGGCATGCAGTGGTATAGAATAAATTTTCCAGTGAATAAATTGTTGTGTAATGTTACATAAAATGTCAGTGCCTCCTGGTAGATGCCTAAGGCATATTTACAACAAAATCAAAGATGAAGGAGCATTTTGATGAGGCTTTTAAAATGATTCATGGCTGACTTCTTTTCCATCCTTTTTTTCAAAACAGCATCTTCAGCTAATTCTTCGGTCTAGCTAAATGCACACCTAGCCAACCATCTGGATCTCAACTGCTCTGGGAATCTGTTCTGTCATTAATGATGTAAATGCTTGAGTAGTTGTGTTCGAGGAATATTGGCTGGAGGCTATGGCAGCTAAGGGCAGGAAGCCAGACAGACCAGATAATCAAATGATTTTTTTTTTTTTTGTAGTTTCCAAATATCAGACAGGTAGCTATGAACAGGTTCTACTTGTATGTGCAAAAATTTTCTTTAGTGTTATTTAAACACTAAATAACCACCTTTGTTAAGAGGTGGAAAGTTCGCCAATAAAAGTCTGTGTTCCAGTGAATAAGCTAAAAACTAAACATTTATAGGAAGGCATAGTAAGAAGGTGTGGCCAAGATGGCAAAGTAGAAAGACCCTGAGCTCACCTCCTCCCATGGGCACACCAAAATCACAACCATCTTCAGAGAAACTACCAATGAGCATGACCTGAGGACCAGCAGCAAAGTTTTTCCACAGCTAAAGAGATACAGAAAGAAGCACAGTGAGACAGGCAGGAGGGGCAGAGACATGATATAGTTAAGACCCTAGCCTAATAACTTATTATTTTTTTAACTCTAGCTCAATTCAATTCCAAATTTTTTTTTTCTCAGCACAAATTCTTCTGACTTGTTCTTTGTCTCATCTCTGTAACTGCTGTTTTTTCCAAGATTTTCTTGTCCTTTACTTCCTTTATTTTTAACCCTTATTTTGAATTATGTTTTTTTACATTTGAATATGGTTTTGTACATGTTTTATGAGCTTTAGCTCTTATAGCACTGCTAAACTCTTATTCTTTATTGCTGTGTAATTTACCACTTCAGGAAAATAATTTGTTATAATTTTATACTGCAAACCAATTAGGGTACACCAGTAGAAAACTGACGAGTGTGGACACTTGAGTCTCTGAGGGTAGAATACCCTGCTAATCCTCCACAGCCCCCAAGTGAACATGGCCAATTCCCACAAGATAACTCTCTGACCAGAGGGGAAACAGCCCGAGGACCCTGCTGTTCAACATTGGTCAGAGTCCCTACGTTTTGCCTTACACTGTTCCTTTTAATTTGCATTAGGTCCATTTGGGATCCTCTTTTCTTTTTTGTTTTATATTTTATAGGGAAAATAATTACCTACTAATAATATTTTCTTGGAAAATGGTTACTTATTGTTGATGATGATCAACCACTTGAGACTTTCTTTAGGTTTCGTAAATATTTTCACCTCTGACTCTTCTCAGCTTACAGTCTTATACTATATCAGTAATTCAATTAAATACAAAAGTCATGTACTGAGAGGATATGTGTTCTAAGGATTGCTTGAAATGTTTATGGGACAAGGAACCTAAAAACCATGAGCTTGGCTTCTAGGTTCACTGGAAGAGGTTAGCACATATAAATTAATGAGAGAATAACACATGATTATAATTAAGACTACAAAATGAATATATTTAAGAAATAATATGAATGATCCTGACATTAAATTGCATTGGTCAATAGGAAGGAGTTTGATTTTCTTTCTTGGCTGGCATTAATGGAAGAAGCATGATGTAAAAAGTGGATGCTGGCATCCACATATATACTGATTCTGACCCTAACTGTACTTTCTTAATGTTTCATACTGGTTTCGAGTTTTTAACTCAAAGATTTGGGTTTTACGTTTTTAATTTTAGTCTTGGACCATGATACTCATTCCTAATTCTTAGTCCTGGGTTTCAAGTGCCTATTTATTACTATTAAAGTGCTTATTTACCTTGAAATTATTTCATACGATTCCATACGGTAAAAGATCTTCCCATATCATATGCAGTCATTCCCCCCTTCCTTCCTTCCTTCCTTCCTTCCTTCCTTCCTTCCTTCCTTCCTTCCTTCTTTCCTTCCACACACATTAATTGAACACGTGGAAACTGTTAGACATTGTCATAGAAAATGGAAATATAACGAAGCTTTTGAGTAGCTCATAGTCTGCTAGGGAAATTTACAATATAATACACTCAACTTTTTAGATTCTGGCTTCCTTAATTATTAAAAAATGGAATTTTCTCCCCATTTTTTTCTGACATTTTCTCCTACACGAAAGAAGCTCCCAGCCTCCCTTCTGTTAGATCACCTTAGCAAAATTTGCTGCCAAAAGGCTTATCAAGAGATTTTCAGCAACTGTTAGGCAGCTCAGTGTATAGCTATTGAATAAAACCCCAAATAAAATCATCTAATGTGGAGAGTAAGGGAAAGCCAATATCCAGAGGCCATGGAAAGGTGGGCACATTTGTGATGGTTGATGGCACCACACACTGTGGGCCAGCAGAACACTGGGAGGAAAATTAACAACTGGCACCACAAAATTCAGAAGGTTGAGGCTGTCCTTTGAGAAACAAAATGTACAATTATAGCTTTGAATGATAAAGTTCATTAGAAGGCTTGGTAACGCTGATTTTATTTATTTTATTTACTTTTGGCTGTGTCGGGTCTTCGTTGCAGCACGCGGGATCTTCTTTGAGGCATGTGGAATCTTTCGTTGTGGTGCGTGGGCTCTTCACTGCAGCGCAGGGGCTTCTCTCTAGTTGTGGCGTGTGGGTTTTCTCTTCTCTAGTTGTGGCACGCGGGCTCCAGAGCACGTGGGCTCTGTAGTTGTGTTGCGCAGGCTTAGTTGCTCCGGCATGTGGGATCTTAGTTCCTGACCAGGGATCAAACCCGTGTTCCCTGCATTGTAAGGCGGATTCTTTACCACTGGACCACCAGGGAAGTCCCTAGTAGCACTGATTTTAAATGTTGTACTTTTACAGACACACTCTGTGTGACTAAAGTATTTTAATTCAGTACTTGCAGGTACAGAAAAATTCAAATTTATTTTGAATAAAAATGCTATGGAACATTTTAAACTTTTCCAAGCACATTAAAATCTAAGTTACAAAAGCATAAAATACCCAATAAAAGTTGAGGTATTATTACTAGCTCTCTGAGATGTAGAAGGAGAGGTTTTATTTTTCTGGAGGCTTTTATTTCAGTGCTGGTCCCTGAGCTGTGCAGAAGCAGCTTCTGGGGATCAAAATCACGCTTAGGACTGTTTGTAACTGGAAGCAACAGTAGTGATGATATTAGTCTTTGACCTCCAGGCATCTCAGTATGGGAGTTAAGGTAGAGATGACCAGGGGACAAGAGTAGAGCCCTCACTGTGTCCCTGGAGAGAAGGCTATTCTGTGGAGCATAGTGAATTCATTCACCATGAATTTCCAGTCTGTTAATTTGTTGTGAGGAAAATCCTGAGTTAGATTAATGGAAATTTTTATATCAAGAATTAGGAACAGATGGCCATGCTGTGAAACTGCTTACACTCAGCCCCACAGACACAGGTTAGACCTGTTGAAACAACCAGGCTTATGAAGGTGTGAGGAAAGTTATATATAATTCAACTGTTTGAAGACCAAAGAGCTTCAGTTTCAAAACAAAGTTGTCCAACTAGTGATACACGTTATATAAAATGTGTTATGTTAAGTAATGTGTCAGGTAATATAGTATGTGTCATGGTATATTACATGGGGTTAGAAGAATACTTGTACAAAACACTGGTTTAAATGAAATTAAACAGACTGTTTACTTTCAGGGACTTCTTGGAACATTAGCTGTCACAATTTGCTCTGTGCCTCATAGGAAGAAGCAGGTCAACAGTCTTTCTCAACAATTAGTGAGCTCAGAACACTTTTGATCCCTTAACTGATCTTCCACGAGTAATTATTGTAAAACACTGATTCAGATTAATAAAGAAAACTATCTTTTCCCTCTGTATCAGGTCCATCCTAAATAGCAATTCATTGTGAAGTTAAGTATGAGATCTAGACTGATCTCATAAGTCACCACACTTCTTATTTGGAAGACAAAGAAATGAAGGGAAGGGGACGTAGGTTGATTTACCAAATGTCACATTGACAAGTTTGTATACACGTCTTCATAGAGTAGATCTTAGCAAACAGAAACTTGAAGTTACAGCACTATTCATGTGAAAAAAATAATGTTTTGCTACTTTGAATTAAGTATGAATATTGAAATAAGTTATTACTACCTACTAAGTAGATAATGTACATACATAGCTTTATTGTTGTATATTGGCTGATCTATAATATATTACTTAATTTTATTAGTGTCTTTTTTAAGAGCAAAGTTATGAAGAAAGAAAGGAAAAATTATCATATCTAACAGTGATTTCCAGGTTTCTTGAAATAATCTAAAGGTATAACCTAGCACAAGTGAGAAATATGTAAATAATATATAATTATATTACATATTATTATTAATATATATTACTATACATAATATTAATATATGTTATTTCCTTACCAGTGGCTGACATGACAATCTACATTTTATATAGTAGAAATATATATGACATTGAGTTAATATGGATTTTCCTTTGCTATGTATAAAATCAGTATATTATGTAAAATCACCACCTTTAAATAATATATAAAATTAAACAAATATTAACAGTAATTGAATATGATAATGGTATGGATCATGGGGTAATTATTTTTGTGGATTTCAGCTTTTATAAAGTAAGCATGTAATCTGTAGGTCTCCATCATAATTTTAATTATTCTAAATATTTTAAAAATACCTCAATATTAAAATTTTGTGAAATAAAAGATAGTACGTCAAAAAAGCTTAAATGCTAATAGTGGCTCATGGCTTCATTCATTCAGCAGATATTTATTGAGCACATATTGTGTGCCAGGTAAATTCTGTACCTAGTCCTTGCCCTCATAACACCAATAAGGTGAGAGAGACGGTTTCAATCAAACAACTACACGAATTAATTATTCTGATAAAGTTGGAAGTAGAGGTGCTTGATTTTGTGAGAAATGCTAATAGTGGGGTTTAACCCAGCTGCAGAGGTCAAGAAGTGTGATATTAACTGAGATCTTTTGGAAGAATAGGAGTTTACCAGGTGAAGATGGGGAGGAAAGAGCATTGCAGGCAAACAGAATGGCGTGTGCAAAAGCACCATTCTAGGCAGTTATGCGAAGCCTACAAGAGATGGAAAGCTATTGAAGTGGACCAGTGACTAGGGAAAGATGGCGTTGGAGGAGGTAGAGAGTGAGAGGAAGCCATAACAGAAAGATTGTCATGTAAGCCACTGGGAAGGAAAAGGTTAGTGTCAGACTGCAGCTCACTCCTTGTCTTCCTTGTGCTATTGCAGTGGTTCAGGTGAAAGATGATGGTAGTTTGGCATTTGGAAGTGGATGGAGATGGGAGACGTAAACAGATTCAAGAGACACGAGGTAAAACTGAGAAGGAAGATTTGATGAATCTGACATGGAGGCAAAGATAGAATAAAATCACTTGATTATTCTATTTTTGAGGCTTTTGGAACTAGATTAATGGATTGGCCATTTACTGAGATAGCAAAAGAGAGGAGATGGTAAGGTTGTGAAAAAACAATTGTGGGTCCTCTTTGGAACATGTGGAGTTGGAGTGCCTTTGAAGTACACAGGAAAAAACACCAATCTAGGTTTGGAGCTCAAATGGGAGTTCTAAGGTGGAACTACATATTTAGAAGTCATACATATAGAAAAAGTCATGGATGTGGATGAGAATTTCCAGGGCAAATACTCCAGGAAGAGAAGAGGAGCTGGAACTCCACCTTGAGCAACTTTTTAGTTGATGGAGAAAAGGAAGATAAACCAAAAAGAAAAAGAACGAAAAGAAAGAAACAGAGAAGCAGAAGGAAAATCTTGAGACTATCACTTCATAAAACCTAAGGGGGAAAAAAAAGTCTTTCAAAAAATAAGTGATTACCAGTGTCGAATGCTGCTGAGAAATGATTGGGGATAAGGACTGACAAAGATTCTTTAAAAATTATATAATTGTCATGCAAACTAGGAACTAAAAGTAAAGGGCTGGGAAGACCTCTTGACACAGAGCTGGTATAAACTCTTAAAATACCCTGTTTACCCTGAAAGGAATCTGGCTTTGAGTTAATATTTCACGTATAATAAAAAGGTTTCTTCTTAAGTTCTGGTGATAAGATTATGATAAAACTAACATCTAATATTTCAAAATTATTAAATTTTAGCTAAAATTTATTTTAAAAGTTGTTTCAATAATATTTTATAATTTACTGTTCAATGTCTGCTGTATTTTCTTTTTTTTTTTTTTAAGTAAACCAATAAGAGCATTTCTTCCCCTAATGCCTTTCATTAAACTTTAGGCTCAATCACTGTTTGCCGTATGTGGACAGTATATGCTAAAAGAAGGTTCTGTTTTGAGTGTTGAATGTTGATTTCCAAACTGAAAAATCTAAAGTAGAGGTAAAATTTTAACAGGCATAAATGGTTGAATATGGACTAGATTCCTTTTATAGTCAGTTGTAAGGGAGAAGAACCTGGCAACATCTCATGTGTTGTAAAAGTTGAGGTAACCTATAGGCTCAGTCTTCTGAAAAAAGTCCAAAAGTCTCCTGAAAATTTTTTTTAGACATTTCTGACTCTCAAATCTTTCCTGAATTATACTACTATGGAATATTCCCTTAGATTGTCGGTTTTGGTCAGTGAGTCAGCCAACACCCAAAATATAATATTAAATTTTTTGATATAATTTTTAATAACCATTTTTTTCATAATTGAGGGAAATAACAAAGGAGTCAAGTAACCAGATCAAGACTCAAATAAACATTGCAATCCAACAATTGCTAGCCTGGAATGGTCTTTCATCTTTATCATCTTTGCAAGATGATAGCAAATAAAAACAGAATCCCAAAGCAGAGTTGTTACAAATGGAGAAAGGAGGATCCTTCATGATGTGTCACCAACAGCATCATTAAAAATAAGTTGTGTTACAGCAATCAGAGAAGAAAAAGAAATAAAAGGAATCCAAATCGGAAAAGAAGAAATAAGGCTGTCACTCTTTGCAGATGACATGATACTATACATAGAGAATCCTAAAGCTGCTACCAGAAAACTACTAGAGCTAATCAATGAATTTGGTAAAGTAGCAGGATGCAAAATTAATGTACAGAAATCTCTAGCATTCCTATACACTAATGGTGAAAAATCTGAAAGTGAAATTAAGAAAACATCCCCATTTACCATTACAACAAAAAGAATAAAATATCTAGGAATAAACCTACCTAAGGAGACAAAAGACCTGTATGCAGAAAATTATAAGACACTGATGAAAGAAATTAAAGATGATACAAAGAGATGGAGAGATATACCATGTTCTTGGATTGGAAGAATCAACATTGTGAAAATGACTCTACTACCCAAAGTAATCTACAGATTCAATGCAGTCCCTATCAAACTACCACTGGCATTTTTCACAGAACTAGAACAAAAAATTTCACAATTTATATGGAAACACAAAAGACCCCGAATAGCCAAAGCAATTTTGAGAAAGAAAAACGGAGCTGGAGGAATCAGGCTCCCTGACTTCAGACTATACTACAAAGCTACAGTAATCAAGACAGTATGGTACTGGCACAAAAACAGAAATACAGATCAATGGAACAGGATGGAAAGCCCAGAGATAAGCCCACGCACACATGGTCACCTTATCTTTGATAAAGGAGGCAAGAATATACAGTGGAGAAAAGACAGCCTCTTCAATAAGTGGTGCTGGGAAAACTGGACAGGTACATGTAAAAGTATGAAATTAGAACACTCCCTAACACCATACACAAAAATAAACTCAAAATGGATTAAAGACCTAAATGTAAGGCCAGACACCATCAAACTCTTAGAGGAAAACATAGGCAGAACACTCTATGACGTAAATCACAGCAAGATCCTTTTTGACCCACCTCCTAGAGAAATGGAAATAAAAACAAAAATAAACAAATGGGACCTAACGAAACTTAAAAGCTTTTGCACAGCAAAGGAAACCATAAACAAGACAAAAAGACAACCCTCAGAATGAGAGAAAATATTTGCAAATGAAGCAACCGACAAAGGATAATCCACAAAATTTACAAGCAGCTCATGCAGCTCAATATCAAAAAACAAACAACCCAATCCAAAAATGGGCAGAAGACCTAAATAGACATTTCTCCAAAGAAGATATACAGATTGCCAACAAACACATGAAAGAATGCTCAACATCATTAATCATTAGAGAAATGCAAATCAAAACTACAATGAGATATCATCTCACACCAGTCAGAATGGCCATCATCAAAAGATCTAGAAACAATAAATGCTGGAGAGGGTGTGGAGAAAAGGGAACCCTCTTGCATTGTTGGTGGGAATGTAAATTGATACAGCCACTATGGAGAACAGTATGGAGGTTCTTTAAAAAACTAAGAGTAGAACTACCATATGACCCAGCAATCCCACTACTGGGCATATACCCTGAGAAAACCATAATTCAAAAAGAGTCATGTACCAAAATGTTCATTGCAGCTCTATTTACAATAGCCAGGACATGGAAACAACCTAAGTGTCCATCAACAGATGAATGGATAAAGAAGATGTGGCACATATATACAATGGAATATTACTCAGCCATAAGAAGAAATGAAATTGAGTTATTTGTAGTGAGGTGGATGGACCTACAGTCTGTCATACAGAGTGAAATAAGTCAGAAAGAGAAAAACAAATACCATACGCCAGCACATATATATGGAATCTAAGGGAAAAAAAATGGTCATGAAGAACCTAGGGGCAAGACGGGAATAAAGACACAGACCTACTAGAGAATGGACTTGAGGATATGGGGAGGGGGAAGGGTAAGCTGTGACAAAGTGAGAGAGTGGCATGGACATATATACACTACCAAACGTAAAATAGATAGCTAGTGGGAAGCAGCCGCATAGCACATGGAGATCAGCTCTGTGCTTTGTGACCACCTAGAGGGGTGGGATAGGGAGGGTGGGAGGGAGGGAGACGAAGAGGGAAGAGATATGGGAACATATGTATATGTATAACTGATTCACTTTGTTATAAAGCAGAAACTAACACACCATTGTAGAGCAATTATATTCCAGTATAGATGTTAAAAAAAAAAAAAAAAAGCATATATGAAACCTGCCCTCATGGACCAATAGCATGGGAAGTGGGTAGGGAGAAATATAAAAAAGAAAAAAAAGTTGTGTTTGGGGAATTCCTCAGTGGTTAAGAACTCTGCTTTTCCACTGCAGGGGGCACGGGTTCCATCCCTGGTCTGGGAACTAAGATCCCGCATGCTGCCAGGCGCAGCCAAAAAAAAAAAAAGGTTGTGTTTGCAATACACATCATGGAATGTTATCATAAACACTGTAATGAAGAAGACTATTTTGTAGGCAGCTTTATAAAATCAGTGGGACATAGAAGAATCTTGAAGAGGACCGGAAAATAGTGTCTGAAATATAATTTTGGTTGGGGAGTACTCATCATTTACTATGAGCAAGCCTCTTCCCTGACTCTAAAGTTATACAAATCTATCTAGTTTCTCTCTAAATAATAATCAAATATACAAAATGAGCCCCAACTGAATCAAGCCAGGAAGAATGAGCACTGGTTGCATCAAACTCAGAAGGCAAGATGATGATAAGTTGCTGCGTTCTTGATTTATTAAGCAAACAACGGCCAGGGAGATGGATAGAGAGGAGATAGCTCGTAAATATAGGTAAAGTCCCCATTGGCTCACTTGTATTTGGACTTCTGCTGAACTGCAAAGGTGAGGAAGGATTCCCTGCCTCTGTTGCTACTGCCTCCCTCAGTTTTGAGTTGATGGGCTAGCACTGCACCACCCTGGAGAGGATTCCTTTAATTCTAATTCAGAACCAACCACAAATGTATGAGATTCCACCAGCCCAGAGTTTCTCCACCTCAACACTGTAGACATTTTGGGCTGGATTATTCTTTATTATGGGAGCTATCTAGGGCATTGCAGAATGTTTAGCAGCATGTCGCCTCTGCCTATTAGATGCCAGGAGAAATCTCCCAAATTGTGACAACCCAAAATGTCTCCAGATATTTACAGACATACCCTGGGAGGCAAAATAGTCCCCGTTTGAGAACCACTTGTACTAAACCATATACAGGATCTCTATGAGAAGCAATAGTAAAGATATCTGGGACCAGAAGCACCAGGAAAATGGTACTCCCCTGAGGACGCTACAGATTTAAACAACTCATTTCTGCATCCCATTTTATGTAAGAAACCATTGAAAGCAAATATATATATAGAGAGAGTCATTATAAAGTTTGGCTTTCATTCTGTCTCTTCCTCAGTTATTCAGCTATCCTGGACTTATTGTTGCCTTAGTTTGTCTGTGATATACTCAGGAAAATAGAGATGTTTCATGTTGTAGAAGACATTTATTAAGAAGAAATGCTAAAGAAACACATATAACTATACTGCTAAAAATAAGTATAATTTTACTAATTCTTTTCAATGTCAAACTTCCTTCAAAATGGAGGGAACATCTGAACTGTATAAAGCTGTAAATCAACTACAGTTTATTTTGTTTGTGTGTAGAATAACTGGAACTAGTTTAAAATATCACTAAAACTTCCACTTTTATAAAGTTTCACACATTTAAAAAACTTACTAAATGCATTATAATTTGTGATTTTCAAATCCTGGCAAGTTGAAATTATTTTGTCCTTTATTTCTAAAGGACAAAGAAGGATAAAGAAGTTCAGGCTCTGTTGATAGACACTTGGGTTGCTTCCATATCTTGGCTATTGTATACAGTGCTGCTACAAACATTGGATTGCATATATATTTTCAAATTACCGTTTTTGGTGGTTTTTTTGTTTTGTTTTTTGTTTTGGATGTATACCCAGGAGTGGAGTGGAATTGCTGGATCATATGGTAGTTCTATTTTTAGTTTTTTGAGGAAACTCCATACTGTCTTACATTTAGATCTTTAATCCATTTTGAGTTTATTTTTGTACATGGTGTGAGGAAATGTCCTCATTCTTTTACATGTAGCTGTGCTGTCTTCCCAGCATCACTTATTGAGGAGACTGCTTTTTCTCCATTGTATATTCTTGCCTCCTTTGTCATAGATTAATTGAACATAAGTGTGTGAATTTATTTCTGGGCTCTCTATTCTGTTACCTTGAGTTATGTATCTGTTTTTGTGCCAGTACCATGCTGTTTTGATTACTGTAGCTTTGTAGAATAGACAAATGGATAAAGAAGATGTGGTATATATACACAATGGAATATTACTCTGCCACGAAAGAATGAAATTCTGCCATTTGCAACATGTGGATGGACCTAGAGAGGATTATGCTTAGTGGAATAAATCCTACAGAGAAAGACAAATACTGCATCACATATCTGGAATCTAAAAAAATAACACAAATGAATGTACATAGCAAAGCAGAAACAGACTCACAGATGCAGAAAACAAACTAGTGGGTGCCAGTGAGGAGAAAGAAGGAGGGAAGGCCAAGATAGGTGTATGGGATTAAGAGATACACACTACTATGTATAAAATAGATAAGCAATAAGGATATATTGTACAGCACAGGTAATAATAGCCATTATTTTGTAATAAACTTAAATGGAGTATAATCTATAAAAATACTGAATCACTATGCTGTTTACCTGATACTAATATAATATTGCAAATCAACTGTACTTCAATTAAAAAGAAGTTAAGGCTCAAAGAAATTAAATGACTTGTTTCAGGGTGTGTGTGGGTTTCTGTGTGTATGTGTAGAAGTGATGAAAGAGATGGGATTTCAACCCATATGTTTAAAGCATTGGATCCATGTTAAGAAGTGGCATCCAGTAGAAAGTATTGAGGAAACTGATTTCATAAAAATACATGAGTGATCTTAATTAGAATATCAATTTTTATATAAATGACCTATGTAAACAACATGAAACTATTTTCTTTATAAGGGAATTAAACTGGCCTTTTATGGCTATGTTTGCACTGATAACTTGCTCTATAAACTCCTTTTTTCACAGACTTTAAGAGCTGAAAAAAAAAATCAGGGCACTGTCTACATTATTTATGAATTAGTGGCAAAAATCTAATGGAATTTTTCCTCTCCAGAGAGAGATAACATGCTCCTTTTTTCCCCCTATATTTAAGTACTGCAGAGAAAATAAAAATTAAAAGAAAACTTTGCCCTTCATTTTACTCCTCTGGAGGAGACACAGCAGCGGAGCAGATGTCAAGAGTCATCTTCAGCATTTTAGGAAGAAGATTTGTTAGGCAGCTGCTAACCATGAGGAGCAATGGCAGGGCTTGAAATTTGGCGAAAGCAGGGCTTAGAATTCTGCAGTGACTTTTCCCAGACAAATTTGAATCAGAAGAGATGAGGCTTGTTACAGGGCAAAAAAGTTGGTGAATCCATCCAAATGCTGTCTCATGACTTACAAAGAGTTTAACATATTTGTGACATTTACCGTGGAAGCAGTTTAAGGTCTGTTGTCAAGTGGGAAAAGCAGATCACAATACATGGATGTTCATTGTATAAACTCATTTTATTTGATTATATATGTATACTCCTGGGCATATTTATTCCCAGAGAGAAAGCAGTGTATTTCCAGAGAGAAGGGTAAAGATGAAAAGGTTAATCATATTGTCTGTGGAGTGGGGTGGAGATATGGTGGGTATGGTTTCTAATTCCTTCTTTTTGCTTATCAGTTGTTTCTGAATTTCTTTACAATTAGCATTTACTACATCTGAGATGTTTTACATTATTAAGTTACTGATGAATTGTGTTATATAGAGTAGGACATGCACCCTGATCTGACATTTATGTAATCAGAGTCCTAGAGAAAAGAAAGAGAGTAGGACTGAAAATGGGGTCAAAGAAATAAGAGTTATGGCTGAGTAATATTCCACTGTGTACCTTGCTAATGGTAGCAACATGGATGGATCTGCAAGGTATTATGCTAAGTGAAATAAGTCAGACAGAGAAAGACAAATACCATATGATTTCACTTATATGTGGAATCTAAAAAACAAAGCAAGTGAACAAACAAACAAAAAACACAAACTAAGCCTAAGTGAAGATCCTGCTGAATTTGGCAGCGTAAAGAGACAAGGCTAGTACAGCAGCTGCCTAGGCAGTTCCACTAGCCACTTCAGCTGGAGCTCTCAAAGCAGGTTTCTCCGCCCTGACATCTGGAAGATGGCTTCCAGCATCTCCAGCTGTGACCACAAATGGGCTGACTTCAGCTTGGCCAGCTGCTGTGGACATCCACTAGGTCCGTAATCAATTCTGTGAGTCATAAAACCAGTTTAGCCGCTAAATCAACAGCTTTCCTGCAAGCAGTGCATCCAGCATCCTGCAATCATTTGAGAAGGGAATTCATCAGTCATTCAAGAAACATTGTGTCTTCTTGCTGAGAGCTGAATTGCTGGCTAGGAGAGAATTGGAAAACAATAGTTCAGCACTTCTGATTGCTCACCTGGTAAAATTTATTTGATGCAATTTATATCTTGATCACAGCCTGAAAAACAGTTTTTGAAACGCTCGTGATCAAGTGATTTAGGTAACTTAGATTCTAATAATAAAATTGAGATTGTTTAAGGCCATATCCCCAAGAAAGCATTACCCATAAATCTGAGTCTTCCTGAGCATGTTAGGTCAGTGATTCTGAATTTAAGTTCACTACAGGCCAGAATTTCCTTACATTTGATAGTGTTGAGCTTACAAGTAAAAGATGTCAGGATGGGAAAAATATAGATTAGAGAAAATCTGAGTAGTAACCACAATCAGGGAATAGTGGACGGTTAGGTATGAAGCTGTGAAACCTTGTTTTCTAAACTTCAAAGCGTGTATTGCAAAACTCTGCTCTGGAGCATACTTTAAATTTTTATATCAGCTTTTATTTTTTCTTACTTAAAGCATGTCTTCTTTTAATTTTAATCTTGTTTACTTCCAGTCTTGGGTCTGTGAAATTCAGTTAGGCATATTGTCATATAACCTGGATGATGTTTCTTTAGTGTCTTAAGATTTTATTTCTTTGTCTCACAAAATGAATAAGACTATTAACTGCTCTAACAGCTAACACAAATATAACAAAGAGTAATATAATTATAATCAATCTGTGAAAATGCTAAGCATCTAATCTGTGCCTAGAGAAGGAAATAGTTGGAGGGGGGGAATGTTAGTTAGGATGCTTTTGCCAGCAAATAGCGAAATACTGGCTTAAACGATAAGACTGTGTTTTCTCACTTGAGATTTGAAAGCGTGCAGCTTTAGCATTAATATATAGTGACTTAAATCATCAAAAATCCAGAGTCTATTCTTCTTTCAACTGGGGAAAGCTCAGCCTGCTGACTTTTCTTCTCAGAAACACTTTGTGTTTACAAAGTGGCTGATACAACTCAGGGTATCTTATATTCACACAATTATAACACACATACACACACACACACGTGCACTCACACACACAGTAGTTTTTCCTTGTTTATCTCTCTCTCTCAGGGATGAAAATCTTTCCCTCAAATCTCTCACGGGCCTTTCTCTCGGGTTCCATTATCCAGAATGACTATGTCACCCTGGATGGGGACAGGCCCTACCAGTCAGAAATAACTGTGGCACGGAGGTGGAGTTCAGATAACTGTTGAGTAGACAACTGTTATATAACTGCCACAAAGCAGAAGATGTTTTCTTAACTTCAAAGGCTTACAAGTTGATTATAGTCATTGGACTTTTAATTATGTCTTTTGTACACTGATTTCAATTTGCAAACTACCTCAAGCATATTATTTTACGTAGCTGTGACACTAACCGTGTAAAGTATGTATTATTGCTATCTCCTTCTGCAAATAAGAAAATTAAATCATGGAATGAAAAATCATAAATATTACAATGTAAGCTTTCTCATATATTATAGTATCAAAAGTCTTAGAGCTCAATGACAAGAGATAATAATACACGCATGCCCTGGACCTATTGCGGGTTCAGTTCCAGAGTACTTCAGTAAAGTGCATATCTCAGTAAAGTGAGTCACAGAAATTTTTTGGTTTCCTGGTGCATATGTTATATTTACACTATTCTGTAGACTATTAAGTGTGGAATAGCATTATGTCTAAAAACCAATGTATACACTTTAATTAAAAAATACTTTATTGCTAAAAAATGCTAACCATCATCTGAGCTTTCAGCGAGTTGTGATCTTTTTGCTGGTGGAGGGTCTTGCCTCCGTCCTGATGACTGTTGACTGATCAGGGTGGTGGTTGCTGAAGGTTGGTTGTGTCAGTTTCTTAAAATAATACAGCAGTGAAGTTTGCTGGACTTTTCTTTTCATTTGAACACTTAGAGGCCATTAAAGTGTTATCAGTTGGTCTAATTTCAGTACTGTGGTGTATCAGGGAATAGGGAGCCCCAAGGAGAGATGAAGGAAAGGCTGGTTGGTGGAGCAGTCAGAACACACACAACATTTATGAACTAAGTTCACCATCTTATACGGGCATGGTTCGTGGTACCCCAAAACAATTAAAATAGTAATATCAAAGATCACTGATTGGGCTTCCCTGGTGGCGCAGTGGTTAAGAATCCGCCTGCCAATGCAGGGGACACAGGTTCGAGCCCTGGTCTGGGAAGATCCCACATGCTACGGAGCACCTAAGCCCATGCGCCACAACTACTGAGCCTGTGCTCTAGAGCCTGCAAGCCACAACTAATGAAGCCCGCGGACCTAGAGCCCATGCTCCACAAGAGAAGCCACCACAACGAGAAGCAACGAAGAGTAGCCCCCACTCGCCGCAATTAGAGAAAGCCCATGCACAGCAACGAAGACCCAACGCAGCCAAAAATAAATAAATTAAATAAATAAATAAATAAATAAAGATCACTGATCACAGATCATCACAACAAATATAATAATAATGAAAAATTTTGGAATATTGTGAGAATTGCCAAAATGGGAAACAGAGACATAAAACGAGCAAATGCTGTTGGAAAAAATGTTGCTAATAGACTTGCTCCACACAGCGTTGCCACAAATTTTCAATTTGTAAATACGACAACATCTGCAAGTGCAATAAGGTGAAGTGCAATAAAATGAGGTATGCCTGTAATGAGTATGGAGATAAAGCATCTTAAATCAGAATGAAGGGAATCAGTTGATCTGTGATATCAACCCTACTGTAAAACAGCTGCTATTGTAGATAAACAAACAAAGTAGCAGACAAGGACCACTTGGAAATCAAGGAAATGCTATATTCTGTAGTATATGCTATTACTGTATGTAGTGAGTTGAATAGTGGCTCCCACAAAGATACGCCAATGTCCTAACCCCTTGGAACCTGTGAATGTTTGGAAAAAACCTTTGGACAAAAAATGAATCTTTGCAGATGTTAGAGGGAGCCCTAAGTCCAATGACATAATTCCTTACGAAAGAGAGGCAGAGGGAAATTTGACACCGAAAGACACAGGGGAGTAGGCCATATGAAGATGAAGGCAGTGATTGGAATTATACTGTCAAGTCAAGGAACACTTGAGCCACCAGAAGCTGGAAGAGGAACAGAAGGGTACATGATTCTCTCCAGTAGCCTTCAGAGGGAGCCTGGCCCTGCCAACACCTTGATTTTGAACTTCCGGCCTCTAGAACTGTGAAAGAATACATTTCTGTCATTTTTCAACTACCCAGAATGTGGCAAATTTATTACAGAAGCCCTACGAAACTAATATAGGTTCACATGTTCACTAAGGAACATCAGGCTGGCAGGGATGTGCAGAATGCATTAGATTGAGGTGTCAATTTACTTAATCCTTTAAGAAGTATGAGGGTGTGAAAGTGAGTGACTGAAGCTGAAGTTATAGGAAGAGATGCATCTGAGAGATCTCCAAAGGAATGAAAGAGCAACCAAATAGAAGATTCACAATAGGAAAAATCAAAGGTAATTCTAGAATTCGCCTGGGACGTGGAAAAAATGACAATATCACTGATAGAAATTGAGATGGCAAAACAAAAAATTTATTTGAAGGGTATATCAGTGGTTGGGATGTAGTATGTTTAAGGTAATGATTCAAGTTCCACACAGAAAAGCCCAGCAAAGTGATGTTCAGAAGTGAAATCAGGGACCTTCCTTTGGGAACCAGAGATAGATAAGGCATGAGTAAGGCATGAGTAACAAGATACCAACCACATGAAGGGTATACCCAATTTAGGAAGCCCATTGGGTTCCTAGGCCTGGCCCATCCTGTTTGTTCAGGTGCTAGGATGTGTCACCTGCTCAGTGATAGAAGTGGGATGCTTCAATATCCCTAACCTTCAATTACTATCATGTTAATCTGGTTAGTTTTCTTCCTAGTAGATTTAACCAGCTGAATTTATCAAATATATCACATATATCATCATATATATGTGTGTATACATATATGTATAAATTTTATTTTCATGAAAAATGTCCTTGGAATTTTGATAGGGTTTTCATTGAATTTGTAGATTGCTTTAGGGAATGTGGACATTTTAACAAAGTTAATTCTTCCAATCCATGAGGATGAAATATATTTACATTTTTTTGTGTCTTTAATTTTTTTCAACAATGTCTTATAGTTTTCATTGTATAGGTCTTTCACCTCCTTGATTAAACTTATTCTTAGGTATTTTATTTTATTTTATTGTTGCAATTATAAAGGGGATTGCTTTCTTAATTTCTTTTTCTGCTAGCTCATTGTTTAGAAATGCAACATATTTTTGTCTGTTGATTTTGTATCCTACCACCTTACTGTATTTGTTTATTATTTCATTTAGTTTTTTGGTCAAGTCCGTAGGTTTTTCTATATAAATATCATGTCATCTGCAAATAGTGACAGTTTTACTTCCTCCTTTCCAACTTCAATGCCTTTTATTTCCTTTTCTTGCCTAATTACTCTTGCTATGACATCCAATATTTTGTTGAGTAAGAGTGGTGAGAGTGGGCATGTCTCTAAGTATGTCTCTATTAACAACATAAAGTCTTTGATGGAAAGTCGTTCGTTCACAAATAGACTCTTCTTCCAATTCTGAATAAATATCTTTATTTAATTTTTCTGTTATCGATATTCAGATATAGTTGGAATAAAATTCTGTCTGGATCAAGGACATTTCCTTACAAATATATCAGTATTGCAAAACTTACATCATATCATATGATTTTAGACTGAGAAAAAATATAAATAGTGTTTGCCATGGTTTTTAGTACCACCTTCGTTCTCGATCTCACCTGTCTGTATTTTTTGTCTGCTAAACTTTCTTCAGAAAGTTGACAAATGCTTATGCAACTGTCCTCCCAGAGACTTTTGTAAATATCATGAAGACTCTCTTTCCAGACTGAGAAAGTGCCTTGGGTAGCTGCCTAGCCTGGTCTCATTCTTATGCATCTGCATTGCCTTCTTGTGACAGACAGCAGAGAAAATACAGAGACAGAAGGGTGGGGAATTAAATTATGTGAATTTTCCTCTGGTGACAACGTGATGAATCAAATAACCACACAGGTCTCTGAATATCTATTTTTATTCTTCATTCCAGGAATTTCCCGAGCAGGTGAGGCAAACCACCAGAAAATCTAGAAAATTCATTCATATTGAGGTCAGTTGACAGTCTTTCACAGAGTGGGTCTGAAATTCACCCTTGACTTCTGAACAAGGGTTCATTTTAGAGAAGAAAAGCACGAGAGCTTAAGTAATTAACCATTACGTTTTGTTCAACATTGAAGTCTGTATCTAAATGGATATCTAGGTGACCTAAGAAGAGGAATAAAAAGTTTTTTATTGATTGGAAACTTTGGCTTTTATCCTGTGTATTTGCTCTCATTCTTGATTTTTAACCATTAGTTCCTTCCATAAATGAATATAATGTGAAACTATTGTTTTTTACTATAACTTACACATTTTAAAGAATTTTGGTTCTTATTAAATAGGGGTTGTTGAATTTGGGAAGAAAATTAGAACAGAGTTATGCCTGGATTTTCCAGGGTAAATAAAGAGGAAAACAGTATTAGAAACGAGTTGGTAAGGGTTAGAAATAGAGACTGTATCTACTGTGATTATACAGAACATGCTCAGAGATCACTCTTAAATAATACTTTGTTGCTCAAAGAAGTGACTGTAGATCCATATCTGAGGAAAGAGAAAAACAAGACAAGGCTGATTCAAACCCAATAATTAGAAGGTCAGTATGTACCCTCTTCACCTACAGGAACCAGGCATATTCACTGTACTTACACATCATCCATCTATCCATCTATTCATCCATTCATCCATCCATCCATCCATCCATCCACCTATCAATAATCTCTCTATCATCTAGATAATGAATCTGTTATTCAAAAGAAGGTAAGGAACAAAATGTAAAATAGATCAAAGCAGAACTGGTCTTGTCAAGACAGAGCCTTTACCTTTATACCTTGCTTCTCTGGCATCCTTGCTCTTCAGAAAGACCGTAGAGAGGAGCATCGTGCTCAGCTTGAAAACTACCACTCAGAGTGATTTCTGTATTAGGAAAACCCATTACTGACTTATTCTCTATGGAGGTCTTTGCAAAATTATGAAGGAAGACAAGATAATTCTCTTTCTTTCCTTTCTGGCTACATCTCTCCCTTTCTGGCAACTTCTTTCTTTTTTGAATGCCTGGAAATTCCCTACAGCTTGTAGTTGATGAAATCTGACCTCTTCGACTCCTAATTATTATCCTGCTCAAGTTTGCCCATTCTTATTCATTCTTCTTCATATGAATGACTACTGGCTGAATTTACCCAGAGTTAACTGATCTCATTACACTGTATAGAGGAAAAAGTCTTGTATAAAATGAATAAAAACAAAATGATTCCTGGCTTACTTTGTTTCCTCTTAAAAAAGCTGCAAGTCTTGAATCTGGCCTTGTAAAATTTAGGTGAGATTACAAGTTGTATTTTAGGGCACAACAGTGTTTTAGATGTATTGAAAATCCTACTACATAGGTGTTTGCCAACTCACCTACTAAGACGTGCAGCTCTGCTTCTACTTTGCCGTGTACGCTCGTAGGACCTAGTATAGTGTTGGTGCACTGCGTGGATTTTACACATACTTGTTGAATTTTATCAGTAAACGTATTTATGTCTAATAAGAGAGCCATGATGAGTGTCAGGACCTTGTTTGTTACAAAACAAGGGCTCTTTTAGCATCTGCAGGTGAGAGGTTCAGTGAGAATGGGTAAAATAGGGTTCACTAAGAGGGAAAGGGGGTTGAGGTCTGGATCTTATTTAGAACACTATACTTCACTTGCATGGTACAATGGCACTGGTCTAAGCAATGGGTCATATTTGTGAATCTTACAGAATAATGGGATCTTCTGAAAAACCTTGTAAAAGTTATAGACCTTCTTTATATAAAATATGCAAGCAACAACGTGGGCAGTGTGTGGACATTTTAGGGGCTTCATGATGCCTTGTAATCCAACCCAGTAGATCTATAAACTCTATGTTAAGAATTCTTGTTCTTTTACAGTCTAAAATAGGGCTTAGAGTTGTGGTGATTGTGGAAAATGAAATTCTCTATGGTTATTTTTCACGTTAGGACATGGAATTCTACTATTAAAGGAGCTGCAGTGGCCCTATGGGAAGCAGGCTCTGATAAATGAATTGTGACTTCTATAACTTAGCACCAATTACAATTGATAGTGATAATTTGTATATGTGTTGGTCTGTGTGGTTGAGTATGCTGATAGATAATGCTACTAAATTAGTCCTATTTGATTCATGGAAAATGCCAACCAATAGAGACTCACATGACAGCTAATTTGCATAATAATGACTTAAGATTTTGCATTTAATTAGTGAGTATTAGTGACTCAAATAAACTCTGGGAACTGACAAGGTGCAACTTGAAAGCTGCAGCTTGTAAAAAAAAAAAAAAACAAAGAATGATGCAGTGAAATGACCCTCAGTGTCCTTAATTCAACTCTCTCAAACAGAGAAAAGTGTGCTCTATTAGAGCTCTTATCCAAGGGTCCCTTTTGGGTAAGTGATAGTTTTATACTATATTAAGATTTTTTTGATGGCCAGACACAACACACTGACACTCAGATGAAAGGCAGAACTCTTCCTTACTTACAGCTCCAAATGAAAATTGCCAGACAGGGCCACAGGGGTGGCACAGGGATTGGTGGGGGGGTGGGACAGAGTAACAGCATGCATGACCTGTAGGGGGCAGTTTATATAGGGCAAGAGAGTAGGTTTTTGCACGGATCCCATGGATTGGCTAATCTGAATCAATGTTGTAGGCTCCAGGGCATAGCGGCTGTCCCTAGTTGTCTGGTTCCTTTCACTAGGGCAGGTGCAAAATGGCCCCAGAGTGTGAGGGCCCCATACTGGGTCAAGACAGCATTTTATACATATATATATTTATATACATAAATATATATGCATATATAAAATTATATATAAAATACATACATATATTTATATTTAAAATATAGATATAAAAATATACATTTTTATTTATAAATATTTATATATGTGTATATTACAATGGCCAAGTAATCCAAGCCAGAGTCAAATACAACTTTTTCCTTTTCGTGATTCTATTATTCCTGAAATTCCTAAATTTCATTTTTTTCATAATCTTTCATTCACTCTACTTATTTTAAGACTGATCTGCCTGCTTAGCTTCTTCAAATTCTTCATGCTGTCATCAAAGTAAACTTTCTAGTTTATAAATGTGATCATATCATTCCTGTGTTATAAAGTATGACTTAAAAAATATTTAAGAGACTAAATCTGAGCCTCTCAATGTCGTCTGCAAAATCATGTCTAACTCTACACTTTTAACCTCGGTTCCTCTCTCACTCCACAACATGTCAAGCTTAGTTTGAGAAGTAGAAAAAATAATAGTTAAATAAATAGTTAAGTGAATGAATGAACTGAGTACGGCATGCCAATAATTTTTTCTTACGCATGTGTCATATTTTACTGACTTACTAGTAAAAGAGCAAGCAAAAGGACAGCAAAATTGTCATCGCAGGTGAGATATGAAAATGGAGGTATTATATAGATGGTATCAAGAAATATTAACAATAACTTCTATATTTTTGAAAATAATTATTAAAGTTTCATTTCATGTGGTCACATGGTATATTGCTTGGTCTGTTTAATGACAATTCTGACTCCATATTTTGATGTTTAACCATTGCCAGCTTTTAAGCTTACCCGGCCCTCTTCTCCTTTGCCCCACGAGCGGGCTAGCTGATAAAAAGCTCCCTCCTTTGATGCCAAAGGGGGATTCAAAACACACAAACCCCGGACTGCATGCAGGAACTTTCAGTCTAGCCCCATCTCCTCACCACAGTAAAAACTCAGGCCAGTCTCCTTGCCTTGCTCTCTCAAGCCATTTTGGACAGGCTTGAGAGGTTTGTCCTGCTCTCCTTAGAGAGCTCAATTATGTAAGTGATAAACCTTTTTCATAGCCTTTTGGTGTGTGTGTGTGTGTGTGTGGCATGATGTCTTGACATCTGAACCAAATGTGGGGTGGAGGTCCTGCCTGCTCTTGCAGGGTGGTCATAACTGTGTGAGAGGCCAGGTGCGTCATCTATGCATCAGTTATGTCTAATCAGTACATTTCAGAAGGACTCAACTGCGTCTAAGATTGCGATTATAGATGTCATGTTCCTTTATGGTGAACAATGGGGCCAACTGACATGGAAGCACAGAAGGTGTTGCAGAGTCAGACACACAGCAATGTGCAATAAGTTCTATTTTTAAAATTTATTTTTATTGAGATATAATTGACATAGACGTTGTATATGTTTAAGATGTAAAACATGTTGATTTGATACAGTTATACATTGGAATATGATTACCACGGCAGCGTTAGCTAACATCTCTATCACTTCGCATAATTATTGGGAACAGTTGAGATCTAGCCTCTTAGCAACTTGGAAGTTTATAATGCAGTATTATTGTCTATAACTGCTATGCAGCGCATTAGATCTTCAGGGCTTATTTACATACATACTAGTTCCAAGTTTGTACCCTTAAGCAACACATTCCCAAGTCCCCTACCCCTCAGCCTCTGGTTGCTACCCTCTGTATCTACCAGTTTGGCTTTTTTAGATTCCACATATTAGTGATATTATACAGTATTTGTCTTTCTCTGACTTACCTCGCTTAGCATAATGCCCTCAAGGTCCATCCATGTTGTTGCAAATGGCAGGGTTTCCTGGTTTCTGAATAACGTGTGTGTATGCGCATGTGTTTATATATATCTCACATCCTCTTTATCCATTCATCCGTGATGAATACTTAGGTTGTTTGGCTTCTGTGAATAATGCTGCAGTAAACATGGGAGTGCAAATATCTCTTTGATATCCTCTTTTTGTTTCCTTTGGATATCCCAGAAGTGGAATTGCTGGATTGTATGGTAGTTCTGTTTTTAATTTTTTGAGGAAACTTCGTACTGTTTTCCATAGTGACCGAACCAATTTACATTTCCAGAAAGAGAGAGCAATTGCCTGAGGCTATTCTTCAGGGGAAAGGCTGGAGGAACAGGGAGCTGTGGTCTCCTGGGATGACTTCTAAGCTGCTTGCTGCTGCTGGTCACTGCCCAGAGGAACACTTGGCCCCAAGGATGTGCCACGGAAAGCCTGTTTGGGTTGCTGCAGCCTTGAACCTTGGCAGTCCTGGGACTGGGACCCCAGAGGCCCACACCAGAAAACCGAGTTGCTGCCCTGGGCCTTGGGCCTCCTGGAGGTCAGACTTGCAGCCTGAGCACATGCAGTTCACTCCCCCTTCTTGCCTCACAGTCAGGCCCCAGCACAGCCATTGGGCCACAGCTTGGTCCCCGACAGCTGGCCTAGTCCCTGGGGCAGGCACCACCGCACTGTGACCTGACGAGGGGGTGGGGGAGGCATGGATGAGGACTGGGGCGTGAGCCAGACTCCTTCCTGATGAATCTGGGACGAGGGGCCTCTGGCACCTGGGGCACCCCGGTGTCCTCATCCCAGGACTCTCCCACTGGCCTCTATAGAACTCCCAAGGTCCCATGAGATCTGGCTTCCTCTTGGGGAGGGGTTGCGGCAGCAGCTTCTCAGGCCTGATTCTTCCATCTTCTGAATCGCTCCTGATGGCCTGGGTAAGCTGTCAATTTCTCATACTTCTCATTATTCCTTTCTGCAAATATTGTGTACACAGAAGCCATGTAGAATGCTTTTCCTTATCAGAAAATCTTTGTAAAAGCAGAATTTCAATGAATGGATTCAAGCCCAAGGGGGTAAAACAGCAGCTGTTTTCAAATCACAGATCACCTGGATAATGACGCTGTAGCAGGAGACGTGCCCCTGGATTCAGAGAGAATGTCAGCAGGAGTCTGGAAATAATAGCTAATTCTATTCTTGGTAAGAAAGAAGCTAGAAGCCACTGAAGAAACTAAAAGTTCTTTTGTCAATAAAAATCAGAACTAGAAGACAAGGAAGTCTGGACTTGGAAAAAAGAGAAGCAGCCAAGATAGACTTCCACTATATAAAGCCACAGTACTTATTTTAAAAATTAATTGGGCAATATGCCAAGAAAAATGAAAACTTCAAACAACGTTTAAAGTGATTTAAAGTTGGATTTCTATTAAATTCTTTTTTATTTGCTTTAGTGCTCAATTTTCAAAGCCTTCAATCTAGGTACAGAAAAATTACATATATGTATATGTATATGTGTGTGTGTGTGTGTGTGTGTGTGTGTGTGTTTATATCACAATGTTATAATTATGTAATCTCAGTGATGGATTACTTTCTATATCTAAATTTTATTCAGTGTGAGAAAGAACAAGCAGTCCTTGATAACTGGAAACTGATCTGATATGTAGAGCTAGGACTCTGTTGCTAGAAGCTTCCCTGCTTCTTGCAGTTCAAAATCCACAAATGTTACTTTGCTTTTCTAGGTGTTTGCCTATGGACTCTTCATATAAATTAGTGTAAATCAAGGTGGTTTTTCCATCTCCAGAAGTGACCTTTAAGAATGTTTTCTGAACTGAATTTAAATGAAGCTGAATAAAACATTATGTCTGCATGTAATTAAAAAAAAAAAGTCCAGTCTTAGTTGATTACCTAAATCCTTCATTTGGTTTTTCAAATTAATTTGAGCTTTAAGCCTCACTCATGAAGAACAGAAAATGACAACTCATCCAATGTGCAGGCCTTCCTTTCGATTTCCCATTTGTTGAGCCTGAATACACACTTCTTAGTAATATCTGTGGTTTCTTAGGGGTCTTTGATATTCTTATTTAATGCTATTACGTTAAGTATCATTTTTCCCTAATGGCCTGTGAGTGAAAATGCAATGATTGAATTTGTGTAAAATTCCAGGGGCCTTTTGGAAGCAGCCTGACTCACAAACTAACAAGGGGTCCAGAAACTTTGTGTAGAGTGGGAGCAGATTGCAATAGAGGCACAATAAGAATTGAGAGCAAAATCTCTCTTGGCCTCTTTTAATCTCTGTTTACATGGGTGTTTAAAGGCCCCAAGTAGGTTTTGGGGAAAGGTATTACTTCTGCCTCATTTTTCAAAGAAGTTTTCATTTTAATATTACTATTTATTGACCATCTGCTATGTGTCAACCAATGTTGTAGAAAATTTGTATATCTTCTGACACTAACAGCAGTACTTCAAGATAAATTTAATTATTCCTGTTTTATAAATGACAGAACTGCAGCTAAGGTTGATTAAATAACTTGCTACATGTCTGTCTTAGGCCAAAGTCCTGCGTTTTCCACTCTCTGAAAATAACTACTTAGTCCTACTCAAATATGAGGAAGTTTACACTCCATATTTGAACATACCCTTTAGTGAACAGGCAGAAAATATCTCCCCAAATGCCAATTAAATAGATCCGCTTAACTGGTTAGCAGTTCACTTAGAATTGTTGTTTCTCTTCCTGGTTCATTAGGAAGCAATTATGTCTCTGGCAAGTGAAGGAGATAAAGATGACTATATTGACTTAGAGGAATAGCTTTGCCAGAATCCTGTCTTTGAGTTCTTGTGCATCGAGTATTGAGACCGTATTTTACATAATAAAAGTTCCATTCTCATTTAGCAGCATTAAAATATTTTATGTTGTTGCATTCGGCAAAGACTAATTAAAATATACTTCTTTCTGCAAAGACGTCATTTAAAATGTTACATTTCACAGTGATCAATGTATGTAGGGAAATAAATGGCTCTCACATCAAAGCATTTGATTATTGTTTCAAGCCATTCCAGATTAACGCAGGCTTGATGAACACCTTGCATGTGAGAATCCTGGGACCAGCCCCAGTTTGGGTAAATCTCTTTCTTTTGTTCCTAAGTATGCAAGCTCCAGTTTGAAGAGAAAGTTTTGCTTTAAACTTGGACTGAAGTTTTCTAGCAAATAGATTCTTCTTATTCAGGACACGTACACAAATTGCTCATTGAACGGCAGCTTTACCAGAATGCTGTTCCTCTTGAAAAATTGCAGCAAAATTGAACAGAACAGTAAAGAGGAGTGGAGAGAGGGGAAGCCCTGATGTCAGGGTGATCCAGGGGAGGCCCAGCCTGGCAGAGCCTGCCAGAGAATAAAATTCCGTGTCATTTGAATATGTATCAGAAGAGGAGGAAGTGACTGGCACAAAGAAAGAAGAGCAGGCGGGCAGGACGTGAAGGGAATCCTATTTTAGGAAAAATGCTGCCAAAGAGCTTTGCAACATGCTCCCAAGGGTTTCAGCTCCAGACTGAGAGCCTCGTGGCATTTTTAAATAGGCCTAAAGCAATTTATATCTGCGAGATCACAACCTTAAGAATCAATTTCCGAGAATAAAATATGAATTTAGCTTTAATGAATAAGGAGGAGGAGGAAGAAGAGATATTGATAGATGTGTCAAAGCTACCAGAATCTCTCTTGGTGTCATTTGATATTGCCTAATTCTTTCTGAAATGATTTACAGACAAGATGGTTAGAATTTTGACTACTTTACAGGCCACACACACGCAAACACAGAGTCATGAAATGGGACATTCAACAATTTCATGTATGTTTCCTTCAGACTTGTCTTAAATTCTGAGCCATCTTTTCAGACATGTATTAGTAGTTTTAATGAATGAAGCTTGATTCCACAACTTTCAGAGTCAAGCTGTTCTAGTTTGAACCAGTTTCTGCCACCTGTTAGCTGTTTGACTTTGGATAAGTTTTTAATCCCTCTGGGCCTCATTTTCTTCAGTAAAATGGGATAATTATATTACCTACTTCACATACATATAACTGGTCTAGAACAGTGAAAAGCAAATGAAAAAAAACAATTTTTAGCCACAATAATTATTATATTGTTCTTATGATAATGTGATCATTATTATTTTCCACCCCTTCATCTCCAGTTTTTATCCCAGGAAGGTCTGAGTACACTCGTTAAAGAAAAAGCCTCTGGAATCATGAAGTCTGGGCTTACATCCTGTCTTCATCACCTGCCAGTTTAAAAACTGCAGGCTGGTGACTTCTTTTATCTGAGCTACAGTTCTCTCGTCTCTAAAATAGGCCAATGAATCACTTAGCTCGCAAGTCCATATGAAGATTATCTGCGATATTTTAGGTATGGTATGTTCCGCGATAGTACCTTTGTACTATAAACCAACTTTCCAGCTACTCTTAACGCTCCCAGGTATATTGGATCTTTGGAGCTTTCTTTTACAGGCTGAACCCTCTGGAGAAAATGGAATCTGTAGAATGTTATAGCAACGAAATCCTCACGTATTTTTTTCTATGCAGCCATTTGTACTTTTTTTTTTCGTTTTAATTAAGGCTATATTTTTTTAGAGCAGCTTTAGTTCACAGCAAAATTGAGGGCAAGGTACAGAGATTTCCCATAGACCCTTGCCCCCCCACACGTGCTTAGCTTGCTCTGTTGTCATTCCCTTCCAGAGTGACACATTTTTCACTGTCTCCAAAGTTTTGCCTTCTCCAGAATGTCATATAGTTGGAATCATACTGGACGTAGTCCTTTCAGATTGGCCTCTTTCACTTAGTAATATCCATGTAAGATTTTTCCATGTCTTGTTTTGGCTTGATATCTCATTTCTTTTTAGCACCGAATAACAGTATCTTCTCTAGATACACCACAGCTTATTTATCCATTCACCTGCTGAGGGACGTCTTGGTTAGCTCCAGGTTTTGGCAATTATGAATAAAGCTGCCATAAATATCTGTGTGCAGGCTTTTGTGTAGACAGAAGTGTTCAGCTCCTGTGAGTAAACACCAAGGATCATGACTGCTGAATCAAATAGTAAGAGTATGTTTAGTTTTATAAGAAACTTCCAAATTGTCTTCCCAAGTGGCCGTACCATTTTGCATTTCCACCAGCAATGGGAATTCATTGCCACTCCACAACCTCACCAGCATTTGATGGTGTCAGTGTTCTGGGTTTTGGCTGCTCTAACAGGTGTATTGTGGAATATCATTGTCGTTTTAATTTTTATTTCCCTGATGACATGTGATGTGGAACATTTTTTTCATGTGTTTATTTACCATCTGTATATCTTCTTTGGGGAAGTGTCTGTTCAGGTCTTTGGCCCATTTTTTAATTGAGTTGTTTTCTTATTGTTGAGTTTTAAGTGTTCTTTGTATATTTAAGATAACATACCCTTATCAGATGAACCTTGTGCAAGTATTTTCTCCCAGTCTGTGACTTGTCTTCTTGTTCTCTTGATATTGTCTTTTGTGTTTTACATTTAGTCTTGTAATGCATTTTGAGTTAATTTTTCTGAAAGGTGTAAAGTCTGTGTCTATATTCATTATTTTATTTTTTTGTTGAAGTATAGTTGATTTACAATATTGTTCAGTGTACAGCAAAGAGATTCAGTTATACATATACATATGTATGTGTATATATATATATATACACATATATATATATTCTTTTTCAGATTCTTTTCCTTTATAGGTTATTACAAAATATTGAGTATAGTTCCCTGTGCTATACAGTAGGTCCTTGTCATTTATCTATTTTTATATGTGGTGGTGTGCATTTGTTAACCCAAAATTACCAATTTATCCTTACCTGTCCTTCCCCTTTGGTAACCATAAGTTTGCTTTCTGTGTCTGTGAGTCTGTTTCTGTTTTGTAAATAAGTTCATTTGTACTATTTTTAGATTCCACATATAAGTGGTAGCATATAATATTTGTCTTTCTCTGACTGACTTACTTCATGTAGTATGATAATCTCTAGGTCCATCCATGTTGCTGCAAATGGCATTTCATTCTGAGTAATATCCCATTGTGTGTATATATATATATACCACATCTTCAAAAGTGTGGATCTCCTATAGAAATTATTCTGTTGTAGCCAATGAGTAACCAAAAACAGCTTCTCTCTTAGGACGAAAGTAAGCATTGAGACCAGGAGGGCAAACTTAGTTCATCTATAGGGTTTGTCTTTGAAAGATGAGATGGTACATTGAAAAATACAAATAAAAAGAATTAGAAGAAAGGCTTCTTTCAAAAAGGAAAGGTAGCTATCTGACAGACCTGTGTGGATTGTTGAGAGGATGTTGTAATCGCTGTTCTATTGTTATCACAGTGATGATGATGATGATTTTATTGCTGCTTTTTGCTTTCTGAGCATCCTTTTTGCCCTCCACAGGATGGCCATCAGGTAGCTGTAGGGTGACTTAGGCCAGTTTCTTTTCAGGTACTTACCTTTCAATCTACTACTACCTTAGATTTAGATCTAAGGTACTTATCCTTCAATCCATTAATATTTAGAGTTTTACCCATGTTTGAGGTCCACTCTTACATGTCATGTACGCTTTAGGATGTTTGGGATAAATGTGTATCTACCCCATGCTGGTCTTTTAAAGTAGTTTCTGTCCCTTATGATCTCAAAGCAGCGAAGGAGAAATAACTGTACAGCACAGCATTAGATGATGAGCTTTGGCCCTCCTCGAGCTCTGCATACGTGGGATTTAAATCAAATCATGAACCTTATGTAAAAAATTTTACCACCCCTTCTGATCAAGGGATTTCCTAACACAGCATCCACAGCAATAACAGACTACTGTGAGATTGAAATTTTGACTCAGTTCAACTTAATTGATATATATAGGACATTCCATCCAAAAACAACAAATACACTTTCTTTTCAAGTGCACATGGAACATTCTCCAGGATAGATCACATCTTGGGTCACAAATCAAGCCTCGGTAAATTTAAGAAAATTGAAATTTTATCAAGTATCTTGTCCAACCACAACGCTATGAGGCTAGATATCAGTTACAGAAAAAAAAACTGTAAAAAATACAAACAGGGGCTTCCCTGGTGGCACAGTGGTTGAGAGTCTGCCTGCCAATGCAGGGGACACGGGTTCGAGCCCTGGTCTGGGAAGATCCCACATGCTGCGGAGCAACTGGACCCGTGAGCCACAATTACTGAGCCTGTGCGTCTGGAGCCTGTGCTCCGCAACAAGAGAGGCCGCGATGGTGAGAGGCCCGCGCACCGCGATGAAGAGTGGCCCCCGCTTGCCGCAACTAGGGAGGGCCCTCGCACAGAAACGAAGACCCAGTACAGCCATAAATAAATAAATTAATTAATTAATTAAAATTTAAAAAAAAAAGATGCTGGATGAGGGGCAGCCGAACCACTAAAAAAAAAAGAAAAAAAAAAATACAAACACATGGAGGCTAAACAATTTAGCACCTCAGTCTTTTTTGATTGCCCTGAAGTGGTTCCACCGTTTACAATACAACCAAAACTTTAAGAGTAGAACCATGGTTGTAGAACTATAATAAAATCACCGTCTCATCTCCCTTTCAGTGGTTTTTGAGGTCCCTAGGTGTAGTGTCCTCCCCCAGAATCCATGTTTATCTAGAAACTCAGAATGTGACCTTATTTAGAAATAGAGTCTTTGCAGATGTAATTAGGTGAGGAAATCTCCCTAGAATTAGAGAGGATCTTGAATCCTATGACTAATGACTTCATAAGAGAAAAGAGAGGAATATTTGGAAACAGACACACAGACAGGAGAACCAGGTGAAGATAGAGGCAGAGATTGGGGTGATATGGCTACAAGTCAAGGAACATCAAGGCTTGCCCAGAGCCTCCTGAAGGTAGGAAGAGGCAAGAAACGATTCCTCCCGAGAGTCTTCAGAGGGAGCATGGCTCTGCCGACACCTTGAGTTCAGACTTCTAGCCTCCAAAATTGAGAGGACAAATTTTTGTTACTTTAAGCCATCAAATTTGCTTAAGTTTGTTTAAGCCACATAGCAGCCCTAGGAAATGAATACACCAGGAGAGAGGGAGGAGCTCTACGGCACCTCCCCTCTCAGGGTATTTTGTCAGTACCACCCTACCTGTGATCCTAGAAAGCTAAAACAAGTTTCTTTTTATGTCAAGTTTATGCTTTAGCATGGTTACAATTTTTGCAGTCCATTGAATGAGAATCTCACCGTGAATGTAAACTTAAGTTTGGTGTGTCATTTTTATTAGTCTGTTAACCTCTAACTAACCTCTCACACATGTAAGCTACTGGAAGACAAGGGTTCTACTATTTGGATTCAATATTTGTTCAGTCCTAGATTATCTGCATCTTAAAAGTCACCCTGTACTTAAACATCCTCCATAGAGTACTGACAACTTCTTGTTTAGACTGTTTATGCTCAAAGGCAATTCAGTTCTTATTGAGGTAGCTCATACTGGCATTGCATAGTTCTTTAATAAATTCCTTAATGTGGAGTTAAAATGTTGCTAGCTATAAGACTCACCTTCCATCCTAATTCTAGCCCACAGGCCAGCCAGATGAATTCTACTTTTCCCCCCATAAGAGCATACTTAAAATATTAAAGTTAGCTATCTTTTTTCTAGTACCTATATTTAATAACAGTGTTTTGCTCCCCCTTTCTTCTGTGAGTTAAACATGTCTACTCCCCAAACAGATGCTCAGAAAAATGAAGGTTTAATTTATTATACTATTAACATTTTTGACTATTTCTCAGATTGGCTTTGTCTCTTCTGGAGCACAACAGCCAGAATCAAATATGCTGCCTTTTTGAAGGACAGTCTTCAGTGCTGTAGAAGGCATGCAGGACACTGTCGCTGCTTAGCAAATACAGATTGGTCAAGAATGTTAGATCTTCAATTAGATCTTCAATTAGAAGGATTTGAAGAATCCCTGCACTGAAGATGTCATATAGAATATATTTCATACACAAAATATGACTCATTTCCTATAAAAAATAATTTGACACTTAGAAACAAATCATGTGTTTTAAAAGTGTTCCCTCCTTCCCATGTAAGGTAAATCTACATATTCTGTGAACTTAATATTTACCTTCCCTTTGTAAACATCCCTTCTGCTTTGTTTTGAAGTCTAATACATAAATGTAAACAATGCAGCTTTTCCAGAAATTGGTTGTGTGATATGATGAGCTTCCAAGATCAGTTGTGCTGCAGAACTAGGCACAGATAGCAATACGTGTAGAAACACTTTTACCTGCCCCGTATTTTTTATAACTATGCCCACCTAGACGATTACCCAGTGCATCAAGCAATTCAAAAACTCTCTCAGGAATCGCAGTCTATGCAAACAGGATGCACACTACATATTCCAAACTTAGTCTGTTCTTTGTAGCTCCTTTTTATACTCTATCAGATCTTGGCAGAAGAGACATTTTGTAGGCAATTGTTGCACTGTGCTGGGAAGAGGGGCCCACAATGAAAATGAAATTTGTTATTGGGAAAGTGCCAGAAATTTAGACAGAGAAAATAAGGTGGAAAACCAGTAATCCTGAGGGGAGAAGGAGTAGGAATATTCCAAAAGTATAAAAGAGGAGGGGGTGAGGAAGCTGTATTGAACAAACTTTACTGGAATCCAGTTTTGCTCCAGAGAATATATCGAACAAGAAAGATACACCACAATCTTTAGTCTGAAAACCTGCATAATTAGAAATGTTAGCATATAAAAACAGAAGGATATTTTTCCAAAAATCTACCCATATCCATCATGCAGTAAAATTAACTGTTTTTATAAATTTTTTTTTTTTTTTGGCCATTCATAGAAAAATAAAATGACTCACGGGGTAAAAATCTTATGGGAGAGCAGATTTAAATGAATGGGCAGAAGTGGCTCAAGGCAATGAAAATTCAAAGACATTAAATTATAAAATATAAGAAACAATGCATTACAAATGACAAAGTCCCCTGGTGATATGGAACATTTAGTTTCAGGATTATGGAATAATATCTTCAGCTTATATTGGCACTTTAGAAGACCTTTGTATAACCTTAGTCACAAGGAGGCATTTCATCAAAAAGAGCCTTTGTGGGTGCAAACGTTTTATTTTAAAACAGCTCTCATGTAGGTGATATTGAACTTTCAAATTACAGATGTAACCAGATTTTCTGTTTGCTCTTAATGCAGTTTGTGTTGACCAAGAAGAATCAGTACTCCAAGCACATTGCTCAGCTTACCAGGTGGTTACAGACTTTATGTTTCTTTAGGTACCAGAACTGAGTACAAGGAGAAGCTCATAAAACAGTTTTCTAGCAAAGGACTTTGCTCCTTGATGGGTACAATATGTTGTCCACATCCTACGGTTCAAGGAAGAGGATTTAATAACATATTCCTTAACATCTTAGGGAAAAACCAGAACAAACTTTTTGGCCAGCCCAGTATAAAAAGACATACATATCTTAGGGAAAGTGTTCTTTGTAGCCTGAGTACATCCTTTCTCTAACACAACCTGTAATCTAACCTAAAGATAAAAAAAAGAACATGGTAAACCTACATTAGCTAAGTTAAAACCTCCGATAAGACACACGCTTTTGTGTTTTATTTCATTCTTTTATACCATTTAGAATGTCCCTTAATTGTACGGGTTTCTCTTTCTTTCATATAGCTTTTATATGAGCTTTTCTGAGGAATGGGAATGAAAATATTCATGCTATTTGAAGGATAGAAATAATTCTTCCAATACATTAAAAAATTCAAACACTAATATATTTTGCCAAGTTCACAAAACCTAAATTTATAGTTCAAAGACTAAAAATGAATTTAATAAAAAATAGATATTATAGTTAAACTTTGGTCCAGATCAGCTGAAGATTGTTTAATAAGAAAAACCCACAATAAAGTGATCAATTAATCCTACATAAAGGAACAGATTTTAAAATTGGTCACATTTTAGGTTGAATCTTTCTCTCTAAAGGAGAAGGGACTTGTTACAGTATTTTTGCCTTATATTCTATCAGTTTTTACTTTTGCATATAATGAAAATACTTACTCTGAAAATTATAAAAGCCATTTAATGAATATGGTCTTACTGTAATGTAACAATAAACTAAAAGTTCTAAAATTGTAGTTCTATTGCAAGACAAGATAGCATGGAATTCAGATTTGCAGTAATTAGAAAAATCCACAACAATGGGCACATCCTTGAAGGAAGAAGAGCATTACTATGTTAAACAAGGTCTCCTGTCCCCTAGCACCTAACTCTTAAGTTAAAACTCACTCACTTCATCAGAAACACTTGCACTTCCCTCTCTCAAAACTCAGTGTCTCATTACATACATTTCTAATGAACACTAACCTTAAAGATCCCTGATTTTTCTTGTATCCGCCTACAGAAGTCTGTAATTCTTGATCCATTCAACATAATTAACAAGTGAATCAGCCTAGACATTAAAACCAATAGACTAAACCTTACAGAGTATAATATTATTGAATAAAGTTAGACTCAGATGATACTTTAAAATCATCTACTTCTGTTAATTTATAAGAAGTAAAGGAGATCAGGGATGCTAAATGGCCTAACAAAGGTTACACAGACACAAAGAGCTGGAAACTAAACATACGTAATACAGTACATTTTCCTCTGTTTTTCAGTGATATAACTTGTGCTTTTATAAAATGATAAATGAAATTTTGATGGCTATTTTAAAAAGAAGAGGGATAGTTAGAAAAATAAGATAGACTGATTACTTTGACATTATATGGACCTTGACTCATTTAGAATATAGTTTCTAATGTTAATAATTAGTTATAATAGTTATGTATAAATTCTAGAGACTTTCAGAGATTTCACCAACAATTCTAAGATTATACTTTGGTTCAGACTATTTTTAAACATTTAAGTGAAAGAGAAGTAAATTCAAAATGAAAACTCATTTGGTACATGAATTTATTCTCATATTTTAAACTGGATTCTTCCTAACTAGAATACAATTTCCTTGAAGGCTAGTATAATAAACTGTCTTGCCAGTGCTTAGATAATGTCATTCGAACAGAAGATGCCCCATATATGTCGTTAAGGATGAACTTAAGATGAACCCTCTGGGACTCTTGGGGCCATGCACCTGTTTAATCATGAAGTGACAGCTCCAAAGTTGGTAGCCTCAACTTCTCTGCCTCTTGTCAGAGTCTTCTTTCTGCCACTTGAATAAAGAGTAAATGAACCACAGGAATTAAAACTAACCATAGGGAATTTGCATTTGAATAAAGGTCAGAGGCTCTAGCTAAATTTATAAATTTTTGATAGTGGAAATTTGGGCATCAGCAAAAATTAAGGTAGGAAAAAAAAAAAAGAAAATCTTTTCAGTGCCTGGCAATCACCTTATACTATGAAGAACACGGTTCCAAGTTACAAAGATTTTGGAGTTATTTAATGATTTTCTTTTTTTTAATTACCTATTGCTTTCATTGTACTCTACTACTCCCCAGGAATGTTTCAGCTCCCTACAAAATGCCAGCAATGGTTTGAATGATGTGCTAGAAATGTACATTAAAAATAGTAAAGTAAGTAAAGCTAGCATGTTTTTCAAAATAACTAGTCTCAGTTGTGTGATCCCCCAGGGCAATAATTTGGAGGCTTTTGAACTTGATAAGGCCAATTTGAGCCAATACCATTGGGCAGAATATTAGGTGCTCTAAGATGGCCTGAAGACACACTCTTGTATAAGATGGAATTTTCAGGTTATAAATTAATTTTAACCATGCCTATAAGACTTCCCAGGCTAGGATACCTTGAACACTTTAATGCTTTGAGTTTTTGTTTTTTTTTAAGCTTGGAAAGTTGGGAGAGGGTTAGATATGTGTGTGTATGACTGCATCTACAGAATATCGCAGAGAAAATGCTTTTCTATTTAGCAGTGACTGGAGAGAGAAATTAAAATTGACGATTGAAGAATGCATTTTAGTGCATTAACAAATTTAAGTTCATAGGTTCCTCTTTTAGCCTGTATTCTCTAAAATGTAAAATGTCTAAGACTCCCTTCCCTTTGCTTTGAGAGACAGATAGATGAACCCAAGCTATAAATAGGTTCACATGAAACTGAAAGTGTCAAAGAAAAGTAACTTCTATTCTGAAAAAAGAGGAGAAACCTGGAGAAATACTGGGGGTCTAAGAAGTAACCTCCGTTTAATTTTCCAGTTATTCTTTACATTAATATGCATCCCTAATGTGAGGGCTATATGTGCACGTGTGCATGAGTGATATCGGACACTTGAACGACATCACTGAAAATAATTTCAGACAATTTAGTTTGATGAACATGTCAAAGTTTTTAATACAGACTTACTGTGCAATAGATTAATTCAACATTTTCCTTCTTGGTAGGGACATTTTCTGGGACAAGAGGTTGGCAAGATAAACTGTCAGAGTATTTACTGAAAGAAAAGAGGTTGATTAAACGTTTCTAGAGTGTTGACTGATAGCCGGGAGGGATGGGATGATTCGTTTCCTTGAACACATTTTAATCCTAGTAAAGTATAGCAGATAATTTCTTAGGAATTTTACCTGCCAAGAAAGAGGTTGTCAATTACATTAAGCAAAAAGTTTTTGTCCCAGATCAAGTTTGGGACAATTTTTTTTCTAATAACCATTATTTATAGCTTTTCTGGCACAAATATTCTGGAAGTAGAGAGTTACTTTTATTACCTAGGATTTCAAAAGTAGACAAAGTATAAGGGAAAAAAATGAACAGTAATATTTCACCTTTAAAATGGTTACTAATACAGGGAGGAAGCACAAACCAAAGAAAACACCCTGACTGGATCTCCTCTTTTTTGGAGAAACTGCTTCCCTAGCTTTTTGTACAGATTCAATATTTGTCAGCTGGAGCAACCAAAACTTTAGTCATCAATCTTAGTCAAAATTATTTCTACTTCTAAAGTGATTTCGTATATTACCAGCTGTGGGTGAAACAGAGGTTCCAAGGAAAAGGAGGTGTATTTGTTACATTTACCTAATGGACTATCATTGTTTTCCAATTTTTGGTTCATAAATCTAGTTTCCTTTCTTATCTAAAACCTAAGTTGCACACATTTTTCCAGGCCAGTGCATCCATGGGAAATACAACTTTTAGGTGTAAATGAGAGCAGTTTGGGGCTCTGAGTCCTTACCAGGGAAATTGACGTAACCCAAGTCTCCTCCTCCCACTCTGCAGTGTCCTCAACTTCCAATCCTGGGCGGACGTCAGCATTCTTCACAGAGGTTCTGGATACTTGTCACTTTGTGGCTTTAGCTCAAGAAATGTTATCAACTAATACTGTCTTTTTTCATTAAATAAAAAGCTCCTTGAAGAATCCACATCACAGCCACTTCTCTTTACGTGACCCGTGCTTTCGTTTGCTTTTCTCGACTGTCACACCTTCACCACGTGAAGGGGGTTCTGGGTTCCACGCTAAGGTGAAGACTTCCTCTTCCCCAGCTCTTTGCCGCAATCTTTCCCAGGCCAGAAAGCAGTTCTGTTTGTACCCAAAGTTTCATAATTTTGCATAACTTGCCCCCACCCAGCTGTTGGGGAAGGTAGTCCAGTAGTCTTGTTCCAGCTTCAGAGGTGGCACTAGGCCTCTCTCTGACCCGACAATGACGCTAAAGCTGGCTGCATGCCAAACTGCTGAGCTACACCCAGGCCAGCAGGGGTGGCGCCAGCACACACTGTAAACCATTAGATAAGACAGGGAGTAAGTCACGGGACTTCTTGCACCTTGAGGGTCTGGCCAGCCCCCCGGGATCAAGAACATTCCAAGACTTACGAGGTAAGACCAAGGCATTTATGACAACAGCCAGAGCTGCAAACTTGTACATACATTGTTATCAGCCTGCGACCTGGTGCTAAAAGCTGGGCTCCTTGGAGTGGCAAACTGAAGTCTCACCTGTGGGGTGGACGCACCGCCTGGGACCTTCCCAACTTGGACTCCAGATTGCTGTTCAAGGGACTTCCCAGCGCTGCTTGGATCTGGATGTAGGTGCTTCCCCAATTCAGTGACATACAAAGCTCTGTCTTTACTATTCTTTCTTAGTTAGTTATACTATTCTTTTCTTGATTAGTATACTGTAATCTTTGTTAATTCAATAAACTCTCTCTAAATTCTTGTTTAACTGAGTGTAGAGTGGTTATTTTGCCAGCGAATCCTACGAACCTTGAAACCGAAAGGAAGGCTTTCAGCAAAACACCAACCATGTGCACATATATATCCCATCCCTTAATTTTCTCCTGAATCATTGGGATAAGAAAAAAACTTGCCTTTTCTCCTCCTTCCATAAAACAAATATATCTGTGCATAGATATGGATACAAACACATCTTTTGTGTATATATAACATGCAGAAAGATTTTTACACCAGCGCCATCTGTGCCCTAGTTCAACCAGCCTAAAAATTTATTGCTCAACATACATGTCTGCAAAGTGTCATAAGTAATCATTTTTTTAACTGTCTTGGGGAAGAGCATGTAGTGAATGAATAGTATAAAAATTCCGAGGTCTTTTATGCCCTATAGCACCTCTATGTCCACGCACATCTCCTGACCCCCCAGCTATAGGAGAATCGTTGGGACTGGCAGCTAGGAACCGTCTTCTCCGAAGAGTCTCCTGGATGAATCCAAAACCATCAAAGAGCCTTTGGGAAGAATCTCCCCAAATCCCACCTTCTACAGTTGTAGGTCACTGCAAGCAAACTGAAGAGTTCACATTGCCTGACTCTTTGAAGTATTTGACGAAAGCCACTGGATGCCAAAGAATGAACTTAGCCTCGGCAGCAGAAATACATTTAAAATGCAGTGAATACGTCCTCTATGGGTTGCCAGATGGACTTCAGAAAAATGAAAGGAAAACTCGATAAAATCTTGTCCAATGAATAAAGTAAGAAAATGCATGTATCTAAGCGTCAAGATTTTATCCTCCTCCTCCTCATCCTCTGTGCTATTTTAAGGAGAAATGGGTCCTGGATAAATGAGGGGTCCCTGCTTGGATAGCTGTGGAGTAGGTGTGGGTGTGCAAGTTTGCTGAATTGCTCTGTGTAATAAAGTAAGGAGCCAATTGCAGTCTGGGGAAGCAGGAGAAATAAGAAACCTGAAAAATGGTGCAGGGTAGGGGGCTGCATGGGGTAATAGTGAAGGAAATTAATCCTATTGACTGTCTTCTGGAGACTAGAGGATTTGGGAGTTAGACCTGCCTGTTTTGAGAAATTTGCTGTAGGGTGGCTGATGTAAACATCTTACAAAGTTACTGCAATCTTTTCAATGAAATTTGCATAGCTCCCTGAGCTTTTCATTTGAGTGGATTATTTCTGGATAATTCGAATGTGTACTGGGTTCTCTGTTAAACTAGAGCAAAATGGGAAAAGCAATGCCCGCTTAGAGATATATTTTTATGTGGGAAATGAATTGATAGAAATTTACATTGCATCTTTTATTACAGTGTGCATTTGAACAGATTTTTTGACCACATTTTTTGCTTCTAACTAAATCAAATATATATGCTAGAAGCCACTTAAGATTCACTTCTAGGTATGCTAGCTGTTGTGTTAACTTGTCCATAAATTATTCATAACATCACCATTTACCAAAATAAATTTTTTAAGATGGAACCAATTTTAACAAATTGGGAGCAGAACTTGTTTTGCTAAAGAATAATATCAGGTAATGATATTTTACCAAAAATAACTATCAGGAAATAGTATTTTCTCAAGGGAAGAGAGACAGGTTATTATCTAGGAAAAGGGCCAATTAAATTAAAATTGTGAATGAGGACACACGTGTGCTTGAGTATAGCATTTACAATGTGATTACATAATGTGCATTTTATGGTCTAAGTATTGTCATTATTATTTTACGGTTGAGAAATTGAGTTTGAGAGTGTTCGCCCAAGGTCGCATAGCTCATCAGCCTCTGCCAAGACACTGGACAAATTGGAAAAAAGTTACTCTTTCTTGATGACTGCAGGTTGAATGTTGGCTGGGTTTCAGCCCTGTCACCCCTTCCAGACCTGGCATCTTTGCACATGACAAACATTGTTCAACTTATTCAACTTTTCTTGGCTGCCATGGGCTTTTGAGACCACCTGCTATGTTTGCTCTTCACCAAAGAGGAGGTGGAATCTATTTATAACTAATTGTTTTGGGCACAAGCACAGAAGCCAAATCATTTTCATGCTTTGACCTCTAAACAGGAGCCAATATTTCTTTTTTTTTATATTCTTTTTTTTTTTAACATCTTATTGGAGTATAATTGCTTTACAATGGTGTGTTAGTTTCTGCTTTATAACAAAGTGAATCAGTTATACATATACATATGTTCCATATCTCTTCCCTCTTGCATCTCCCTCTCTCCCACCCTCCCTATCCCACCCCTCTAGGTGGTCACAAAGCACTGAACTGATCTCCCTGTGCTATGCGGCTGCTTCCCACTAGCTATCTATTTTACGTTTGGTAGTGTATATTTGTCCATGCCACTTTCTCACTTTGTCACAGCTTACCCTTCCCCCTCCCCATATTCTCAAGTCCATTCTCTAGTAGGTCTGTGTCTTTATTCCCATCTTGCCCCTAGGTTCTTCATGACCATTTTTTTTTTTTCTTAGATTCCATATATACGTGTTAGCATATGGTATTTGTTTTTCTCTTTCTGACTTACTTCACTCTGTATGACAGACTCTAGGTCCATCCACCTCACTACAAATAACTCAGTTTTGTTTCTTTTTATGGCTGAGTAATATTCCATTGTATATATATGTGCCACATCTAATTTATCCATTCATCTGTCGATGGACACTTAGGTTGTTTCCATGTCCTGGCTATTGTAAATAGAGCTGCAATGAACATTTTGGTACATGACTCTTTTTGAATTATGGTTTTCTCAGGGTACGTGCCCAGTAATGGGATTGCTGGGTCGTATGGTAGTTCTATTTTTAGTTTTTTAAGGAACCTCCATACTGTTCTCCATAGTGGCTGTATCAATTTACATTCCCACCAACAGTGCAAGAGGGTTGCCTTTTCTCCACACCCTCTCCAGCATTTATTGTTTGTAGATTTTTTGATGATGGCCATTCTGACCGATGTGAGATGATATCTCATTGTAGTTTTGATTTGCATTTCTCTAATGATTAATGATGTTGAGCATACTTTCATGTGTTTGTTGGCAATCTGTATATCTTCTTTGGAGAAATGTCTATTTAGGTCTTCTGCCCTTTTTTGGATTGGGTTGTTTGTTTTTTTGATATTGCGCTGCAAGAGATGCTTGTAAATTTTGGAGATTAATCCTTTATCAGTTGCTTCATTTGCAAATATTTTCTCTCATTCTGAGGGTTGTCTTTTTGTCTTGTTTATGGTTTCCTTTGCTGTGCAAAAGCTTTTAAGTTTCATTAGGTCCCATTTGTTTATTTTTGTTTTTATTTCCATTTCTCTAGGAGGTGGGTCAAAAAGGATCTTGCTGTGATTTATGTCATAGAGTGTTCTGCCTATGTTTTCCTCTAACAGTTTGATAGTGTCTGGCCTTACATTTAGGTCTTTAATCCATTTTGAGTTTATTTTTGTGTATGGTGTTAGGGAGTGTTCTAATTTCATTCTTTTACATGTACCTGTCCAGTTTTCCCAGCACCACTAATTGAAGAGGCTGTCTTTTCTCCACTGTATATGCTTGCCTCCTTTATCAAAGATAAGGTGACCATATGTGCGTGGGTTTATCCTGTTCCATTGATCTATATTTCTGTTTTTGTGCCAGTACCATACTGTCTTGATTACTGTAGCTTTGTAGTATAGTCTGAAGTCAGGGAGCCTGATTCCTCCAGCTCCATTTTTCTTTCTCAAGATTGCTTTGGCTATTCGGGGTCTTTTGTGTTTCCATACAAATTGTGAAATTTTTTGTTCTAGTTCTGTGAAAAATGCCAGTGGTAGTTTGATAGGGATTGCACTGAATCTGTAGATTGCTTTGGGTAGTAGAGTCATTTTCACAATGTTGGGTCTTCCAATCCAAGAACATGGTATATCTCTCCATGTATTTGTATCATCTTTAATTTCTTTCATCAGTGTCTTATAATTTTCTGCATACAGGTCTTTTGTCTCCTTAGGTAGGTTTATTCCTAGATATTTTATTCTTTTTGTTGCAGTGGTAAATGCGAGTGTTTTCTTAATTTCACTTTCAGATTTTTCATCATTAGTGTATAGGAATGCTAGAGATTTCTGTGCATTAATTTTGTATCCTGCTACTTTACCAAATTCATTGATTAGCTCTAGTAGTTTTCTGGTAGCATCTTTAGGATTCTCTATGTATAGTATCATGTCATCTGCAAACAGTGACAGCTTTACTTCTTTTATGATTTGGATTCCTTTTATTTCTTTTTCTTCTCTGATTGCTGTGGCTAAAACTTCCAAAACTATGTTGACTAACAGTGGTGAGAGTGGGCAACCTTGTCTTGTTCTGATCTTAGTGGAAATGGTTTCAGTTTTTCACCACTGAGGACGATGTTGAGCCAATGTTTCTTAAATAACGATGATGATAACTCTGTGGAGCCAAAACTAATTTCATAGTAAGCATCCAGCGTCTCAATAAAACGTGAGAATCACTCACGATAAAACACAAATGTTTGTGAAATGGCGAATTACATCACCCGTTAGAGAAATATTTTCTGAAATAGCTTCCAGGCAAATGTGATTTGCCTAACAATCAAAATCTTGCCTCCCAGTAGGAGCCAAGTTATATAAGCAAGGGTTAATACTCTTATTTCCTTATCATCTGAACTATCATGAAAATGGAGAGATTGAGTTACTTTGGACGATTTCTCTTTTTTGACATAAGTGGATACAGATTTAATTTCACAAAAGTGTAGTTTGTGTAAGCATTTCCCTTTCTGTAATAATCCATCCCGAATGGGAATAAAGCATTTAACATAAGTGAATTTTCCTTATAAGTGAAACTTTCCAGTATAAAACTGAAACTTAAAATCTTTCTAAAGTATGTTATACTTTAACCTATTTTGTAAGACGATATTATGAAAGTAAGGTGATGTAATAGATTATAGGTCGTGACCTCAAAAAGAACTTGTTTTTGTTTTGTTTTGTTTTGTTTTTGGTGGTAGGGTGGTTGTTTTGTTTGCCTTAAATTATTTTCTTTCTCTGAGCTTCCGTTTCCCCCTCCATGAAATGGCTTCATGTGACTCACACGCTATTTTTTGTGATCTCTGCTTCTGTGTAATAAAAGTAGTAATATCACCAAACCGTGTGTATTTAATCAGCTCCATACATTCTCCAGGACTCAAATTGCCAGGGAATGGGTACCTTACTCAAGACTCTTGGATCAAGGGAAACCCCAAAGGAATTGTCTGCTTGAACAAGGGGAATGAGAAGGCATTAATTACAGGGAAAAGAAACAAAAGCACCAGCTTCAGTGCCACCTTCAGGCAAAGATTGGGACGAGTAGGAGAAGGCCGTTTGAAAGTGGTGTGGGTCTTCTGGACTTGGTGGCTGGGGACCCATGCCTCCTGCATCACTCAGCTTGTGTGGATGGGTGGGAATGTGTACACACACACACATCTATGAAATGATAGTACTTACCTTACAAGATTACTGTGAGGAATACATGAGATTATGTACAGATGTAATTTACCATCCAACTAGATGTGATGTCATCACTATTACTATTATACAATATTATCATAACAAACAGGTAGCATAGTGGCAGTAACATTACGTTTAAAGCCAGGATTTCAACTCTGCTATGTATTGGTTGTATAACCTTAAACAAGTCACTTATCTCCATTTGGCACATTCATTCATATCAAGCCCTGATTCAACTCTTTAGATACTGCTATCAGAATCATCTTTCCAAATTAAGAAATATCACTCTCCCTCGTAGAGTTGCCTAGAATAGCACTACCCTGTCTGCAAAGCTAAGTTCAAGCTCTGTAGTTGGGTACACAAGGCCCTTTCCAGTGTGGACCTTGCATTTCATTTTTCCAATCCCTGGTTGCTGTCTGTAACTTTTTAACATTTTCGTAGCATCTGTGGCCTTCAGTCACTACAATGAATTCCTTGCTACCCTCCCCGACATACATTTCTGCCCATTTGGGGCCAATCTCCACATTAGAAACAAAGTATTCTTTTTTTGAAAACAAATTGTTACTTCCTTTTTTAAATCTATCTACAATTGGGGCACTTCCCTGGTGGCACCCGTGGCTAAGACTCCACACTCCCAATGCAGGGGGCCCAGGTTGATCCCTGGTCAGGGAACTATATCCCACATGCCTGCTGCAACTAAGAGTTTGCATGCCACAACTAAGGAGCCCATGTGCCACAACTAAGGAGCTGGCGAGCCACAACTAAGTAGCCCTGGAATGGCAACTAAGGAGCCCGCCTGCTGCAACTAAGGAGTCCACCTGCCACAACTAAGAGCCCATGCAACCAAATAAATACATAAAATATTTAAATCTATCTACAAGCTGTTTCATTGTTGTTAAAGAAGAAAATTATTTTCATAGCATATGACGTTGTGAAAGGTCTGCCCCTACCTATGTGCTGGTCTTCCTTTCTTTCTACTTGTTGACACATGTTGGCTTACTGCGTACCAGGCACTAGTTCTTCTTGACGGTGTAGAGACTACTGTGGAGAACAAGGCAGTTCAGATCACCTGCTCTCACAGGACTTCCATTCTAGATGAGGGGCAGAGACAGAGGCATACATCATGTCAAAAGATAATGCAGACTAGAGGAAAGTAAGGAGGGCCAGGAGTGTTTCCTTTTAAATTACATAATCAAAGAAGACTTGAGCATTTGAGGCAAGACCTGAATGAGGAGAAGCAATGAGCCACAAGTCCATCTGGGGACAGAGCATTCAGACAGAGGGAAAACAGGTGTAAAGCTCAGGGACCTCTCACCCGAGTAAGTTCTGTTTCTACAGAACATCTTTCACTTTCCAGGTTTTCCATGCACTCGGATTACCTTCTGCTCCCTTAAATTTAATACCCCCTTCTCCATACTCACTTTTTATCTCACTTTGACTTTTTCTTCAGGTCTCAACTGAAACACCATTTTCTCAGAGGATAACTTCCTTGATCCCAAAGGTCTGTTATGTCCCATTGTTATTCACTTACAATGCACGTTGTAAATTTCCTTCATACATCGTCTCACCTTCACAGGTGCTTGCTCATTGCCCATCTGCCTTGCTGGACCGCTGGAGGGGGAAGCCTGGGTCTTTCTCATTCACCACCCCCTTCTCCACTGCCTTGGAGAGTTCCAGGTACCTATGGGAATTTAGTATTTACATCCTAAATGAATAAATAGAGTGTGAATGGCCTTGATGATAATCTGACAGTCTAACCTATGTGACCTTGGGCAGGGAGAGGAAATCATAAGTATTTCCTGAGCCTCAGGCTCCTTCTTTGAAATGTGGGGCAAGAATATGTGCCTGTTTTGTTTTGTAGATAAAAATGAAGGAGGGAAGGGAGGAGAAAAGGAAGGAGAGAGAGAGAAAGGCAGGAAGGCAGGAAGGAAACTGAGAAACGCTTTGAAAGTGTTCTGTTCCAGTTTATGAATGGAAGTCTACATTTAAGAGAAGATTAAACCCAGGCTAGATTTTCTTAGTTTTATTCTAATTGGAAGGAAAAGAATGACAGTCGCCTAACCCTATTGAATTGACTCAAGGGCAGAGAAACAAGACTTTACACTGTTTGTAGGTGGGTACAGGAAAGCATAGGAAACTAGAGTTGGAACAAATGAAACTGGAAAATAATGCTAAAAGTTAAGAAAAAGGATGATGAAGGCAAATGTCATCAACTTCTTTATTTATCATTCATCTTATTTTGCCCAGGAGTCTCTGAAATATCAAAACACTTCCAAAAAACTGCATTTCAAAAAGTAACTAGTCTCTCCATATTGATTATTTCTTTTTTTCTGAAGTGGTTAAAACATATTTTTTTAAAAATCCGATGAATTTTAATTTTTATTGTATCACACATGAATGTTCTTTTCTTTAAAGTAATAAATGTGTGCAACCTGGGAGACTCTGATCGGGAGGTTGCAAGTACAGTCCTTTATTTGGAGACCTTGGTTAGTTTCCATTTTGTATAAAAACACTGTCTTCTTTCTGTTTTGTATTAGGTTTGACAAAATAGGGTGCTGTGCATAAATAGAGCCATGGACGTTGTGGGTTTGCCGTGAGAACACCCTCATTGGTGGCTAGCCTTCAATGTCCTTAGCTCTAATCAGGAATGTCCAAAGCAACAGTGTGACAAGATGAGATACTTGTATTTGGAGTGTATTTTCTCATTTGTGAACTGAAAGCTGTCATGGGTTTTCTGGTGTTTTAGATTTCTTTTTATGGTCCTTGGAAAAACCCAATCCCAAGAATATTTCTGATGACGTGCATAACAGAAAGAAAAAAAAATGTTATTTGTCATGGATGTCCTACTCTTAAATCCTGTGGTATAATCCCTGCTGTTATTTGCCATTTAGCCTTCAGAAAGGAGGGCAGGTTCCTCTGTGCATTCTCGTAGCCAGTTTTTAAGCTTTCACTTCCAAATCCAATAACTTCTAAATACTGCAAATCTATTTGGATTTCAAACTTTTCATTTATTCTAATTCTGTTGAGGTTTTCTCCCTTTTTATTGAAGTTCTCTCTCTTTTTAATTCAAATTATCCCCCAAATGTTCCAACTTTTCTGCATTCATCTGTATAGGAAAGTCTTAAGTGCAAACTGTATTTCAGGGTAATTTAAGATAAGAACCAAACCAAATGGGTAAGGAAATTGTCACATTATCCTATATACTCTTTCCATCTGTTTGTATCCAAACAACACCTTCAATTACCATCTGTACGTAAGTGACTTTTTACGGGTTCAGGTGCTGGAAGCATGCCTGTAGCATCTTTAAACTTTGAAGCAAAGATGTCATAAGTAAATTCCAATGGTGGCTGCTTGATAGGAGCTCTGTCACAATTATTTTTTACTTTTAAATCCAATTTTAAGAGTATCCTTTTCATAAAATTAAACATATCAATTTTAAATGTAGAATTTGATAAACTTGGACAAACATATATGCCTGTGTTGTCAACGTGTGAATTAAATTTTATCCCCACTAAAATATCTCCTCTGTTCCTCTGCAGTCAGTCCAATCCTATACCAACCCCAGGTAACATCTAATCTCTCTGAGATTATAGATTGGTTTGGCCTGTCCTATAATTTCTTTTTTTTTTTTAAATATTTTTATTACTTTATTGAAGTGTAGTTGATTTACAGTGTTTCAGGTGTACAGCTAAGTAATTCAGTTATACGTAGACATATCTATTCTTTTTCAGATTTTTTTCATTTCCATTTTCATTATAATTTTTTACAAGTGGAATCATACACTGAATTTTATTTTGCATTTGGCTTCATTTGTTCAACAAGCTTTTCAAATTCACCCATCTCGTCGCATATATTCGTAGTTTGTTCCCTTTATTTCTAAGTAGTACAGTATTGACTTTATGGATATACCACAGCTTCTAGTTTTTGGTTATGATGAATAAAGCTTCAGGTACACATCCTTGTGTGGACAAAGTTTTATTTCTCTTGACTAAAATCTAGGAGTAAAATTCTTGGGCCATATGGTAAGTGTATGTGAAATTTAATAGATAACTGTCAAACAATTTTAAAATGGTTGTGCCATTTTACACTCCCAACAGCAGCGTATGCTGTTCGCAGTAACTCTACATTTCTACTAGATATTTGGTATGTTTTTATTTTAGTTATAACAAAATGTGCATAGTGGAATCTCACTATGATTTTTATTTACATTTTCCTCAGGACTACTGATGTTGAACATCTTTTTTTGTGTGTTTATTGACCAGTTATATATCTTTATCTTGAGGTGTCTATTCAAATATTTTGCCTGTTACAGCACGTTCCAAAAAGTCCCTTGCTCATTGCTAGTGCTCTATCAAATACGTGTTATTGAATTCTAGATCTGTATGGGAATATAAAATTTGTACAAAAAGCTAAAATCAAACCAGAAATTTTCCAAGAAGTTTGACGTTAAACAGAGAGGTAAATATAAAATGATACACTGAGAGAAAAGAAAAATGGCCAGAGAAATGTAAAGGCTACTGAATAGCTATGGCATAGGAAAAGTCTCCCAAAACTAAAAGTCTAATATGTTAACTGCTGGAACAATATAGAAGAAAAGCTTAGTATTACACAATCTCAATATTAAGGAAGAGAAATGTTGCCCTGATCACTCCTACTACTTTTCTTTTCTAGTGAGTCTAGCCTTTGAGTGTGTGCTGTTGATTGATGGCCTAGGGTTTAGGTTTAGAAACTGGAGGCTGAGTGAAATGACAAAAACAAACATAAACAAAAACTTTGAGCAGGAGAATTCTGCTTTGGCTCTACTTTCTGCTTAACAAATTTAATTTGCAAGACAAATAGTTAAGTGAGAATTCCTCTTCAGAAAGCCAGTGTGGAAATATATATATTTTTTCTGTTGTAAGGGATCCCTGTTTTAAAACATGGAGCTGGGAACAGCATTTTTTTGTACTCAATTTAATAATTAGGAATCATTCTTTTCAATGTTGTATAGTATTATTGCTATAGACAGCGCAACTGACCAAATATGAATTTTATTCAAAATCGATCTTGGTTTTAATGTATTTGCTGCAAAGAGCAACTCAGTAAGTAAATGAATAAAACAAAAGGTATTGACTTCACATTTCTTTCTGTATTTCACAGTGACAGCCATAGTCATTTTATGCTTCTCGCATGAATTTAACTATGTGCCTTAGTTATGTTTTCATTTTATATTTTAAATTCACATAAGAAATTTTGTCATTTTGTCTTACTACATATTTAATTTCATCATATTTCTTTTCTCCAAAGATATTTACTCATTTCTCAGCCTTTCAGTATGTAAGAATGAGCAGATATGTAAATGATACCTTGATAAAATGAATTAGGATGAAACTGCATAATTTTGAAAATGAAACAGTCAATAATAAATATAATAGAAAAACCTAGGTCTGAAATCATCTTGGGGTGTATAATTGGAATGAAAATTGAAGGAGAAATAATAGGCATAAATGTCCAAAGTAAAAGAAACCTGCAAAGAATTAATTATGTTTTTCTCACTTGAAAGAAAACAACTAAAAAGAACCCATCAAATAGATATTTGAAAGATTCTTACTCAGATCAAAGCTAACTATTTGTTATGTTTTTAACAGAATTAACTTGTCCTTTTCATCTTAAATTTTTGAGTGTCAATAAGCTGAGCAAGACCGTATTTTCTGACTAAATATATGTCTGACAATACTTCATTTTTTTTGCATTTGTGCATTGAAAGTTAGCAATGCTCTAATGATTAAAATGCCATCCAAAGTTGGGTACTCACAGTAGCTGATTTCAAGTCTTAAAACTACAGTCAATCAAGGAAGTGTGGTATTGGAGAAAGACTAGATACATAAATCAATGGGACAATAAGGTCCAGAGATAAAACGTTCACACAAATATGTGATTAACTGATTTTCAGTAAAGGTGCAAAGTCAATTCAGTGAAGAATAGTCTTTCCAGCAAATGGTTCTGAGACAATTAGACATCCATATGCAAAAAAAAAAAGAAAAGGAACCTCAACCCATACCTCACACTATATACAAAAATACAGTGTACTTCGTATTTCAGATAATATACTTTATCTCTAATAGTTCCATTTGGCTTTATTTATATTTTTATTTCTCTCCTAATCATTCCTAAGTTTTCCTCTATATTCTTAAAATATAGATCATATTAACACAGATTTTTACCTCATCATCTATTAAATGCATCGTCTGATATTTCAGTGTCTTTTCTATTAGTTGACTTTTCTTCAGATTGCACATAGGTCATCTTTCTCTGCTTTGCATGCTTCGTGCTTTGTTTTTAATTGGTTGCTGTGCACTGTGAATTTCAATTTGTTGGGTCCTGGGTGTTGTGTTGTTCCTTTAAACACTGTTGGGGTTTCTTCTGGGACACAGTTAAGTCCCTTTGAATCAGTTTGGTTCTTTAAGGCTTGCATTTAAGATTTGCTAGGACAAGTTCAGAGAAACTTTTAGTATGTGGCTGGGTCCCACTAAAAAGCGATACCACTTTTGGGACTGTGCCTAAAGCTCCATATGTCTAGAGGCCTTTTGACTGGTGCAAACACAAACTGTTCCCATCCCTGTAGAAACTCAGAGAATTTGTTCGGCTTACTGCTCACCTGTGGCATCCATGGATAAATCGGTACTCGGTCTGAGACTCGAAGGCAACCCTCTTAACATGTCTGGGTAGCTCCCTCTCCCTGTAGTTTCTTTCCCTGAGAGATTCTGCCCCACAAGTTTTAGGCAACTTAACTGCCCTGAAATCTAATCTCTTCTTAATTCAGCAAGACTGCCTGACTCACTTTGTTTCCCTTCTCTTCACTGTGGTCTGGAAAGTGCCTCAAGAAAGCAAAGTAATTATAGGACTCACCTCAGTCCTGTTTTCTCAAAGGGCATAGTGTTACACTGCCTCTGGTCCGATATCTGACAAAAATGTTGTTTTATACGTGTTTTATCTGGTTTTCTAGTTGTTTAATGTGGGAGGGTAAGTCTGGTCCCATTTCTGTCTTCAGTACCAGAATCAGAAGTCCTCTGCAACTTTTAATATACAGAGAATATGCATTTGCAATCATCACTGACATGAATGAATGAATGAATGAATGAATAAGTGAATCACTGACTCAATAAGAAAGTATTGTGTACTGTATTTCCAATATGTACTCTGTTCTTTGCTGTGTGCTAATATAGCATATATGTGTCCCAGCCTTGCTGGTGGAGTTTTCCATCTATTTAGGGTTACCAAACTATCAAATGGTTTAATGACATGGTAATTATGCGTTAATTCATTCTGTGTAGCTTAAAAGTTCATTGGTGGTACAAGAAATGTAATGATTACTACAGATTGGAGTGGCTACGGTTGCATGAACAAAGTAGAACTTTGATTAGACCTTGAACTACGGATGATAGATGAGGTCAAAAAAGGGGGGAGGCCGGCCAGTGGAAGATATATGATACCTGAATGCATTGTATCAGGGGTACGGGGTGGGGAGGTGGATGTGGTGGACGCCTGGAGAAGAGGAGCCTGATACGAGAAAGCATTGTTACACAACAACGTCGACAACAAAGCAGGCATGAAAAAGAAAATTAGGGCTTTAAAACTATCAGTGTTACCTTTGAAGTGTAACCGCAGGCGGTTATTTAACCTCTTTTAACTTCTACTTTTCATCTGTAGCCCCACTTTTTCTACAATATTACAAAGACCTCGGTGTATCCAGTAGGCAGTATTAAGGGAACACCCCCATTGGTTATAGTCATGTATTATTTAAAAATGTAACCATTTCATATCCACTCTCAGGAACACACAGATTTGAGACTAAGATAAAAATGATCACACGCTCCTCTATGCTTGAATTTAGTTCGTTACATATTTGACACTGATGTTACTCATTTATGTCTCAGACATAAAGCCTGAGAGCTCTGCTTTTCTTATCATGTTGATTCCCTACTTTAATTTTATTTTTTGATAAAAATTGTATATATTTAAGGTGTACAGCATGACTTGACATGCATGTACATAGTAAAATGATTACTACAATCAAGCTAATTAATGTATCTTCTCTTCACATAGTTACGTTTTGTGTGTGTTTGATAAGGGCACCCGAAATCTACTCTCTCAGCAGATTTCCAGTCTTCCACACAGTATCACAAACTATAGTCATCATGCTGTACATTAGCTCTCTAGACTTATTTATCCTACGTAACTGTAACTTTGTACCTGTTGATCAGTATCTCCTCATTTCTCCCACCTCCCTGCCCCTGGTAACCATTGTTCTACTTTCGGCTTCTATGTAGCTGAATTTTTTAGATTCCACATATAGGTGAGGTCATGCATTTTTTTCTTTCTGGGTCTGGCTTATGTCACTTACCATAATATTTTCTAGGTTCCTCTATAATGGCAAGATGCCCTTTTTTTAATGAATAATGTAATATTCGTGTGTGTGTGTATATTATACATCTTCTTTATCTGTTCATCTTTCAATGGACACTTATGTTGTTTCCATAACTTGGGTATCATGAATAATGCTGCAGTGAACATGGGAGTGCAGATATCTCCTTGAAATACTGATTTGGCCTTGGCAATACATTAATATTTCGCTATGACATCAAAAGCTCAGGCAATGAAAGCAAAGATAAACAAGTGGGGCTACATCAAACTAAAAAGCTTCTGCACAGCAAAGGAAATAATCAACAAAATGAAAAGACAACTATGGAACGGGAGAAAATGTCTGCAAACCACGTATCTAGTAAGGAATTAATATCCAAAATATATGAGACTCATATAACTCAAGAACATAAAAACAACCTGATTTAAAAATGGGTAAAGGACCTGAATAGACGTTTTTTCCAAAGTGGATGTGTAAATGGCCAATAGGTATATGAAAAGATGCATCATATCACCAATTATCAGGGAAATGTAGATCAAAACAACAGTGCAATATCATTCACCCCTATTAGGATGGCTATCATAAAAAAAATAAGTAAATGGTGATGCGGATGTGGAGAATAGGAAATCCTTGTACACTGTTAGTGGGAGTGGCAATTTATATGGTGCAGCCACTATGGAAAACAGTATGGAAGTTTCTCAAAAAGTAAAAGAACTACCATATAATTCAGCAATCCCTTTTTTATATACCCAAAGGAAAAGACCAAGATCCTTCCTTTTTTTTTTTTTTTTGTATATTTATCTATTTATTTATTTTGGCTGCATTGGGTCTTTGTTGCTGCGTGCGGGCTTTCTCTAATTGCGGCGAGTGGGGGCTACTCTTCGTTGTGGTGCGTGGGCTTCTCATTGCGGTGGCTTCTCTTGTTGCGGAGCACAGGTTCTAGGACCGCGGGCTTCAGTAGTTGTGGCAGGTGGGCTCTGTAGTTGTGGCTCGCGGGCTCTAGAGGGCAGGCTCAGTAGTTGCGGCACATGGGCTTAGTTGCTCCACAGCATGTGGGATCTTCCAGGACCAGGGCTTGAACCCATGTCCCCTGCATTGGCAGGCGGATTCTTAACCACTGCGCCACCAGGGAAGTCCCACCGAGATCCTTACTTTTAAAGTTTCCTCATTTAAAGAGACTTCTGGTTACGTGGAAGATAAGAGAACACATGGGTGATTACCAGAGAGGAAGGTGGTGGGGGGCGTGAGAGAAATAGGTGATGGAGATTAAGAGGTACACACTTTATTTACAAAATAAATGAGCCACGGGTATTAAATGTACAGTGTGGGAGTATAGTCAATAATAATGTAATATCATTGTATGGTTACACATGATAACTAAACTTATCATGGTGAGCATTTTGTAATGTGTAGAAACATGGAATCACTACGTTGTGCACCAGAAACTAACATAGTGTTGTCAGTCAGTTATACTTCAAAAACAAGCAAAGAAACAAACAAACTCTTAGAAAAAGATCAGATTTATGGTCACTGGAAGTAGGGGGTAGAAGGAGGGGGAATTGGAGGAAGGTGGTCAAAGGGTACAAACTTCCGGTTATAAGGTAAATAAGTACTAGGGATGTCATGTACGACATGACTAATGTAATGAACACTGCTGTATGTTGCATATGAAGGTGGTTAAGAGAGTAGATCCCAAGAGTTCTCATCACAAGGAGAAATATTTTCTTCGTTTTACTTAGAATCCCTATGAGAGGGTGGATGTTCAGTAAACTTGCGGTAATCATTGGTAATGATGTATATAAGTCAAATCATTATGCTGAACACTTTAAAGTTATACAGTGCTGTATGTCAATTATATCCCATTAAAACTGGAAGGAAAAAAAAGGCCATCACAAACTGACATTAGATACTTAAAAATATTTTGTACAAGATTTGAAGTGCAAAAGCCAATCATTTTCATTTTCTTGGGTAAAGAAAACCATAAGGGTAGAACGTTGTGGGTACCTCCTGAATTACTGCTACTACCAGTGTTTCTGTCATTTTCAGATGTAGCAACCTCCGATAAATTGGTTTTAACTGTAGTAATTTGTGTCATACTTAGCGTTGAGAGAGTTCTACTTGCCAAGTCACTCTAGCACTTCTAGGCTGGCATTGTTGAAATATGGCTTTCAGAATTCTCTCCAGGAATCTTCCAGTGCCCAGCACAGTACATTAAGTCTTTTCCCCCCTAACTTATAAATGTAATGGGAATATGGACAAGACTTAATTTTTCATATTCACTGCATGGGTCTATAAACTTATTACAACAATGCCCCACATATTTTTTAACTTTATTTCAGAAAACTTCAGAGAGCTGTCAGCATAAATTTAAACATCTATAGTCATGCTATTATCCTTTTGTGGGGAGTTGGATTTTTTAAAATTAATTTTTAGTGGATATAGTTGCTTTACAATGTTGTGTTATTTTCCACTGTACAGCAAAGTGAATCAGCTATATGTATACATATATCCCCTCTTTTTTGGATTTCCTTCCCATTTAGGTCACCACAGAACATTGAGTAGAGTTCCCTGAGCTATATAGCAGGTTCTCATTAGTTATCTCTTTTATACATAGTATCAATAGTGTATATATGTCAATCGCAATCTCCCAATTCATCCACCCCCATTTTTCCCCCTTGGTATCCATACTGGAGGGAGTTGGATTGATGTTTAGGAATATTCAACATTTATTGGATCCAAGACTGGCAAATAAATTATATATGCATGCTGAATAAATTATGAAATAAACAACAACAAAACAAAACAAATCTATAGGAGATTAAAGATTTTGTTTGACACCTTAATTTCAGGAGTCAATCCAGATGGAATAGTTCCAGGGCACACTTGATCAAAATAGCATAAAGTAGCTGCTAGTAATGACCCTACCATGAAATATAGTACTTGATTAAACATGTACTTTGTGATGTGCTTATTATAACGTCTCATAATTTTGTAGCTACATGTTATGACTTGATGTACTACGTGTCATTCATAGTATTTACCTTGAATTTTCTTGTATAGATAACTAGAAATTGTTTTAATATAGATACCACACATTTAATAATAATTCAGAATAATTTTTATGAAAATGAGTTCCTAGTTTTTCCCATCATATTACCTCATTTGAGCCTTCTAGGTTTCTCCTTATAAAATGTGTTTCATATTATCATACTTACTTACAGTACATTCCCAGCCTACCGTGGCGTAAACCTCTAAAATTTATTGCATAGTATGAATTCACTGAACATCTTCTTTATCTATGTCTCTGTTTTTTTTCCCTTACCACATTCTTATTTTTATACCCTTCTTCCTCCCAGAAGTTCCCACTGCTAACAACTGTTAGAAAACATCTGAAGCTGAAAAGGGCACAATTAGGTACAGGGAATAAAGATTGAGTTTGGCTTGCCCGAGGCTGAACATTTTTCAGAAATGTGGACAGTTTAAAAAAAATTTTTTTTATTTTTTTAACATCTTTATTGGAGTATAATTGCTTTACAATGGTGTGTTAGTTTCTGCTGTATCACAAAGTGAACCAGCTATACGTATACATATATCCCCATATCCCCTCCCTCTTGCATCTCCCTCCCACCCTCCCTATCGCACCCCTCTAGGCGGTCACAAAGCACCAAGCTGATCTCCCTGTGCTATGCAGCTGCTTCCCACTAGCTATCTATTTTGCATTTGGTAGTGTAATATATGGACAGTTTTATTTAAGTGAAAGAATCAGGAGAACTGACATGGTGGTACGTTAGCTAAGAAAATGGAGAAAAGTAGGAAAAAGAATAGCAAAAAACTAGTATACTGTGTGTTTATAAAAGTTTGGTTGCAAATCACAGTGATAGGAAAGTCTCCCTGCTATGAACACTCTTTTCCCAACTATCTCATTATCAATACCTTTGCCACAATGATAAATATTTATTCATAAGTCCTTCCTTTCATTTGATCTACTGAAAGCATATCTGACACATTAAATACTTCATAGCCATTAACTTGTAGTTGAATTTCTCTGTTTTCCTTCTTAGCTCTCTAGAAATGTCTAGAACACTTTGAAATCTATTGGGAGCCACCCCACCCGTGTCTCCTGTCTCAGATACAAAACATTTCCACATGTACTGTAGGTGTAGGCTCAGGTAAACATACTGTGAAAGTTAAAAGTATGAAGCTTGGTCTAACGCGTACCTTTGTGTATATTATGTCTCTTCCCATCCCAGCCGCTCCTTATACTAAACACTAAACTCTACAGGTGTTCTGGATCTTATGGCATGATGATGCAGGGTCTAATTCTGAGGATGCATGTTTAAAACTTGTGCATTCAGGTGTTATCTCCTACCACTTGTTGATTTACGACTAAACTAAAAAGAGTGATTTATGTATCAGCAAATCTACTTATTATTCACAATGGGAGATAAATCGAAATCCTTGCAAAGATATCCGTTTTCCAGTATCTTGGGACTTGGAAAGCTTTATCACTAAGTGGAAAGTTGCTACCTGAGCAAGGACTTTTTGATTAGTAGCTCGATGTCCTTAAAGAATCTTTCATCAAGCTGAGAGTTCGGTGAGTCATCTCCTCCTACCACAGAATTCAACCTTTCATGCTGTTGAAAATATATATGCTAGGATGTTTCTTGTCGGAAATCATCAAGATATGTGGGAAAATTACTTGACACCACACCATTCTCTATTTACAGGTACCGCGAGGATCACCATCATTTTTTTTTTAACATCTTTATTGGAGTATAATTGCTTTGCAATGGTGTGTTAGTTTCTGCTTTATAACAAAGTGAATCAGTTATACATATACATATGTCCCCATATCTCTTTCCTCTTGCATGTCTCTCCCTCCCACCCTCCCTATCCCACACCTCTAGGTGGTCACAAAGCACTGAGCTGATCTCCCTGTGCTATGCGGCTGCTTCCCACTAGCTATCTATTTTACGTTTGGTAGTGTATATATGTCCATGCCACTCTCTCACTTTGTCACAGCTTACCCTTCCCCCTCCTCATCATCATCATTTTTATTGGGTCTTGTTACCCATTCTGATTTTTTTTTTTAATACACCATCTTCTTTTCTTTTCTTTTCTTTTTAATTTTTATTTATTTATTTATGGCTGCGTTGGGTCTTCATTGCTGTGCATAGGCTTTCTCTAGCTGCAGCGAGCGGGGGCTACTCTTTGTTGCGGTGCGCGGGCTTCTCACTGGGCTTCTCACTGTGGTGGCCTTTGTCGTGGAGCATGAGCTCTAGTTGCGCAGGCTTCCGTAGTTGTGGCACATGGGCTTAGTTGCTCCACGGCATGTGGGATCTTCCCGGACCAGGGCTTGAACCCGTGTCCCCTGCATTAGCAGGCGGATTCTTAACCACTGAGCCACCAGGGAAGTCCTGGTTACCCATTCTTAATTGTTTCTCAATGACCATAATATTCAATTGAATTCAGAAAATACAGATTTAGAACCATGGCCTTTAGATCCAAAAGAGTATTGAATACTCATAGTGACATCATCCCAGTCTCTCAGAAAACAGTTCACCCTTGAATAACACCAGTTTGAACTGGCAGGTCCACTTACATGCAGATTTTTAAAATAAGTACAGCAGTACTACACGATATGCGGTTGGTTGAATCCATGGAGACAGAACAGCAAATACAGATGGTCCACTATGGAACTTCAGCATCTGTGGATTTTGGTATCCACGGCAGGTCCTGGAACCAGCCCCCCGCTGATGCCAGGGGACGACGGTACCTATGATTTTGGCCACTGCTGTTGCCGACAGTTCCGTTCTTTACTGACTGAGGTCACATAGAAATCACCAACTGTGCATAGTTCTTCTCTCTTGTCTCAGGCTTTCTCTGCAACAGTGGGTTCCTCCTGTGCTCCGATCTAAGCCAAAGAGCAGCCCAGAAGTGTGGGAGGGTTTTCTCCTTCAGGGATAATGCTCACCCAACAGGAAACAATAGCCAGAATGATTGTCCTTTGCACAATCCTGTCTTGAAGGTATTTTTAAACTATTCCAAGATCCAGTGAGGTTGGTACAGGAGCACTTTTGTTAGACTTTCTTCTAATGGTCTCACTCGTGCTGCTCCCTACTGCTGCTTCTTTGAATTACATCTCCCATCCCCCAAACTGTGGGCAACATAAGCCTGCTTCAAGCTCTACTTTTAAGGGAATCCACCTTAAGAAAGAGAGAAACCTTAGGAATCATTTAATGCAATTTTTCCCCTTTCTAGTGGAGGAAACAAAGAACAAGAGAATTTAAGTTACTTGGTTAAAGACGTAAAATACTGATAAAACTCGTACTAGAGCAAGTATCTATAGCTTCAATTTTACGAGTTATTATCACACGTGTTTCTGAACTAATGTTCACGAGATAGGAGATTCGTCCTTGCCGTGTATGTAATATCAATCCTGATAATTTCTCAATAAATATATATTACCTATGCCCAATTGACACATTACTTCAGTAGAAATTATCAAAGACTAATGCAAAACAGAAATTTTTATTGATGTCAGTCTTAAAGATATGCAATGATTACTATATGTTCCCCTTTTCAGTATATAAATGCTTTGTTCTCTGTGTTGGAAATGCCAATTTTGTCCACCCAAGATCTTATGCTTGTATGTGACTCCCTGTTATCTCTTTGGATAGGCCTTTGAAATGCAATGTGAAAAGAATTTTTATTAAGTTTAAGACAAATCAAACACATGAATATCAAAAACTCGAGCAGGAAAGATAACTCTAATGTAAACCTGCTCCACCAGTAAGACAAATTGGTGACTTTCTTTTAACAACAAAAATCTTTCCATGATAGCTAGCTACAACAGAAAATTACTGGGGCATATTGAAAGGCAAGAGCTTTTCAGCTGTATAAGGTGTGTGTCCATGAAGGAAAAAATAAATCGCTCAGAAACATTATAGGAAGCAGAGGGACTCAGTTCTTCTAACAGGATAATGTTCTTTTCACCATATTTATATTTCTCATGTTTCAGTTTTTATTTTCCCTTATAGGTTTCAGTTTATGTTATGAAGTCCGATGCTTGTAAATATAAGGATCTATTACCATGTTTTTATCTTGTTCACATAAAAAGTAATCTCTATCTTCGTAGTGGATATTATAATTTTCTTTGTAAAACTGCTGACATTGTAACCTTGATTTCTAGAGCACAGGATTTGAAACAGTGGCTGTTTATCCAAATGGTAGTTATCATCTTTGGAAAATAAATTGATACATTGTCATTTTTATTGATGTTAATATTTGGATAGAAAGGCATTCTTTAAAGTTAACATTTTTCTATATAATAACTATATGTCAAGTGACTAGTAAAATTTTACACCAGTTTTGCTTGTGGTGGCTCCTCCTTAAACGTTTGTTTCTTTAGTAAGTAGCAGTGTTTTCTGGGCACAGAGTTGGACTGATGAATGACGTGAATCTCTATGACCAATAGAGCTTGACTTTGCTTTTTCTCTGGCCTCCTGGGACATTTAGCACAGTGTAGACTCTGACTAAAGACCTGATGAATGTGGTTGGTTGCTGTGACATGATCTCTCCATCAATCTTACTAGAAAGAGCAGTGTTACTTGTCTGCTTTCTCAATGCTGTATTACCGGCACCTAGGATAATATTTGGCACATGGAAGGCACTCGAAATGTTTGTGAAAAGAATGCACGATCTGCCACCTTTTTAATCCCTGATATTTTTTCAACTTTTTAAATATCAAGAATAATTTATATGTAGAACGTTCACTCTTTTTAGTGCACAGTTTTGTGAGTTTTGACACACACAGTTATAAATTCACCACTCAATTAAAATATAGAATAGTTCCAACATTTCCAAAATTTTCCTAGTAGCTGGAACTTCTAGTTCCAGCACTTGACAACCACTGTTTTTTTCTTTTTTTCCCTATTGTTTTACCTTTGCAAGAATGTTATATAAATGGAAACATACAGAATGGAGTTTGGTTTTTTTTTGCACTTTTACTTAGCATACTATATTTGAGATTCACCCATATGATGGCATGTAAGTTATCATCTTTTAATGGTAAAGTCCTCATGGACTTTTAAGGATATCATATATTCATATAGAACTCATCTTTACAGAAAAAGTTTTTGATTCTAAGAATACTTTCTAAAGTGTACCATTTGCAATGACTGTGCTAAAATCCAATAAAGAAACAGAATTGAGGCATAACTAGCACTTTTAAGAAAAAAAGACTATTTTAATAAAATTTTAACTCTAGGCAAGTTATTTATTTTGGGTCTTCTCTCACACAGTGTCACTTGTTTTCAGGTTGGGATCCTAAAAATGGAGAGCAAGTTTGATAAATGCTGTCAGGAGAGTGTGGGTGAGAAAAAAGAACAGAAAAACATAGAAAGGAAAAGAGAAGAAAAAGGGCAAGAGTCAGTTAATAGGTAATTATTTAGAAAAGAGGCAAAGTGGAAATCAGAAATACGAACATTTATTTACTAGTAAGAAAGACAATTATTTCCATGATTTTCACTCTAGATTTTTATCATCCTTAATGGAAATATCAGGTAGCTGGGAAAGTCTTCCTGAGGGGGGAAATTTACATTGCCTGGGTGGATTCCTGTGGGGTAGAAATACACTTAATCTTAATGGTCTAATTGCATGGATCCTAGGAAACCCTTTCAAATGCAATAACTAGTGGTTTCTTCAGCTCCACACAGGGTGAAGGCACAATTGTTGGGCACAAGGAATAGTGATTTTGAATGGAAACTAGAGCACAGGAAAAGATCATAAAAGGAATATATTTGAGTCAAAGCAGTTATCCATCCAGCCCAATTCATCATTATGCATATTTTCATTCAATCACTTTTTGTAATAAATATTTTTAACTCTGTACTATGAGCCAAGCATGACTAATTAGAAAATAAAATAGGGTAAGATTTCTGCCCTTGAGGATCTTGCACTCTGTCGGGGAATATAGACAGAGAAACAATTAGAAGAGAGTGAGTTAGGGAAGGAACGAACGATATGGACTGACATAGCAAAGGGGACAGGACGATTATAGCTGTGGGGAAGGAAGGAAAAGTTCTCAGGTATAAGCACAGACCTGCAAGTTGAATGCTAGGTCAGGAGAGATTGAAAATGAGAGATAATAGGGAAAATTTAACTGAATCAAGTGTCCAAAACAGTGGCAAGGGGCTGTGCAGAAAAGGGCTAACTGCCCAGTGGGCCTGGGCTGCTCACACCCTGCATATTCTGGGGTCTTTGGAATGTGCCCTTGACTCAATTCCTGGGAAATGACCTCTGAACCCTTGGAGTATCCTGCCTGATAAGAGTGTCTTTGTATACCTGAGGATTTGGACCAAACCAGGTACTTTATGCTAACAATGTGACTTGTGGTGAACATCTGTACTGTATGCCGGAGACTTTGGGTCACACCGTATCAGGCTGACATCTGGGAGGCTGGGGTCTGAGTAGCTGAGGTCAGTCCTGCGGGTGCTACACGCCTGTGTGACTGACTCCCTGTAAAAACCCTGGACACCAAATCTCAGATGAGCTTCCTTGGTTGGCAACACATATTGCCACACATTGTTCCTGGGAGAATTAAGTGCCTGCTATGCTAGTTCACTGGGATAGGACACCTGAAAGCTTGCACGTGATTTCAGCTCTTCCCTTTGCTGAGTCCAGCTGGTATTCTTTTACTATAATAAACCATACGGTGATTAGCACAGATTTTTTCTGAGTTCCTCGAGTCATTCTCATGAGTCGTCAGTCCTGGAGGTGGGCTTGGGAACCCCTGACACAGGTGGATTCAGAGCATCAGTGACAGAGAGAAGAAGAAAAGTGGGTGCAGGAAAGTTTATGAACTGGGCAGGTAGGAAAGGAAAAGCATTGCAATCTGTTGGCTTCTATGTATTTCTCTGAAGTTAGTGTCTTGCTGAAACAATCAGCGGAGAGTGTAGGGCTAGGAAAAGGGCTCGAAGTTTTCAGGAACTGGAAAGTATAATGCTGAAAGTCAGAGGGCAAACTTGGGAAAGTTTGTGGCATTTGGGGAATGTTGAGAACTTATCTGAGTTATAGATCCTAAATTTATAGTGACCTTCATCTACCAAGTTGTAGATTTCTCTTCAGCTATGATCTGTGATTCATTCAACATTTGACTTTCTATCGAGGACAGTGGTGTTAGGTAGGATTAGGCTGATAATATGAAAATGGTTCATTTCTTCTAAGCTGAATAGGGAACATAGGAGGAGGCTGAACACAAGACAGAAATCAAGGAGTCAGTGGGCCATGGATCTCAGTGAGATGAAAAACAAGCAAATTGAGAGATTGGGATTGACATATATACACTAATATGTATAAAACAGATAACTAAATAAGAACCTGCTGTATAAAAAAAGTAAATAAATAAAATAAAATTCAAAAAAACGCCCCCCCAAAAATAAAATAAAAAATAAAAAGCTTATGAGAATAAAAAAACAAACAAATAAACAAACAAAAAACAAACTAGTGTACTGGATAAAATTGAGACAGTGAGTGGATCAAGGAGAGTATGTTATGAGATGAGATGATCAGATAACTGAAATCAGTATTTCACCTAAACACATTGTCTTTAGCAGTGGTAACAAGGAAGGTTTCAAGGAAGAAAATGATGTCTAACACTGACCAAAGTCATGGAAAGCAGGTTACATGTTTATTTAAATGATTCAGTGAATATTAATATTCAAACTTTCTTATTAACATGTCCAGGAGCTCATATGGAAGGCAAATAAGATTGAAAGTACTTAGACATATAGTACATGAATTTCAAATTTTAATCCAGCCTTAGAGCAATACATGAGAATCACCTTTTCCCCACACCCTCATCTACACTCAATCTTATCAAATCAAAAAAAATTTTTAAGGAATATAATGAGTAAGAATTGGTATTTTTTTTTAAGTTACATTATCCAGGTTTTTAGTGAGTTAAAATTTGTATAGTTTTTGGTGTTTTCTCTCTGTTTTCTCATGTTTGTCTTCTTTTAGTTTTGCTTTTCATGCACTTTATCTTAAAGTTGTTTGATTCTGATGTATTCAAATTTATTCATGTTTTCTGTCATGGCTTGTGTGTTTCGTGTCTTATGCATAAGGATTTCCCATCCCAAGTTTCCTAAAAATGTATATTATCTTTATTATAAAACTTTTGTTGTGCAGTTTGTTATGTTTAAATTATTAGTCAATCTGGAATTTATATTAAGATAAGAGATGAAGAGGTAACTTACTTTCTAAAATACTAATCAGTTTACCAGTTTCCTTCATTAAATGGTTCCGCTTTATCCATGGATTTTAAATGCAATCTTCATCACATTATAAATACACGTATATAATAAGAGTCACATATCTGTTCCATTGATGTGTTTGTCTCTTCTAGATGCTATCACTGTATCTTTATAATGTCTTCTGACATCCCTCTTTTATGTTCTCTTTATTCAAAATTATTTGCTCTCCTCTCCCATTTCACTTTCCCATGCATTTCAAAATCAGTGTGTTAAAAATTCCATAAGAATATTGTTAGAAATATATGGAGATGCATTGTATTCATTGAATGTATGAAAATTTGTTGAATTCATTTACTAAGTTGAGGAGAATGGACTTCTTTCACAATGTGTCTTCTTACTCAATGATCTGGTCTATTCATTCAATTAATATATATGTCTTTAGATTTCTACATATATTTTATCAACAAAAAGATTACATTTTACTTGGGTAAGTTTTGGTTGATTTTTTTCCCTTGGACATTTGTTGTTAAATTAATTTCTAGATACTTAATTTTTTGTTGCTGTATTTCCTAATTGAAACATTAATGAGTTTTGTTTTTTCTCTAATATTCAACTGCAATATCAACTTAATTATTTGATATAGTAATTTATCAAGTAAATATATTGGATTATCTACACAGATAATTGCACATTTGTACAATTATACATAGACATTTGTACATTTTAAAATAATTATAATTTTGCATCTCCTTTTCTAATTTTTATACCTATTTTATAGGTTTTTTTGTGTTAGAGCATTAACTAGGAACTTAAGCTTAAAATGACAAATATTATTTAATTAATACTCTATATTTTTCTTCTTCCATATACTCCTTAGAATGTCTACTCTATAAATGTTATCTTCTTTGTTTTCAAGCTCAGCTTTATTCATTTACTTTTAAAACCATTTCCCAGAAAGGCAAGTTGCAGAGAATGTTTAATATACCATCTTGAAAAGGAAATCAGAAGCGCATATTAAATTTCTAATTAAATTATGCACACTAAGGATTGAGGATTAGTGCCACCAAACAAGTACTCTCTGGGCATAAAAAAAAAACTTTCTTAAATGACAGTTGAAATGCCGGCAATTTTCTTAGCCCTCATAGGCTTGCCGCACTTTGGCATTATCCTTAAAAATTTAGAAACTTGGAACAATAAATTACTAAACAATTCAATATGCCAACCAGCAACATATATATTAAATTTTTTCTTTCTGCTTCATTTGACTTTCAGATTTTATGCTTTATAAGCATATAAAGACCTGTTTGAACGAGTTAAGGGTTCCTAGTGTATTAAGAGGAGAAAAGGCCAGAGGGGAGAGTCCTTCGAACTCTTAGACTCTTAGCAACGTTTTCTTAGCCCAAAGCACTTTGCTTGCCAAGGGGCAGCATGAGATTGGAACCAAACTTTCCTGATGTTGCTTCCCTACGACCTGTTAACTTCAGCAGAAAATAGATTTGAGGAGGGCTGAGTCTCTGGGGGCGTGCAGATCAAGCCCCGTATGATATATATTTTAATCTTTTTTTTGATCGTGGATATTTAGGAATCTGATAAAAGCCAGGGACATTCTCCTCAGAATTTTTCCTTAATACATAGTAACACAATTTCATATTTAGGCTCATATGTATTATCAACAGCCCCCCAATTATCCTTGCCTCCATATAAACGAAGAATATCTGTTTAGAAAAATTGTTTCACTAGATCTAAACAGGTGACTTGTGTCACCAAAGGTAAAAGTCCTTTTAAACAAATTTTTCCCTCCCAATTCTTCTAGCCTTTCAAAGTATTTTTGAAACTGAAATAGTTTTGTGTGATTCAGTTATACTAACTCTTACTCCACTGAGTTGGAGAGTAGAAAAGAAGGAAAGCATTTATCCGTATAACATGATGAAGTTCATTAATGTTTATGATGTCACTTTGGGAAATACAAACTATTGAAGACAATATATTTAAGCAGAAGAAGTATTGTTCTATGAGGCTGTAAACTAAATTCTTAAAAAGATATAAGTTATAAATATATGTGGATATATTATAATAAATATATGTTTCTATCTATATTTATATTTATGTATTAATGCAATGTATTATATATTTATACAAAATTTTTTATTATATGCACATTATTTTAAATTATCTATTATATATAAATTAAATTCTTAAAGAAAATGTATTTATAAATGTAATTTTTATATATATTAATACATTTATAAATATATATCTATATATACTTATAAATTACATCATTCGTTTACAAATGATGTCTTGTTAAGGTGTATGACTTGGTATTGATAACCAATAAAATTAGAAGAAAATTTTCACCTACTTCCTTCAGTTTTTCCTGGAACATGATCTGTTTCCCTAGACGTTTGATCATCCCCAGCATATTTTTCCTTTTGCTGCTGAATCTTGCTTTCTCTGATTCCACCTTATACTACGTACCTGCCTTTCTATTGCGATCTAAATATCTCTATACATATTTTCATTTTTCACTCCTCTTGCATCTGCTTGGCACATATGCATGTGACTCTCCCACAATTTCTACCTTTTCACTTCCAGTATACATTTTTTTTTTTAAAAGGAACAGTTGAAAAGAGCTGTCACTAACCTGACTGTAGGTAGTTATAGCTTGTTTTTCATAAAACTTGAACTTAGTGAAAATGTATATTTTTTCCCTATCCCCAAAATATTGCTAAGGAAGAGCAGTTCATATTTTCGAATCTGAGTATACTTGGTAAAATTCATAAATGGAGATCTGGTATTCTGTGTATATAGCAATGCTGTTACACTTATCCCCTTGAGGAAACACATGTTTTGGCTTAGTTCCAGTTTAACCTGTCCTTAAATTAAATTAAAAGATTTGTGCAGTTTCTTTGGGGAACAATAAAAAATGATATTTAGGAATTAGAAAAGTCCTTCATTTCTGGGAGAAAAAAAAAGCCCTAATTAATTTAGCAGTTCTTTTGGGGAAAAACATACCTAGTTTTGGTTTGGTTTGGCTTTCCTTATGGAAAGCCAAGTCTTCATCTTTCTACCAACTTTCTTCTGCCTTTCTCCGTGAACCTTAGGAGACTATTGCTAATGTGTTGGTCCCTTATTTTTGCTATGTGCAGACAGCAGTACTTCCCCAGCCACTGCCCCAGCTACCCTAGTGAATACTCATTTCCCCGGGGTTGTTTATCTCTCCTGGGGGGACATGGGCTCATTTAATGAGCAGACATCTGGCTCATGGCACAAGCATTTCCAGGGAGTCTGAATCTCAGGGAAACTAAAACGGCCTCTTTGTAGAATTTAATGGAAATTTATTTCGACCTGCTCAAAGGTATGCTATTTTTTTTAAAAAAATCCTCTGCTAAACACTCTGTAATTTCTCCTCCTCTCCTCATAATTGGAGTTGTGTGGAATTCACTTTTGCAGACAGGCTAAGAACAGCCCAGCAGCTCTGCCAGATGAACAGTGTGGTAGATACAGCTGCCCATCATCAGGGCAGGACTTGCTCTTTGGGAAGCTGGCTTTCCAGCTAGGATGAGAAAATACCAGGCAGGCAGATATTAGCTCTGTGTTAAATGGTAAACTGCACAACCAATTGAGGGAAGTAGAACATTAGCTATAGAATGAGTGGAAAGAACAATGGTAGAGTTGACCGTTTTTGGAGAGATTTAGATTCTCCTACGCATCAGAGGTAAAAGAGGGAAATGGAGCCTATATCTTGTCGTTTGGGGGGACATTTTTAAACCAACAAAAGTGTAGCTACTCTTGATTGGCTTTCTTTAGATATAACTTTAGTAAAATAGCACAAAGTCTTTCCTCAGATCTTTACTTTCATGGCCTCTGTAATGTTACATCCCCAGCCTTCGCATACCATATGCTAGAAGCATCCCACAGTTGTGACAATAAAAAGTATTCCAGATATTGTTAACTGGAGGTAAAATCACCCCCATTCAGAAATGAAAGTGATGTTTCCTAAGGGTGGTAGATACAAAACTATTTGAGATGGTGAAAAGAGCTGGACTTTATACTGAAACACAACTGAGTTTGAACTCCAGGTCTGTCATTTTGTACTTCTGTGAATCTGATGAATTTATGTAATCTCCAAGAGGCTCATTTTCTTTCCTGAAATTTGTGAATAATAAACTCTAAAATAAATTGCATATAAAATGCACAGTAAATAAGCAATAACTTAAAGCCTCAGTTGGTTTTATATTTAGCAATATTTATCTTAATTAGTGTACATGCTGACATTAAAATAGTTTAGTTGAGTTTCCAAAGAGAAAAGAATGAAAAAAAAAAAAAGAAGACACAGAAGAAGAAACACGTTGTTGTAAGACTCAATAGCAAGAATCAAAATTAAGAGACAATGAAATGAATCTTTTGGATTTCTAGAGGCAAATGATCTCAGCATATAATTCTACACTAGTCATGCTTTTACACATGAATGAGGGCTGATGAGATATTTTGCATATGTAATTACTCAAATAATGGATTCTCCACAAGCCTTTTCTTTAGGAAGTTGTCTGGATGGTGAATTTGAGAGGAGAGTTGAGAGAAAATTTAGAAACCTAATAAGTAGTTGGGAGCTACAAAATAATGCATAAAAGTATAAATGTAACACAAGTAACCAATAATGGACCTAAAAGTAGTAATATGACAAATTGCAAGAAAAATGGAGAGAAGATGGTGATGGGAATCATGAGCAACCTGAACTCTAAATAGTCGTAGGAAGAAGGCAATACATGACTAAAATTGAAAAATCTAGAAAAGATGATACAAGCACTACTACAAAATACTGAAGACGACATCAGAAGAAATATTTAAAATAAAAAGTATTTAGCTTAGGGGAATAAAACTGCAGATAGGGAAGAGTATGTGAAGAAGTATTGTTTTCATTACAAGTTATTTGTATCATTTTAATATTTTTATGTATGAATTTCCTATTTTAAAAATATGCTTACAAAGTCATGTCCTCCAAATCCTCACTCAGATATATAAAGACATGGAATAAGTAATCCCCCCAAAATAAAGTTCACTTGTAATCATTTTCTGAATTTGAATGTGAGTATGGATTAGGGGATTTGTAGCCCTTCAAATACAGGAGCAAAACCACCCTTCAGCACAAGCCAACCTTAGCAGGAGATATGCACATAGCTTTTATTTTTATCTGTCTGTCTGTCTCTCTCTCTTTACCATCCTCTCTTCTTCCAACCTCACCTGGTCTTCTTTACCTGCTCTTCACTCCTCCATTCATTTTGTTAACTTACGATGTACTATGAAAGCCTTAGGAGGCCAATGCCTCTTCTATACCCACTGAAAAGAACATGATAACTCCCATGACTTCCCTCGTTGTGGGGAAGGGGTTAATGCAAGATCAGACACAGAGGGTAGGGGTGTCAAAGGAATTAGGCCAAGGCAGCAGTAATGATAGTTAACATTCGTTAATGTCAAATAAATGCAGGGCACTGTACACGCCAAATCTTATTTGACTCTAAAGATAAGTTCTTAAGGATTACTAGCTCTGTTTTACAGACAGATACACTAGGCTTGTGGATGTTAAGATGATACTCCTCTCAAACCCCTGTTTAAAACAAAAGATCATAGCCTTTCCTCTCCACCAAATTGTTAAAAACGAAGTTAGATTTCTGGTTGTTTCCTAAGATTATTTGTTGATTCCCCTTAAGATTTTTATTTGTTGATTCCCCTTAAGGTTGAAGCAGGCACCTTATTAAAAACAAAATATGACCAAACAGAACAAAACAGGTCTTGAGTCACTGCGGTGAATACTGTCTTTAGATGCTGGCCTCAGTTTAAATTTTCGTGGTGCCCTCTGTGTAGATGCTGGTTCTTGTGTTCAACCAGGATCTAGGTGTGACCACCTTCCTTTCCTAATTTCATTTGTTAGGCTGGTAATGTAAAGATTCCTCCGGGGTGAATCACATCAATATATAGTGCTGGGAAAGCAAAAGTGACATGCAGAGTAAATATCAGCGGAAATAATAAGATTAGGAAAAGTCAATAAGAGATGCTGAGATAGGGAGCCCGTATTTAGATGTTAGATGCCCCTGAGGAAGCAATGCAAGCAGACATAAATATAGATGTGACTAACAGGCAGAGGAAGGTCAAGGTGGATAAAAGTTCCATGTGATACTCATTGCTCCTCTACCTCTGACTCCGGGAAACACATGACATGAAATTGACTCTAAGTTTCTAAGGTTTTTTTTGTTTTGTTTTGTTTTTTAATTCTGAGCCATGACAACTTCATTCTTCAAAGAATAAAAATAAGCACATAATAAAAGTGTATGAAAAGTCATCTGTCATGTCAGACAAGGAACACTGGCAAGGTTTAGTGCATATCGGTGACAAAAGCCAGATAATATCAAGTTCCACCTCAACTTGAGTAAAATGTGGGGTCACTGTGATACGCTTTCTTTATATGTGAAAATTACCTCATGGCAATGTTTTGTGGGATCATTTTCTGACCAAATTATGCCACTTTAACATGGTGGAGTTACGGTAGTTGGTATGTAGTTCTAAAGGTCAGGTTTTGTGAAACACGACAAATTCTTCAGTTATTGGGGCACCAAGTAGTGCCATTCCTATGCACACATACAAGTGCGTGCTCACACACAGGGTTTATTTGAAATTTTGGATGGCAAGTAAATAACAGAATAGGAAAGAGATTTTATTTTATTACCCTTTTATTCTGTAGAGTAGGCTTGTTCATTTTCATATTTTCTCTACAAATGCAAACCATTCATAGGCCAGCCCTCAACTCTGAAGGGATTTTTGAAAACAATTATATGAAAATGTTTTAAGTGTTAGATATGTGAAATACATCACACATTTAGAAAAGTCCAGCTCTGAAAAAAAATCCAGCGCAATGACATATCACAAAGTGAGTAACACATGGGCACAACGAAAGTAAAACAACAACAAAAATACATCACAAAAATCTCAGAATCTTTCATTACAGTCCTGTCAGTCACTCCTCCTCCCTTCCACAGAAGTGATCACAAATCTGACTTCTATATTTTTATATAATTAAATTCCAGAAAATACTCATCAGCAATTCTTCATAATTTTATCTCCCAAGTTTTCAATCCTAAATAATGCAGTATAATTTTAAAATATTTTGAATTTTGTACAAATATATGTGGTTTTTTGCTTTGGTCAATATTATGTGTATGAGAGTTTTTCTAAATTCTTAGGTGTATCTGTAGATCATTTTCACTGTTATAGAATGTCCCATTTTATGACGATGGCTTTCTAAGTTTGATGGGCATTTTAGGTGTTTTGAGGTTTTTGTTATTATGATGGGGTGACGTTGCTATGATACATTCTTGTACACGTCTTTTAGTGGACATGCGGAGATGTTTTCAATGGATATATACCTAGGAGTACAGTTGATAGGTCATAAGTATGTATGTCTTAAAATGTAGTTTATCATGCCAAACAGTTCTGTTACCCCATTGACTGAATGTCCTTTCATGAGTATTAATCCCAACACTGAACATCGCTTATATTAAATCTTCTCCCACCTCCAGTTTGGACCGTGTCCATCTGCTGGCTTGGCTCAGTGACTCTGTCTCTGTTTGGCCATATTTTTTATTTATTTTATTTTATTTATTTATTTATTTATGGCTGTGTTGGGTCTTCGTTTCTGTGCGAGGGCTTTCTCTAGTTGCGGCGAGCGGGGGCCACTCTTCATCGCGGTGCGCGGGCCTCTCACTATCGTGGCCTCTCTTGTTGCGGAGCACAGGCTCCAGACGCGCAGGCTCAGTAGTTGTGGCTCACGGGCCCAGGTGCTCCACGGCATGTGGGATCTTCCCAGACCAGGGCTTGAACCTGTGTCCCCTGCATTGGCAGGCACATTCTCAACCACTGCGCCACCAGGGAAGCCCTGGCCAGATGTTTTAAATCAGTGGAGGTGTGAGATGACTTGGTCACTGTGCTTGTTCTCCCAGGAGAATTCTGCCATTTAATTTTATCTTTAAATTTGGGATGAATGCCTCAGCCTCCTATAAGATAAATTTTAGGTATCATTATGAGGAAACACTTTTCCCCAGCCTTACTGCACATATATTAGAGAGGTGTGAAATGAAAAATGTCAAGTGCAGTGTTAGGTAAATGTTAATGAAATATGATATTTTAAAAAGAATTGAAGAAAATAAACAAAATCGGAGAACGGATGACCATAACAGAAAACTACACCATTGGATTCTAAATCACACAATTCTGAAGCCTCCTTTAAACAGAAGAATAAATGACATGAAATCAAACTGAATCATCAGATTGTGACTAAATTGAAGCCAGATCTCTGTATAAATTTATTTTATTTATTTACTTATTTTTGGTTGAGTTGGGTCTTCATTGCTGCTCCTGGGCTTTCTCTAGTTGTGGGCTGCTCCTGGGCTTTCTCTAGTTGTGGTGAGAGGGTTTCTCATTGCGGTGGCTTCTCTTGTTGCGGAGCACAGGCCCTAAAGCATGCGGGCTTCAGTAGTTGTGGCTCACGGGCTCTAGAGCGCAGGCTCAGTAACTGTGGTGCACAGGCTTAGTTGCTCTGCAGCACGTGGGATCTTTCCTGACCAGGGATCGAACCCATGTCCCCTGCATTGGCAGGTGGATTCTTAACCACTGCTCCACGAGGGAAGTCCCTGTATAAAGTTATTTTATTCAGTTAATGTCAGCAGAAGTTACAGTGAGTATTCTAAATCCACCCAATAATGAACACACGTGCTAAATTTTGTAGCATCCGATAATTAAAGTTAAAACGGTCAGGGAGAGAAATGACAAATACCTTTGTTCGAAGAGTAAAGGAAGTATCTTAATTAAAGACTCAGATAACAGAAAATGGACTCTGTGTAAAAAACATGAATGTTTAGACCCCAATTGTTCCTGAAAATTATGGAGAATCCTCATTATTAGTAGGATAATCTTCTCAACCATAAAGGATAACACTGACCTATGACAATATTAAAAATGTGTCAGAGATTTCCACATTATCTGAGGAAAGAATTGATTAGTGTCAGAATCAGCCTTCTGAACTCTCCTTTTTATTCTGGAAGCACACATCTATGTGTCTTGATGAATGGCTTCTACTGATTTTCTCAGAGATAACTTTTGGAGGAGCCTGAAGATGTTAAACACACATTAAAGGTTCCATTGATCTTATATCAGCAAAAGAGTGGCAGAGGGCTTATCCCTCAAAGTTGACAGAAATAGGTTGGACTCTTTTAATGAATTGTGATTGAAAGTTTCCCTGCAAGATATTAGTACCCTGCCCAGACGTTGAATGTACTCTCGTATGATGTTTTCAGATATAACATTTGATTGAAAAATATTAATAAAGGTTATGTGTAGTATGAGATCTGGGTAATGGGCAGTGATGAGTAAAGGGATGGTAATAAATATTTATAAAACTATTCCTTTGTGAGAACTGCTTCACTTTATCATCTAACATATTTTCTCCAGCAGCTTTTTACGAAATAGGCATTATTTTAGATAAAGAGATGGGTAACTTGATGGGAATAAAAAAATAAAATGCCACAGGTAATGCATCTTGCAAGCTGGAGATGTAGGATCTAAATTTAGAATTTCCTAGCCCCTAAGTCAATAATTGTTCTACAACATGCCGGCTCTGCAGAGAAATGACAATCTTATTTTCATAGTAAACTTTTTCTCTATGAGGCAAACATCATTATTTATTGCAATAAAATATTTAGAAAATTTAACTTTTGAGGAGAGTAAAAAAGTATAATTTCTTTTTTATAGTCTCATTGAGGCAAACGATTTTATCATCTTTGTAATTAGGAAGAATTTCATGTATGTTGAAATAAGCAAGAAATATATGAGAAAGCTGGTAAGAATAAGGCAGGGATTGTGATGAATCATCTCTGTCTTGTCTTTTTCCTTGATTGGACTTTTATACTTTGCAGAGCTTATTTCTCATCTTTGTACAGAATTGTATAAAGGGTACCAGGCAGGACCAGTCAAGGTGCTCTGTAGCACTAGTGTGGACCATTGCCATCATCTGTGGAGTATACAAATGGAAAGAGTGGGACCAACAGGCAGAGGGATTAAGATTCTTCTCTAATAGCTCACAGTTAGGTAATACATTAAACTTGAATTAGCTACTCATCCTTTTTTCTGGATCTCTCAATTGCTCTCTTTTGAAAATAAACATATGTGCCATTCCCTCTGGACTCTCAAGTCCTCCATCTGACTTCATATTGGCACAATCTTCCAAAAATCAGATCAGGCAAACTAAAAATTCTTTCATATTTGCTTAAGTAGATGGTTTTATATCTGACCTGATTATCATTGCAGTTGAATTGATTTTGTTTGTCGAGGTAAGCAGGGAAATAACATGAGGATCAATGAAACTGAAAAATGCTTTAAAGATCTTTGAGGAAGTTAATTGTAGACTTACTAAATGCTATTTATCTAGCCTCTTTTAATAGGCCAGTTAATATATTCTTACAAATGAAAAGATGTAATCAATATATTATTTGGTCTCTATGTTGCAAAGAAGAGCCTCTATAATAATCAACTGATATATTTAAATACCCTGCATGTGGTCAGCATGAAACAAAAATTTTAAGATGCAAACATAAATAATACATGAAAAAGTGATACACAAAATATTCATGGCAATATGTTATAGGAACACAATAAGTTTGTTTTTTTTCATTTTTATTTTATACTGGAGCATTGATTAAGAACGTTGTGTTAGTTTCAGGTGTACAGCAAAGTGCTTCAGTTATACATATACATGTATCTATTCTTTTCCAAATACTTTTCCCATTTAGGTTATTACAGAATATTGAGCAGGGTTCCCTCTGCTATATAGTAGGTCCTTGTTGGTTATCTGTTTTAAATATAGTAGTGTGTACATGTCAATCCCAAACTCCCAATCTATCCCTCCCCCGGCTTACCCCCGGTAACCAAAAATTTGTTCTCTAAGACTGTGAGTCTGTTTCTGTTTCGTAAGTAAGTTCATTTGTGTCATTTTTTTTTTTTTAGATTCCACATATAAGCGGTATCATATATTTGTCTTTCTCTGTCTGACTTACTTCACTTAGTACAATAATCTCCAGGTCCATCCATGTTGCTGCAAATGGCATTATTTCATTCTTTTTAATGGCTGAGTATTATTCCATTGTATCTGTGTACCTCATCTCCTTTATTCATCTGTCAATGGACATTTAGGTTGTTTCCATGTCTTGGCTATTGTAAACAGTGCTGCAATGAACATTGGGGTGCATGTGTCCTTTCCAGCCATGTTTTTCTCCGGATATATGCCCAGGAGTGGGATTGCTGGATCATATGGTAGCTCTATTTTTATTTTTTTAAGAAACCTGCATACTGTTCTCCATAGTGGCTGTACCAATTTACATTTCCACCAACAGTGTAGTAGGGTTCCCTTTTCTCCACACCCTCTCCAGCATTTATTGTTTGTAGATTAAAAAAAATTTTTTTTAATAATTAATTTGTTTTTATTATTTATTTATTATTTTATTTTTGGCTGCATTGGGTCTTTGTTGCTGGGCGCGGGCTTTCTCTAGTTGTGGCGAGCAGGGGCTACTCTTCGTTGCGGTGTGCAGGCTTCTCATTGTGGTGGCTTCTCTTGTTGCGGAGCACGGGCTCTAGGTGCACAGGCTTCAGTAGTTGTGGCTTGCGGGCTCTAGAGCGCAGGCTCAGTAGTTGTGGCACATGGGCTTAGTTGCTCCACGGCATGTGGGATCTTTCTGGACCAGGGCTCGAACCCGTGGCCCCTGCATTGGCAGGTGGATTCTTAACTACTGGACCACCAGGGGAGTCCCTGTCATTTGTAGATTTTTTGATGATGGCCATTCTGACTGGTGTGAGGTGATATCTCATTGTAGTTTTGATTTGCTTTTCTCTAATAATTAGTGATGTTGAGAATCTTTTCATGTGCCCTTGGCCAGCTGTGTGTCTTCTTTGGAGAAATGTCTATTTAGGTCTTCTGCCCATTTTTTGATTGGGTTGTTTGCTTTTTTAATATTGAGCTGCATGAGCTGTTTATATATTTTGGAGATTAATCCTTTGTCTGTTGATTTGTTTGCAAATATTTTCTCCCATTCTGAGGGTTGTCTTTTCATCTTGTTTATAGTTTCCTTTGCTGTGCAAAAGGTTTTAAGTTTCACTAGGTCCCATTTGTTTATTTTTGTTTTTATTTCCATTACTCTAGGAGATGGCTTGAAAAAGATATTGCTGCAATTTATGTCAAAGAGTGTTCTGCCTATGTTTTCCTCTAAGAGTTTTATAATATCCAGTCTTAAATTTAGGTCTTTAATCCGTTGGAAAAACTAAACCAGAATATCAAGAAGAGAGAGATTATGTGAGCTGAATTGGCCCAAGAGAATCTTAAAGGGAAGATGTAACTTTGACAAATCCTGAAAAATACATATATAGGGGAGAAGAGAATATATATTATATTTGGGAGAATTAAGTGGGTAACAGTACAGTGATGGTAATTTATTTTATTTATTTATTTATTTTTAACATCTTTATTGGAGTATAATTGTTTTACAATGGTGTGGTAGTTTCTGCTGTATAACAAAGTGAATCAGCAATACATATACATATATCCCCATATCTCCTCCCTCTTGTGTCTCCCTCCCACCCTCCCTATCGCACCCCTCTAGGTGGTCACAAAGCACAGAGCTGATCTCACTGTGCTATACAGCTGCTTCCCACTAGCTATCTATTTTACATTTGGTAGTGTATATATGTCCATGCCACTCTCTCACTTTGTCCCAGCTTACCCTTCCCCCTCCCCATGTCCTCAAGTCCATTCTCTACGTCTACATCTTTATTCCTGTCCTGCCCCTAGGTTCTTCAGAACCATTTTTTTTTTTTAAGATTCCATATAGATGTGTTAGCATACGGTATTTGTTTTTCTCTTTCTGACTTACTTCACTCTGTATGACAGACTCTAGGTCCATCCACCTCACTCCAAATAACTCAATTTTGTTTCTTTTTATGGCTGAGTAATATTCCATTGTATATATGTGCCACATCTTCTTTATCCATTCATCTGTCGATGGACACTTAGGTTGCTTCCATGTCCTGGCTATTGTAAATAGAGTTTCAATGAACATTGTGGTACATGACTCTTTTTGAATTATGGTTTTCTCAGGGTATATGCCTAGTAGTGGTATTGCTGGGTTGTATGGTAGTTCTATTTTTAGTTTTTTTAAGGAACCTCCATACTGTCTCCATAGTGGCTGTATCAATTTACATTCCCACCAACAGTGCAAGAGGATTCCCTTTTCTCCACACCCTCTCCAGCATTTATTGTTTGTAGATTTTTTGTTGACGGCCATTTTGACTGGTGTGAGGTGATACCTCATTGTAGTTTTGATTTGCATTTCTCTAATGATTAGTGATGTTGAGCATCCTTTCATGTGTTTCTTGGCAATCTGTGTATCTCCTTTGGAGAAATGTCTGTTTAGGTCTTCTGCCCATTTTTGGATTGGGTTGTTTGTTTTTTTGATATTGAGCTGCATGTAAATTTTGGAGATTAATCCTTTGTCAGTTGCTTCATTTGCAAATATTTTCTCCCATTCTGAGAGTTGTCTTTTCATCTTTTTTATGGTTTCCTTTGCTGTGCAAAAGCTTTTAAGTTTCATTAAGTCCCATTTGTTTATTATTTCCATTTCTCTAGGAGGTGGGTCATAAAAGATCTTGCTGTGATTTATGTCATATAGTGTTCTGCCTATGTTTTCCTCTAAGAGTTTTATAGTGTCTGGCCTTACATTTAGGTCTTTAATCCATTTTGAGTTTATTTTTGTGTATGGTGTTAGGGAGTGTTGTAATTTCATTCTTTTACATGTACCTGTCCAGTTTTCCCAGCACCACTTATTGAAGAGGCTGTCTTTTCTCCATTGTATATTCTTGCCTCCTTTATAAAAAATAAGGTGACCATATGTGCGTAGCTCTATCTCTGGGCTTTCTATCCTGTTCTGTGGATCTATATTTCTGTTTTTGTGCCAGTGCCATACTGTCTTGATTACTGTAGCTTTGTAGTATAGTCTGAAGTCCGGGAGCCTGATTCCTCCAGCTCTGTTTTTGTTTCTCACAGTGATGGTAATTTACACAATATGTTTTGAAGATAATGAAAAGAGTGCATCTGAAGTAGAGATATTATGATGGGAAGTAGATATACATGTTTGGAAATGTAAATCATGATATTTTGTGGTACCACAAATGTCAGGTACAGACTCAACTACAATTCCCATTTTGATTATGTTGCTGTTGTTCATATGACCATGGTAAAGTCACATCACTTATGGACATCAATTTCTTATTTTAGAACATGTGGAGTTTTGATCTAATGATATCTATGTTCCCTATGGTTTGAAAAGACTGTGATTCTAAGATTCTGAAATGTTTAGACTTTAAGCTGCAGGCAGTGGGGGAACTTGCTAACATTTCTGACTGAGGACATTCTGGACAAAGTTCAATTTTGGGTAAGTGTTCTGGTGGTGTGAATTAGAGGAAAGAGATTTTAACCCAGACGATCATATAGTAGAATATTGCATTAGTCCAACACAAAAATACTGTGGTGGCATTGACAGTAAAAATAAAGGGATGGCTATGAGGAGTATATTATCAAGCAAAGCCAAGAAAACAAAACCCTCTTGGTGGAATTTGCCGCCTCCCAAATTTACCTTGACTCCCATTGAATCTCACTTGAGCGGAACAGGTGTGAAGGTGCAGGTCTCTTGGTACCCTCTCAGAGATACATTCAGTGTCCAACTCTCTTCTCCCAATGCTGGGATGGGAATCGTTGGGGGGCAGATTTTATTCTTCTAGGCTAACTGTTCCTCAGCTTATGAGTCTCTGGGAACACGGTAAAAAAAATAAATTAAAATCTCTGGTATATTCCCTGACAGCTGCTCTCAAAACATTTCCATCTCAGTATCCTTTACTCTATTAAATATTACTACGAAACCCAATTAATGTTAGTTTGTTTGAGTTATGTTTACTGATAATTACCATATTAGAAATTAAAACAGAGAACTTAAAATATATTTATTTAACTTAAAACCCATTATTTGTTAATATAATTAATCTGTTTTAATTTTTTTTAATGACCTTATTTTCCAAAACAAACAAACAGTAAGAAGAATATCATTATTTTATACTATTGCAAATCTTATTATTGTGCCTAAAAAAGATGGCTGGATCCTCATATCTGCTTCAGTATTCAGTTACAATGTTACCTACTAGGTCACCTCTAGAAAATCCACTATACATTCATGGGAAAATGAGATTGAAAAAGATAAATCATGTTTTAATATTGTTATGAACATAGTTTTGCCTCTCTGGGTCCTCTGTGGTCAGGAACTCCAGACCACACCTTGCGGATCCTTATACTGTGATATTTAAAGGGTGGGGGGAAAGGAGATTATCTAGATGAACACACAGTAAACATGGCAATGAGTTGGCATATCCTGAAGCAGATAATAGAGGGACTTGTATTTATTAGGAGAATTATTAGCTAACCAATGTTTCCAGAATTTTTATCCATTTTAAAGAGGCACAGCAATTCCCAGCTACCAGCTCTGCTACAAAAACATACACAAACCAAACTTGTTTGGACCTTTAGGGGACAATGATTCAACTCATGAGCATCTATCATTGGTTTATTTGTTGTAATTTTGATGCTATACTTTTAATGCCTTATTATTTAGTTTTTAGTTAATATGTAACTCTTTAATAGTACGTTATGTGTACTCTGTGGTGTCAGGTCTCTGCTGGACCTTCACATGTGACAAGCATTTCAGTGGTTCTAAGGAATAGAAAACGCTGACTACAAAAGACGTTTGTGTTACATCCTGTCCTGATCCACACAAGAAGAAGTAGTGTCATAACACTGTGATGTTCTACAGAAAAAAACTGAATATTGGCTGAAAAAAAAATGTAGTAATGTAGCGTGATCCTTGTGCTGGCATGAAAAGAAAAAAAATGTCAGGAATAAAAAGAAGAGTCACAGGGTGCTACCTTCCCTTTGTCTGATATGCAAGTTAATGAACTTAGCTAACATCCTGCTGGAATAGCTGTGAGTGATGACAAGGATAAGAAGCCTTGTAACTGAGAAGTGCTGGTGGAGGTTATTTGGAGAATGTATGTTATCAGGATAATGATAGCTTTAGACATTCTGAAATGAGATATTTTTGCATAACTGGAGTTGCAGTTAGAACAGCTACTGTATGGAATTAATGACAAAAAGAACAAACTGATTACATGAAAACACAGGAAGAATCTTGTTGCAGTAGGAATGTTAAAAGGGAAGACTCATTAAAGGTCTGAAATCTGTTGATTGTAGGAAGAACCTAAGATTTCTCTGATTGGGTAAATACTGTGATGAAACTGTATATATTTTAAAAATTCATTGACCATGGTTTTATGATTTTATACATATATGTATATATTTGGAGGGGAATATATGTATACATTCCCCTACAAATGCTTTTGATCCTGTTTTTTTTCAGTTTTCTGGATATTTCTGTCCTCTTCCCTTCACCTGTGTAAATTTTAAATGTACATAAAATTGTCCATTATATAATAGAGCTGCAAAAATATCTTCAGTTCCAGCAACCAATTGCAGTGGCTCTAGTAGTGTTGTTACCGACCAGGGTTCTTGGTCTTCCTTAATCAACAGAAATTGATAAGAGGTCAGACAAGAAATTCAGGCAAGGCTTTATCGGGGCCCCTGCTGCAGCAGAGGGGAGCAAAAACAAGTAAGAGTTTCCCTTGGTCAATCCTCAACGGGGGTGAGGCGAGCTGGTTGCTTATATGGGGTGAGGGTAGAGGCAGGTCCAGGAGCTGGGCCGGAGGGGTGCCTTAGGTGGTTTGCCCACCCCTTTGGTGATGTTGAGTGTGGGGGGCATGCACAGTACCCTGCTTTTGTTCCTGACACCCTGCTTTTGCTCTCAGCTCTTCAGAAGTGGCAGTTGGGTTTTGGTCTTTTCATATCTTATTGTCTGTAATTTGCCCCAACTGCACATGTACACAGTTATTTTTAGTCCCTTATAGTTTTTTTGTATTTTGTTGCTTGAGGAGACATTTGTCCAGGTGCAAGCACTGCAGCAGAGGGTCCCAGGTCCCAGGTCCCAGCCTGTCTCAGTGTGTTCCACATCACCATCTGGGAAAAAAGGATCAAGTAGGGTTAAGTTATCCATAGCTATATCATGAGAATCCCTATTGACAGATTCCCTATGAATCTGTGCCTAAATGTGTCTAACATACTTAAAAGAGGAATTGTGCTAAGCCACACTTATATATAATATACACCTTCTGTAGCTGTGACAGACCATTGTAAATGAATGGAAATTAATTGATAAGCAATTTCAATTCTCACTTACTCATGAATACCCGTATACACTTTTTATAACACTTAATCATTTACAGACTCTATTTGCATATTATATACTTGGTCCATGCAAAGCTGTGAGATAGGATGGGTAGGCATTGGTTTAAGGAAACAGACTAAGAGATATTACATGCCTTGGTTAAAGTAACATAGTAGGTATAGTATAAGGCCAATATTTGCATCTGGATCCGATTTCATTGTAGTAGTTTCCTAGGGCAGCCATAACAAAGTATAACAAACTGGGTGATTTAAACAACAGAAATTTATTGTTTCCTAATAGTGGAGGCTAGAAGTATGAGCAAGTTCATGATGTCATAGGATTAGTTCCTTTTGAGGACTTCGAGGGAGAATCTGTCCCAGGTCTCTCTCCCAGCTTCTGGTGGATTACCAGCGTTCCTTGCCTTGTAGATGCATCATCCTGCTATCTGCCTTTATGGTCCCTGGCATTCTCCCAGTTACATTGGATTTGGCCCTACTCTATTACAGTATGACCTTATCTTTACTAACCAGAACTGCAAGACCCTATTTCCAAATACGTCACCTTCTGAGGCGCTGGGGATTAGGACTTGAACATATGCATTTATGGGGAGGGGTGCAATTCCATCCATACAGACAGGATTACAGGATTCTTTCCACCAAATCAATCATACAGTTTCCTGGACATCTCCTTTGTGTCCAGACAAACAAATGATACAGAAGAAAATAAAATAAGAAACCAGCAAGTGAAGCAAAAAACTAATCATGTAGCCCCTGCCACGAGGTTCACGTGTCTATTCTGTGTGAAGGCATCTGAGTGTGTTCTTCTGCGTAGGGAGAAAACCTGCCTTCAGTTGATGTAACCAACCCCACCTTTGTAACAACCTATCAGATGGAGCCGATTAAAACAGCAACAACAGGAAATTCTCTGGCAGTCCAGCGGTTAGGACTCTGTGCTTTCACTGCCGAGGTCGTGGGATGATCCCTGGTCGGGGAACTAAGATCCCACAGTCTGCGTGGGGCGGCCAAATAAACCCCCCAAAAAACAAAAGCAAGACAAAACAAAACAAAAAAAGAAACCACAACAGCAACAACAAACCTCCCTGTGTCTGCAGTAACATGTTCCACATGTAGTGGCTCGTACCAGATGGGAGAAGGGATATTAATTTTTACCTTGAATAATAACCCTTCGATTTAGAACTTGACGGGTTAAAACACACTTCCATACAGGTTGTCTCATTTAATTCCTACAGACACAGGGCATAGGCAGGGTTTATCTTGTCCTCAGGGGATAGTGGGTGAACTCAAGCTCAATTAAATTAAATGCCTGGACCCAAACCAGAAAACCAGCAGGGGGCAGAGCCGGGAGGAACCCAACCCTTCAGTCTCTGTTGCCAGGTCTTTGATGCTTTCCACAACCCGCTGTGGTTTCTCTTCAGAAGTTATTTCTTTCGAATTCCAGGTTTCTCCTTACTGTTTCCTCCAAATGCCATGCTTCTCATTTCTGTGCCTTTGATCCTGTTTTTTCATTTGCTGGGATATTTCTGCCATCTTTCCTTCACCTGTGTAAATTCTATATATCCTTCAACACGCATAATTTCTGCCTTTACCAACTTCTCAGCTTACACTCATCTTTTTCTAAAACCAAAGGTACATACACTCTGTAAAATTTAGTGCTAGATTGTTCATTAATGTTCTTTACTAGTTTCATAAGTCGGTTTTCCCATTTTACTTTTTTTCCATATTAGATATTAATTTTACCTCAAGGTCATAATATTTATATTATGACACACATATAGTATACACACACGTACATGCACACACACACACACATTTTATTTTTTAGTACCAATTTGTCTGGCTCAGTGCTTTGTCTAACAAGGGCACCAAAGGACTATTTGTTCATTGATTAATTTATGTTCCATCTCTTTGACAGGATATTTATTCATAGTTGCCTTCCTTAGAGTCCCCAAGCAGTGTGGAAAATAGATGTTCTTTATTAGATACTTTTTGAATTAAATTGAATGTGTCCAATCACAACATATTAATATATAATGATTAAAGAAATGCCCTTGAGCTTTCATACAGATCTACTATTAACTAATTTATGCATATTTTTATGCAGTAAGAAACCTAGTATAAAAAGTTATTTTTATATATGTTAATGAAATGAAATAATGAGAGTCACCAAATCGGGTTAATTTATATTTAATTTCTTTTTTCTTTTCTAAGGCACTAGAACTCATTTTAGTGAAACTATTATATTCTTTCTATTTTATTTTTATACCCTCTTTTTGCTTCAACTATGTCAAACGTTCTTAAAATATAATATTATAATAGAGTACATTCTGGAGTAAAGGTACAGCCTCTGCTCATTGGTTTCATAATTAAAGACAAACAAACAAGAAAACAAGCCCTTCTGTGTTCTGCTTTAGCTATGGACTTGTACTGACTCAGAGAAAATGAGTCCAAAAGGCCTGTTAGCACATAATCTTATCCCATTGTCACTGTAAGATCATTCACTGTGACACATTTTCTGATGTGGTTATGAAACAGTCGGCACTCACATACCTGGGAAATGCTTCAGGTCTGCTTTCTCTTGTTTATTCATCAGTTTAATAAATAAAATAAAAAGCAATAACTTAGCCATTCCTTTAATAATGATTTTCAGTATCTCAGAAAGGCTGCGCACTGTCCAGGATGACAGAAGACACACGTGATGTGTAAAGGAAAGTGGTGAAACAAAAGTTCTGGATAACTGCAAAAATGCCTCCCCTCCTCCCTCCTGCAGTCTAAGAAAACATCATCCAGACCAGGGTGGTTCTTAAGACACGTTGGGTGTTTCTGGAATGTCTAAAATTCTATTTTGTTTCCTTTTCGTTTTACATTTTATTTTCTTACTTACTGTTGCTGATATATAGAAAAACAGATTTTTATATGTTGACTTTATAGTAAGAAACTTTATAAATTCTCTTGCAGTTTCTCATAATTCATCTGTTTATTACTTTGGATTTTTCCCTGTGTATAGTCATATCATCTCTGCATCTGCAAGTAATGGCAGTTTGTTTCTTCCTTTCTAATACTTTCTATTTCTTTCTTAACTATATTAACTAGCTCCAACAGAGCTATTTTAATTCTCAAAAGGGATGTCATATATTTCACCATTAACTTGGATCTTTGCTATTGTTTTTACTTAGAGATATCAATTATTGGTTAAGAAAGTTTCTGGTGTGTTAAAAATCAATATTCTGGATATGTGCTTGATCTTACCAAGGGTTTTTCTGCATCTTTTGATGTGGCCATATGATTTTTCTCCTTTTTCTCCTTTTGGTAAATATAGTAGATTATGATAATTAATCTTTATTGTTAAAATAACTTTTTACTCCTGAGATAAAATCAAATGTGCCAATGTATTGTATCTTGTGTACATTTATTCATTGTTGGAATGAATTTGCTTATTTTATGGTATAATTCACTTGTTTGGATTTTTTTTTTTTTTCTTAAATGTGTGATAGAACTTATTGGTGCAGTTGACTGAGATTGGAGTTTTGTTTATGGAAATTTTTTTCACAATTGATTTGATTCTTTTAGTGGTTTTAAAAAATCCCATGTTTCCTACTTATTACTGAGCCAGAGTTGGTAAGTTAGGTATTCATTTAATTTGTCCATTTCATGTAATTTTCAAATTTATTGGCAGAAAGTGTTCAAAATACCCACTTAGTGTTGTTTTAATATCTATGATATCTGTAGGGATATTTCTATTTTTTTTGATAATTATCCAAAACTGTTTATTATTTCTTTCACTTTGTTGGCCTACTTGATTTTTTGCTACTTGGGTGGCCTAATGCATTTTTAATTTGTTATTTTTGGATCTTAACATTAGTTTTTCTTCTTTCTATGTTTTTTGGTGTTTATTTTGATTTTCTTTTCTTGCAAATTTTTAGGATAGTGGTATATTGCAATTCATTGATTTTTCACTCTTTCAGAATAGAGGTTAAACATTTAGTGTCTGGAGTCAGGCTGACTGGTTAAATGTGACGATATGAAAAGTATGTAAAGGTCATCTGAAAAGGGGGAAAAAAAGCACAGTTCAAGAATTTCAGTAAAGTCTACTTATCCACATTAATCCATACTAATAAAATGAATTCTAAAATTCAAAGTATGATTGGTACAATACACTAGTGAGTATTTATGTATAGAAGTTTGTGTGCATGTGTATATGTTTTACTAAAGTCTCATTTTCACTATCTTTTAGAACTCATAACCTTAAGTTGAAAAAAAGTTTTCCAAATGCGTTTCTATTTTCCAAAAATAGAAATTATTTCCTATTTTGACTCTGTACTGTTGCAATTAACATTTATTACTTCTTGGCATAATTATTAAAGATGTCATCTTTAATTTTCAAAAGTGTCCAGTGTGGATAATAAAAGATATGGTGATTGTAATTAACGCCTACTCAATTCTTCAGTTTTTAGGCTAAATTTTATATTCTCAAGAAAGTCTTCTGTAACATCCCAGACTAGATTTGGTCCCACTACTACAGCACTCTGCATTTCTCTTTTGTAATATTGTACTTGTATTAGTGGTTTGTTCATCATCTCTCTTTCCTGCTAGATGTAATTCTTAGGAGACTGGAGCTTTGACCATTTTATTCAACAGTGTAACCCCCAGAACCTAGTATAATGCATAGAAAATAGTAGACCAATATGCATGTTTTAATGAATTAAAGTTTTAAGTTCTATATTTCAAGGAATTAAGCAAAATGTGTGCAGGCAAGGTGAACAAATGAAGAAAAACAGACCTTAAACAGCTTTTCATAGGCAATACAGAAGAGTCCAGAGTCCTTTAGAGACATGATGCCAGATGATCTCTTTGGCTTTGAAGGTAGATTACCACAGATCTATCTCCTCTTTCTTCCTCTTAAGGACATGCCACCCTCTAGATATGTAAACAGGTTTATGCATGTGTGCATACATATTTTACACAGAGGGAGAAAGAAAAAAATGCACCAATTTGCTAATAGTAACTACCTCTGCATGTCAAAATTTATTTTATTCTTTATTCTTTGCTACCTTGCATATGATTTCTGTTATCATAAGTATAAAATTTATTTTGATTATTTATTACTTGCATTTTAAAACAACGTAACTATTCCAGACATTGGATTATGCCTTTAGCATTTAGCTAGAATTTCATATTATTAAAACCACAAAAAGTATCTATTTGAAGAAGTAAATGGGTTGTCCACATACAGGTGTGATTTTTCTTTTCAGGAAGCATTAAGCTAAGGGTATACAACATTAGTAAGGTAGGTAGTGATCGTAAAGAATATATTTATAAAATCTAAATATTAAAAATGGCCACACATAATTTTGGACAATGAACTTTGCACCAAAACGTCCACAGTCAACATAAAACTCATTCTTTTAATGGTTGCTGTACTTACAATGTTATACAACAGATTCGTAACTCAGAAACTTCATTCTCTATTTTCATACTGTATAGAACGAAAGTTATTATGTTTAAGTTTATATACATATATAAATTATTTGTAAGCTCATGTGATCTATGAATGCTCACTCACAAATATGAAAGAAAAAATAAAGAAGAGAAAATACATTTCCAGATATTAAGAGGCCATTTCTGCAGAGAGGATAGAAATATTGGCATATTCATGGGATTGCTCCAATAAATCTTTTTTTTCCTTTGGCTAAGGACAACAATAATGGATGAGCATTCAAGATTAAATCATGAGACAAAAGAAAAAAGAATCCTACTGGATTTATTGTATTTTGGCCCATTCATCTTAAAATATTTTACTTATATGGAGTAAAACTGCAAAAAAATCAGTCATCTAGGAATTAAGCTGCTTAGTTGTGAAAATATAAAAATAAATTTAGCTTCTGTTTACAAGTCCATTTCTGGGCATGTACTCACATAAATTCCAGTTTCTACTTGAAATAAAGGTCACGTGAAGCAAGGAAATCAGCAGAATTTATATTCATTGGTTTCCCTTTGCACACATCAGAAAATGGATTACTGTCAACAGTATTTTCAGGATTGACTCTGGTTGCTAAACTTTTTTTTTACACACTCAGACACACAAGGTGAATAAAGAGAAAATTTAAAAATTATTATTGCCCGGAGTCAATTATTACCAAATCGATTCTGTATGAACACAAACAACAACATAAACATTGTAATGCCTTTCTCATTTTTGATGCTCTCGAAAGAAGCAGCTAATAGGAATGTTTCCTCTTGTGAACAGACTCTAGGAGCAGGGCTTAGAAATAGATGATAGCAAGAAGAAAAATTATTCCAATTATTTTTTTGAGACTCGCTGCTTAGCTTCCTCTTAATCTTACCTCTTTCTTTTTCCTATCCTGTTTTCTAATAAAGCCAGAAGAGAAGCTAGATGAACATCTCTTATGAGTGCTGGTAAAATATATAAATATTACTGCACATTACTATTATACACTGATACTGTTACTGAATTGGTCTACTGGACCCATGCCAGGGTCCTAGCCTGGGCCAAGGCCCCATATCTGGGCTAGGGAAGTTCTTTTTCTGATCAGATTCATGCAGCCAATAACAAAACCGATGCTGAGACTGGAACAGCACAAGCTTTATTCAATGGCCAAAGAATGGAGAAGCGGGAACCTAGTTTGCAAATTAACTTCTCAACCCAGTTTAGGGTGGAGACACCAAATATATAGGAGGGTTGAGATAAAAGGGAGGGAATTGGAAAGAGTGGGAGGAATATTCATGACTTGTCATGAGAACAGAGAACAGAGGTGTGGTTTGGACCCAGAACTGATGCAACTCTCCTTTTCCGTCCTTGTATGGGCTTTTCCGGTTGTTGTCATGGCAGCTGTCAACTGTCTGATGGTGTTGGGTGTGTCATTTAGCTAGTGTATTACAGTGAGCGTATAATGAGGCTCCAGGTCTACTGGAAGTCCTATCTTCCCCATCTTGGGTCTACTTGGTTCTAACCAGTTCTTGTTTTTTTTCCTCTTTGCAGATTCCTCCTGAAACTTAGGTAAGTGTAATTGGTTTCTGTTTGAGGGAGGGGCAGGGGTATGATTCTGGGGCAACAGCCATGGTACCATTATTAATGTAGCACCTATGCTCTGAACTGTCACTCACTGCCCGCTTGCACAAAACTACTATCCAGCGATTGGAATTTGAAGTTGATAAAGAGCTTTGTCAGACAGATTTATAACTGGCTACCTTTTGAGAAAAGGTACCTCAGGGTAGATCAATGTGCTCCAATAGAACCACTTATCACTGCACTAAATGCCATGATTCTATTTGTTATTTGATTCTAATTCTTCCTCCGATCTTGGGATTCAAGTCATCTCTGATTGGTCTTGTCTTGGCCTGAAGTGCAACCATGCAAGCCAGGGGAGCCTGAATTTTTTTCTTTACTCGATTTGGTCATGTTATTAAAACTGATTCCATCAGCCCTGGATCCTGCTTGCTCTCTGGAAACCTCCGAGGAGGAGGGGCACAGGCCAGATATTGGCTCCTGTTGTTACTAAGCCTGGGGGAAGTCTGAATACTACGCATCTTCAAAAAAAGCTAACTAAACACATAAAAAAGACAAAAGAGATTTCAAGGAGGACTTGTAGCTTGGCTTGCAGTTTATAGACTAATTGTATCCCAGATGCAGAGAAAACAATGTATAGTGGTCCACACATCTGCATTGGGCTAAAAATATTTTTAAATGCCATGCACACCCCTCTATCCACATGCACACACAAACACTCTCCCACGCTCTCTCCTCAGTCACTTGCATATTGGAAAAATGCAAAATAGATAAAGTTTGATTTTTAATGCCAGTCCCTCAAAGCTATGTCAGTTTTGACAGTTCCTATTTCCTCCTTTCTCTCCTATCTCCAGGAACCCAGCCCTCATCTCAAATAAACATTCACCAAACATAACAACAAGAAGAGGTTAAAGACCTCCCAGATGCTCTTGCAAGCAGAAGGAATACAAGGGTGATCAGGAAATAGCCTTTCCTGTAGGAAACTCACTGCCTAATAAGGCCTTTGCTGTAACTTCTGGCAAGGAAGTGAGGAAGGTTTGGGGCTATGAGGGGAATTAGAAAGAAAATTCCACTTGTTCATCTTTGAGTGAATAACACCTTATTTTCTAATTGGGGAACAATGACAGGATAGTTAGCAATGTAATTTACATTGAGCAATTGTTATCAGCCAGGCATTAGTCTATTAATTTTATATGTCAACTCATCTAATTCTCATAATAAACTTATTTGATGATTATTTTCATCTACCTCTTTATACTCCTGTTGCTAGACTGCTAATCTAGATATCAGGAACTCAACAGGCACGCACTCTGATGCTAAATGCTTTCCGTAGGACGTCAATCATCACTCCAAGTTATGGATGAGAAAAACTCAGGCTCAAGAGCTTATCTGCTTAACCACAGACTAACAGCAAGTGGGAGTCAAGGTGCTCGTTTGATGGAAATCCTTAGAGCATTTTTATTAAATAGTTCATTGCCTCTAATAAGAGAGATGATTACATTTTTAATTTTTAAGAGACTTTTCCTGTTCTGAGAGTCAGTGGAGGGAGAAGCGTGAAGGGCCCTCAGATTCTCCTCTTGCAAGAGTTTCAACCACGCTGGTATTTAATACATTAGCAATATAGAAAATGTCTTCAACACTTCAAAAGATACTGCAAATCAGTTATCACATCATTGATGAAGAGTTACCTAGAAATCCCAACATATTTTCTGTGTTTTCTTTTCTCTTAATGATTCAAGAGTTTTGCAGGTCAGAGTTTTGTTTTTCTTTTTTTTTTAATTTAGTGAATCACTTAATGCTGGACCTGAGATTCCACCCGTGCACTGATTACAGGTAAGAGGTTTGGGAAGTGAAGGGGAGGAAGGAGGAAGAGATTTAATCAGCTCAAAACATAGTCTCTTTATCCCTCCTCTAAAAGTATTCTCCTGATTTATGCTGATTAAATAAAATATGAATCAAATTTACTGTTTGTTCAGCTTAAAAGATCGGCTTTAGAGGATTTTGTGCTTTTTCTTTTTCATGTAATTGCAGGCAGAGAAGGGCAAAAGGGTAGTAATCTTTGAAAGATTTATTAAAAGAAAAGTAAGCCTATTTAGATTCTAGCTAAAAGAAATGAATTAGCAAATGCACGTGGGCCCGCACGTGCGTGTGTATGTGTGTGTATGTGTTGAATATCATTACTTATTACTCAACAAAGCTACAATAAAAGATCTCACCTCAAAATTTTTAGGATTTAAGCAATGTTCAAGTGATGCTGACATTTGTTCACAAATCCATGAGTAGTAAGGCTTGAAGTGTTTCTTTGGGAGGGAGAGTCAGGGTTGCCGTATGACTCTATGAAAGTGTCTGTGTATTAGGCTTTCCCTCCAACCTGTTGACAATGCACTGACCTCAGAAATGCTAGGTGAATAGCATTTCTTTATAAAGCTAAAGGAATACACATTCTGACACAAACTGCCAAATAGTGCTTACTACTTACTGATGTAATTATACTCTGTAGGAGTGGGGAAGAGTATGGGAGGGTCTGTGATACCGTGAGAAGATGGCAAAAGTAGAAGGAAATGGAAATTGCTGATTGTGAGGGGTGGGGAGAAGCATACAGTGAAAAGCAAGGTGATCCACAGAGCCATGACCTGCCTTTGAAGTGGTGGAGTGTCAGAGCCCTCCTTGCAAATGAGTGCTTTCCAAGTGGCCCTCCCTTCTCAAAATCAACTTCTGATACCCCAGTCAAAATTAATTACTTCTTCATTTGCCTTTCTGCTGAATTCCTTAAACCTCAGTTTACCTCCTGCTTTATTTGGCCCTGTGTGTATTTACTTTTGCACATGACTCTCATCTGTTAATGAAACGCAACAGAGCACAGCCAGAAAGACCATGGGATATGGAATCAGTGTGCCTGGGTTCATATCCTGGCTCAGATGCTGATGAGTTCTGTGTTTTGAGCAAATCAACCATCCTGTACCTCAGTTTCTTTCTCTGTAAAATAGGCATATTAATAGTACCTAGCACACAGGGTTGTTTTAAAAATTAAAGTTAATTTATATGAAGTAAATAGAATATAGCCTGGCATATAGTATGTGCTTGTTATTATCATAATAAATAAATTGAGTTTTTAAAATTTTCTACTCCTCCTAACCAGATACAGTGGGTATGCTATTTGGCCATTCAAAGAAAACCAGGAAAACCTTATAAAATAAATGGAGGCAATGATTAATGATATATTCTACCTATAAGATTTGAACTCCAGTCTATTCCTAATAGAGTAGCTCGCAAAAAGTACAGAAATTACTTCAAGAGTGTATATTTTTAGATATTGAGCTGCATGAGCTACTTGTAAATTTTGGAGATTAATCCTTTGTCAGTTGCTTCATTTGCAAATATTTCCCCCCATTCTGAGGGTTGTCTTTTCGTCTTGTTTATGGTTTCCTTTGCTGTGCAAAAGATTTTAAGTTTCATTAGGTCCCATTTGTTTATTTTTGGTTTTATTTCCATTTCTCTAGGAGGTGGGCCAAAAGGGATCTTGCTGTGATTTATGTCACAGAGTGTTCTGCCTATGTTTTCCTCTAAGAGTTTAATAGTGTCTGGCCTTACATTTAGGTCTTTAATCCATTTTGAGTTTATTTTTTGTGTATGGTGTTAGGGAGTGTTCTAATTTCATTCTTTTACATGTAGCTATCCAGTTTTCCCAGCACCACTTATTGAAGAGGTTGTCTTTTCTCTGTTGCACATTCTTGCCTCCTTTATCAAAAATTAGGTGACCATATGTGCATGGGTTTATCTCTGGGCTTTCTGTCCTGTTCCATTGATCTATATTTCTGTTTTTGTGCCAGTACCATACTGTCTTGGTTACTCTAGCTTTGTAGTACAGTCTGAAGTCAGGGAGCCTGATTCCTCCAGCTCCGTTTTTCTTTCTCAAGATTGCTTTGGCTATTTGGGGTCTTTTGTGTTTCCATACACGTTGTGAAATTTTTTGTTCTAGTTCTGCGAAAAATGCCATTGGTAGTTTGATAGGGATTGCATTGAATCTGTAGATTGCTTTGGGTAGTAGAGTCATTTTCACAATGTTGGTTCTTCCAATCCAAGAACATGGTATATCTCTCCATGTATTTGTATCATCTTTAATTTCTTTCATCAGTGTCTTATAATTTTCTGCATACAGGTCTTTTGTCTTCTTAGGTAGGTTTATTCCTAGGTATTTTATTCTTTTTGTTGCAATGGTGAATGGGATTGTTTCCTTAATTTCTCTTTCAGATTTTTCGTCATTAGTGTATAGGAATGCAAATGATTTCTGTGCATTAACTTTGTATCCTGCCACTTTACCAAGTTCATTGATTAGCTCTAGTAGTTTTCTGGTGGCATCTTTAGGATTCTCTATGTATAGTATCATCTCATCTGCAAACAGTAACAGTTTTACTACTTCTTTTCCAGTTTGGATTCCTTTTATTTCTTTTATTAACATTCATATCACGGACTCTGTTATTAATATATTTTATTAGTGTTAAAGGTTCTCTGACTTTGTCAACACCAGGAGAAAATAAAATGACTTTACATAACCATAAGTTACTATAACATTTGGACTTTCAGCAGTGATTCTCTTGCTTTCAAATTTTGCTGAGCTACAGAAAAAATGTGTATAATTAAGGCACTTGTGGTTATCCTTGTTCAAATCTCCACTCAGCTTAATTAAGAATACTGCTAGTGTTAATTGATATCCTAAAATATGCTTTTACAACTTTGCCCAGCTTGAGTTTCTACTGATCTATGCATCACACATAATTACTTAAATAGAAATAACGTATTTGGAGCGTAAAGTTTCTTAGGAATACAAAGCTCTGTCATATTTGAACAACCGATGTTTAAGAAGTCATTCTTTTTGGCTATTTTGATAGTAATCACCAATGTCTGAGGATGTAATGGAGGGATGGGAAAGGAGAAGGGAACACACAGGGAATTTTTCCATGTTTCATTTTAAGACTTTGAGAGCCAAGTGAACAGATTTGGAGGTACAGATTGGGGGTTGTGAGTTGCAACAAAGTAATTGTACCTTCCCTCAGCTTCATACAGCCAAGATCTTCCGGTTTGGGAGCACTGGATTAGCCAAGGTTAAAGAAATCTCTGCTAAACTCTCATCAAAACATGTGTAAACACTTTCTCTGCCACTTACTAATCCTGATGCAAAATATCTCCCAAGATGTAATAAATGAACCACTGTCACGTTATGACAGGACCATGTTAATAATAAATGTATTTGAAAGGCTTATTTACTTAAAAAAGTAAATACTCTAAAAAGTTAATCTTGATTAGTTAAAAAAATATTTCTTTTCTACTACTTCATTGTGTATGTGTGTGTGCGTGTGTGTATACAACTTTGAGTTTTCTATAATCACTTACCTTTTCCAAACAATCCAAATAGTATTAACCTCTCTCTGGTTTGAGAGATAGAATGATAATCTGATGCACTCTGGAACTGTTATTCTTCAACACTTCTAAATATCTTGAGCTTCATGTCAAAAATCTAAGGAATTAAGATTCTTGTCTTTCATAAATGTTCTCAGGTTTGGTGAAATATGACAAGTGATGAATTTGTTATTAAGGCATTCATGCCATTGTCACAACCCCTCTGTTTTCAAATAGTGAGATGTTACTCCAGTGGCTTGGAAATTTACTAAACTCATTACTGAGCAACTGAGAATAGCTCTGATGCATCTGTTAAATATTTCATAAAGACAAGGCAAATAAAGTACAAATTACTTTGTGGAAAACAGGATACCCTCAAGCAGCCAGAGGTTCTCACCAATATCCACTGCGAATAATTTATTTTCCTTCCATATCCAGAATATAAAAATATATTCAAAGTCTCCAAAACATTTTACCCTTAATAAAAGCAGAGCAAAAAATCAAAGAGTTTAATAGTAAGTACTTAATTTTGGTTTAACAACTCACTGCATAAATTTAAAATATTCTTCCCTTTCAGTTCTTCCAACACACTTCTATAAGGTAAAATACCTTCAAGAGCACAAAATATTTGGAATATTCTTCAGTACACAGTTATTTTTATTCCAGAATAAGATTGATTCAGGTACAAAGTGTTCATTTTTCAGCTGCACATTGTGTATATCATACAATTTCTCCTTACTTAACTTGGCATAGTTTAAAAAATAAAGATTCTTCAGGCATCTTTATTTTTTTTTCTTTTGCACGATTTCTTTTTTTGTGGTTGTTGGAACATCTTATTTCTGTCTCCGCCTCTTGTTGACCTCTCTCTCACTCTCTCTCTCACTGACACACACACATACACAATTCTTAGATCCCTGTAGAAACTGGATACTTTCCTGCGAAAGTTTTAGTTTTATTCTCATTTGACTTGCTCTTCTACACAATTACATTGTTCATGTCTCCTGAACTCTTGTCCAGTACACTTTACAGTTGTCTTTGATTCTGGTCACTTTTTTTTTTTTAACATCTTTATTGGAGTATAATTGCTTTACAATGTTGTGTTAGTTTCTGCTGTATAACAAAGTGAATCAGCTATATGTATATGTATATTACCCCCATATCCCCTCCCTCTTGCGTCTCCCTCCCACCCTCCCTATCCCACTCCTCTAGGTGGTTGCAAAGCACCGAGCTGATCTCCGTGTGCTATGCAGCTGCTTCCCACTAGCTATCTGTTTTACATTTGGTAGTGTATATATGTCAGTGCTACTCTCTCACTTTGTCCCGGCTTACCCTTCCCCCTCCCCGTGTCCTCAAGTCCATTCGCTACATCTGCCTCTTTATTCCTGTCCTGCCCCTAGGTTCATCAGAACCATTTTTTTTTTTTTAGATTCCACATGTATGTGTTAGCATACGGTATTTGTTTTTCCCTTTCTGACTTACTTCACTCTGTATGGCAGACTCTAGGTCCATCCACCTCACTCCAAATAACTCAGTTTCATTACTTTTTATGGCTGAGTAATATTCCATTGTATATATGTGCCACATCTTCTGTATCCATTCGTCTGTCGGTGGACACTTAGGTTGCTTCCATGTCCTGGCTATTGTAAATAGTGCTGCAATGAACATTGTGGTACATGACTCTTTTTGAATTACGGTTTTCTCAGGGTATATGCCCAGTAGTGGGATTGCTGGGTCATATGGTAGTTCTATTTTTAGTTTTTTAAGGAACCTCCATACTGTTCTCCATAGTGGCTGTATCAGTTTACATTCAGTGGGACTGTTTTAACCTGAGTCTTCATCTCTGCTCCTGTATCCATTTTGTCTCTTCCCAGTGTGCTTTCCATACCGTTACATTAATTCAGCTGTGCTTTGGTTGCATCTCATTATAGTAGGGACAACCTGATGTCTATATCCCAGGAGTCAAATAGTTGAGTCCACACAGTCAGTGGTTCCCACAGGACACCTGTGAAGCCATCATTGTACGAGAGGCTATTGGGCCTGTTTTCTCTCTGGATATTTTGCCTACCACTGCTTCTGATCAGCATCACTATTTTGGTCACAATTTCTGTTTTCCATTTTTCAAGTTTAAAAAAATTTCATTTGCTTGTTTTTCTACTTATTCATGATTATCTGTATACATACAATTACAGAGAGAGGAGAATGTGCCTCTATCTATCCATGATAAAATGACTAAAATAAAACATCCATGCATGTCAATATTCCACTAATTAAATTGATAGAAATTAATCACAGACTATTATTTCAATCTTCCTTTTTTGTCATTACCACTTGAAATAGTTTATAATAACTGGTTGTTCATTGGTCTGTCACTGTTTTAGGTTTTTCACTTTACTGGCAGTGGAGATATTCATTGTCTATTGGGATAGAGATAAAAATTGGTCAGAAGTAAAGGAACAATTTTTAACATGGAAAATGGTTAATAGGAGACATGTTGGAAACAATCTCTGTGTAGGAGCAAAATATTGTTGAAACAGATACCTCATGTTACAATATTTCCACATGCAGAAAAAACAATCCTTATGAACCTGGCAGGATACTTCGTGGGTACAATGTGCTCCTCATTCAAAACAGTCTAGCATCAATTTCGAGTGGTCTCATTTCTCAATCACAGTGACATTGATAAATGTAAATTTGGTGGAAAATAATAGAGTCTAACAATTAGACCATAAGGAAGTGCTATCATGAGACGATTCCGTAATAAAAGCAATAAATACCTTCTAGCGAATTTTGGGTAGAGTCTCACTAACGGTGTTACAGAATTATTAAAAAGGTAATGAAAGCAGGTTTCAAAACAATTAAAATCAAGCTAAATTCAGGAGAAAAATAAAAAGCAAGGAGTAAATCAAATTAACGTCAAGATGACCCATCGCAAAGTCTCACCTACTGCTTTGTTCTGGAGTCATAAAAAATTATTTTTTTTAAATTGTAATGCTAAAAGAGTTGGCAGACTCATTGCAATTTGGGAGCAAAGTTCTCAATGTGACTTACAAATTAATTAAATAAACTGTTGGCAACACTAACAGAATATTGGGGGGAAGACGGAAAATTGGATGTTATAGAAGCCAATTTATTTCTTTTAGAGAGACTATTGAAAACACATTTTAAAGGTATATTTTTCTTTCCAAAATTTAAAAAAATAGCAAATCTACGTTAATAAAATTATTACCAGTCTCTAAATTTACTGTACCATTAGCTAATTTATGCTAGGACTGTCTAAAGCAGTTTTGTCCCATGGAACTTTCTGAGATTACAAAAATGTTTCTTATTTGCACTGCCTGATTGATTGTCACTAGTTATTGAGCCTTGAAGTGTGGCTAGTGTGATTGACGAACTAGACTTTTAATTTTATTTAATTTTTATTAATTTACACTTAAATAGCCCTATGTGGCTGGGGGCTACAGTACTAGATATCTCTGAAGCTTAAATTGTGTATTTCAAACGTTTGAGCTTTTCAAGACAAACTGATTCTAAGCTTGTTGTGATGAATTAATGTAGTTTGAAGACAGTGAAACGTGTTCAGTGAATCTGAGAAATTAATCAGATGTACGTGAAACTAATTTTTCAACAGTATTTTAAAACGCAGGGCAGGCAGGCATGCTCACTTTGGGTGAGGAGGTGACATTCAGTGGAGCAGATTGTTTAAACAGATGAAATATTGTACATGTCTCTTTACTCTCTCTTTCACTGTCTGCACAACCAGGGCTGCAACATCCAATACAGTGACCACAAGCCACAGGTCCCTCTTGAGCACTTGAAGTGTGGCTTGAGATGTGGTCAGAATTGAGTTGTGCTGTAAGGATAAAACAGACACCAGATTTCAAACACCTAGAATGAAATAAAGAATGTAAAATATGTCCAAAATTTTACATGTTGAAATGACAGTGTTTTGGCTACTGAGTTAAGTAAATGTATCATAAGTAATTTCACCTGTTTATTCTTACTTTTCCAATGCAGCTACTAGAAAATTTTAAATCATGGACATGGCTCACATTGTTTCCATGGGACAGCCATGGAAACAAAGCCTAGAGGGCTTTGAGTTGGCCAGTACAGTAAGTCCCCTACGTACGAACCTTCAAGTTGCAAACTTTCAAAGGTGTGAACATGCGTTCACATGTCCAGTCACATAAGTTAGTTCATGTGTCTGGCGTATATTGTCACATGCGTGCATCCTCTACAAGCGGTTGTGCTTTTGTGTCCTTTACTGTACAGTACTGTGTAGAATACAGTAGTACAGTATCTTTATTTCAAGCCCAGGATGTCCAGAAGCAAGCGTAAAAGCAGTGGTGATGTAGCTGGTACTACTGTACTTTTCAAGGTACTGTACTGTAAGATTAAAAATGTTTTCTTTATTTTTGTGTTTGTTTTTTATGTATTATTTGTGTGAAAAGTATTATAAACCTATTACAGTACAGTACTATATAGCTGATTGTGTTAGTTGGGTACCTAGACTAACTTCGTTGGACTTACGAACAAATTGGACTTAGAATGCACTCTCGGAATGGAACTCGTTCATATGTAGGGCACTTACTGTATTTGTCTGCCTCTCCTCAGAGCTTGTTTAGGGTCGGCATGATTTTGAACAAGGTAAAATCATGACTCATACAAATCAAATAAATATATTTCAAAGATATTATTTAACTCATTAATTAAATGAGGAAATGAGACATGTTACAACTGGTTCAATGGAGAATTCAAATAGATACCTTCATAGAACTGGAATATTAAAATGAACTTGCAAATGGTACAAAACTGGCTTTAACACGGGAGAGTGCTGTTCTACCACTGATAAAATCTATTTTCAGGACTTCCCTGGTGGTCCAGTGGTTAAGACTCTGTGCTCCCAATGCAGGGGGCACAGTTCCATCCCTGGTCGGGGAACTAAGATCCCACATGCCTCATGGCGTGGCCAAAAAAAAAAAAAGAAAGAAAAAGGAAATCTATTTGCATTGCTACAATTTTTTTAAATTAATTTTTATTGGAGTTGCTCCAAAATATACAAACGGCTCATGCAGCTCAATATCAAAAAAACCAAATGATCCAATCAAAAAAATGGGTATTTAGGAAGACCTAAATAGGCATTTCTCCAAAGAAGACATACAGATGGCCAACAAACACATGAAAAGATGCTCAACATTACTAATTATTAGTTTGCTACAATTTAGATTTAATCTCTACAGAGTTGTAAAATAGCCTAAAGAAGACAGTCCTGAATATGCTATAAGGTCAGATAACCTTCAGAGGCTCTCACATTCCATTGAAAGGATACCCAGTAATCCTCTTTGCTTATTTCAAAGTCTTACACTTCCCCTTACATATGAGGCTTCAGTTAGAAATAGTTTCATTCATATCTCTGAATGTTAGTCTTCTCTTATATGCTGGGCCAGCAAAGAGATTAGCCAGTGAAAACGACAAGTGATTATATCTCTTGAGAAGATTTCTGTGGACATATCTTAAATCCAGAGGTAGAATGTAGGACAAGAAAGAAATATGATGGAAGTAAATGGATTTAAAGTTTGCATTTTCAGAAAATGTTTTCTCATTTGTTAAAATTACCTGCTCTGAGTGAGGCCTTGTGAGATACAGAGAAGCGCTAGGGAATAGCCCTGCTTTAAGCCAGTTCTGTCCTTACTTGGAATATAATATGTATTTGAAAATAAATGCAAGGTCTTAAAGCCGAATTGGAGATTGAGGCAAAATGTGTTTTAAAAGCTAAGGAATAGGAATAATTAAGTGGTTTAGGGCAGACTGGAAAGACTTCTCAGAGGAGGTAGAGCTTGAATTGAATATGTAAACAAGGATCAAAGTTTACAAATATTAAGGACTGGAAGGCAAGGCTTTCTAGGCTTTCAACTTTTTTTTTTTTACGTGGGAAGGTGGCCTTTATTTATTTATTTTTTGTTCATGCATTTGTTTATTTCAGTCCATACAGTTGGGTACCTATTCTGTGCGATGCACTATTTTAGGTGCTGGGAGCCATCTGTGAAAGCACTCTAGTCACATAGGCTTTCAATATTAATTAGGAAAAAACTCTAGTTTGCCAGTGTTCATCTTAAAGCTTTATGTCCTGAACCTAAATTATAAAAATAATTTTATAATTATTAAAATTTAAAATTAAAATTAAATTATTAAAATTTAAAATTATAAAAATAATTTTATTGTCAACCTAATATATTCAATTTTTCTCTAAAGAATTTGGTAATCTGTTTGGATAGACAACATTTCTCATGATAAGAGTAAGTAAATACAATAGGAAGAATGGGAAGGGACTAATATTTATTAAGCACTATGCATGCATTTATTAAAAAATACAAGTAAGCAAAAATTCACATGATTTTTTATGCTTCATTTATTAGAAAATCTTTTAAAATTTTCTAAGATATAGGTGTTGGTGAAAAAAAGCACTCCTATCAACAGAAGCCCCGTCTGTACCAATATAGAAGAGAGAGAAAATGATTTAATATTGAGTAAGCATTATTTGATCTACATGCATGTGAGATAGCATGAATGTGACTACAGAATCTGGACAGAGGTTCACACAAATTTCTACCGGCAAAGTATAGAAGAAAGAATGATTACATTTCTCTTACTTCCATGAGCAACAAATAGATATATCTTGTGGTTGTATCCTGTACATCTTGTGAGAAAGTTAATTTCAGAGATATGTGTTTGCACTGTTAAGTGAACAGGTTGGGACTCTTACTGAGATTGTTATGTTTTCACAGAGACAGCCTGAAGATAATAGGATGGAGAGGTAGTTGCCTCAATCCTTAAAAAAAATATTTACTTCACATAGGAAGATGCCTGATAACGTCTAAGGCATTCTTCTCTGAAGCTCCTACTCCTCCATCCTTATGTGTATTTATTCCTCTATGTAAAGAAAAAGAATTGTTCTCACATTTTTCCACTGACCAGTAGGAAATACCATAAGGTGAGATCGTTTTATAATCCACAGGGAGCGAGAACATCACAGAGAACAACGTAGCTCAAGAGTCTCTGCCATCATTCCAGTAATGGAGGTTAAATCAGGAAGGCAGAACATAGAAGCAAACCATCCAGGCACCCATCTGTGCCTAAAACTATAGTAAATATCTGCACCAACTGACAAAATCCCAACTTCTGGGAGTTAGGTTTTTAAAAATGGCTTCAGAGCAGTGCTCCAGTACTAGAGAACCTTAGTTATCTGTTGAAATTATAGCACAAGAAAAAAAAAAAAAAAAGTAGAACAAAATCTGATCGAGAAGTAAGCAAGATGTTTGAGAAAGAAAGGAATGCCAGGTACCCAAAAGCCATCCTAGAAAGAAGCAGCCCTTAAAACAAGCTAGAAACCAGAGAACTGCAGGGACCGCTGCAACCAGGACTGAGCGATGGGCTCAATCGTGGGCTCTTAGCTTAATTCTAAACTGAGGATATTGACGTAACCAGAGCCTGCCTGTCAGGCTTTGGAGAACCACTGTGGCACTGCGTCTGAAGCTGGGAAGGGGAGCATACTTAGATGTCAGGGACTGCGAGGGGTCAGGAGGGGACAGAGTTAATAAGGAAGAGCACATGAGTATAGTGGGGTGATGAAAAACCTGGCTCAATCCCAAGTGTCCAAAAGTTTCCTATTTATTTGCATTCATTCCTGATCAATCCCAAGAACTTTTTCTGCTCAAATGCTGTTCCATTTGAATGTATAAGTGACATTGTTTTTCTGATCAAATGAGCTTCGTTTGTCGCTTCACATACTAATTTGCTGCCAGTCTATTTCCATGTGTAGACATCCCGGCATCTTGTTAAGTGGGTCTCGTACCCCACAAAAAAAACAAGGCTGCTGATCCGCTATGTATTTTATTATTCACTCTCAGTAATACTCTGAGTTACACTTACAAAACAATTATTTTAACAGCTGTTTATTTCCTAAAAGCAAGCAATATAAAATATTTTTAGTCTGGCACAAAAATGACAGCATTTGGGACAGCTTTGTGTTTGGTGCTGTAATTTGCCTATTGCCATTCTGATTTTTTTTGAAAAGTAATTCAGACTGTGTTCTTAAAGAGTGTTGTTTAGAGAGGAATGGCAATTGCATTTTTCATACACTTCTTCCTTACCATATTATAATGTCCTAGAATGAAGTGTTCCTGCTAGAGAGCAGTTTTATATGAAAGGATTGTTTTTGCTCATTTTGCTACTGTACTTCATATAATTAGAGAACTGATAAGAACAGAAATAAAGACCCAAGAACTAGAGAGTCTTAAATCGTGAATATTACAATTAGAGCAAAGAAGTTCTCCTTATCCCAACTTGATATCCATAAGCAACACAAAAATTTTTCTTTTTTTCTTTTCGAGTAGAAGCAACAAAGATCAAGTTATGATGGTCCAGTCACTGAAATGCTAGCATGCCAACAATGGGATAGAAATTTCAATTAATCAAAACAAGACAGTCTAGGTGTCATTGAATGAATCAAGTCCTGCTGTTCGCTGCTTACAAAATCAGTACTCAACAGATGTTGGTGGAAAGTAAAGGTGCCTTTAATCAGAATGCTGACAATCTGGGGAGATGGTGAACATAATGTCCCCCAAAAACCACCTCCAAAGATTCTGCTCGGTCATGAAAGCTTTTAAAGCGAAACAGGGAAGCGATCTCGGTTAATCATTGAGATGGGGGGTCGGAGTCATCTGTGTGCAGGCTTGTATGCCGGCTTGTCAGCTCCTTGTGATCTCCTTCTAGATGGTACCTTGTTCACACAGTTTATTCGGAGATTACTGAAGTGGAAGCTAGAGAAGAGATCTGGTCATCTGTTAATTACTTATTCTTCATTTCTACTTCTTTGATCTACTGAAAGAACCGACAAGTTAGGCAAGGTATTGTGTGATGAAAAGATTTGAAAAGTGTGCTTGGGCTGGAGATAGGCAGAGCATGGGGGTGCCTAGTTTCAAAGTTAGTTACAATACAGCTTTGCTAAAGTGACAGGAAAAGGGGCTTCCTGCTGAGGGCAGTTTCCTGCAAAGAGATGCTTACAAAGGGAATATCAGGGAATCGCAGCAGCAGCAAAAAACAATAATATAAGCAAATGAACATGCCAAAATGATCTTACATGGAATATGCCTAAAATACATTTTTTTAAAAACCTCTTCTTGTCTGCCATGTGGGAGGAAAAGCATTGTCCACTTCAGTATGAGTCGTGGAATCTTATACAGTGAGAAGAAGAGATTTATCCCATGTTAATTGCTCAGTGACTGGCAGAAATCAGTCAATCAGGAAAGAGTTATAGAGCACCCAGGGGCCCCTAACTCTATGATGTATGTTACAGGGATATAGTCCTCAATTTCACATTTATAACTTTGCAAAACAAACAGACAACACGTCATAGAAAACTTAGATAAGCCATTATATAATCATTTGTTAACCTGAGTTCAGTTAGCTCAGAAGAAAACAATTATTGTGAGGGGAAAGGGGGCTGTGATGTTATCAGAGGAAACTGTGATGTCAGAAGGACTGAGGTGAACTTCGGAGAAAGGGTACCTTCTACACAGGTAATGAATCAAAGGGTCCAGGCAATTGCAAAGGTAGGGAAAAGGCAAAAACAAAGGCATAGAAGTGGGAATAGAAATGGGTTGTATGTGTGATGTGAATAAAACTAGGATGACTACAGTGAGAATTATGTGTTGAAGCCTGGAGTGGATAAAACTTTCTAGGAAGGATCAAGGGTGGTAACAGTGATAGCCAGACAAAAGCATTTAGGTTTCCAAACATGAGTCCTTGCTTAGAATCCTAAGCATATGGAGGAGTCAAAAAAACTTGAAAACATATGTTGTTTCCTTCTTTCCTGAACAGAAAAGTAGCTTTAAATCACACACACACACACACACACACACACACACACACGCACCCCTCAATTTCTTAGAAAAATTACGGGTTAAGAAGTCATCTAAAATCTATCCAAGGTTAAACTGTGGAAAGCAGTGCAAATAAAATGCATTACCTTGAAGGAAAGTGTCTCTCACATTAAGAGCTCTGAGGAAATGGGCTGTTGTTACTAGGCCAGCCTGAATTATCTGGTATGTTCTCAAGGTCATTTTAGAATAAAGGAAAAAATAGAAGGAGATCAATAAAAACCCACCCTAGGCTACAGATTCTTCTGGTGCGTCCCCTCTGCAAAGAGTGTTACTGACCCCAGGTCTGAGATAATTCTCCTCCTCTCCCCTCAACATCTCCACTGCTTCCTTGGGACAGCAAGGTGATGAATTAAGGGGCTGTCAGGTTCTCCTTTAAGAACCAGAAGCACAGATGGATTGATTGTCACATTGGTGGCAACTCCCTGAGAAGAAAGAAGTTGAAATAGAAGCTCTGCAGCCAAACAGAAATAGCTTATACTGTCAACATGGTATTTTTTTGTTTGTTCAGTTGCTTAGATACCAAAAGTGGGAAATAATTATATGAGGCTATTGAACAAAGTTTTACCTTGAAGTCTTAGCTTCCTAATAAATGTATGACACCAGAATTCTAAAAATAGGGAAGCTAACAAAATTAGCTGCAGAATCCATTTGTACTAGGAATAAACATGTTAATAATCATTTGCATCACCAGAGACCATGAAGCATGTTCAGGCTTTTCTAATTACTTAATGGTTTTAACTTCATTAAGAACAGGCTCTGCATGAGCATACTTTCAATGTTTTAAAAATGAGCACCAGAAATTATATAAAAAGAGCTTCTGAGACTAAAAGAGTCTTAAGTAGTTTACTAGGTATTTTTTTTAATATTCTCTGAAAAATACAAAATAAAACCACAGTGAACATTCATTATCACTACACAGATAACCAGTACTGAATATTAATTTGTGGGCTGACATCGCCCTTGTAACAATCCCCAAACTAGATGTAGTTCCCCAACCCCATGGAGTGGTGTTCATGAAAGAAAATCAATGCTATTACAATCAAATTGCATTCTGACTGAAGTGCTGATTGGATGATAGAAAAGGTAATATAACAACATATATTTTCAAGTCTTTATGAAGCCTAGATGTGTGTAGTTTCTTTCAATGATATAGCAAATTTCATTCAGTTACAATGAACTTAAAAAAAGGAAAGAGAAAAAATAAAGCTTCCATTGTATCTTAGGTTTTTGATTACAAATTTCATCATGTAAATACAGGCACAAACCCATTTTAGTGAATCTAATGAAATCTTACATGTCAAAAGAAAACAAATGGTATTATATTTAAAACGGTCTTTCACCCCACTCTTCAGCTAGCTCTGTGCTCCAGAAAAATAGGCTACGGTTCTAAGGCTACAAGGACTATGCATGAACCTTCTATAAATTAGTTCACAGTTACAATCGTCAGGCACTTAGCTTTGTGACTAGCTTTATATAGAAATGGCACTTCACAGTTTATCTAAAACACTCTATAGTTAATCTTATAGATGTTTAAAGATGCCTTTGGACATGATGAAAATGATCCTAAACCATTTCAGGACACGTTTGATTAACAGTTTTTGGTCAACCTGAGGTATTGAAGCAAATATTTTAATGTGTTCTTTTAAAAGTAATGAAATAGAGGGGAAAAACCCTGCAGAAATATACTTCCTCAGTTCAATTTGAGAAGTAGCTTTCTATCATGTTCCAATGATAGGCTTTTATCTCTTGTAGCAGGTTGTCTGCAAAGATGGCTGCCAACCATCCCTCCCATACCTATATGCATGTACTGCTCTTTCCATCAAGAGAATTCATTTTTCACTCTTCCTTTTAAATCTAAACTGGTCTTGTGACTTTCTCTGACTCATAGAATATGGTAAAAGTGACATTGTGAGATTTCCAGTTCTGGGTCTTAAGAGGTCTTACAGCTTCCATTTTTGGGGGTAAAACAGACACCTAGTCAAGAAGAACAACTAGCTTTCTGGGGAGAGTTCCCATGAAGAGAAAATAACCTTGGGGGCGGGAGGGAATGAAAGAATATAAAGAGAGATAGAATAACCCAGCCAGCCTTTCCAGCCATCCAAGCTGAGGTGTCAGATGTGTGGGAAGCCATTCCTTAGCTCCAAACAAGCCCTCAGCCCATACAACATGGCGCAAAGATGAAACATGGCGCAGTCCTGCTAAGTTCTGTGCAAACTGAAGATGATGAGCAAATAAATAACGAGTTCTTGTTTTTAATCACTACATTTTAAGGAAGTTTGTTATGCAGCAATAAATAATTGAAACAAAACTCTTTCCAGATTTTCATCTGAAGACCATTATTCTTTCTGCCATTTCTTTCCTTTTCTTTCTTTTGTTTTCTTCCCTTTCTCTCCCACCCTCCCTCCCTCCCTCCTTCCCTTCCTCCTCCCCTTCATCTCATCCCTGAACTTCAGTGCTAGAAGCTCTGTTCTAGGGAACATATACAGATGGTAAAACATGGTCTCTGCTCAAATGGACTTTATATTACAGTAAAGAGAAACATGCTTATAAATGTCTAACTATAATACAATAATAATAGCAAGAATAAAAACAGGGGGCCTACACTGTAGGGGACATTTAATAGTCTTCTGCACATACCGTATTTCCTTTCTCTCACCTACATTTCTCTGGCAAGGGAATATGATGAGAAAATAGAGTAAATATTATACCATGACTAAAACATGGTTACCAGCTAATAATAATAATAATAATAATAATAATAATAATAATAATAAAAAACATTTATTGAGGCCAAGTTCTTAACATTCAATGTAAAGTTAGTTGATTATATTCATTTTTCTACCAGGAACAATAGGAGAAATAATAAGTATGAATGATAACTGAATATAGTTGAAAAAAATATAGTTGAAATTACCTAGGGCAGTGAAAACTGTGCCACTTTAGCACAATGGAATCTATGCTAGGTGGCCTCTAGGGACATGTGTGCTGACATACTGCTATGAAAAAGCTGTGTGTCTTCCAAAAAAAAAAAAGCAAGAAATGTTTGTAGACTTTTGAATGTTTAATAATTTTGTAAACCTTACCCTTTACCCAGAGTACCACTTATTTAATAAGACAGGTTGTAAATTTACAGTGACAAACGTGTATTCTAAGAAAGAAAATGAGATTATTTGAAATGGTACTTTTTGGAAAGAGGTGGGGAATGAATTTAGGCTTGTGCATATCACTTGCAAATCAGCACAAACACTCCGCCACCCCCATGAGGGCTGAGGTAGATGCTTCCTCTGCACGTTGCTGCCCTAGTCCTGAAAATATTCCAGTAGCCATGGAGCTGAGAGTCAGGTGTCAAAAATCTGCCAAAATATTACACTATAATTAAAACATTTTCTGAGTTTAATATCACTATTTGTTTTGATGACCTCAGCAACATAAATAATTTTAGATCCCCATCTTATCGGGACTGTTCATTTATTAGAATCCCCAAAGGATCAGGATTACTCATTAGAAAATTTTCACAATAGGGCGCTCCTGTATCCATTTCCTTTAAGTTTTGAAACTACTTGCAAAGGTAGGAAATTTGATTTTGTTATGTGTATCTTAAAATATAAAACAGAATATGAAATAATATATGTATGTATCACTTGTTTATAATACATAAATTATCCTACATTATTATATTATAAGCTGTAATTCATTTAAAATAGAAGGTAAAAGATTAAATATTCTTAAATAAAAAAGATTAAATATTAAAAATTTCTAAACCTTAGAATGTATTTTTTTTTACATTAAACAGGCTTATGGTATAATAATTTAAAAAGCATCTAATTTTAATTGATTCTTTAGAGCAAAATATATTTATTTCGAAGTATGTTCTAAAATGTTATACTGTACTCAATTTTAAGGTTTTTTTTTTAACATCTTTATTGGAGTATAATTGCTTTACAATGGTGTGTTAGTTTCTGCTTTATAACAAAGTGAATCAGTTGTACATATACATATGTTCCCATATCTCTTCCCTCTTGCATCTCCCTCCCTCCCACCTTCCCTATCCCACCCCTCTAGGTGGTCACAAAGCACAGAGCTGATCTCTCTGTGCTATGCGGTTGCTTCCCACTAGCTATCTATTTTACGTTTGGTAGTGTATATATGTCCATGCCACTCTCTCACTTTGTCACATCTTACCCTTCCCCCTCCCCATATCCTCAAGTCCATTCTCTAGTAGGTCTGTGTCTTTATTCCCATCTTGCCACTAGGTTCTTCATGACCTTTTTTTTTTTTTTTCCCTTAGATTCCATATATATGTGTTAGCATACTGTATTTGTTTTTCTCTTTCTGACTTACTTCACTCTGTATGACAGACTCTAACTCCATCCACCTCACTACAAATAACTCAATTTCGTTTCTTTTTATGGCTGAGTAATATTCCATTGTATATATGTGCCACATCTTCTTTATCCATTCATCCGATGATGGACACTTAGGTTGCTATTTGACACTGAATATTTTGAATTACTGGAAAGCCTCCAAGTTTGCAATCTGTTCTTCCTTAAAAAAGGAAGTCAAGAACAAAATAAAACAACTTTAAATGTCATTTAATTAATAAAATTTAGCTTTTATAGAATCCTGAGCTTAATTGGATTGCTGGCATTGCTGAACTCTGATTAAATGCATTTGGATCAATGTTAATATGCTCAACTATGGGGAGCACATCCGAGAATCACTTGCGGTCAGATGAATCATGCCTTTTGCTTTTTCTGGACTAATTTCTTTCTCCTGTATCACTGGATAATGTTTAAAATTAGTTTTTGTTTTAATGAGAGCCGATTCCAAACTCAAAAGATTATATAACTGAAACCATCATAGACAGTCACTCACATATGATAAATGACCATCTAGTCAAGACATAGTTTATAGGCTCTTAGTTATGTTAATTCTTGCCCTTTTAGTTTTCTTTTTTTTTTTTTTTTTGGTTTTCTTTCTTTTATTCTTTTTCTATATCCCAAGGAAAAAACTATTGATTTCAACATGCTTTAGTGTACTAAAACATGCTTCCTTTGAAGAAGAAAAAAATGCCAGAGTCCACCAAGTTGTCAGACCTAGGTTAGGAGAAATTTAATCTTACCCTCTCTTGGAAGAAGACAAGGTTAGCTCAGAATTGCATTAATTCTTTTTGTTCATTTCAGACCAGAGCAGCAGCAAAAACATATTGCCAAAATAAGATGCGTGGATACTCTGACCTGGTTTTATCCTCGTTAATGATGCTATTTTGTAGTCTTTAAATATTTTAATATACCATTTAATATATGCCCCAAATATATACCATCAAACAGATTTATATCAGGGAATTTATCGCCATAATATCATTTGAACTATATTACTACTCTCTCCTCTAAAATAAGCATTCATCTCATTTTAGAGCTAGGATTTAGTGATCTTTGCATGGTTACACAACTAATAAGAGAGGACTTGGATTTACTCTCTGTGATGTATTTCACTCTAACAGCCCAGGAATATTTTTTTTTGTCCTGTAGTCTTACAGAGATCACACAGTGACACGAAATAAGCACTAAATATCTTTCAATTTTACCAAATTTATGTTTAAGTAATATTGTAATATATAAAATATTTATTCCTTTTATAGACCAGAGTAGGGAGGAATAAGACCAAGCAACGTAGTCTTGATATGTATGTGTGTGTGTAATTCTGTGGTGAATTATGTATTTACAGTCACTAACATATGTGGATTTAATGAAACAATTCTCCAGAGCTGGAATTACATTTTCCTATCCACAATTTTAAGAGTGAGGCATTTAGAATCAGAGAAAGAGACTACGTCATCACACAACACCTAACAGACATGGCTTCTGGCCCCCGTGCTTTTCCCATTATCCCTGGAGGGTAAGGGCTGTGCCATATTATCTGCATCTGAATCAGCATCTGACACATAGTAGGGCCACAGTAAACTTCTAGTGAATGAAGAAGAAAACTTTGTAAAAATAAGTTGCTCTTTAAAGTTAAAATTAAGAACTCAGGCTTTTTTTCAGATGAAAACATGGTTTTTAAATTTATTTTTTATTGCCTAACACCTATGCTATTTCTCACTCCACTGCCAGGTCTTCAGGAGGCAGTGTCTGTGACAGGAAGATAGCTTCTACCTCTTTTGAACTGAGGCCAGACTGCACTTACTCTCTGGCACTGTACAATACAAGTCACTATCTTTATTTATTAATCACAAGGAGTTGTCTTTATACTTACCCTTTGATTTGTAAATAAGGAAAACAATTACAAGTCAACTGTTAATCAGAGGCTTCTCCAGCGGGGAGGAAATTAGCCATTACCCCAGTTAAACTCAGTTTACATTCATTCTCACTTAGCACTGTACTCCAAAGCTGTGTTTTCCTCTGAGGCACTATCTTGGTGATGATCAAGCTAGTCTTTAACCTATAGCTAGCAGGAACCAGCCAAAATGTGGTTTGTTGTCAGTTGCATCTTTTTTCTTGCCAGAGGCAATGGATTACTGAACTCATTACAGATTCAAGAGTGTTTGAGCACCATTAAGCATCACCCGCAAGAAAATACTGTGTTGCGTGTGTTCTGTCTTATTCAGTATTTCTGTTAGTGCAAGCACAATCAGAATTCCCTTATGAGCACTGTAACTCAGTCACCCAATTATACATCCCGGACTGAGCACAGCAAATAAATATTTATGCGTAAATGTTGTCATGTGACCTTTCTTAAGAGAAGCAATGGAACCAAAATCCAAATGGTCCAAATCCAACTTGAGTTCAATTTTCATGGAGAAGCTGGTGTCTATATCTGTTGTTCTTAAATGAATGTTCAACCTATCCTATATGAAAAGAGAAGTCATCGCTATTTCTCTATCTCAGATGCAAAAGAAAACCAACCACACCAATAAATAAAGAAAAAACATTAGAAGAAAAAAAAAAATCAGGTTAAATTCACTTTAAACCAAAACCCAGTGCTTTGGGATGTGTGTACTTTATCACCTTACCTCTGATTTTCCTGAGCCTTGGTTTTAGGAAACAACCCCAATAAAAGATATCTTCCCAGAAGTCAGAAAACACAGGTCTAAGGACTAACGTCTGACAACATGTAGTGTCAACATAGCCAAGATTCCATTTCCTCATCTCTTCGGTTCCCAGTCTGCTGTGGAAGGTTCCTATTAGGGTAAAAGAATAGAAGGAACGTGAAATTTATTTCATACTCTACAAGGTAGAGCATTGCTATCCTTGGTGCTGTGCAATGGAATGGCTAGTGACCTCTGAGTCAGAATTCCTGGGTTCTGGCCATTGGAAGACTCCGGGAAAGAAGACTGAATGACTGTACCATTCATCTATCTCTTAAATAAGGGCATGCATTTAGCAATTCATTTCAGTCATGGCACTCTCTGATTCTAGGGGAGCTAGGATTTTCAAACTTAAAACCAAATAGCCCTAAGCCAAATCCATTCCATGAAACTGTCTGGAATCATTTTAACCACCAACCTTAGTTATCACTCCCTCAAAGACTCATCCCTAGAGAGTCACAGAGTAATTTTGGAATTTTCATCTGATTTAGTAGCAGTTCCTGGGGAAAAATCCTGCTGATGAAAAAGGACTGTTGAATGGTCCATTTATTCTTCATTCTTTACCTTTAATTCATCTGAATATTCTCTGTACAGTGTGAGTTATTTACCAGAACCCAAAATACTTTGCTCAGGCATAGTCTCTTAGACTAAAAACTAGAGTTAAATTATTCTTAAGGCTAAGAATCAGAATGAATAAGATTTATTTTTCGTGAAAACCGAAAGGTAGAGGAAAATTGGCAGTCTTGTAAAGTTCTTAAAAATAATTAGAAAAGAAAAAAAAATCTTACATTGCCAGAAGGAATTGGGTTGGTGGTAACAAATGTCTTTCAGAGAAGAGAAAGTAAGGTACTTAACATGACTGGTCTTTGAGTGGTTGCTGCTAATGTAGTCTAACTTTGTAGCATTTAATTTCTACTGTCATAAGGCTGATTAACTATAATCAGGAGTCTGATGTTTGCCAAGTATTATGTGGCCCTTTCCCTAGTGTGCTTTATTTAACCGATTCAATATGTATTAGGCCACTGTTGACACATTTAAGCTGAAAAAGAAAAATTTTAAATATCCAATATAGCAAGCATTTTCCATGCTACTATCATTTGTCTAAGCATTCATTTACTTAGATCCATCTTGTTCCTTTATTTTCTTTGAATTTATACAGCATCAGTCAAAGTTTTGGTATGTAGTTATTTTTAACCAAATTCTCTATTCTTTTCTTTAAACACGGCTTTATGAAAATATGATTGCATACCATACAATTCAACTATTTTAATTGTACAATTTATTGGTTTTTAGTATATTCACAGAACTGTGCAACCATTATGACAGTCAATTTTAGAACATTTCCATTATCCCATACAGAAACACCATACCAGTCAGCAGTCACTCCCCATTTCCCACCAACCCCTCCAGCCTTAACACCAACTAATGTACCTCTGCCTCTGTAGGTTTGCCTATTCTGAACATATAAACGGAATCATACAACTGTGGTCTTTTGTGACTGGCTTCTTTCAGTTACCCTAATGTTTTCAGGGTTCACCATGTTATAGCATTATCAGTACTGCATATATTTTTATTGTTGAATAATATTCTATTATATGGATATACCACATTTATTTACCCATTCAAGAACTGATGAATGTTTGGGTTGTTTCCACTTTTGGACTATTATGAATAATGCTGCTAGTTTAGAACTGATCAGTTCTCTTGATGTTAAAACTGAATCAGTCTACCTGGATATGTAAACTTGAGTCACTCCCCTGTAACTTCTTACCTCCAATGTTTAGGGCTCCTTTAAATCTGAGTTTGAGAGATCAAATTGAAATGCTGTGTGAATTCCTGTGCTGTACAAATAATTGGTGTACCTTGGGGACATTTTAGTGTTTGAAGTTCAGAATAGACTGTGTTTCTACTCACAAAGTGAAGATCGACCTTCCATGGGTATCTTTATCATTAAGATAAATGTGGGGCTTTGGAGAGGATTTGATGCTCTTTATGAAAAAAGAAAAAAAATCTCCCAAATGGTAGTGATAGCCTACCACCTCATAAATTTATAGTATGGACCATAATTTTTGAACAAAGATGGAAAGACAGGCAGTACTGATAAACCACATAAAATGTGGACATATCTGAGGCTCACTAAAGCAGGAGGGAAAATGTTCTTTTTGTGGTATCATCAAAATACACCACATATGTCATGCTAGAGCTAAGTTTGCTTTTTTCTTCCAAAACAATGATGCTCTATTCCCCTTTCAACTGTTCATCTCACTGGCATCTCTAAGGCTTTTTGCAAACTAGATTTCATCTTGGAATGACCTTCCTCTATTCATTTCTTTTTTTCATCCCTCTAATAAGCCTTCAAATTCATATTTTTCAGGAGTTTTTTCTTAAATAACTAAAAGAACAGCTAGTAACTTACCTAGCTGCTCATCCTTATTTCTTACCACACTAAACTCATCGCCGCTTTACTTGCACTTCATATATTTTATGCAATACATATAGAACCTCAGTCTGTACCATGAAAAGTAATCCTGTTCCATTTTCCATAAGGTTACCAAATCACATGTTTGAAACTATAGACATCATAAATTGTAAATGTTAACGTCATCAATTCATCTTCCATTAAATACTTTAAAATATATATAACTGAGGTATAAATAGAGAAAAGAGAGCATTCACTAATAATGTTGACAAAGAAAAATAAGATCTTGTTTGGTTGGGAAAAAAAACATGTATATATGTATGAAATTTTATAAGAATGTATATAAAGAAAAAATCCACTTAAAATCTAATAGGGCATGGTGACATAATTTAAAATAGAAGAAAATTAAATCTTGATACTATTCCTTTCTATTGACAGAGACAAATACATTTGAACAGGTAAAAAACCATATACCTCTGAAAGTTTTCTGATTTCTAATGGATATGATCTAGAGTAGGTAATTTTTTTTTTTCTTTATCAGAGGCTCTTAGTGGGTTTTTGAACATGCAGAGTAGGCTCAGAACTGAGTAGAGATTAGAGAACTAAACTGCTCCTACATTGAAGTGAGAGGGATCCTGAGTTTCCAAAGGCAGGGGGAGGGCGCATAGGCAGACTCAAGAGATAGTTTTAGAAGTAAGATCAACTTGACTTTGGGATGACGAAGGCCTCTTGGGCTCTCATTTGCACAATGGGATGAAAAGTGACACCATTTTATATTTCCATGGAAATGGAAATATGAAAAGAGAATTAACTTTAGGACAAAAATCACATGTTAAATCCTGGAGCTAAGAGAAGTCTGTGCTGACTACGTTTCCATATGGAACACCTCAATGCATGCTCAGTGGGAATTATGGATTGGAATAAAATAGAAGAGGATCTAGGATTAATTCTTGCGGAATCCCACATTTAATAATTTGGCAAAGGGTGAGTATCTAAAGGAAGATGGGGTAAATACTTAACTCACTAATAAGAATAAAATTTATTCTTAAAGCACTGATTGAATTGGATGCTTTGGAAACCAGACGCTGGGCGGGAGAGGATGCCTGGTTCTCCTGAAGACTACAAGAAGCTTGCAGTTGTAGACTGCAGTTCAGTTAAGCATTTCCTTCCACAAAAGAGCAGGCCACCTTGCAGGTCCCTCAGAGATGTTCTTAATGTCCCTGTTGGACAAATTTCACTTGCCCACAACAGAGCGTACCCTTCAAGGATGCCCTTTTCTCCATTATTGCCTGTGGTTACTGTGGACTCTCGCTAAACCACATACTTTGATTTAATATTGCAACTAACTTCTCTTTGAATGCATCTTCTCATGGCATAATTTAAGGAGATGGGGAGGAGTAACAGGGAAAGGTTTTTATTTGACTGAATCAAAGTTACTTTGGAAATTCTTCAGAATGTTAAACACCTGCACACTAAACAGAACGTCAACAGGATATGAATTTGGACTTGGAGTAGCAGCCACGCGGTGAGAGCTACATAGATGGCTATGATCCCACACTGCAGGAGGATTCCTCAATGGAAGGATTTAGGCTGAAAGCCAGCGGTATCATTGATGGATTCTCACTGAGCAACTCAGTACTGGGGGTACTGGGGTAGGTACGTTTCAGGACAACATTTTTGGACATAGACATCATAATAAATATGAAATAGTCACACACAGATCAATAAAGTCATAGTATTTCATTAAACAGATATGACCTAGAGAAGAAATGACAATCTTTGAGAAGAAGATATCTTCTTGGTAACAGACAGTGGATTTTTCATATAAAAAGAGTCACTCTGCCTACAAGTTAACTCCTTCCTCCGGGGACCTAATCTTACATGTTAAATGGCACATAGGGAGAGAGCACAAACATGTGACTGTTCTCCTGTCTTCATTCCAGGTAGTCATGTTTATCTGCTGAGATGCTGTGTGAAGGAAGGGAGGAGAGGGCAGAGACCTAAAACAGATAAGGCAGTTACAGCTACCATTCCCTAGGCTGCCTGTTTGTCTAAAGACTGATGTCAGGCTTCGAAAATTTGCGTAATAGGGGGAGTTTCGAAAGAACCCTGCCAAAATGGCGTAAACGCTGGATTGGTGGAGTGATGAGTGGGAAAAGCCAATGGAAAGAGGAATAGGTTTCCATCACCTCTTCTCCTCTTTTAGGCCATGCACGGGGTCT